>NC_090447.1:28411132-29671132 GCF_031143425.1 Pleurodeles waltl
TCTCTACAGTTGGCATTAACCTACTGAACTATCTCAAAAAGGCTGGACCTTGCAGTGATCTGCAGATTACATTCAGGGTATTTCTCATTATTATTTTCATTTTTCATCCGTTTTCCCATGTTTGTTGTTTGCAGTTTATTCTCTTTTCATTATTTCCCTTTTACTAGATTATTTTCTGTTTTAACTGTCTAGCTCTGGCCCATTGTTCTGTATTGTCACTCACTCTCCATATCTCAACCTTATTGTGTTTTTTGAGTTTTCTTTCACTTCGTGTTTCCCCCTACTTTTCCTTTTTATCTCTTTTCCTTGCTTAGGAAATTTCCTGCACTTGCCTTTAATACATTCTTCTCTTTTTTAGTTGTTCTGTCATTGCTCAGGTACGGGGCTGACTATTAAGCATGGGTATTAAGATGTATGTTACCCAGTACATGTGCAATTCTATTCATTCAAATTTCTGGACCACATAATTCCTACTAAAAGGTGGCACTTAAGAAAAGATACAGTGTACAAAATGTAAGCATCTAAAGGCCAAATGTAACACAACATAAATAGTTTCTGTTTTTGACCATCTTTAATTAGTTTAATGTTTTAAATGTTTTTCATATTAGGCTGGCATATACTGAGGACTGTAGTCCAGATGAAGACCTCTATAATTGTTTCTCCACATAGTCACTCAGCATGATTACTAAGGAGTGACCAAAGAATAAAGGACTTTGTAATGTACTGTATAGAATTAGCAACCTCAATAAGTGCATTCTGGGAGGATCCTCTTTCAAAAATACTATTATTGTTGAAAAGCATGAGAAGCTGATATTTGAAATGCACTTGCGGTAGAACTTGTTTGTGCTGATAAGAAATTGCTAGCAGTGGAATGAAAATAAGTGATGGTAGAAAACAGTCCAAATGCCAATTATAATAAGTGATAAAATGACAACTTTTAAAGATAGTTTGTAGAAATGTGCTCACATCTCGTCAACGCCTCACCTTATCTCTGTTCTGTGATAACTACCACATTATGTCACCAAACCAGGTGCTTGGAATGCAGGTCAATGAGGTAGGATTTACTCTAGGTATTGGAACTCCTATCCCCTAGAGGGACAGGGACTACACTCATTTAAAGAAGTTGGCATGAGTCAACGGGGGAGCAGCATAAAACAGTCCTGTTGACTGCCACCTGCTTTTTGTGATGCTGTCTACTTTGCACATGGACCATATAAACATATTTTGGGTGATTCCTGCAGTGCAGGTCATGAGTGACAGCAGGACGAACGAGTTACTTACCTTCGGTAACGACTTTTCTGGTGGATACATTAGCTACCTGTGGATTCCTCACCTAATGAATACTCCCATGGCGCCAGCATTCGACGGAAATCTTCTTACTAGTCTCTGCACGTCGACGAGGACGTCACTCTAGCCCACGCGACGCCGCCTGACGTCATACAGGCAATAAGAGGTCCTCGACGACGTGCGGACGTCAGTACCAATCATTTTTTACGTGCATGAGAACAACCAGGCAATGCAATGAAAGAGCAAGGCAACATCCCATTACATTGTAAAAATACACAACATTGCATGAATAACTGTAAATCTTTTATATATATATATAACTCTCTCTTTTTAAAATATATATATACACATCAAGTATATACACAAAGATATATACCTATATACATATATATAAATATAATATATACAACATCTATTGCACCCTCAAAGACCAAGAGGAGCGTACTCAAGGATTACTTGGTAAGACCAGAAAGGCAACGGGGAGGCGGGTGGGACCGTGAGGAATCCACAGGTAGCTAATGTATCCACCAGAAAAGTCGTTACCGAAGGTAAGTAACTCGTTCTTCTGATGGATACAACTACCTGTGGATTCCTCACCTAATGAATAGAGTCCCAAAGCAGTACCACGCCTGGCGGTGGGTGCCTAATTGGTCAAACCAAGAAATCCTGCAGCACTGACCGTGCAAAATGGCCGTCCCTTCTAACCTCAGAATCCAAACAGTAATGTTTTGCAAAAGTGTGAAGGGACGACCAAGTTGCGGCCTTGCAGATGTCGACCACAGGAACACCTCTGGCCAAGGCCGAAGTGGCCGACTTAGCTCTGGTGGAATGAGCTCTAATGCCCTCAGGAGGATCCTTCTTTGCCAAAGAGTAACAGATTTTAATGCAAAGAACAACCCACCTGGATAGTGTTCTCTTGTGGACTGCCTTTCCTCTCCTCTTGCCCACGTATCCAATAAACAGCTGATCCTCCAGCCTGAAATCCTTTGTTCTATCAATAAAGAAGCTCAACGCCCTCTTTGGGTCCAGACGGTGCAGTCTTTCTTCCTCTTTGGAAGGATGAGGCGGAGGATAGAACTTGGACAAAGTAATTGCCTGAGCCAAATGGAAAGGTGAAACAACCTTCGGGAGGAAAGCAGCCTTGGTCCTCAACACCACCTTATCCCCATAAAAAGTTGTATAAGGGGGCTTTACTGATAAGGCCTGCAACTCACTCACTCTCCTTGCTGATGTTATAGCTATCAGGAAGACTGTTTTTAAAACCAAATACCTTAAGGGGCAAGAATGCATAGGTTCAAAAGGGGACCCCATAAGGAAAGTCAGGACCAAGGACAAATCCCATTGCGGCATAACGAATGGCTTTGGAGGATATTTATTTAGAAGACCTTTCAAGAATCTGATAACAATAGGGGATTTAAATAAAGATGGTTGGTCTGGAAGACATATGAAGGCTGACAAGGCCGATAAATAACCCTTAATGGTAGCCACTGCACAACCTTTCTGCGCTAGAAACAGAGCAAAAGACAAAACGTCCGATAGATGAGCATGCAAAGGATCAATCTGCCTCTCTCCACACCACGCAACAAATTTAGACCATCTATTAGCGTAGATAGATTTAGTGGAGTGTCGCCTGGCCGCTAATATAACATCCACTACCTCAGGCGGGAGAGAGAAGGAACTCAGGTTGCCCCGTTCAATCTCCAGGCATGTAGGTGCAGACTCTGGAGGTTGGGGTGTAGAACCTGCCCCTGCGACTGCGAGAGGAGGTCTGCCCTGAAAGGGAGACGGAGCGGAGGGCACATTGAGAGTTGGAGAAGGTCGGAGTACCATACCCTCCTTGGCCAATCCGGAGCTATTAGGATGACTAGAGCCCGGTCCTGGCGAATCTTCCTCAATACTCGAGGAATCAAGGGTATGGGAGGAAACGCGTAAAGCAACTGGCCGCACCAGGTTATTTGAAACGCGTCCCCCAACGCTCCCTGCATCGGATACTGGAGGCTGCAGAATAACGGACAATGCGCGTTCTCTCGAGTGGCAAACAGATCTACCCGAGGAAACCCCCACCTCTGGAAGATTAAACGGACTTGATCTGGATGGAGACGCCACTCGTGGTCTGCCGAGAATTGGCGACTGAGACTGTCCGCACGCACGTTCAAGACTCCGGCCAGATGGTTTGCTATCAAGCAAATCTGATGGTCCTTTGCCCAGGACCATAGTCGAAGAGCTTCTCTGCAGAGAAGGTACGACCCCACTCCTCCCTGCTTGTTTATGTACCACATCGTGGTAGTATTGTCCGTTAGGACCTGTACCGACTGAACACGAAGGGAAGGGAGGAAGGCCTTGAGAGCCAGACGTACAGCCCGTAACTCTAACAGATTGATGTGAAACATCTGTTCCTCTGGAGACCAAAGACCTTTGATCTCCAGATCCCCCAGATGAGCTCCCCACCCTAGAGTGGAAGCATCCGTTATGACTGTGGCCACTGGTGGCGACTGCTGGAACGGCTTTCCTTGTGAAAGATTGTTGCTTGCAATCCACCACTTCAAATCCACAGCAACATCTCTGGAGATCTTGACAGTACCCTCTAGATCCCCTTTGTGTTGAGACCACTGCCTTCGGAGGCACCACTGAAGAGCCCTCATGTGCCAGCGAGCATGCGTGACCAACAGAATGCAGGAGGCAAACAGACCGAGCAGACGAAGGACCTTGAGGACTGGAACTACCGCTCCATTTCGAAACATTGGAACCAAATCCTGAATATCTTGAATCCGCTGAGGCGGAGGAAAGGCCCGACCCAATGTTGTGTCCAGTACTGCCCCTATGAACAGGAGGCGCTGAGAGGGCTCTAGGTGAGATTTGGGCTCGTTCACCGAAAAACCCAGGTCGAACAACAACTGGGTTGTTGACTGCAGATGATGCGACACAAGCTCCGGGGACTTGGCTTTGACCAACCAGTCGTCCAAGTAAGGGAATACTGCTATCCCCTTCCTTCTGAGTTCTGCCGCAACCACCGACATCACCTTCGTGAAGACTCGAGGTGCTGAAGTAAGACCAAACGGAAGGACCGCAAACTGATAGTGCTGCGATCCCACCACAAACCGGAGATACTTCCTGTGTGACTTGAGTATAGGGATATGAAAGTAAGCATCCTGCAAGTCGACAGACACCATCCAGTCTTCCTTGTTCAACGCCAAAAGCACCTGTGCTAGGGTCAGCATCTTGAACTTTTCCTGCTTGAGGAACCAATTCAAGATCCTCAGGTCCAGGATTGGTCTCAAACGACCATCCTTCTTGGGAATCAGGAAATACCTTGAGTAACATCCTCGACCCCTTTCCTGCTCTGGGACCAACTCCACCGCGCCCTTTGAAAGGAGGGCTTGTACCTCCTGTTCTAGCAACAGGAGGTGTTCTTCTGAACAATAAGAAGGGCGGGGCGGGATGAGGGGCGGGAACTCCCGAAAGGGAAGGGTGTAGCCTTTTCCCACAATACTGAGAACCCAAGTGTCCGTTGTAACAGTCTTCCATTTGGTGAGAAAATGCTGTAATCTTCCCCCTACAGGAGAGGAGTGAGTGGGAAATGGTGGGAGCCTAAAGCTGCTTCCCCTGCTGCACCCCGCCAGAGGATGAGGAAGAGGCAGAGTGCTGCTGAGAGGCTCCTCTGGTGTGGACCCTACCTCTCCCCCTAAAAGATCTATAGGGATGGGAAGAGGCAGGTTGCTGATATCTTCCCCGAAAGGAAGAGGAGGAAGAGCCACGCCCAAATCCACGAAACCTCCTGAAAAATCTGGAAGAGGCCGTGGAAGAAGGAGCTTGGAGCCCTAACGACTTAGCCGTGGCCCTGCTCTCCTTAAAACGTTCCAAGGCCGAATCAGCCTTGGCTCCAAACAGTTTGTCCCCATCAAACGGGAGATCCAACAATGTGGACTGTACATCCGCAGAAAAGCCCGAGTTACGGAGCCAGGCCTGTCTCCTTGCCACCACAGTTGTGCCCATTGCTCTGGCTACCGAGTCGGTCGTATCCAGTCCCGTCTGGATAATCTGGGTCGCAGCAGCCTGGGCATTTGAAACAACATCCAAAAGACACTGGGGAAGCTCTGTAAATGATGAGGAAATGTCATCCATCAGAGCATGAATATACCTCCCCAGGATACAGGTTGCGTTGGTGGCCTTCAACGCCAGACTGCAGGACGAAAAAATCTTCTTGGACTGCGCCTCTAGTTTCTTTGAATCTCTGTCCCCAGGCACCGTCGGGAAAGAACCAGGTGCTGACTTGGATGAACAGGAGGCCTGCACCACCAAGCTCTCCGGCGTAGGGTGCCTAGACAGAAAACCAGGGTCAGTCGGAGCCGCCCGATACCTCCTGGCCACGGCTCTGTGAACTGCTGGGGAAGATGCCGGCCTCTTCCACACCTCTAACACCGGATCCAGCAGAGCGTCATTAAATGGCAAAAGAGGCTCCGCCGCAGCTGAGGCCGGATGTAGCACCTCTGTTAGAAGGTTTTGTTTAGCCTCCACCACCGGCAAAGGCAGGTCCAAAAAACTAGCTGCCTTCCGTACCACTGCATGAAAGGAAGCAGCCTCCTCAGTGTATTCTCCCGGGGACGAAAGATCCCACTCAGGGGAAGTGTCCAGCCCACTGGCCGACTCCAGACCACGCAGCCCATCACCCGAGTCCTCTAGCTCTCCTTCCTCCAGGGCTCGTTGGTACTCCTGCTCCTCTAATACACAGAGAGCACGTCTCCTCGAATGAAGCCGTTGTTCAATACGCGGAGTCGACAATGCCTCCGCCGAAGTCGAAGAGCAGTCGAAGCAGATGGACCCACCGGAGTCACAGGCCGAAATCCCGACGTCGACGGGATGGAAATCCCCGTGGCCAATCCCTCTGAAGCCACCGGAGCGGCCACCGGCGCCGACACTGGCGCCGAGCCCACGTTCCCAAAAGGGAGAAAGGGCATAAAGGGTGCCGGCCGAAGAGGCGCAGGATCACCCAACGAAAAGGCCAAAGGCCCAGCCGGAGCACCCCCTGGAGCCATCTGTTGGAAGATGGCATACATCGCATTCAAGAATGTGGAACTATCGGCTCCAGGGGTGGGAAAAGCCGGATACTGGGGTGCCTGTCTCGGAGGCGACCCCGACGCCGGCCTCGACGTCTGCAACGCCGGAGAAAACACCTGAGGCTCCAATACCTCAATCACCGACGCCTGTCCAGGTGAAGTTGGAGACGCCGGAGAGGGCAACGGCGTCGAAGGATGCGGCGTAACCGTGGGACTGATCTCCCATGTCCTTCGGCGCCGATCCGAAGACCTGGAACGAGTCTCCTTCGAATGACGCCGAGATTCTCTACGGCGCCGGGAGTCTCGATGACGCCGATGTCTTGGAGAAGAAGACTTCTTGTGATGCTTCTCCTTCGATTTCGCCATAAACAGCTTCGCCTCACGTTCCTTGAGGGCCTTTGGATTCATGTGCTGGCATGAATCACAAGTCGAGACGTCGTGGTCGGAGCTCAAACACCAAAGGCAAATCGGAATGAGGATCCGTCACCGACATCTTGCCTCCACACTCACGACAAGGCTTGAATCCAGACTTTCTCTGCGACATTATTACCACAGCGAAAGACTACGCAGCAAAAATACACTGTAACCACAAAAGTAACAGTTGCTCCCTCGAAGATAACCGTTTCGAATGCACGGAAAAAAGGGAACTGACGTCCGCACGTCGTCGAGGACCTCTTATTGCCTGTATGACGTCAGGCGGCGTCGCGTGGGCTAGAGTGACGTCCTCGTCGACGTGCAGAGACTAGTAAGAAGATTTCCGTCGAATGCTGGCGCCATGGGAGTATTCATTAGGTGAGGAATCCACAGGTAGTTGTATCCATCAGAAACCTTAATGCATGTCCTATCAAGAAAATGTTAAGCCAAATATGTCTGCGAGCCACAAAAAATACACTTTATAACCCATTTCAAATCTTGACGAGAGACGGCAAACATGAATATTTAGGTACGAGACATAATCGCATTGACCTAAAGAAAAGAACATGGTAAGTTTTTAAACAAAGCAATGCTATATTTCATACATCATGCTATCTCATTCCACTAATTAGTTTTCACCTTACCTCCTGCCATGGGCTTCTTCAGTGCAGAGAGCTGGGTCTTGTCTCGACGTAGGTGCAGATCTAACAGCACTAGGAATATTTTTTGAAAAGATGTGATTTCCTGAAGCCCGTTGGCAACAGATCCCAAGCCAGTGATCGCCAAGTGGGCATGCGGTTCTAGTACTGGGCTGCATATTTGCCCCAGAAAGGAGAGCGTTGCAGGGAAGAGGTCCTCGCTGAGTGTTCCGATCATGTCAGCAGTGCGTCGGGTTATACTGTACCTAAAGCAGAGGGAGGACAAGCAAGCAGCAAGGACGGCCCGCCACATCTGGTCACCGGAGTAGTACACAAGGCTACACTGGGTGGACAAGGATGGAGAGATGTTAGCCAGATCGGTAACCTCAAAGATTAACTTCAGTGATTTAGGTGTTCCTATCTGCTCAGAGTTTGGAAGGCTCAAGAAAGGATGAGGACCAAGCAAACAGCTAACCTGATCCAACCATTCTGACTCTGGCAAGCCATCAAGTACAACCCACTTTTGGGGATCAGACATGCTAGTCCTGAGACATGTTTGCTCTTTGTAAGTATTTCTTTCTATGTCCAGATGAGTGAGAGAAATTGTACCAGACTGTCGAAGAAGCTTAGCAAATAGTCCATAGCTCCATTTCCCATTTTCCCATCTACCTAAAAATTCTTCTGTTGTAAGGCTGCTAGGATAGAAACATTCAGAGGTGACAGGTCCATAGCATTCACTATACAAGTTGGCAGATTCTGTCTCTTCTTCTTCTTCAACATATTTGGTGCTTTGACAGTCACTAGATGCCAATCGGTTAAGCGCTCTAGCCAGAATTTTCCAGGACGTGGTTTTGCCACTTCCAGGTGAACCCATAAGGATGACCCCTCGTGTTTGAAGAAGAGCCTGATACAACTGAAGCATTGTGCCAGTGAGTTCTGCGTTTACATGAAGCCTGGACTCCTGGAGCTCGGCATTCACAGCACTACCTAATCTGGGGAAGGAGGCTGTTTCCAAAAGTAGAGTCACAGACATTGGAAAAACATTTCTTAGAAGTTCCTTAAGGTTGCCTAGATCAGGAGAGTCTGGGGCAGAAAAGAGTGGAGAAGCAAGCAGGGCTCTAATCAATGCCCGCTCCTCCTCCAGGCCAAGGTTCACAGAGAGAAGTGCGGCAGACCTTCTGCGATCAAAGACTGGATAATGTACCTCAGTGTTGTGTGTGCCTAAATGTTCCCCCTGAGCTGCATCTACCAGGATCTCAGCATCTTCATACACACTAGCAACACTCTTCCATGCATCTGACCCAGACTGATGTGACAAACAACTGGCTGAACGACAAGTCGCTGAATGCTTATCTAGGCATGCAACCGAAGCGTTTATGATTCTTCGAACCATTTGGTGGCAGCTGGGATGATGGACAAAGCCTAATTTATGTGCCAATTCAAAAAATGAATTAATTTTTCCAGCCAAGCGTGTTGCATCTTGAAAACCAGCAGCAAGCATGCTCCCTTCTGCCATTGTTTTAAGGTTAGGGTAAACTATGGACACAGGCCTCATTGCCATGGAAAGGTTTATAGGTATATTGTTGGCTGGTCTACACTGAGAAAGAGTCATGAAGCACCCATAGCTCTGTCGAACACTTATAAGATTACCAATAAAATTAATATTTCCAATAACGGACAGTTTACTGGGGGTGGCCTTGTCTTGGGCCCGCTCAACTACTTTTTTTGCTGTGTCCTGGGTACTTAAAGAACTGGCCTCCTGTTCTTCGTGACACTCATAAGCTGCAGCTTCTTTATTTAAATTATGACTGGGCTCTTTTGCTTGCGTTACAGCAAGGCATGCCTTGCGCACATCTGCCAGAAGTTGGCTTGTCATTCCAAGTGTCCCTTGGCTCAGTTGGTCGGCAGTCTCCAGGAGAAGCCATGCTCCAGCCTGCACTGCTCCAGAGAGATTCTGGCTGATGCACTGCAATCCTGTCTGTTCTGAACAGGTGAGGACAACAATTTGGCGGCCCAGGGCATTGGCTAAAGTGAGGATAGTCTCCATTTTTGTCATTCCCTCGTGGCCGATTAAAGTTGCACAGTAATACTCCTGTATCGCTAGAATTAGACCCATCAGGCTCTTCTCTGTTAAGGTGGAGCCCACGTGCATACTGGTAGGACCTGTATATTCATAGTCATAGTGCAGTCTTCCATCTAGAACTTCCACGTAGCAGTCTGTCTCTTGCTTCCGAGTCAATTCATCATCAAAAGTGAAAGATCTCGGTTCTTGTCCTCCGGCACCTGGAAGGTGTAAGTTCATACGGTACTTAAAAAGCTTCGCCCATTCAAAAGAAGCCCTTGTTTCCACCCTGTGCTGCAGAAGGCTAGTTATGGTGTCCCGATGATGCACAGAGTGTAGGATGAGAGCAGAGAGTAAAGCACGTAGCGGGCTCTCCGGTGCATCCTGTGGGGCTTGGGGTCTACGGTACCTCTGTGTATACTTCACCAAGGCTTCAATCTTCAGTCTCTGCTTGTGACTCAGGGCGGTCCTTTTGGCTGGCGTAGTAAAGAGGGTTTCTTCTACCTCACTCCACCAGGATACCTCTTCCGCCACGAGGATACACTGGAAAGGGAAGGCTGATGCGAGGTTGCCCCAAAGCTCTCCCACTGTGTGCAGCTCAGGGCTCTTTGTGCTGCTGGTGGACGATCCCGGTCGGCTCTCAAACACAGCGTCTAATGTCTCCCTCATAGACACCCTTTCATCAAGGCATTCTCTCAGCAAAAGTGACAAGGTCTCTTTCATGGCACACTCAAAATGGCAAAGCCATGCTGTGGCTTTTAGGTCTCCTTTTAGGGGAGAATGCAGGGGCACCCTGTCTCCATGGGACCCTCTGATGGCTTTGGCTACCGCTCTGGGAGCGTAGAGCGCAAATGCTGAGCTGCTGTTGTCCGTCTCACGAGTTTCAAACTCCACATCCTGCACATTTCGGAAGCATCTCTTGGCCCATGTCACCCTCTGACCAGCCTCAACGGAGGATGTGAGCAGAGCTATGACTTCATCGTCACTGAGAAAATAAAGGCGCGGGCAGCTGGCTCTGGTGGTCTCCAGCAGATCCTGCAGCTCGCAGATGATCCCCTCCATGACTGCGAGTCCATCTGAGAGCATGGTCTTCAGGGGCTCTCCCCGCAAGGCCCAGTCCCTCTTGCTCTGTCCGTGGGCCAGAATGGAGAGCACAAAGGAGTCTTGGCTCGTGGCCTGGATGAGTCTGCGGTAACTCGTGTCCACCTTCTCAAATTTGGGAACCTGAAAAAATACTACATCTATAAGAGACTCATAAAATACTTCTAGCATGTTCAATGTCTGGTATTACTTAGGTTACAACGTACAAAACATGTAATACAAATGCCATTCAGTCTGCGCTACTGGCCTGAAACCCAAAGCCTTTTGTGCATGTTAAGTTGAACTTGGGGTGAATTAAGGGTGCAAAATATACAGAATGCAAACAGAAAATTCCAATTGCATTTCAATTCCAATTATTGCTGTAGAATTTTACATTTATAAGTTATACCTACAAATGTTGCAATTCAGCCAGAGCGGCAGAATTGCAAATTTGGAATTTTAGGGCTATTAGGTAGGATTTGTGTAAGTGTCTGGGGAGCAGCCTTCAAATGTAAGTGAACACCCTCGAAAATGGACATTGGGATGTGATCAGAAATGCTTTGCAGGTAGTTTGACACCATAAAAATCCACACAGCCTTGCCCCTTTCACAAGCAAAAGTAAGTTTTTCCGGTGTGAGAATAGGGCAGGAACAATGCCAAAGTAGTGGTGGGGGTCTCCAGAGAAAGGGTTTCTCAACAGAGAAAAATGTTTTACAGTTAGACAAAAACATTAAAGTGCATGTGCCAAAGCAGATTTGCATCAATATTACATATGGAGAACTTTCTACCCAACACAAATTGTGCCTGGGAACGTTTACACACTGAAGTGCTCCAGGGCAGTAGTGAGTGTTGTGTATTGTTGGAGGGACCTTAGGATCCATTGTGATTCCTCTAACCATTAGAAATGTGTTTGCATGACAAGAAAAGTCCCACATTGCATGACAAGAAAAGTCCCACAAAAAAATAATTCTGACTTTCTTAGTTTGGCATTTGTGAATTGGGCCCTAGGACATTTTGTGCACGCAGATGATTCTATGTAAATCAAATTTAAATAACATATCATATATACAGCTATCAGAAGCACCTACTGTTCTAGGACTACAGAAATGAAACTCAAATATTAATCTAAGTAGAAATCAAGATATTTGTATTCAGAATTTCTGTCACATTAACAGAGGGCTATCAAGTCCATGCAATGAAGTTATCTTAAATACCAGTATACAATATAACTTACACAAGTAACCATTCCTATAATATCTGGAACCAGGCACACATATATAGCTTACTTTACCGTTATATATTGTATCAAATGCATGGGTTATGCAATTATTACAAAAAATGTCCAGCATTCAAAAGGTTTTATTTTGGGTGGAGGTTTATTTCTGGTACATGTGAGTATTCCCCGAGGACAGTCTATAATAATTCTGTGCTGACATGCCTGCCTCTGTGCCTCCGTGCCTGCCTCTGTGGCTGCCTCTGTGCCTCTGTGCCTGCCTCTGTGCCTCTGTGGCTGCCTCTGTGCCTCCGTGCCTGCCTCTGTGCCTGCCTCTGTGGCTGCCTCTGTGCCTCCGTGCCTGCCTCTGTGGCTGCCCCTGTGCCTGCCTCCGTGGCTGCGTCCGTGCCTGCCTCCGTGGCTGCCCCTGTGCCTGCCTCCGTGGCTGCCTCCGTGGCTGCTGCCAGCCCTGCCTGTCTCGGTTAAACCACAGATTGAGTCCTCGTGGCTCTTGTTTAAATACAGGAAGCACCAGTTAGTCTATCTGGTTTTGGTGGAACTCGTGGCCTCGTTCTGGAAGCATTGCGACAGCAATGCAGAGTCGTGAGTGACGTCAGGGGGACAGGGTGAGGGTAGAGTGACGAATTGGCTAATGTGCCGCGGACTGCCCTAACTCAGGAGATGCTTGGAAAAGATGCTCCCACATCAGAATGTTATATGACACCAAACTTGGTTTCTCCTTTTTATGAAAATGTTTATTGTTTTTAACTTCAGCGGCCAGCACGCACTCTACATTACAAACCCATCAGATGTACAGACAAGTACAAAATAATGCAAACATAAGTCTCCTTGACTGCTTCCAGCAACAGCCTCAGTATCACTGATACAAATATCATTGGATATGTTGGAGGGCGGGCGGTACTGTGTCACGGTACTGCGGGGGGGCACGGTACTCGGGAGTCCTCTCCCAGTACCATTTGTCGTACCCCGTGGGATGGGGGTCAAGTGTCCCACGTTTGGGAGCGCTCTCCCAGGTCCCCCATTTTTCATGTTTCCGTGGAGACACTCTGGGTCGGTCGCCTCTTTTTCCAAGACTGAAAAGTATTCTCTTTCCATCCTCCAGCCTGAAGGAAGGCGCCTTCGAAAGCTCCATTTCTGCCCAGGGTAGGATCATCATTCCTAAGTCCTGGTAACTGATCCTCCGTGAACGCATCCCTGGAAACTGGCTCCAAGCTTTTGGAACAATCTGCCAGGCGCTGACGCACAACAGTTACTGGACCTCCAGCGAGGTAAGTGCGCTGGAACACGGGGTCCTTTGTTAAACAGATTCACTGTAATCAATTCTAAGAAGGAAAAACACTGGGTTTACGGGCCCTTTAAATACTAACGTCATTAGGGTGATGCTGCATAATCTAGCAATATAGCAGCAGTAATGTATCTATATACATTTATTTAAATAAACATAAGGGTTAAGACTGGTCCTTCTGTAACTAGAATATGATATGCCTTTAATTAACCCTCTGAACCAAGAACAGTTGTATAGCCATTGCCATTTAAAATGAACATTTACAGGGGTGTGTTAATGTGAGTCACATAATCACCACTGCGATCCAGCATTGTACGGTGCCTGAGACATTCCTGCGGTTGAACTCCCGTTCAACTGGTTTCAAGCCTGGGGATTTAAAGCCAGGTCTAGCAGGAAGTACTTTGCCTGCCTCTGGACACGCTTGTGGGTGTCGCCTGCTTGAAAGCGTCTGGCTTTTGCCCCCAACCCTTGAAAACAAGTACACGGTGGGGCCTTTTAGGCTCCGAATACTCAGCGCAACGCATGTGTAGCATCCCTGGGATGCAGGACCACAAGAGGGATGTTCAAACCGTACAAACCTTGTAACACGTTCACAAGGTGGTTCGAAGGAACATCACACATTGAATTGCTTCACAATGTGGAACGTCATATCCTCCGGGGGAGAGACTTAAAGGGGCTGTCGGACCAAATGCACGGACATGAGATCTTTCAGAGTAAGTGAAGTGGGATGTTCTGAAGGGGGGTGATGGGAACAAACCTCAGCTGCATCTTCCTAGCAGGTGATGTCAGGGAAGAGGGCTGAAAGTCTAGATCAAATCATCTTAGTTCCTCATTTTCAATTTCCTCTATCCGGTGGGACAGAAGTGAGATAAGCCTCTCTTCTGAAGAAGCCCCAGAGACCATGAGAAACGTTCAGCACTCTTGGCCCATAAGACTGGACTGACCTCTATCCTGCAGGTCAACAAGACTTCACAAATATCAAGGTTAACAAATCTATCTCGAAACAACAACGTTTTCACTATACAGGCACTGATGGGTGGGGAGGGGGCTACCTATCGTGCCATCAGGGTGTGTCTTACACACAAAATTGAATCTTTGTAGCAGGGCTGGTGTCTTCTACAGGTCTTCCACAGAATGTGGTTTGACACCAAACCACATAGTTGAAGAGAGGTGTGTCACCCTCAAATTGGGATCGGTGGGGGTATGGCCTAAACCTGGAGTAGGTGAGGTCAGGATTAGAGCATATATGTTTGTTTTATTTATATAATGTTAATTGAAAAGTCATTAACATGTTACACAAGCAATTCACTGAAGGAGGCATTTCACAGTACGCTTTGGATCATTAGGACACACATTGGCATATGTTGTTATATAAGTGATCGTGACATGCAATATAGTAGGATATAGTCAAAGTGGTGTTACAGGAGCAGATAACTAGAGGAACTAGCACCTTGCCATTATGTAACATGCAAACCTATCGGGAAGCGTGCAGGACCCATTACAGTGACTTACACGCGGCGGTGTGACCTGCCCAAAGGGTGCAACACACCACAATACGCAGTGTCCAAACTACTCTTACTCAAGCGGAAGGTGTCTAGGCACGGGCCCCTTCTTCCTGGACCTGAGTGACTGTTGTGTTATCACTCTGCTTCTGAAGAGCCAAATAGTTGGCGACTGGACCCCAAATATCTTTAGGACGGGATTTAGTAGGCGTGAGTTCCCAGCAGTGTTCAAGCTGTTCGTGGCAGTACACTCTGTCCTTTAGCTGATCCTGTGTCTCTGGTGGTGTTCTGCGGCCCCACTGAATCGCTACCCTGCACTTAGCTAGTATGAGCAACATGGCCACCAGGCAGATAATCCCGAACAGTACATCATCAACGTAAAATGCCACTAGTGGAATTCTCTGTAGTCTAAAGTCAGTAATATGCCAGTTAACATTGAACATGGAGGCCCAATAACCAGCAACACATGTGCAGTCCCATGATGAATGCAACAACTCAGCATCTATGGCACTAGAGACTGTCCAGTGGGTGTTGTTGATAAGGCCTATTGTTTAACAGATATTTGTACTCATTTCCCTGTATAAAATGGTGCAGGTACACATGCTTTCCATATGTTATTTAAGCAGTACAAGAAGTAACAAAGCCCACTAACCACCCATCAGCGCCAGTAACAACCCTTCTAGGGAGGGAGCTTTGGGCATGGAAACAGCGTAAATGCTAAGCTGTGAAAAGGTAGGGTGTCTGTGGGAGGGAGGGCAGGTGGAAGTAAAGGAGGAAGAGAGGGCGGCGGAACATGATGATGTTAACCTTCCCCATGTTGAGTATAAGGTCTTAGTTCTAGAAGCAATGAGAAAGCTACAGGGCCCTGAGCCTGTGTGATGTGGCTGCAAAACTCGAGCTTAGGGTTGTAATCTCCGAGGGGCTAAATTTCTCCTCTATTTTTGCTAAGCTGTGAGTGTTTTTTCCATGGTTAGGACCTCCCATATCATGTGGAACCAGAGGGAGGTGGGTGGTGGCTCTAGTCACTTCCAATAGAGGACAATCAGTTGTTTGCTGCTCCCATCATGTGGTGTGTAAGTGTCCTGTTCGAGCCCATTATCCCCGTCATCTCGGTCAGTCGTATCCCTAGGAGCAAAGCTGGGTCATCTGGGATAGGGCATCCCAAGGTGGCTTTGATGTAGCCCAGAATCTGTTTCCAAAATGTCTGGATGAGCACACAGCCCCACCGCACATGTCTGAATGTGCCATTCTCTTGGTTAGAGGTGGGAGGTTGTGGAATACATTTGATTGACACTACCGGGGTAAGATACCTTTGCACCATCACTTGTATGCTGGTTCCCTCTGGGGATTGCTTTGGAGGGATTACCCAGTCTTTAGGTGCATGTCCTTTCCCAAGTCTGTTATCCACCTCATTTAGTATTTTTGTAGAAATGAGGTATAGAATCTTGGATGGCACAATAGGTTTGCAACTTCAACCTCTTCGAGCCCCCAAAGGCCTGTACCACTTTTTCAAAGTGAGATAACGGCCAAGTGGCTGGCCCAAGAGTGGAGCAGTGAGCGTGGTACCCAGTGTCTAAGCTGGTAGTGCTGGAGTTGCGACTTTTCCGTGATATGGAAATCTTGCTTGCATTGTTCAAATGATTTAATGTCGCTGCTCGGAAAGAGTTCGCCCACAATTCTGCAGTCTCCCCGCTCTCATTTTGGGGAGGTGGGGGTCTCCAGGGCTGGCTTGAATTCTGAGTTTCTAGCAGCTATCGACATAGTGTCACATGCCAAGCTACTTCAAACATTGAATGACATAGGGATTCTGGGGACAGCGTTAGTTTGGTTCCAAGAATTTTTGGAAGACAAATTTCAAGTTGTTTCAATGGGTGCCTTCAAATCGGGGACCATGATGGTCCCTCAGGTTCATGTTTGAATCCCACTCTAGTTAATAGTTATGTGGCACCCCTTGTCAAAGTCATCAAATCCTTTGGGTTTGAAATTTTGTCTTATTCTGATGACACGCAGCTGGTCATCTCCTTTGATAAAGATATATAGACAAAGTGAAGGATTGCTTTTCTAGTAGTCTGAAAGCCATTACAGTGTGGATGTCTGACAACTTTCTCCAGTTTAACCCAGGAAAAAGAGAGATGATACTTTTGGGGAAAGCTCAACTACTCTGGACCCCTGACTGGTGGCCTTGGGAATTAGGCAAGGACCCCAATCCTAGCAAGGTCATTAAAAGCTTGGTGTCAGGTTAGATCAGCAGCTTAAAATGAAAAGGCAAGTTTCTACATGCTACTTTTATTGAGGAAAGCTCTTTCGTTTCTTCCACTCGCAGCCAGAAAGACCCTGGCAGAGGCTCTTATTGTGAGCCGACTAGACTATGGTGATGCACTATTGGTTTCTTCTAATGAGTCATTACTGTCCAAATTACAGGTTGTGCAAAATACTGCAGCACGGCTGACCTGCCCTCTCCCTCCTAGAACTGCCTCCACTCCACTTTTAAGATCACTACATTGGTTGCCTGTTAAGAAACGGAATACTATGTACAATATGTTGCCTAGCCCATAAGGCCTTACTGGGGAAAGGTCCAAGTTGCTTATGTCAGAGGCTTAAACACTATTATCTTACTAGGAATTTGTGTTCTAGGGAGAAAGCGTTACTGTCTCTTATTTGGTCCCCACTTATTGGAACAAATTGCCATTAGATGGTCATACTTGCTCAAATTACAGAAAATATAAGAAATTATTAAAAACTGCTGTTTTAATGTAAGCGCTCTGCTCACTTCAGTTGGCCGTTGTGCTGAGATACCCCAGTCAGGGCGATTGGTGCTTGTTATCAAATTAAATGCTAATGATAATGGGCATAATGCTAAATGGGAAGATCGTGAGGCCCTTTCGGACCGCCATCTGAACCCAGATATCTAGTACCATCTTCATTGGGGTGTACAAGCCTCTGTAGCAATGCTAAATCCCAGAGCAGGCTGCAGGTCTCCACCCGATCTATGTGCAGCCAGCGTTTGTTGCTTTCACAGACTGTCAACTCCAAAATGTTTCGGAGGTGGGCTGCTCAGATGTACTCCAGGAAGCCTGGGCATGCCAGACCCCACTGTCTCTTGGAAGCATTAGGATTTTGTTAGGGATTCATGGAGTTTTCCCCGCCCAGATATATGTGTGTAGATTATTCTGGAGCTGGATTATGTCCTGGGTTGGTATGAGAGTTGGTAGAATTTGAAATAGATATTGGACTCTTGGGAGGATATTCATTTTAACAACATTTATACACCCCAAGGCAGGTCGAGTCGGCACCACCAGCAGAAGCCTTTGAGAATAATTTTGCAGAGGTGCTCTCCATCTAGGTGACGTGTGATATTAAGTCCTAAATATTAGATCGATTGCTCGGCCTACTGAAAGGGGGTCAATTTTTTGAGGATTGGGAGGTCAGCTGGTGGGATTATGATACCAAGTAAGTGAGAATTGGCTAAATTGATCTTGAAACATGAGACTCTTTCAAAGTCCTCCAAGATGGAGGTTAAGGCTGCAAAGGAGTCCACCTGGTTGGTGAGTGTGAGGAGGACACCATCTGCAAACAGGTTTATATTATGCGATTGGCAGCCAAGTGGGATGCCAGCTATCGTGTGCCTCTGTTGAATTCTGATGGCCAGTGGTTGGACCGCCAGGGTGAATAGGAGATGGGACCAGGGACATCCTTGTCTCGTTCCACGGGTCAGAGTGATGGGCGCCATACACTGTCTCTTTACTCTGAGCACTGCAGTGGAGTTAGTATAGGCTGCCAAGGTTTCAACCCTGGACGTTTTCAATTAGATGAGCTAGATGTCAGATGTTGTCATCCTTTGGCAGTTACCAATAAATCCTATCTGACCCAGATCCATAAGGCCCGGAAACGGGGCCTATGCACATAGCTAGTATTTTTGTGTAGATTTTAGTGTCTGTGTTTAATAGAGCAAAGGGCCAGTATGTTCCGCATTCTGCCAGGCCTTTACCTGGCTTGGGGATTAGGGACATCTTTGCTTCCTGTACAGTGTGGGTCAAGTCGGTGTCTGAGATGAAGGAGTTCTACACCGGGACTAGATGTACCTGAAGGGTAGATACAAATGTTTTGTAAAATTCTAGTGGTAGGCCATCTGGCCCTGGCCTTTTACCCAGTGCATGGCTCGGATCACCCTACGCAGCTCTTCAGCATCTATGGGGGTTGACAAGGAGTCCTTGCATTGACGTGGGATTGGCTCCCAGTCACAATGACCTAGAAAATGTCATATGTGTTCAGGATCCACCGTGACCCACTTATAGAGAGTCTGGTAGAATTCACAGACGGCCTCTTTGTTATCCTTCTCCTTCTCTGCCTAGGTTCTGACCCCTAGTTTGACCCAGGAGAAATAGGTGCTGGCCTGCTGGGCTCTTAATTTACGGTCAAAAAGGGTGCCCACTTTGTTGCCTTGGTGGTAGAAGTGCTGCCCTATTGTTAGGAGGGTGCATTCCATGCGGTTAGCTCTCAGTTTTAGTTGACCCCTAGTTATAGTCAGTTTCCTTTTGAGGAGATTGTTGGGCTTTTGTTGGTCAAGGACCCCTTAGTCTTTTATCTCTGCTGTCAGAGAATTTTCAGCGAGTCTCGCCTTTCTGGTCTTACCTTTCTCAATGCCAATGATTGTGCCACGGATTGTGAATTTGAAAGGGTCCTACTAGTGTGTGTGTCCAGGGATGTCTGGGGAGGAGTTGTGTGTGAACTAGTCATTTATGGCCTCCAAGATATCTGCCCTGTTCACCGGGGCTCTCAATATTCGAGGGTTAAGGAAACAGCGTGGGATGTCAGGGCAGATGTGGGTCTCTATGCCAAGAGAATTCCACCTGAGCATTGCCTGAGATAGACATATCACATATGGCAGCCGAGGCGAGTGTAGCAAGTGGAGCGTGGGTTATGAAGATGTAGTTAATGCGAGAGTAAGCGGTGTGAACGTGTGAGTAGAAAGAGCAGAGCAGTCTCTAGTGTTGGGTTGAAGGTAGACTGTGGGTGAAGGTTCGGTGATTTCCTTTTTTAATAGGGCTGACATCACTCCTAGCCCCAGGGAGGAGCTAGCTTTTCTAGACATGTTGGGGCACATATGTTAAGAATTGTAAGGTTTTAGTGCCTTTGTGGCAGGTGAGCTTGCGTCATCAAGGTAGGGTCATTCCCATGTGTGGTTTGCAGAATATTTTGACAGCTGCTGTTTTAGTGGTGGGGGGATGCCCAGTATTGGAGGGGATAGCAGTGACGGTGCATTCGATAGTGGTCTACACACATTAAATGTGTCTCTTGTATGAAGATGATGTCAGGGTCCTGTTGGGCCAGATAAGGCCCATTTCACACAGTAGCACAGGAGTGTGGTACAGCGTGTATGGGAATTTGTTGGGTATTCGTCGCCATCTAAAGTTGGGTGAGGGCGCACCATTCTGAGTGCCATATTACTGCTGTTGTTTATCCGTAGGAAAGGTACCAGGAGCCTTCAGCCTAGAGATCTTGCCTTGGGGATGCAGGCAGGTGCTTTGGATTGCATGGTAGTGTACAGTCGAGGGATGATATTCCCAAAAGAGTAGGACCCCAGAAATTCTTCCAGTGCATGCATTGGTGCAGGAGTGGTGAGGAATGTGCCGTGCAGTGCTATGTAGGTAGTTTGAAGTCAGTGGAACATGAATATGCCTAGGGGCATGCCATAGGAGACTTCCCTAAAGGACTATAGCATGATAAATGTTCCTTCAGGGGACAGATCTCCTAGGGAGGTCAGCCACAGTTGGCTCATATGAAGGCAGACTGCTTGGCATACCGTAAGTGGCACGCTGGTTTTCTAAGTGCACGGATCTTATCCGCAAATAGACAGTCTAGTATTACACATTGCCTAAGGCAGTTCCAGGTGCAAATACTGCATTTCGCTGTATCTACCCCCACTTCAGAGCATCTGATGGGCAACCAGAGAATAGTGTACAACGGGCATGGTGCCATATTGTCAGTCTCATGGCAACATGCAGCTGAAAGGGCACAGGGTGGTACAAATAGTGTCCGAACTGTCTTGGGTGCAGTAATAGTATAGCGTCATATCCAGCACACAGATCCCTCCCTGTTCAAATGGTAATGTAAGCGCTTCCCATATGGCTCTAGGCTGTTTACTGGCCCAGGCTAGACTGGAGCGGATACAGTGCAGGAAGTGCCTGGTAAGCGGGACCGCTATACTAACGAGGAGGAATAAAACCATCGAGAGGCGTTCTATTTTGGCAATGGTCACTCTGCTAGTCAGTAACAGAGGCACTTTAGACCACACTGGTACATGGCCTTTGAGCCAAGTGAGTGCCCTGCCATCATTCTCACAGCAGATCTCATCTAACTCCCTGCTGATTCATGCGCCCCACCATTTCACTGGAAACTCAAGAGTAAACTTGCTTGTAATGGCAGTAAGGGGAAGGAGATCTGACTTGGACCAGCTAATGGTTATTCATATGAGGCACCCACCACAATGCTATGGCCTGGTAGGTGGCACACAGATCAAAGGAGGAGAGCTCAGTGATTTTTTAGTTAGACAACCAGTGGGATTTTATCTACTCTTGGACTCACTCACTTAATTCATAAACAGCATCCTAACCAACGAGCTCCTTCAAATCCTCCCTTAGATTGGGCACTGCGACTCATGCGGCTCAATGCTCACTGCTGTGCACACTCAGTGTAAGTTCAGTGTTTGTACACATATTGTAAAACCCTTACATGTATGTATTGAGGGAGACAGGTTGCCAAGAGGAGACTGTTCCGTATGTAATTAGTATGCATGTTTAAAAACCTCAGAACCTGTGATGAATGCATGACTAGAATGCAGACTGTTATCATGTACACACATGGTGTTTATTTCTGTGATTTGCACAAAAACACAATAAAATTGAATTTGAAAATAAAAATGTACTAGACACAAACATTTTGGCAAAGTCAGAAATCTATTCCTCATAATTATGAGTGGCTTTCCCACTTTTAACAAACAAACAAAACTTTTAACAAACATTCCAAGTCATAGTCACAGTCATAGGCCAACGTGCATGAATAAACATGGTGGATTTGTGCATTAGGGCATTTCAAGGACCTCTTTTCGTATGGTCACCTCCAAGTTTTTCGAATGCTGCTACGGTTTTTTTGACTCTGAGAGTGCACTGAGCCCTGATAACCAGACCTCAATGCCTGTGCCCTGACCCTAAAGGCTATGTGGAATTGGCTGTAGCCAACTGGGAATGGCTCACTTACCTGTAAGTCCTTTGTAAATGGTACCCTGGTACCCAAGGCACAGAAGTTAGAGGGGGACCCCATGACTTGTAGCACTCATTGTGCCACCCTGTGGGTCCCCAAGTAAAATTAACCGTCCAGTCTGCAGACTGGTAGAGTAGTCATGCACGGCAAGCCCGGCTTTGCCATTGAGGTCAATGGCAAATCCACCACTTATCCTGGATCGGTGTGCAAGTCCCCCTTCTGGCAGGCCTACTGAGCCCTAAAGGCAGGGTGTAAAATACCACACGGGCCGGACATGTACTTTGCCTGTCCTGACAGTAAAACACGAGAAACTACTGTTTTAATGTGGAAAGGCTTGGTCCCCCAATTGGCGAGTACAAGGTTACACGCTGAACCCCTCAGCTGTGCTAACTCCTGAACAATGCGGCCAAAGGGGGCACTCCAAGGTATCAAATGACTTGTTACATTAAGCCCAACTTGTATTTCAAGTTGAAATTAATGTAACTTGTTGCTGTGTGCAGCTTGAGCGAAGCTGCCACTTTGTTTGCCTTAAAAAAACACTGCTGTGCCTTCCGAGGCACACATAGAGCCTTCCTTACGGGACAACCTTCTGCCGTCATGGAGAGACGTGCTGATGACTCTCAGGAAGGAGAACAATGAAGGATTGTAGGCTAGGGAGGTGTCACCTCCCTCCCGCAGGAAGCCACTCAGATTTCAAAGGTGAAGCCACATTTGAGGTGCAGATGTGCAACAGGAGTGGGGGGGGGGGGAAGGACAGCCCCATTGTTGAGGGAGACAGGTTGCCAAGAGGAGCCGAGAGGGGAAACCAGTTGCCAAACTGGTTTCTCCAGGGGCATGTAGCCCTGAGGTAGCCACACCCCAGGGGTGGGCTAGGGAGATCTGTACACCAGAGGGAGAGTCTTGCCATGATAAGAGTGGGCAGAATGGTGCATTCTGGGATAGCCAGATGCCACACTCCAGAAGAAATGGGCACTAGGTGGGAGGGAACCTGGTAGCCTATTGGCTACCAAAACGTATCCTGCCCTAAGGGCATTTTCCAATGATAAGAAGGGCACCCCTGACACTGAGACCTCAGACCTCGACCGACTCAGAAGAAGGACCAGCAAAAAGAGGCTGCTCCGACATGGACTGCACCTGCTGGCTACCAAGGAGACGCACTGTGCCTACTGTGTCCTGCTCAGGAAGAAGCAGTCTACAGAGCCCAGCCAGCTGACTGGCTTCCTGTTTGCAGCACAGAGACACGAGACACAACAGCTGAAGAAGCCTGCTGGGGCAAGCCCAAAGACTTCAAGCTGTGCAGCACCGAGGACAAAAACCAAATGCAGAGTTGCATCCAAGTTCGCTGAGCCTGGGACTGTTGAAGGACTGCTTCTCCTGTGAAGGTAACTGTTCTTGAGGACCTTGCTGGTCCCTCACTAGCTCCTTGCCAGGGTTGGTTGCCTGATGTACTCCTAACCAACCACACTGACACTTATGTGCATTTTCTTTGAAAAGGTTTCTAAGTGTCTGGTTCATTGACTTTGCCAAGGCTTGTTCGCAGTTGAGCAAAATTGCACTGATTTATTATTGCCACAGCTACCCAGGGTTGATCTGAGGGTTTTGTAGACAAAACCTACTGGACCTAAAGGGGTTGGTGAGTGTATTACATGGTGAGGTCGCACAACCACACCATTTAATAAACCCCATTTTCTCAAGCCTTATACCATGTGTTGAACTTGGCCCTCTCTGCAGAATCTTCCCAAAACATTTTGCCATCTCCCGTCTTGTTTCGCTGACTTCGTTTTTGTTGTCTTTAGAACTCTGTGCACTTTACCTCTGATAACCAGTGCTAAAGTGCTTGTGCTCTGCCTTTTAAACATGTTAAAACTGGTTTACACCCAGATGGCACATTTAGTTTACTTACATGTCCCTAGTAAAGTGCTGCTATTTGTACCCAGTGCCTGTAAATTAAATGTTGCTAGTGCCGGGTTTTACAATGACCCCTCAACTGTGCTAACTCCTGAACGGTGCAACCAAAGTTGGTACTCCAAGGTATCAAATGGCTTGTTACATTGAGATCGACTTGAGTCTCAAGTCGAAATTAATGTAACCAGTAGCAGTGTCCAACTTAAAAAAAATTGCCACTTTGTTGACTTCAATCTCCTGGGCCCTTAACGGTTACAAAAGGAGCCTGAGCCCGAGACAACTTTCTGCTCTCCAGGGGTGACGTCCTAATGACGCCCAGGAAGGGAGACAACAGGGGCCTGCACTAGAGAGAAGTGTTACCTCCGTCCTGCATGAAGCCACATGGGTGTTGGCCCAAAAAAGAGCTTCAAAGCTGAAACTCCCTTTGAAGAGCAAATGGGGAACACTTGAGAGAAGGGCAGCCTCATTGTTTGAGCAGAGTAGCTGGAAGCCGGGAAGGAGAAGGGAAACCTGTTGTCATACCGGTTTTCCAGGGGTGTGAGGCCCCTTGGTAGCCACCGGGCTGAGTAGGGATAGGGAGCTCTGGATCCAGAGAGAGAAGGTTCTGCCATATTAGGGGTTGAAAGAATGGTGCATCTTGGGAAAGCCAGATGCCACACTTCCCAGGAAGTGGTCATCAAGAGGGAGGGAACATGGTAGCCCATTAACTACCAATGGCATCCTACCTTCAGGGCATTTGTTGATCATAAATAGAGCATCTCTGGCATCCAGCGCTCAGATCTCAACTGGATTGGAAGAAGAACCGAAGGAGGAATGCCCTGCTGCACAGTGGAACCAGCTAAGAGAGGCTGCAACGGCGTGGACTGCACCTGCTGCACCTTGTGGCTATCAAAGAAGGGGGACTATAACTGCTGTGTCCTTCTCGTGTAGAAGTCGTCTCTGGAGCCCAGCGAAAGCAAAGAAGCTCCAAGGGTCAGCTGGCTGGCCTCCTGGTCACAGCATAAGGCCGTAACACCTAAGAAGCCTGCTGGGGCAAGTGGGTAGCCCAGAGTCTTCGAACCGCAGCCAACTACTGCTGTTCAACACCAGATCCTGGACTCAACGCTCACAGTTGCACTCTAGTTAGCAGAGCCTGGGAGAGTTGTTTGAGTGCTGCTTGGTCACCCAGAAGCTGAGGTATTGCCCGGGGAAAGATTGGGCTGTGACTGCGATACTGGGCGATTAGTACACCAGTGGTGACTGGACTTCTACCAGCACTGAGAGGACTTGAAGAGATGTCAACACTGTAACTAAGACTGCCTCATCACCTTTGTGGATTGAGGAGTGGCTACAGGAAGACCCCATCGAATGCATTGCATCCACAGCATCTTCAGCACCCATCATCCCAAGCATCAGGACCACTTCCAATAGAATCTATAGCAAAGGGGATAAAGTGCCTGGAACTGCATGGAGACTACTTCATCTGTGGAGATCACTGATTCTGTGGACCTTATTGGTCCCCTTAAAAGGCTCCTTACAGGAGTTGGTCGCCTAAAGAAGTCTAAGTGACATCAATACAACTAGCCCAACTTTTTGGTGAAAACGTTTCTAAGTGTCAAATTTGTTGAATTTGCCAATGCTTTTTCAGGGTTGACTGGAAAGCTTTCATTTACTATACCTTGTAAACTCTATGCCTCTGGAACCTTCCAGTGGATCTTTTTTTGTTGTGGTGTCTAACAATACATAAAACTACAGTCTATTTATATAAACTGGTGTTGGATTTCCTGAGTGTCTTGTCAATTTCTTCTTAAATAGTTTTTGGTGCTGTTTACGTGCTTTATACGTGTTCCTTTGAGTAAGCCATTGATGCAGACATAGGATTTTGGGTTCAACAGATTGACACCACTGTTAAAGAGAATAAAAACAAAAAAAGGTTCCCACATAGCATCGCAGAGAGGGAGATAATCAGACCCAACTTACCATTTCTGAACGCGGGAAAGGAACGTCCATCTCATGCAGCACTTTATTCAAGAAAATCCACTTCTGCTGGAAGGTGACCCACAAATCCAAGAACAGCCCTGTTGGAATATGACAAGAATGAGGCAGTGTGGGATCTGATAACAGAGGTGATCATAAAGGCGGACAGCTTTTGCAGGTTTTTGAAGGACTTAATGGCCTCCTCAAATCTTACTACAAGCAATTCCCTTGTTAATTGTGTGGCCATTAAATTATCACACGTGGCACACTCCACTATTTTAGAGTAAATCAGCTTTACTGTATTACTTTAGTGAAGCCATACTGCATTACATAATGGAGCAATCAAGACCGTCACCACCATTTGTTCTGCGTGTCAAGGTGGAAACCTGCAGTAAGATGTGATCAGCACAAACTATTCTCTAATCATCTGCGGAGAAGGCTCAATTGGGAGTAAACTGCTCATTTGGCACCCCAGAATACACGAGAGCCGATGAGATCCATCACACAAAGGCCTGTCCGCTATCAGCCTCAGTGGCACTGAGCAGCAGGAAAGCATCTTCTCCTCTGTTGAGTTTGGTGCTTGAGATGGAAAGGAGCAATGCCCTGCTAGGAGGCTGCACCCTTGCTGAAAAGTGCAAGCAGACATTCCAATGCTCAGGACCTGATGGCACCTAAATAATTATAGAGCTCAATAAGCTAGAATTCTAATGACAGCATCACATGTTTAAGTCTGATGATTAAATTGCCAAAATCAAAACACTCATTTAAAATTAGAAAGTAAATTTAATGCCTTGGTTGTTGGTGGACTGGCACTGCATATATTTGATCTTACTGGAATTGAAGGATCGTTGTTGCTTTAAAAAGTGAGCTTCTCTGCTGATGGCTCCAAGTTTCATAGGTACCAGCTTAAAATGTAACGATAGCTTATTTAAATTTTGTATCCACTCACATTTGTCATGTCATGTCATATGCCACTGCTACATAACAGATGTCTTTAGTGGTCCAACTCAATGATACTGATTCCACCAAGCTTGGAAGGATAAAAGGTTGACTTTTCCCTCCAAAGTTTAAACACTTGACCTTCAGCTCTCACACACAGACCTCTGCCTGTTTATGAGTCGAGGCTCCGAAGTGAAGCACGTACAAGAGAGAAGAAGTGGTAGGTACACTGCCCAGAGCCCCAAAGCCGCTCTCGAGTCTCACCGATGTCCTGGAGAGTGCTCGTCCAGCCCTCCACCTCCTGCCGGAGGCCAGCAGCGTCGGGGGAGTAGTGCAGCATCTGTAGGGTCATCAGGCTGTCTTCCAGGAGGAGCCTCAGCTTGTCTATGTCTATGAAGGCAGAGAGAGGGACAACAGGTAAATCCAACTCCAGCATGGCAGGGAAGGAGGCAAAGACAAACCAGAGGACATTGTGAATTCATGTAGGAGAAAGAGACGAGGATGACAAATCAAGGAAACAAATTAACCACACTATGAAAGAAAGAGCGGGATAAAATCAATGAAGAAGACATGTAAACTCTACAATTGTGCATTCTCTATAATCAATCCTTAGGCCCTAATACTTTAACTGTGCTAGTCTTCTTAATCAAATGCATACATTGGCACCTCTACATAATGCTCTCTAACAATGTACAGCTAATATAGACCCAGCGCTTAATTTGTAAAAGAAAGAGTGCTGGTACCCAAAGCTCTGCTCGGAGACCGCGGCGGGTGCAATTCAACATCAGTGCACCAAATACTGAGGCCTTGTAGTGTTGAATTCACTTCAGGCCTCTCTAATCCACTGCCAGACACTGCTGTCCCTTTATCTCACTCTTGCCAGTTCCTGATTTCTCTGTTTGTGATGGAATTTCCATTTCACGAGGCAAGGACGGCCCACTCCCCATTCCTCTTCTCGCGGAGTGTGGAGACACTGGTGGCGTGGATCCAGCCAGATGCTTAATTGTGGGGGATTAAGTGGTGCTCGGGCCACAAGAAAAGCGTTTCACTTTACGCAGATGCCCTACTTAAATACTTGCAGCACCCATAATGTTCTACTCCCAGGCTGATGGATCTATTAAACATCTAAGGGAGGCTTCGGGCACCAGGGTTAATTGGTCAAAATCAAAATACATTCAGATTGTGAGAAACAAAATAGAGTTCACCTTAGAACCTAACCCCAAGCACTAGATCTTGGACACTGAAAGTGAGGGGTGGATTCCATGGGACCCAACGTCTTGTGGCAATAAGTTGTTGGTGGAAGAGCAAGACATTGCTAGGCGCTGGATTGGGTTTGAAAGCCCTACAATGGAGAGTGGGTCAGAGGTATTTACAAAAAGTTATTTAGAAAGCATGTGGCTGCCTGTGCAAATATACAGCATGGGACGGATGGTGGGATCAGTGCTGTTGAGTTACATTTGGCAAGTGGGTGGGGTGGGGATGTGTCACATTATGGTACTTTGTATTGACTTATGGGACTCAGTGAGCCTTTTACTTTGGCAGTGTTCTGTTTGTTTTTTTTAACTGAAATAAAATAAAAAGAATGGTGAAAAAGATAGTAATACAATTATAACATAAAACTGGGAATAGGCTGTGAAACACACGAGTACCGCCAGTGATGGATGTAGACAGTCTCCACCACCCATCCACCCTACTGTGATCACTCACCAATCAAGATAAAGGTCCCGGTGTCCTTTGAGAACAGACCCTCCTCTGGCTCGCGGATCCGTCCGCTGGAGGGTCTTCGAGAAGGGTCAGGGGAAGGGTCCCTTCGGCGGATGTTGAGGAGGAATTTTGCTAGCCGAAAGTGTTGCTCCTGCCATGTGGCCTGCAGCTTTTGCAGAGTCTGCAGACAGGACATCTCTGCCATTGCACCGCGCCAGATCTGCCATCCAGGAGAGCAAAGGTTTTGGTAAGAGAAAAGAACAAAGTATGAGATGTCAGACACTGTGAATGCTGAGCCACCGCAGGGTGGAGCAGGCATGAATGATGGGAACCTTCGCTGGTTCAAGGCACTGGGGCGGATCTCTATCCTGAACAAGGTACAGTGGTCCACAAGCTATAGCACTCATATTGTGACCAGGGCGCATGGGTCAGCTAACGACTGCCTTCCTTGGAGTAAAGGGCTCCTGCAGAGTAGAAGAACCAGAAGCCCTGTGTGCAGCAGCTGTGACTCATAAATGAGATTGTTGGGTTGACGTGAAAAACTGAAAATTACCTCTTTTTTTCATCTTGTTCTCTGGGATTTTGGAAAAGTATTGAAATCACCAGGTGCCTTCAGTTAAACTGAATTCTGATTTTTTTTTATTTTACAAATGTATTGATATTGTCAATTTGTGAGATTTTTTTCGAACTTAAGGTTTGAATGTAGTGAAGGAGGCGCCACCTTATGGAATAGTGGTTTCCCCTCAAACTACAATTGGTTGTCAATCCTCTTGGAAATTCATTTTGCATATTTATTCGAGTACACCTGATTTGACAGATATTTGTGTTATTTGTACAAGTGCTGAGCTTCTGGAACTAAATATGTATTGTTTTTGGAAAAAGTTCACCCACTAAAATAAAAAACTAGGACAATTTTTGCTTCTTTCATTAGACAGATTGGTAATTGGAAATGAAAAAAAAACTGTTAAACCTTATTAACATGATGAATTCAGGTAGAAACGTCACTTCCCTGCAGTGAAAAGCTACATACTCCAGATCTAGGTTCTTCATACTTGGTCTCTTCACTGAACACATAAACCCCAAATGTCTTCACACACATGTGGGATCTCAACGTGCTTTATGAAGAGAAAACCTCCCATTTTGTGAACAAATTCGATCTAAGACACATATTCCTACTTTTAATTACAACATGGCTAACTGAACATTATAAAGAACGTTCTTAGAAGCTACAGTCCCTGAATTTTTTTTTATTTCATTAATTTACAGAGGAGGCACCTAACTTCTCAAACCCTAGAAACTTTATGGTCCCTTTCCTGTCCCCCAGAGTTCAGTGCGGAGGCTGCTGACAGCAGATCTTTACACAGTGGGGAAAGGACACTGGTGTGGGCGCCTTACCCAGCAGAAAAGTGCATGCAGAGGCCCTCATTACAGAGACCAGTCCATTGCAATGGCACCAGGAACATCATTCCATCAGAATTACAAGTTTAGAGGTAACACCGCTGGGGAGCGGGGGTCCACTGCAAGCAGGCGAAGTGTCAGGTAGGACACTGGAGAAACATGCAGGAACTGGGATTGTAAATCTGGTTTCTCCAATGTTATTCCCCAACAATGTGTAATGTCCATTATCACCCCCACTCTGAAATTACCTGGACCCCTAGGTAGCGGTAACTCCAAGGGAGGGAACTAGCTGGGATTATTACAGCCACGTGTACTCACTCTGTCAATATCTTAGTAAAACGCGTGGATTGGAGAGGACCAAGGCTGTGCTGACCCTGTTCCAAAGTCAGAAGCTCTCTACTTCCAATAAGTCTTCACGTGTTCTACACTTTCACTTTCCAGCCTGCTAGCTGAGTGTGTCTGGGTAACGGGGTAAACTACTGCCCTCCCCATGGGGGCCCTCAGTGCATCCAAACTAGCAGCGTACCCCCTTCCATAGCCTTTGGGCTACCTTGATGAATCTTGGTGGCCTGTTCCTACTGTGTACCCATTTAAAGAGAATCTCTCTAGGTTCTGAGCGCACTCCTCTGTGCCTTCTACGTGCCATCACTGGACAGTAAAAAGGAGCTATGCAACGGCTGCCATGTGGTACGTCTAAGCCCTCCTATGATATCTTACGTGTAGGAGGCACTACATCTAGGTTTAAGACGGTGAGTCCAGCTTCTGGAAGAAATTCTTATTTGTTTACAGGGAAGGCTCTGGTATAAAGATGGGAGCCGGGGTTGTATTATATTTTTACTCAAAGCTACTCGACTAATAGTGAGGATTCATGTGGTGCGGAACAGACTAGATCCTATATTAAAGCATGTCCCTCTAAAGACAGAGGCAGTAAATTTACCCCAGCGGCCTTAACCAAAGTTTTGAATGAAACTGGCATGCCTTGTCGCAAACTGACATAGAACACCAGAGCTTTCACCATTTCCAGCAGGACTTGAGACAGAGGTTTTCACATACACCGTGAATCCGTCTGCAGCCAGACATTATTCGGTGATGCGTTTCTGTTCCCATCGCCTGTATGGTTTAGGATGAAGGAAAGGGTTTGCACCATTACAGCAAAACACAGTAGGAACAATGGGCCTATCCCCCTATCGCCTAGGATTCTGCAGTGATCGTCACAGGTCTAAAACTGGGCATAATTTTATGATACAACTTCTGGGGCCATGCTATAAGTTGAGGAACAATGTTATCTGCAACAAGATTCTTCATTCCATAAAGTCAAAGGCTTTTTCGGTATTCACAAAGGCTATCACAGATCATCGTCATAACTCCTTGTTTAACTGCCGATGTGGAGCAGCCGCCTATGTTTACTCCTGATCTTTAACCTGGTATAAACTGGACTGGTCTCTGTAAACCATCCGATAATCAGATTCTAAATCCTAGTTGGTATTACTTTACACAAGATCTTACATGTATCACAGATGTTTGTGTGTTGCATGTACAGGGCAAGGGGTCTATATTATGTCTAAACAATATTACTATATTTGATCTCTCGTTGAATCTGGCCACGTAATAAGCCAAAAATTGACTCATTATCTTTGGTAAGGCGCACACACAATCAGATAAAGTGAACAGTGAGCACGAATGCCGTCGCTGTTAGAAGTCATGCAACTTTGGGTCTTCTAGCACACTGTGACCTCTTGTTAAAATCACGCCCAGTCTTTGTTGAGTAAGTGGACAGGCCCCTTTATGCTAAGCTGAATACACATGTCCAGATAGTGTCTGTGTATGTACTCACTATTATAAGAAGATCCGGTAGGTATTCTTCTGTTCGACATTCATCAGAGGGTCAACTGACAGCGTAGCTGATAGCTCGGGCCATAAGGGGTCTTGGTTGAGGATCTTCAATGAACTTGTGTGGCCAGTGAAAGAGGGATTTAAAGGGGGTTTAAGGTCGACGTTGATCACTCCAGGATGTAAAATTGTTTCCTGGAAGTGAGATAGGTCCTTTTGAGGGTATCGGTGCATTGAGCGAGTGAGTGGATCCAGTGACTACTTGGTAGAGGCCGAGAACTTTAGTTAGTGAATGGGCAATTTCCTTCTTTGACATTGTGGTCTGGCACAGTGAACGCTTGCCTGACCAGGTGGTGATGTCTTCCAAATTATATAGATTTTGACGATCAATTGTGATATCAAAAACAGAATCAAGGAAAGTGTCTGAGAAAGCAGTGATGTGTTTGGATGGTTGGTAGAGAAACATAAGGGCAGAAGAGAAAGCTGGTTTAGCTGAGTCACCTACACTAAAGACACACTCCAATGTTAGGTAATCTTTGATGCAGAAAGCAATGAGTATTTGTATAACTGCTTGTACAGCAAAGCATTTTGGGTTTGAGCAGCATCGAAGTAGGTTTATGTAGCCCTTAATGGCCTAACTTTAAAAAAACAATTTTTGGTGGAACTGGCATTCCAGTGCCAATAGGCAGCTTGATTGTGTGCCAGGGCCACATGCAAACATTCTTAAACCCACCCCCAAGTTTATACAAATTCACTGGAAATTAGGAGATGAAATAAGGAAGCACTGACCTTAGCAATAGCATCACTGTACGACAGCAAAGGCAACACAAGTAGATCCGAGAGAGTTAACTGCAGGTCCCCTGGGTCATCTTCACCCATCACTACAAAAGAGGGAATATTGTACATCAGCTGCTGATCACTCTGAACCACTGGTAATTAAGATTGGCATGTTTCATTGTACTCTTTTAACTCATATGTTGCATTAAAAACAGACCAACTATACACAAATCAGTCTTGCCCTCTGCTAGACGGGACAGAGCTCTACCAACTAGTAGATGGCATCCCTCTGAATGGACGCGACGGCCAGGAGTGGCAGGTAGACACAGCTATTATTCAACTCTACAGACAACCATAATTCCAAGACTGTGATGCCTTCCAGGGGCGCCGGTGTCAGTAGAGTGGTGGGACACCATCATGGTAGCTTGCGCATCTGCGGGGTTAGGAGACACTTCTAGATTCCAGTAGTATTTCAGGACTGCGGTAGCTTGCCTATAATGCCACTATGAAAGGGTGCATTTGGGGTAATTATTACAGCCACCAAGAGAGACATTTAATGAGAATGACATTATAATATACAAGGGGGGACAAATAAAAAAGTGATGTCAGAGTTATTTACAAAACCTTATAGTAAAGCTCAGGTCCACTGTGCGGATCTACCAGCGGAAGACCGAGGAGTGAAATGTGTGCCACCAAAGAGGAGTTAATGAAGAACATATCGCAATTAACTGGGGCATTCATAATCGGGCCTATTAGCTCAAAAATCTCAACAACATTGCTGGTACAAAAAGTGTTTCTAATGAATTGGGACGGGGGGATCCTCAACTGTGACCCTTGCATTAACGTCTGCATTGTTTGCCACCCACTGACATGTCTACTTTACTTATTTTTGTCATGTGCTGGACTGATGATGTAAATAATTGTTGTGGTCTTTAAATATTGCACTTCCTCAAATAATAGTCCTCCTTCTCATTGTGAGGTGTGAGGTGTGAGTGGAAAGACCCCTTATGCGCATCCCACGTGAATTTCTAGTTTCCCACCTTCTACCAAGCTTCTTGTAACTGTGCTACACTATACTGAGGCTCTTTGTGTTTTTCATTCATTAAAATATTTTCCAACATAAGTTATTTAATGATGTTTGTTTTAAATGACCATGATTTTTATGCAGTAAATTTGATGTATACTATTTACTTTGTATACCTTGTACTACAGGTGTCAGTGACGTTTGTAGTGATACACTCGTATATTGTAGCGCTGCAGTCCATTCACATTTTATATACCACAATGTAAACTCTCACTAAACATGTGCTTTGGACTCTATAACTTGATGTTCGAGGTGTTTGACTGATTAATGTCATATCATTGTGCAGTCTACAACAGAGAGAGAGTGGGGATTTAAAAATTAAAGGCCTGATTCACCAAGGTAACTTACACATTTGAGTAATTTACACTTTTGAGTAAGTTTACTTATTTTTATCTATTCACAAAATCCGACTGTAAATGTATTCCAACGGTATAACTTTCACGTCTCCACCAAACTGAAGGGCCCTGCAGCCATTCACAAACTGATAGGGTTATTCACAAAGGTAAATTACACTTGTGGGTAAATCTACTTGTGTAAGTTTTCTTGTGTAATTTACTCTTTACTCTTCTAGAGTATGTTTACAACTGTTGGCATTCACCAAATACCAAGTGTAAATTCCTTAAAAGCCTCAGTTTCCTGTGTGAATCAGGCCCAGTGTTTCTGAGTAGCCCCCTGGGCCCTCCAGTTATTCGGAGACGTGGAAGTTACACCTTTGGAGTATGTTTACACTCAGATTTAGTGAATAGCTACAAGTAGCAAACGTACTCACAAGTATACGTTATCTTTGTGAAACTGGCCTTAGTGAGAATATGAAGAGTGGTACTCTCTGCTCGGTGTACTTCAGTATGGTTTCATTTGGCTGATGCATCGCGAGCTGTTGTTTTCCGTTGAGGCAAATAAACTGCCTTCTGGAAAACTACACGACACAAAAGCAGCAAAGACATTTCAGAAACCACAAATGCTTGTGTTTCATCCTGCACAGAGAATCCCTACTGAGTGTTTTGTTCTCTGTGAAGATAAACTGATGTTACAAACAGCTCCATCTTCCACAGAGATGGAACTTCCCCAGCCAGGGACAAGATCTTGTTCTTCCGTCTATTGATATATTAGATGCTAATTTTGTTCTGCATCAGAAGGAGAATCAGCTTGTGTTAAGCTACAGGCAGGAAGGCATTTTCCAAGCGAGATGCATTGCTTCGATCTCAAAAGTTTATAATGGAACATCTTTGCTGCCTAGGAGCCTTGACTGTATCTGCTCACATTTGGGCTCCTCAACCTTGAGGAGAAGCCTCTGTAAACGTTGATGCTGTGTATGGTGTTCGATGAAGGTCACGCCTTCTATGATGTGTTCTCAAGACCCACAAGCTCTGGGAGAAATACTTTCTCTGTGATCATGAGTTAAACCCCCAGTCTCCTTAAACATGTACCCACTGACAGCTGACACACCCTTGGAGGGGTCTTAAAAGCAACCTCTCAGTTGGCACTAAATACCTACAGGACGCCTTGGTCTCTAGCAGTAATAGCTCTGCCTTTATTGGCAGACGCGCCCTTTGCTTTAGGTGTGATACATTTGCTGATGGAATGGGAAGACTCTCTCAATTCACTGAAAGATCTAGGATTTGCAGCAGGGGTGGTATGGCCTCCAAGGATTGCAACTTTAAGAAACGAGGTGGATTATTTCAGATATTTAAGTTCTCCAAATAACAGTTAACATAACATTCTTGACTTCTTTGGTGGCTGGAGACCGATGCCTTACATTTGGAGAACCTTTTCAGAGCTGAATTAACCCTGAGTGGCACAACTGGGAGCTGTTAAGGTAGAAATCCCGATTTTAACTTTAGCGGACGTTACTTCATTCCCCAAGGCAGCAGAGGACAGGACCTCTGCACACTGATGGACTACCATCTGCCAGATTTAAAGATGACTGCCGGCCCTGAGGTCATCTCTGTATGTTGAAAGAATCCACCATCATGGAGATTTCCAAGATACACAATGTTTGGTGGATGGTCGCTATTGGTTTTGACAGCAGTCCACCAACATTTTAACATTTTCATTAGTGTTTTCAAAGGAGTACCTTGTGCTACAAACTCTAAATTAGGCCCACAGGCTCTAATTGACACATGAGAAACTTCTTGTGACATGCCAGTTTTGGAATGTGGAAACTGGCATCCTGCAAATGTACTGTACAGACATATTTGCCTTTTGCAATGAAGGGAAACATCTTTTGAAGGGGCAATACTAAATTTTTTCTTTTCGATAAACCTTAGCAAATATTTCAGATCTAGGTTAGGTATCACGTCTCTAGCGGGAGCTTTTCTTTCAATCAGACACTAGGTCAAATAGAAATGTTTTCCATTGCCTTATTTTCCGACAAGATGACCACATCTTTTTGTAAATGGCATAACTAAAACTGACTGTAAGTTGTGTTTGGAGGCATATGATGTCATGTGACTTTAAACAACTGTTTGATGAAGGGTGATATCCTGAAACCGGTCCCAGGATGCTTGTTTCCAGTCCAGGGAGGACTTGGCCTGGCAGTTCGGGATAGACTGTTCCCATGAGGAACAGGGTCAAGACTGATTTGCATATGGCTGGGTCCAAACTGGGGTGGCATTGTGAGCAAAAGAACAATGGTTTAAACCCAGATCTGTGACTGGGGGTGAGTGTTTGCATTGTTCAGCACTCCGTCCATCATCCTTTTGTGTTGACTTTAAACAAAAGACCATAAGCATTTTTAACAGCTGGCACAAATACATCTGTCCTGGACCCCTCCAAGAATTGAGGATACTTCCAAACAGATCCCTTCTGGCTCAGCAGAACTGTGGATTGTGGCTTGAACAGTATTTGTGGGATCGGCAGGGCTGGGGCTTTAAAGGGACAGCGTCTCATTGCCTATGTAGTTCATGTTAGAATCAAATCATTCCAGTGGTCAGCACATATAAGGATCTCGGCAAGAAGACCTCTTCTTCTCTAGCCACAGCTGCCATACAGGGAACACAAACCTGAAGAAGAAAAGATGAAAACAAGAAAAAAATAGAATACAGCTTTTCTTCCTAATATGCCCCTATCTTCTGGAACAAACTGACACCTTAGATTGACAGCACACTTTTGTTGTTCGGGAAAGAGCAAAAAACTCTTCTCCACAGACATCAGCTGACCCACCACCTCCACAGGCGGAGAACACCTCTCCCTTCCTTCCGTTCCCTTCACCTCTAGGTCTGCAGTTTACACACCTTCTACCCACACACCAGTCTTTATCCACTGGCTTTTGTAAACCTTTGTCTCCTGTTAATTCTAAAAACATGTAAACCCTGTTATTTCCAGGCACCCTTGTTTACAGGAACCCTTAGTAATGGTAACTGTGGGATATTATGGTATTACTCTATGTCACTTGTAATGAGTATCTTGGTGTCATGGTGCGATACTTCTATGTAAGTGGCAGCAGCAACTTAACTAAACTTCGAAAAGCCACAGCACACAAAGGGCAGTAACACTCAATGACAGCTAGAGGGATACGGAAGGCTTCGGAGGATCTCCACAGTAGGCCGCAGAACTGAGCTCTGTCTGGTGTCCCCTGTCTGCTGTCACTTTGAGTGAATGTTTTTTACAATCCACGAGTACCACTTGCCTGCATAGATAGCTTTCCAGTGCTTCTGCTTCAGCACAGGGCTGGCCAGCCTCTCCAGCACTGGAAGGTACTGTCTAAAGTCTTGCGCAAGTTGTCGGCACGCGTGGAACACAGGATCCTTGGCAGGAAGAGACTCTTCCATTGAAGCCAATGCCTTCTGCCAGCCCTCTAGCTTCTGCTGAGCTCCTTCAGGGTGAAACTGAAAAAACAATGTAAAAGGACATTGATTACCACTTCTACAACATCTGCTGCACATCTGGAAGAAGCTTGCCATGGGAAGCTACTTTTACATTGTTTAATGGCTATAACAGAAAAAATCCTGGCAGGCTGCTCTTAACCCCTGACATGCCCGGTCTAGCCTGCCCAGGTGCCGGAAGGGCTCATGGTCCCAGCAGGATCATTTGTGGGGATCCAAGGTTAGGGAGCCATGTCCTCCTCCACTCTAGCAGGTGCCATAATAGCTTGCAAGCTTAGGGTGCCACCCACCCAGCCTGTGCTGTGTTCAGGTTGTAGGGCATGATGCCATGTGCTTTGCTGCCCTGGTAGATGCCACAAGTCTGCCGGGTTTAAGACCCAGAAAGGACTTCAATGTGTTGGTGGTGGATGGGCATGATGCATTACATTCCCAAAATCCAAAGGGGGGGGGGGCATACTACCTGCTGGCACTGAGGTGGCAGAAGGCAGAGGTTGTTTGGGGAGACAGTGCTGACGCCATGAGCTCCCTCACCACTGTGTGAATTGTACAGTCTGCCAATCCCACTAATTTACTGTTTCTCTGCATACAGAGAACCTGCCGTCTTGATTAACGTTGCCTTTGGATGTAGAAGACTGCTTCATCTACAAGCTCTTGGTGTGCCACAAAAACGGCAGGTTTAGAGCAGATCCTTTGACACATCGACCGGGATTTGGACACCTCTTAAACAGCCTGTATACCTCCTCTTATTTTTTATTTTCATTCCTTATTTCTCACAAGAGGCATCCTATTAGCTATGTGCATTTAATTCTCATCATCTGTGCTCCACTGATCTCCAGAGGTCAGTAAATAAAGTCTATTCCACGCATTTATTTTCAACTGTTTGCTTTGCCCCAACCTCCCCAGGGTGCCAGAGAGCATCACCCTCACTCTGAGACCAGGAGAATGTGTACTGACCGTAGCATTCTCAATCATCGTGATCCGTCTAATTCCAGAAAGAAGTAACCTCTCACAAGGTGCCGATGGAATGTCTATCTGGTCGCCCAGGGGACTTCATTTGTGCTGCCTACGTCTATTGGTTGTTACGGCAGATTGCTCTATCTCTAGTCCTACTGACCAGGATAGGAACAGCGAGTAACCTAGCATCAACAACCCAACTTAATGAAGAAGAGTTCACTGGATGCACATTTCGCCTTTTAATCTAAATTAACAGTTAGAAAAAGGATCCACAGAGTACAGTTAGAAGATGGTGAAAGGTCAAGAGCAGTGGATTGTGGGATTGAATGCTTGGAGGGGAAGATAAACCAAGAAGGTTGATTGTTCAACATGAATGTTTCTAGGTTTATCTATTCTATAAATTGTCTGTTTGTTGGAAACAGGTCTGAACCTGTGACATGAATGTCCCTCAAAAACATGAAAATGTCTTTAATGGTTGTTGTGGCACTAACTTCCCTGTTCTTCTGCCGCTGAAGCATGGCTACACTAAAACTGACCGGGCAGCAGAGACAAACCTAGCGCTCAGGAATACACTATGTAAATGTCTAATATTTTAAAGAAATTAACCTGCGTTAGTGGTTGAGGGGGGTTGAAGGACCAGCGAGGTGCATGCAACTGTAAAAATTCCACTGACACCTCTAGAAACAAACATGTCCATGCTGATACAAATATTTAATTCTGTCACCATCAGGTGTACCCATCCAATAGATAGTTCATAATAATAATTAGCTGCAGGATAACTTGCTAAATGTGTTTCCCACTCTCCTAACTTTGCCTAAAGTCCATTGCAGGTTGATCTGATATCATAAAATAAATTTATCAAAACATCTTTATGCTTTGTAATAAGGTAATCAGTAGGTGGCTGAACCTTAACAGTGCGAATGCTGGTTCTGCTCCGTTAGACAGAGCTCAACCGGTTACTCGTAAAAATGTTTTTCTAGTCCCACTAGGAAACTGTAAACAGTGCAACGTACAGCTAAGAGTGCATTGGACTGAGAAAATGAATTTCTAATCAAGCAATATATATGTTAAGATTAGTACAATGCATTGAGCTTGTGTGCAAGCTAATCCCTGAACAATTGACCATCTTCCTTTAGCTATATCACCTGTGTCCAGGTAAAGTACGCAGATCATAACCACGGGACAAGGCATATGGCTTAACAATGTGTCGGAGTTTGGGGTATAATCTTAAGAGTAACTCTTTGATCAAGCAGGTTCTATCAGTTTTGCCTAAATCTGCAGCTCAAATGCTTAGAGTTTGTAATTTATTTTTTAAACGACCTGCTTGCCGACAGCTAAGCTGGTAGAGTACGCTAGCAACTGACCACGCGTCGGGACATTGCCCTGTTGCTAGGGGGAAAGAATGCATAACTTGGCTGTTGCGAGCCACACATGTATGTAAGGGTCTAAATTTGAGATATCAGTTTTATTGCGCAATAATGCAAGGTGTGCTAAGGGTATAATCTGAAGGGGATGTAAACTGGTTTATCCCAGTCATACTGCCCTGCAATATGTGGTTAGCGTTGTGCAGTGTCATCAAAGGTCGGGAATGTCACAGTATTCTGCCATGCATCTTCAGCACAAGCAGCTAAATAAATAGCCAGCAGTTTATAATCTATGTGGTGACCACTACCAATGGTGTAGGTCTAGGATTTTGAAACACAGAAATTTACGTCTAGATTCACAGATCACTCTAATGTGTGCCCATTCGTTCTGCTCAGTCAGTTTCTGATTAATGTCAGTTCAAAATGGCTTGCCATGTCAGTCTTGTTTGCATCTCTATTGGCTTGGAGTACAGTGTATCGTTCAATAACCTGCTACGGCCAGAGAAAAGGTCCTCTCATGTGACCAAGGGCCAGATATAGCAATTTCCGAATTTGCGATTCGGAAATTGCGAGTCGGTTCGACTCGCAATTTCCGAATCGCAAATCCGGATGCAGAACGGTGTCTCAGACACCGTCTGCGAATCGCTATGGGGTTGCAAAGACCCACCTCATTAATATTAATGAGGTGGGTCGCATTTTGCGACCCCATAGCGAGTCCCTGCACTCATAGGGATGGTGGCCTGCTGAAGACAGCAGACCTCCATGTCTGTGACTGCTTTTTAAATAAAGCAGTTTTTTTTGTATTGCAGCCCGTTTTCCTTAAAGGAAAACGAGTTGCAATACAAAAAAAAATAACGAAACCATTTGGTTTCGTTTTTTCAGAGTAGGCAGTGGTCCATTGGACCACTACCTGCTCTGAAAAACTATTTGTGGCAACATTCACAAAGGGGAAGGGGTCCCCTTTTGCGAATGGGTTACCACCAGTGTGACACTGGTGGTAACTGAGAATTGCTTTGCGACCACGGTCACAAAGCAATTTAGCATCGCGATGCGAGTCGCAAATAGGAAGGGGACACCCCTTCCTATTTGCGAGTCGCATTCACATTTTGCGAGTCGGTTCCGACTCGCAAAATGTGAATGAGCATTGCGATTAGCATTTTGCATGGCGCAAACTGCGATTTTCACAGTTTGCACCATGCAAAATGCTTCCTACATCTGTCCCCAAATGTTTTCAGATACCTTCTAAAGGGTGATGTTGGGAATTCTACCGCTGTCAGGAGCGGTCTGTTACAGAAGCAGTTCTACATCTTTCTGCAGCACCAGGGATTTCTTCATGTCACCCCATATTCACGTCAGATAGCCCTAAACTCTTGGAACTGACCATTAAGGAGTGTATGATCTACAGTGTGTATGCCCTCAGTCTCTCATTCCTTGCCTGCAATTGTTGTTTTACCAATCTGGAATCAGATGTTATCCTACATATGTAAAAACTGAGTAGCCTGAAGCATTACTGCCAAATGCATCTTATAACTAGACAGGGCTTGCCATACTGAGTGTGCAGCCATAGTAAGTCAATAGAAAATGATCAGGGCTATAAGGTCTCTCAGTACTGGTCCCTGTGGGTGGGAATGTGTGGTCTTCAGTGGAAAGAAACGTGTTGCGATAAATGTTCTGTAAAGTAACACATGTATATTTTTTCATGTCAAGCATTCTCAACCCTCCCACTCCCATTACCCATGTTTGTGTGTGCCCACAATATCCGAGGTTTCAATCTAAGCCTCGCCTCGCCTCAGATAAATCACTTGATATCAGAGTCCGTGTGATTCAGGGCATCCCACTTAATCCTAGCAATCCGAATATACAGTTGTAGTGTGGTGCTATCATTTAACTGTGACCATCTCAGAAATCTGTCTTTGTTTGAGCTGTAAAACGCTCAAGGTTAACAGCCACCACAGTTTTCCGTTCGCTATTAATTTTAATTCTGAGGTACTTTACACCTTTTTGGATCTATGGTACTGGGCACCCACTGGTGCTTCCCTGGTGATATATCTGGTCGTGGGTAGTGCTTGTCCCAGTTGATGTTGTAACTAGAGAACTTTTAGGATAGGATGATAGACATCACTGTTGGAACAGCAAAGAGAGGTCTGTCCATGTCAATACTGTGTCGTCAGCATATAAGAGTGTTTTAATTTGGCCAGTAGCACCCTGTACCTCTTTGGAAACGAGCAGCACTGTTCATAAGTGCTCCAAAGCCAACAGATAGCAGAGGACACAGGGACAACCCTAGCGTGTCCCAAGTTTGATTTGGAGCTGTCTGGAGAGGTGGCCTCCACAATTTGTGTAAGCTGTTCGGAAGCTGTCTAGCCAACTTAAGTAATTAATGAAGCTCTGGACCAGTGCAACCCTTTCAAGGGGTGTGTGGAAAAGATATCCTCATTCAACAATGTCAAAAGCTTTTTTTTGCACCCAATGAGAGGGCTGGGATTTCTGTTTCCTGTTCTCTAGTCAACCACAATAGATGGAATAAAGTTCTCATATGGTTTAGAGAGATTTGTCCCGCACAAAGCCCCCTTGACATTGAAGGGCTCAACTCTTGCAATCTGGTGACCAAGGCTTTGGCCAATGTTTTTATGTCCATATTGCTGAGGGATACGGGCCTGCCTACTCTGCCTGCCTTTGGCATTAGTGAGATTACTGCCTTGTTAGAAGTAGATCCTAAGGCCCCATTCTCATCGGCTTCTTGAAATCTGTGGGAAGTAATGGCAGTAAGAGTGCTTTACCTCTCTGTGACATTCCCCTTACACTGGGTCACGAGCCGGCCATCTCATGCAGTCTATTTGTTCTACATTCTCGGTGTGTATTTTTGATTCACATCCCACTGCCAGAATGGTGTCCATGCTTCTGAATGAGCAGTTGCTGCTGGTTGTTCAGAGCTGCTGGACGCTGTACTGGTCATGGGTTCATATAGCTTTAGAGCAACCATAGAGAGCTATATCAGCCATAAAAGGCCCGCTCCAGTGTTAGAGGCCCGAGTCGAAGGCAATGGCCTGTAACAAGACAACAGGTCTTTATTGGCCAGTATAGCTGAGCTATGGAGGGCTAGCTGTGATTAGAACATTCTGCTTCTAGAGGGCAGAATGTTCTAATAAATAAATAAACAAGGCCTCACAGAGCCCGAGGAGATTTGTTTACTGCGGTTGCTGTGAAAGACGAACATTGGGATGTTGGAGACCTCGGCTTCTACTGGCCTTTAGAAACCTGGAGCAGTCTATTGTCTTCAATGGAGCTTCCAACATTTCAATGTTCTAATTTTCAGTAATAAAAGTCTGGCTTAAAAATATGCTTTTTTCCACTCTATCGGTCCTGGCATTGAATGAGAACATGTCTGACTGGATCGATCTTACGCCAGTGGAAAGTTCTGAAACCACGGCATGCAGTTTTACTTTGGACTAGCTGATGATCACATCGAAATTGTGTTCCACTATTGCTGTGGCTTCCAGTCGATGTGTTTTATTTACTCCCACAAGTGTCTCTGTACAAACCAGTCGTCTGGCAGGCCGTGTAGTCTACATACTGCTAACAGCAGTGGAGGGAAGGTCAAAGTCTGATGCATATACTGACTAATCATAAACGTTTTGAAGATTAGTATAACAACCTGGGTAGGATTTTCTAGAGGGAGATTCAGACAGATTGAGAGAAGGAAAATGAGATTAGGAGTTGGAGGGAGAGGAGTTCAAGAGTTCCTGACAGTGGTTCGAGTCGTATTAGCAGTGTGGGTTTAGCTATCAATAGACCTATTTCTGAAGACTTACCTAATGGTGTCCCTTTGCTGAAGTAAACTGCATGTTGTTATCCTATGGGTAAATGTATGAAATCACATTGTTATAAGTCTCTCTTTTGCTTTGCAGGTACCAGCTGCAACATATAGTTTCAATGCTGCATGATAAAAAGTAATGTTTTTTTCCTTAATAACCAAGTTAGTATGTTTTTTTCTAAATTTGTGTTTCTAAATTCTTTTACGTGAAATCCAACATGTTGATGCTAATTTGTGGTTAGTGAGGGAATTAACTTTCAAATGCTCAAGATTCATATTGACACTCTTTGATTGTTTGTACTAATGTATACTTTACCATTATTACTAATCCCGGTGTTATTAATCAGTGTTATGATACTGGAGATTATTTGCTTGATTGTTTTGATTAAACTCAGATGTATAAGACGATCTAATCCGCCACTATTGATTCTATATGCTTATCACTTGTGCTTGAGAGTTATTTTTGTGACATTAGCATTGTTAATCTAGGGAAATAAATTCATAATTCTTAATAAACTTGTGTGGTTATTGTTTGAGGTTCAGAATTCTAAATATATTGTTTATTGTTGATAATCACATTGCCCATTGATGACATCCCCTCAATCCTTTGTTGCTTTGATCCATTGACCTCTTGCGCAAAATCCACTATTCAGTTTAAAGTAATAGCTAGGATTTCGTGGCGCTGCAGCAGGGGCTGTCCTGAATGTCCCCAAAACAAAGGATGACAAGAAACAGTCCCCCTTTCCCTCTATACAGAGTTACACAAATGCTGACCAATGGAATGATGAGCTGCTGAGAAGAAGATCATCAATACAGGGGCGGAGTCAAAGTCCCTTCCTCTGCAGTGGTGTTCAGAGCTTTTTTTGTTATTACATGACCTCTGGAACACTACGCCTTAATCTCTCTTTAGCCGGACGTAAAAGTGACACATTCTGTTATTCTCCATGAAGAGTCATTCGGTGTTCATTAAATTAGGGAAGATTCCCATGGGGGATAAATAAGGAAAACCACATTATATTGCTTGAGTGGCTAATTTGAATAAACAGTTGATACCTGCCACCTTGTTACGATCAAGAGTTGAGATTAAGAGGAAGTTGTGTTAAGAAACAGATTTACATTTGCTCCATTTAGGCAATATAGCCATGAAGGACAGACATACCTTGGCAAAGGGCAGGTTCTTCCATGTGTTGAGCTGTTCTGTCACTCTCCGAAAAAGCTTCCAGACCTCCAGCCGGGAAGTGACTCGTTTCTCTCCAGGAGAAATGAATGACAGGTCAAAAGGTTCACCTGGTGGCACACAAACGAGAAAGGTGGACGAAGGAGAAATTAATGACAGGTCACAAGGTTCACCTGGTGGCACACGAAAGAGAAAGGTGGACGAAGGAGAAATGAATGACAGGTCAAAAGGTTCACCTGGTGGCACATGAAAGAGAAAGGTGGACGAAGGAGAAATGAATGGCAGGTCAAGAGGTTCACCTGGTGGCACACGAAAGAGAAAGATGGATGAAGGAGAAATGAATGGCAGGTCAAAAGGTTTACCTGGTGGCACATGAAAGAGAAAGGTGGACGAAGGAGAAATGAATGGCAGATCAAAAGGTTCACCTGGTAGCAAATGAAATAGAAAGGGGGACGAAGGAGAAATGAATGACAGGTCAAGAGGTTCACCTGGTGGCACATGAAAGAGAAAGGTGGATGAAGGAGAAATAAATGGCACGTCAAGAGGTTCACCTCGTGACACATGAAAGAGAAAGGTGGACAAAGGAGAAATGAATGGCAGGTCAAGAGGTTCACCTCGTGACACATGAAAGAGAAAGGTGGACAAAGGAGAAATGAATGGCAGGTCAAAAGGTTCACATTGTGGCACATGAAAGCGAAAGGTGGACGAAGGAGAAATGAATGACAGGTCAAAAGGTTCACCTGGTGGCACATGAAAGAGAAAGGTGGACGAAGGAGAAATGAATGGCAGGTCAAAAGGTTCACCTGGTGGCACACGAAAGAGAAAGGTGGACGAAGGAGAAATGAATGGCAGGTCAAAAGGTTCATCTGGTGGCACACGAAAGAGAAAGGTGGATGAAGGAGAAATGAATGCCCCTCGGTACAAATGCTACACAAAAGGAATACGGGGCTGCAGAAAGCACAATCATTCAGTTGATAGGTGTAAGGCTACAGATCTTAAAAATGAAGAGGTTATTTAGGGTGGATATAGTGGGTCTCTGCACTAGCACATTCAAGAGTCATGTCAAACGTGACAGGAGTCAATGTCTGTCCTAAGGTGAAATGGGAGGCTCGAGAGCTCTGGAGCAGATGTGTTAGTACAGCAGTGTGTGGAGTCAAATGGAGGAGGATAAAATGAGGAGGTTACTTAAATGTTCTCCATGAAGAGTTCAGACTCATAAGATCCAGTACAACCCTCACTACTGGGCTTGATGTGAACATTTATTTATTTATTTATTTTTATAACATGTTCAAACTTTATATTTTGTGAGTTTCAAACTAAATAAGACTGTTTCAAATAGTAATCAGGCATTCTGAATTAGCCAAGGGCAGCAGAACTTTCATTCACGATGGGACAATGCTCACCAGATGGAAGCATCTTTAATTCAGTTTTTGGAGTGGGAACAGCAAACCTTGACAACAAATAGAGGACCACTGCTATAGATAAATCATATTCATTTCAACAGCAAGGAATCATCTCAGAGTCACATGCTGAAGAACAGACTTCAATGCAGTAACTTCCAGAAACACAGGGCTGAGGAGGGAATCTACGTAAATTTGTTTTTAAGGACTGGTGGCCCAACTTCACATCAGTTCTAGTATCTGAGCTCAAACAGTGGTGAAAAACATAAAGGGTTTCTAGTTGACTGCTCAGCAGGCTTCCATCAAGGGGACATTTACTAACAATGCTGCCATGACAGCTTTTCCCCTGATTAGATGGGCTCCCGAGCAGGTCAGTCAACTTTACTTTGGCTTTCAGTATAACCCAACAACCATCAATCCCTCCTATTGCCTCTATAAAGAATGGCTATCATGTTTATGGGACGCTTGAAACTGGAATCTGCCCAGAAACTCTCAAATCTTTGGTGCAGTCTTGATAATAAGCAAGTATTTTTCACATAACAAGAATGAATCGTGTATTCACATTGCAAGAATGTCTTCGCAAACAATGTTCCCAGATTGACAGCCTAATTTTGGTGGAGACATTGAACTTGCGCAGTGTTGGGAGATTCAGTTAGCAGTAAAGACATCCAATAATGCCCTGGAACAAGTAACTGAAAACTAATTTCCCAGACGCCTTTTATGTGAAGACTAGATCTGAGGAAAAGGTATTTTTGTTTGTTGCCACCAATAGCTGTAGGATGCTGAAAAGGAGATGTGCCGCCTCTGAACAGCAGCTTCTGCTGTGTTCCTCTGTTTGCTGTATACCAGACAGAAGGCTAGCCTGAGCACCAACGCGTTGAAACGGTAAAGGCATTTCTTGCTGCACAAAGGTGCCTGCAATACTATACCTTGTGTCCAGGTCCCTCAGTCTTTCAATGTCAAATCTCTCATGCTAATAGAGACTGTAAACCACTGTCCAATGAACAACCTTTGTCTAGTAACCATCCTTCTACCACATACAGCATCCTTAATTGTAGCAGTCTCCTCCAACAATGTGACACACGTACTATTACCACATACAGTTGTGAAAGTAGCGTACTATTCTAACACTCATGCAGCTTCGACGTACATTAGTCTAAGCGACAGCAGGCTCCTCTCATACTGTGACAAACCACTACCACATGTATCATCCTAGATTGTAGCAGTCTCCTCCAACAATGTGACACACATACAATTACCACATACTACTGGCCCTCATTATGACCCTGGCGGTCTTCTGACCTCCAGGGCTACAGTAGCTGTTTCACCACCGATGGGATGGTGGTGAAGACTGCCACATTATGAATGTGGCGGGTTGGCTGCTGCCAACCCTCCACATCCCCACCTGTCACTTCAGGGCAGTTGGACCCGCCGGGCAGGAGATAAGCATCTCTGACCCGCGGTCCAACGAAGACCCCTGGCAGTATTAGGAGCGGCTTTCTACCAGGGTTTCCGCAGCAGTAGCAGTGCCACGAAAACCCTTGCGGAAAGGCTACTGGTGACAGGAAATTTCTTTCCTGTCACCGGCAGACGACTCCCCCCACCCCCTGCAAGCCCGATATCCCCCCCACCCCCCTCCATACCACAAACCCCCACCCCCTACCAGAACATCACCACCCTCCAACCCCCCTTCTAGTACAGCACCTCCCTCCCCCAGCCCCCACCCCCTGCATGTGCACACACAGACACCCACACGTACCCTGCATACACTCACTCATGCACCTCGCATACACTCATTCACACACCCCACATACACTCATACACCAACACTGACATACACGCATCTATACCTGCATTCACCTCAACATCCATACATGCACTCATCTCAACATCCATCCACGCACTCACCTCAACATTAATACACGCACTCACTTCAAAATCCATATACGCGCTCACCTCAACATTCATACACGCATTCAACCATGCATACACACATACATGCACACATGCAAACAACACCCACCCACACATGCACACACAACACCCCCCTCCCCCTGTCGGATGATCGACTTACCTTGTCCGGCAAGGAGGTTGTCTGGCAGGGAACGGGCGCTTCCACCGCCGGCAGTGTCCTGCCATCAGGACACTGCCAGGCCGTATTACTGCTCGTAATACGTCTGGAGGAGTCCTAGTGGAGTCCTTTGGGTGGGGCCAGTGGTGGAACCGCCCATACGCCTCCGACTTCCAGCACGACTACTGGAGGATTTCCACCCAAAATATGGCGGAAATCCTTTGGCACTTGTGATCTGCCACCCGCAGCTCTGGCGGTTTTGGATAAAGACCACCGAAGTCAAAATGATGGCCACAGTGTCTTGGAAATAGCATACTATTCCAGCACTCATACAGCTTCCACATACATAAGCCTAAGTAATGGCAGGATCTTCCAACACTGTGACAAACCACTGCCACATAAATACTTCTTGGTCATAGCTGACTCTTCTAAAGTTGTGGTAAGTACCCTGTACAGTGTAAGTGTAAAAGTCACTGCCAAGGGTGCCGTGGATGACCTTAGTTAATAGCCATAGTGTAAGAATAGATGGCAGTTGTTCAGGATGATGCATATGTTGGAACAGCAGAGAGCTGTGGGTGTGTTCAGGATGCTACCTGATGAGCTAAGCACTATTTAAAAGCACAGAGTAGGAAGCAGTGGTTACTGCTGACTACCTTTCAGGGTTAGCCTGGAGCGGCTCAAGCTATGAAGGGTTGATATAAGCGACTGCAGCTTCTTCTGTAAATCACTCAGTTCATTCAGAACCGCTGGGGCACTTTGAGATGGATCCAGAAAATGTCCAGTGGTGGCGGTGACAATGAGGTGCTCCAGCTCACTCTGGAAGGCCAGGAAGGACTGCTCGAGGTTACTTTCAATGATGGGCAGTTTGCTGCTGATGAACTCCGAGGCCTCCTTTAATAGTCGCTGAAACGTCTCCCACGTGTCCAACATCTGAGAAAGAAACAGACACAAAATTACCGCAGCACAATCAACTGCTGCAGGAACTGCTCACTTTTAGCATCACAGTGTCCGTAACCGTCAGTGTTTGAAGTGAGATGAGCCCTGGCAGATAATGCAGCAGTTTAAGTCTCCATGAGGTCTTAAATGCCAAGCCTGGATCAGGGAGTTAGTGACTGACTTAGCACTTCCAACAGTACTGGGCTGAACAACACCAACTGAGGTGTCAAGATATAAACCTACTTCAGCACTGATGGTACATACCATCGCCCTAGGTTACAAAGGACATGACTTCCCTACACATCCCTGGACACATAATACTCAAATACTCAGGTACTCGGTCGAAAGCATGATTGCATTCTGGTGAGATCCAGGGGGACGACTTGGACTGTCTCTTGTTCCTCTCCTCCAGCATTGAATATTTGAATGTAATTTGTGTCACCTGTTGGGGTTAGAAAGCATTCCTTCCACAAAAGCACAGGAGAAATGTAGGAAGGAATAAAATACTTGTGGGCGCCACAACACCCTCTGAGTAAAGGGACATTCACCTCTATGATGTATAATTATTCAAGAGGGCCTTAGTGGAAGGTCTTATACTGGGTTTTCTGAAAACATCCATTACCTTCATATTTTAAATATGTATAATTATAAAAAAAAACTTCCACAGAAGCTGTGCTCACAGTACTGAAGAGGGAATATGCTCAGTATATGAAGCATACCTTCTTAAGCAATAAAGATCCAATCCTCACCATCCCCCAAGCATTCTATATAGTTCCCAAGAGAGCAAAATATCACAGATTACAAAGGACATCAACTGTAGCAGCAGAAGAACCCCCTGAAAGGCACCACAGTGGAGTGCTGAGTGCAAACATCTACTTGGATGATAAAAGGTATTAAATCTGGTAACTAAGAACCTCTAAGTCTAAACTTGGGAACTGGGAGAAAAAGTATGTCTGGGTTACAACATTTTGCAGCACAGGATAATGTTCAGAGAGAACCGGTCATTTAACAGTGCTACATTTTTCTAGCATCAGTTCGGTTAGGAGAGGATACACATCCAGATTCTAAATATCTACGCTTTTAACACTATGGATCTTTTTAAAACACACTGGTGTGGTGGGTCAAGCAAGCATTATTGAATTAACAATACCCATCACTTCCTGCACTCAGACCATTCATTAACATCCCACCCTGAGTTCTCACTGTGTTTTCAAGGCTCTCCTCTTCTGTAGTTAGCTGCCGATAATGTATTCTGATCACTTCGCTTAGAGAACGGATGTAATCAATTTTCTGCTGGAGATCCGGGATCAACGCCTTGTATTTATCCACCTATTAGTAACACATGAGAATGATGCTAGATGCACATGGTAGATAAATGAGACCTAAATGAACATCATTTTAAACAAAGATTTCAATTTCAATATACCATAACAGGGTTTTACCGTTAAATATTCAAAGCACCGAAATTTACATTTTAATGGGTTTTTGGCAAATATTGTTATATATCCTTCAAATAAATCACAATCTGACACAGCAGACTTGAGTCAGGTGAGAAATATATGTCAATGGCTGCAATATTTTTCATGCAAATAACTATATCCAAAACTATATCATGTTAATCTGAACCCCAGTCTTTTCTGCTACAAACCAGAACTGTCCCATTAGCCATTTGACAAGTGATGGGCCTGCAGATCTTAGGGATAACAATTGAGCAATTCTAATGGATCAGTGCCAGTCGAGCCATCATTGCTGGTTTCGTTGTCTAAGTAAACCAAAACCTCGATGATGTATGAAAAGAAAACGCTTGCATGAGGTTCTGCAAAACTGCTTGGCCAAACCCAGCTTTGGTATACTACCAGAATATCACGGACAAAATACTGATACAAAAAAATATTAGAGCCTAAATATTGAGGATTAAAATATAGACAAGATACGTATATATGGGTAAGTGGAGGTGTACTACAATTAACATATGTACTTTTATAATTTATATTTTTTAAGGTTCCTGGCTGCAATGGTTTTGTAAATTGATATTTTGCATGTGATACTTTCACACACAATCATGTCATCAGATCTAGTATTAGAACCAAAACAAATATATCTGCTGAAAGACTGAGCATCTGGCCAGAAAGAGTGCACATGGGTAGGAGAAGAGACACAGAGGTGTGGAGGAGACAAGGGATATGGGCACATGATGTAAGTTGTGCTACTGGCCTTTGTCTAGTGCACCGCGAGGCACTGTGGTGTCGTCACTGGTCTGGGAGCGCCTCAGCACGCAATTCGGGAGACCTCACTCGCAGACTGGACTCAAGAATCACTCTATGAAAAGCTGCTATGAGTTGTGTGGCAGAGTGACAGTGCATGAGCTGTGAGTGGGTGAACAGTGGGGCTGGGAACATGCACTTTGAAGACAAAGAGATAGTCTGAGCCTGTGTTTGAGGCTATGTGGCATCTTTAAGCTGGGCTGGTGACTGTGAAATGTTCTCTGCCCTGTTGCATAATATCTGTGGTGTATCTTGGTGAGAAGTGCAGTGTTAGATGTATGTGGGATGTGCTGACAAATGCACAAGACACCGCGCTGTGTAGCATATTACGTGCTAGCTAGGGGTGTCTATTACAGCAGCAACTCCCACAATTATTCTACCTCCAGTGTCAGAACAGCTAGGATTCACTTAACTCAGGGATGAGAGAAAGTCATCTGCAAAGTAGGGTAAAGTAGGGTAAGATATGTAGTAAGCTTTATCTTGATCAAAATATATGGAGGTGGAGCACATTAGCACAAGGGATACTATGTAAGTGCACGGCACACACTTAAACGCAATAGTGCAGCGAGAGAAACATGTCACATAAGACGTAAGCAGACTACGCAAGAACGTAAACAAGCAGTTTACATGCTTAGTATTGCATGTAATATTGCCACAAGAGTTAGAGGTGTGCCACTGGATATTGAGTCAGGAAGCTGACTTCCTGAGAGCAGCCAAACCAAGGATTTTTCACTTTTACATTCTACCCAGGTTGTTAAGTAATATTCCTTGCCCCAGAAGTCATCGTTTGGAATCAGAGAGTTCAGTGACTGAGGCATCCTGGAGACTGACTTCACTAATCACACCCCAGAGTTTCACATTTACAGGGCTTGCGGGATAAGAAGGAGTGAGCGACTTTGGATGTGACTTTAAGAGAGAAGTTAAAGGGTGTGCCAACACTAAACATCTCTCTGACACTTGCCGTCCGCTGTCAACCGCTAGCAGAGATTACATGTAAAGACCATTAAGGATGCAAATGTAGGGAAAGAAATTCTTCTCCCCCCCCCTTTTGTACTGGCACCTCTAAAACATGTGTACACTAAAGGATTCATATATAACCATTCATAGAACTTATAGGGGCTCATTACAAACCTGGCTGTAAAAATCGCCTACCGCCGCGGTCACCAAAAGACTGTTGCCGCGGCTACCAGCCGTCAGCCGGATTATGACCAAAGTTGGATTACCGCCAGTATGATGGTGGAAATCAGGCTGCGGCCATGCCAGCTGATGGCGGTAAGGTGGCGCTGCTGCCAGCAGCAGCGCCAGGCCAGTAGACCGCCGCGACTGTTTCATGACCCAGTGGTGTTCTGCTGGCGGACGCTGCTGCTGGCAGCAGCGCCCCATCCCGTCTCCTGCCGGAGGAAGGACCCCCTGACATCAGGTAAGTTGGGTGCTCCGACAGGGGAGGGGGTTGGGGGTTGTTTTGTGTGTGTGTGTGGGGGGGGTGTATGTCTGTGCGAGCATGTACACGGGTGTGTAATGCTTGTTGTATGTGTGTGCATGTAGGGATGTGTGAGTGCGTGTATGTTGAGTTGTGTGAATGCATGTGTGCTTGTATGTATGTCACTGTGTGGATGTGTGTGTGAATGGATGTATGATTGCGTGGATGTATGTGGGTATGAGTGTGTGCATGTGTGCATGAAGGTGCGTGTATGTAGTGGGGGGTGTGGGGAGGAGGGGGTGGGGGGAAATCTGGGGAGCGGGATGGGGAAGACCTCTATCAGTGACAGGGAAGGGATTCCCTGTCACTGATAGTGCCTACCGCCATGGTTTTCGTGGCGGTAAGGTTGCTACGAAAACCATGGCGGTAGGCGGGGTCATAATCCCGCAGGCAAGTGACGGCCGCCCGGCTATTGTTACCGCTGTGGCAGGCGGTGTGGTACATTGCCGTTTTGGCTTGAGCCAAACCGCCAATGTCTTAATATGGGGAAAAGTACAGCCAGCCTGTTGGCAGTACTTTTATCCATTTTACCGCCGTCCGCCAGGGTCATAATGACCCCCATAGTTTTTTAATATTACAAACCGTGTTTTTGCATGCCCCAATACCAGTAGTGCAAACTGAACCCTACATTAACTCAACCATGCCAATATGCCTCAAACTGCTGCAGGGTAAAATTAACTCCTGAGGAGGTGGTAGAGGAGTGCCTTGCACATACCTTCCTGGCACATCGAGACACGGTGGGGATGTCAGTGTTGATGATCTCCAGAACCTTCACCACTTGCCCAAGCTCTTCCAGGATGTGTTTCGTCCTGTGACGACACTCCGAAGACAGGAGAGACAGAATATCCTTGGTTATGGAAACCAACAGAGGCACTATGAGAAAAGAGACCGAAAATACTGAATCAGAAGACATCAGAAACCCTAGAGACTGCATCTTCTAGGGATTAGCCCATTACCAAACAGGCTAAAACAATGGAATGGAATGTTAACCAGAGAAATTGGCACTGGTTAGGAAGTACTGCCTTTTTGCTGCAACAACTGAGGAACAGCACCTCCCACTTCCAATCTGCAGCATCATAAAAGCTGTTTAAGCAGATGGAGGCGATCTAGAGCTCTCCGGATGGCGACGTCCCACACGGACGGTGGGCAATGCTATTGAGCCGGTCCTGGCACCATCATAACAATACTATAGATGCTGAAGACCTGTAAGTGTCCCAACCACTGCAAGCCCGATCAAGGTTGGTAGCTCTAATCATCCTTCAGGTTTGGGGGATTCAGATCCAGCTGCCTTTCACTGGGGGAGGTTACCATCTTATCCAGTATTTTTTATCTGCTTCAGCTAGGAAAGCTTTACTAGAAAACGGCTGAATGTGACTTTTATGTAATTGTGAATTCAATCTTTAGGTACCTTTTGTTTTTATAGGTCTATTACTCAGAAACATTAAAGTTTCAACTCAATATGCAAACTGAATATGAAATGAATTGAGATCATAAATTGAAAAAAATGTAACATATGACTCAATGAAAAAGTTTGAAGACCGTTTTCACATTTAGGTGGTTATTCTAACTTTGGAGGAGGTGTTAATCTGTCCCAAAAGTGACGGAAAAGTGACGGATTTACCACCAGCCGTATTACAAGTCCATTATATCCTATGGAACTCGTAATACGGCTGGTGGTATATCCGTCACTTTACCGTCACTTTTGGGACGGATTAACACTCCTCCAAAGTTAGAATAACCCCCTTAGTCTGCTAAGTGACTATTGCAGCTTCTGCTTCTTTCAGAAGGGAACTATTTCTCAGTGTAAAATTGTATTACTCCCTCAGGTGTATAATATAAACCATGAAGTAATAATAAAAGATTACATCAAGTTCAATTGAAAACCCCTGTTGAGTCTGATCATTGGGTATAAACATACATTTACCACTGCATGTGTGCCAGATGTGCTGTGTATTTTCCACAGCTGGTTCTGTATCTTTATATGTTGCTGGGTGAGTATGTGTCCCTGCTCCTCATCTTTCACCTTGTCTAAATTATTGTCTCGCCTTCCCTTTCCTGCTCTTCTGACTTTCTCTGTTGGCCCTCCTTCTCCTTTTTTGTGTATAGTCCTGTTCACATGTGTGTGTGTGTGTGTACGCACATCTATATGTCACCGTAACATACCAATGTCATCACTGATACAGCTGCATATCACCGACAGCATCCTGTTGTGTGTGATGAAGGAAGCCCTCACGTTCTTCACTCTTCTTATCCAGGCCAGTACTTGTGTTATGCGCTCCTCATACTGCCTGGATGTCCAGCCCTGCATGGCTTCTCTCTGCGCAGGACTCCACGAGTGAGCGAAGATGTGGATCTCAGTCAGCCAGGCGTGGCTCAAGCAAAACTCCTGGATGTCTCTGAGCGAGTGCTGGAGGAAGAAACAACTCAGGGTGAAGGCGAATACTGATAAAATCCACACCCAACTGTGAAACTACAAACAACTAAGCCAAAGCCAAGATAGGGGGATGCAGAGTTAAGAGATCATAAACAGTTGTGTCTATAATCTATAAATGTGGTGAGTGAGCATGATAAAGTCTTTGACAAACTTCAAAGCATCTACGCCTTTCAAATGAACCAGAACAGTGACCTGTGACAAGGTGAAGTCCCCATGGCACCCAGACTCATAATCACCATTTCATAGGAGCCTAGCACTAGCCTCTGTTCTTTGACCATGGTGTCGCACACAAGGGTGGCTTGCACTTTTATCGTGTTCATACAGCTGTTATATAGATTATTTTGGGTTTTTAATCTCTATGGCTACTGTGCCATGTGTCACAACCCCCATTCTCTATGGCTTAGGCTTGAACACTGATCTCACACTACATGTATCATAACCTCCTCATCCACCTCCAACACCACATCCCCTCCTTATCAGTGCCCAGAGAGCCTCCTAGTGGTAAAAAGCCTTCTTCTCCATTTCTGCCGCGGTGTACCCTTCCTTGCTTAATTCCTGTCTCTCACGACACAACGTAATGAAGGCTTGTGGCAAAATAAACAGTTTTGGAGTGAGTGTTGCATTGGAAGGTTACATCAGAGAGTTTACAATAAGACAATGGTAGAAGGGCTCTCACCGTAAGGAAAGTGCTCAGAGCAGATACAGCTTCCTGGGCTTTTTCATCGGACCGTAGATGTTGCTCCAAGTGTTGCAATGAATGCGACAAGTAGTGTCTCTTCATCCTTTGACCCACAACAGCGAGGCCACCGATCCGGGAGAAATCAAACTTGTGGATAAGGGGTGGTTGTGGTCCAAGAAGCACCTTGCCAAAACCTTCCGTCTGATACCCAGTGTAGAATTGTGGATCCAAGATGTCAGCAAGTTCGTCCTGATGTGAAGGAACTGTGTACACACAAAAATAAGTTTACAGCTACTGAACCTTCTCATGAATTGATGGTCCATGTGATGTCAATCAAAGTTCTATTTACACTTGGTGTCCTCATAGTGATGTGTCACGTCATATGAAGTAAAGTCCATTTATTCCACAGACATGGTCACAAAGGTTGTATGGCTTAGTGCTAGGAGGGAAGGGAGATCCTACAGGGTGCAGTGGAATCATTTTTTTTAATACTTTGCTATTTATTTACTATTTATTTATAAAGTAATTAAGGACCAAAGTGCTTGCCATGTAACAAGATTCTTGAATGAGTTACATCTTGAGCTTAAACACCCCTGATTCCCAGCTGTGAAAGGCCTGGGGCAGAGAAACACCTTTTCTTGATGAGATTCATGAGCACTGGGGCTCCATTTTGTAATATCTGCTCTGGAAACTTTTCCAACATTGTCCACCTCTCCTTTACCTTCCTTCAGCCTTTGATACTTTGCCCTCCCTATGGTGTCAGAACAACCGGAGATGGTGGTGTTGGGGTCACCCTGTCTTATAAACAAGAAAGCATTAGAGGGTCATATATTGGAACAATAGGAATTGTTGTATGGGTTTTGAAAGGTTTTCATCAATTCCTTTTGCTGTTTAATGTTGATATGCAACTCCTGACTGTTAAGGTTTTGTTCTCTTCGCTGCAAGAGAAAGATTTGAAGAGTGCGGCGGATGCGTCACTGAAAGGAAACCTTTGCTGTGGTCATGCTTAGAACAAAATGCTATCTCGGTGCCTACGGAATAAATGTTTGTAACAGCAAAATGCCAGCAGAACTTGCATTGTTTCTTGGAAATAAGCCCAACCAGCTTTAAAAAGCATCATAGAGAACTGAGATTGGCTACAGACTGTCTTGAATAAGGAAAAGGCAGAGAGGATGGTCAATAGTCGTGCTTGTCCTCAGAGCCGACGTGTACTTCACTCATAAACCTGGCAATGCAGTATCTTCTGCGGCTTAGGACTTCTAAGGCTTTGACAGGTAAAAGGGGCACTTTCAATCAGTGGGCACATTGGTGTGGCTGCGTGTTGAGGAGGAGGTGAGCTGAAGTGTCCCCCGGCCACCCGTAGGGTTCACAGAGGTCTCTTCAGACTTCTACAGTAACTAAGGAAGAGAGAGCAGGAGGACTTCCAGAGGACTGAGCCTCGCACTGGGAGTCATCAGCCTCCACATTTGTTGTATCAAGTTTCAGGGATCCTGAGATAATGAAAAATGTCAAAACTATGGCAATTGGGGATCAAAGACAGACTGCAATGGGATTTTGTTGACACCATTAAGCATAACATTTCTTTAAAAAACAAAAAATAATAAAAATGTTAACATCATCAGGGGACATGAAACGGCTAAGAAGCTGTGTACCTAAACAAATGTGACAGTTGTTGGCTGACGGATAGCATGCATGTGTTAATACTTTCCTCGCTCTCCAGTAGGCACTGGGGATGCCCAATATTAGCAAATGTGCTTTCTGAAGGGTTGGTATCGGTCATTGAACTCTAACACTGTCCAGTGCCCATCACCATAAGAGCTAAAAACTATAAGAGAATAGTGGCAAAGCCAGGAAGCAATATCACTGTCATGATAATACCGCAATCTACTGCGTACATCCTACTTACCTGCTGTCTGTTCACTACGCATGCGCACATACATCACTATTGACTCTAGTAACACGGGCCGGCATACTGTCCTTCTCAATGGGTTATGTACAAAGCTTATCATGCTTGACGCATGGAACCATAAAGATGGAAACCTACACACAGCAGGTGACAGAGGCAGATCTTCTGGAACCCTGGTTCTTACACTCATCACTGAGAATCCTAACCTTCATACATACAGCACTAGCATGAGGCTGCCCATGAGAAGTGCTTGTAGGCAGGAGGGGTTCACAGCGACAATGAAACATCTCCTCTACGTACCGGCAGGCGCCGGGTCCTGGGACTTCTGTGTTGGGTCCTGGAGCTGAGTAGAGGCACCATCCCTGGTCTGTCCTTCACACCCTTCCTTGGGCATCTCATCCCAAGACTGCACCACCTGATTTTAAAACAAAGGCTGATCTGACTGGGGGTTCTACAGAATAACAGGTTTTACAAACACAACACTTTGTTCAAGTAAAGAACAGAACCAATTCTCTTTTCAAAGCGGTTGAGAAATCTTCATAAAACCAATAACAATACTTTTATAAAGCTGTGCTGCATATTACTTTCGTTATCTTCAATTTGTCAGGGCACTTACACCTGTTTAAAAAATAAAAACTGTTGTCCCTTGCTATCTATGCGATAACTTCTATCAAGTTTGGCAATCACAAATAAACTATTTCTATTCATTTTATTTATCTACAATGTGCCCTCTGGTGAACTGTCTTTAGGCACTTCCTGCCTTCAGGAGGAAGTGACATCTGAGGAGCACCGGAAGTTTGGTGTCCAGATGCATTCTGCAACCAAATACAGCTGTGAAGTGCGAGTACAAAGTGGAATTTTCTTTTACTTTCTATTAAAATGAAAAAACAGCTCTTCACTTAAAAATGGTGCACGGTTGAAGGTGCAACAGTTGTACAGACTTCCCTTCGCTGATGTCATTTCCTTTAGTGGTTTAGAGACGGCGCAACAAATTAAGGTCAGCATACATGAACTGCCTACAACAATGTAATATGGAAACTGTTTTTTTTTTAAATACAGCACGTGTAGAAATATTCATAGCAACAAACATAAGTTTTGATTTGAAACACAAGTCGTAAGAGGATAACAAATAAAACATACAATACAAGGGGAGCAAAGTAAATGTCTATCCAACAAGAAGTTTACAGCATCAGACGAGGAGAGAAATAACTTGAACGATAAAGAGAAACTGCTATGTCCCAACACTGGTCACTTAAGCTTACAACATGCTTCCTTTAGAGTAATACTTCTTCAAAAAGGAACCACTCATCGTAAAGGTTTGATTTATATTCTTTGTTGTTTTTTGCTTTTGTTCTTTTCCCACATTTTTCTCTAAATATTTTGCGATTTTGAGTCACTGAAATGGGCTCTTCAACTTTGACTCAAGGTGTTCCTTCTCGTAGGGCGCAGATCTTGCTTTCGTCACATGTCGGAGGAGTATCCTTAACATGGAATGCCCATTCCACGGCTCCTCACTGGGGTTTTTGAATGAAAGCTGGTCTCACTTCAGCTTTAGTGTAATGAAAGCGACAGATCTCATCCCTGCTTAGGGCACGATAGGGCAGTAGCTGCAGGGTCTACAACCTGCTTCCAACATGAGGATTGAACTAGATCAACAAGAAAGAGACGGATAATGCCTCATTTCTACACTCACATACTACTGACGCTCACAAAGTAATTTATTTCAAATTCACCAGCGAAAGAAATTCATTTCCACTTTTTTGGCTGTGGAGGAGTGTAGTGGTCAGTGCTTTGATTACATTTAATCTGTTTATCTCCATTACCGAAAAAGATTGTTAGCCTGGTCAAGTCTCTACAACTCATGTGACTTATCCTCAGGCACCAGAATATCCCACCAAATGAGCAGTAGATGGCTGGAGAGAGGGAAAAGTAATTCCAGGATGGAAAACCCTGCTCAGTACATCTGCCCTTTGTGTTCACACCGAAGATGGCGATGGCGTCAGGGACAACAAGCACTGGGGCTGTAGTGAATCATAGTTTGTTTTAATGGGATAACAGGAGCTAGCTTAGCCTGTGGGTTGCAGACTCGTCCCCCGTCACCTAGTGACTTTTACCCTACAAAGCTTGCTCTGTTTAAGCTCATTAATTAAATCTTTTAAGATGGCTGCCTTGTTTTCCTTAAGGCCTATGTTTTAGTTTCCTGTTATCAGTGCTACTGCGCTAAGGCGTCAATACCGAGCGACAAGGATAAACCAAGTGTTGGTGTTCACATTAAGTAGTTTCACTCTTCACGCTTTCGAGGGAATTGTTTATATCAATTACCGTCCCAAGCATGCCTTGTTATCTATTGTTTGGGAACAAACCTATGTCAGGGGTCCGAGTAGATCTGTATAAATATTCCTCACTTAAACAGATAGTCAGAGGGATTCCGACCAGATGCCATCGCTGCTATCGATGCTGCACGTCGCCTTGATGCTGACCCAGTCTTCGTGTCCCTACGGAGTCTGAGCTAGAGACCTCATTCCAAGGTAACAAGGGTTGGGAGGCTCTTCTAATGGACATGGCATTGGCAAATTAGGTTTAACACGCCTAGCTCTCTTTTAGGTTAGAGGTTAGGCCTACCATGCTAGGGAATTAGGACATATTTTAAACTTCATGTCTTCTCAGAATATTGCAAGATGGTGGGGATCTTTGTACTAATGACTCTTGTCTTTACCATTCTGTTTGTTGCACTGTTCCTTATCCTAATCATTGCAGCCCATGCAACTTGCTGCAGATTGCAGTTTTGCTAAATAAAACCTATTGAAACTTTACTGCATCGTCTTCGTTGCCTGTGTTTGGTTGAGACATGTTGTTAATGTAAGAAAGCGGTAATCTCCGTTTAACCACGACACTCCCTGAGATGTCGCACTCTTGAGTCCATGCGCAAAGGCTGCCACAAATCACCTTTTACTGTTTTGGGTTTTGGTGAGGTACTGCTTGTGAGCCGGAAGGGTTGTGACGACAGTTGCGACTTATTGTCGGATTGGCATAGTCGCCTACAAACATAAGTACTGTCATCCTTAAACCAGCAGTCTTGCCTAGAGCAAGAGTCCAACTACGACAGGGCCACTGAGCATACTCCATGCTTCTGCTCCAGCGAGTCTTCCTCGATACTGGTCACAAGGGACTGTAGCGGTGCCTCTGACGCAGAATTAACCGGTGACCCACTGACTTTGATCCATGATGCAAACGGCTTGCAAACTGGCCTTGTTAGGGTTCAAGGCTTGTCAGAGACAGATAAAAGAGGCAAGAGGAGGAGGAAGCCCTCCGGTATGATCATCCACATCGAGGTAGAGGGATGTAGGGGACAAGGGAAACTTGAAATGGGTTTGGAGCTGGCAATATCACAGAGTGAGGATGTGGCAAAGGAGGATAGAAGGGACAGCTACTGGATCAGAAAGTATCTAGCCCCTGCTCACTGAGGGTGCATCGAATGATGCTGTCAGTATGATTACGGCTTCTGAACAGTAGATCGCCAAAGATGACTTGAGTCGATTTCAATTTTTTTTTTGCCACGGCTACAACCAAAAGTGAATTACATGTGTACCTGGCAACCTTTGTAAGGCAAGATGGTCCCTGTTCATAAATTCTTTTAAAATTATTTTTCACATTGCATAACCACTTTGGTAATTTTTCTTGATGTAAAAAATGTACCCAACCCCAGTTTGATACTAACGTTCCAGATGGGAGACGTGCTATCAGCCTGGTTTGCTCACTTGATTGTTTTTTAAATGGATTCATATAGTACATTTTATAGCCTCATTTTAATTTTCATTTGGTAAAAAGAGAAAAGCTTTGAAAGGGCTCTGATGAAATACAGAACTTTTATAGCCGAATTTTGGGAACGAGAAGGGCTGAGGTATAGAAGAGGTTTGTCTTTTGTGTCACTAATTCAAATAAAAGATTACATGTACATATATGTGTGTGTCTGTGTGTATATATGTGTGTGTGCTTCTATATATAGTACCACAGTAAACCAAAATTATATACATTTTACAAAAATATTGAATTGCCTTTATTTCGAAATCTAGAGACTAAGAACAATATACGATCAGTAAATGCTCTGTTACAAGAAATAATATGCCATTAAAAAGCACATCCCTCCTCTGTGGCAGAGCCATGTGGCAGTTCTGCCTGCAGACTTGAGGACTACGAGGTACTGAACAAAGAAGGCGTCCTTACCTGGACAACAGAGGCCACCAGGGTGTCCAGGGCCTTGGAGAACAGCTCTTCCAGCTCCAGCGGGGAGGGATACATGATGAGCTGACTCTGAGCACTGAAGCACAGGCTCACTGCAAGGAAGGCTTCCGGCCCAGGACCAGCTCTCTGCACAACCAGGAAGAGAGACCACAAGGGTATTGGAACCTGACCAGAAACACACACAAACAAAGAGAAAGTCTGACAGGAGAGAGGGATGTGAGGGAGAAAAACAAGAGAAGGGGGAGCAAGAGACCAGAGTGAGAGAGACAGGCAGAGGTGAGAGAGAGCGATATAAGGAGAGAGAGAAAAGGACAAAAAGAAGTACAGAGTGAGAGAGAAGAGAAAGACAGAAAGAGAGAGAAGGCGAGAGAGAGAGAGAGAGAGAGAGAGGGGGGAGAAAGAAAGAGAGAGAAGGGGAGAGAGAGAGAGAAGAAGAGAGAGAGAGAGAAAGAAAGTGAGGGAGAGAGAGAGAAGGAGAGAGAGAGGGAGAAAAATAGAGGGAGGGGGAAAGAAACAAAGAAGGAGGGGGAGAGAGGGGGAAGAGAAGGAGAGCGGGATGGAGAAAGAGAGGGAGAAAGAGAGGCAGAGAGAGAGAAAGATACACAGAGAGAGACAAAGAGAGAAAGGGGTGAGAGAGAGGGGTAGAAGACAAGAGGAGGAGAGAAAGAGAGGAAGTGGGGAGGAAGAGAGAAAGAGAAAGAGGAGGAGAGATAGGGAGAAAGAGAGAGAAAGGGAGAGATAGAGAGAGAGCGAGAGAGGGAGAGAGAGAGAGGGAGAGAGAAAAAGAGAGAGAGGGAGAAAGAGAGAGAGAGAGAGAGAGACAAAGAGAGAGGGAGAGAAAGAGAGAGAGGGGTGAGAGAGAGGGGTAGAAGACAAGAGGGAGAGAAAGAGAGAGGGGGTGGGGAGGAAGAGAGAAAGAGAGAGAGAGGAGGAGAGATAGGGAGAAAGAGAATGAGAGAGAAAGGGAGAGATAGAGAGAGAAAGGGAGAGATAGAGAGAGAGGGAGAGAGAAAAAGAGAGGGAGAGAGAAAAAGAGAGAAAGAGGGAGAGAGCGAGGGTGAGAAAGAGATAAAGAGAGAGAGAGCGAGAAAGAGGGAGAGAGAGAGAAAGAGATACAGAGAGAGACAGAGAGAGAGGGGTGAGAGAGAGGGGTAGAAGATAAGAGGGAGAGAAAGAGAGGCGGTGGGGGAGGAAGAGAGAAAGAGAGAGAGAGGAGGAGAGAGAGAGAAAGACAAAGAGAAAAAGAGAGAGAGAGAAAGAGGGAGAAAGAAAGAGAGATAAAGAGAAACAGAGAAAGAGAGAGAGAGAAAGACAAAGAGAGACAAAGAGAGATAAAGAGGGAGAGAGAGAAAGGGAGAGAAAGACAGATAAAGAGAGAGAGAGAGGGAGAGAAAGAGACAAAGGAGAGAGAGATAGGAATACAGAGAGAGAGAGAGAGACACATAGAGAGGAATAGAGAGAAAGGGACAAAGACGGAGAGAAAGAGAGAGAGAGAAGAGAGAGAGATAGGGATTCAGAGAGAGGAAGAGAGAGAGAGGAAGAAAGAGTGTGTAATGCCAATACAATAGAGCATTATTGAACTGAATGTGGAGAGATGCGGGGAGAGGGATTCAGAGGTAACAGTCTTAACAAATATGTCACAAATTCCCAAAGCTCAGAGACCATGGAGGGAATCAAAGATCAGATGAGAGAAGATAATTAGAGCAACAATAATAACAGTAATAATATTAATAATACGGTAATAAAGCTCACCGTAATAGTGACAGCAATAACTAAAGTAGTAATAACTGTAGGAAGCTGACTCTGTATGTACTATATCAAAGTGAGGTATAGTGTGCACAGAGTCCAGGGGTCCCCCAGAGGCTTAACTGAGGCTAAAGTAGATAATACTAATGCTCCCTTCTGTGGTCGTGTGGTTAAGCAGTTAGGATTATATGAAGGTAGTGTTAATCACACACTAAATGTCTAACTCCAGGCAATGTATTTATATTGGAAAAATACATTCTGTTACTTTATTTCTAGAACTAAAAGGATCGTTGTTGCAGGTAAGTACAGTTTTAAGAATGTATCACTTTCAAGTATCAAATGCACTTTGTTTAGAATACAGTTAAGTAATACTTTTCAATTTCAAAAGTAGACACTTCAATTTCTCATAGAAAGCAATGCAGTCCTAGGGGAGGAAAAGTAACAACAGAGTTTGCAGGTAAGTGCTCGATTTACGATCTCAGTCTCTGGGGGTTAAGGTGTTCGCAGGGCAAAGTTTAGAAAAACACCAAGGGTGCAACACCAGCAAGACTGGGCCAGCTGGGTGCAGAGGTCAAGATTGGTGTTGGGTGCCCACTGGGGGGAGGGAGGGGCATCTCCAGTAGCTGGAGTGCCTTGGGCTAGTAACACAAGGCAGGGGCCTTTGAGGCTCACCACCGAGTGTTGCAGTTCCTGCAGGTGGGAGGTGTGAAGCGCCTCCACCCAAGAGGGCTTTGTTCCTGACCCCAGAGAGCAAAAAGGCTCTCACCCATTGGGTCAGAAAATTGTCTGTTTGTGTCAGGCTGACACAGACCGGTCAGCCCTTCACTAGTAGGTTGGGTGAAATACATGGGCCATCCTTAAGATGCCCTCTGTGTGCATTCTTCAATAAACCCAACACTGGCATCAGTGTGGGTTTACTGTGCTGAGAGGATTCATGCCTACTTCCCAGCCTTCACTGAAGCCATTATGGAGCTGTGGAGTTCGTAATGAAAAACTCCCAGACTATATACTCAATATGGCTACACTGCACTTACAATGTCTAATAATGGACTTAGACACTGTAGGGGCATATTGCTCATGCAGCTATGCCGTCACCTGTGGTATAGTGCACCCTGCCTTAGGGTAATAAGGCCTGCTAGAGGGGTGGCTTACCAATGCCACAGGCAGTGGTTTGTGGGCATGGCTCTCTGAGGGATGGCATGTCAACTTTACCTTTTTCTCCCCACCAACACACACAGGCCCTCATTACGACTTAAGCTGCGGGCGCCAACATACCGTCGGTGCTGGCAGTATGCTTGGTGCCCTATTATGACATTTCCGCTGGGCCAGCGGACAGAAACAGCGTTTCCGCCCGCTGGCCCAGTGGAAAAGTCACAACAACATTGAAGCCGGCTCGTCATCGAGCCGGCGTCAATGTTGAGGTGGAGTGGGTGCAGCAGCACCCGTCGCGCATTTTACTGCCCGTAATTCGGGCAGTAAAATGCGCGATGGGGGCCCCTGCACTGCCCATGCCAAGTGCATGGGCAGTGCAGGGGCCCCTGAGTCCAGCTTACCGCCAGCCTTTCACCGCCATGGACAGGCTGGCGGATGGGGACTCATAATACCCAGGGCAGCGCTGCTTGCAGCGCTGCCCTGGTGGATTTCAACCGCCGGGACCGCCGGGACCGCTGGGACCGCCAGGCTGCAGGCTGGCGGTATCAGCGGTATTACCGTGGTGGATCCGCCACGGTCATAGTATGGCGGTAAGTACCGCCAGCTTTTTGGCGGTACTACTGCCATTCTAACTCTGACCGCCGGGGTCATAATGACCCCCTCAGTCTGCTATTGCAATGTGCAGACTTTTGGTGAGGGGTCGATTAGGGTGATACAATACATGCTTCAGCCCTTAGGTACCCTCCCTGGTCACAGGGCCCTTGGTACCAAAGGGTATCTTTTTGACTTATCTGAGTGTCAGGGCTGTGCCAATTGTGGGAGCAATGGTACAGTTTAGGGGAAGAACACTGGTGCTGGGGCCTGGTTAGCAGGGTCCCAGCGCAGACTCAGTCAAGTCAGCATCAACATCAGGCAAAAAGTGGGGGGTAACCATGCCAAAAGGAGCACTTTCCTACAATAACGGCCACAGAGAAACAGATCACACAGTCACTAGACAATAACAATAATAATCCAAAAACCAGAATCATAATAATAGTATTAGTAATAAACTGATCACACAGTCGCGAGGAACCTGAGGTGCCTAAAGTGTATTAGAAGACTGTCACAAGAGCTGGAGACTACGGGCTGGATTTAGAGTACGGCTGAAATGGTATTTTTTCCACCGTACTGAAGGTCTGCCCACCTCATTTAGAAACGAGAGGACCTTCAGTAGGCCAGCGACGAAGACTACTCCAGCTTCACTGCTGACGTACACCTGCAAAGGCCCTTACTCCAGCTTCACTGCTGACGTACACCTCCAAAGGCCCTTAGTCCAGCTTCACTCCTGACGTACACCTCCAAAGGCCCTTACTCCTGCTTCACTCCTGACGTACACCTCCAAAGGCCCTTACTCCTGCTTCACTGCTGACGTACACCTCCAAAGGCCCTTACTCCAGCTTCACTGCTGACGTACACCTCCAAAGGCCCTTACTCCAGCTTCACTCCTGACGTACACCTCCAAAGGCCCTTACTCCTGCTTCACTCCTGACGTACACCTCCAAAGGCCCTTACTCCTGCTTCACTGCTGACGTACACCTCCAAAGGCCCTTACTCCAGCTTCACTCCTGACGTACACCTCCAAAGGCCCTTACTCCTGCTTCACTGCTGACGTACACCTCCAAAGGCCCTTACTCCTGCTTCACTGCTGACGTACACCTCCAAAGGCCCTTACTCCTGCTTCACTGCTGACGTACACCTCCAAAGGCCCTTACTCCAGCTTCACTCCTGACGTACACCTCCAAAGGCCCTTACTCCAGCTTCACTCCTGACGTACACCTCCAAAGGCCCTTACTCCTGCTTCACTCCTGACGTACACCTCCAAAGGCCCTTACTCCTGCTTCACTGCTGACGTACACCTCCAAAGGCCCTTACTCCAGCTTCACTCCTGACGTACACCTCCAAAGGCCCTTAATCCATCTCCACTGCTGGCGTACATCTCCAAAGGCCTTTACTCCATCTCCACTGCTGACGTACACCTCCAAAGGCCTTTACTCCATCTCCACTGCTGACGTACACCTCCAAAGGCCCTTACTTAATCTGGATGTCAGAGGTGTAGCCATTTGTCCACCTTCAGTGATGTCATAAGTAATGTCATAGAACACGTCATGAGTGATGGAATACGTGAGGTCATAACCAGTGCATGGCGGGGTGCAAGTTATAGTTAGCTTTGCTAACTACAACTGGTGAATTACTGTGTTTTTTGCGTTTAAAACGTTAATGCGGTCGCTGACGAATTCAACTAACTGTAACAATATTTTAACACACAACTCTTCAGCCTGATGACAAACTGCTGACGGGGGTGATTCTGTAGCCTTCCCTGGACTCCAGTTTGGGGGAAAAGTGGGGAGCAGTCTCTGCACTTTTTGGTCAACTTTCATGCCCAGGGGATGAGCCATTGCAGGACTGTGAGAGCTTGGGACTACGTGTCCCACAATGCCCTGCAGGACCAACTCCTGACTCCATTCGCGCTATATAATGTGGCAGAGCCCCGCTGCGCCGGATGCATGTGATCCACAACCGGGCAAAGCTCGGGCCAAGGGCAGCCCTGTCCCAAGCCCATCAGAAACCTGAGGAGACAGGGCTGGGCCCACTCTCTTGCCTTTTTTTTACAAAGGAGTGTTTCCTGCAGAGTTTGTGCTTTGAACTGTAATACCCTTACAGTGAACTTTCTTACAGGTTTTGGGGGGCGGGAGGGGGGTTGGACAGTCTTTTGTTTTTGTATTAATGTAATTGTGTGGTCAATTTGCTTTTTGCCACACCTTGGTGCATGAGAAGCACCTCGTTTTTAACTGTTTATTTATTATACTGTGCTCATCTGCGGCTTTGGGGGTGGATACAATTTAGAATTGTTTGTTTTTTCACGTCCAAATGGAGAAGGGAAGTCTCCTGAGACTAATCTTGCTACGTCCTTGCACTCAAGTTCTCATTAAGATGGCTAACTGCACACTTAAGGGGTTCGACCTCCTGAATGAGGAGGTTGTGTCCTTAATTAGCACAGATACACCTCATCAAGTGGAGCCGTGTAGTGCACTTCCTTGTGATGAGCCGGATATGGCTGTACTCAATCTGGGCGCTATACCCAAGAGGAGACGAAAGCAGGCCTCTTGCTCAAGAGCTGAAACATCTCTTGGAATTAAATCTAAAATTGAAGATCCTCCAACCTTGAGCTTCTTTAAAGATCTTCTCAGAAAGGGCAATAATGGAAATCAAAGTTTAGCCTCCAATTCACCTAGTTCAGAATTACTTTGTGAACTTTCTACCCAAGATTTGCCCGCCCTCTCATATACCATTCCTTGTGGTAATCGCTTTGATCCCCTATCCATACAAGCCCAGATAGCCCCCTCACCTTGTATGAACGAAGACTCTGTCCTCATAACTATCGTTGAAGCCTAGTTCAATGACTGATTTGTCATCTTTTTCAACATGTTAAATGACCACCAGAGACGGAGGGGGACCTTAAGGCTATGGGGAACCAACTTATAAATCTGCTAAAAAAGCCCAACTGGCATAGAGATAAAGTTGAGGAAAATGGTTATACTATGGTTAGGACCAGCACTCAAGCAATGAGAGTGCATTGTGTATGTTACGCAATCTATTCTCATTGAAAGCTCCCTTAACAAGAACTTCGAACGCAGAGGTCCCTGGAAAAGGTGTGGGAGGGGGAACCACAGCCATGCTAAATCCAGCTCGATCTGCACCATCCCGGAGCCATACTCAGGGCTCTGGTAAGCCACCCGGACCCATGCGTCCTCTCCTCCCTCCTACAAATTTGAATCGTACAAATTTGAATCGGGTCAGGAGGAAAGCAGGCAGTGTTCGGGACTGCTTGGTCTTTTTTAACATGTGTTCCAAAAAGTAGACAACTGAGAATACACGAAGGAGAGGAGGCTCTAATTAATACATCTATACACTGGATTAGAAAGGTGCGAGGCTGTTGCTCTGTTATAAGAGATGATATTCTGGGTGCAGTAAGACATTACCACGCAGGTGCCAATTTTGATAGTACAGAGCTTATCTTAACTAGTAGTGGCCTAGTTAATAACCTGGTGGCATTTGACCTACACACTTGCTCCTTGTTCAAAACAGATATTCGCCTTAATTATACCTTGCCTGCGAATCCGAGTTACTCTTGTCGGGGCACTCTCCACGCATTTTCTCAAATTGACTCACCCATCAGGATGGTGGATTGACAATCACCACCAAGTAATCTGGGTGCAGGAAGTGTCCCTCCTTTGACTAGTCAAGTTTCGTGCTTGCTGAAACCGCTTTCATGCATCTCTACACCAGTAGCAAATGTCACTAATTTGGTTAATCCACACTCAATAGAGGAACGTCCAGTCCATGAAGGTTATTTATCACCTATCAGTAGCCAAACATTACGAATAGCGCAGCTTATCTTATGTCTGTAAGGTCATCCGTGGCCGGAAAGGGCATGTCTATTTTATCTTGGAATTTTTCAGGTTGAAAATCTAAAACTGTCCTTCCAGATTGGAATTCCTTTATTGAACTGTATCATTTTTGCCTGTTCCAGGAAACGTGGAGCATGGAGCCTCTTTTTAAATTGGGCTACTTACATTTCATTATCCCTGCTGCTCATGGTCTTGTTGGCAGGCCCGCTGGGGGCTTAACGATATGGGCTAGAATGGATCCTGATTATAACATTCAAAGTTATTTATTGATTCCCATGATGATTTAGCTATCTGAGTAACAACATCCAAAGGGGGATCCTTTGCCATTGCTAATTTTAAAGTTTATGCCAAAGGGGTCAGGGGCGTATTGAGATCTCAGACTATTTTGATCCTAGAAGAATATTTGTTGGCCCATTATTCCATTTTGGCCTTGATATTGGAGGGGTGGGGAGATTTTAAGACCATGTTTCAGCCCCTGGACCAGGATGACATTGCTAGAAATGGTGATGAGAATGAGATCTGGGGGAATCCCATGGCTCGAAATTCCACCTATTCGAAGGTGGATAGAGGCTGCCTTATAAAAAGAAAGGGCCATACGTTTGATCTTGGCTTTAGAGCCACAAATAGCAGAACTCCTTCTGATATGCAGGGAGCTAACACCTATAGTAATTCTATCCATTCAAGCTGCATAGATTATAGTATAGTACAACTTCGTCTATGGTTTTACCTTGTGCAAATGATGGTAATAAATAGGACAGAGAGCCACCATGATCCATCAAGTCTCTCCATGACCCCTTTTCTCTCTAAACAAAAAAATGAGCAAGATGCATTAGCCCACATGAGGGATGTTATCCTTTCAAATGGCATGCGGCATCTCAAATGGTCTAAAGTTGTGGACTAACCGCTCATTTTGAAGCAAATAAGTGTAGATTTACAGGATTTGTTGCGGGATCTCACTTGTAGTACTCCTTTTGTGTGTGGTGTGACCATGACTGTTACTCATGTCAATCTTTTTAAGAAAATGTTGTCCTACTTTATAGGTCCTAATAACGGCCATAAAAGGAACTTCCCTAAAGATGTTAATTGGTTCAATAAGGAATGTGGATTTACACACACACAATTGGGTATAGCACTTCGAACTAAGGATGTTTCACAAATTCGACCGGCAAGAGAGTTGTATAAAGGGCTCAAGTTCGGGCAAAGAAAGCATTGGATGAAGAAAGGTGGCAGGAACTCAAACTGGCTTTGGCCCTTAAAGATTCCACCAGGTTTTGAACACTTATAAAGCAGGGGAGAGATGTCTTGGCTCCACCTTTACAAAATAACATCGCTTCTCAGTCTTGGGTCGACTACTTTTCCAATCCATATTCAGTAACTCCCGTCTCCAAAGATTGTGACATTGTTTTGGGGATTGAGGAGTATATTGATGGTCTTACAGTTGTTCCTGCCCCTCTCTTTGACCTAGCAGATGTAGCCTAAGATTTAGATACCATAACTAGAGGTGGAGCTCCCGGGTTAGATGGCATCCCGGCTGACATTTTTCAGTTAGAAAGAGACAATTTGTCTATTTCCTCGTGTTATCCAATGCCATTGCCAGCAGTGCCCCATACCTGATTCATGGAAGGGTCGGAGGTTAGTCTGTTATATAAGAATGGCGATAGTTCTCTTCCATTAAACTACAGGCTGGTTAGTCTGATTAACTGTGCACAGAAAGTCTTTGCCAGAATGGTCCTTTGTAAGATGGAGGAATGGATCAATGATAAGGCCATCATGTCCCCTTTTCAGGCAAGTCCAGGTCTTTCACCTTCTTTTACTTTATTGGAAGATTGCTGTGGCTGGCGGGGGCACCTTGTATGTTGTCTTTGTCAACCTCAAATCTGCTTCTGACCAGGTCCCACGGATGAGGCTTTGGCAGGTCCTGGGTGACTTGGTTAACCCCAGGAATATATTGTATTGATTGATATGCCTTCATGAGGGGCATTACGCCCAGGGTCACTGGGGATCCCAGGAACAGGTGACTGAGGGACTCCCAATCAAGAAAGGTGTTGTGTACTGGCACCCACCTTGTTCTCTTTATATCTTAATGATGTTGTCTGTTACCTGACCACTTTTTCAACTGATGCACCATCCTTGCTTGGCAAAAAGACACTTATTCTGCTATTTGCGGGTGACATCTTATTGATTTCGAAGATCCCAAGTGGATTACAACAACCATTATCTTATTTTGAGGAATTCTGCACCATTTGTGGGTTAGAAATAAATTCCACAAAGACGAAGCTGGAAGGTGTTCCTCTTGAAAGTGTTGAGGTACTTAGCTATTTGGGCATTACTATATCCTCTAACTTTTCATGGAAACCTCAGGTGGAACTTTTAACTCCTAATCACAGGCAAATTCCTGACGCTATTGCTTGAGAACCTAGTAGTTCTCATACTAAACCTATTGCATCTGTATTACAGATCTATGATGCAAAAGCAGTTAGCTCCGTCCCTTACGGCTCAGAGGTGGGGGGTTTTCCAATCTAGGCTTGTTATCTAGCTCACAGAAAAGATTCTAAAAGAATCTAGTTAGGCTACCACAAAGTACACCAATCAAGCCCTTAATGATGGATCTGGATAAAAGCCCTTTGGAAGATAGAGGCAGACGCCATCCTCTGTTGGGTTGGAGGAGGCTATTGCTGCAACTGGAACTAGTTCAGAAAGCCATAGCCCTATGGAATGGAATGGAGGCTGATAGAGTTCATAAAATACCTTGGCTAAAGCAAGTCCATAAGTTATTAAGGGGTATATGTCTCTGTGAATTCTGGGATAATCCTCATTCTACTCCACTTCTGACAACAGAGTTGTTAACGAAACAGTACTGGCATTGGGCAGATGAAAACACAGTCAGTGCAAATATTGGCCACCCTCTAATTGGATACTTTTTTTTAACTTCAAATGCACTAGTTGCCTCGAGACCTATTGGGACGCCATTACGGCACTCCTGAATAGAAAGCTGTATTTTCAGGTCAGGGTTGGCACATTGCCACTTAAAACGTTTACCATCAGCTGGGCCCCTGGCAATGGTGTATGGTGTCCCATACGTAACATCTTGCCCAACACAACTGGTCATGTGTTTGCATGCACATGTTTTGTCGGCATACACCAAACATGGACTAAAGCAATTTGTAGGCTATTGGGAACACGGAGCAGTCTAGCTGCTTTAGGAATTCTAAGATCAGATTATAACTTGCCCATTGCATGTACAGTTGCAAGGTTTTGGGGAAAATGTGGGTTATCAGACCTAGAGCTCTGGCTGCTACTGTATGGTCCCCATATAGCTTGGTTGGAGGAAACAGTTAATTGAGAAATGTCATATTTTGTCATCCTAGGAGGTGAAGAGATCACTCTAGCTAAATCAAGCTCAATTGGGCAGGGTAACCGCTGTCTACTGTACAACAGTGGCCAATATATGTTGTCAGCCGTTGATGCTGTATCATTGCACTTAGAGTAATGGTGTGGTTCTTGACCTATTTCCACTGCTTTCCCACTAGGGCCTTATTTCCATTACAAGTTATTTGCTTAGGCAAATTACCCCTTTTAATGATGGGATACTTGGCATTATCGTCTGTTTACTGTTTTTATATTATGTTCACTGGCTGTTGTTTAGCCAAGCTCTCAATATGGGCCCATGTAAGTGGATTTGTATGTTTTTCCCAATGGGTGCTGCATTTGTGCATGTTCCTAGTTATCTATTCTAACTGTCATTTGTATTTTTGGGCATGTTGTGATGCTATGGTATTTATATCTGGATATGTTTTTATGTATAACTTTTTGTACTTTGTTTTATATTTTACTATTCTAGGTACGCTTTCATTTTTTTTATGACTGAATTTGTAGAATAAAGCATAATGATGAAGATATTGTAACCTACGTATTTTTCAGTTAATTTCTAAGGATTTGTTTTTCAAAAACAGATCTCTTTTATCACACCTAACTATAATGTTACTGTAACCCTTGATTTTTTCAGTGAATTCCTAGGGTATAACGTAAAGTAATATTTTACTACCATATGTGAAGCCAAGCCTCTGTTACACATGGCCTTTGGCCGTGCGCAGCAGGAGGGAGGGGGGTTGGCCACAGGGCCAGGCTGTGTGAAAAGCCCTCCGCTAGCAGCCAACTCCACTCTGAGCGCAGCTTTTCGTCAGACGCGACGTGGGTCTGGCCGCAGGCATTCCCCCGAGGCAGCCAACCCCACGCTACACACGCCCTTTCCTTGTGCGTGGCATTAACCGCGCAGCCTGTGCTGCACCCAGGCCGTGCTTCCAACTCCTTGCAGGCAGACAATCACATGCTGCGCATGGGCCTCGGCCGTGTGCAGAGGGGGTTGATTACAGAACTTAGCCTGCCACCAGGCCCTGTGGCCAAACCCCCAGCAGGCTACCAACCCCACACCACAGACAGCATTTGCCGTGCACAGCATACGGTTCGCATTCAGGCCTGGGGGACCCCATCCTCTAGGTCAAATATAGGGGGGACTGCACGTTCCCCCTCCCCGAGACATATTAGGTCCCAGTGATCCCTTCCCCGACCCTTATTAGTCCCTAGGGATCCTATTCCTGATGACCATACCAATACAAAAGAGAAAGGGAGCCACCGCCCCCCTCCTCAAGCCTCATTGGGCCCCAGTCTCCCAGTGGTTCCCAAACTTGGAGCCGCGGCCCCCTGGTGCGCCATCACAACTAGCCAGGAGCGCCGCACACAGTTTGGGAACCACTGAGCTATTTCCAGTGCGGACACAATAAAACTACAGCCAGTGGTTCCCAAACTGCGTGTGGCACCCCTGGCTAGTTTTGATGGTGCACCAGAGAGCAGCGGCTCCCAGTCTGGGAACCACTGGGCCGCATAGCCCCAATCCCCGAGCTGTTTACAGACCAGGGGACCCAATCCCCTGGGGCCCAAAGTATATTTTATGAGGAGGGGGCCCTGTACACCCCTCCCCGAGCCTTTAAAATACCCTGGGGACCCCATCCCCCAGGGCTGCTACTTAATTATAAGTGGTGGCCGCCCAAGCCAATTTTGGCCTTGGTGATCGCGTCTCCCAGTGCCCAATACACTGTTTAAAGGTGGGTGCCCACCCAGGGCACCCACTATCCACAAAACAGAGGTCTACAGGGGAGTCCCATGGCCCCTGTACCTCCAGCCAGCTCCACGCATGGTGCAGGAGTCTGCATTGCATCCGGCCACAGGGCTTTTTATGCTGCTCCTCCGGGCGGGAACAATCTCTTGACCTGTTAAGCAGATTAAAAGTCTGCTCCTAGTCAGCTGAGCATTTTCAAAGCTCCTGCCCGCTGGGAGCAGACTCAGTGTTTGCTCTTGTGTGGTGAAAGTTTTAAAAATGCTCCCTCGAGACGGGAGCAAACACAGGTTCTCCTGCCCACTTGGGTGCGGGCAGGGCAATAGCTGTGTACCAGTGGTGGGCTCCCCGGGACACAGAATCAGTGAGGTCAATGCTGTGGCATAGTCATTGTTGTGACCAATGTCTGGGACAGTGAAGAATGTTTTGTGAACCTCCTCACCTACCGAATAGGTACAGTGGAGCTCTTTGCTGCAGGGTCAGTCTATTTTGCGGAATATAACTAGTTCTTAAACCTGGTGGTCCATATTTTCCGCCTGGCCGCCACTGACAATGAAGCAGATAATAAAAAAGCTGGATCGCATTTGCTGAGCTGTGCGGCATGGTAAGAGTCAACAGGGCTTGGACACAACTACCACAGTCACTGGAGGCACAACAGGACCGGAGAGCAAGACGCACACCATTGTGCTGGAGGTATAAACGTCTATGGCCAATTGATTACTGGGCGTATGAGATCATTCCAGTACCACAGAGGTGGATCTAAGTTTGTTCAGGGGCCAGCTTTTGCCATTAGAATCGCACAGCTGGGCATTCGCAAAGGCATCTGACCACAGTTCACACTATTAATGCCCCAGAGCTTATCAACAGTGGTCTCAGATGTGCCTTGAACTCAGTGGAGTCACTCTTATGCCCCAGATGCGGTGGCCTGAAAGCACCTTCACCACCAGCACCCCAACACAATACCATCACTCCCAGGTGCCAGGCCTTGTGCATGTGTGCCACTTAAAAACTCCAGCGGAACCACGGTGTCTTCACTGATTGCCAGGGGTGCTATCGCATCAGCCTCCAGCAACCAAGTCATTGCATGAAAGCAACAAAATGTGCTTGATAGAGGCAGCTAAGTGGACCGTCGAGTAGCGGGACAACAAGCGCTAGCAGTGAGAAGAGGGTTCTACACACTCGCCGCCATGTTGTTGAATTGGGCCAGGTCTGCACAGCGCCCATAGAAAGAACTAAGGTGCACACAAAGGTGGTTTTATGGTTGCACTGTCCTATGCAGGTGTTCATCCTTTATTTATATTGTACACAATGACACTGAGACTACAATACTAGTGCCGGTGGTGTGAGGAAGTCCTGGCTCCTGTACTCTCCGACTAACATTACAATGAACACCCTGGTGTGGTAACGTACAAAAGAATGACTCCACCCTTCTCCACCCTTTGCTTTCTATTGATTTTGTAGGTGCAATGCAAGGAACCAATGGGGGGAAATGCAGTGAGAATAGTCGCAGTGAAAGCAGTGTTATTAAGTACTGAGAAAGATTAGACATATTTCTTTATCTGAGGTTTATTTGAGCTCCACTTTCGGATTTAACCTTACATTTGATAACAATAATCTTGGCCTCCAAGGGGAAAAGGAAGAAAATTATGTAGGTTCATTTGCAAGCTTTGAATCTTTAAAAAGCCATTCAGTTTAACTTTCTTGACTTTTCAAATAGTTGGACATTTTAGAGACTTGGGTTGCTTGGTGTTCTTCAAGGATATGACATAGTTCATCATATAAATGATACACAATCAGGCGGCCCAGGGTCAGCATTCAACAATAATCGCTGGGTTTGCAGTGCAAGAGAGTATGAACTGTCATGTATATGGAACACTGAAGAAGCTTTCCACTTTTGCTAAGTGTGTTTCACTGGAAAGAGACATAGTTTATCATATGTTCATTATTGTTGTGATGTTACATATTATTTTGGCAGCATTAATAATGATATTTATTTTGTGCTTTTACTGTCAGTTCCATTGTTTCTTTCCAAAGAAGGAGTTGGGAAGTAAGTTATTAGATACTATTACTTAATTTACATGAGAATGAATTGTATGTATTTCAATAGAATAAATTAGCATCATGTGGATTTTACATTTTCTCTTTCTTTTCCGATCTCCTTCGCTGAGTACCCTACCCAATGACCCTTCTCCCACATTGAACCATTCTGAGCCTCTGTGTCTGTGTTGTACACAGACCTGCCGAGATGTGTCTTAGGGAAAGCGCATGGGGCACATGGGGAATTTGTTCATGTCCTGACCACAACTTCTGCAGTGTGAGGCAAGAGGCTGGGGTCACAGTCAGTACCATGGTTAAAAGTGTAAGTTCCAGGTTATCACTTGGTCCCCATCAAGTTGAACTGTTCTTCAGCCCTGTACTCCCTTTACCAGGTTTATTGAGTAGGCCACTTGGATGCTACAAGCTGCCGACTGTGTAAGGCCTGGCAGAGGCCACCCGGGTGAGTCTGCAAGAGGCTGGAGGTGCACAAGCACCAGTGCATGATGAGCAGCAACGGACAATGAAGGTTGCCTGGTATGAGAGCTGAACCACTTTGGAGTCAGATGGCCAGCGCTTAGTGTATTGTCTTGTAGCGTTTGCACAGCGCTACCTACCCTTTGCGTGGCATGGAAGCACTCATCTACATGGATAACAAGCTACACCGTTTAGGGTGTGTAGCTGGAAGGGTGTTGTTTTGTTTCAGCTTGTGTGGGAAGTGTTTTAATGATGTGCAGTTTGTTCACCGAGTTGCAGTTATTCTGTTATGGGATAAAGGGCCTCGTGGTGTGATGAGTGAGAGTATGGAAAAGGCAGACGTGGAAATTATAATTGTATTAAAGACTAAAACATTTAGACAGCTACACAGCACCAGCCTAGCCAAAGGAGCAGAGGGATGCTGTGTGCATCTACACCAAAAAGGAGGGTGATCAGAGGCGGCCCAGCAATCCATACAGCAACATGCGCCAGGCAGAGGTCCTGCTGAACGAGCAAATGGTGGCCGAGAAGGCAAGAATGGAAATTGGGGACATCAGGAGGCAGGACTACTGCTAAGAGATTATTTTCAGCCAAACTGAGAGTCATCCATGATGACAAGCAAAAGCACCTCTGAAAAGGGAATGACAAAGGAGAAAGAGGGGTGCTAGTTGAGGGGATAGTGGGAGTGAGGGTGCCCAAGCACCAACTAGTCAAGTTGTTACTGATGATGAACAGGTTCTTCCCGTCAGTAACCCTCCATGCGGGTCAGACAGGTATTGTACTGCGCTCTGATCCTTGATCACACTGGCATGGGGGAAGTACACTGTGGCACTTCCAGAGCCTTCTGTGGGCTGTCACCACCCAACTCTCATCCAGTCACTGGTGCGATAATATGGAGATAATGTCACAAAGGAAACTTTGGAACAAAAAACAACTCTCACCAGGGAGCAAGACTGGAACATGGCACAGAACACACCAAAGAACCACAAGGTAATATTTCTACTTGCTAAAGAAAACAGCTTCACAATATCCAGAATGCACAGTTGGAGAATACAATCCACCAGCATACCAAAAACACATCAAGATGGAAACAGCAAACCACTAAAGCAAGGGGCACATATAGCATATTGATTTTTTTACCACAAATTGTAGCAATAAAATGAACCATATGGAAAAGTTACAGCCATCCCCAAGAAAAGGACATGCAGTATTGACAATTTATCACCGTTTGTGACCATTACGTTCTGTATCGCATGTAAAGGTATCCCATTACTCTCCCCTCCTGGTGCTGCAGGTCGCATAATCCCCGTGACATAATGACTCATCCCTCACCCTCAGACGATTCATCCCCAGTTCCTCCTTCACCACCCTCAAACGTGGTCAGTAATGCCTCCCAGATCTGAAAATCTTCTGCCACTTTGTCGTGTTCCCTTCATTTACGAAGGTGGACTTCCTCAGCCACCGCCCACTCACTCACATCCCTGACCCAGCCGTCCCCGCTAGGACCTCTCTGACCAATCCACGTGATTGCAACCCTCTGTTTCGCGAAACGTAGGAGTAAATGCAGGAATTTAAATTTAAACTCCATCTTCCTGCCTTTGTGCTTCTTTATGTCACCCAGTAGGCAAATAATTGGGTCCCATTCAATGAGTGTACCACAGACTACCGCCAAGCGTTGTACCACAGGGGCAGTGCCATGCCAGGCGCGGAAATGACACCTCTCAGTTTGGGCATCAATGGCATCCACTCATCCTAGTGTGGTCGACTCTATGTAGCAATACAGGAGTAATATACGTATGGTGGAGATAGGTGAATTGTACTAACTTAAACCGTGCATTACAGGGCACTGTCCGGACCAGCTAGCAAACTCTACTCCACCGTGCATCCTCAAGTGGCATTCCCAGTTCCCCCTCTGACCCTTGCATATACACTCTGTTGCTGGTAGTAAGAGTGCCCTGGATGACTGGCAATGAAACTTTTTTTATAGCAGTCTGAGTTGCTACACACTAACGGCTCAATGGCTCACATGATAAATTATTGAAATATAGCAAATATGTAGTTGGAATGTCAAAAACAAGCACATAATACATCTTCTTTGCCAACAGAAAGAGAGATGAACAGCACAGGAGCTTCCGATTACATCACTTTCAGCAGAGCCAATGACAGACTTAGTCAAAAACACCTGACCACGCCTGGCCAATCAAGAGCAAAGCCTTACAACAACAAAATATACCTGAATAGCATGACCACCCATGGACAAACAGTGGCAAAATGTAAAAGGTACGAAAACATGTTGTAAACACCCATATGACCAACCACTACCCACTTGTTACACACAATAAAGAGACAAAACAATGTTTTATTCTAGGCAAAACCAAAACAGAGAAATAACTTGGGTTGAAGAAATACACAGGAAACAAACCAAGGCACAAATCAATGAGTAACCAGATCTTTAACTGGGAACACCTATAACATCAAGTGCCACTGATGAGAATTTTGCTGTGGCCCTCTCCAGGAAATGAATTGCCTTTGATATCTACAGATCTACAACTCAATGCCCAGATCCTTTTGCAGCTCTATAGTTCACGGACTACTTCTCTTCTTCACCACTTTGACCCTGTTAATTTTTCGTCTTCTAGAAGAATCCTGGTACTCAGCAAATTTACGCTACCTCATGAAGCCTACAAAAGGATGGGAAGTCTCTGGCAGGAGGATGGCTTTCAGGCTGCCAAAATCTAACAGAATAGAGCTCTTAAACATATAACTTTGTTACCACATCAGCCTGTACTGCACATTACAGATCCTGAATATTGATGGCCATCAACACAATGTTCAAAGTCTTTATCACAGCAGAGAGCTCTCTAAACGCATCTGCAAGCAATCATCCGCATCCAGTTCACTATCGCTCAGCAATGAGTTATCAGACTACATCATTAAAGTTATGAAAATCAGTTCATTACTTAATCTGAATTCTTCCTCACTTTCCCATCCTACTTCTCATTCTCCATCCGCTCTGCGAGAGGCTTTGGCTTCGGCCAAACTTTTATTACATCAGGTTTAGATAAATCCGTGTGTGGTCTAATCGCTGAGACTGGCCCTCTCCACCACAGCACCAGTTCTCACTGACATGCACAACTCCTCTATTTTTGGAGAAACCGTTCCTCCTAGAAACAGGCAAGATTGCTTCCTTTTCTAAAGGCTGATCTGGCTTTTCTCTCTAAAGGATGCTCTATCACTCTTCTTACCTTTCCTTCTAAAATTTTGGTAAGCTTAACTAACTGTGAGGTTACCTAGCATCTAGGATCAATAACAATGCCTGACAGGCTCAAGCCAGGTCCCGCCGCTACATGAGCCTAAAGTCCGTCTAGATGCTGTGACGGACAACCTCCAGATGACTCCTGATGAGGGTTACGATGAGGGGTACTGCTCTTATCCTACTGAGCTGGATTTTTCTCTCACCAAATTTTTAAACAAATGCTTGGTTGAGGTGGGTGGATAGAAGATGAAGTGCCCTATTTTGACTGAGACTGTTCCTGACTGGCCTTATCATATCATGTCTAACCTTCCTTTACAGTATTTGTTCCCGTCACTACCTCGAAGAGTTCTCCAAGTGATCTCGCTAAGCGCTATCATGTTAACACAGATGCTCCTGGACTTGAGTCCCTCATCCACTCCTTTGACTTTGCCAATTTTTGCTATTGCGTGATTGGTCGGATTGGATTTGTCCCCTAGGCCACAATCTATTTCAGAACTGTCTTGAAGCTGTTGCTCACCCACATTACCTTAAGTGGACAGCAGCAAGATGAAAGTACTTGTGCTGGCTGCTTCTCTTTCCCTCTGGTCTGACAGCTGGTGACAAACTTCTACGCGGGCACTTGTTTTGCACATATTGTTTTCTGGAATATAAGAATCCTATCTGATAAAACAAATCTCGTTAAAGGCCCAGATAAGTAAGATTTCCTCTATTTGCTTCCTCTCCTTTAAAACTCATGGAAATTTTTCTCTCCGCTCTTCTGACTTTCAAAAAACGGTGGATCAGGAAATGATTACTGATTGATTGAACTATTGAAACTCCTTGTGACTAGTACTGCCAAGTGTAGTGTATCCTGCTCCAAGCTATTCAGAACTCTGCTGCTGTACTCATTCCTAATTTATCTTGCTCGCCTCTGTACCTCAACATTTCAATGATGCCACTTTCTCCCAGAAGAAAAAATAATGTGGTTCAAAAGTCTCTGCATATGTCATCAATGCTACACAGGTGAAGGGCCCGCTCTATTTGCAGTCCTGTGTCCTTCTATAGACCCCCTCGTGTTCTGAGGTCTGCCTCCTAATCCTTCTTCAGTGTCCCACCCCTTTGCGAGATTCATCTCAGCAGATGATGTTCTCTTACCCTATGATGACGTTTTCATAGACGTCACATCTTAGCCCTTTATTGACACTCCTTTCAGCTGATTTTGCTGTCCTGCTGAGCTCTTTGTACTGTTCTGTTGTTCCTGGATATACCATATACCTACATTTCTTCCTGTGGTGAAATACCTTCCAACGTATACAACAAAGAAAAAAAAACAAAGTATGCACAACAGATCACACAATGTGCACACCCAGGGGCACCTTCTTGCACCAACAGCCACAACCATCAATCTGCAACTCACAAAGTATGTTCAATGGTGCACATCCTGGACAGTTGATGCAGAGAACTACATACACCCTTACAACTGCCACAGCACCTAAGATTCATTCACCTAGCGCCTTGAGACCCGCACGGGTGAGTAGCGCGCTTTATAAATGTTAATGATTTGATTTGATTCTCAAGTAAATCCCCAGGAGGAGAATGAGTTAGAGGCCAATGAAAGGTGGTTTTCAGCAAATAGCTGCACTCCTGGATTACACCGACCATGAATGCAGTCAGAGATTCCGATTCAGTGGGAACACCAGCACGTTTCATGTCACCCTAAGAAAAGAAGCCTCATCCGATGACCAAGCACATAACTTTTATCAGCGCTATGATAGTATGCTTCTTGGTCCCTGCAGACAGCTACCAAGCCAAAATCACTATACCACAACCATCTGAAGTTGTAAATAGCACAAAGACTTAACTAGAGAGACAGAAATAGAGAGAGAGAGAAGGAGGTAGGGAGAGATAAAGATACACTATTCTTCTCCCCAAATACACATTTGACCCCTATGCTCACCTGAAGGATGTTGTGGACAAATGTTGTGATCTCCTCCTGAACAATTGTGAGCAGGTTTTGTTCAAGCATGTGGTCTACCAAGAACGCAAGGTTCCCCAGTCTGTTCAGCCAGGACTCTGCCTGGCGTAGCCTCCTTTCCAAAGTTGTTTGTTGTGTTCTTTGCAAATAAACAGAATCCTTCAAAACAGCAGGTTTGGAATTCTCCAACTGCTCCTGCAAGATCTCCACCATCTTGAAACTGTCCCTTCGAACCTGCAAACCAAGCAGATGTAAAGCCTTTTTGCAGTAGACATTCCTCCCATACGCACTCTACCATAATCCTCTAAGCAACTGAGCACTTACAAATACAGACTGATACACAGATAGAAGGATGGACAGATAGACAGACAGATACACAGATATAAAGATAAACACATAGACAGACAGATGGATAGAAGGACAGACAGACAGACAAAAGGAAAGACATACACAGGTATGCAAATGGAGAGAACCAGACAGATAAAAGGATAGACAGATGATAGGAAAGACAGACAGGTGGATCGATAGGCAGACAGACAGATGGATATATAGACAGATAGTTTCACTCTTAAGAAGTGACATAATTAGGTTTTATGAAGATGGACAAAGTGTGTGTCTTGAGGATCATGTGATATTATAAGATACACACATTTGACGAAGAAGAGTATATTAGCACAATGAGTAATCAGAAACTTGAAATATTCAGTCTCTACAAATTCCCTTCAGTGACACCAAAAACATTTATCAGGAGAATTTTTACTTGACAATTCTTCATATCCTATTTTTCCAAATGTTATGTTATTTCTTCTACATTTATAGTCTATTCGCTGGTGTTGATTTAACACATCACTATCCTAGCTTTATGGAGAAGCGAAGCTGTGTACAGAGAGCTTCATATTATAGCTGTGGCCTCTCGATTGTGGAACAGTGTACATGGAAGACTGCTGTGCATGGAAGGAGGTGGAGAGTGAGCTGCAGAAAGAAGGAAGAGACAGAAGGAGGATTAGTTAGAAGTACAGTTGTTTTAGCTATCATGAAAACCTCGAGGGGACAAAATAAATCATTCAGAGTTGCACAATTTTTTGACTGAAGGCACAATTGCAACACAGACCTCCAGGTTCCAGATCAGGAATGTAACCACTGGACCAAATCTCCTCCATAACATTTAAAGCTGTATTTTAGATCAAAGCCAGAACTAGACTTAAGCGGACGGTACTCTGTCCATGGGGATGGCAGAGGAATTTACATCCACCAACCTGATGGACCACCATCTGCCAAACTTAGAGCTCACTACTGGCCCAGCGGTGTCCTCTGTACTATGACAAAGCTTTCATAGACATCTCACATCTTAGCCCTTACTATCATTGTGGCTACTATCACGATACAAAAGCGTTGATTGATGGCCACTGTCAAAGCTATCTTAGACATCTCACATCTTAGCTCCTTACTATCATGGTGGCTACTATCACGATACAAAAGTGTTGATGGATGGCCACTGTCAAAGCTTTCATAGACTGTTCCTGTACATCCTCAAAAATTTCCACTCCCTTTCCCGCGCTCCTGGCTCCAAGCCCTGGATAGAACTGCAACCTCAATCCTTTGGCCTGGGTCCAGACACCGATTTGTACTGCAACGCTGCCAGAGGGGTATCTACGATGGTGGGTTCGATATGGCTAATCTTTGTCTCTACTATTTGGCTACGAACTCTTGGTTATCCACGACTCATTTACTTGGGGATGGGCGGACCTGGCCTATCAACCTGAGCTTGCCTTCCGTGGCCTTCCACAGATACTGGATCTGCTATATGGCTCCCCGACCACCAGCACTGTGGAATCAATGACCAAAGTGGGTTTCCTTGCATGGCAAGCGGCCTTACGGAATATTCAATGGACAAACACCCTGACCCAACAGACGCCCCTTTGGCAGGGCACCTGGTTGAAAGAATCAGCGACACTACAAGGGTTCGGTAAATGGATCTGCTAGGCACCTCCCAGCTTGGAGATGTGTGGACCGGAGCGCATATGAGATCCTTTCAGGACCTGCAAACTACCTACCAACCCTCCCACACCCAATTTTATAAACACCTTCAGCTCTGCCATGCGCTTAACATACACCTATCTCACACTGATCCCCTCCCTGAATACAGTCCGCTCGAGGCCACATTGCTTATGGGGGCAGTGGGGCGGGGGGAGGGTCTCAAATCTACAAAGTGTTAGTTAATCATGCACCAGGCGATTTACACCACATTAGACTCCGCTGGGAGCAACGGTTGGGTCTCCTTGAAGAAGAGGATTGGTGGGATGCCTTAATGGCACCAAGAGTAGTGACTATGTTGTCACGGCTAAGACTGATACAAATATATAACCTATATGTGTCATATCGTTCACCTGCCTGGCTGCACCGAGCGGTGCTCCTCCCTGACTCTAATTGTCCCAGATGTATGGGAGCCCCTGCGGACTTCTTTCACAGAACATGGACATGTCCTCGCATTAAGCAATACTGGACTGCACTGTTGTATGAACTCACTGAAATACTAGGTTGGAAGCTCCCGCTGTCCCCACTGATGGTCCTGTTGGGGGTTATGAAGGGTATGTGTGGTACACGGGCAGAACGTACCTTTGTGGGAACGGCCTTGATGGTGGGGAAAAAAAGACATTGCACGTGACTAGAACTTAAAGGCTCCGCCTACCCTCTCGAGGTGGAGACGGGGAGGGCACTGATTGGTGTGCAAGACAGGAAAAGCCAGTTTATGAAGCTCGGGGTTGCCCCCGCAAACACGCTAGGGTCTGGTGGAAGTGGTTGGGCCAATTATCATGAACTTCCTTTGGGACTATAAAACCGTGGAGGTTGCAGCTTTCCACCTTGAATGTACCTGGATGATAGAACTTGAGAAGAACATGCGTACGTATGTTAACAGGTTGGCCCTTGATGTTTGGTGTCCTTTTCTTTTTGTATTACTTTCTGTAAACCCAATAAAAGTTGTTTATCCCCAAAAAATAAAACAAGAAAAAGTTAAGAAGACGAAGACATAAACTTGATTGAAGCTGGAGAAGAAAGGGAAAACAAAGACATGAATGTTTAAAGTTTTGAGGGACAAAGCTTTAAGAAAACACAATGAATACTGAATGTTCATTGTAGACCAGGTTTAGGGGTGATTTCATGGTGACTGTAATGGAGCAGGACTGGGCTGCGCCTACGGGGTCACTACAGTCAATGTTTTTACCTAGGGACTTTGTTACCTTTCTGGTTTTCAAAATCCTTCAGTGGGGGAATGCAGGAGTCAGAAGCCAACAAGGGTCCCTCAAAGTCAGAGAGGTCACCATCAAGCTCCAGGAGAAGACTTCTGTTTTGTCACCGAAAGGTAAGAGAAAATCAAAGCTGGATTTCGTAGTTGCTGGGGTCGCTTTGCTGCTATGGTACCCATGCCACCTTTCCCCAGTCCCATGTTTCACTTCAAACTTTCTCCTTATTGGTTCTTGAATTCTTCTAAATGGCAATGCAGGATTCTGAAGCCGGGCAGGGCTACATGTGGCTAGCTAGCATAACCACTAAGTTCATCTATAGCTTTTTAACTCATTGCAAAAAGTTCAGAGTTGGATAAACCTGGAAATCTTGCTTCCCGAGAATGCACCTTCCCTCCGGTACCACAGTACTTGTCTGTCTTCAAGAGATTACAAAAGCTATTTTAAGTGTCAGACAAGTCCTTTCTGGTATCTGCTACAGCCACAGGCCCTCACCACAAACTTCTAGGCACCAGGACTCTCTCTAGTCAGGGATCTCTATATGACCATCCCCTACCAGTCAGTTGGATATTCTTGAGAGCAGGGAGACCATCTGCCTTTTGTGTCCATGTAGCAGCAACAGGATGCCAACCAATTGAACAATGGCCGCCACTTCAGTAGGGAGCAGTTCAATTCCCTAGGTGCCAGGAGCAGTAAGGACTCCTTCAGCCATCTCCTTCGGCAGAATCTTCTTGCAGATGTTTCTCCAGGTCCAGGAATGTTTTGAGATGGTGCAGTGAGGTGTTGGTCATACCCTTTCTTCATCAACAAGAACCTAGTGTTCCCTTTCCGACATACCTCTATTGAAATGAGGGAACTTCCCATCTGCAAGTATTGCTCAGGGAATGAATGTTTCTGTCCTGGGACCCCATTTGGCATCTCTACTTCAAACGAAGGACTGTCTCCTACTTTCCCGTCCCAAATGATTCATTGTTGCTATGTGCTGACTATGTACACCTTTCCAGCTCTCCAACTCCCAGATGCAGGTCCATTCTCCGCCAGCAAATGGCACAATTACACTACTAAGCAGTGTGAAGAATTACGGAGTTACAGGTAATAACAAGTCCTAATGGTGTTTAGCTAAATGTGTCCAGCAAATGGTTAGCTAGATATAAGGCTATTCACATCTAGAGGAAGGTTGGGGTGTGCAGCATTCACTTCACAAAACTGCATCGTAATTAGACCAGAAAATCCAGGTCAACTGTGGTAGATAAACCAGCGGGCCGCAAAAAAGATTACGGTATTAAATCAAAAGAATATCATACGACTGTCGGCAGCCACCACAAAGTGGCTATATGTTGTCGGTAAAAGAATAATCAACAGGTATTAGAACTTACTTGGGTAGCCCTGGTGCCTGGGAGGTCCACCTACCCCTCGCTTCCGGAATAATGGGGAAAGCGCAGAACATCGGGAAGAAAAAGCCTGCTTGCCGGAAGCGGGTGCGTCCAGCCAACGCGAGTGTTGCTAAGCAACGCTGCTAAGTGGTGAACGCTTCGGTCGTGTTTAAGAGGCAGCATAAAAACAAAAAGAGGACTGAGCCTCGCTCCAACTTAGGATTATTACTAAACGTTCGAGAAGGGAACTGTCTCGATCAAGTAAGTCATCTTTTTTGCGGCCCTGCGGGTTTATCTACCACAGTTGACCTGGATTTTCTGGTCTAATTAGGATGCAGTTTTGTTTTGCACGTACGAGGAGAAAATAATTACCATAGTATCGCTCTGTAGTAGACAACATGCTTTTTCCTAAACACGACTTGACTTTTCATAATGCTATTGTACCATGACCTGATATCTACTGCCTTATTCACTCAGGGGATGCGGTGTCCCACACAAATTAAAGTTTTGTCAAGGGACCATAGCTTCCATTTAGGGGGTACCATAACTTGACTGGTATGTGTGGACTCTAATATTTGTTTCCCTCATTAACCACCTTTCTATGTTTTATTTAATGACTAGACAGTGCATGCTCGGCCTTTTGGCCTCTGCTATCCGATGAAGCTCGTTCCCTTAATGAGGGGGTAAGCATTTTTATAGATTTTTCCGCACACGAGTGCCACCGCCCGCACCATCACAGTGTGTCTCTCACTCAATAAGACACTCCCAATTGTGGTTTAATATGTATATGTTGTAATTCTATGACTTCCTTGTCACCTGTGTTATTTTTGATTTCAGGGCGACATTTAGGAATAGGACGCTCTAATCCCATACACTCAATGTAAGTGACTGGAGTACTGACATACGATAGTCTTAGTCTATAGGAGTTATTTTTCAATTGTAGAGAAGGAGAAGTTTACCTTTACCTGGTCCTGAAGAAGCGTCGCTGGATCCATATGGACAACAAGAGACGCAAAACATGTTGTCCCCGTTATATGTGGTAGAGAGTGTTTTGACCATTGTTCTCATTTCACTTTCCTCATTCATTTTAACCTTGGCCTTTACCCCCTGTGGTTGTATTAAATGGTTATCCTAAGTTCTGGGGTCCTGAGCCAATTTCAATCTTACTACTCTCTTTCTTCCTTTCTGCCTCCCAAGCTCACTATTGGGGTCTTGGCATCATCGATTTAAGATCTCCGGCAAAGAGCCCCCCATATGGGGTGTGCCCGTCAGACATTGCAGTGCCAGTCTGACGAGGAGCACTTCCGATGATGAAGCATGACACCCAGTTGGGTGTGTGAGGATTCTTGCTCCTAGAATTAGGACTCCTCCCTCCTCTGTGGAACAGTGTATTTTTCTGTATAGCATATTCATTAAGGGAGGTGATACACTGGACCATTATTCCTCCCGATCCCTTTCTTTTTTGATCGAGTATGAATTGCAACACTCCTTTTGTGGTGTATTTAATTGGTTGCAAGTGTGAGCGGTATTATGTAGGTAGTACAATTCGACCTTTAAAAGTGAGAATTGGGGAACATGCAAGAGCCCTAGGACAACAAGACACTAGATACCCTCCGGTGGTACATATGATGAACTGTGAGTCTAAGAATGCACTTTTTTTGGGTACGAACAGATATTGAAAGACCCGAGAGGGGGGAATAGGGAATTGACATTACGTAGAAGAGAAGCAATGCAGATATTGCGCTTACGGGCAGTGGAAGACGGGTTGAATTTGGATAGGGAATTTGAATACTTTTTGGGGACTTAAACACTGACACGTAAATGGGTTATACTTTTAGTGTTAGGAATCTGATTTTGACACAAATTAAGTTGAAAGATATTCTGTTTTGTTATGCTCTGTTTCATTTAACAAAGAATTTGATCAAAATGACTGTGTTATGGTTGGTATTTGTGGTACCAATGAAATTATGTGGGGAAATGAACTTACCAGCAAATACAATGTATGTTTTCGCAATATACTCTTTACTATGGTGAAGGAAGCTCGTGTATATGATAGTTCTCATTGGAGAAGAATGATACCAACATCAAGACCTTTGTGTGATTGAAATTGTCCTGTATTTACATTGCTTATATTTATTTTTTGTTATATTTTATGTAATTTTTTTACTGTGGGATATTGGTAATCAGAGCTGATACTATATATATATTGGGATGGTTGCATAGTTAGGTGTTATGTCTGTTTAATTCTTTATATGGGCAGTATTGTACACATATATCTTCTTGGGTCTCAATTTACACTTTATTTATTTTTTCTATTCTATATTGGGCTTTCTTTCTTTGTTAACATTTGTAACTGTCACGTTATAATTATGGTGGTTTGGGGATATTCAGGAATTCCACTGGGGTAATGGTTTGCAGTTCCTTTTCTATTTTATTTATTTATAATGAAGGACAATGTTTAACTGGTCCCTCATTTATTTTGATGATGAGAGAAACTTGGTACTCGAATGTGGGGCATAGTCCCGCTTTTATTTTGAGTGAAGGAGGTCAGAAATCTTGGTCCTTCATCTATTTCGCTGATCAAGTAAGATTTAAATATGCCAGTTACAAGGACGCGCCGCATATAGCGGGTGCGCGTCTCTCTTCAAGGTCATACGGAGGTTGTGTTTACTTCGGCAGCTGCCGGAGGAACAACTATTTTTTCACAAGGTATTATTTTTGGGCTTCACAGAGGGGCTACATTACGAAATATTTAAGATGTAGATATGGCATCAATGTTGTTACTTAACAAGACGAGGAAATGGCTCATGATATATTTGTTTATAGGAAGTGGATAGCGTTTGAAGTTCAGTGTATTGAAATGCTTTGACTGTGGTTTTGCAGTCAGATGAAGTTTAATGGTGTTTGTGGTACAGTGTTTCTGGAGGTAAAGTGCTAATGGCACACATTAAATTGGGATATCACCTGGTGGTTTGCTCATTATAACGTAGCAGTACACAAGGGTTACACTATATTCTCATTCTTGCTATTTTACATTTTTTCTATTATACTTCATACTCTTATAAATCATTTTGCATGTACACTAGGGTGATTATGGCAGTGTGTATAGGGATTGTCAATACTGTGGGTATTTGCACTGATTAATAGGGTGATTTTCTGAGTTTTTGACTGGGACGTTGGATACTAATTCACTTAACAGGATTTTGTTTTCTGGATTCCACTAGGCATTGATGATATATGTCTTGGGTGATTTAAATATGATTTGTTTGAAGGTAATTTTGGTTGTTGATGATTCTTGGGATTTAGATATGCAAATATAAGAAGCGAATACATTCCAGCCCTGAAGAAGTCAAACGACGGGACACATGTTTGCTGAGAGGTCGTTGTAAGGATTATTGGATGTTATGTTCAAATTTAAGGCCGTAAACAAATTTGGAGGAACACTCAACATCAAACATAATGGACTTGGAAGTTAATATGGATTACGATTTTACCATTCAGTGAACTTGAGAGACATTGGACTTATATATACCTTTTGTGATGTTTTAGGGATTGTGCAATGAATTATTAGGGGAGCATGTATGTATTTGTTTGGAAATTAAAAAACTAGGTAATTTATAATTTATTACTGTTTTTGGTTCTACTGCTTTTCATTGAGCCGTGTACTATAATATTTGCTGAAAAAAATTGTTTGATATATATACTATCTTACCATAAGGGTGAAAGCATGCATTTTTGGAACAATTGTACACTTGTTCAACAGCAGCCTCAGTATTTGCACAATTTGTTCCTATAACAGCAAGAAGCGCCCCTGATCGATCACGTTACGCGTAATTAATACAAGATAAAGCACAAGAAGGGCAATCAATATGCAAACTTTTACAGTAACTTTGAAAAAGGGCTCAAACACTTGCTGGATGTTGGACACTGCAGATGACTGGATGTTGTGCTGCTTCTGTAGAATACAGTGATAGTTCATACACTTCATCTATGGACAATGCTGAATGCTGACTACAAAGTAGGAGAAGGCGAAGGGCCAGGAAGATGTGGCTGATGCCTGGAAGTGATGATAATGGGGTCCAGTAGCATGAGGAGGCCACTTCCTGCAAACGTGAGAGGGCGCGTGCCTGAGGCTGTGAGAAGGGTGAGGCTTGATGAACTAAATCAGGTAAACTCTGAAGTACTGGAGACGCTCTGTGTAAAATAAACGATCATGGTTGCCTGATGTCTGCAAGAAATCTGGGGCTTGAGTAAGGACCATATTAAGAAGGTTGAGATCTCAGCTTGTGGGCCAATGATTCTGGGAGTTCAGATAAGGCTAGGAGAACATAACCAATTATATCTGAAGTAGAAGAGAAATAAAGTCCTAAGAGGTGGGAAGATCAGAGGTTTTTGACCATGAACCACCAAAGAGTTGGAACGTTTAGACCTCAACATGGAGCAGGTAAAGACCTTGTGCTGTAAAAAAGGCTCCAGTTTGAGGATGGGTGACATCTAAGACTGGAGCCTGCAGGGACTGCTGAATGCGCACAAAAGGCTGCGTTTCAGACTACAGCCAACACAAAGGTGTAGGTCAGTGAGATGTGCGGTGTAAACCGAAAGTGTAAATAAAGAGGGTCAGGTTCAGCTAAGGCAGGTCCTACAAGCCTCCGGAGGATGGTACACTCCATGGTTTGTTTTCACACATCACTTTGATGTTTACAGTCTATTCCTTACCAGTTCCAAGATCGTAGTACAAAGTGTGAGGAATTGACTGAGCTGCCCTTTGGCTTCCTGGTTCTCATGAATGAATGCTTTCTGAAGATCTGCGAAAGAGAAACAGCGAGACTGGTCCATAGGAAGCCAGTGGATGGTGCGTAGCTCCAGAAGCAACCTTTAGGGGAAAGAAACAATAGACCTCATTGTAAAGTTCATTTGCTAAAAAAACATTTTTACTTCTTCCATATTTTGTTTAAAGGGGTACAGTTAATGAATTTAAGGTACATGTATAAACATTTGTAGTGGTCGCAAATGTTCCAATTAGCAAAATCGGGCCATTTGCGACCACTAAACACCATTTAGGAATGTACAAAGCCTATATTGTGATTTCTTAACCAATTACAAAATCACAAAATAGTTTGTGATTGGGTATTAGGAAGGGCCATGTAAAGGGCATCCCTTCCTAAGAGTGAGTCGCAGGAGGATGTATGAATGTTTTGCGACCGGAATGCAGTTGCAAAAATGTGCAGTTTACCACCAACTTCAAATTGGCGATAACCCGTTTACTAATGGGAAGGGGTCCCTAAGGGACCCCTTTCTCGTTGTGAATGTGGATGCAGACATTTGTTAAGAGCAGGCAGTGGTCCCAGGGACCACTGTCTACTCTTGAAAAATTAAAAGAAAACTTTTCATTTTCTTTTTGAAACACATCCCATTTTTCTAGAAGGAAAACGGGCAGCATTTTTTTTTTTCAAGTGGTTTATTTAAAAAGCAATTACAGACATGGTGGTCTGCTGACCCCAGCAGGCCCCCATCCCTGTGATTTCAGGCTATTTCCAATGGGTCGCAAATTGCAACCTACCTCATGAATACTCATGAGGTAGGTCCATTTGCGGCCCACTGGGAATTGCTAAATGTGTCTGAGACACATTAGTGCATCGCTGTTTGTGATTTCCTAACTGCGAATCGCAAAGATTCACAATTAGGAAGTCTCAAAAAGAATTATTTGTACATGTGGCCTCTTGCCTCTACAGACATTACAGCACTACAAACGCTGTTTGAATAACAACCTTCCAGGGTGGTCCTAGAGAGGTCGCTGTGCCCCGACGGCCCAGTGATGCGTGGGACGTTACAACAGAGGTTACAAATGGTGGAGCCAACTCAGGATGCGCTATCAGAAAGCCTGTGGTCCCCCGTCTCTAGGGGTTCCGGGGTGGGACATGGCTCCGACCAGCTATAACTAGCCTGGTGGTTCTCTTCCTGCGTAGAGGGAGACAGGACTCAGTTTGACCAGCTGGATGGCTGTGGGATTGGGGAGCAAGAACCGACGAGCCTCGATGTTGGGCCCTTGCTGAAGCCCCTTCTGAGACAGTGGGAGAGCAACATATCATGGTCCCTGTGCCAGGTCACCCCCCCTCTTCCCTGTACTGCCCCCTCACCCTACTGAAGTCCCAACCAGCACCCTGCTCTCATGGGCCCCCTCCTCACAGCAGGTGGGACGGGCCAACATTAATCCCACGTCCTTGGGAACCAGGTGTGGAATTTCACCAGGAAAAAATGGGTCCAGGCATTTATTCCTCTCTCTGGAGATGGACTTGCAACAGGTGGCTTTGTGTGCAGGGATCCCAACTGTCTCGCGATTGTTGGTGGTGGACCATAGGCCTACATCCGCTACAGTGATCTGCGCACAGACATCTGCATTACTTATAAGTGATGCCGAACGGTGCAGGACATCCACGAGCCTGGCTGATGAAGCATCTGACCTCACCCGCCAGACTCCAAGGACCGCCTCTGTTCCGTGGGCACAGACTGGGGTAGAGATGGTAAATACACCGGGTGGCCCTCAGAGATACAAGTATTGGGATCTACTGACATAGATGGCAGAGGGACAGACCTGGAGATGTGCTGCAGGCTGGCACCAAAGTGTGGCACTGCGATGAGAAGCTGGCATCCTAGAGCTTCCTGTCTCCTCAACAAGTGCAGGTGCTTGGCATTCCGCAGCCAGCTGTGGGCAAAGCGCAAGGCTGGTTAATCACAGTCACATTATCATGCAGAATTCTTCATTCATGGAGTGAATGTCAGGAGCTATAGATGGTAAAACCCAACAAAAGTTAGTTTACAAATCTAATTTTGAGTTTTTCTTTAATTTAAAAAGAGATATAGCTGCTGAGAATTAGCATTATATGGTGGAGTGACGTCAGCAGAATGTCACAGAATAGGAATGGATGAAGGAAAAATAGTGCAGGGAATATCTACGACATAAAGGATTTTCAGGATGGACATAAATGAGCGTATAATGAATGAATGAATGAATCTGGATATCATGCACACAGTCAGCGATTACAGTAAAAACCTAGCATGGATGCCGCCCTCCAGGACCTACGTCGGTCTGGATCGGGATGTGCGCTTGTTTGACCTCCATCCTGGAGCATGTCAGGACAGCGGTCTGACCTTGGAGGGGGTTTAAACCCAGAAGTGTCACTTACCAGGTGAAGGCCTTCCGGACGAGGTAGAGCCGGAAGAAGGGGATGTCCTGAAGCAGTTTCCACTGAATGGCCTCTCGGTGCCAGGCCCCCAGCGTCATCGTGTCGGCCCCCTCCTCTGGGTGGGTGTGTAAAACTCCAAAGGGGGAGAAGACGTAGTGCTCGGGGTTCACTTGGCTCTTCGGCACTACCACCAAGTCATAGGGCCTGCAAAAAAAAAACCAGAAGGTGTAGAGAAGCCAGTCGTAACCCTTAATATCTGCACCCTCGCCAGCAGTCAAAAACTCCTCTAACCCACAGAAACAATACTTTAATGGGAAGCACTCCCAGGCACAATAAAGGAGCAAAGCAAAGCACCATCCGGGTACCCAGGATATAGAACATCTCCTGTACACAGACTACGGGACATCTCTTGTACACGGACTGCAGGGTATCTCCTGTGCACAGGGTACAGGGCATCTCTTGTTCACAGGGTACAGGGCATCTCGTGTTCACAGGCTGCAGGGCATCTCATGTACACAGGCCGCAGGGCATCTCTTGTACACAGGAGTACAGTGCCATCTCCTGTACACACACTGCAGGGAGTCTCCTGTACAAAGGGTACAGGGCATCTCCTCTACACCCAGTACAGGGCTTCTCCTGTGCACAGGATACAGGGCACTTCCTGCACACAGTCTGCATGGCACCTCCTGTACACAGACTGCATGGCACCTCCTGTACACAGGGTACAGGTAATCTCCTGTACACAGACTGCAGGTCATCTCCTATGCATAGGGTACAGTGCATCTACACCACATAAGTAGGTATTAAAATACTGTCATATGTGACAGACACACCACTAACCTGCGTGACCCTAAAATTACCTGTACATTTCAGATACACTTACAGTCATTAATGTGTAAATAAAAACGTGCCGATGCCCAAAGCTCTCCTCTGAAACACGCGGCTGCTCCATTTAAACGTGTGAGCTTGGAATACGGAGGCGGCGTAATCCTGAAGCCATCTCGGGCCTCTTTAATCCAATTACAGCCACTTCCTGCCCCTTCAGCTCACTCTTGCAGTGTTCTCCCTTTGTAACACATTTCCGTCTTTCTCTTCCTCTGTCTTTGCCATTAGGGTCTTTTGTTCACAGTAAACGCCTGATGTCAAAAAAGTGTGGTGCCCCCCCCAACTGCAACCACCGGCTCAAATTAAGCACTGAACCAGACTGTTCCATTTAGTCACTTATCACAGCTAAGTCTGAATAAAATGCATCCTGCAAAGCTCAAGATACAAATGGATGCATCGCCTATTCCAAAACGTCTCCGAACACACCGATTATAGAAAGACAAATTCACAGAATCGGCCTGTTTGTGAACGCAAAAAGGTTTTTTCACATGTATAAATTTATCCATCTTAAATTTAAACAACCTAAATAACCTATTATCGAATCGCAAATTGGGTTTCCGATTCGGTATTAGGTAGGGGGGTGTTTAGCATGTCTGTTCCTAATACCGAATCACAGTGGTATGTATGAATGTTTTCCTACCAAAATGCGGTCGTAAAACATTTGCATTTTCCACTATCTTCAAGTAGGTGGGAACTCATTAGCAAATGGGAAGAGATCCCCAAGGGACCCCTTCACCTTTGTCAATGTTTGTAGAAACATTTTTGAGAGCAGGCAGTGGTCCCGTGGACTGCTGCCTATCCTTAAAAAATGAAAAGAAAACTTTTATTTATTTTTTTAATGCATCCCTTTTTCCCTAAGGAAAACGGGCAACATTTTTTTAAAAAAATTGCTTTATTTAAAGCAATCACAGACATGGAGGTCTTCTGACCCCAACAGGTCACCATCCTTATGGTTTTAGCGATCCCCAATGAGTCACAAACTGAGACCTACCTGACTTACCTCACTGATATTCATGGTAGTTCTATTTGCGACCCAGTGGGAATTACAAAATGTGTCAAAGACACATTTGTACATTGGTGTTTGCGGGCACCAAGTCGCTATTACAAAAGGTCACTACGTGGTAATCGCAAACGATTACCTTTGTACACGTGGCCTAAGTTTCTCTACTTCTGAGGATGTCTGTCCCTCTGGTGGGTTTAGTGAAGGACTGAGAGATACTGGGTGATGCCTTGAGCTCTGCGGGTGAGCCAGGCAGCCTCTCGCCGCTAGAACAAGTGATGAGTTCTGGCCCCAGCCATCAGTGCAGCGGCTGAGTGTAATGTGAATCTTGCGGTTTCGAGGCACTATGTATCTTTGCTTCTGAGGATGTTTGCTGAAGGGCGGACAGATGCTGGGTGATGTCTGGGCTTCTGAGGGTGAGCCAGGCGGCTCCTCGCCTCTAGAACAAGCCATCTGAGATCCGTCCGCAGGGCAGTAAAGGGTGAGTTCTGGCTCCAGCCATCAGTGTAGTGGAGCTTTCACGGGAGCAGACGTGTTGACCCAAGGGTAGGTCGCTCCCCCTGCCGCTGCAGCTCCTCCAGGTTCCTGAGTTCCTGAGACCCACCTCACAGTAAGTACCCCCCACCTCCCAGCCCCTCGTTCTGCCCCGCGCTACTCACCCTCTCTCCTGCTCCTGCTTCTTTTCCTCTTTTCTTCTTCTCTGTTCTTCCTCCTCTCTCCTCGTCTGTATTCTTCTTCTGTACTTCTCTTCTCCCCGTCTTCTCTCCTCTTCTCTTCTTCCTCATCTTCTGCGGTGGTCTTCTGCACTCTGTCTCTTCGTTTTTTGTATCTTCCTCTGTGTTCTTCTGTGTTCTTCTGTGTTCCTCTGTCTTCTTCTGTGTTCCTCTGTCTTCTTCTGTGTTCTTCTGTCTTCCTCAGTGTTCTTCTGTCTTCCTCGGTGTTCTTCTGTCTTCCTCGGTGTTCTTCTGTCTTCCTCGGTGTTCTTCTGTCTTCCTCGGTGTTCTTCTGTCTTCCTCGGTGTTCTCCTTTCTTCCTCGGTGTTCTCCTTTCTTCCTCGGTGTTCTCCTTTCTTCCTCGGTGTTCTCCTTTCTTCCTCGGTGTTCTCCTTTCTTCCTCTGTGTTCTTCTGTATTCTTCTCTGTTCTTCTGTCTTCCTCGGTGTTCTTCTGTCTTCCTCGGTGTTCTTCTGTCTTCCTCGGTGTTCTTCTGTATTCCTCTCTGTTCTTCTGTGTTCTTCTGTGTTTCTTCTGTTCTTCCGGTCTTCAGTCCTTCCGGTCTTCAGTCCTTCCGGTCTTCTTTTCTTCTGTTCTTCTTTTCTTCTGTTCTTCTTGTCTTCTTGTCTTCTGCCTTTGGCTCTTCTGCCTCCTCCGTCCTCTTCTCCCCGCGCCTGCCCTCCTGCTCCTGCCTCATCCCCCTCCCCCACTCGCATCCCCCATCTATCTCCCCTATCTAACCCGTTCACTTTCTACCTCCCTCACTCCTCCTATCTACCTATCTCTCCATCTCTCTATCCCACTATCCAACTCCCTCACTCTCCACCTCCTCCTATCTTCCTATCTCTCTATCTTTTTCCCTATCTATCGATTTCTCTATCTACCTTTTCTCTCTACCTATTTCTCTATCTCTCCCCCCCTCCCGCCACCCCCTCTATTACCTATCTTCCTATCCCCTCACTCTACCTCTCACCCTCACCCACCTCTACAACCCCCCCTCCCCTATCTTCACAACCCTACACCTATCTTTCTCCCTAATCTCCTAAACCTCCTAACACTCTCCCCCCCCTCCACCCTTAAACCCCCCTCTCCCAGCTCTTCTCACTCTACCTGTCCCCCCCTCCCTCGCGCTTTCCCGCCGCGACCTCCTGCACGCCCCGCCCCCCAGCTCCCATTCGCCCCCAGCTGACCCCTCCTACCTCATATGGCGCCCGCTGCGCGACAGTGATAGTGGCCCTTGACCCAAGGGTAGGTCGCTCCCCCTGCCGCTGCAGCTCCTCCAGGTTCCTGAGACCCACCTCACAGTAAGTACCCCCCACCTCCCAGCCCCTCGTTCTGCCCCGCGCTACTCACCCTCTCTCCTGCTCCTGCTTCTTTTCCTCTTTCCTTCTTCTCTGTTCTTCCTCCTCTCTCCTCGTCTGTATTCTTCTTCTGTACTTCTCTTCTCCCCGTCTTCTCTCCTCTTCTCTTCTTCCTCATCTTCTGCTGTGGTCTTCTGCACTCTGTCTCTTCGTTTTTTGTATCTTCCTCCGTCTTCTTCTGTGTTCCTCTGTCTTCTTCTGTGTTCCTCTGTCTTCTTCTGTCTTCCTCTGTCTTCTTCTGTCTTCCTCTGTCTTCTTCTGTCTTCCTCGGTGTTCTTCTGTCTTCCTCGGTGTTCTCCTTTCTTCCTCGGTGTTCTCCTTTCTTCCTCGGTGTTCTTCTGTCTTCCTCTGTGTTCTTCTGTATTCTTCTCTGTTCTTCTGTCTTCCTCGGTGTTCTTCTGTATTCCTCTCTGTTCTTCTGTATTCTTCTGTGTTTCTTCTGTTCTTCCGGTCTTCAGTCCTTCCGGTCTTCAGTCCTTCCGGTCTTCTGTTCTTCTTTTCTTCTGTTCTTCTTTTCTTCTTTTCTTCTGTTCTTCTTGTCTTCTTGTCTTCTGCCTTCGGCTCTTCTGCCTCCTCCGTCCTCTTCTCCCCGCGCCTGCCCTCCTGCTCCTGCCTCATCCCCCTCCCCCACTCGCATCCCCCATCTATCTCCCCTATCTAACCTGTTCACTTTCTACCTCCCTCACTCCTCCTATCTACCTATCTCTCCATCTCTCTATCCCACTATCCAACTCCCTCACTCTCCACCTCCTCCTATCTTCCTATCTCTCTATCTTTTTCCCTATCTATCGATTTCTCTATCTACCTTTTCTCTCTACCTATTTCTCTATCTCTCCCCCCCTCCCGCCACCCCCTCTATTACCTATCTTCCTATCCCCTCACTCTACCTCTCACCCTCACCCACCTCTACAACCCCCCCTCCCCTATCTTCACAACCCTACACCTATCTTTCTCCCTAATCTCCTAAACCTCCTAACACTCTCCCCCCTCCACCCTTAAACCCCCCTCCCCCAGCTCTTCTCACTCTACCTGTCCCCCCCTCCCTCGCGCTTTCCCGCCGCGACCTCCTGCACGCCCCCGCCCCCATTCGCCCCCAGCTGACCCCTCCCCCCCTCCTCCTACCTCATATGGCGGCCGCTGCGCGTCTGCGCAGCGGGTGCGCCAGAGGCAAGACCTGGATGAACGCCTCCTCTGCTCCAGACATTGCCACCGCCATCCCCGAAGGCTACAAGATCTCCAGGAAAGACCGCACCAACCAAGTAGGAGGAGGTATCGCCATCGTCTTCAAAGACTCCATCAGCGTCACCACCTCCACTGAAGACTCCCCTCTCGCCGCTGAACACCTGCATTTTCAGATTTGCACCGACCCGAGGACCACCCTCAGAGGATCCCTCGTCTACCGTCCTCACGGACCTCGCGCCCCTTTCAGCGACGCCATCGCCGACTTCATCTCCCCGCACGCCCTCGCCTCACCGGACTACATCCTCCTAGGCGACCTCAACTTCCATCTGGAACAAAACAACGACCCCAACACCAACATCCTGCTCGACAACCTCGCCAACCTCGGCCTCAAACAACTGGTGAACACTGCCACCCACATCGCCGGACACACACTCGACCCTATCTTCTCCGCCAGCAAACACGTCTTCTTCAGCCACGCCTCCGCCCTACATTGGACCGACCACAGCTGCGTCCACTTCACATTCCGACGCGAGACCCGCCACCTCCGCACTCAACCCATCCCTCGCCGACAGTGGAACAAGATCCCTGAAGAGCAACTCTTCTCCGCACTCACCGCCAACCAACCCACCCTCACTACCGACCCCAACGACGCAGCCCTCAACCTCACAAACTGGATCTCCAACTGCGCAGACAACCTTGCTCCCCTCAAACGCTCGCAGCGACAGAACAACACCAAGAAACCCCTCTGGTTCTCTGACACCCTCAAAGAATCAAAGAAAACTTGTCGCGCACTTGAGAAAGCCTGGCGCAAGGACCGCACCGCTGACCACATGACCGCCCTCAAGAACGCTACCCGCGAACACCACCACCTGATCCGCGCTGCCAAAAGGAATTTTTTCACCGACAGACTGGACAAAAACAGCCACAACAGCAGAGAACTCTTCAGCATCATCAAGGAGTTCTCCAATCCCAGCGCCAACGCCAACGCCGTCACGCCCTCACAGGATCTATGCGAATCCATCGCCACTTTCTTCCATCGCAAGATCAGCGACCTCCACGACAGCTTCGGACACCAGACCCAACCAAACACCACAGAACCCACATCCCCGACCATCACCCTCAACAACTGGACCCACATCAGCACGGAAGAAACCAAATCCATCATGAACTCTATCCACTCCGGCGCCCCTTCGGACCCCTGCCCGCACTTCATCTTTAACAAAGCCGACGACATCATCGCCCCGCACCTCCAGACCATCATCAACTCTTCTTTTTCTTCTGCTACCTTCCCCGAATGCTGGAAACACGCCGAAGTCAACGCCCTACTAAAGAAACCTACGGCTGACCCGAGCGACCTGAAAAACTTCCGCCCCATCTCCCTTCTGCCTTTCCCAGCCAAAGTAATAGAGAAGACCGTCAACAAACAGCTGACCACCTTCCTGGAAGACAACAACCTGCTCGACCCCTCACAGACCGGATTCCGAACCAACCACAGCACTGAAACCGCCCTCATCTCAGTCACAGACGACATCAGAACCCTGATGGACAACGGTGAAACAGTCGCCCTCATTCTTCTCGACCTCTCGGCTGCCTTTGACACCGTCTGTCACCGCACCCTAATCACCCGCCTCTGCTCCACCGGGATCCAAGACCAGGCCCTGGACTGGATCGCCTCCTTCCTCGCAAACCGCTCCCAAAGAGTCTACCTCCCTCCGTTTCGCTCAGAACCCACTGAGATCATGTGCGGCGTACCTCAAGGCTCATCACTCAGCCCGACACTCTTCAATGTCTACATGAGCCCCCTCGCCAACATCGTACGCAAGCACGACATCATCATCACCTCCTACGCCGACGACACCCAACTTATACTCTCCCTCACCAAGGACCCCGCCAGCGCCAAGACCAACCTACAAGAGGGTATGAAGGACGTCGCAGATTGGATGAGGCTCAGCCGCCTAAAGCTGAACTCTGAAAAAACTGAAGTCCTCATCCTCGGCAACACCCCGTCCGCCTGGGACGACTCCTGGTGGCCCACGGCCCTCGGCACCGCACCGACCCCCGCAGACCACGCCCGCAACCTCGGCTTCATATTGGATCCTCTTCTCACCATGACCAAGCAAGTCAACGCCGTGTCCTCCGCCTGCTTCCTCACCCTCCGCAAGATCTTCCGCTGGATCCCCGCCGACACCAGAAAAACCGTGACCCATGCCCTCGTCACGAGCCGCCTGGACTACGGCAACACCCTCTACGCCGGGACCACAGCCAAACTCCAAAATCGCCGACAACGCATTCAAAACGCCTCGGCCCGCCTCATCCTCGACGTACCCCGCAGCAGCCACATCTCCGCACACCTGAGACACCTGCATTGGCTCCCAGTCAGCAAAAGGATCACCTTCCGACTTCTCACCCACGCACACAAAGCCCTCCACGACAAGGGACCGGAATACCTCAACAGACGCCTCAACTTCTACGTCCCCACCCGCCCCCTCCGCTCCTCTGGCCTCGCACTCGCCGCCGTCCCTCGCATCAGACGCTCCACGGCGGGTGGGAGATCTTTCTCCTTCCTGGCGGCCAAGACCTGGAACTCCCTCCCCATCAGCCTCAGGACCACCCAGGACCACTCCGCTTTCCGGAGACTCCTAAAGACCTGGCTGTTCGAGCAGCGATAACCACCCCCTTTGTCTCTAGCGCCTTGAGACCCGCACGGGTGAGTAGCACGCTTTATAAATGCTAATGATTTGATTTGATTTGATGGGGGCTCTGTTAAGAAGGGCTATTCTGGTCTATCTCAGATTAATTAATGGCTTGTATTAAACCACACAAGTCAGGCTATTTTTAATTAAAGATTCGAGTTTGAGGCCAGCTGTGAGCCCTGCCTGAGCTCAGCCTCCGTTCAGCAGGTGTTTTCCTCGTGAGGTCGTAGTCTGCACAGACTAGAGTGCACAACTGAAGAGTGACATGTTATTAATGTTCCTATGGCGTGGAGTTCTGCAGACCGCTATACCAGGCAGCGGGGCCTGGGCTGGCACCTGGGTAAGCAGCCTGGCACATTCACTAGGGGGTCAAGAGAGCCTGGCAGTGAAACAAACAACGGCGGACAGGGCAGAACAGAGACATCTCACCCCTGTGATTTATCCCTCATTCAGACCGTCAGTGCACACCAGAGCGGAGTCTGGGCACCCGGTTACTCACAGGCCCCGGCCCCACGGAGGACTTCAGTCTTTGTGGATTCAGAGAAGAGCCCTGCGGTGGACAGTCGGGGTCACCGGCCCTTTCTCCGTCACAGGGGATGTTTCAGGTTAATGTGCTCTAGTGAGATGGAAACGGCGCTATATATGTGCCAATTACATGTTTTTTAAAACCAAAAACCGGAACATTTCGAAAAACAGAAGAATGGCTACAATTTTGCATCAACCAAGTGCACAGAATGAGGGAGCTCATCAGCACAGAATTACAGAAGATGTACTAAGAAAATAAATATAATGCTATTTTTCAATGCAGCGTCATGTCTTTTAATTCAATTCCTTTCTTTCAACAGCTGTTAAGTATCCCGGCTTTGGAAAAGATAAAAACGCACCTCCCTCTGTTTGCAGTCGACCCTCTCTAAAAACCCGGACATAAGATAAATGTCCCGAAATCTGCCGGGACAGCGGGTGAAAACCAGGGAGAGTCCCTTAGGTGAAAACCAGGGAGAGCCCCTTGGGTAATCCGGAGCACTAGTGATAAAGGCAATAAAAGGTGATTACGGTGCGCTTTTCCAAGCAGCCGCTGGATGGCAGGAGTGCTACACAAGTACTTCTTTATTGTTGTCTCCACAGTTTGAAAAGAGCCGTCTGTCTCTGGTGAACGTGATGCCAAACCAGACTCAGGCAGGATGAAACCCCGGAACATCCCCACGAGATCTGGATTCACCCTGGTGGGTTTGCCAGAGCAATGATGGATCATAAACCTTCTGGATTTCATTTTACCTGGGGGTCTCTGGGGGTCAGATTAGAGAGGGTCTTTTGGCGGCCTCGCGCTCTCCTTCTTTATCTCTCTCATTGTCGCTCTCTCTCCCCCTTTCTCTCTCTTCCTCTCTCTCTTTTCCTTCCCCCCTCTCTCCCTCTCATTATTTCTCTTTCTCTTGCCCTCTATCTCCCTGCTCTCTCCCCCTTTCTCTCTCTTCCTCTCTCTCTCCTTTCTCGCGCTTTCTCTCTCTTACTGTTGTGTGCGCTCTCTCTCTCCCCTCCTCTCTCCCTCTCCTTGAGTGTCTCTCTCTTTCTCTGGCTCTATTTCTGTGTGTGTGCCTCTCTCTGAATCCCTCTCTTTCCTCTCTGACTGTGTCCCTTCTCTGTCTCTCTCTCTCTCTCTCTCTTATTTTCCCTGTCCCCTTCTCTCCCCCACCTCTCCCTTCCTCTGTCTCCCACTCTTCCTCACCCCCGTCTCTCTCGCGCCCCCTCTTTCTCCCTCTCTCTCTCTCTCTCCCCTAGGACACACAGGTTGGCTCTATATAAAGGGACAGCTAGGCTGAGCCACAATTACAATCCGTGTGATCAGTGAGGCCTGATCCCCCCTCTGCTGTCAGTCCTTCAGTGATACAACAGACATCCATTCATTCATTCGTTGCGGCACGTGGATGAGTTAAGGGTGACATCCCATGGATGTTGCAGTCAATGAGACACACCGAGGAGAGCGCAGACACTAGAGCTGAAGATGAATATATTTTAATACAACAGGGCTCCAGCTGATCCTCGTGAAACACGACGCTCGTGAGCCCTTCACCAGCGAGTGATACCGTGCAACGTCTGATTCTTTTCAACGCTTTTATCGTTTTCAAGTTACAAACAGTACGAGGTCCTACAAAGACGACATACAATAGAGGGCCAATGGGCCCCCCGCATTAAACGATAAAGACAGAAAATGTCAGCCCCAGAAAGTGTAAATATACCAAGCGTTGGTTGCTAGCCCTGGGTGATGTCGTCCTTACATGGGGCCAGTGCTGCCACGGTGAGGTCAGGGGCGCGGCAGCTGTAACACCAGCGCTTAATTTTACCCGGTGCCAACACAATTGCCAACACTGGCACTTCACATCTGCCACATGGTGGCGCTGTTTTTGTAATTGAAAGATGAGGAGAAAACAGCTGCTTACCAATTCAATATACAACTAATGCCTGACACCAAAGCCCTTCGTATAGCTCTGGGGACCTTGAACAGCATTTGTCAGACCTGTAGCAGTGTGATGGTGAGGGGCTGTGTGGGTGCAGCCACCGGCAGCGCTGACAGGGTCACTACGTGGCGGAAACTGTGGGGCCTCCTGGCGAGACCCTGGCACCATTTAAAAAAAAAAAACAAATTAAGCCCCGGGGAGAGCACCACTGACGAGATGGGGTCTTATGAAGCAAAACTACATTAAGCTGTAGGAGAAATTTCAGAACCATTTTAGGTAATATTAACAGAAAGGCATAAATTGCAAACTAAATATATTGTATTTACAAGTATAGATCTCCACGCGCACAATGGCAGCAGCAAGTATGACACAGCCACCTCCTTTCCTTAGTGACTTGGATGAACCAAATCTTCCATGGAAGGAATGGATAAAATTGTTTGACTCTTATTTAATTGCTATAGGAGGGGAAAGATTCACAGCATTGAGAAGACAACATATTTTACTTCATAATTTAGGTATCCAAGGACGGAAGGTATATGAGAGCCTCACAGATGTGGATGTGGAGGAGGACAATGGTGGGGAAGTGTTAGACGATTATGAAAAAACAATAAGAAAGTTAGAAAAACACTTTGGACATAAAGTTAATGTAGTGTTAGAAATACACAAGTGTTTTTGTAGAACCCAAGAGAAAAATGAAAAGGTTGCTAGTTATATTGCATGCCTTAGAGGATTAGCCAACACATGTGAATTTGGTATCTTAGAAGACTCATTAATAAGAGATCAGTTAGTAAGATGCACCAACAACCTTAAGATACAGGAGAAATTACTAGTTCACAACCCAGCACTTAAAGAAGCAATCAATATAGCCAAGGGCATAGAACACACAGTCGAGTGCATGAAATTAATTAAACAAACTCCAAACATAGAAGAAGTTAAGGAGGTCAATATATGTTCTAAGCTAGAAGACAAGGAATTGGAATCAGAAAAGGGGAGTAGAATACATGAAATAGCAGTAAAAAGGAATACCACTAACAATATAGATATGGGGAAAAATAAATGTTATAGGTGCGGTAACAGTAGACACCTTGCTAACAGCCCTATGTGTCCGGCTAAAAATTGTATATGTAGGATGTTGTAGATATAACAATATTACGCCGTAGTTTGTAGTTGTAATATTTATTCCAGTGTTAAAGATCAGCGCCTCCCTCTTGCCGGCTCCTCGTAACTGCCGCCGCACCTCGGACAGGTCTCCGTGTTAACACGGCATCGGAACCGTCAAGAGCTCGCACTTCTCAAGAGCTTGCGCGCTTGAATGTACGAACACATTACAACATATCTTCTTCTTTTCATTGTTTAAGCAGAATTAATAAAATATAAAATATTGAACTGTATGAATTAACAACATAAACTGTAACTCACTGAAACACAGATACTACCCTAACCATTCTTGAGAGTAAAAATAGATTACATTTTTACTTTACATAATCAGCCAAATACGCTGGTGCTTTCTTAACTCTATGTGATCTCTCCCTCATAACTTCATTCCTGTATACACTAAACTCTTGTTGTCTCACCCCACCATCTTCCATAAAACCAGCAAGCATATCACCTGTACAACTAGAATGCTGTGCAACAGGTTTCATTACCAGTTCTTCAAACATACATCCACTGCATCCATCACTGATCTTATCTTCTGCAATCATATTTTTTGTATAATTACACTTTGCCACTCTCCTGAGATTCCATCGCTCACCATTGCTCAATATCACATACCAAGGATGAACTTCCTTGACTTGAAATGGCCCTTTGAATTTATTCAACCCTCTAACAATTCTCCCAGACTTAACTTTCACCCAATCACCCGGCCAAATTTTGTTCTTTTCTTTACCACCATCTGCAGAATCTCCACATTTATTCTCACCCTCAAATGTTCCTATATTATTGCTAGCAAGTTCTCTCAACCAAAACGGAGTCAATTTAGAATTCGGTCTTCTACCCCTCATCATGAAAAACAGGGAACATCCGGTAACACCATTAACAGTGGTGCGATATGCCCACACAACATCCGCAACCATACCTTCAACATCCATGCCACTAGCCAGTGCTTGTTGTATGGCCCCCTTAACCATCCTGTTGGCTCTTTCCACCATTCCATTTCCTTGCGGATTATAAAGTGCTGTCCTTGAATGTTTAACACCCATCAATAATAAAAACTCTTTCATTTCATAAGAGGTGAGTTGTGTACCATTATCCGTCACCAAACATACCGGGCATCCTTCTTCCCTAAATATTTCAGACAAAACTCTCACTGTGGATGCTGTGGTTATCTCTGACATAAATTTCACTATTATCCATTTCGAATGAACATCCATCAAAACAAATGCAAACCTAGACATGTGTTTAACTCCACTTAAAGGACCAATGAAGTCCCCAATTACAGTATGCCATGCTTGACCAGGATCCTCAATGTGACCCATCAAAGATTGTTTGCCCACTTTCATACTCTTTTCACTGCGTACACACACATCACATCTCTCCACCCAGTGTACAATGTCGTCATCCATCCCTGGCCACCAGAAATTTTCTCTGAGCCTCCTCTTCATCAACGTTTGCCCTAAATGACCCTCATGTGCAATATTACAAAATTTTCTCCTCACCCCTACAGGAGGAACATATTTTTCACCACGAACAACAATATATTCACCCACACATGAGAGTTCATCTAATATCTTACCATACGTCCATACATTTTTTGGCAGTGTACTCTCTCTACGTCTACCACTCACTATCATTCTGATCACTTCCCTCATTTCCTCATCACCTGCCATGGCTTGACACCATTCCTCTTTACTCAATGCTCCCGATGACCATTGAACTACATCCCCGACACTTGCAACTAGATCCTCACAATCTTGAATACTACTATACTCTTCATCCATCAATTCCCAGTCTTGTGATAGACGTGAAAGACAGTCAGCTTGTACATTTCTCCATCCTGGTATATACTCTACAGTATAGTTGTACTCTTGAGACCTCGCAGCAAGTCTTATCAGTCTAGAAGAACCTTTTTCAGCTCCACCTGGGGTCAACACCTTCACCAGAGGTTTGTGATCAGTTCGCAACTTGAATCGTTTTCCCCAAATATACATCCTGAAATGTTCCATGCTCCATGTCGCAGCTAATGCCTCCTTCTCTATTACCGAGTAGTTGCGCTCTGTCGGTGTCAAGGAACGTGATGCAAAGGCAATTGTTCTTTCCTTTAAACCATGTTTTTGTGATAAGATAGCACCAATACCAGTGGCACTAGCATCTACTGTAATTATCGATTCTTTTCCCGCATCAAAAGGCACTAGAATGTCAGCTTCACAAATTTCCTTCTTGATTTATTCAAAACACCGTTCTTGTGTTGCGCCCCAATCAAAAACCACACCTTTTCTCAATAATTTTTTAAGTTCCTCCGTCTTCGATGCAAAATTCTCCACGAACTTGGAGTAGTACTCCACTAAACCCAAAAACGACTTCAATTGGTCTTTATTCACAGGACATGGTGCCAATTTGATGGCTCTCAATAGATCTCTCTTTGGCTTCACCCCATCTTGCGACAATTTGTTACCCAGATATTCCACTTCCTTAGCTAAGAATATACACTTCTCTTTTCTCAGCGTTAAACCTGATTTAATTTTTTTATCTAGAACCAGCCTCAGAGTCAAATTGTGATTTTCCACTGTGTCTCCAAAAATTAGTATATCATCCTGAAAATATATAACATTCGGAATTTCTTTGAGTAAGTCATTCATCACTCTCTGAAAGACACTTGCACCTGAACACAAACCAAAAGGCATTCTGGTAAACTGAAACGTGCCCTCCATTGCGATAAATGTTGTCAAGATTTTTGACTCAGGATGTAACCTTACTTGATGATACGCATGCTTTAAGTCCAGTTTTGAAAACAACCTTCCTCCTTTCAGCATCAAAACCAGCTCATTGATGTTAGGCAGAGGAAAACTGTCCATTACCACATTCTGATTCAAGCTTCTCAAATCAACACAAAAACAAAGTTTTCCATCAGACTTCTTCGTTATCACAACTGGAGATACCCAATTTGATGCCTCGACAGGCTCAATGACTCCACAACATAGCATTTCTCTTATCAAGTCTTTGACCTGTCCTCTAGCTAATATCTGTATTCTCCTAACTTTATGTCGTACAGGAATTGCACCGTTTTTGAGGTTAATTTTGTGACAATACCCTTTTAGTTGCCCCATTTCCTCTCGAAAAACACCTTCCGCCTCTCTGAGAATATCTTGTAACGTTACTTCTTCTACAACTAATATTTGTGTTTTAGCTCGAGGATTGATGATGATATGAAGATCATATTGATGGATCCATCCCAGGATTGGTGGACCCGATTCGGCTACATACACTTTTCCTTTAGTGCTTCTTCCTCCAAATTTGATATCAGCCATCATATAACCAATGAGATCTATCTTCTCGCCTTGATATCCCCCAGGACTTATATCTCTAGGCAATAATCTTGCTTGTGGCCATTCAGAAGTGAACAAACTTCTTGGAATAATGGTATATAAGGATCCGGAATCCACCATCAATTCAACTGGTTTTCCTCGAATCATAAATTGTGCCTTGGGTCTTTGTTTTTTCCATCCTTCATCCCCAACAGCCAATATTCTGTCTGAACTTATATTTGTCTCACACAAGCTATCATCCACCTCTTCTTGCAAGAGTGTTGCCACGTTCTTATTTCTCCTTAAACCCTGACACATTCTTGCAAAGTGACCCCTGAGCCCACATTTCCTACACTCCTTCCCTATAGCAAAACAAAACTTTGCTTCCGACGTGTGATTGAAACTTCCACATTTGTTACATCTTTTATTCTCTGCTTCTCTTATAGGTTTACTGTTGCCAATCCTGACTTTGCTTGAAAAACTGTCCTGTTGCTTGCTTATAACTGCTACCTCATCCTTTGTCTCCCGTTTCTCCATTGCTCTCATACAATATTCAGATTATTCCACGACTTTGGCCAAATCAACTGCATTCCTTGCTGCCCATAACCTCTCTTGTATTTTCCTGCTTCTGGATTGAACAATCAATTGATCACGAATCATTTCATCTTCCATCTGACCAAATTGACACTTGACCGCTAACTCTCTCAACCTAGAAATAAAATCATCTATAGATTCTCCATCTCTTTGAGGTTGGGTATAAAATTTGTGTCGTCTCATCACAACATTTTCAGCTTTAGCAAATCTTAAATCTATTTTTTTCCTGGCATCTGCATACACATCCACATCTACTTCATCACCCTGAACTTGTAAGTCTGGAAGGTATTTATAAATGTGTTGGCCTTCTTTTCCTAAGGCATTTAATAAAATTGCTTTCTTCCTACTAGGGCGGAATCTTTGTCCATCCAAAGCTTCTAAGTAATTGTCAAAAATGTCCAGCCATTCCTCCCATTCTATTGCTGGCCGCCCTGGTATTGACAAGAATGGAGGAGGTGCTGTGATTGTCGGCATATCCATAATATTTAGTTCATTGTACAGTTTGTACCTTTAATCGCATTAAAATGACTAAATAGGTGAAATAAAAATGTTCAAGGCATTCAAGTTTCCTCCTTATGTACTTTCTTCTAATATCTCACTGGATTTTTTTTTTTTTTTGTCATTCTATCCTTTCACTAGAGAAGTACCTCGCTAGGTACTTTCCTCTAATACCAGTTCTTGTCTTTGAAAAGATCGAGGCAGACGATATCACTTCAGCAACTAATACAAGTAAGGAACACAGCCTGCGTTACCTTTACAGTGAGCGCAACGCCGTCGATGAGCTACCACACGCGTAGTTCAAAATTGCTGATGCCTTGCCACTGGCTTCCAGAACTGGCAACTCGTCGCCAAAATGTTGTAGATATAACAATATCACGCCGTAGTTTGTAGCTGTAATATTTATTCCAGTGTCAAAGATCAGCGCCTCCCTCTTGCCGGCTCCTCGTAACTGCCGCCGCACCTCGGACCGGTCTCCGTGGCATCGGAACCGTCAAGAGCTCGCGCGCTTGAATGTACAAACACATTACAACACATTCGTATAGCTCTGGGGACCTTGAACAGCATAATTTGTCAGACCTGTAGCAGTGTGATGGTGAGGGGCAGTGTGGGTGCAGCCACTGGCAGGACTGACAGGGTCACTACGTGGCAGAACCTGTGGGGCCTCCTGGCGAGACCCTGGCACCATTTTTTTAACAAATTAAGCCCCGGGGAGAGCACCGCTGACGAGACAGGGTCTTATGAAGCGTGGTGGCCTGTCAGGCACCTCTAGAAAGCGATCGGAGCAGCTGTAAAGGGCCCTATAAGGGCCACCACTAACGTGTCATTTCCATCCAAGCTGGGAGTGTGAGTCCGAAGGGAGGGGGCTGCAGTGCTCCTGAGACCCCCACCCCAGCCCCACTACCAAGAATCACACTGCGGACACTTTCACACCTTAGTAAGGGCTGCCTGACCCCAATAGTAAGTTTGTCGTCATGCATCTGATTGCAGAAACTGAACTTAACTGCAATGTTTAAATGAGCGTACACATAATAAAAATTTGCCATCTTAATAGAATAATTGTGAAAAAAATTGGAGGGGGGGGCCGATGTTTTTCCCACCCTGGGTGTAGAGGGGGCGTTCAAAAGTTTGAAGACCACTGGGCCATATGGATATGTAAAATGGGCTGTGGGCTTAGGAGAGGGTAGATATGGGGGGGGGTGTTCTGGTGTTTGCAAGTCAGGGAGCGGCTGCAGGGAGCTCGGGCGGTTGGGGGTGGGGGGGGTCCGTGCGGCCCAGTAGGTCGGTCAGGGCTTTAAGTAGGCTGAAAGTGTAAGGGGGTTTCGGGGGGTCTCTCAAACGGTCGTAGCTGATGTAATTAGGAGTGTGGCTCAAAAACACTGAACTCAAAAATCAGAGTTTTGCCACCACTGGTACGTCGCTGCTGCTTTCTCCCGCTGCCTCCAGATATTTAATACAAGTATCATTACACCTGCAGCAGGCCCGGGCTATCAGCTTTGTCAATGGTTGTTGGTTCCCTAAGATACATAAGCAACAACAGTGTCTTCGTTGTATGAAATGATAAAAAGCTTCAGGTCTGAAATGATGAGACCGTCTCTGGAGTTGCATCAGGGGCAGGGAGGGTGGCGCTCTGCTGAGGTGACTGTTTTTTATATCCCCCCGCGGGTGAGGGCAACAACGGGGAGCCCGCTGAGCACCCACAGGACCCGGCGCACTTAAAGCCCTGGGGTCGGTCACATGAGAACGCAACAAGAGCCAGTCGTGTGCTCATGGGTGAGGATGTAAGGCTCTGCTTCCTCCAGCGCAGGGCTCTGGTGTCCACCTAGGGCCTGAGCCCCCCCCTCCGCAGGGGGGGGCAGAGGAAGTGTCCACTTCCTGGTGATGGTCCACTGGGCAAGGACGAGGCGAGGTCCAGGAGGTGCGGAGCTGCTCTGAGGCTTGAAGACGCCCAGGGCGCCCCTACAAAGTACATGGAGGCAACCCCCCCCGCCCCCCCCCCGGGACTCATTCAGGCATCTCAGGCCAGGGTACTGTGCCGAGGGGGCCCATACAAACTACATAGAGCCCCCCCCCTCGGGACTCAGGAGATCTCAGGCCAGGGTACTGTGCCGAGGGGGCCCATACAAACTACATAGAGGCGCCCCCCCCTCGGGACTCAGGAGATCTCAGGCCAGGGTACTGTGCCGAGGGGGCCCCTACAAACTACATAGAGGCGGCGCCCCCTCGGGACTCAGGAGATCTCAGGCCAGGGTACTGTGCCGAGGGGGCCCCTACAAACTACATAGAGCCCCCCCCCCTCGCGACTCAGGAGATCTCAGGCCCGTGTACTGTGCCAAGGAGGTGTATACAAACTACATAGAGGCACCCCCCCTCCGGACTCAGCCAGGCATCTCAGGCCAGGGTACTGTGCAGAGGGGGCCCACACAAACTACATAGAGGCACCCCCCCTCCGGACTCAGCCAGGCATCTCAGGCCAGGGTACTGTGCAGAGGGGGCCCATACAAACTACATAGAGGTGCCCCTCGGGACTCAGGAAATCTCAGGCCAGGGTACTGTGCCGAGGGGGCCCCTACAAACTACATAGAGCCCCCCCCCCCCCTCGCGACTCAGGAGATCTCAGGCCCGTGTACTGTGCCAAGGAGGTGTATACAAACTACATAGAGGTGCCCCCCCCCGGGACTCAGCCAGGCATCTCAGGCCAGGGTACTGTGCCGAGGGGGCCCATACAAACTACATAGAGCCCCCCCCCTCGCGACTCAGGAGATCTCAGGCCCGTGTACTGTGCCGAGGAGGTGTATACAAACTACATAGAGGTGCCCCCCCCCCCCGGGACTCAGCCAGGCATCTCAGGCCAGGGTACTGTGCCGAGGGAGCCCATACAAACTACATAGAGGCGCCCCCCCCTCGGGACTCAGGAGATCTCAGGCCAGGGTACTGTGCCGAGGGGGCCCCTACAAACTACATAGAGGCGGCGCCCCCTCGGGACTCAGGAGCTCTCAGGCCCGTGTACTGTGCCAAGGAGGTGTATATAAACTACATAGAGGTGCCCCCCCCCCGGGACTCAGCCAGGCATCTCAGGCCAGGGTACTGTGCAGAGGGGGCCCACACAAACTACATAGAGGCACCCCCCCTCCGGACTCAGCCAGGCATCTCAGGCCAGGGTACTGTGCAGAGGGGGCCCATACAAACTACATAGAGGCGCCCCTCGGGACTCAGGAGTTCTCAGGCCAGGGTACTGTGCAGAGGGGGCCCACACAAACTACATAGAGGCACCCCCCCTCCGGACTCAGCCAGGCATCTCAGGCCAGGGTACTGTGCAGAGGGGGCCCATACAAACTACATAGAGGCGCCCCTCGGGACTCAGGAAATCTCAGGCCAGGGTACTGTGCCGAGGGGGCCCCTACAAACTACATAGAGCCCCCCCCCCCCCTCGCGACTCAGGAGATCTCAGGCCCGTGTACTGTGCCAAGGAGGTGTATACAAACTACATAGAGGTGCCCCCCCCCCGGGACTCAGCCAGGCATCTCAGGCCAGGGTACTGTGCAGAGGGGGCCCACACAAACTACATAGAGGCGCCCCCCCTCGCGACTCAGGAGATCTCAGGCCCGTGTACTGTGTCGAGGAGGTGTATACAAATTACATAGAGGCGGCACCCCCCCCCCCCCCGGGACTCAGCCAGGCATCTCAGGCCAGGGTACTGTGCCAAGGGAGCCCATACAAACTACATAGAGGCGCCCCCCCCTCGGGACTCAGGAGATCTCAGGCCAGGGTACTGTGCCGAGGGGGCCCCTACAAACTACATAGAGGCGGCGCCCCCTCGGGACTCAGGAGCTCTCAGGCCCGTGTACTGTGTCGAGGAGGTGTATACAAATTACATAGAGGCGCCCCGCCCCTCCCCCCCTCGGGACTCAGCCAGGCATCTCAGGCCACGGTACTGTGCAGAGGGGTTTTCCACACAAGCTACATAGAGGCGCCCCCCCCTCGGGACTCAGGAGATCTCAGGCCCGTGTACTGTGTCGAGGAGGTGTATACAAATTACATAGAGGCGGCACCCCCCCCCCCCCCGGGACTCAGCCAGGCATCTCAGGCCAGGGTACTGTGCAGAGGGGTTTTCCACACAAACTACATAGAGGCGCCCCCCCCTCGGGACTCAGGAGATCTCAGGCCCGTGTACTGTGTCGAGGAGGTGTATACAAATTACATAGAGGCGGCACCCCCCCCCCCCGGGACTCAGCCAGGCATCTCAGGCCAGGGTACTGTGCAGAGGGGTTTTCCACACAAACTACATAGAGGCGCCCCCCCTCCGGACTCAGGAGATCTCAGGCCAGGGTACTGTGCAGAGGGGGCCCACACAAACTACATAGAGGCGCCCCCCCCTCGGGACTCAGGAGATCTCAGGCCAGGGTACTGTGCAGAGGGGGCCCACACAAACTACATAGAGCCCCCCCCCCCTCGCGACTCAGGAGATCTCAGGCCCGTGTACTGTGCCAAGGAGGTGTATACAAACTACATAGAGGTGCCCCCCCCCGGGACTCAGCCAGGCATCTCAGGCCAGGGTACTGTGCAGAGGGGGCCCACACAAACTACATAGAGGCGCCCCCCCCTCGGGACTCAGGAGATCTCAGGCCAGGGTACTGTGCCGAGGGGGCCCCCTACAAACTACATAGAGGCGGCGCCCCCTCGGGACTCAGGAGCTCTCAGGCCCGTGTACTGTGCCAAGGAGGTGTATATAAACTACATAGAGGTCCCCCCCCCCCCCCCCCGGGACTCAGCCAGGCATCTCAGGCCAGGGTACTGTGCAGAGGGGGCCCACACAAACTACATAGAGGCACCCCCCCTCCGGACTCAGCCAGGCATCTCAGGCCAGGGTACTGTGCAGAGGGGGCCCATACAAACTACATAGAGGCGCCCCTCGGGACTCAGGAGTTCTCAGGCCAGGGTACTGTGCAGAGGGGGCCCACACAAACTACATAGAGGCACCCCCCCTCCGGACTCAGCCAGGCATCTCAGGCCAGGGTACTGTGCAGAGGGGGCCCATACAAACTACATAGAGGCGCCCCTCGGGACTCAGGAAATCTCAGGCCAGGGTACTGTGCCGAGGGGGCCCCTACAAACTACATAGAGCCCCCCCCCCCCCTCGCGACTCAGGAGATCTCAGGCCCGTGTACTGTGCCAAGGAGGTGTATACAAACTACATAGAGGTGCCCCCCCCCGGGACTCAGCCAGGCATCTCAGGCCAGGGTACTGTGCAGAGGGGGCCCACACAAACTACATAGAGGCGCCCCCCCTCGCGACTCAGGAGATCTCAGGCCCGTGTACTGTGTCGAGGAGGTGTATACAAATTACATAGAGGCGGCACCCCCCCCCCCCGGGACTCAGCCAGGCATCTTAGGCCAGGGTACTGTGCAGAGGGGTTTTCCACACAAACTACATAGAGGCGCCCCCCCTCCGGACTCAGGAGATCTCAGGCCAGGGTACTGTGCAGAGGGGGCCCACACAAACTACATAGAGGCGCCCCCCCCTCGGGACTCAGGAGATCTCAGGCCAGGGTACTGTGCAGAGGGGGCCCACACAAACTACATAGAGCCCCCCCCCCCTCGCGACTCAGGAGATCTCAGGCCCGTGTACTGTGCCAAGGAGGTGTATACAAACTACATAGAGGTGCCCCCCCCCGGGACTCAGCCAGGCATCTCAGGCCAGGGTACTGTGCAGAGGGGGCCCACACAAACTACATAGAGGCGCCCCCCCCTCGGGACTCAGGAGATCTCAGGCCAGGGTACTGTGCCGAGGGGGCCCCCTACAAACTACATAGAGGCGGCGCCCCCTCGGGACTCAGGAGCTCTCAGGCCCGTGTACTGTGCCAAGGAGGTGTATATAAACTACATAGAGGTGCCCCCCCCCCCCCCGGGACTCAGCCAGGCATCTCAGGCCAGGGTACTGTGCAGAGGGGGCCCACACAAACTACATAGAGGCACCCCCCCTCCGGACTCAGCCAGGCATCTCAGGCCAGGGTACTGTGCAGAGGGGGCCCATACAAACTACATAGAGGCGCCCCTCGGGACTCAGGAGTTCTCAGGCCAGGGTACTGTGCAGAGGGGGCCCACACAAACTACATAGAGGCACCCCCCCTCCGGACTCAGCCAGGCATCTCAGGCCAGGGTACTGTGCAGAGGGGGCCCATACAAACTACATAGAGGCGCCCCTCGGGACTCAGGAAATCTCAGGCCAGGGTACTGTGCCGAGGGGGCCCCTACAAACTACATAGAGCCCCCCCCCCCCCTCGCGACTCAGGAGATCTCAGGCCCGTGTACTGTGCCAAGGAGGTGTATACAAACTACATAGAGGTGCCCCCCCCCGGGACTCAGCCAGGCATCTCAGGCCAGGGTACTGTGCAGAGGGGGCCCACACAAACTACATAGAGGCGCCCCCCCTCGCGACTCAGGAGATCTCAGGCCCGTGTACTGTGTCGAGGAGGTGTATACAAACTACATAGAGGCGCCCCCCCCTCGGGACTCAGGAGATCTCAGGCCAGGGTACTGTGCCGAGGGGGCCCCTACAAACTACATAGAGGCGGCGCCCCCTCGGGACTCAGGAGCTCTCAGGCCCGTGTACTGTGTCGAGGAGGTGTATACAAATTACATAGAGGCGCCCGCCCCTCCCCCCCTCGGGACTCAGCCAGGCATCTCAGGCCACGGTACTGTGCAGAGGGGTTTTCCACACAAACTACATAGAGGCGCCCCCCCCTCGGGACTCAGGAGATCTCAGGCCCGTGTACTGTGTCGAGGAGGTGTATACAAATTACATAGAGGCGGCACCCCCCCCCCCCCCCGGGACTCAGCCAGGCATCTCAGGCCAGGGTACTGTGCAGAGGGGTTTTCCACACAAACTACATAGAGGCGCCCCCCCTCCGGACTCAGGAGATCTCAGGCCAGGGTACTGTGCAGAGGGGGCCCACACAAACTACATAGAGGCGCCCCCCCCTCGGGACTCAGGAGATCTCAGGCCAGGGTACTGTGCAGAGGGGGCCCACACAAACTACATAGAGCCCCCCCCCCCCTCGCGACTCAGGAGATCTCAGGCCCGTGTACTGTGCCAAGGAGGTGTATACAAACTACATAGAGGTGCCCCCCCCGGGACTCAGCCAGGCATCTCAGGCCAGGGTACTGTGCAGAGGGGGCCCACACAAACTACATAGAGGCGCCCCCCCTCGCGACTCAGGAGATCTCAGGCCCGTGTACTGTGTCGAGGAGGTGTATACAAATTACATAGAGGCGGCACCCCCCCCCCCCCCCCGGGACTCAGCCAGGCATCTCAGGCCAGGGTACTGTGCCGAGGGGGCCCATACAAACTACATAGAGGCGCCCCTCGGGACTCAGGAAATCTCAGGCCAGGGTACTGTGCCGAGGGGGCCCCTACAAACTACATAGAGCCCCCCCCCCCCCTCGCGACTCAGGAGATCTCAGGCCCGTGTACTGTGCCAAGGAGGTGTATACAAACTACATAGAGGTGCCCCCCCCCGGGACTCAGCCAGGCATCTCAGGCCAGGGTACTGTGCAGAGGGGGCCCACACAAACTACATAGAGGCGCCCCCCCTCGCGACTCAGGAGATCTCAGGCCCGTGTACTGTGTCGAGGAGGTGTATACAAATTACATAGAGGCGGCACCCCCCCCCCCCCCGGGACTCAGCCAGGCATCTCAGGCCAGGGTACTGTGCCGAGGGAGCCCATACAAACTACATAGAGGCGCCCCCCCCTCGGGACTCAGGAGATCTCAGGCCAGGGTACTGTGCCGAGGGGGCCCCTACAAACTACATAGAGGCGGCGCCCCCTCGGGACTCAGGAGCTCTCAGGCCCGTGTACTGTGTCGAGGAGGTGTATACAAATTACATAGAGGCGCCCGCCCCTCCCCCCCTCGGGACTCAGCCAGGCATCTCAGGCCACGGTACTGTGCAGAGGGGTTTTCCACACAAACTACATAGAGGCGCCCCCCCCTCGGGACTCAGGAGATCTCAGGCCCGTGTACTGTGTCGAGGAGGTGTATACAAATTACATAGAGGCGGCACCCCCCCCCCCCCCGGGACTCAGCCAGGCATCTCAGGCCAGGGTACTGTGCAGAGGGGTTTTCCACACAAACTACATAGAGGCGCCCCCCCTCCGGACTCAGGAGATCTCAGGCCAGGGTACTGTGCAGAGGGGGCCCACACAAACTACATAGAGGCGCCCCCCCCTCGGGACTCAGGAGATCTCAGGCCAGGGTACTGTGCAGAGGGGGCCCACACAAACTACATAGAGCCCCCCCCCCCCTCGCGACTCAGGAGATCTCAGGCCCGTGTACTGTGCCAAGGAGGTGTATACAAACTACATAGAGGTGCCCCCCCCGGGACTCAGCCAGGCATCTCAGGCCAGGGTACTGTGCAGAGGGGGCCCACACAAACTACATAGAGGCGCCCCCCCTCGCGACTCAGGAGATCTCAGGCCCGTGTACTGTGTCGAGGAGGTGTATACAAATTACATAGAGGCGGCACCCCCCCCCCCCCCCCGGGACTCAGCCAGGCATCTCAGGCCAGGGTACTGTGCCGAGGGAGCCCATACAAACTACATAGAGGCGCCCCCCCCTCGGGACTCAGGAGATCTCAGGCCAGGGTACTGTGCCGAGGGGGCCCCTACAAACTACATAGAGGCGGCGCCCCCTCGGGACTCAGGAGCTCTCAGGCCCGTGTACTGTGTCGAGGAGGTGTATACAAATTACATAGAGGCGCCCCGCCCCTCCCCCCCTCGGGACTCAGCCAGGCATCTCAGGCCACGGTACTGTGCAGAGGGGTTTTCCACACAAACTACATAGAGGCGCCCCCCCCTCGGGACTCAGGAGATCTCAGGCCCGTGTACTGTGTCGAGGAGGTGTATACAAATTACATAGAGGCGGCACCCCCCCCCCCCGGGACTCAGCCAGGCATCTCAGGCCAGGGTACTGTGCAGAGGGGTTTTCCACACAAACTACATAGAGGCGCCCCCCCTCCGGACTCAGGAGATCTCAGGCCAGGGTACTGTGCAGAGGGGGCCCACACAAACTACATAGAGGCGCCCCCCCCTCGGGACTCAGGAGATCTCAGGCCAGGGTACTGTGCCGAGGGGGCCCCTACAAACTACATAGAGGCAGCGCCCCCTCGGGACTCAGGAGATCTCAGGCCAGGGTACTGTGCCGAGGGGGCCCCTACAAACTACATAGAGGCGCCCCCCCCTTGGGACTCAGGAGCTCTCAGGCCAGGGTACTGTGTCGAGGAGGTGTATACAAATTACATAGAGGCGCCCCGCCCCTCCCCCCTCGGGACTCCGCCAGGCATCTCAGGCCACGGTACTGTGCCGAGGGGTTTTCCACACAAACTACATAGAGGCACCCCCCCCCCCCCCTCGGGACTCAGGAGATCTCAGGCCAGGGTAGTGTGCGAAGGGGGCCCCTACAAACTACATAGAGGGGCCGTCTCTAGACTCAGTCAGATCTCAGGCCAGGGTTCTGGGCTGACGGCCCCCTACAAACCACATGGAGCCCCCCCCAAGGAGCTCAGGGCCTGTGTTACTCCACCGCCCTTGCTGGGTTACAGTGCAGCGCTTTATTGATCCAAACTTACATTTCCGATGTAGGCAGAGTCCTAATGGCCGGGTATTCACAGGAGCCAGAGAATGAGTGTTGGAACTGACGCGAGACAACAGCCCCTGCTCTTAACAGCATGAGGGGGGCTGGGGGGCTCTTTCAAGGTGTCTCTGCACCCCTCTTTGAATGTCCTTCCACAGGCGCGTGTTCCTCATAGCGTGGGGCATATTCACTGCATTACATTCACTGAATCCTGTGCAATCGTGACGAAACTCGTAATAGGGGCTCTAGGTTCTTAAACAGGGTGTGTTATGTTAAAAACAATTTATAAAGCGCACGTTCGCCAAAGGTCTCTTGGCGCTATAGTAAAAAGACTGATTGAGGGCTTTATTTGTTAACCCCATTGAATCTTAAAGGATTGTGTAAACAGACAGGTCTTTACATTTTTTTCTGAAGGACAGAACGTCTGCAGCTCGACGGACTGACCAAGGCAGAGAGGTCCAGCTAGTGGGCGCTACACAGAGAAGTCCGGCTCCTCCAGGAAGGTAACCACCGAAATCTACATCCTTTATCACAAGATGAAGAGGAGCGAGCGAAGAGCCTTCTCACCCGGAGTTTCCGGCCTGCGGCTATAGGGCTGTGCGAGCGGTGCGGCCGCACCGGGTGCTGACCTGGACTGGGGGCGCTGACCTCAGGGGGGCGCTGTGTTTTGCAATAACTTCCGAAACTTGCGATTTAAAAGCAGCTGCTGAAAAGTTCCTTGTGTCCAGCCTGCAGGAAACAATGTAAACGTCAAGATAGCTCTTGTGGTTCATGTTCCTACGAGGGAGAGAGAGGGGAGTGTGTCTAGGGTAAAGTAGGTTAGAGGGTTAATGTTCTTGCTGCAAAGAACAGATCTTTATTTTATGTGGATAGCTGAGCAGATTAGTAGAGCCAGCCTTTACAAGCGCTTTAAAACAAAGGAATGCATGTGAAAGGGGGACTATGGAGAGCTGAGGGGCACATTTGCCGGGTGGCAGTGAGTGAATCTGAGGACGTGGTCATGGGGTGTGGGGTGCCAAACAAACTGTCGCACAGGGCGCCACCGGCGCTAAAGCCAGTGCGGACTGTGATATCCTGCAGTCCGCATCTTCGCCCTGTGTCGGCTGATGTCCTGAGGGAGGCCCGAGGCAAGTGATGCTGGAGGTGTTCAGCTCTGCGGCTCCTCGTTACTGGCCCAAGGATGCCCTGATGAACTCTCCCCTCAGCTGCAGCCCGGGTGTGGCTCAGCGCAGCGCCCTGAGGCCGGTAGCGCCATCCTTTGCACTGGATGAGTGTGAATGAAAACTGAAGCAGACACTGCGGCCAGAGGACCATCTCGGATCCATCATGATACTCCTACTGCCGCCCTTGCTAAACTACTAGTAACGGCAACATGCGCTCTCATCTCCAGACACGTTCCAAGTCCTGTCCTTTGTCTTACGATACAGAGACCCCGCGGACTTAACTACAGAGAAGGTGACTGTGTCAAGACAGGAGGGCCGGATCGTGCATTCTCCTTCCGGGTTAAGAGCAGTGTAGTAGTGTAAACGTCGATAGATGAATCAGGGAACCGAGGTGAGTACTAATACTTTTATTTAGATAGTACAGCGAAAGGGAACAGGTCCGTGCTGACGAACATCCTGGCTCAACTGCCCACAAGAGAATTCCAACGTCGAGGACATTGGAACTCCCTCGCGTCATTAGCCACACATTCCATTAAGGAATGTGCTCACACACAACACATCCCCTTTCCTTATCTTAAAATAAATAATAACCAACAGATAAGCTAAATAAGAACAAAACAATTCAAAGTTAAAATACAAAAATTATAAAGTTCCTTACAATGTAAAGGTGGAAGTTAACTCTCAAGTATATATCCTAACACATAATCTTTCAACCAACCCGGACGTGTCACCTTCCTCTTCTCCACACGCATAGCATCTTCCCCATCACATTCCAGGTCACTACCCTCACAAGTTCCCCCTTCTCCATAGTTAGAATCATCTTGGGTCGTGGGTAAAATGCAGTCACCCTCTCCCGCAGTCCTAACACCTAGTAACTCATCCTCTAACCAATCAGATCTTCCATTCTCAATCTCATCTTTTCGTACAATATACTCCTTATTGTTAATTACAGCAATGCGTTTGAGATTCCAAACCTTCCCATTACTCAATCTAACAGCATTATACAATACTTCCATCACTTGTTCTGGTTCAAAATATTGGCTTTCATTCTTCTTAACTTTATAAGGTTTCTTAACTCGTACCCAATCTCCCACAGAAATGTTCACAGGTTTCACTTGATGAGATTGGTCATAGTACGACTTGTTTTTAATGTGCGTTTTGTCTAAATTATCCCTAACCACTCCCACAGACCAATGCTCCACACCCACATCACACAACCACGCAGGATTATGCTTACCCCTGGGTTTTCTGCCTCTCCTAATGACGAACGGACTCAATCCAGTACATACATTTTCAGTAATTCTGTACGCCCAAACAGCTTTAAATACAGCTGTGTGCCAATCGTCCTTACTCCTGGAGTTCTGAATAACATTTTTGATAACTCTATTGAATCTCTCCACAGTACCATTGCCACTGGGATTGTACAAAGATGTAGTTTTGTGCTTATTTCCCACTCTTTCAAAATACAATCTAGCAGCATCTGAAACAAATTGCACACCATTATCACTTAACAATTTTGCTGGAATACCTTCAGACAAAAATACCTTGTCCATAAACTCAAGCACACTAGCATTGTCCGCTCTTTCTATTATACCGATTTCAGGCCATTTAGAAAATAGATCGATAAGAACAATAACATATTCTTGTTCATCCCCTACAGGACCAAACAAATCTACCGCAACACATTCCCAAGGTTGTTTAGGTAAGAGAGCTTGCTCCATAGGTGGTCTCAAAGTACACAAACTTTTGTCCGCCGATGAACACACCTTACAGGATCTTACAAATCTTTCCACCACTTTGTCTACTCCCGGCCACCAAAATAAATCCTTAACAACTGATTTGGTGCGGACAATGCCAAAATGACCTTCATGACACAGATTCAAAACAACATCTCTCATACCGCACAGTGGAATAATTTTATTTCCCCTCAAGATGATGTTTCCATCCATGGACAATTCATGTCTAACCTCCCAAAAGTGCTTGCTCAACTCTGTAAGTTTGTCCTTCCTAGGCCAACCTTCCAAAATAAACTTCCTTACCATTTTCAAATCAAGATCCCTAACCATCTCTTCACCCCAAGAGTCCTTATCAATAGAAGAACTACCAGCATTATGTATGAGAGCAATGCTATAATCCTCCCAAGGATCATCCACGCAACTTTCCAATGGACCTGGCAACCTTGATAAACAATCAGCCAACAAATTGTTCCTCCCAGGAACGTACACAATGCGATATATAAAATCTTTCATACGCAAGGACAGTCTCAAAATTCTCGCAGAAGCCAACACACTACCCTCTGATGTAAGTAACTTAATCAAAGGTTTATGATCACATTGAATAGTGATGCACTTACCCCAAATGAATGTACAAAAGTGTTCTATGGCCCAGGCACATGCTAAAGCCTCCTTTTCAATAACTGAGTACTTCTCCTCAGAAGGTGATAATGATCTGGAAGCAAACAAGATTATCCGCTCCCTTCCATCTCTGCTTTTCTGAGATAAAACAGCTCCTAACCCCTTATTGCTAGCATCAGTAGTTATCACAGTATCTAATTCAGGGTCAAAACTTCCTAAATTCGCAACATTGCTCAAATCATCTTTAATCTTCACAAATTCTCGTTCACATACTTCACTCCAGATAAAATGGGCATTCTTTTTAAGAAGAAGTCTTAAATTATAAACCTTACTAGCAAAATTTGGGATGAACTTCGCACAAAATTCTGCAATCCCCAAAAATGATCTTACTTCTTCCTTTGAAATGGGGGTCGCTGCACCAACAATAGCGTTAACCAACGACGCTTTAGGTTTCACACCATCACCACTGATCTCATGCCCCAAATACTCCACGCTTCTCCTAGCAAACTTGCATTTGCTCAACTCTACAGTCAAACCCTTACTCTCCAACACCCCCAAAACATGTCTCAATCTTTCATCATGCACCTTCCAATCACACCCGAATACCAAAATATCATCTTAGAAACACATCACACCTAATGATTTCCCAAACAACCTATACATTAGTCTTTGAAAAACTGCAGACGCTAGTCCAAAAGGCATCCTTTTGTACTGAAAACATCCAAAAGGAGTGATAAACGCTGTCAGATTCCTCGATTCAGTTCTCAAAGGAATCTGATGGTAAGCAGCTGATAAGTCAATTGTAGAGAACCAACTTGCACCTTTTAAACTGGAAACCATCTCAGTGATCTTTGGTAAAGGAAAACGATCAATCACAATATTATCATTTAAATATCTCAAATCGACACATAAGCGGATCCTCCCATTGCTGCGTCGGGCGATAACCACTGGTGAAATCCACTCTGCATTTTCTATTGGTCCAATAACATCCATTCGTACCAACTTCTCCAATTCTTTAGAAACTTCATCCCTTATCATTAAAGGTACTGGTCTCACTTTATGAATTTTTGGTATAGCATTCTTCTTTAATACTATTTCATGTTCAAAACCAGCCAATTTTCCTAGCTGTGTATCAAAGACTTTAGGGAATCTCCTTTCCATTTCCACAGCTGAAGAAAACCCATCATCAACTATTAATACTTTTTCTCTGCTGTTGGGATCCAAGATCATCTGAAGTTTTCCTTGATCTTTCCATCCAAGAACTGATGGCCCCCTTTTTGATACATACAGTTTTCCTCTGGTACACCTATTCGTAAAGGAAAATGAGAGCCATCTAAAACCAAGCAGGTCAATTTTTTCTCCAGTATAACTTTCTGGACATACATCTGGTTGTGACAATTGTTTTCCTAATTTATTCACGAACATTGTGTTCCACACTTCTTCATTCACAATGGTGAAGGGAGAGCCAGAATCAGCATATAAAGTAATCGGAATCCCACCAATCTCCATATCACATATTGGTTTCCCTTTAGACCCTGCATCAGTTATATTCAAGATAAAATTCTCGTTAACCGCAACGTCTTTAAATTCAGGAGAATATTCTTCGTTCTCAGTTCCCATGTGAGAATCACCTTCTGATATACATTTAACTATTTTTTTTTTTACTCCTGCAGACTTTCGCAAAATGGCCCATAGTACCACATTTACTGCATTTTAATTTCAAAGCCGGGCACGACTTAGCATATGCCAGATGCTTCTTACTGTCACACCTATAACACCTCTTCTCACTATCATTGCTCAGTGATGTTTTCTGTTCCTTCGGCGTTTTACGATTAGAAATTCTGTAAACGTTGTCAACACTCCTCTCAGTTGATTTTAATTCCGAAACACACCTTTCAGAAATTTCTGCCTTCCTTGCAATGGCCAAAATCTCCTCCAGCTGTGAATCACCATTAATCCATAACCTTTCTTGAATGGATTGATTGTTGCCATGCATAACCACCTGATCCCGTATCAGATCATCATGTATAGGACCAAATTTACAATCAAGGGCCAATTTTTTTTAAATCTGCCACATAGTCATCCACCGACTCCCCTTTCTCTTGCCTCCTTAGGAAAAACCTATAACGAGTAATTCCAACACAAACGTTTGGTGCAAAATATTTGTCAAGATCTTGCATTGCAACATTAAAAACACAAGTGTCACCACTTAAAGAACTTTTCTGCATCTTATTATACGTTTTCAACCCTATGGGCCCCAACGAATGTAACAAGAGTCTCTTCTTCTGTTCTGCAGGCATTTTATTCTCAAGATCAATGGCCCCTATATAGTTAAAAAAATAGTCCTTCCATTCAATCCATTTAACTGGTGGAGCGTTCCCTGCAGCCCAAAATGCTTGTGGTGGAATGATAGTAAAATTAGGCTGTGCGAGTTGTGCCATGACACCCACACTTTAATAACCAATTCAGTAGAAATCAACTTTCAGGACCTGTTCCCTTTTCCTTCTTTATTTTCCTTTTTCCTTCTTTAGTTTTTTTTTTTTAATTATTTTTTTTTTAATGTGATGAAAACTTTAATGTCCTTCCCATTTCATCGTACTAATGTACGAAATGCTGGAAATAGTGCTCACTGCCTAGAGACTGACGGGCAGCAAGCAGCTAACGATGTGTAGAGCATCTCCGGTTGCCTAGGAGACGCTCCGCTCATAAATCGTGCCTTTGCAAACGCGTCAAATGCCTTAGGAGACGCGAGAAGAATGCGTCTCCGTATCCTAGGCAACAATGCGTGCGCGCCGAGCGGCTCGTGGCTCCGTTGTATCCTTGGTAACGTGTGCGCGCAGAGCGGCTCGTGACTCCAACGGTTATCCGCTTGCGCGTCACGCCTCAAAGACAGTCTTATTATAAAAAAAAATGATGAAGGACACAACCTGAAATCAACGCGTCCTCACGGGAATCCTGCCTGGACGCTGGTTACGTTGCGCTGGTCACATCGCACTTAAACCACCTTCGTCGCCAAATTGTAGTAGTGTAAACGTCGATAGATGAATCAGGGAACCGAGGTGAGTACTAATTCTTTTATTTAGATAGCTAGTACAGCGAAAGGGAACAGGTCCGTACAGACGAACATCCTGGCTCAACTGCCCACAAGAGAATTCCAACGTCGAGGACATTGGAACTCCCTCGCGTCATTAGCCACACATTCCATTAAGGAATGTGCTCACACACAACAAGCAGCCACCTTGAAAGAGCAGTACATTACACTAAGGATTAAAAGAGCCAGGGTTGTTAAATAAAAAACTACAAATCCTAGAATGTGTGATGCTTTCCAACCACAGACCCGTGAAAACTGCCACCCGTGCTCGTTCCTGCTTCCGGGCAACCATGCTAAGTACACTTCTCTGTTTGTACTTCAAATGTTTGATGCGAGTGCATCTATGATCTGAGGACGCGGCCCTGCTCTGATTTACTTTGGCAATGCGGACCCGCATCTTGCTGATTCAGTTCCATTGTGTTGTGCTTTGCATCCGACTGACCTCCCTCCGACCCTCTCAGCCTCCTGGCCCCTGCTTCTCACAGCACTGGCGTGGAACCGCCTGCCTAGTGGGACGTTCAGCTCCAACGCCTTCCTGCATCCCCCATCTCCAGATATAAACTTTCAGGCACTGACTGAGCCCTGCACGGGCTGCCATAAATAATGAATACGTTTTGTGAACCTAAGTGGGGTTCTTCCCACCTGTCCACACACTACATTTATATATAAACATATTAAAATTCACTTAAGCCTGTCTCACACTCACAAACCATCCCTCTCATTACACCTTCGAGTGCATAATTCTGAGTAACCGAAGAAACACTGGGGTAATTCTTGTGATGGGAAACTGAATGACACCGCTGCATTGGTCTTTCCAAATGTAACTCAGCAGTACCAGAGTTCTCACTCCCAAAGAAGCTGAGCAAGAACTTTATTTACAGGAGAGAGCTCGATTTTGGGCCGATCTATCCAAAACAAAGTCAACAGATCCTCACCCCCCCTTGGGTCCTTTAGCTCAACAACTAAAGACCTTCTGCTCATTACTAGCTGTGCTGGCCACTCTGGACCCTCCTACACCTGGCCTGGGGTAACAGAAGGCCATTCCAAGGCTAGAAAGCCCTCGAAGGGAACTGCCTTGGAAAATTTTAATTGGCCTATTCGAATTCCTTGCCATTAATGCAGCAAAGAATGACGAGGAGGGATACTGTGATGCGTCACACGGGCACGATATCATCGAAGGCGACTCTGATGCCTCTGGGGATGCTCTGAGCCTTCATTGCACCCACCCCTAGAAGTAATAAGGCCACAAGAGGAAGCTGGGGAGGGCTTATCAGAGGTGGCCCTTCATCTTTCCAATCTTTTTCATAATAGGTTTGACCCAGAGGACATTATCTACCCTCGCTCCTCTCATTGGTTCCCTTCTCCAAGTACTTTAGACCATGACAACTCAAATAAAAATCCTCGGATTCCTAATACACTCAGTGTCAGCGTCCCTTTGCCTGCCGACCAAAAAGATCAGAGTCATCAGGAAGGAGAGCCACAGAGTACTTGTGAAAGACAATTTCCCTACATCGGATAGCGGATCTGGTTCGTCCTCCATTCAAGCGATCTTCCCGGGCCGCTTCACTACTGAGCCCTACAACAATTAAAGATTCAGCGTCTTCAAATTACAGGGAGTGCAGAATTATTAGGCAAATGAGTATTTTGACCACATCATCCTCTTTATGCATGTTGTCTTACTCCAAGCTGTATAGGCTCGAAAGCCTACTACCAATTAAGCATATTAGGTGATGTGCATCTCTGTAATGAGAAGGGGTGTGGTCTAATGACATCAACACCCTATATCAGGTGTGCATAATTATTAGGCAACTTCCTTTCCTTTGGCAAAATGGGTCAAAAGAAGGACTTGACAGGCTCAGAAAAGTCAAAAATAGTGAGATATCTTGCAGAGGGATGCAGCACTCTTAAAATTGCAAAGCTTCTGAAGCGTGATCATCGAACAATCAAGCGTTTCATTCAAAATAGTCAACAGGGTCGCAAGAAGCGTGTGGAAAAACCAAGGCGCAAAATAACTGCCCATGAACTGAGAAAAGTCAAGCGTGCAGCTGCCACGATGCCACTTGCCACCAGTTTGGCCATATTTCAGAGCTGCAACATCACTGGAGTGCCCAAAAGCACAAGGTGTGCAATACTCAGAGACATGGCCAAGGTAAGAAAGGCTGAAAGACGACCACCACTGAACAAGACACACAAGCTGAAACGTCAAGACTGGGCCAAGAAATATCTCAAGACTGATTTTTATAAGGTTTTATGGACTGATGAAATGAGAGTGAGTCTTGATGGGCCAGATGGATGGGCCCGTGGCTGGATTGGTAAAGGGCAGAGAGCTCCAGTCCGACTCAGACGCCAGCAAGGTGGAGGTGGAGTACTGGTTTGGGCTGGTATCATCAAAGATGAGCTTGTGGGGCCTTTTCGGGTTGAGGATGGAGTCAAGCTCAACTCCCAGTCCTACTGCCAGTTCCTGGAAGACACCTTCTTCAAGCAGTGGTACAGGAAGAAGTCTGCATCCTTCAAGAAAAACATGATTTTCATGCAGGACAATGCTCCATCACACGCGTCCAAGTACTCCACAGCGTGGCTGGCAAGAAAGGGTATAAAAGAAGGAAATCTAATGACATGGCCTCCTTGTTCACCTGATCTGAACCCCATTGAGAACCTGTGGTCCATCATCAAATGTGAGATTTACAAGGAGGGAAAACAGTACACCTCTCTGAACAGTGTCTGGGAGGCTGTGGTTGCTGCTGCACGCAATGTTGATGGTGAACAGATCAAAACACTGACAGAATCCATGGATGGCAGGCTTTTGAGTGTCCTTGCAAAGAAAGGTGGCTATATTGGTCACTGATTTGTTTTTGTTTTGTTTTTGAAAGTCAGAAATGTATATTTGTGAATGTTGAGATGTTATATTGGTTTCACTGGTAATAATAAATAATTGAAATGGGTATATATATTTTTTTGTTAAGTTGCCTAATAATTATGCACAGTAATAGTCACCTGCACACACAGATATCCCCCTAACATAGCTAAAACTAAAAACAAACTAAAAACTACTTCCAAAAATATTCAGCTTTGATATTAATGAGTTTTTTGGGTTCATTGAGAACATGGTTGTTGTTCAATAATAAAATTAATCCTCAAAAATACAACTTGCCTAATAATTCTGCACTCCCTGTATATATCTTAGCCTCAAACAGTTCCATTCTCTCTGGGGTAAGACAGGAACTTCAGTGGCGTTGGATTGGAATGGAAAGGTTGGGTGATCTTCAATCTATCGCTAGATCTGATAATTAAATTGGATGCCAACGTACTCGGTTGCACATAAGATGTAGCGAGATGTCTACGGAAGGCAAAGGGTCTCAGGAGAAGTAGCAATTACACATGAATGGTCCAGGGCTTCTAGCCAGATCCTTTGCAATCTGCTCTTGTAAGCCCAAAAAACTCACAATGTTGCATACTACTAAAAAATGGACAATATTTCAGAGGTACTTCAACCACTTGGAGAAACGAAAACTCGAACCCTTGTGAATATTGCAATGGAATTTTGGCAAAAATGGCTAAACAACCATATCTCAGCCCTAGTGGCTCACGACCCTTGCAAAGGCAGCCAGATTGCAATTGAAAGTCCAGACTCCTTCACAACTCCAGCGAATGGAAACTCCATTGAACCTTGTTCTGAAACTTCATGAACAAAGGGGTCCATTCAAGGTGGATCCGTTTGCGACTAGATTGATTTCTCAGATCCCAATATTCTACAGATGGAGATCGGACCCTCTGGCCCTATCAACAAATGCCTTTCTCCAAGAATTGACTGGATGTAATTATGCTTTTCTACCATTTGCAATGATCCCCAGATTGACTTGGTGGATCAGGAGATAAGGAGCAGAGGTCATCTGAATAATTCCTTTATGGGATACAACTATGGATTCTCCTAGAACTATCTGCCAGCCTTCCCTTCCCTTTCTTCTCCTTCCAAAATTTCTCCTAGCTCCTCAAGGGCAATCTCCCCCTCTAGTAGTCCTCAACTAACTACATGTGATAGCGTGGGACCTCTCAGGACATGCAGACAACTGCTAAACCTTTCGAGTCAAGCTCTCTTCTTCATCCACAAGGACTGGCCAGATTCTACCCAGAAGCCCCATCACTCAGCATGATCAAGGTGGTCAGGCTAGTGCTCTGAAGGAAATCTTCATCCCTTGGGGGCACGTGACTTGACTTTTGTGGGCAATGTTTTGGTGATAATTATAATTCTATTAAGGACACTTGAGAGGATTATCCAACGCAATACTATATTCAAATCAAAATCAAATTAGGGTTTATAGAGCACAACTACTCAGCTATAAGGGTCTCTAGGCGCTGAGGGGGTTTGTCCTCTGAGCTTCAGTTGAAGAGCCAGGCTTTAAGGTACTTCCTGAATTGAGGTAATGAAGGTGACTGCCTGAGATACAGGGGTAGGGTGTTCCAGCTCTTTGCCGCGAGGTAGGCGAAGGATCTTCCACTAGCGGAGGTGTTCCGTATGCAGGCTACTGTGGCTAGTGCTTGTTGAGCAGAACGGAGAGGTATGGTGAGGGAGCAGAAGGTGATGCAGTGGTTGAGGTAGGCAGGTCATAGGTCGTGGAGGGCCTTGTATACTTGGACAAGGAGTTTGAAGTTAATTATTTTCTCAATAGGAAGCCAGTGAAGGTCTCTTCGGTGTTTGGAGATGTGTTCGCGGCAGGGGATGTCCAGGACGAGTCTGGCGGAGGTGTTCTGGATGTGCTGTAGTTTCTTCAGGTTCTTCTGCGTGGTGCTGGCGAAGTGCCATATTACAATCAATGTCATATTCTACGCAAATTCTATAATATTTTACGCCATATTACAAACGATGTCTTATTCTACATGCTTTATGATGTTTGATTGCCGTTAATACCACCCTGATGAACAAATGAAAAATAATACTTAATGATTATTCATTTGTTTTTCTTCAGTTGCAGATCAGAAATAGGATTGAAGTTTGGATATGATTTGACAGGATATTCTCACTGTAACAAAACTGAGGGGTTACAATTTTGAGGATTGTTCACACCAGACATGGATCTGTGAATGGACAGTGTCATGCATTCTGGGATTTGTAGTTTTTTTTACTTTGTAACTATAGATGCTGTACTTCTCACTCTTTACTATTATTTCAATATAGCTGCTGTTCAAATAAAGTAGGAAAGAGGATGCATAATCTTTGCATCTGTGTCCTTAAAAGAATTGAAAATTCTTGTTCACGAATGCTAAAAAAGTTTAATTTCACCTGCCACTAACCACAGTGTAGTTTAAAAGCACAAGTAACTTACCTTCGGTAGTGTTCTCTCTGATGGACGGTATGGTTCCCACTGATACCTTTGGGATTCAAACTCTCCCTAGGAGGGAGGTTCACATAAAGTATCTGCGGGAGCCTCTCGCCATAAGAAACATTCTTTGTGACAGTGCTGTTGTTAAAGAAATGTCCTCTGCAGAGTAAACAGGTGTGTACTTCTGCTACGAATTACCCTACTGCCTGTGAAACATGGGATCCTGACATTAGTGGCCCAGCTCACATGCTAATCTGGCATCCACGCTGAGGTCTAAGTCCATCCATGATGATTCTGGGGCCAAGAATCTGCTTTGTGACCTGGGCAGGGCACCAAGCATACCTGTAGCTCGACACAGGGCTACTATCCCTGTCCTGGGTTGTCGACATAAAGTGGTGGTGGCAGCATACTGTTTTGTGGCTTCACAGCACTGAACATACCTTTTTGGGGGTTTAGGACTGATTGTGGTGACCGCAGGTCATAGGCTTATGAAGTGCCACCTATAGGAGCTGTCAAACCCTTTTGGTGACGTTCCTTGTGCATATTGAGTACTTATATGTTTAGGGGTCTCCAACCTTTTCAGTAACTAGAGCTACTCATGTTAAGTGCAAATCATCCAGAGCTACTAATAATATTAGTGCCATACACATAAGAAAAGATTATATTAGTGGCTATCCTATGCAAGATTACCAGCCATGATCAGCTCAGTGCAGGACCACCAGCAGAAATGGCTTTTTCAATTTGGAATTCCTCTACAAGAACAATACATAACAACCACAGGTGCAATGCCCAAAGCACCACAGTAATAATACCAATATCATATTATTAGTCACAAATCTCACAATCATTAAAATATCAGTTTTAAATATAGTATGGAAGTGATGGGTTTTGAAAAAATACACACATTTTCACCTTGAATACTCAATTTACAATTGGTATACGCATATTAATTCAACCAAGCAAAAGCTTCTAGTGTAGTAGGCTGGCCTGGACACAGAAAAGCTATTTAAAAAGGTAGCTGGAGAGCTACCAGTAGCTCACGAGCCATTCGCTGGAGAAGCATGGCGTAGATGGTAGTGGGAATCTGATTTATTTTGAGTGTATTGCTGCAGAGACCAAGGGGGTCTGTTTTGGATTGCCCCTGTTTTGACATGGCTGCATTCCTGAAGAAAGATTATTCTGCATGTAAAAGATTAATGGTTGCCATTGACAACTCATTTTGGTCAAGTTACAATTGGAACTGATCTACAGGTTACTGAACAGGGTAGTTGCTTACAGAGCCAGATTGGGAACTTGCATCTGGTACCTGCCAATGCGTTTTTCATTGCTGCAGGAAATCCAGAGTTGAGAGGTTTTCAACCTTTTGACTTCTGTGGACCCCCACTGAATCATTACTGGAATCTGGGACCCCCACTGAATCATTACTGGAATCTGGGACCCCCACTGAATCATTACTGGAATCTGGGACCCCCACTGAATCATTACTGGAATCTGGGACCCCCACTGAATCATAACTGGAATCTGGGACCCCCCAACTGAATCATAACTGGAAGCTGAGTACCCCGACCTAAACCCTGTTTATGATTTGATTAGCTAGACAATACACAAAATTCAGAAACAAGCACACACACAAATAACATTTTATTTATTTGCAAACAAATATAAATGAAAACAATAGTTTTAATAGGAGGGTTGGAGCTTTTCTAAATTCAACTGAGGCCACACATTGTCCACACTATATTCTGGTTGATGCACCTGCACGGCTCCCACGAATCAATCTGAGGACACTCATTCAACTTTTAGCCTCCAGTTTCACATTTACATTTACAGTATGTTTTAAAATGTTTAGTTGTATATTTAACCAATTTATTTATACACACTTTATTAACCTGGTAACATTATTTAATTTTCTAAGCAGTCACGGATCCCCGGAGGACGCCTGGCAGACCCCAAGGGTCCCCGGACCACCGGTTGGGAACCACTGCTATAGTCTGTTTTGTTTTGCTGTGAGATTAAATTGCTTTTCTTTTTAATTAGAAAAGCACTGGGCTGGACAGGGCATTACTGTGTCTCCCCCTACCCGGGACTGCTTGATCTCGCTACCCTAAGAGTCAAGTGCAGAAGGCGTTTACTTGGCCCAGTTTGCAGGGCCATCATAGGACAGACCCTAGGACACCACTGGAAAAGGACCTCAACCACCAAGCTTGTGGCCCAGCAGCCACTGCTTGCCCTGACAAACAAGCTTTTACAAAACTAGAGGTTTCCCATCCATCAGACAGAGGGCCCCATAACATGCCAGGCTCGCGACTGGAAACAACAGAGCCAGATTTAGAAGAACAGGATCTCCAGACATTCATGATCACAGAGGGCACTTACAAATGCAGAAGATCCACAAAGGGCATGCCTCTTCCTAGAGTATGGAAGTTGGGGGTCCCCAGCAGAGCGGCAGGTGGAGCTTTAGAAATACTGAAAACACCCAGAAATGGCAGAAATTTGTGGGCATTCACCACCCATCTCAAAGGGTTTTTTCCACTGTAATTTCACATGTAAAACTTTGGAGGACGCATGGATTTAAGGTGGAAAACTCCTTGAACAACTCATATATTTTCAGGGATTACTGAGGAAAGGATTTCTCCACAGGTAAATGTTTACACGTGGACAGAAAATGCAGAAAAGATGCAATAACACGTTTCCTTCTTCTAAAAAAAAAATGACCGTGGTCAACCTCTTTATAATCATCCATCAATTCATTTATTTTTTCGTACATTTCACTAACAAACAACCTTCATATGTACAAGGGGAAGAAGACCTGGAAATCTCTGTTTTTCTCTGATTTGAAAGCGTGAACCTCACAATGTGCCCCATATATTTGTACTTTGACATTGTGTGTTGCCGTGAAACTGAAATACAGTGTTATTAATGTGCATGAAAGCATGTAACTTCTCATCTCACGAGACGAGAATCAAACGCTGAGTGGCCCATCTCACATGTTTAGAGGTAACACAGATTCGGACAGAAACAGGAGCTTCCAATAGACCTGGGTTACTTGGAACTTTAAAATGTATTATTTTGGATTTTTACCCAAACTCACTTTAACTATGAAAAGTAAGCAGAAGGTATTTAGAAAAACGTTCTGAAATAAGAGAAAACGAGTGGAAATGTTCACTCTAACAACAGTTTTCACAGTTATTCCTTTCCGAGGAGTGAGTTGTACAGGATGGAGTTCTGTCAGTACATCTGAGACACAAGCATTCAGGGCCTGAGGTAAGTTTGTCTCAAGTGCCAAGTGTGTGCCAAGTTGCAAGTTTTTCCTTCCCCAATTTTGTGAAAAACTCTTCACAACTTCACAAGCTTTCTGTTGGAGAATTCTTTCGCTGAAACCTTTACTTCCCAAAACTTGTTCCTCAAGCTGTTTTTTAAAAAAATCTTAAGAATTATAGAGCTGCCCTTCGTGCTGACGAACTGTGAACTTAAACTACCCTTTCCCATCTTGAGCGTCCCTGGAGCTGGCAGTGAGTAACAGTGATACTGAGAGACTGAAACAGCCCCTGGTGACAGTGTTATATTTTAATATAAATTATGGGGGGGGAGCCCCCTTCTGGTTATTACACATGCACCCATGTTCACAGACCTGAACATGGGCTACACTGTGTGCAGTTGTGAGATGTGAGAGGCATCCCTACAGAAAAGAACCCGTGAGGAACATACAAAACACCATCAATGTATAAAATATAATGTGAGGGAGAAAGTGGTTCATGAAATGAGTGTTTGCCACAGTCATGACATCAGTCATTTTAGCAGCAGTCCCTCAAGGAGGAAACTGACTTTAGCTAATGGTCTATCAGGTGTTGCTGCAATATCTCCACCCTGGGAGAATGAAAACCTAATTTCACTCTTCGTCATCCCATTTACTCTTGAAGTCACCAGCATTTGTATAGCGCGCATCTACCATGTGTATGGTCCCAGGGTTTGGGTGCCCTCTACAGATCTGGGGTTCTTATTAACTCTCTGGCGGCCCTCTCTTCAATCTTTAGTTCAATGAAGGTAAAACCAGGATGCATCTGACCCATGGATCTGTCACGCAAAGGTCTTTACCATTAGGATACTGGGCTTCCCCTGTTCATCCTGAAGCGTCATTGGATGCTTGCGGCCATGATGTTGCAATGTTGTGTCATCATCGCCCCTCATCTCCAGACCATCAACAGCTCGTTTGCATCTGCCACCTTCCCCGAGAGCTGGAAACACGCGGAAGTCAACGCCCTCCTGAAGAAACCTACGGCGGACCCCAGCGACCTGAAGAACTTCCGCCCCATCTCGCTCCTCCCCTTCCCTGCCAAAGTCATCGAGAAGACCGTCAACAAGCAACTGACCAATTTCCTTGAAGACAACAACCTACTCAACCCCTCCCAGTCCGGATTCCGAGCCAACCACAGCACAGAAACCGCCCTCATCTCAGTCACATACGACATCAGAACTCTGATGGACAATGGAGAAACAGTCTCCCTCATCCTCCTCGACCTTTCGGCTGCCTTCGACACCGTCTGCCACCGAACCCTAATATCCCGCCTGCGCTCCACTGGTATCCAAGGACTGGCCCTGGACTGGATCACCTCTTTCCTCTCTAACCGCTCCCAAAGAGTCTACCTCCCTCCATTCTGCTCAGACCCCATCGAGATCATCTGCGGCGTCCCACAAGGCTCCTCGCTCAGCCCGACTCTCTTCAATGTCTACATGAGCCCCCTCGCCGACATCATACGCTAACACAACATCAACATCACCTCCTACGCCGACGACACTCAGTTGATACTTTCCCTCACCAAGGACCCCATTGGCGCCAAGACCAACCTGCAAGATGGAATGAAAGACGTCGCAGAATGGATGAAACTCAGCCGTCTGAAACTCAGAAAAAACGGAAGTCCTCATCCTCAGAAACACCCCGTCCGCCTGGGACGACTCTTGGTGGCCCACGGCCCTAGGCACCGCACATACCACCTCAGACCACGCACGCAACCTCGGATTCATCCTGGACCCGCTTCTCACCATGACCAAACAAGTCAACGCCGTATCATCTTCCTGCTTCCTCACTCTCCGCATGCTCCGAAAGATCTTCCGCTGGATCCCCGCCGACACCAGAAAAACTGTGACCCACGCTCTCGTCACAAGCCGCCTGGACTACAGAAACACCCTATATGCAGGAACCACAGCTAAACTCCAGAAACGTCTGCAGCGAATACAAAGCGCCTCCGCCCGCCTCGTCCTCGACATGCCCCGCAACAGCCACATCTCCGCCCACCTGAGACACCTGCACTGGCTTCCCGTCAACAAAAGGATCACCTTCCGGCTCCTCACCCACGCACACAAAGCCCTCCACAACAAGGGACCCGAATACCTCAACTGTCGCCTCAGTTTCTACACGCCCACCCGTCAACTTCGCTCCGCCAACCTCGCACTCGCCGCTGTCCCTCGCATCCGCCGCACCACGGCAGGTGGGAAATCCTTCTCCTACCTGCCGGCCAAGACATGGAACTCCCTCCCCGCCAACCTCAGGACCACCCAGGACCACCCTGCATTCCGGAGGCAGCTCAAAACCTGGCTCTTCGAGCAGCAGTAACCCCCCTTCCCCTAGCGCCTTGAGACCCTCACGGGTGAGTAGCGCGCTTTATAAATGTTTTTGATTTGATTTGATTCCAGGTACCACACAATGCCATGACACATGGAACCTGGATGTTGTTACCTGAAATGTCTGCTGGGAGCGATGTTCAGATACAGGAAGTTGATTTTGCCAAGGTGTCTGTGCTGCACAAAGAGCTCGGCGGCCATTTTCCCTGTGATTGGGCGGTGCTCTGGCGGGCCAGGCTTCCCATGCTCCTCCTCGGCTCGCGGTCTGTGTGGTTCCACATCACCCGCACACCTGCAAGGACAAAGGCAAGACTTACAACAGGGCCCTACAATGGGTATTACTTGTGCATGCAGTTACTCACATGGCCAATGGACACTATAGACCATCCTCTTTCCTGTAAGTGCACTCTGCCTGTGTCTAGAACAGACTTCATTATCATAAAGTTATTTTGTGGCTCATTCACCCTACTCTATATTACTGTGTCTCACTCCTGAAGACAATACATTCAGGGTGGACTGCCCCATGGCGCAGGTGGCTAAGTCGACGCTATACATGGTTAATTGTTAAGATAAATAAAACCTACCGCGCAACCTTGACTTTGGGGGGTACAGCTAGGACATTAGACACCTGAAAAGACAACACATTGCACAGGACTTTGACAAAACTGTCAGCAATATGTGCCCTTTTTTTCAAGTTGCAAATATTTTGGTTACACTGTTTATTTAAAAATAAAAGAGCAGCGCTTGCTTTCATTTTTCTGCAAACAGTTGCATAAAACAAAGGGGCATTCTGGAAGCATTATAAGTAGCCACTAATTGGTAGATGTTGCTTCTTACATGGACACCGCTCATATGGGACCCTCTTTCAGTAATGCAAGGACCCGTCCTAGCACTAAGGGCTTAGTGTCAATGAACCATTACAACAGTCTCAATCATGCTCCTCACCTCTACCTTACTCCATTGTTCCTTTGACCACCCATCACCAATGACGCCTGCAAGAAAAAATATTTCCTGCGTCCTCACCAGTGGACTCTCTCATCCACATGCTATTCACGGATGGCCTATGCGTCTTGTGAGCCTACACTTTATGACTTCGTTTTTAGGACTTGATATCATTCCATTGACCAAAAGTCATCAACAATGATAGAAAATGACGTCGCCCAGTTCTTAGTTCCTTAGCACCCAGCCAAAGACAAATTCGCCTACTATCATGAATCTGAAATGGCTGTGGCTGCTTTTTTGTTCTTTAGTTTGACCTCAGTAAAAGTAGCAAAGTGCATGTGTGTAAGGTATGGACAGTCTTGCCCTCATCCATACCTCACACCCATGCACCAGACATGCACATGGGACATCGGTGCAAGGATCGTGGTGTCACACAGAGGTGAACTTTACAAGAGTGGGTCTGTTACACTGAACTCCACCTGGATCTGAAAAAGGATTGTTCAGTACAAACAATCTATCAGATGTGGTATGGTGCCACCACCGCTTCATCTCTGCAACACAGGACATGGACAGAAGCCGAATGTCAATGGAGAAAGCACATGTGGTGGCCCCTTCAGGTCACATGACAGGTTCACCTTATGGACCTAGGCCTCAGCACACACTCTAGATTAGAATGTTATCTGATTCAAAAAAAGTCAGGCACCCTTGAGAAGTAACTTATATGGCAGAAGACATACTTTTTAGAACAACAGTTAGAATCTTGACTTAATGAGATAAAACTTTATAACTAACATGAGACATACAAAAATGAAACAAAGGACATTTTACGTTATACAACCGTATTGTTTGATTTTTTAAGGATGTCCTAATTTAAATTTTAACACTTTTTATACTGGTGTATTTTGTATTATATAGCAGGTGGTGTTGTACCCCTTTATGGTTTGAATTAGCTAAATAAAGTTCTTCCAAGTGTAAAGTGTACACAGTTATGTAGCATTGATGTTACCTGAAGAGCACTGTGGTTCACATACACATTAGTCGCACACTCAAGGCTACCCCAAAGATTGGCTGTAACCTAATGAGCGTACTTGCCTAAGATGAGAGTATACTGACGTGTACTTGCCTAAGATGAGAGTATACCGATATAATACTTGCCTAAGATGAAAGCATACTGACGCGTACTTGCCGAAGATGAGAGTATACCGACGTGTACTTACCTAAGATGAGAGCATACCGACGCGTACTTGCCTAAGATGAGAGCATATCGATGCGTACTTGCCTAAGATGAGAGCATACCGACGCGTACTTGCCTAGGAGGAGAGCATACCGACGCGTACTTGCCTAAGATGAGAGAATACCGACGCGTACTTGTCTAGGATGAGAGCATGCCGACGCGTACTTGTCTAGGATGAGAGCATGCCGACGTGTACTTGCCTAGGATGAGAGCATGCCAATGCGTACTTGCCTAAGATGACAGTATACCGACGCGTACTCCCGACAGCCATTTCCCTGGGCCACACCACCTCCTACAACCACTGCCTCTGCTTTTCCCCGCCCATAGGAGGAGCCCACACAGGTTTTCACTGGCTCTTGTGAGGAAATTAACCCTTTCCTCACTGCTTTTGTCTGTCATTCACCACAGCTTGTATAATTTCATAACAATGGACAGCTCCCCTATTTCTCATGCTGCCATTGAGGAGGAGGAGGCTATTAAAGAGAACTTAAAAGATTTTATCCAAATGTCAGTTGAACAAGCAGTCTCTGCTTCACTGGAAATATTATCCAAAAATCTGGAAACTTCTGTGGTAAAATTGGTTTCCAAGACGATTTTAGTCCAGTCTGCGGGGATAGCAGAAAGCGTCCTTGTGCTTCAAAAAATACCAAAGCGACGCGATTGATTGGTGAGGATTTCTCACACAGGACAGAGGACGTGGTTCCTCAAAGGCCTCCCTTATGGGAGGGGATAACCTCTAACAAATCATCTAAAATATGTGAGTCCAAATCTAAACATATTTCTTCTCCTATTATAATTTCAAAAATTCTGGACACTGATGATGAATTGCATGACCATAACCCTGATTTGGATACTTACAACATTGATAATGGAGATTCTTTCTCCCCTCCTCCTCCCAAGAAAGCCAAATTGGAGGCTCAAGAACTTTCTAAGTCATGCGAAGTCACAGATGCAGATGGGGAACCTATGTTCGACCCAAATGACATTCAGCATTTGCATTCCACTGAATGGTTTCCTGCGGACCATGTGGCTGAATACGTAACCTCCAAATTGCCCATTCCTCTTGACAAACAAGTCAGAGCGAAATTAAAATCAGAATGTCCTCGCCCATCTCTAAGCTCAAAAATATCAGCAACTCCTGCTATTGACTCTTCCCTCGTCACGTTTTTCACAAAGTTTGGGAAAGACCCAGGCAAAGCAGTGGATTAGGCTTGGTCCACATGCCAGGACAAATTGTTAGATGTTGTGGGACCTTTGACCCGCATTTTTGACATGGCGGAAACAGCCCGTTTGGAAAATGCTATCATAGACCCTGTTGAATTATCGTTATGGATACAACAAGCTATATGTTTATTAGGTAACACCAATTCTCCAATTACCCATGAGCACAGGAAGGGGCTCCTGCTCCAGCTCGATCCCAAACTAGTGAGCCTGGCAGTCTCAGATCCAGGGATTAAAGCGGAAGGTCTCCTTTTTGGCGACTCTTTTATCAAAGAGATTAGTGAATATGTTGCTACGTTTGCATCACTGGACAAGGTGCAACAATCGCTCAAGAAGATGTTCTCCAGTCGGGTTTTCACCAGGGCCGGCAGAGGCAGGAACCACTTTGCAGCCAGAACATATAATAACCAATGTTCCCGTGGCGCATATACCAACACCTACCAGGAATACAGACCTCACTTTTACTCGCAGAGAAATCATGGTTTCAGAAACAAGGGCAACAGGGGTTCCAGGTTCTCTTCCCAGCCCGGTAAGTCAACCTTTTGGCCTTCCTGTTGTAGGAGGTCATCTTGTATTGTTCCTTCCAAAATGGCAGTCTGTCACAGCAGATCCTTGGGTTTTAAACACCGCCCAGGGATACACTATCGAGCTCTACTCAGAGCCTTTTCAATCAATCTTTCCTCATCCTCCCCAGTTTTCTTTAGAAATGACACACTTGATTTCTGCAGAAATTCAGTCTCTTCTTCAAAAATAAGCAATTGTCCCTTGCCCCTCGACCCTCCGGGCTTTGTCAGCTCGGTCTTTTTAGTTCAAAAGAAAAACAAAACAATGGGGCCAGTTATCAATCTAAAACAGTTTAACCAATTTGTCGTCTACCGTCCCTTCATAATGGAAACCACCCTGCATCTCAGAGATTATTTACTTCAGGGTGACTTGATGGTTCGGTTAGACCTTCAGGATGCGTATCTCACAGTCCCCATGCATCCGGATTCAAGAAAGTTATTACAATTCCAATGGCTCAATCAAACATATAATTTTTCTTCCCTACCTTTCGGTGTTTCTTCTGCCCCATGGTGTTTCACAAAACATATGAAACCAATCGTAGCCTTTCTCAGAGCTCGGGGAGTCAGATTGATCATTTACTTGGACGATATCCTTCTCATGAACCAAAATTGTTTGTCTCTTCTTTCTCATGTTCAACTAGCTTGCACTCTTTTCATAGATCTCGGCTTCATATCAACAAAGAAAAGTCTTCCCTAGTTCCTGTTCAAAGAATAGAGTTTTTAGGTTTCCTGGTGGATTCCGTTTCGGCCACACTTCTTCTTCCATCCGCGAAAATAAAATCCATCAAATCGGAAATTCTCCAAACTTTACACAGTTCCCTTCTTTCTATCAGATCCCTAGCAAGAACAGTAGGTCTTCTGTTGTCATCAATCCAGACCATTTTCCCAGGCCCTGTTACATTATCGAGCCCTTCAAAGATTAAAGATTTGTCATCTCCAAAGAGGTCTTGCTTATTCGGACTCTATCGCCCTAGATCAAGACTCTCGAACAGAGTTGCAATGGTGGATAGACCATTTAGACGCATGGAACAGCAGGACCATTTTGCATCATCCCCAGATCTTGTATTAGAATCAGATGCAAGTCTGCTAGGTTGGGAGGCCCAGTGTGGTCCAACCTCGACTGGAGGTACATGGTCTCTAGAGGAGTCAAAGTTGCACACAATTGTTTAGAGATGCTTGCCAGTTCCTTTGCAATCAAAAGCCTGGCAAGAGACAGAGTTTGTTGCTCAGTTCTTCTCAGGATGGACAACGTTTCAGTGGTCCGTTACATCAACCATTTGGGAGGCACAAAGTCCAAACCTCTAGCGGAATTAGCGGAAGGGTTTTGGGATTTTTGTCTTCAAAACAGAATTTCAGTCCATGCAGAATACTTACCAGGCAATCTCAATTCAGTAGCTGATTGGCACTCTGGCCATTTTCGAGACTCAAGCGATTGGGAGCTCCATCCCGACCCAGAGGACCGGTGATGCAGTCTTTTGTTGCCTGCGGTTGCAGCGGGAAGATTCCGTCGACCCACGGGAGATTTCTTCAGAGCTCCTGGTGCAAGAAGGAGGCAGGCTACCCCCAGAGCATGCACCACCAGGAAACAGTCGAGAAAGCCGGCAGGATGAAGCGATACAAGGTTGCAGTAGTCGTCTTTGCTACTTTGTTAAGGTTTTGCAGGCGTCCTGAGCAGTCAGCGGTCGATCCTTTGGCAGAAGGTGAAGAGGGAGATGCAGAGGAACTCTGGTGAGCTCTTGCATTCAGTATCTGAAGAATTCCCCAAAGCAGAGACCCTAAATAGCCAGAAAAGGAGGTTTGGCTACCTAGGAAGGAGGATAGGCTAGTAAGAAAGGTAAGAGCCTATCAGAAGGACGTCACCTGCTGGCCCTGGCCACTCAGAGCAGTCCAGTGTGCCAGCACACCTCTGAATGCAAGATGGCAGAGATCTGGGGCACGCTGGAGGAGCTCTGGACACCTCCCCTGGGAGGAGTAGGTCAGGGAAGTGATCACTCCCCTTTCCTTTGTCCAGTTTCGCACCAGAGCAGGGCTGGGGGATCCCTGAACCGGTGTAGACTGGCTTATGCAGAGAAGGGCACCATCTGTGCCCATCAAAGCATTTCCAGAGGCTGGGGGAGGCTGCGCCTCCCCAGCCCTGACACCTATTTCCAAAGGGAGAGGGTGTAACACCCTCTCTCTGAGGAAGTCCTTTGTTCTGCCTTCCTGGGCCAGGCCTGGCTGGACCCCAGGAGGGCAGAAACCTGTCTGAGGGGTTGGCAGCAGCAGCTGCAGTGAAACCCCGGGAAAGGCAGTTTGGCAGTACCCGGGTTCTGTGCTAGAGACCCGGGGGAATCATGGAATTGTCCCCCCAATGCCAGTATGGCATTGGGGTGACAATTCCATGATCTTAGACATGTTACATGGCCATGTTCGGAGTTACCATTGTGACGCTATACATAGGTAGTGACCTATGTATAGTGCACGCGTGTAATGGTGTCCCCGCACTCACAAAGTCCGGGGAATTTGCCCTGAACAATGTGGGGGCACCTTGGCTAGTGCCAGGGTGCCCACACACTAAGTAACTTTGCACCCAACCTTTACCAGGTGAAGATTAGACATATAGGTGACTTATAAGTTACTTATGTGCAGTGGTAAATGGCTGTGAAATAACGTGGACGTTATTTCACTCAGGCTGCACTGGCAGGCCTGTGTAAGATTTGTCAGATCTCCCTATGGGTGGCAAAAGAAATGCTGCAGCCCATAGGGATCTCCTGGAACCCCAATACCCTGGGTACCTCAGTACCATATACTAGGGAATTATAAGGGTGTTCCAGTATGCCAATGTGAATTGGTGAAATTGGTCACTAGCCTGTTAGTGACAATTTGGAAAGCAGAGAGAGCATAACCACTGAGGTTCTGGTTAGCAGAGCCTCAGTGAGGCAGTTAGACATCACACAGGGAACACATACATATAGTCCACAAACCTATGAGCACTGGGGTCCCGGCTAGCAGGGTCCCAGTGATACATAAACATACTGACAACATAGGGTTTTCACTATGAGCCCTGGGCCCTGGCTAGCAGGATCCCAGTGAAACAGTGAAAACACCCTGACATATACTCACAAACAGGACAAAAGTGGGGGTAACAAGGCTAGAAAGAGGCTACTTTCTCACACTCCAGGAACAAAAAAGGCGTACAAAGCAGCTTGGTCTCTTTGGCACAGCTGGTGTGTGGGAAAATACATTGATTCCTTCACCGCAGATATAACCTTTATTGTTTATTTCTTGGCAGCGGAAGCCATTAAAGGGAAGACTTATCGTACCATTAACTTGTACAGGTCAGCTATATCTTCTTCACACACTTACATCAACGGTAAGCCAGTGGGGTAACATCTGTTAGTTTGCCGTCTTTTGAAGGTAGTACAATTTTCCAATCCTCCTAAACCTAAATACAGTTCTTTGTGGGATGTAAATTCTGTTTTTAATCTTTTTACTTCTTGGCCAGATAATCCAAGGTTTATTTTGAAAAATATTATCTGCTAAGCTTACCATGCTTTTGTGCCTTGTCTCTTTTAAAAGCCTCTCTGATGTTAAAGCTTTAGATGTTACCACTCGTCATTTCACTCCAACAGGTGTTCTGTTTAATATTCACAGACGCACGAAGACTAATCTGTCGTCAGTTTTCTATCCCTATTTTCCTGACCACCCTAAGTTATGTGTGGGCCAATGTTTGAAAGCTTATGAACAACAGACAGTCGATTTGAGAGTTGCCTCAGCGTCCCAACTCCTCATTTCTTTCCGAAAACCTTTCAAACCTGTGTCCTTCCCTATTTCAGCTCGATGGGTCAAGTGGATTATGTCCTTAGTGGGTATCAATACTTCTGCCTTTGGGACCCATTCAGCCAGGGGAGCTATGGCTTCTAAGGCTTTTTGGAGCGGTTCCCGGTTGGAGGACATTCTCAGATCGGCTGACTGGTCTAATGATAATGTATTCAAAGTGTTTTATTGTAAACCAGTTCAACATGCTTCATTAAATGTAATAGATTCTCTTTAAACTAGCATAATAGGAGCCTCCGGTCTTGTCATAAAATGTAGATTTTCCTAGTAGTTTATGAAGGAAAGTCTTAATTTTATTAAAGACACAGAGGCGATTATTATCCCACCTCTACAAATTCTTACCTTTTGTTTATTCCCTCCCTCACAGCATCTTCAACGAATCCACAGGCTTCCTCCTAAAAGGCTGCTTTGCTAAGCAACACCTTAAAAGAGCCCCTGCATCAACCGTGTTTCAAATCAAACATCTTCAATCAGACGTTCGGATCCTTCCAAGTTCTGTTTCTGGACTTCTATTTATTATACAATAACTTTTGTCCGTTTTCATGGCAATCTGCATTTGTTGTTCTATTATTCCATTATTTGTTACTTTTTAATCTCGCACAAGAAAAGAGGGCTGTTCTCAGCCAAGATAAGTATTATAGGGGCAGCCTGTTGGTGATTGGTACATTATACTAGACTACGTGTTGTTTCCCATTGGCCACTTTTGTTTCCCTGATGGGATTTGTAGTTTTGTCTTGACTGCAGCTGCTATTTAAATAAACAAGAAAAAAATACCATAATACTCACCTCTGTGTCTTTAATAAAATTAAGACTTTCCTTCATAAACTACTAGGAAAATCTACATATATGTTTATTTGCTTCAAAGGCTGTATCACAAATCTCAATGGGTCTTCTTTTGGGACAAACAAGAGGTTCAAAACTTAATGCACCCAGGAGTGAGGACAGAGGTCCCACCTGACTCACGCATCTTTTCAGGGGCACTACTCCTGATGATTGGCCATTCAAAGAGAATCTAGCTGTAGGGCCTGAGTAGTCAGCCAAGGACACACATATTTTGAATGAATGAACACAATTACATCAGCAAAGCATGTTACGAAATAGAAATCTTACACCCACTCACAAGTAGTTCCCAGACTATGAAACCGGTACTGCGGTTTACAAATGATATGAGTGCACTGCACAAATGCTAATGCAATAACTTAACACAAGATAACATATGTGCCCTGATGCATAAAGAGAAAGCTTCTATGCATATATGAGTCCAGACATTCATTGCTGCATCTAACCCACTTCATTACACAAGCATACTTGCAATCAATAACCTTACAATGGTTGTAAGAGCAACGTTTCATCCAAAGTTTGTCTCTTTTACCAAATTGTATATATAATTTAGATCAGACATGACTTTGAGACTGTCATCCTCCTGAACTGAACCATAATAATGGGCTGTGAACTACTTAGGGCATCCACTGTCACCCGAGTTCTTCCTGTTCTAAAACTACTACTTCCTATTTTGAAGCAAGAATAAAGTAAAAAGTCCAAAACATGCTTCACAGAGCCCATCCTAGGATGAGCTCCTGCCAATCAGCAAAGGAAGAACCTTTGCACTAACCACAAGCGGGGTGCAGTCCACAGGTCACGACAAGGTGTAAATTACACAGTAAGCCTCTGTCTCTGAGTCTTGTCCCTTGCAGGAAGCTGGCTCTGTATATACTATATAGTGTGCATTGAGTCCAGGGGTTCCCCAGAGGCTTAACAGAGGCTAAAGTAGATAATACTAATGCTCTCTTTGTGGTAGTGCGGTCGAGCAGTTAGGCTTATCAGTGTAGTGCAAAGCATTTGTTGTACACACACAGAAAATAGAAGAAGCGCACACTCAATGACTTAACTCCAGACCAATGGATTTTATATTGCAAAAATATATATTTTCTTAGTTTATTTTTAGAACCCTAACATTCAAGTTGCAGGTAAGTACCTAAAACGTTTCGTATTTCACACAGGTATCAACAGTACTTTGTTTGAAATAGGTAAGTAATACAGTTTTTGAATTAGTGGCAAAAAGCTATTTTAAAAATGGACACAGCACATTTTTCAAACAGTTCCTGGGGGGAAGAAAAGTTAGATCTGCTTACAGGTAAGTACAACACTTACAGTCTCAGTCTCTGGGTTTTAGGAAGTCCACTGGTTGGGGTTCAAGTTAACCTCAAACACCCACCACCAGCAACACTGGGCCGGCCGGGTGCAGAGGTCAAAGTTGAGCAAATTTAACGAGGGATCCTATGGAGACAGTGGGGACTCGGAATCCGGTCAGCCAGCAGGTAAGTACCTGTGACTCGGAGGGCAGACCAGGGGGGATTAGAAGAGCACTAAAGGGGCCACAAGTAGGCACCAAACACACACCCTCAGCGGCACAGGGGTGGCCAAGTGCAGGGTGCAAACAGGACATTGGGTTTTCAATGCTGGTCTATGAAGAGACCCCGGGGGTCACTCAGAGGCTGCAGGCAGAGGCCAAGGGGGTGTTGTGGGCACACCACTGAACGGATAGGGAGGAGGGCCGCCTGCTGAATGATGAGGCAATGGGGGTCGGTTTCTACAAGGCATGGGGGCTGCGTGTGCAGGGTGCCTTTAGGCGTCGGATATCGTTGTCGGAGCTTCGCGGTCAGGGGGGTCCTTGGGATTTCCCTCTGCAGGTGTCGTCGTGGAGAGGTCAACCAAGGGTGGGCACTTGCTCCCAATTGCTTGGGGACGCTCCCTTGCTGGGTGGACCACCTGGACACGGGCAGTCCTCTGGAGTTGGCAGAGGTCACTGGGCCTGCTGGACGCGTCGCTGCTCTTTTTGCAGGTTCTTTGAAGCAGGAGACAGGCCGGTAGGGCTGAGGCCAAAGCAGTTGTCGTCTTCCTTCTTCTCTGCTGGGGGTTTCAGCTTAGCAGTCCTTCTTCTTCTTGTAGTCACCAGGAATCTGGTGAGCTGGGTTTAGGGAGGCCCTTAAATCCTAGATTGAGGGGCTTGTTGGGGGTCAGAGGGCAGTAGCCAATGGCTACTGTCCCTTTGGGGAGAGGGGCACATTCCTATACCTATTGGTCCATGTCCTCCAAACCAAGATGGAGGATTCTGCAGGGAGGGGGTCACCTCAGCTCTGGACACCTTAGGGGTGGTCCCAGCTGGGGTGGTCACTCCTCCCTGTTTTCCTTAATTTTCCTGCCAGACTTGCCGCTAAAAGTGGGGTTTTGTCCAGAGGCGGGCACCTCCAATAGCTGGAGTGCCCTGGGGCACTGCAACCCGAGGAACGAGCCTTTGACGCTCACCACCAGGTGTTACAGTTCCTGCAAGGGGGGGGGGGGGAGGTGTGAAGCACCTCCACCCAGAACAAGCTTTGTTTCTGACCACAGAGTGCACAAAGCCACTCACCCCATGTGGTCAGAAACATGTCTGAAAGTGGCAGGCTGGCACAGATCGGTCAGTCTAAGAGGCCCTTTGTTTGCATTTTTCCATAAATCCAACACTGGCATTTGTGGGTTTATTGTGCTGAGAAGTTTGATACCTAACTTCCTAGTATTCACTGAAGCCATTATGGTGCTGTGGAGTTCGTAATGACAAACTCCCAGACCATATACTCAATATGGCTACACTGCACTTACAATGTCTAAGGATGTACTTAGACACTGTAGGGGCATATTGCTCATGCAGCTATGCCCTCACCTGTGGTACAGAGCACCCTGCCTTAGGGCTGTAAGGCCTGCTAGAGGGGCGACTTACCTTTGCCACAGGCAGTGGTTTGTGGGCATGGCACCCTGAGAGGGGTGCCATGTCTACTTTGTCTTTTTCTACTCTCCAGCACACACAAGCTGCAAGGCAGTGTGCAAGTGCTGAGTGAGGGGTCCCCTAGGGTGGCATAATACATACTCTAGCCCTTAGAGACCTTCCCTGGCCAAAGGGCCCTTGTTACCATGGGTACCTTTTACAAGGGACTTAACTGTGTGCCAGGGCTGTGCCAATTGTGGAAGGAAAGATATAGTTTCAGGGAAAGAACACTGGTGCATGGGCCAGGTTAGCAGGATCCCACCACACTTTCAATCAAAGATGGCATCAATATTAGGCAAAAGGTGTGTGGGGGGGGGGTAACCATGCCAACAGTGGCACTCTCCTACATCCCTCGTTAGCGCTAATCTGTGGACCTGATCCCCACCAACCTGCGTATTTACAAAAATATGCTTGTTTAAAAAAATGCCCTTGATACTCTATTTTACATTTGTGAGGAGGTAGATAGTTACAAAAATGTTCTCCGCAATGGTCTTTCTCAATACAAAACACACAAAGCCTTTCTCTCTATGTACAATGCATGTCTTTAATTAAAAGGAACAGGCAGGTTTGCTAAGCTGAAGAATACATTCATAGATCAGAAGTCTGGTGCCCAGTAGGAGCACATATTCAGTTAGGAAAACTTAAAAATTCAAAAAATAACTTTAGTGATAGTGTTTTGTATTCAAACACCTGAGCATTAAACACTTTATATACAATTACACGCATTACTATCCCAGGGGCACTATGGCCTAGAAGATGATCTACAAGAAGAGGAAAAAACAGATGTCAGGAAATATTATCAGGGATTTAGGCAGATTACAGACAAGATGCTGAAGTCATAATTACCTTTCAACTTCAGTCTCTTCCATGGGCTGGAACTCCACAGGAAGATCAGTTCTAAAAGCAAGAGATGTCAGCCCCTTACTTGACCTCCAGAGGGCTTCCCCCTGAGCGAGCTCTGCCCCCACCACACTTACGCCTCTTGGCAGGTCCTGCAGAGTCACAGGTGCAGGACGGAAGAAGTCTTCGGGTCTACAATTATCGCGTTCCAGAACAAAGGGGTACGGCTGTCCAGAGAAAGCTGGGATTGTGGCAAAATGAAACTCTTCAGTCAAGGGCTGGAGTTGAGGTGCCCCTCGTCGTCGATGCCTTGGATAATGGGGTCTGTGATACAGCACAGAGGAGTCCTTTGGGAAGGCCTGATCCATGGCACCCAGTATGTCCAGGTCAGACAGTAGGGCCTGGTTGCTCTGGTATTGGTAGTAGACATTCTCTAGGTAGGGCAGGAGCTCCTCCCTGCTTCGAAGGTGGTCTCGGTAGGGCCTGAGGAGGTGGAGGACCTCCTGAAGGTAGAGCCAAGAGCCCCGACTGTTCTTCTGCAGTGTTGTTACAAACACGTTGATGAGCTCAGCCGTGAGAAGGTCCACGTCATGTCTCATGGGTTTCCCATCCTCCTTAAGCTGGTGGTTAATCCGTTGTCGCACGCTATGAGCCCAGCTTCCAGCCCGCAGCGTAGTACTCCTGCACTCTCTGGTACCTGCAAAGATTGGGTATGAAAGGTAAAATGTGTTTGCATTTTGAAACACTGCATATAATGAATTTACAACACATCATAAAGCATGACAACAAAATACACATAAAAGGTTTTGCTAAGAACATCCAGTAGATAAAGATAAATATACACCTAAATTTTAAAAAATTGCTATGATCTTGATCTCTAAATCACTAAGAATTGTAAGGCATTCACCGCCTCATCAACTTAGTTCGAAGTATTGGTTACATATTTATGGGATTAATACAGTATCAATATTTCACAACTATCGTTAGTACCCATACATCTACCATTACAAATTTACTTTCCATTGTGTTTATCATGGACAAAGCAGAACAGTAGCCCAAAACAAGCACTCCTCGCCTGGCATAAAAATAACACTGAGATATCTCTTTCTGAGAGCAGTTTATGTTTCACCTATGTAAGCCGAACAGTACAATGCAGACCTGTACTTACATTGCACTGAGATATCGCTTTCTAAGAGCAGTTTAAGTTTCACAAATGTAAACCCGACATTAGGATGCAGCCAATAGTTAAATAGCAATGATATATCTCTTCCTAAGAGCAGTTGAAACACCCAATAGCTAAATAGCACTGAGATATCGCTTTCTAAGAGCAGTTAATGTTTCATGCATGTACGCCTAACATTAAGGTGCAACCCGTAGTTAAACAGCACCGAGATATCGCTTTCTAAGAGTAGTTAATGTGTCATGCATGTAAGCCTAACATTAAGATCAACCCATAGTTAACTAGCACTGAGATATCTCTTTCTAAGAACAGTTAATGTTTCATGAATGTACGCCTAACATTAAGATCAACCCGTAGTTAAACAGTACTGAGATAACTCTTTCTAAGAGCAGTTAATGTTCCATGCATGTAAGCCTAACATTAAGATCAACCCATAGTTAACTAGCATTGAGATATCTCTTTCTAAGAACAGTTAATGTTTCATGAATGTACGCCTAACATTAAGATCAACCCGTAGTTAAACAGTACTGAGATAACTCTTTCTAAGAGCAGTTAATGTTCCATGCATGTAAGCCTAACATTAAGGCGCAACCCATAGTTAAACAGCACTGAGATATTTCTTTCTAAGAGCAGTTCGCCTAGAGGACAAGTTTCATGTATGTAAGCTTATTATTAGGATGAAAACCCGTAGTAAACCTGCTTAGGGGAAAAATAGAGAAAACTTAACATGAGTGAGACAGGTCACTGGTTTTATATTCTAAATGTGTTTGATGATTGAAGCTTTATGTTGTCAATGTATGTAATAAGTTCACAGGACGAGAAAGGCAGGCACACATCTGTACATTCTAGGCACTCCGTCCATGGTGTCACTCAAGCAGCAGTGCAAGCTGACCTATCAGACCTGGAGTGGGAGGGGGGGAGGGGGGGGGGGGGTGCACCAGGAGAATTTTGTAGTTTATTCAGAATGAAACGTGTGAGAAAGTAAGTTGAGCCGAAGCGGTAATGGAGGAGCGGATAGATGTGTACCTAGTCGCACTGAAAGACTTAAGCTGATTGTGGTTCTGTTTCTCAGATAATTTGGTAAGTAAACACCCTTCGTCTGTTTCTTAATCTCTTCATATGATACCCCTGATCTGCTTTTAATACCTTTATTTTTCATTAAATAAATTCAAACATCAAAATATCGATTTTCAGGATCAGCTGTTCCTCTGAAAACTTTATTGCATATATTACGTGTATAATACTCACCACTTGCACAATTATTCCAGACAAATAATCCATTATATCACAACGCTATGGTAATTTATTTTTCAACACACATATGCAGTGCTTTGTAGTGCTATCAAGGCACATAAAAACAAAAGTTCTAAAACCCAAAAAACACAAAGGAGTCCAAGGTATAACAACTTAAACTATAAAAGAAAATATATTCTATTATTAAAAAGGCAAGACTGTAGGCATTTCCTAAAGCGGCGTGCGTTGGTTTCTGCTTGTGTGCTACTTGGTAGTTCATTATGGTAGAGCTACCACGACCTGGCAGTGATAAGAGAGAAAAAACAATCCCAGAAGTCACCGCTTTAGGTGAAGAAAGCAGAAGCTGAGTTGTGGAACATAACAGACGGTAAGGGTAACAAGGCTTAAATTTGGCAGGTAAAACACTCAAGACTTTTTGTATAATTTCTCATTTACAATAAAAAAGGATTTCAAATCTGAATATCTATGGTACTTCTAAATTGAAACTGCAGAAATCCCCAGGCTAAATAATTTTACAGCACTCTTCTATAGGATCGTTTGCTGAGAACTGGTTCCAATACTAACATGCCTTTATAATAAATTTACCAAGCAAGCTACAGACTCGATCTCACAGGCAACGATCTGGGTCATTCAAAGACCCGGCAAAGATAAAGCACTAGCCCATCATGCAGGCCAGTCCCATTGTTAAATGCTTACGTTAAGCTCTTCACTAGCATCCGGGCGGGTAGGCCTAGAGCCGGGGAAGTGGTAACCTGCCCTGCTTCATGGACCCGGATCAGTAGGGTTTTATTCAAGGCAGGGGCAGTAGAGACAATAGAAACAACCTGCGTCACCTGACAGACTACTGTACGTAGGACGCGAAAAGAGGCACTGATGGCCTTGAGCGATTCTGAAACGTTCTTTGACTGAGTCCACTGGAAATTTCTGGAAGGTACTCTGGAGACTTCGGGTACAGGGCCTAGCCTCAGGAGTTCGGTACTCACGTGACATAAACATCTGTGAAGAGAGATGTGCACTGGGAGTTGGCCTGATTGGGAATCTTACATCACTGACATGTCCATGAGCCAGGCGACACCCCAGTTCCTCAGATGAACAAAAAGTGGCGGACCTCATGGGGGCAAATGGTCTGGAAGTGGAGAGGCGGAGTGCAACCTGAGGTCTGCTGAGGATATCACAAGTGGTGAAGATCTCCCCATCTCTTGGTGGATTGAGTGAGAGGTAACTGAAAGGGCATAGAACAAAGGGTTGTAGGGGAGGCTGCCTTGCGGTGGAGGATGGAGGGGGCGGCCTCATTGAACCTGTGGAGCAGGACACTGCACTACTCTGCACCCCCTGCTATGTTGAGGTCCAGGAGCGATAAATAGCCAGGGAGGCCCATCTAACCCCCTCCCCCTTATTGTGGGGGTGTACGGTGGAGAGTTGGCAAAAACGCATCCACCAGAGAATGATGGAGGGTGCCCAAGGTGACACCTAGGCAGTCCAGAGGAGTGTCGCCAGAAGGGACTCCACGTAGGTGGCGCACCAGCAAGTCACAACCTTGATTAGCTGCTGAGGGCTTGCGAGACGCACGAAGAGCCACAGAGCACATTGAGCGGGTGGCGAGTCAGGGTCAGGACACAACCTACATTAACTGAGGAGATTAGGATGTGATCGCTTTGTAGCAGAGACATGCTGAGCGAACTCTGAGGGAGGAGTGATTTGACCTGACCGGTGCTCCATCAAGGTTGGAAAGGCATCCAACCTACCGCTGCATGTCTTGTGTGACACCTTCCTTGCGAGGGGTGTAACAGTACATGCCCCGTAAACGTAAAAAGCCACAACAGACTACAATACATACTTTTTTCTATGGCAAGAGGAGAGTGGAAGGGCTTCCCAGGAGAAATCATATGGAATGGATTAAAAAACAGAGAACACCATTACCAAAAGGGATTTAAGGGCGTGTTTGGCTGAAATTAGTACGGACTTACGAAATAAATGAAAAACATAAATAAATAAATAAATATATAATGGCCTCAGAAAAGGAAGTGTGGACATCGGTAGAGCTGTCACTGAACTCAACGTGAGGCAGACAGATTTAAGGATTGAATTTATATGCAAGAAATGGGGAATTAAACAAAACAAGAGATTCAGGAGGTTTTCAGAAAAAACATGCTACATTGTGAAACGGAATAGAAACTAATGATGTTCTGGTGTCCAACTCTGCTTAGGCTGAAGAAAATATATCCAGCAGCCTCAGATCCTTGCCAGGGATGCGAATAGGGAAAAGGCTTCCTCATTCATATGTAGTGGGAATGTGAAATGATCCAAACTTTCGAGAAAGAAATGCTCCGTCATATCGATTCTATGGGAGGCAGAACCCAGAGACCCCGCCAGAATCTCATTACAATTATAAGAAGGTGGGGGGAGGAGCGGGGGGGGGTGCAAAACTCTTCTGTATCACCTATTTGGCAAAGCTAAGAGACTCATAACCACATATTGGAAGGAGGAAATCCCACCAGAGCCCCACTGAATCTTCAGTTGAGGGATACCTTGGTTTTAGAAACAATGTGCATAATATTCAGGGCACCAAAGCCCAGTTTGAAAGGATATGAAGGTTTCAATAAACTATTTGTCATTGATGATCAATTGCAGGAGCTTCCCACACAGGCTCAAGCTCTACCACTGTCTGGCTCAACCGAGGGCTAAAGGGTTGGGTTTGCAAGACCATGACATACCCTGAGTAGTAGGAACACTCTATGGACTGGTGGAGGGGGGTAGTTGCCCAAAGGCAGAGGTGGAAGGGAGCTTGGGTAGTTTAGTTTGTTTCTAATTCTATTGGTTTTCTCCCATTCGAGAATTGCCTTTAAGCAGAGATGAGGTCACCTAAGCCTAGAATCCTGGATCTGTTATCTTCTGATATCATTTCAGAAGCTTACAAATGTCAATGTCAGTGTCACGCGCTAAAAGCTTAGTGATATTCTAACTTGTCAGTTACTGAACGTACTTCTCTCATAGCCAGGGATTGAAATGGAAAACAAAATTGCTCAGGTAACCCATAAACTGAGGGCCAAGGTGTGGCAGAGGAAAGGGGGTGGAGTCATGAAGGGTGGAGCTTGAATAGCAGAGTCTGACAGTCACATTCTACATCTAAAAAAACAACAGTCAGCCACAAAGAAACTGGCAACCAGGACATATTTGACATTAACTCTGTTCTAGCTTACCTAACTAGGCACAAAAATCTACAATTTAAAGTATCCTACGGGTTTAAGACAATAGCTACAGAGATCATTGTGTGTCCAGTAATTGTGAAGGGATTGTAATACTGCTAAAATAACTCCGTCTATTAACACTATTCTAGGAGAGTTCTGTGTTTTGTTCAGTCAATTGTGACACCTAAACTACTACAGACGAATAATGTCCTGCTGCGAAGTACACCGTATAACATGCAGATCACTGTATTTAGATAGGTCACCGGGCTACAGCTTTTGATGTTGAGGTCATTTTGTTACTTCAGTCCATATGTTGCAAGCCTTTTGATATAGCACAATGATCTATTTATCTGCATCAAGGAGCTACCTGCACACTGTATGACATGGGTTTAGATCCTTATTGTTTTTTTCTCAATCTCTCATTTTTCCAAGAGTGTAAAGAAGTGTTCCTTTGGTAAATAATAAAGTTTTGCTAGCAGACAATCACATTCACTGTGTTACCTTTTAATTCCTGACTTTAGCCCTTATTACGACTTTGGTGGTCTTCACAGAAGACCGCCAAAGCTGCAGGTGCCAGAAAACCGCCAGTGCTGGCGGTCTCCCGCTCACCATATCACAAGTAATGCTGGATTTCCGCCACACTTTGGGCGGAAATCCGACAGTAGTCGTACATGCGGGCGGAGGCTCTCTGGCGGTTCCACCACCGGCCCCGCCAGTAGGACACCGCCTGCCGTGTTATGGGCCATAATGCGGCCTGGCTGTAGTCCTGATGGCAGGGCGCTGCCGGCGGTGGAAGCGCCCCATCGCGTTCCCTGCCAAGCAGCCTTCCCCCAGGACAGGTAAGGTGATCGTCTGACATGGGAGGTGGGTGCTGTGTGTGCGTGTATGAGTGTGTGGTGTCTGCGTGTGTGCATGAATGTTGAAGTGAGTGTGAATCTGCATGTAAGTGTGTATGCGTGTGTGTATGAGAGTGTGAGTGTTGTGGTGAATGCGTGTTTGGATGGGTGTGAGTGAATGCATGTATGTAAGTGTAGATGAATGGATGTATGCGTGATGCGTGTGGGTGTCTGTGTGTATGTCTGAAGGGAGGTGAGGGAGGGGGAAGCTGTGTCTGAATGGGCGGTGAGGGGTGGGTGAGTCATCTACCAGTGACAGGGAAGAAATTCCCTGTCACCAGTAGCCTCTCCAACATGTTTTTTTGTGGCGGTGCTACCGCAGCGGAAACCAGGGTGGAAAGCCAGCTCCTAATACCGCCGCGGTCTTCTGTGCACCGCCGCGTCGGAGATTATCATCTCCAGCCCGGCGGTTCCAACCGCCATGGTGGTATAAGTGGAGATGTGGCGGGTTGGCAGAGGCCAACTTGACACACTCATAATGTGGTGGTCTTCACCGCCAGCAGGTTGGCAGTGGGACCGCCACATTTACCCTGGCAGTCAAACGACCGCCAGGGTCAAAATGAGGGTCTTTATGTTTCTTCCGACCATTCACTCTTAACTTATAATGTCTGCAAGTATGAATGATATGCGATTCCTACACCATATAATCCTCATTGTCTTATGTAACACTTCCAGTACCTTGACTTACAGACTTGTATGATTTATTGTGCTTCTGTGCGTAATGTAAAGTGCTCCGATACCCTACACTGAAATGAGTAGCACTATAAAAGAATTAAAGAAAAATTAGTAGGTGTGATTTGAATAAATATTTGTGCAATTCCTCATACAGCAGACAAATCTTGCATTCTTACAGCGCAAGCACCTCTCTTACATAGGGATCTGAACAAAGTGAGGAAGCTGTCTCCAATAGTTTCTCTTAAGTGCTTGTGTAGTTACACGTTGCATGCCTTTGCTTCCTTCCATTCCACTGGCGTCTAGGTGTTGGGCTCCAGATGGGTCCCAGCCAGGATGATACTTGAACAAAAGGAGGGATGATGGCCCTTTATACCAGGTCTTTGTTTTTGACCCATCTGGATGTTAAAATTAAAAAACCCTATAGCTGCCTACAGGATGCAGCTCCTAAATGAATGCAGACAGCCTGTGGGTGCTGCTGTATTATGTTCTGGTGTCCGAAAATCACACCAGGATCAAATTCATCACGTTTCCCTGGATAGGCCGGATCCCAGCTCTGGACTAGAAATAGATGCAAGTGTCTGGATCTGATGGGATCCCCTACTTTTCAGCACTGCTCACAGCAAAAATGTACTAAAAACATGCTGTATAAAATGCTAGTGGATAGGTAAAGGTTGGCAGCAGAACAAGACAGGAATGACCCCCTCACCAGTGCTCCTTCCCCTGTCTGTGAGCACTCTGGCGGCGAGGATCTGTCGGAATGCTGATATAAAGGACGTTTGAGTGGGAAGGGACATGCACAAATTGGTGATATATGCAGATAACCTCATAGTAATGCTGGTAGACCCAGATGAGTCCATACTAGCTCTTATGACAGAATTAGAAATATATGGGGTAGTATCAGGGTCCAACCTTAACTACAACAAGTCTTCAAGTATTGAATCTGTCCGTTCTGATCAGTCACGTGGGAGAAAGGAAGAAGAAATTCCTGTTTCAGTGGGCAGAATGTTCAGTCTCATATTTAGGACAGTAGCTTGCGCGGACTATGGCAAGAATGATGCAATGTAACTGTGGGCCCTGAGTGCAGATGATACAGTGAAACTGTAGCTATGACATACAGGGGGGTTGTCTTAGTTCAGATGAACTGCATCATCTAAAATGACCAACTTCTACAAATTACTGTCTTTGTTCCACACCCTCATGTTCCTGTTACCTGCCTCCTGCTCCACAAAATATAGGGTGTGCTTGCAGGTGGGGAAAAAAGGCGTCTTTAGCTAGGGGTCTAATACAAAAGAACCCTACGGTGGAGTGCCTGGGCATCACGGACATTGTGAGGTACTATCAGGCTGCGCAGCTTCATTATCTTGTGGCGTGAGGACAGAAAGGTGCTGAGAAGATCAATTGACCACCGGCACTTACTTTGGGAAAGTCCCCTGCATCCTGAGGTGAGAAAGGGCCTGGACTTGTATTCCTCTTCCATCACCTGGGCCACCCTTGTGGTGTGGGACAACGCGGCAGTCAAGCAAGGGTTGCTAACATTACCATCTCCACTGACCTGCTCCCCTTTTTAGAGACCCTTGCTATATCCCAGTAGCAGAAGAATGCTCATTTAATGTATGGTGAATTCAAGGAGGTAAGAGGATAGGAGATGGTTTGACTGGGTGAGCATCGTGTTGTTCAAGGACATGAAGAGAAGATAAGATGTCCCCGAGTGTGAACGCTTTCGCTATACGTAAGTCCAGCACAAGATCATGCTCTCTGTAGTCAGACCCTGGGCCACCAGCCCGTTAATAATATTCGAGCATTGCCTCATCACGAAAAGTAACAATACAAAATGGATTTTAAAGTATATATAGGGTCTCCAGGACAAAGAGGTCCACTAATGGAGGTGGGGTGGGGGGGGAGATACCCATTAGAATGCACTCCACAAGAAGTTCAGTTGTGCTTAAAGAAGCAGGAATTAAAGTCAACACTTACAGGCACCCTAAGCCAATGAAACCATGAGACAAGACAAGACAAGAACAGAATAGAGAGATGCTGGAAGGGCAGCGGAAAGAGTGGCACACAGGTTCATCTGCTTTAGCAATGTTCAAAGCTACAGACATATCGGGAGAAACTACTGGACGCCTGAGATACCATGTTCCTCAGCACCATCCCGCGGTTCCAGATGTTTATAATGCTGGGCAGAGCGAACAACGAAACCTGTCCTCCCCACTCTCCTGTAGGACTAAGCAGATGACGTTGGTGTTATGCGCAGTGAAACAATGACCACGTCTTTATGGGCTAAGAATGAGTTCCAAGTTTAGAGAATGGTTGTACAGGATGTTGGACCCTCTGCAAATGGCAGTGATTTCATACACCATTTCAGACAGGGCGCATGATCACAGAGTAAACTGGGCCCTCTTCTTGGAGCTCCGGTGCACTGAGTTTCTGGGATCCACACGTCCCTGTTATATTAGGGTTCCAGGGCTAACACAGAAGATAGATCCATGGATGGCTTCCTCACAGGCGAGCAACCGCAGTCTCCACGTAGCAGAGACGCATAAACCAGCTCGTATGGTGTCACTGGCTCCTTCGGATTGTTCGTCTTCCAATCTAGTATCAGGGGGTTTCTTGGGTTTTAGGTAAATGGGAACAGGGTGGGGACGGGGTTGATGGATGAACCTGGTCTGAGTTTGTCTATTACTCCCTTGCCTTTGGGTGTAGGCAAGAGTATGTGTAATCAATACAAGAAACACATTTGAATCATAAAGAAGGAATCTGGAGTGTATAGGCAACCAATATACAGAACAGAGCACTGGAGTGATGTACTTGGAAGCCCAAGGACAACAGTACCTTGGACCACTCACAGCCATTGAGTGATCTCTTCCAGAGTTACCAGTCACGTGGAGTTGACACAGTCAATCGTAGACTAGACTAGAGCATTGATTACTCTCACTTGAATGGCTAGACGATTAATAGGTACATTTTTCTAAGAGTCCACATTTGAGTAAACAGACGCCTGCAACTTTTCCCACATGGGGTTTCAAGGATAAGTCAGTGTCAATAAGGGCCCCCGTTGCAGATGATTTATGATGGAGCAAAAAGAACCTCCCATAGCTGCTGGCCAAGAGAGGTTGGTTTGACAGACAAGGTCATGGGAGGTGATCGAGAGCTCCATCCTGGGCTGGTGTGAGGAACTTGGTAGCCTTTCACCCACGACAGGTCAATCAGCAGTTTGGACGAGATAGACCAAAAATGAGCGGTGTGTCATCTGTGTACGTGTAATAGCTCTGCTAGACATCACGGCTCAGAGTTCTCTTTCACATCAGAGATGTGAGGGGGAATTGCCACTGTCTGGCACCTTCCTAGTTAAAAATGTTTAATCCAGTTCTGGGCCATTATTTTAAATTCATACAATTATACAATTCATTTATCTCCATCGAAACATATCTCAACATTCCATATATACTTGCAATTCATCCATTCAGCATTTTGTTGTAAAGCCATTGTTTCTAAAAACATATACTAGGCCATGATTTCCACATCATTACACGCATGGACTGCATCATGGCCAAGATTACACAGCATATTGATGCAGAAGTTTGGTGCCTTCTACAGCTGGTCACCACCTTCCTCTGAACATATTCTGATAGGTATTAGTCTATCTAACTGTTCAGTATGATATCCTGGCAGAATGCTTTGCCACATCTGCTCTTTCAACGTTGTTGTTGACATATCAGATGTACTTTTATATCCCTTTATATATCAGCCTAACCTTTACTGCCAGGTACCTCGATTTCTCCTGAAATGGCCTCATCAGTCCACTACTGAACTGAATGTTTTTCCCCTCCTGGAAACAGTGGCTATGGTATGGGAAAGTTCAGGACTTTTTCACTTGAACAAGTACAGCAACCATTAGAAAAAGCTAAATTCGGACCCATGCACTAGCAGGACCGTAGTAATATTGTCTACGTATATTGGCACAGTAATTAGATTGCTATTTAATCTATCAATAGAAACTGGCAAGATTCATATAGGCCTGGAAATCCGCACAGGTTATACCTAGTCAGAAAAAGGGTAATGTGGACTCATCAAATCTTTCAAACTAACGACCTGTTTCACTGCTTCCACTCTTAGTCAAGCTGCTGGAAGGTCTAACTAATAAACAGCTGACAGATTACCTTAAAGAAAACAAGATTTTGGACCCATCACAATCGGGCTTTAGATACAAGCACAGCACCAAGACAGCCTTGGTTTCCGTGACAAATTCAATCAGGTGCTCGCTGGATGCTGACACTCTATCTATGCTTGTGTCCTAGACCTGTCCGCAGAGTTTGATACAGTGTCACATGCCAAATGACTTCAAAGACTGAATGAGATCGGTATCTCTGGGACGGTTTTATCATGGTTTCAAAACTTTTTGGAAGACAAACTACAAGCAAGTCATCTCGCTTGGTGCTTTAAAGTCCCAGACCATGATGGTCGATAACTGGGTCCCTCAGGGTCATGCTTGAGCCCCACTTTATTTAATATATATGTGCCACCCCCTTACTAAAGTCATCAAATCTTTTGGTTTCGAATTTGTGTCCTATGCTGAGGACACCCAGCTGGTCATTTCCTTTGATAAGAATGTGAATAAAGTGAAGGAACGCTTTTCTAGAGGGATGAAAGTGATTGCAATGTGGATGTCAGATAACTATCTTCAGTTAAATCCAGGAAAGACAGCGATTATACTTTTTGGGAAAGCTCAACAACTTTGGACTCCTGAATGGTGGTCCTCAGAATTAGGTAATGCTCCTATTCCCAGTAAGGCCGTAAACAATCTTGGCGTCAGGCTAGATCAGGAGCTCACCATGAAAGAACCGGTCCTATCCACAAGGGATCCCTGTTTCTATATGCTCTGCATTCTGTGGAAAGCACTTCCCTTTCTCTCATTATTGTCCAGGAAAACCTTGGTACAGGCTCTGATTGTTAGCAGGTTGGACTACAGTAATACATTATTGGTTTCTGCCCATTAGACATTACTGTCCAAGTTACAGGTCGTGCAAAAAACTGCTGCACGGCTTATCTTCAACCTTCCTCCAAGAACTGACTCTTCTCCACCATTGAGATCAATATACTGCCTACCAGTTCACAAAAGAATCATGGTTAAAATGTGCTGCCTAACCCATAAAGCCTTAATGGAGAAAGGCCCGAACTATTTACATCAGAAATGTAATTGTTATTGTCCTGCTAGGAATTTGCGTTCCAGAGATGATGCGCTATTTACCATTCCCTACATCCGACGATCTCGGTGCAGCGTATATCCCTCTCCTATACGGCCCCCACCTATTGGAACAATTTGCCATTTCATGCCTGTTCTTGCACTGTTAAAAAACGATTAAAACTGATGTTTTAATTATTTTCTGCTTGTTGGCCTCAGGGCTGAAATACCAAATTAATTAATAATAAGAAAATTTAAAGGAATAACCCAAATGATGTAGTTATTAGAAGAAATCACATTTCCCCCTACAGAAAACACCTCGACTTTTGTATGCGCCCCGGGAATTCAAGTCTTGGCAATTAATGAGGTGATTTATTTAAGATGCCTTTGTAGTTAATGTAAATCATTTTTTGTGAAGTTCCCCAAATAGAACGCTACACTTTAGGGCCCGCGCTTGAAGTTCCTGGGAAGTCCACAACAGGGCAGAATTAGCTGTTGCTGAATGGCACCTACAACTGCGGGATGCTGAAAGTGTCGAAAGCACATAATGAGTTGTAGTGTGTGTATGGGCGGCACAGATTATAGAACAACTGCATGAAAGAAGCAGAGAGAAGGATAACATTGAAGATATTATGCCTACATTGTTTAAGCAGCAGACCCAGCGCTGACAGGACACATCCATTGTAAGCTTTGTCCTGCAATTAAGGTGGGTTGCTGTTCTGCAACCTGTTTTATTAGAAGATTCGGACTAAATCCTGAGCCAGATGTTCAGCCAATGGTATTTAGTTTCCAGGTTCTGCCATGGCAACCCTTTCTATTTTGGCGCCACATATACCTCACTCCAGACTTCAACTCTTGAACCAGATGTCTGACATTCTTCAGGAACCACCTGCTATCCTGTAGTTACAACTGCCTGAGATTCTGTATCTAGTCTTTGGGAGGTTTCAATTCCAGTGGATCAATGCCTTTTTAAATGTCAATATACTAAAACTATGCCCTTGCTTTAATGGACAATAAATGAAATGCTGTTTACAGTTATTTTAATTTTAATACAGCTATGTATGTCACTAATTTATTAACACAATATTAAGCTCATCTTTTTCTATCTTTTAAATGTGCTCCGTTGTCATGAATTAACAAGGGTCTCATTTGTTCGTATCATCTTCCTACCGGGGGTTACATGTGTGATACCGAGCACAGGGAAGTCTCTGCACTGCTATAAATTCCATTAAAATTGATTTTCCAAACTCATTCATGCCTCTGGTTCAATCTTGTCCTTGGGTTATCTCTAAATTGGATATATTCCCTACTTCTGTCTGCTCTTGGGTATTAGTTTATTAAGATCTCAATGTAAAAAGCTCTTAACGACCAACTAACACAATCATACCCTTGCCAGTTCCAGTTACTCGGCAGAAATCATTTGTTTTACCTATTTCTTCATCAGATTTAAGTTCTGTTGCCCAGTCTCTTGCGACCTCTAGCCTGCGTCACGAAAACTCCAGCCATTACTAATGCTCACTTAAAATCTGTACTTCAGATGGTTGCGAATTTAGCCAGGCAAAGAGCAAATAACATTACACCGATTTTGTTCTCTGTGCATGGACTTTGGTTACAATCTCTTGTTAGGATTACATTTGCTTGTATTGTATTCTGAAAATCTAGAGTATGTCCTCGTAGTCCCTGAGCTACCTGGGAATACAATTAAGAAATGGAGAAAGAATCCCCAGGGGAATATTTTTCAAAACACTTGAAATATTTAGATTACTGCTAAATCTCATGCATTCAGCTTCTCAACTTTTAAGAGAAAATGCATATTCACAATGACGCATGAAACAAGAGATTGACCTACGCACAGTAAAAAAGCAAGTCCTAGTCATTATTTGTTATGAGTGCATCAGTCCCCAATTCTTCAGGAGAGATCAAATGTTGGGCCATAATGTGGTTATGTGAAAAGTCAAGAAGTGCAGTGAAAAGGGAAACAGCACAGTTTGAACGTGACAAGTCAAAAAAGAACTTCAGTGTGGAACAGTTTGGTTGCAGATTAGTCAATATGGCACAGAGAATAAAATAAGAATGAGCTGGACAACCTAGTGGAGGAGAAAAAAAAAGGTGGAATTTACGTTTCAGTCTTAGATCGTAGTAAGCGTGGACCCTCATCAGACCACCTGGGAGCACCTTCCAAGGGATGTTTGGATCATAAACATCCACTAATTTGGAAGATGTACAGCAACTGACGAGAGTAATTTGCCATGAAGCATGGGATTTAATCGCTATAAGTTTGCCACCGATATTTAAAGGACAACAAAGTACAATACGTCAACGTGTAACTAAGGAAATGGGCTATCTCCTCACGTGGAATGAATCAAAAGTTATTGAAAATAATCTGAGTTTCTCCAAGTGTGACATTCACAGTCAAGCATTTGGTAACTAAAGTCTCAACATGGGCGCAGAAAGCTATGAAAGAATGTCCTCCGTATTAAGAAAAACCAAGGCGTTGGCTTTACATTCTTCTATGCATTTGCTTTGCTTTGCTTTTACCATGGCTCATTAGGTTTCACGAAGAAGGGCTTACAGAATTTCTAAATCCTAAAGGGAACACCAAAGCTTCAGCACATTATTGGTTTCAGGGCGTGAACTATCCCAGAAACAGTTGTATTACAATCCTTCTGGTCAGGCACACACACATCTTCTACTCTGGGATACAAGCAGGATGATGTCTGAAAAAATCCAACTGACAAGACAAAACATTACCAAGTCAGGTGGTAGCTCAAGTAGGAGTGGTGCTCATTTCTCCGATGTCTGGTGGAAGCTGGTGCTACCTCTTGTTAGAACCTGCGTCTTTCCTGTATCACCTGTGTGGGAAGCTGCGGGCCACAGAAAACAATGCCGTCCCCCGCTGCACCCCAACCTCCATTCCTCATTCAGAACAGCGAGGCAGGAGGAGGAAGGGAAGGAGGAGGCAGGACCATAGGGCCAAGATGCACGCCGGGCAGCGCCAGGACAGCGCGAGCGCGGCAGCCATAGGCGGATGCCGCTAAGTGTGAGCCCCAGTCCTCCACAGCAGCAGCCAAGCTAGGTCTGGGTGCGGCTTGTGGGGGGAAACCGGTGAGACCTGCTTGCCACCGGCCCTGTGCACAAGCAGCAATACTCTTGGGGGCCCCACGCAAAGGGGGCCTAAGCGCCGTCCCCCCAACCTTACTGCATACAGGGCAGAGAGGCCCCAGCAGGATCCAGTCGGCACCAGCATGCCCCAGCAGGCCAGCAGTAAGATCCAAGGGGGTGGGCCAACAGGTAGTCCACCTCCAGGAACCAGGTACGTCAGCGCAGTATGCTGCCACACCACTTAGTCTTCAAGCAGCAACGACGTAGCCAGTCATAGCCAGCTGCCACCGAGAGTCCGTGCTGGGCCCCTCCAGAAGCGGCCTGCCAGGCCAGTGAGGCTTGTGGGGTTCCCAGGGCGGTTTCTGGTGAGACCTGCTCGCCGTCAACTCCTGCTTGAATCAGGTAAAACAGTGGCAGCACCACAACAGAGGCACTGATAGGCACGCAACTCAAACAGCAGCACCAAAAAGCATAGGAAGCAGGGCTAACAACGGCAGACCACAGCACATCCCGGTAACTGCAAGGAGGGATCGGCTTGAGTAAAGGGTACTCCCGCACCCCACCCCCCAGTGTAATTACAGTGGGCCTCTCCTGGGAGGGCGCTCCTCCAAGTAAAGCAGCACAAGAATCCATGCCGAAATTATCCATGCCATGTGCTCCAAGTGCACAACTACTTCAAATAGCCCAGGACAATTCATTTGAGCACACCAGCCAACCTAGAAAGTGGGGAGCCCCCATATCCCCAATCATAGTGATAAAAGGCAGGGGCTGGTCACCAGGAAACCTTGCCCCTAAAGTTAATGGCATAGAAGGAAGCCTCAAAGGAAGCCTGGACAAGCCGGGCCCAGTATCACTAGCCTCAGCGAAGTACTCAACCTCCCCCCGCAGGGAGGTCTCTCTCACACAGGAAGAATTAGAGGAGGTCTTCAACAAAGAAGAGGAGCAGTGTTCCGAGGGAGAGGGTGCTCTCTTTACACACGCAGAAAAGAGCGTAAATCAGTCCCATACTATTGGGGCATAGGCACTCAAAATAGCACAAAACCACAGTCTCTCTGACACAAAGGGCGCCCTGCTGACTGGATGGGATGGCTTAAACAACACACTAACGGCCATAACTAATGCAACGATCTTCAACACAGACAAATTAGACATCCAAATCCAAATTCTGCAAAGTTTGGGATCCACCACTATGGCAATAGACAATAAGCTGGACAAGTTAAACGTGCTCATTCGAAGAGCACAAGCTCACATGGAGGCCGACAAGGGCCTGGTGAATCAGACATACCAGTGTCACTGCAGCCCAATTTTGGATAAACTCCAAGAACCGCCATCAGCTATATCCATAATAGTGACAGATCTAAAGCAGGAATCGGGTCAGTGGAGAGACGTCAAGCAGCATCCACAACACCCACAAGGCGTTTGCGCCCGCAAAAAAGAACATCTATCTATAACGCTCAGGATGAAGCAAGCCCAGTACAGGCTTTAGGGTATTCAGTGGCAGGCTCAAATCAGGAGTACAAAATAGTGGAAGGTCCCTTCATTCCCGTCCTGTCTAGGGAAAACAAAAAACACCTTAGGAAAATGCATAATAAAACAGCAATGGATCCGGGAGTTAAATATCCACACCCTTCCAGTCACTGCAATCATATCCCACTGAGAGGAAACCCCAGGGCAAAACATAAGCAAATCACAGAACAGAAAGAGTACACAGCTCCTGCTCAACTGGGAAATTCAAAGTCTCAGTCAACAACAGACCAGCAGCCATCCTCACTGTTTAGGAACAATCTTCAAAGGCAGCAAGAAGAGGGTGTCACGGATTCGGGCAGGTCTGATCAGGACTCCGGTTGGGACACCCCTTGAGGTCACTAAATATCCTAAAGAGGTAGTGTACTGGGGCAGAAGAGCAGCTAAAGGCATACACAGGAAGGACAGCTTTGGACAGGCACAGGAAACAAGAAGGTAAAAGCAGAGCAACCCTTGTGTGAACAAATAGGAAACTGATTACCAGTGGACAAACACGCTGGGGTTGTACAAAGAATAGGGCGAAGAACCTCCCACAGCGACAGGGAATGTCAATGCCTCTGTGCAGTTTGCTCTTACAGATAGTCACCCTGCCAGCCCCATAGAAAGGAGGCAGCAGAAGTGATTCTGTCTCTGGACCCCAGAGCACAAACACGGATAGTACTTACATACACAAGACAAGCTCTTGTGAGTCCAGCTGGAAAGAGGGGCAATTCCTGGAAAAACAGCATTAGGACACTGTCACTGTTAGGCACGAAAGACAACGTATAACACTAGACAAGGATGGGGGCTGGAATTGCCTCCTGGAAACCAGGAGCCAACCCCAGTACAAAGGAGGACACTTATACACTGGTGAAGACTGATAAAACACTTACACACAAACACAAATACCAAGAGGAAACGGAAACAGAAGGAACAAACTAAGAGGCAGAGGCAGGAACTGGGAACAGGCTCAGGTTGAAGCAAAGGTAGGACTAGAACTGGAAAACAGGGCGCAAACTTCTGGCTGGAACAAACAGTGACGAATGGGAAACAGAGAGCAGGCTCTGGCTGGAACAAGCAAGGACAGGGCTGGAATACAGGGAGTAGGAATAAGCAGAAAACAGGACTGGGAAACAGAGAGCGGGTTCATGCTGAAACAAGGCAGGAGCAGGACAGAAAAACAGGGAGCAGGCTCTGGAAGAAACAAACGGGTACATGGTTGACAGGGAACAGACTCTGGCTGGAACAATCAGGATCAGAGCAGAGAAACAGGAAACAGGTTCAAGCTGGAACAGAACAGGAACAAGACTGGAACACCATCCGAATAGGGATCTGTAACACAAAGGCATTGAACTCCACTGCACAACGATGATCTTGAGGAAATGGCTGTTTATAAGCAGTTCCAAGCTGCAGAAAACCCCAGGAGGAATCACATGACTGGGCTGCACAGGAGAGGTCTCAGGTGTGTGTAGTTTCAGACACTCACAAGTCCTGGAGGAGAGGATCCGGTGATAAGGAGCAACTGGACTTCTCCCATACAAAACAATGTAAAACAGAATCCAGGCTTTCCTGACTACCAGGCTGTGCATTATGAGATTTGCAGTCCCAGGAAGCAAATGCAATGCTACAAAAGTATACCATGGAGAAAAGAGAAACAAACGGGAGTCAGCAAGGGACTCTAGATGAGTGTTCAAGGTGATTCCCAGACTACCAACAGTTCTCTTATAGCGCCCCCTAGAAATGGGACGACAGAGTTGTAACAGAGGGAGGAGCAGGACTAACTGGACATAAGATCATGGGGGCACTCAGCTCAGAAATCACAATAGGTGACCTCAATGGATTACAATAAAACTGATCAGGGCCCGCAGCCCAGTCACAATCTGTACCCCCTGAAGCAATCACTCACCTCTGAACTATGGGGAAGCATGGCTCATCAGGATTAGATCTCAGAACCATCTTCAGCTCAAAGGTACATCCGACAAATACAAGTGAATGGGAGCACTGTAAGAACCAGCTCCAACCAGTTGTAGTGAAATATGTGTTTTGACCACTGACTTTGTGTTGCACCACTTTGCACCTGGATTAGCTGTCTAGTGTTCACCAGTTGCAGACTACATTTTGTATTCAGTTTAGCTGCCTATTGACTTTATCATAGCATTAGACCCTGCCATGTTAAAGCTGCTCGTACTTTTCCACATTGTAAACTGTGCAATCTGTCTTGTTTTCGTGCTCTTTCTCACCAAAAGCTAGGACATATTATCACCGAAGAGCTTGTACATAATATGGAGGAGTCAGTCAGTCAGCATGATAAGAATGTTTATGGTACAGCAGGGAACGGCTTAGGATTGGGAGAGACACCTTGGGAAACTGCCCAGTTCCAACCGGTTTCTTTCAACCCTGACCTAAACTAGCCAGCATGTTTGAATTGCAAAATGAGGGGGGGGGGGTTCCAGAAAGCTCCTTGTGTTTTTTTAAGATATAAAAAGACCCAGTGCAACAGCGTGAGAGAGAGTGAGTGATCTCAGTCAGGACTTTAGATGATGAATCCCTGACCTCTTTCCCCTGAGGGTAGAGATCTCTTTCTCGCAGTAAAACGGGGTCTTTGTCTTGCTGGCATGAAAAAGATGAAGAACTTGGCAGGTCCTACGGTGATGCATTTTTACTTCATTATTTGCTTTGCAGTATTATAGAAATACATATATTTGCTATGTACATAGCAGTGGAGAATTATTTTGGTATGTTTTCCTTTCATTGCTGTGACTATTTTTAAACGTGTGCTTTCAACATGCTAATCTCCTTTTAGGAACCTCGTGGTGAAATAATAATAAATGTCTTCTTTGACCTAAGAGGCGCATTCCAGAGATTTTTGTCAGCTCAGTCAGAGAAAAGCAATACACCGGTTCAATTTGAGACTCTCACTCAGGTAATCTTCCACAGAAGGGCCCCTGAGGGCCCAAGCAAGCTGACCGGTGATCCCACCTATGAGGGGTCTACACCCTGGACCCCAAGACCAATGCGGTCCTACGCAAGCCCTCCAAATCATCAGCATTGTACATATACCACGAATCAAGTGACCATCGCGGCAGAACAAAAGGCAATCACAGACACCACAATTACGTTAGCCCTGAACACCACAAAAGGCGAAAAATCAACAATCAAGCATTCACCACCCCCAGAAGTCGGGGTGCCCCCACCCTTATTTTCTGCCCGACCTACAAATCTCAGAGCCCTTGGGACATCCTTAATCAAGGCAACCCTATGAGAATCTGCAGTGCTATCCAAGGCTTAGAATTAATAAGTAGTAAAGAACTACAATATGTAGCCTTCTTAGCACCAAGAAAGGGTGACATGAGCGAGTGCACTGAAGTTTGCTTTAGCAGCACAGAGATAGCACAGTTAGTACTGTCCAAATTGGAGTTAGTCGAAGACTGTGGTATAGAGCTAAAGGAAGCAAGTAGAGCAAAATACCCCTTCTTTCTAATCCCGCAAAAAGAACACAATAAAAGAGGCAACCTCTTGACAACAAACCCCCGAACAGACAACCAGTGATCTTTCCTGCAACATGCTAAGGGGGCATCCCCCACCTTCACTATGAAGCTAAGAGAGCTCACAAAATCCATCGCCAAAGGTGTCTCACTGATAAGGCATTTCCAGGAAGAGGGACTGTAAGACGAGGAAGTCAGCAGGAACACACCCACTTTTTGATCCTGACGGAATACTGCAGCACAAGGATAGATCTGGAATCTGCTCTGCCAAAATAATCCCAATCGGACTCATTTAGTCTAAAAGTAAGTTGGGGGTCACAACCATAATACCCTGGGATATTGCAGGGGCAAGTAAAATTGCTCAAGACCCCAACTGAACAACTTCATCATCATCTGCCTACAGGAAACCTGGAAAGTAGCTGAAAATCTGTTAGCTGGATTTGAAGTATTCCTAAACCCGGCTGCAAAAGCTAAGCCCAACGGGCACCCAAAAGGCAGCCTCTCAACCTACATAACCACACGCAAATCACTCAATGCTAAGATCATTGACCTGCAATCAGCTCACATGTTAGCTATCATTATTGAAAATTGGTTGCTGGAACAAACATCCATGCCCGTCTTAATAATAAAAATTTACATCAATCCTAACATGATGCGTAATCAGCACCTGTTAGACACAACTGAAAAAGAATTGTTATCCCTAAGAGCGGCATATGGAAACTCCCCCTGGATCATCTCAGGTGACTTCAACCTAAACATGGCCAACCACGGTAAAAGAAGCTCCAGAGAAGGCGCCCTAGATCTGTGTCTGGGTATCCGACCACAAGAATCGCTTTTTAGGGACATGGACAAACGTGACCACCCCTTGGTTAGACTCGTAGAGGCACTAGGGCCCTAAATGACAGATTCCCCAAAGACACCCCAATGAACCTGTGTCACACCTCTAAGAAATCTGCTTCTACCTTAGACTACACTTTTGTTACAATGGACATCTTCAAGTACTTCCAAGATTTTGGCATAGAGGTGAGATGTGAAAGCAACCACCATCCACAAATAATGAAAATAGCGAACAATAATCTTCATGCGGCTCCACTACAGAGGATAGGCGAACAGGACCCAGGAAGCCACTTACATTGCATAAGATGGTCCAACATGCGTATACAGAAATATGAGACATGGAAAGCCAAGTTACCATCTGATCAAACGGAACAGGTGGATAGAATGTCAAAATGGGAGGCCATGTTGAAATCACTAAGGAACCAGCTGGGGCCCAATCAACCACTAAAGGTCAGCTTGCTGCCGAGCAGAGAACGGTGGTTCACACAGGACATAAGGCAACAAAGACAACAGCTTAACAAAACAGCCAGACTCCTAAAGAAACAACCGCCGGTGCTCTTTTCATGGACTAAGAAAGGAATACAAGAAGGCAGTATGGGAAGCAAAGCAGGCATACATAGATCAGGAATGGATCAGAATTGTGGAAGCTAGTAAAGAAAAGAACAGCTGGCTGCTGTGGTCCATTATCAATCAAATGGAGCTCAGGACCACTGGGATCTAAAGTAACGCGGTGCTGGAGAGAAAGTGGATTGAACACATCTCAAACCTCTATGGCGGCCCGAACACAGCGAAACCATTTCCCACCTCAAGCTGAGAGTGAAAGTCATTATCCTTTGAAGTACAAACAATTGAGGGACAACTGTAACATTGCAGACAGAGTGGGGCTCTTGAGCCAAACGGCCTCCATGTAGGGATACTAAAACACGACCCCGCCCTCTGGGCAGGCCTGCTCTGCAATCTGTTTAATGCCTGCAGAATAGAAAACAAAATTCCGGATTCCTGGAAAGGGGTAATTTTTCACCCAATTTACATGAGGGGTCCCTACTGGAACCATGACAACTATGGACTAATATCACTGCTTGACATTGACGCAAAAATATTTGTGGGTCTCCTGCTGGAGGAACTCAAATAATGGGCTATCACGCTTAATCTAATACCACTGAATCAAACCAGCTTCCGGCGAGGACTTCTGACAACCTGATAGCTCTAGCAATGCTTGCAGAAAAATACACAAACAAGAAAATGGCCCTTTACACCTGCTTCATGGACTTATCCAAAGCCTTTGACTCAGTGGGTCGGAACAGGCTGTGGGGGAAGCTAGCAAACCTCAAGATCCCGCCAGAACTGCTACAAGGAATACAGCTTCTGTACTCAGAAAACTGGGCAAGAGTGAAAGAAGGCAATAATGGAAGAGTGTCTGCCAAAATTCCGATAGACAGACATGTCAAGCCGGGCTGTGTTCTGGCTCCGATGCTCTTCAACCTTTACTTGGCAGACCTGTGCACACAACTGAACACACCAGCTCTCATCCCCCCAAACTGGGCAACCACCCTCAAACAGCTTTACTATATGCAGATGACATTGTCCTTCTGAATCTCTCGGGTACAGGACTCCAAAAAGTGCTAAACACCTTCAAACAGTATTGCAAGACTAATGAGCTGGTAGTAAACCCAGAGAAAACCAAGGTAGTCATCTTTGGAAATCAGGTAATCAAGAAAAATAAATGGCTCTGTGTGGATCAATCTGTGGAAAGAAGCAGAAGCTATAAATATCTTGCCGTCTGGCTACAGGAGCGCTGGTCGCATCGCCTGCACCTGAACAACCTGAAAGCTAGAATGGCGTCTCTACTTGCATCAGTTCTATCCCTGGCTTCAAACTACAAAGTTCAACCTGGTGCCCACTCCTCACAGTGATTAAAGCAAAGTTTCTGCCAGCCCTGGCATATGGTTTGGAAATATTTCCTGGTAGGCTAAATGACTTCATGAACATTGCCCAGAGCAAAGTCATTCGCCTTCTCTTCCACCTTCTATACAGCTCTTCTCCAGCGCAAATTGGACTGGTATTCAGGTTCCAAGACCAAGCATTAGCACAAGACGGGGCTTTGCTTAAATACGCCTCCATGTTAAGACAGGCTCAACCAAACACACTAAAGGCACTGATTTGGGAGGAAATTGGCACAAATTTGGCGGAAGTGTCAAATCCATGGCCAAAGAGAATCACTTCAGCCATAAAGGATCAGCAGGCAGAAGAGCTATGGCAAAAGTCTTCATCCCACAAAAACTTCAAGCAATTACTTAACAAACAAATCAAGCTGCTCTCATGGAGCAAGGGCAAAGACAAGTTTAGAAACTGATCGCACTCATGGATGACAATTAACACGTATAAGGCTCCAACAGCACAGCCTTACATGGCAAAAATATTAAAACCGTCCCTAAAAATAAAGGTGCTCCATGCCAGACTCGGACTACTACCTACATTGAATGCTGCACCAAAACGGTTTAGATCTGGAAACAGTGGAAGATGCAGACTTTGCGCACAGCAAGACTTCCTACACATCCTTTGTATATGTCCTGCTCGGCTACCCTGGTGACAGCTGTATGTTAAAAACATCTACAATGCCAATGGTATCAGATCATGCCGGCAGGCTATCCTGTTTAGTGTGAAAGGACTGACTCTGCAATACATGGCCTGTTTGGCCACATTTATTTTAAAAACTGAATACCTTTTAAAAGATAATACAAAAAACTAAGACGGTTGACCAAGCATCGGCTCGCATTAGAAATGGACACTGTGAGCTCTAGGCATATGAGTAATGGCTGCAGCATTTCCACCAACTGTGCTTTTATACCCTACCCCTGGACTGGACAAATCACATTTCAATAGTCGTAAAATCTCTGCACGAACAATTAACCTGACAACATTTTCACCTAGAGCGCTTTTGAGCAGGTATAATACACTGGTCAGTGGCTCAATGTTGATCTGGTATGTATGACTGAACACCATAAGGCGATCAACAAGTGATTTGGGCTTATTTTGTCTATTAACAGTAAGGGAGATATGAATGTATTGAACGTTTTATGGTATTCTAATGTTTTCTTTTGTATGATAATTGCAATGATTTTAATTAATTAAGCAATAAAGTATAAAGTAAAATAAAAGTGAGGGAGTTGTTAGAAGCTAATCCCGGGGGGGGGAGTCGCCCTTACCTGAGACAGCAGCTGCTGGCAGAGGCGGCAGAGGGGGGACCTGGTGCAGCGAGGGCGCCGGGACGTGCACCTGATTGCGGGTAGAAGCCATGCTGCGGGCCCTGATTGCACTGCCGTCTTCAGGAATCCATTGTCTGCAAGGAGGGAGAGAGTCTGGTGTTTACTCAGCATCCCCAGTGATACATCTGAGCTGTAAACACGTCGGCACACGAAGGGCAGATCAGCCGTGCTCCGTTAGAAGTGACAATGTGATCTGTAAGGACCCTGACGCCTCCCACCCCATGCACTGCATGCGTTTATGCGGGAGGTGGATGTTCAGTTAAACTCAGCAGTGGTCTTCAAACGTTTTAATGCCGCGCCCCCCAGATGAAAAATAAAAATCAATGGCCCCCCTCAGAATTTTTCACAATTATTTTATAAAGATGCCAATGTTTAAATATGTCTGGACTGATTTAAACATTGCAGTTAAGTACTGTTACCTTTTTAAAAATGCAATATCATGTTTCTGCTTAAAGCAAAGGCCTGTTATCTGTACAATGCTTCTTTTGGGCAGAGCCTGGCGCCCCCCAGATCACGTGAGGCCCCCCAGTATGAAGACCTCCGAGTCAGGGGGTCGCAGCCCCCCGTTGGCGGTGGGGGGGGGGGCGCGCGGGGGCGAGGTGCTCGCCGTGTGTTGACGCCTGAAGCCCTGACCGGCAGCCCGGGGCGGCGGGGGCACAGGCCGGGCTACCGGAGGGGCGCGGCTGGGCCGGTCTCTCAGAGTCACCCTTGCAACGAAATGGGTTAATATTACAGCCCACGCGCGGTCACCGCGGAGGGGCGGCTCCTGCACGCGCGCAGCACCCCCGGGCCGCGCTCTCACCTCGGACGGGGACAGGCACCGAAGCACCGGCCGGGCGGTTGCTAAGGACTCTTCGCGGCGGTAACTAGGGACGGCGAGCCGGAGGGGCCAAATCACGCTCAACCGCAGAAGTAAAAGAAGGACTACGCTGAGTGCAGCCGCCGCACGAAGGCCGCGGCCATCTTGGAACGGGAGAGCGCTCACTGACAGGCGCGGGAGATGCGGGAGATGCGGTAGAGGCGCATGCCGAGGGTTCATCCCACCAGGGAGGGAGCAGGGTCTGCTCCAGGCCCCCTGCGGGCCAGTACCAGGCTGAAACATGTCGACCCACCTCAAGGGATCTAAGACTCATAATTGTGCCTTACACATTCCATATTTTTTAAATCTTCTCACATCAGCCTAATAAAACAATTTCCATGGGCCAAAGCTAAAAAGTACCATTTCAATAAGGCTGGTGTAGCTGGGGTATTACCCTCAAGGACGGCTTCTCCATCTTCTTGAATTTAATTCTTTCATTTTCCAGTATGGTAGAATAGTTTCAACCAATACCCTTTCACAATGCCATCTTCTCACAATGTATTCGTTCATCTTTTTCTGTACCTCGTCACCCTTAAGAGCCGCCAACTATAATTTTTTTGGTTTTAACACCACTTGAGGCATCACATTCAAACATTAGATGATCTTCCTCTTCAAAATCCTCACTGCCTTGCTCCTCATCACAAGGGGCACTCTACAAGTAGTCAGCTGAAACACTGATTATGCCAGAAATGCATTCCATTGTGAATTAATATTCTTGCAACTTAATTTAGTAATCCAGGGAGATATTTTGTCAGGCGTGCCACCATCCAGGATGATCACATGGGGCATGTGATCAGGTCGAATTACAAATTATTTTCCCCATAGAAAATGTTTGAACTTATTAACTGCCCAGACATAGGCTAATAATGTGCGCTCAATTAATGAAAATTATATTTTTTGCAAATTTTTTACTAAACAATGTGTGACATACATTTCTTCATACAGAAATGTAAATCAGAGCCCAAAACCCCCACAAAATCAGCGAAAGGACTAAGCATTTGTAACATCTCCTTTAGTCTCAATCCTGCTAATCCTGTCTTGTCGGTCCAGCTCCAACCCACCTCCCACCCACTCAGCTCTCAGCACTTCATCTCCTCCCATCAGGTTCCACGACTGGCTATCCACGCGCCCCATATCTTCTCCCATTTCTTGGGGCAGCCCCTACTTTGGTAGGCCACCTTTTCTGCTCCTTGGCACCAGTCAATATCTGAGGCCCATTCCTCCACACTCCGGCACTGATGAGCCGCCCTAGCCACATTCAATTTGGCCACAAGCCACAGCCATATTTGTTGGTATCTTGTCCACAGTGAGCCCCCTGTTATCACCAGGAGGAGCCACCTAGGGTCTCTAGGGACCGGCACCTCCTGAACCCGAGCCATTTCACTCACCACCGCGCCCCAAAAAAGCTGGATTGGAGGACAAAACCATAATACATGATAAAAGGTACCAACTAACCCACACATGATTCTGAGGTTGTGTACCACATCTTTTGAAGGCTCACTCAGGACAGGTAGGATCTGGGCAGTATTCTCAATTGTACAAGGCAAATCGAGCTGGAATGGCATATATCCCAAGCACTTTTCAGGGCGTCTGCCCAATCAGCATCGTCAAGACCACCCTCAACCTCCCAAGAGGATCAGGTGAACTATTGATTAGTTTCCTGTAGATGGTCGATATTGCTTGTTCTGGGAGTGGCTCTTTAAGAATCCTGTCCTCAAGTAGTGTCATCTCCTGTAGCTCTTCCCCCCCTCCAGTATGTACCTTTGAAGTGCATGTCCCAAATTTAAGGACCTAAAGTGTTCAGTTCCTTTCATATCGTACTCCCTCCAATCTCTCAACGGGTATGAGGGCCTTGTCTCTCCAAATGTCCCCAGATGTTCTATACCCATTAGCGACCATTTGGAGAATCCCTTCTGCCCGCCCACCTCCAGAAAGAGGTCACTGTTCCACAGTCAGGTGCACATAGATAGCGACTCGGCTTCACCTAAGTATTGATAAGCATTCCTCCAGGCTTGCACCACAGTTCGTGTGTGTGTGTCAGTAGAATCCAGACTCCCTGACGAATGTATAGCACCCCATTGTGCCCATAGTCACCTTAGCAACTCTGTAAGCTGTCTCCGATTGTGATACAAAGGCCCAGTCATTAGCCACCTCCAGCTGGACGCCCAGTAGTACAAACATGCATTTGAGATTGCCAGCCCTCCTTCATAGACACCTATTTGAAGCTTACTTAGTGCGATGCACGGGAGTCCTCCCGCCCAAATCAGTGTTCAGAGTGCTGGTGAATTTTGAAAGACATATAGTAGTCAATGCAAAGTCCTCTTTTTGTATAGAGCTGCTCTACGCCTAAGTGTGAGTGGCAGGGTCCTCCAATGATCTGCATCCCTGTTAAGTCTGACTAGTTGTGGGGTCAGGTTGCGGTGGGGAAATTCCTGTGGGTCATGCGTAATGTATACTGAGGTACTGGAAGCCAGCGCCTTCCACTGGTATTTTGTTACGGGGAGGGAGTCTGGGAATCTCCCCCGTTAATGGGTATATCAGGGATTTGTCAAGTTCATGCTATATCCAGAATGATCCCCGAAGATTTGGAATATTTGCAGGAGTCGATCAATGGAGCGGGCAAGGTCAGTGACAGAGTAGCAGGTCATCTGCATATAAAGATATGCGCTCCTCCCAGCCCTCCATACCCAGTATACCCCAGACCAAAGGGTTCTGGTGAATCCAAGCTGCCAGCAGTTCCAAAGCTACTGCTAAAAGCATTGAGAATACAGGGCATCCTATTTTTTGTATTTATAAAGCGCACTCCAGCCGTAGCATTGGAGCACTAAGCAACAGTGAGAAGAGTGACCAAAGGAGAAACAGAGAAGAAAAGGAATAAGATTACTGAGGAAAAAGCCAGGTCTTTAGTTGCTTCCTAAATGACAAAAACTTATGTTTCTTCCTGATCGTCATGGGGAGCAAATTCCAATGTTTGGCAGCAGCCACTATGAATGCTTTATCACCCCATCTGACCTTACGAGTGAAAGGAACATGGACCAGGTAAGGTCCTGTTGATCTAAGCTGACGAGTTGGAACATACCAGCATCAATTTGAGGTCAGGTATTCAAGTCTGCACATGTATAAGGACTTATGTGTCAGACATATCATTTTAAAGATAATGCGCTTCTTGACTGGTAATCTATGTAGCTGTCTCAGACTACCACTAGCCGAGGCTGAGCGGAGAAGATGTAGTATTAGACGGGCTGTTGTATTCTAAATTAATTGATTGGAGTTTACTGAGCAAGGTTTTGTCAATATTAAGCATTAAAGCATTACAATAATCCAATTTAGAGATCACTAGAGCAAGGGACACCGTAATTCTGAGCTCCTTTTGTAAGTATGGAAAAACTATTTTCAGAATGTTAAAAGTCCAGAAACAGGCTTTGGCAATAGAATTAACTTGCTTTTTGAAGGATAGGCCATTATCCAATCTAATCCCCAAATTCATAGGGGCGCTTATGTGGGCCTCCGCGCACTGATGGCCACCAGCGTGCACTCCACAGATCCCAGCTAGAGCCAAAAAGCAAAATCTCAGTTTTGTCACCATTCATCTTAAGCCAGTCCAGGCTCATCTATCTATTAACCTCACTCATGCAGCGGTGAAAACAATCTGCAACTTCCTCTCAATTTTTTATCAACGGAATGATTAATTGTGTGTCGTCTGCATAGGAAGTGGCCAAAAAGCCAAAAGATCGAATCAATCTGGCCAGTGGTGCTACATACAGATTGAATAGAGTGGGACTAAGCGAGGAGCCTTGAGGGACTCCACCCAGTAACTGATAGGCAGGTGCTCTAAAATCCCCGCAACTTACTGTAGTAGACCTTTCCTCCATAAAAGACTTCAGCGTATTCAGTGCTGTACCTCTGACACCCGCTTGATAAAGACGGTGTGCCATGATGTGTGGAGAAATGGTGTCAAAAGCTGCTGATAGATCGAATAGCACTAAAATCTCTCCGAGCCCATTGTCAACTAATCTCCAGATAGTATCCGATGTAGTAATAAGGGCAGATTCTGTGCAATGGGCTTTCCCAAAACCATGTTGAGTGGAGTCTAAACTGCCAGAATCTTGGAGAAATTTGGCAAGTTCTTCATTAATATGTTTTTCAAAGATTTTAGTTTGAAAAGGCAGCAAGGAGATAGGCCGGAGAGTCTAAAATCATATGCATCACCAACTATTTTATTTTTTAGAGGCACCACCGTCACTTCCTTCCAAAGCGGGGGGAAAACTTGCGTAGTCGGAACCTCCTAAAATATCAGAACGAGGGCTGTGGAAACTAAATCGGGAGCAAGCTGTAATATGTGCAGAGGACAAGGGTCCCAGGGGGAACCAGATTTAATGCGCAGCATAAGCTCTTTAACCCTGTCTAGACGTAGCAGCTGAAAATTAGTCAGCATGGGGCTGTCATAGTTTGTAGAACTATTTGGACACTCATATGAATCTGATTCATTCACAGATTACGTGAAGCTAGCTTGAATTTGCACAGCTTTATTTTCAAAGAAAAGAACCACTTTAAAGAGTTCTCTAGGGGCATTTGCTGCTTCCTTAATTTTATGAGGGTAGAACTCAGCTTTAGCTTTAACTTTGTTGATTGCGTCTTTATAAATACTAAGGGTTGCTCTAAGCTTTCCATTTTCCTTAGAGTTGGAGTCTAGTTTCCACCTCCGTTCTTGTTGTCGGTATTTCCTCAGCAGATTCTTAAGATCATTGGAAAACCAGGGGCAGCTGACCTTTTTCTTCCCTACAAATCGGGGAGTTCTATGCGGGGCCAACTGATCAATAGCTATTTTGACCCCCCTGATTGAACCTGTCTGAAGCCGACAAAAGGAGTTTCTTTGCTGCTTCCCAACCTGCAACCAATGCTGGTCTTAATTGTTGATCCTTAATGCTGCCCCAACATCTAACTGGTTTCGCAGACGAACTGACATCCTGAGGGGATGATAGATTAGTCAGTCTAAAAATAAAGAGATGGTGGTCGGTCCAGTCCGGAGCCCTATTTAATAGAAAAACTAGATCATCGCTGCTGGCAAAAATCCCATCAAGCAGGTGCCAGCCCTATGAATGGTTGTTGTAACTTTTAGATTCCCATCAAAGACTGTCATAAGGTTCAAAAACTCATTAATATGGGGATCCTGACTATCATCAAAGTGCATGTTAAAGTCCCCCAATACAATATATTTAGAAGTCAAAGTTATTGGCTCAATTATGGATGGTCAGTGATGCAAAAATGTAGAGTAGGATCCTGGAGGTCGATAAATTAACAATCCCTCAAAGAGCATGGTATTTTTCTGACGAATTTTAAAGTAAACACCCTCAGATCTCTGAAGCAACATTTATGGCTTCCCACTGACAACAGAAACTGGTCTTAAAAATGATCGCCAGCCCACCTCCTCTACCTGTTATTCTGTCCAGTCTTCAAAATGAATATCCAAAAGGAGTAGCTGCTATAACATCAGGACTAGAATCTTCTCTAGCCCAGGTTTCGGTGATAAAGAGGCAATCTAAATAATACTAGATGATCAAATCTTCTATTTCGGTCTTATGTTGGACCAAAGAGCGTGCGTCGATCAAGGCACAGATCAAAGAATTAGTAGTGACCACCTCGTTATTGTTATGGTTTTCTCGTACCACCAGTGGTATAGTGTGGGAAGAAGTGGTATTAGGTGGTGTCCAGGGTGACAAATTGCAAAATTCACAGCACCACCTGTCTAATTTTTCTGGGGAGATCCCAAACCTATGTTCACAACTCTGTCCTCCTGCAAATCCCTGCTGCGTACTCCTCTGTAGGACAAAGACCCGGGACACAACCCCATTAACTCTCACCCTTGCTAATAGTTCCTGACATAATAGTTGGAACGAGGCACAGAATCGGGGGCTGAATCCCATTCTTCACAGCGTCGCAAACATGTAGCCCCACTCTACATTATCAAACTACATTCTGGCATCCAAGGCTAATAGAAAGGCTGGCACATCTCTGGGGGGGCCGCGTCATGTTGAGCAGTCCATACAACCGGCAGAGATTAAGGCGGGTACTTCTACAGGGCATAAAGCCCAAACAATCATGGTGGACTACAGAGGAGACAACTTTCTGTAACTGATTCGCGAGAGTCTTAGAGAGCACTTTTGCCTCAACTTTTAAGAGAGAGAGAGATGGATCTACATGACTCACACTCCGGGAGGGCCGCGTCATGTGGAGCAGTCCATACAACCGGCAGAGATTAGGACGGGTACTTCTAGAGGGCATAAAACCCAAACAATCAGGGTGGACTATGGAGGAGACAACTTTCTGTAACTGATTTGCGAGTGTCTTAGAGAGCACTTTTGCCTCAACATTTAAGAGAGAGAGAGAGAGAGATGGGTCTATATGACTCACACTCCGTGCGTGGGTTCCCTTGCTTATGTATGACTACGATTGGAGCTCTGTGTTGGTCTACAGGGAGTTTTTGGTCTGCCAATGCTTCCCAGAACATTTCAGTCAGCTGTTTCACCACCTTGTCTACCAGTCCTTCGTACAATTCCACTGGAAGCCCCTTAGGCCCCACGGCCTTACCTGACTGTACATTCCTGAGTTCCTGTCCTATTTCTGCTACAGACAAGTCGTCCTCAAGTGCCGACCTGGCTATGTCCGAGAGTCTCAAGGACAATGTCTTTCAGGAGGTCCTCACAGTCTCCTTCCGTCATGAGCGACTTGAAGGCATAAAGGCACTCAAAATAAGATGCAAAAGCTTTTGCTATGTTTACACTGGTTCTCTTCACCTCTCCCCTTTCTTCCACTACCTCCCGTACACCCCCTCTGGTCCCTCCTGTCTAACCTTCTAATAACTTGTTACGCAGATCATATAAATGTGTGTGTGCGCGCAGGGCGTGTTTATGGGCACAGTTTTCAGCCAGATAGCAGAGTTCTACCTGCTTGGCTTGCAGGCTGCAATGCAGCTCCAACATATTTCCCCCCCCCCAGAGGTGGGCCCCTATTTCACTCTTCAGAGTTTCCATTTGCAGCTTTTTTGCTCCTTCTTCTTTCCCCTGATCAAAGTCTGGGCCTCCCCACGAATCACTGTTTTAAAAGCCTCCCACAGTACATAGTTAGTGGCAACTGTTCCCATATTTTCCCGGAAGTAATGGTCTGTTCCGTCCCTAGCCTTGTCCTCGTCCTTCAGGTACCATGTGTCGAGTCTAGGTGGAAGTATCTGGCCTCGTGTTGAGTCTAGGTGGAAGTATCTGGCCTCGTGTCGAGTCTAGGTGGAAGTATCTGGCCTCGTGTTGAGTCTAGGTGGAAGTATCTGGCCTCGTGTCGAGTCTAGGTGGAAGTATCTGGCCTCGTGTCGAGTCTAGGTGGAAGTATCTGGCCTCGTGTCGAGTCTAGGTGGAAGTATCTGGCCTGAGTGGGCCACTAGAGTAATCCCAAACCTATCTACAGCTTTGTAATGATTCCTACGGAGGTGGGTCTCCTGTAATAGAACAATGTCTGGGGCCAGCCTACGGCTCTGTTGTAAGACGATCATTCTTTTAATCTTACGCCCCAGACCATTCACATTACAAGACAACAAGCTAACCGCCCGCTGCACTCAGGTCTCAATTGTAGAAGCTGGAAGTAAAGTTTCAGTTTTTTTCTCCTTAGGATCCCAACCCCCAGGGTCTATCTAGAGTCTACATATTCCAGCAGCCTCTGGCCCACACACTGCATGCCCGCAACTAACAATCAACCACTGCAAACTGCACAACTTAACCAAACCCCTTAACTTTCCCTCTTCCCCCCACCCTGCTTCGCAGGTCCCCAAATGCCCACTGTTCAAACTGGCAGAGCACCAGTCACCCCATAATGCACAACCGTGGGTGGGTTTGTAACGCCAATAACTGTTGACCGTTTTCACATTTGTGGATGAGCTCTTCGCTTGCATAAAAGATTACCTAGCCAGTGTGCTGGTCGGCTCCACATTTTTTCTCAGCCTATGTTCTATGATGGTGCAACCCCCGCAGCATTCCCAGATTGTTTCGAATCTGCCGGACCCGGCGACATCTCCAAGCAGGATGGGGACTCTCTCCCCTGTCTCTCGCCTGGTGGCTGTCGTTCCATTAAATTATCTACCTCTCAGGAGGCCCTTGGGGGATGGACCATTAAATTATCTCCCTCTCAGGAGGCCCTTAGGGGATGGACCATTAAATTATCTCCCTCTCAGGAGGCCCTTGGGGGGATGGACCTGGTGTCCTTCTGAGACCCTGGAACCTTTCGCCTCTCCTAGGCCGTCTCGCCCCACCATGCGCCAGCCCTCCAGCCAGTCCATGCCTTCTCCAGGGACTGGAAGAGCCAGGATTGACCATCCGCCACCACGATTAGCTTTGCCGGGAAGAGCATCATGTATTGGATGTTCCTGGCCCTGAGCATCTTATTCACCTTCTCGAAGTTGCGGCGCTGTCATTGGATGAATAGAGAAAAGTCAGGGAAAATTCAGACATTTACGTTTTCATAGTGCAGGGCCCCTTTTGCTCAAGCCACTTGTAGAACTGCATCCCTGTCTCTAAAGGCTGAGCAGTCACCTGTAGCCCACAAGCACAGGGAACTCTCTCCCCGAACATGCTGGCGGCGTTGCAGATTCTCCCCGCCTGTCTTGCCTTGCATATCCAGGAAAGGAAAATGTGTGTCAGGTCATCTGCCCTAAAGAGTGGTGTCTCAGGACACAGCAGCAGTGTCTGCACTGTGGAGGATGATGGGCCAATGATGGACAGGGGATGAATGCTCCACAGTCAATCAGTGCTTCTCCTATTGTAAACAGGGCTTGGCATAGTGACATAACCCTTCTCTTCACCCTCATCGTGCTGGTAGTTTTGTTTTATGTCAACTGATGCTCGTTTAATTAGCCTCTGCACAGTGCTTGGGCTGCATAACTAAGATACAATGAATGAAACAACAGGGCGATGTTGGTGCATGTGCCCGGAGTGTCCAAGGAAGGAAGTCTGTATTGTGGAGGGATGACTACATGCAACAAGGTCAGCGGTCATCAGAGCATCACTCTTCCTGTCCTTTGCCCTGCTGATGAAACCAGTTGGTCATTCTGTGCCACAAATATACTCTTCTTGCCAACCTTTGCCACACAAAACCAGTCACTACCAATTCAGCCCCTGTTGCCTTTGCCTGCACAGACCGCGTACCAAAGACCGGTCGTCGGAATCACTTCTCCAAGCAGGACTAAGGAAATGAACTCCTGTGCTTTACAGTGGAAGACAGAAGAAATGCCACTAGCAGCCACACCTAACACTCTATTCTTTAAATGTAGAGAAGATAGAAGCAGTGTAGTGGTAAAAGTCAGCAAATAAACACAAGCAGATTGTGTGACCAAACCACTTTTATGGGAAAACAATTCAATTAAAATGTGCATTTGGAATCATGCAGAATGGGCATGTGGATTGAATAATTATTTTCAAAGTTAAAGCAATAGCACTGGGAACAATTCAGCTGAAACCATAAACTTTATGTGGTTCGTAGGTCAACATTTTCTGGCATCTGTTGATCACCGGAGCATCCCAATAGGAGGAGATTAATCTTTCCAGGACAATACAACGAGTACTGCTAGAGGGAGACCTTAAAGGCTCTGTCGTACACAGGGACGCACACAGTAAGATGTCACAGGACAAGCTGGCAGCAACAGGGAAAGTGTCTGACCACATGCCAACATTATAAGAGGTAGAGGCACTACCCCTTGATTAGTATGGGAGAAGCCAAACCCAACTCTCACAGTCAGTGCAAGGAGCAATAATGAGCAACTGATCTGCAGTCACCTCTCTTATCTAACAAATCCTACTGCTGGGGTCCACTCCAGTTTTTCTGAAAGTCTATCAGAAGGCCCTTAGCTGCCAATGTCTTCAACCCCCTCTCTCCTGTTTCATTCCTGTGATTACCCCATTATTGGACTCCTCACCACCGTGGACACGAGCAGTTATTTGAGCACCTCCAGCTCTTTGGCACAACTTCGTTAGTAGACTCAAAGATGCCAGGGGTGCATAGAAGGTGACAGTTCTTGCAATAACGTTTCTCCAGCAGGCCCTGAGCAGGTGCAAGATTTTCATACTATCCTCTGCAGTTGTTACTGTAAATGTTAATTCGCCACTTTGAGATGGCACAATGTGAGGAACAGGCATCGGTTACTATTACAGATCCTCTTTTGAGGACTGCCCACAGCTCAATGTTCATTAACCATGAGCAACCTTGTGCTGGCTCCAGGCAGTCAGGAACCCGAAGCTAGCTGCTGCTGTCTGCTGTGCTGCTCGGTACAGGCTGTAGGCTCTCTCCACTGGGCATGCTTTGAACTTCTGTGCCATCCCCAGCTGCCAACGCCACAGGAGTTGATTCTGAGCTTGCAATCTGGTTCAGCTCAGCAGCTTTGGACTCCTGGTCACTGATTCTGCGTTGGACAATTCCAGGCATCAACCCCACGTAGGCACTCATCAACCGGTGGTTGGAACGGATTAGCTTTGAAGCACAACTGTCCAAGCATTTCTCCTGCAAAGAAAAAAAAAGAATGCAACTTCTGAGTGTAGCCTAAAATGTTACTTCATTTCAGCCCAAAGGGACAACTTAATGACCTGTATCCTCGGGAAACACATGATAAGAGGACGTCTGTATTATTTACTCATTTGCAGGTTTTAATCCAAGAAAGTTGAATAAACTGAAAAGCCCTTTGATGCCATGAATATATGATTTACATTTTGACTAGCATGACCTTTAGTAATAGTTCAAACATTTCCATGACTCCAGAAACGACGAGGCTGGCAACCAACCCTGAGGTAGCCAGTCTAGAAATTACAGTCACTACCCACGCATCAAAACTTTGTGATCAGAACTGACAATGAAGAGCAGTATGAATCCCCACCCCAAAATTGGATTTGACAACAAGCTCTTAGCCAACCACCAAGTGCACCCTGGAGAGCTATAGGAGATCTCTAGTGTGCTGGATGCAGAATATTGACTTGATAGGCCTCTCTGAGAGAATGGTGGCCCACAAAGCATAGCAATAATCCAAGTGGAGACTATAAAGTGCAAAGAAATCTCAGGCACTACTTCTCCATCCTTCCAACACCTATCACAAGATGCTCCTCTAACCAAAATAACTCTTTAATGTAGATCCAATGGACAGTAAACCACGATACGTGCCTGCCACCTGCTTAGAAGGTACCAACAGCCAGCTCATGTTTACCCAGTGCAACGGTCAAATGCTTTTTCTTTTAATGGACCACGCCCCAAACAATCATAAAAATGTGACTAGACATGCAGGTCAAGTAACTTGAATAATCTACTCGACAATAACTAACATAGTTGACCCGTAAACAGGTTTCAAATTGTGTGATGCTAGGCAAATATTTTAGTTTACAGAGTTGTCTTTCTTCATTCTCACATGAGAATAACTTCAAATATGTGAGCGCAGTATTTCTGCTGTACAAAAAAACTTCTATGCTTCATTAAATAGACTAAACATTTGTACCATGTATAAAAAGATTCTAGCCCACATATGGGGACACATGATCCATTACTTGCCTCAGTTTACGAATAGCTTTGCTAACAGGGCAGCGAGTATGTTTTAAAACTCACTTTTAATAAATATATCACTAAAGCATGATGTGGTCAAACACAGTCATTTACAGATCGAAAATTTCCAAGAAATGTCCAAAATCCTTCTAACTTGCAGCTTTAATGATAAAACTGTATAATGTATTACCAAATCTGTGAAAATCTGGTTTCAGAAAATACATGTATTCTTTGCACATCAATAAGTAAAGTGTTCTGATCTGTTTTCACCCTATTAAACTATTATTTCATCACACAGAAGTACAAACAAAGGGCTTTCACAATCACTGAAATATATTTTGAAATGTTTGTATGGATGACTTAGGTATATAAATGTTGTGTGTTAGGAAAAAACTGACAAAATCCTGAAACTCTGCAGCCAGAAGGAAAATCAATTATAAGAAACTCACTTTTCACCTCCGTCTCTGAACTCAGAGCAAATGTGACAATAACTAAATTTAAAGGCCTACTTCACTTTCTGACTGAACAGAACACCTGATCTATGTAAAATTGCCAGAAGGGGAGAGTAAGTCCTAAAAAAAAAAGCTTGATCTGATAAAACAGGACTCGCCATAGCGAGTAGAATTTGAGGCCTGTGGACGGACCAGATACAAAAAATTAAGCAGAGGTAACCAACAACCTGGATATCCTAGATTTCAATCACTTAAAAATAATCCCACTTATAGCGTGGACATAATTAAGACCAAATATCCAGGCTGCGTATTGCCTTTGACATCACAAACATAACATCCACCTTAGAAATTGCGACTTCTTGGCTTCTCAATCTACTCCCTTATCCGAAAAATAGCCAAATCATCCTTTTGAGTTTCATTCAACCAGCTTTGGTCCTCTGCTGTAAGAATCTCTAAATCAGAGTCTTTCTAGCACTGTGAAATCATAATCTTGTATTGCTTCAATGCTAATGTTCCCTTGAACCTGTATTGTTGTAGAAACTAAGACTTTGTGTTAGCTCTATAAAGTTTGTTTTCACAACCACGGGTGACACGAGTGAACTTAGTTCAATGCACCAACACTTGAATGTGAAAAACAGGTTATTGTTGCCCCATAGAACCCCACCAAACACTTATATGAGGTGGAGTCAATTATTTTGGGTTACTAACAGGCTCTAATCGAGGGACACAGCAATGACTGGAAACAACCCTATTTCGTTCTCTTGAATATCGCACACAAAGTGCATTATGAAAAAGACACTAACTAAAAAGCATTTTATTTTAGCAATTAAAAAAATGTATTAAGTGCGGAGGATGTTGCGAATGGGGCCATGTAAATGTTGAAGACGGTAGGGCTGAGGGAGGGTCCTTGGGGGATCCCGCAGATGATCTTGGTTGCTGGGGACTGGAAGGGAGGGAGGTGAACTTTCTGGGTTCTTTCGGCGAGGAAGGAGGTGAGCAAGTCTAGGGCCTTGTGCTGGATTCCTGCGTTGGAAAGGCGTGCGCGGAGGATTTGGTGGCAAACAGTGTCCAAGGCTGCCGAAAGGTCCAGGAGGATGAGAGCGACAGTCTCGCCCTTGTCGACTCTCATTCTGATGTCGTTGGTGCAGGCGATGAGGGCGGTCTCAGTGCTGTGGTTCTTGCGAAATCCAGACTGGGAGGCGTTGAGTGCGTCGTTTTCCTCTAGGAAGTGAGACAGTTGGGCATTCACTATCTTCTCAGCTACCTTGGCGGGGATGGGGAGAAGAGAGATGGTGCGGTAGTTGGTTAGGTCTTCCAGGTGTGCTTTGGGTTTTTTGAGGAGTGCGGTGTCTTCGGCGTGCTTCCAGGTGTCTTGGAAGGTTGCGGCGGCGAACGAGCTGTTGACTACGGCACAGAGCTGGGGAGCCATGATTGGGCTGGCCTTGTCTAAGATGTGGTGGGGGCAGGGGTCTGTGGGGGAGCCTGAGTGGATGGAGTTCATGACGAGGCGTTGAATCACTTTTCGGTGAGTAGCATGCTACTCCGGAACCCAAAAGGATTAGTGGGGGGATTAGTATAGGGAAATATGAGTACAGTATTAGTATGAGTTAATTTGAGCGGAAGATATGGGAGTTTGTTAGTTGGATTGAAAAGAGTAATGGAGGGATAAAGGAAGGAAGAATCCAGAAGTGTTAATTGGATGAGGCTTGGGATGAGTAAAGGGGAAATGGAGGAAGGAAGAGTCTGTAGAAAGAGGTTAGTGGGATCATAGTAGTAGAAGGGGATTAAGATGAGTCAACGGTGAGGTAAATGAGGGAGAATTTAGTAAGGTTGTTTGGGAGATCATAGTAGCAAACTGGGGTTTGGGGTGAGCCAGGAGGGGTAGAGAAGGGAAGAGCTTAGGTAGGGTCATTTTCGAGACTATATTAGAATGGGTTTGGGATCAGTCAGAGTGGGGATGGAGGATAGATTGATAGAGGTATAGGGTGATGGGGAGACAGAGTAAAGCTTATGAAAGAGTACTTTTTTTTAAAATCTATTTTACACCAGGACTAGAGTAATAAATAGATACGTAAATACATAGTAGGGGAATATATGTGTAAGGAATTTAATAATGGATATAATATTTTGAGATTTAAAGTTGTATAAACAGACTTTCAAGATTGGTAATATTTGAAGTTAATTAAATTGTGTACTTTTCTATCATTATTTTATCTTTCCTCAATATTTCAATAGCGAAATGCTTGCAGATAAATAGTTAAGATGGCTTTTGCTGATTGTGATAGGTAAAATGAAAACCAAGATTCATAAGTATCAAATCTAACAATTTATTTAGGAACTATGTAATGACCTATGGGCATGTTAAGCATATACACACATGTAAATACACAAGACATACATACAGTCATTATACATACAGACACACACATACACTTAACTGTGAGTAAAATATACATTTGTTAAACAGACTTAGAGTATGTATATATTTTAATCAGATTATAAATGTTTACCAACACAGGCATATGCAGTCCATTGCTGTTTGGATACAGTGGTTATGAAGGAAAGAGCCAACTCTTGAGTAGTCTTCAGCAGATAAGATACTTATCCTTGGATCTTATATTTGGGGGTAATGAATTTCATAGTTTGGCCGCTTGAGTAGAGGAGGAAGTACCACCTATTGTCTTTTTCTTGAATGGTGGTGTTTTAAGGCAGGGTGCCAATCTTGAGTGGAGGTTTCTTTGTTGAATCTATTTGGTGATGTTCCAAATGGACGACAGCAAGCCACCTCAAACTTAACTCCAACAAAGCAGAGATCATCATCTTCGTCCCCAACAAGACGGTATGGGACGACTCCTGGTGGCCCACCGCCCTCGGATCACCCCCAACACCCTCCACCCACGCATGCAACCTCAGCATCATCCTAGACTCCTCTCTCCCCAAGGCCCAGTAAATCAAAACTATATCATCCGCCTGTTTCAACACCCTTCGCATGCTGCGGAAGACCTTCAAATAGATTCCCATAGAAACCAGAAAAAACGTCACCCAGGCACTCATCAGCAGCAGATTAGACTACGGAAACGCCCTCTACGCTGGCACCACAGCCAAGCTTCAGCAGAAACTCCAGCGTATCCAGGACGCAGCCGCAAGTCTCATCCTCACCCTCCCACGCCACAAACACATCTCCGCTCACCTCAGATCCCTTCACTGGCTGCCCATCAGAAAAAGGATCGTCTTCAAAGTCCTCATCCATGCTAACAAATCCCTCCACAACACAGGACCAGCCTACCTCAACAAATGAGTGAACTTCCACACACCCACTCGTCTCCTTCGCTCTGGTGACCTTGCCCTCGCCACAGTCCCACGCATCCAACGTACCACCTCCGGAGGCAGATCCTTCTCCTACCTCACCTCCAAGACATGGAACTCCCGCCCCACCAACCTACGCAAGACCCAGGACCTCCTGAATTTCAGAAAGCTCCTAAAAACATGGCTTTTTGAGCAGTAATATGGCATCCCCCACCCCCCCAAACACGCCTTGAGACCCTTCCGGGTGAGTAGCACGCTTAATAATTTTTTTGACTGATTGATTGATTGGTCAGGGGTAGTAATTACAATTATAAATATCATTCTGAATGAGCAGGCAAGGTAGAAAGGAAAAATGGTACCCTCAAGAACACAACATCTTAGATATGCTCAGAGACTAATCTGCGAAGGCCTGATGCTCTACCGTTGATACTATGGTCCCTCAAAGTTATTCCCTCTCTGAAGTCGGAGTTGAGCCCAAATGAAACAGTCATAGTGTGGTCTCACTTGGTGATTCTCCAGCCCGCTCACTGGCACGCCGGTAACACGCCTGAACTCTCTTGGACTAGGGTGGGACTACGTCCCCCAGTCACCACTGTGGCAGAGCATGCCACCAAATGACATTGTGCTCTTAAGCGCACTACTGTTCCTGCAGAGCGGGACTCACGCAGGGCATGGCCGGGCCAGCCTTTGCCCAACACCACCCAAAAGAGGCCAGACACTCCCTCATCCATATGGAATCACTAACTACAAGGACTTTCACATTGCCTGTTACTGTTGGTTACCACTGATTAATACTAATATAATGGGCAGGGCAAAGGCTACAGAAAGCTCGAAATCTCCTACAATTGCTAAAATATCAAAGAAATCAGTTTGGGGAAACTGTAGGCCCGCCCACTAATGCTGCAAGAGACTGTACTCTTGAGAACATTGATGATTTAATTGAAGAAATCCAATCTATACCAAGTACAAAGGCAACCTCTATGAGGTGGCAGGTCAAGCCAGACCAAAGATCCTGACATGTTTAAGAAAAACAGACCTTCACATGTTAATAATGACAGGGATACAGACGGCCCAAGGGAGTTCCCTCAACAACCTTGTAGAAACTAGTAACAGTCAAGCCCTGTGAGAAAGTAGCCTCTTTCTAGCCTTGTTACCCCCCACTTTTGGCCTGTTTGTGAGTGTATGCCAGGGTGTTTTCACTGTCTCACTGGGATCCTGCTAGCCAGGGCCCAGTGCTCATAGTGAAAACCCTATGTTTTCAGTATGTTTGTTATGTGTCACTGGGACCCTGCTAGTCAGGACCCCAGTGCTCATAAGGTTGTGACCTATATGTATGTTCCCTGTGTGGTGCCTAACTGTCTCACTGAGGCTCTGCTAATCAGAACCTCAGTGGTTATGCTCTCTCATTTCTTTCCAAATTGTCACTAACAGGCTAGTGACCAATTTTACCAATTTACATTGGCTTACTGGAAGACCCTTATAATTCCCTAGTATATGGTACTGAGGTACCCAGGGTATTGGGGTTCCAGGAGATCCCTATGGGCTGCAGCATTTCTTTTGCCACCCATAGGGAGCTCTGACGATTCTTACACAGGCCTGCCACTGCAGCCTGAGTGAAATAACGTCCACGTTATTTCACAGCCATTTTACACTGCACTTAAGTAACTTATAAGTCACCTATATGTCTAACCTTTACCTGGTAAAGGTTAGGTGCAAAGTTACTTAGTGTGAGGGCACCCTGGCACTAGCCAAGGTGCCCCCACATTGTTCAGAGCCAATTCCCTGAGCTTTGTGAGTGCGGGGACACCATTACACGTGTGCACTACATATAGGTCACTACCTATATGTAGCTTCACAATGGTAACTCCGAAAATGGCCATGTAACATGTCTATGATCATGGAATTGCCCCCTCTATGCCATCCTGGCATAGTTGGCACAATCCCATGATCCCAGTGGTCTGTAGCACAGACCCTGGTACTGCCAAACTGCCCTTCCTGGGGTTTCACTGCAGCTGCTGCCAACCCCTCAGACAGGCATCTGCCCTCCTGGGGTCCAGCCAGGCCTGGCCCAGGATGGCAGAACAAAGAACTTCCTCTGAGAGAGGGTGTGACACCCTCTCCCTTTGGAAAATGGTGTGAAGGCAGGGGAGGAGTAGCCTCCCCCAGCCTCTGGAAATGCTTTGTTGGGCACAGAGGTTCCCAATTCTGCATAAGCCAGTCTACACCGGTTCAGGGACCCCTTAGCCCCTGCTCTGGCGCGAAACTGGACAAAGGAAAGGGGAGTGACCACTCCCCTGACCTGCACCTCCCCTGGGAGGTGTCCAGAGCTCCTCCAGTGTGCTCCAGACCTCTGCCATCTTGGAAACAGAGGTGCTGCTGGCACACTGGACTGCTCTGAGTGGCCAGTGCCACCAGGTGACGTCAGAGACTCCTGCTGATAGGCTCCTTCAGGTGTTAGTAGCCTATCCTCTCTCCTAGGTAGCCAAACCCTCTTTTCTGGCTATTTAGGGTCTCGGTCTCTGGGGAAACTTCAGATAACGAATGCAAGAGCTCATCCGAGTTCCTCTGCATCTCTCTCTTCACCTTCTGCCAAGGAATCGACTGCTGACCGCGCTGGAAGCCTGCAAACCTGCAACATAGTAGCAAAGACGACTACTGCAACTATGTAACGCTGATCCTGCCGCCTTCTCGACTGTTTTCCTGCTTGTGCATGCTGTGGGGGTAGTCTGCCTCCTCTCTGCACCAGAAGCTCCGAAGAAATCTCCCGTGGGTCGACGGAATCTTCCCCCTGCAACCGCAGGCACCAAAAAGCTGCATTACCGGTCCCTTGGGTCTCCTCTCAGCACGACGAGCGAGGTCCCTCGAATCCAGCAACTCTGTCCAAGTGACCCCCACAGTCCAGTGACTCTTCAGTCCAAGTTTGGTGGAGGTAAGTCCTTGCCTCACCTCGCTGGGCTGCATTGCTGGGAACCGCGACTTTGCAGCTACTCCGGCCCCTGTGCACTTCCGGCAGAAATCCTTTGTGCACAGCCAAGCCTGGGTCCACGGCACTCTAACCTGCATTGCACGACTTTCTAAGTTGGTCTCCGGCGACGTGGGACTCCTTTGTGCAACTTCAGCGAGCGCCGTTTCACGCATCCTCGTAGTGCCTGTTTCTGGCACTTCTCCGGGTGCTACCTGCTTCAGTGAGGGCTCTTTGTCTTGCTCGACGTCCCCTCTCTCTTCAGGTCCAATTTGCGACCTCCTGGGCCCCAGCAGCGTCCAAAAACGCCAAACGCACGATTTGCGACTAGCAAGGCTTGTTGGCGTCCTTCCGGCGGGAAAACACTTCTGCACGACTCTCCAAGGCGAGAGGGATCCGTCCACCAAAGGGGAAGTCTCTAGCCCTTTTCGTTCCTGCAGAAACCTCAGCTTCTTCTGTCCAGTAGAAGCTTCTTTGCACCCGCAGCTGGCATTTCCTGGGCATCTGCCCATCTCCGACTTGCTTGTGACTTTTGGACTTGGTCCCCTTGTTCCACAGGTACCCTAGATTGGAAATCCACAGTTGTTGCATTGCTGGTTTGTGTCTTTCCTGCATTATTCCTCTAACACGACTTCTTTGTCCTTAGGGGAACTTTAGTGCACTTTGCACTCACTTTTCAGGGTCTTGGGGAGGGTTATTTTTCTAACTCTCACTATTTTCTAATAGTCCCAGCGACCCTCTACAAGGTCACATAGGTTTGGGGTCCATTCGTGGTTCGCATTCCACTTTTGGAGTATATGGTTTGTGTTGCCCCTATCCCTATGTTTCCCCATTGCATCCTATTGTAACTATACATTGTTTGCACTGTTTTCTAAGACTATACTGCATATTTTTGCTATTGTGTATATATATCTTGTGTATATTTCCTATCCTCTCACTGAGGGTACACTCTAAGATACTTTGGCATATTGTCATAAAAATAAAGTACCTTTATTTTTAGTATAACTGTGTATTGTGTTTTCTTATGATATTGTGCATATGACACTAAGTGGTACTGTAGTAGCTTCACGCGTCTCCTAGTTCAGCCTAAGCTGCTCTGCTAAGCTACCATTATCTATCAGCCTAAGCTGCTAGACACCCTATACACTAATAAGGGATAACTGGGCCTGGTGCAAGGTGCAAGTACCCCTTGGTACTCACTACAAGCCAGTCCAGCCTCCTACATTGGTGGCAGCGGTGGGATAAGTGCTTTGAGACTACTTACCACTCTTGTCATTGTACTTTTCATAAGAGAAAAATATACAAAACAAGGTCAGTGTATATACACATAGCCAAAAAGTTTTGCATTTCCTCTTTTCACTCTTTTCTAAGTGCTGAAAAGTACTTCTAACTTTCTAAAAAGTTCTAAAAAGTTTTAAAAGTTTTTTTCTCTGTCTTTCTAAAAAGCTCTGACAAACTTTTTATCTTTTACTATCACTTTAACTCTCTCTAAAAAATGTCTGGCACAGGCCAAAATGTTGATCTGTCCAAACTTGCATATGACAACCTTAGCTGGAAAAGAGCAAGGAGTCTCTGTATAGAGAGAGGTTTGAGTGTAGGGAAGAATCCTTCCTTGGAACTGTTACTTAACATGCTTAGAGAACAGGATAAGGCCATAGGTGCCTCATCTGTTGAAAAAGTACCTAATAGTTCTCAATCTGATTCAGGGACTCCCCCAGGAAAAGATTCAGGAAAGAAACTTCCTAGCCTGCCCGTTACTAGACAGTCTAGCATAGTTGGTAATGATGATGAGCCACACCATACAAATAGTGTTGTCTCACATCATAGCAAAAGCATTTATTCTCACCATACTGGTAGTAATGTTTCTGTTAACCAAGCTGTTAGGGTGGCTTCTGTAAGGGACAGGTCTCCTTCTGTTCATTCCCATCATACCTCTGTATCTAGGAATGTCCCTCCCACCAACCCTGATGACAGAATGTTAGAGAGGGAACTCAATAGATTGAGAGTGGAACAAACCAGACTGAAGCTCAAGAAGCAACAGCTGGATTTGGATAGACAGTCTTTAGAATTAGAGAAGGAAAGACAGAAGTTGGGTTTAGAAACCCATGGTGGCAGCAGCAGTATTCCCCATAGTCATCCTGCAAAAGAGCATGATTCCAGGAATCTGCACAAGATAGTTCCCCCTTATAAGGAGGGGGATGACATTAACAAGTGGTTTGCTGCACTTGAGAGGGCCTGTGTTGTACAGGATGTCCCTCAAAGGCAGTGGGCTGCTATCCTATGGCTATCATTTAGTGGAAAAGGTAGGGATAGGCTCCTTACTGTGAAAGAAAGTGATGCCAATAATTTTACAGTTCTTAAGAATGCACTCCTGGATGGTTATGGCTTAACCACTGAACAATACAGGATAAAGTTCAGAGAGACCAAAAAGGAGTCTTCACAAGACTGGGTTGATTTCATTGACCATTCAGTGAAGGCCTTGGAGGGGTGGTTACATGGCAGTAAAGTTACTGATTATGAAAGCCTGTATAACACAATCCTGAGAGAGCATATACGTAATAATTGTGTGTCTGATTTGTTGCACCAGTACCTGGTAGACTCTGATCTGACCTCTCCCCAAGAATTGGGAAAGAAGGCAGACAAATGGGTCAGAACAAGGGTGAACAGAAAAGTTCATACAGGGGGTGACACAGATGGCAATAAGAAGAAAGATGGTGAAAAATCTCAAGATAAGCATGGGGATAAGGGTAAAACCAAAGATCCCACTTCAAATCTTAAACACTCTTCAGAGGGTGGGGATAAAACTAATTCTTCCTCTTCTTCTCAACCTGCACACATTAAAAAGCCTTGGTGCTTTGTGTGTAAAAACAGAGGCCATAGGCCAGGGGATAAGTCCTGTCCAGGTAAACCCCCTGAGCCTACCACCACTAATACATCAAGCTCTAGTGCCCCTAGCAGTAGTGGTACTAGTGGTGGGACTGCTGAAAACAGTCAAGTTAAGGGTGTAGTTGGGTTCACTTTTGGGTCCATAGTAGAAACTGGGGTAGTCAGTCCCAAGACAGTTTCTGTCACACCTAGTGGCATTGGCCTTGCCACACTGGCTGCTTGTCCCCTTACAATGGATAAGTACAGGCAGACAGTTTCAATAAATGGTGTTGAGGCCTTGGCCTACAGGGACACAGGTGCCAGTATCACTTTGGTGACTGAAAACCTAGTGCACCCTGATCAACACATCATTGGACAACAGTATAAGATTATTGATGTCCATAACTCCACTAAGTTTCTTCCCTTAGCTATAATTCAGTTTAGTTGGGGTGGAGTTACTGGCCCTAAGCAGGTGGTGGTATCACCTAGCTTACCTGTAGACTGTCTCTTAGGTAATGACCTAGAGGCCTCAGGTTGGGCTGATGTAGAGTTTTATGCCCATGCAGCCATGCTGGGCATCCCTGAGGAACTGTTCCCTCTCATTTCTACTGAAATGAAAAAGCAAAGGAGAGAAGGCCTGAAAACTCAGGATCCCTCTCCAGCAACAGGTAAAAAGGGTATCACAGTATCCCCTAACCACCCTACCATTCAGGATAGCATTCCTGTGGTGGGAGAAACCTCTCCTGGGGTGGCACCTGTTCCAAGGGAATCATCAGCTGGCAAAGCTGGACTCCCTGAGGTAGAAGTACCTCTCTGTGGGATAACTAACATTGGTGAGAAAAAGAACACCATTTTAGTTAACATGGAGCATCCCTCCAACCCTCCCAGAGAAACTTTAGTGCAGAAACCCTGCACTGCCTCACAACACTTAGGACAGCATCCCTGCCCTAGTGTGGAGCTCATAGGACAGCATCCCTGCCCTGCTCCAACTCAAGAGAAACAGCATCCCTGTTCTCTCTTCCAGCCATATGGACAAAGTTTTTGCCCAGCTATGGCTTTACTGAGACAGCATCCCTGTCTGGCATTTCCATCATTACAAATAGGTTCAGTGGATAATTCCCACTGCTCTAAACTAAAACTTACTGATAGAAACTCTGAAAATACATCTTCACATTGTTGGTTAGCTAAAAAACTTCAAACAGGGTGGTTTACATCCCCACAGGGAAGTAACCATATAGTGGATGATAAAGGGAGTAACCAGTCTATTGCAGAGCTACTCTCTACTTATCACCACTTAGACAATAAAGTCTCAACTGGCCAAGGTTAGCCTTATTGTCCTTCGTTTGGGGGGGGGGGGGTTGTGTTAGAAAGTAGCCTCTTTCTAGCCTTGTTACCCCCACTTTTGGCCCGTTTGTGAGTGTATGCCAGGGTGTTTTCACTGTCTCACTGGGATCCTGCTAGCCAGGGCCCAGTGCTCATAGTGAAAACCCTATGCTTTCAGTATGTTTGTTATGTGTCACTGGGACCCTGCTAGTCAGGACCCCAGTGCTCATAAGTTTGTGGCCTATATGTATGTGTTCCCTGTGTGGTGCCTAACTGTCTCACTGAGGCTCTGCTAATCAGAACCTCAGTGGTTATGCTCTCTCATTTCTTTCCAAATTGTCACTAACAGGCTAGTGACCAATTTTACCAATTTACATTGGCTTACTGGAACACCCTTATAATTCCCTAGTATATGGTACTGAGGTACCCAGGGTATTGGGGTTCCAGGAGATCCCTATGGGCTGCAGCATTTCTTTTGCCACCCTTAGGGAGCTCTGACAATTCTTACACAGGCCTGCCACTGCAGCCTGAGTGAAATAACGTCCACGTTATTTCACAGACATTTTACACTGCACTTAAGTAACTTATAAGTCACCTATATGTCTAACCTTTACCTGGTAAAGGTTAGGTGCAAAGTTACTTAGTGTGAGGGCACCCTGGCACTAGCCAAGGTGCCCCCACATTGTTCAGAGCCAATTCCCTGAGCTTTGTGAGTGCGGGGACACCATTACACGCGTGCACTACATATAGGTCACTACCTATATGTAGCTTCACAATGGTAACTCCGAAAATGGCCATGTAACATGTCTATGATCATGGAATTGCCCCCTCTATGCCATCCTGGCATAGTTGGCACAATCCCATGATCCCAGTGGTCTGTAGCACAGACCCTGGTACTGCCAAACTGCCCTTCCTGGGGTTTCACTGCAGCTGCTGCCAACCCCTCAGACAGGCATCTGCCCTCCTGGGGTCCAGCCAGGCCTGGCCCAGGATGGCAGAACAAAGAACTTCCTCTGAGAGAGGGTGTGACACCCTCTCCCTTTGGAAAATGGTGTGAAGGCAGGGGAGGAGTAGCCTCCCCCAGCCTCTGGAAATGCTTTGTTGGGCACAGAGGTTCCCAATTCTACATAAGCCAGTCTACACCGGTTCAGGGACCCCTTAGCCCCTGCTCTGGCGCGAAACTGGACAGAGGAAAGGGGAGTGACCACTCCCCTGACCTGCACCTCCCCTGGGAGGTGTCCAGAGCTCCTCCAGTGTACTCCAGACCTCTGCCATCTTGGAAACAGAGGTGCTGCTGGCACACTGGACTGCTCTGAGTGGCCAGTGCCACCAGGTGACGTCAGAGACTCCTGCTGATAGGCTCCTTCAGGTGTTAGTAGCCTATCCTCTCTCCTAGGTAGCCAAACCCTCTTTTCTGGCTATTTAGGGTCTCTGTCTCTGGGGAAACTTCAGATAACGAATGCAAGAGCTCATCCGAGTTCCTCTGCATCTCTCTCTTCACCTTCTGCCAAGGAATGGACTGCTGACCGCGCTGGAAGCCTGCAAACCTGCAACATAGTAGCCAAGACGACTACTGCAACTCTGTAACGCTGATCCTGCCGCCTTCTCGACTGTTTTCCTGCTTGTGCATGCTGTGGGGGTAGTCTGCCTCCTCTCTGCACCAGAAGCTCCGAAGAAATCTCCTGTGGGTCGACGGAATCTTCCCCCTGCAACCGCAGGCACCAAAAAGCTGCATTACCGGTCCCTTGGGTCTCCTCTCAGCACGACGAGCGAGGTCCCTCGAATCCAGCAACTCTGTCCAAGTGACCCCCACAGTCCAGTGACTCTTCAGTCCAAGTTTGGTGGAGGTAAGTCCTTGCCTCACCTCGCTGGGCTGCATTGCTGGGAACCGCGACTTTGCAGCTACTCCGGCCCCTGTGCACTTCCGGCGGAAATCCTTTGTGCACAGCCAAGCCTGGGTCCACGGCACTCTAACCTGCATTGCACGACTTTCTAAGTTGGTCTCCGGCGACGTGGGACTCCTTTGTGCAACTTCGGCGAGCGCTGTTTCACGCATCCTCGTAGTGCCTGTTTCTGGCACTTCTCCGGGTGCTACCTGCTTCAGTGAGGGCTCTTTGTCTTGCTCGACGTCCCCTCTCTCTTCAGGTCCAATTTGCGACCTCCTGGTCCCTCCTGGGCCCCAGCAGCATCCAAAAACGCCAAACGCACGATTTGCGACTAGCAAGGCTTGTTGGCGTCCTTCCGGCGGGAAAACACTTCTGCACGACTCTCCAAGGCGAGAGGGATCCGTCCACCAAAGGGGAAGTCTCTAGCCCTTTTCGTTCCTGCAGAAACCTCAGCTTCTTCTGTCCAGTAGAAGCTTCTTTGCACCCGCAGCTGGCATTTCCTGGGCATCTGCCCATCTCCGACTTGCTTGTGACTTTTGGACTTGGTCCCCTTGTTCCACAGGTACCCTAGATTGGAAATCCACAGTTGTTGCATTGCTGGTTTGTGTCTTTCCTGCATTATTCCTCTAACACGACTTCTTTGTCCTTAGGGGAACTTTAGTGCACTTTGCACTCACTTTTCAGGGTCTTGGGGAGGGTTATTTTTCTAACTCTCACTATTTTCTAATAGTCCCAGCGACCCTCTACAAGGTCACATAGGTTTGGGGTCCATTCGTGGTTCACATTCCACTTTTGGAGTATATGGTTTGTGTTGCCCCTATCCCTATGTTTCCCCATTGCATCCTATTGTAACTATACATTGTTTGCACTGTTTTCTAAGACTATACTGCATATTTTTGCTATTGTGTATATATATCTTGTGTATATTTCCTATCCTCTCACTGAGGGTACACTCTAAGATACTTTGGCATATTGTCATAAAAATAAAGTACCTTTATTTTTAGTATAACTGTGTATTGTGTTTTCTTATGATATTGTGCATATGACACTAAGTGGTACTGTAGTAGCTTCACACGTCTCCTAGTTCAGCCTAAGCTGCTCTGCTAAGCTACCATTATCTATCAGCCTAAGCTGCTAGACACCCTATACACTAATAAGGGATAACTGGGCCTGGTGCAAGGTGCAAGTACCCCTTGGTACTCACTACAAGCCAGTCCAGCCTCCTACAAGCCCCTTCCCTGAAAGAGTCACAGTAGCCAGATACCCACTGAGTCTTACAGTAAGCATCATCCATAATGTCCCATGTTCCAACAGGTTCACACCTTTTCCATATCTGAGGTGACAAATACCCTCCACCCAGATTCTGTGACACTTTCCCAAATGCAGCCTGCATCCAAAAATGCAAGTGGGTGCCCAGGTAATGCAGAAGCAGCTACAAAGAGCACTGATAGTATTTTGTTGCACCAACAGCTAGATAACCTAAAAATATTACTAGTTACTCTCTGCGCAAGACTCAAAATTAATGACTAATCAATGTTGCTCTAAATACACCTGCAGCCGGGGGCCCAGGAGATCATAGCATAATTGTAACACTGGCGCTGAAGCTATAAGGAGGGTGCCATCTCCACAACATTTTTCCAAAATGACTTGTCCCCTGGTCAAGCATCTACAGCTCAACTTTCATAGATGGGTTTTAAAGATCTGCAATGTCAGACCCCCAAATTTCAGGCTCCAGTGCAGCAGTCCTTAATGGGCCTGTTTCAACAACATAGATGATTAAATTGTTGGCTCATGCACAAAGCCCAAAAACGACTTTCCCAGATCTTGCTCAATATTCCACTAAGGTGCCTCACAGGATGAGAAATCTTCCAGCTACAAGGAATCAGTCTCCTCAGTGGGTAGGGATATATATACACACACACACACACACACACACACACACACACACACACATACATACATACATACATACATACACACAGTCATTTATTGGTTTACATCCACACAGAATTGCTGTTGCATAGTAAGATCGGACACTGAATATGTCAAGCGACATCGTACAGAACCTTCTACTTGCGACTCTATTTGTGTTATATTTTTTGATAAGTACTGGCTGAAAATCTTATGAATTTCAAAATACGCACAAGTCACCTTGCAGATCAACTAAGACTTCGATTAGGTTAAAATTACTACCTCCGACTGACAATCCTGTTCCTGGTAGGAGCGCCCACCATTTGTGCGCTTTGAAACCTTGCCAGGACGTATTGCTTGAGACTTCAAACTTGGATGCTGCTGATTGACTATCTGACCTGGCTGAGCATCCACTGGAAGTCCATTGCTTTGAATTGGTCACTGTGGCCTGAGACAAAGATACCAGAATATCTGAATATCATTTAATCCCAGGAAAATTGCAAGGGGGTGAATTTCAATTCACTTGGTGGTGTTACAATCGCAGTTGTCCCCCCCTGTATAGTTTCGCAGCTAAAGGGAGATATTAAATATCATTCTAGCCTATCAGCTCTTGGGACTTGGCTGGAGTTACTCTTAAATTATTAGATCCTGAATGGCTACTTTCTATTGGAAAATTAGATCTTTGTATCTTTCAATAGACTTCGGCAACGTCTAGGGTGTGTATAAATGGTTTCTCAACCAGAGATCTGGGAAACCGGGTGGGCAAGTGGAGGGCAGCTTACTTTAATAAAGAACGACTTGCCTTGTAGTCACACAGTTTTAGAGATTGATTCTCATGACATGTTGGGCGTTTTACTCAAATTTCCATCAGGTTTAAAATTGGCCCTGAATAATGACCCTGTGGGTATGGAGTCCCGTTTTGACCCTCTTAAATGATATACTTGAAATCAACCAACAGAATTCTAAGACAATAGTGGTAGGTGACTAACACCTCTTTTGAATCATCACCTTGCATCAGTGAGCTCCCTTGACTTGAAGATGAGTAGTGAAACATTCCTTAGCTAGAGGGAAAGATAAGGTACAATCTTACAAGTCTGGCCTTGCAGCTGACCTCTATAATCGTAAACCGGAGTACTAATGCCTGTAATGGTTGGACCCACTCAGACTCTCCCACGGTGCCCATTTTTAAACGTGGTTTATATACGAGCTTTATCTACTATGTTTTTTTAGATGCTAGGTTGTGGCCACTGTTGGAGGATATGAGAGTTGATATCCGCTCTGACAGAGACCACCACTCATTGCTTCCATTTCTTTCTGGTGATGCACTGAGTAGGACTGAAACCATTAGACATGCATCTGTCACTGAACCATTATTAGCCCATAACCACAGGAGCATTGCCCAACCACGTTATGCCCAATCGTAAATTGCACACCGAGATATATGCTTTATTTGTGACCTTCTTAGCAGATTTTGAAAATGTTTCCGGTACTGCCATTTAGATCTTACAGATTCATAAATCATTTTTCTTTCTGTTGCAACTTATCTTCTATAAAGAAACTAATACCAGGAAATATATGCCCGCCAAGGAAGTCAAATGGTTTAATACGGAATGTAAAGTATCCAAAGCAAGCTTGAGGGCAGCAGTTAAAAGCCGTGTACAGGTAGAGATACCTGAAGCCAGGATGAACTTTTTTTTTTTTTTTTAAAAGGTGATCCTTGCATACCCTAACTATTGACCTATAAGCCTTATTGATAATCTGAAAATAATCTTTGCCCCATAGAGAATGCAGTCCCCGGGATGCGAGCGGGCAGGTCCACATACATACAAAAATGATTGCCACAGGAAGGTGGAGGTCCCCAGGGGGGCGAGGGTGCTGCAGGCTCCCCTCGCATACATAATATACAGTGCCTCAGAGAGGTTGCGGTCCCCGAGGTTTTGATAAACCCTAAGAGGGGACCTCTGCACCCCCTTCCTATATTTTGGCAATGCCCCAGGGCCTGGGCCACCTGGGACCAATATTAAAAGCAAGCGCAGGAGACCGTGCTGGATTAATTTCTTTTTTGTTTTTTACATCACAGTGAAATATGCAGTCCATCCATGATTTTTGTTTTGATTAACAAATAATAATAATAACATTCTTAAGTCTTTGGAGGGGGGGGAGAAAGGCGGTACAGTGAACCCTGCGGGACCCCGGCACCAAGGCTGGGGGGCAGGATAACAATACCCTGTCCTCTTTTTTTTTTTTTTCCTTTCTGGTTGAAGTGTTGGCAGCCAATAAGATCTCTGCACAAGATCAGGAGCATTTGAGAACTCTTCGTGCCTCCAGATATACAAATTTGGTCCTCCTTTCTTTTACTACTTCTTTATTACTGAACGGATTTACACCAAATAAAAAACATTTCTTCTGGACCAAGAGCAACCCTTCTGCCAAATTTGGTGTAAATCCGTACAGCATTTCAGGCTGCAGTCGTGTCTAAAATCCCTATGGGAAAGCAGAGCAAGAAATGAACTGGAAGCAGGTACTGGAATAAAATATCACAATCGTCAAAATTGTGAGGTGTTCAATGTACAGGAAGGAAAAGAAAAACGGAATAAAATAAAACACTAACTGAAGGAATATTTGCAAGGCGGAAACAAGAGGTTCAAAATTTCAAGGAGGACCAGCCTTACGTTAACCTGAAGAAAAATGAAATCTGGGAACAAGTCAATCCTGGGACACCAGATATGAATAAGTCTCCCAGTTTTCCCAGTTTTTACTGATATTGACAGACAGCTAACAATATGTTTCCCATCCGTATTTATTTTTAAAAGCAGAAAAATACAGAAAATGTTGCTTCTTGTCAGTGACTCCCCGTGTCATGCTTCATGAATTCTAGATCAAAGGCTCAGCAGACAGACAGACATAAGGAGTTAAAACATGATGAGATTTCCTTACATACAAGCATATGTTAAAATATCTGTATATAATGCTCATATTTACCTGTGGGTGTAGTGTTTTTTTATATTAGGCTGCTTAATTTGTAAACTGCGACAGGTATCCGAGTGTAAGTGCAAGTTTACCAGTTAAATAAAGGTGGAACTAAACCATTTTACAACTTCATTTATTCTCAAAACACAAAATAAATATGAGTAAATACCAATCAGATGACCAAAAAATACCTATATAAATGGACAAATACAGACAAATGTTTTTAAAAATAAATACCATAAAGTAAGGAGCCCTAGATATAACTGACATTGGAAAGAAGGGTCTTACTACCGTATACCTAAGGAGAAAAGTGGTGGATTTTTTATTGAAACAATGGAAAACTAAAATCTGAACTAAGAGAGGCACTCTGGTGTGGAATTCATACTTCTGAAAAACCTCACTGCACATTACTTCTTGTGTCAGTAACTAAACTAACTTGGCAGATAGTCACGGGGTCATGCTACATGGCTCCAGCAGTAGAAAACTCTGGAAATCTGAGGCCAATGCCCAGCCTCCGAAAAGGCCAACCATCTGAAGACATTTTGATCCATCTAGTAAGCATCTTCAGGATTAGCCCCTGCCTAGATGGACCAGGACCTAGCAGCCATCCAAAGGGGTTACACTGGGAGATGCCTCAATGATGAGGACTGACTATGCCATCATTCTGACAGGCACCTCAGCCTGCCTCAAATAGGGCTATGCGCAGTTGAACCAATGCATTTTATATTTTGAGCTACCAAGCAACCATAAAGAGACATACTGGTATTTAACAAAACACCCCATTCCCTACACAGGTCTAATCCTGGTAATTGTAGCATGCCAGAGTTATGTAAGAGTGTTTCTATTTAATGTACTTCTGTGAATGACTTGTCTTTTTAGTGCGTTTCCTTCCACACTTGTGTCTGAGGTTGTGAGCTTGCCAATGATCGGCGTCTGTGGGGCTCTCCATGTTTAATTGTTTAATGCATTGAGTGGTGTTTCCCTGCAGCTGATTTGTGGGGAGTAGACAGGTCATTATGATCTGGCACCTCCATGTATGATCTCATAATACAGTAATTCTGGGTAAACCCTCCAGGCACCACTGCGCCGTACCTCGTCCATGGTCACGGTCCGGTAGTTCATGTTGCTGACACATCTACTGAAGCAAATTTCTGTCATTCTGTTGTAGACCAACAGGAAATCTCGCAGCTGGAACAGAAAACGATTGAGAGGTAAAGGAAGCACTGTGTACAAGACAGAACCTTGATTTCATCAACAGCAGGCAACTAGACATGATGAAAGCTATCACTAATATGTGCATCTGATACCCTCAACTAGCTGCTAAGTGTTCTGGTGCACACGTGTGCTTCCAGCGCTCAAGATCAAAACTAATACTACGGCACACATCAATAGTTTCCTTTATCCCTGTAACCGGTCAGAATTAATATAAATATATTATCAGGTCTGCCTAAAGGAAGCTTCAGCTGTCGCTGCCGGGTTTATCCCATCAATAAACAATACACTCAGAGAGGGCCATTCGGTCAACCCCTAATCAGTCATTGCTTTTTCCAGGCATCATTCACATTCTAGATCCTCCCACATTACAGCACGTTGAGTTGTAACTCAAAGTCATGACATACGGAGTCTTGCTTCTTCATGGGACATGACTGGCTCATTGGTAAAGTAGGCTGTAAGGGTAAGCAGAGTGAGGGGCATTCTCTTTTTTCTCAATTGCAAAGTAGGCACTGTGCCTCACAGAGGTCAAAGCCTGAGTCCATAAAGCAGCACTTTGAGTCAAGCACTTTTATACATTTTGAATGTAGGCAAAATAAAGGAATGGTTGATTAAAATGTGGGTGGCACAAGGTAAAGGTTGACCTCATCATGCGTTTATGTTGTCACCCCAGTGAGCATCTGGGTTTCCTTCCTAGAGTAGCCCCTGTCCAACTCCCACCCTGAGGGACATATGCTTACACCAAATCCCAATTACAGTCTCATACCCTAGTTATTTCTTCCCCCAATGCTGGCAGATTGGGTGTAAACAATCACCACCTCTCCCACTTTGGGGACCACTCCTGGGTGTGTTACTGGCCCTTCCAGACACCATTGGGGCGCAGGCGATGCAACTGTTGTGGATGAGGGACAACAACCAGAAAATATATTGTTACAGGCACTGTATGAACACCATGGAGAAGGACTGAAACACTCCTTGCAGTGAGCCCGATACCCATTTTGTTTGAGGACCCTGGGAAGGATCCATCACTGTGCCCTGGCTTGAATGGCCCTACTAGCTACACTGTGTGCCTGCAGTGGGAAAGTCATAACCGTGGGCAGCATGCAGTGACCCCACTTACCACTTTTACTGTCTAAGAATCCTGCAAAAGGAACCTATCCCTACATATTGCATACTATGAGCCCCCCCCCCCCCTTTGGAAAGGGGGTCTATCACTGTACAGTACATTCAATGATCATATTACATCGACTGTAATACAAGCATGGAGAGATGACCCACCACTCCACACCGCCTGCAGGGATCCTGCTATATGCAGTCAGAGCACAGAAGGAGAAGCTTCACTATTTTTTATAAGCAGTGTCACCATTACCTCTACTGCCCGATAGCCAGGGAGGGGGTGGCAGTCTCTTTAGAATCCATGCAGCGAGCCTGCTGCTCCCTCCTACTCTGTAACTGTCCCGAAGGGAGCACCCGCTTACATCTACTGTCTGACCGCCCTGGAAGGACCTGACACTATGTACTACATGAACGACTCTACCTCTATATGCTGTGCCCAGAGGCAATCTCCATCTAGCACTTTAAGAAGCATTCTTGATACATTAGCTGCTAGAGCTGCTCTGGGTTTTCCAAACTAAAAACAGTGAACACCAAAATGCATACAGCAAGCCTCTACTGGCACAACTACCCTAGGCATTCCACCATGCATCAGCCAAGAGGACATCTGCGAACCTCATTCACATGTCCACGAACCTCACTAAACATGTTGTCTCAGAGTCCACCAGCTCAGCTCTAACGTCCCTACTCCACAATTGCCATTATGCAGACAAACAGTCTTGCACTATAACCTGGACATCATGATCCTTAAAAAAAACTGGCCTTAAAGATTCCTCCAACCACATACTAGACTTTCTTCTTCCACCTCACTACTATATCCTCTGTGTGATAGTGAAGTCAGGCAGGAGAAGTACAGGTGATCTACAAAAACAAGGTAACTTACAGATACAGTCCCCCTGCTCCCCACCACTCAATCTAAGGTCTGTCTTTTGAAATGACTGCTTGCAAAGACCCAGTCTTGGAGTAAATGCTATTTATCACCTTCCAGGGGCGAAAACAACACCCTCTATGAAGAATGCTTGGAGTATACTACGTCAACTAATAACCTTTGTGAGCGCCATCTTCCTAGGTGATTTAGCGTTGGAGCAACAAGGTCAACAAACCTGTGAACACCTCATAGCTCCTCAACTAAACATCAATTCCACCACAGGTGAGTTTAGAAAGTATAGAAGTCAAGACTGAAGTACTTGCACCCCTAAAAGCAAGCAGACCAGGCCTATACATTCTTCCCTCTGGTTTTCAAATGACCTTTATAACAAAAGGAAAAACTTGAGAATGCTGGAAAAATAACAGAGACATTCACCTTCTCTTTCAAGCCTGACTATGCTGAGAGCTGTGAGAACGAATTGCTGAGAGAAAGAATGATAACAGCTTTCACCCCACCTTAGTTAACTCTTGAATAAGGCATCTTCTCTATCTGTTCAAAAACAGGTACAATCTTTCCACTTTTAAAGAAAACCATAGTTGGATCCCAGGACCTCTCTCTTTCTCTCTCTCTCCCCAGGAAAATGAGATAGAAAGTTGCACAGCCTCTCAACTTTCACATAACATCCTTGTTAATAAACTTATGGGCACTCAGAGATCCAGTACAGGAACATCTCATCTGCTAACTGTTGAAGATTTCCTTTGCATCCTGGATGCCAGCAATTCCGGTCTACTTCTACTCTTTAATATCTCACCCTGTTCAATACCCTAAAAGGACATCGGATGGATAGTCCTTGACTGGTTCATCTCCTAAGGAACATGTCACAAGTAGTGAAAATTAGGAGCTGTTTCTTCAAACAACTCAGCCATCTACAAGGGGTTCAACAAGGCGCGATCATCTCACCAACCCCGTTGAACTAATATTTAGGACCACTCTGCGCGATCCTGTGTAGTTCGGGTATTCTTTACCACCTATATGCTGATGAGACCTGGATGTATATGAAGGCTTCCCCAGAGAATATTCTCCAAATCTTCACCCACCCTACCAAACTTAATCCTGCTAAAAAGAAACTTCTGTTAGTCTCTCCAAATAAAACCAGCTACCCTATACACAAGTGGGCACAATCCTTCTCTGTCTTGGATTGCAAACCGGCGACTGTCGAGAATGTTAAATCTCTGGTCTTTTACCTCAATAGCTGGATTAACCTTCAGTGGCAAATCTCTTCTAAGGACAAGAGCACTTGGCTCCAACTAAGGTTTCTTTAGGCATCAGACAGTTCATCCCAGAAGAAAATTTTAAGTCAATGACCCAGGTGCTGGTTTTCTCCAAACTGCCGGGGTTTATCCTTCGGGTCCATCAGGTGGAATTTGGTCAGGCTGCTGTGTCTGGTTCGTTGGTCAGCGGCCGGTCAGCGTACAGGACTTCACTGGTTTCTTGCCTGCAGGGTGTGATGCCTTCACTCAGAGGGAAGTTCTTGGCGATTTTGAGATGGTTGGGGTTCCTCTCAGATTTCTTAGAGTCCGTCTGATGTCCAGTCGAATCCCTCAGCAGCGACTGTCAAGTCCTGGGTGCAGCAGGTAGGGTTTGGTCCTTTTTTCTTCTTGCAGCAGGACTTCTGGGCTCGAGCCTTCTTGGGTCTTCTTTGTCATTGGTCTTCTTGTGTCCATCAAATCTGATCTGCAGGTCTAGGGATGCCAACTAAATACTGCATTTAGTGAGCACTAAGGGGAGTACCTGGTAGTGGCCAATGGGCCACTTACCTTAGGGTGGCTACACCTACTATGTGACCACTTATTGTGGGAAGCGGTCACATCCCTAACCCGGATTGGCAATTTTCGTGCCATTCAAGATGGAGGAAAATGAAATGGAGTCGTCACCTTGCCTGTCAAACCTGGAGAGTGGTGCAGGCTAAGAGGGGAGGCACTCCTCCTACTCTAAGCTTTCCTGCTCAAAGTGGGAGGAAACCATTGGGCAGAGGTCAGATTTCAAAGGCGGTAAAGCCTTTGAAGCTGATCGCTGGGCCCAGGTGCCTGCCTGGGGGAGGAGTTTTAACACTTCCACCCAGGAAAGGATTTGTGTTCTGGCTCCTGAGAGTGGAGGCTCTCACCCTAGGAGTCCAGATTTGTGCCTGGTGGTAGCAGGCTGGTAAAAACCAGTCAGCAGCCATGACGGAGCGATTAGGTTTTGGAGGGGGCCCCTCTAAGGTGACCTCTGGGTACATAGTATAATAAATCCAACACCAACACTAGCGCCAGTGTGGGTTTATTTTTCCGAATTGTTTGATACCAAACAACCCAGTATTCAGAAAGGCCATGTAGCTGGGGAACTGACCAGTGTCCAGCACATTTATTTTCTATGGCTTCCCTCTATACTTACTATGTCTTAAGGTTTTGTAAAAACACAGTAGGGTCATATTTGCTCATGCAAAGATGCCCTTACACACATTGTGGTGCACCCGCCTTAGGGCTGTAAGGCCTGCCAGAGGGAAGACTTACCTAGAGTGCATGTAGTATTAGTGGAAAGGGCACTCTTGGTGAGTGCCATGTTGAGTTTGCAACTTTTAACTACACCTTGTCATGCACTTGCAATGGCAGTCTGCATGAAGCTGGTGTGGGGCCTCTCAGAGTGGCAGGATCGGTACTGTAGCTCTAGGGGGGGGAAGCCTCTTCAGTACCCATGCCCTAGGTACCAGGGGTACCATTTACTAGCACATAGTTTGAAACCGCATAATTTTCCAGGTAAAAAGTGTGTGGGGGGGGGGGGGGATACCATGTCAAAAGAGGTCCTTACTCACTCTGTTGCTGTGAACAAAGGCATCACTGAGCGCAGGGGGATTTCAACTCCCTCGGGCTCTGTAAGCCCTTTGTTTTACTAATGAGAACATTCTGCTCTAATGGGACAGGAGGTCCTAATATATTTATATCCCACCGTAGCTGGGCTATATATCGGCCAGTAAAGGCTCACTCTTTTATTAAAGGCGCTTGCCAAAGGGCATCTAACGCTGGAGCAGGCCTTAAATGTTTGGTACAGCCCACTATGGCAGGCTATAAATCTATAATAAAGGACCCTGTGTAACCTCCTTTCCAACGATTCCAGCCCTGCCTAAGAGAGGGGCAGTGTGCATGGCGTCTGGGGGTGTGCGCCGCAGGATCTGGGGGTGTGTGTGTGGGCGCCGCGGGGTCTGGGGGTGTACGCCGCGGGTTCTGGGGGTGTATTTGGGGGTGTGCACCGCAGGGTCTGGGGGTGTATGCCGCAGGATCTGGGGGTATGTGTGGGGGTGTACGCCGCAGGGTCTGGGGGGGGGGGGATGTGGAGGTGTGCGCCGCGGGGCCTGGGGGTGTACGCCGCAGGGTATGGGTGTGTGTGGGGGTGTACGCCGCAGGGTCTGGGGGTGTGTACGCCGCAGGGTCTGGGGGTGTGTACGCCGCAGGGTCTGGGGGTGTGTACGCCGCAGGGTCTGGGGGTGTGTACGCCGCAGGGTCTGGGGGTGTGTACGCCGCAGGGTCTGGGCCGCGGGGTCTGGGGGGGTGTACGCGGCGGGGTCTGTGGGGGTGTACGCGGCGGGGTCTGTGGGGGTGTACGCGGCGGGGTCTGTGGGGGTGTACGCGGCAGGGTCTGTGGGGGTGTACGCGGCAGGGTCTGTGGGGGGTGCGCCGCGGGGCCTGGGGGTGTACGTCGCAGGGTCTGGAGGTGTGTGTGTGTGGGGGGTGTACACCGCGGGGTCTGGGGGTGTATGCCGCAGGATCTGGGTGTGTGTGTGCGGGGGTGTGCGCCACGGGGTGTGTGTGGGGGGGGTGTACACCGCAGGGTCTAGGGGTGTGTGTGTGGGGGTGTACTCCGCGGGGTCTGGGGGTGTACACAGCAGGGTCTGGGGGTGTGTGTGGGGGTGTGCGCTGCGTGGTCTCAGGTAAGCGCCGCGAGGTCTGGGAGTGTACGCCGCAGGGTCTGGGGGTGTGTGTGGGGGGTGTACGCCACGGGGTCTGGGGGTGTACGCCGCGGGGTCTGGGGGTGTGTGTGGGGGTGTACGTCGCGGGGTGTGCGCCGCTGGGTCTGGGGGTGTGTGTGGGGGTGTACACTGTGGGGTCTGAGGGTGTACGCTGCGGGGTCTGGGTGTGTGTGTGGGGGTGTGCGCCGCGGGGGTTTTACGCCATGGGGCCTGGGGGTGTACGCCGCGGGGCCTGGGGGTGTGTGTGTGGGGGTGTACGCCGCAGGGTCTGGGGGGTGGGTGTGTGTGGGGGTGTACGCCGCAGGGTCTGGGGGTGTGTGTGGGGGTGTACGGCGCAGGGTCTGGGGGTGTGTGTGGGGGTGTGCGCCGTGGGGTGTGTGTGGGGGGTGTACGGCGCGGGGTCTGTGTGCGGGGGTGTACGGCGCGGGGTCTGGGGCTGTGTGCAGGGGTGTACACTGTGGGGTCTGAGGGTGTACGTTGCGGGGTCTGGGTGTGTGTGTGTGGGGGGGGTGTGCGCCGCGGGGCTGGGGGTTTTACGCCATGGGGCCTGGGGGTGTACGCCGCGGGGCCTGGGGGTGTGTGTGTGGGGGTGTACGCCGCAGGGTCTGGGGGGTGTGTGTGGGGGTGTACGCCGCAGGGTCTGGGGGGTGTGTGTGGGGGTGTGCGCCGCAGGGTCTGGGGGGTGTGTGTGGGGGTGTGCGCAGTGGGGTGTGTGTGGGGGTGTACGGCGCGGGGTCTGGGGCTGTGTGAGGGAGTGTACGGCGCGGGGTCTGGGGGTGTGTGTAGGGGTGAACACTGTGGGGTCTGAGGGTGTACGCTGCCGGGTCTGGGTGTGTGTGTGGGGGTGTGGGCCGCGGGGGCTGGGGGTTTACGCCATGGGCCCTGGGGTTGTACGCAGCGGGGCCTGGGTGTGTGTGCGTGTGTGTGTGTGTGGGGGGGTGTAAGGCGCAGGCTCGGGGGTGTGTGGGGGTGTACGGCGCAGGGTCGGGGGGGGTGTGTGGGGGTGTACGGCGCGGGGTGTGGGGGTGTGTGTGGGGGTGTGCGCCACGGGGTGTGTGTGTGTGGGGGTGAGCGCCACGGGGTGTGTGTGTGGGGGTGCATCTGGGGGTGTACGCAGTGGGGTCTGGGGGGTGTACGCCGTGGGGTCGGGGTGGTGGTGTCTGTGGGTGTACGCCGCAGGGTCTGGGGGGGTGTGCGCGGTCTGGGGGCGCGTCTGAGGGTGTGCGCCGCAGGGTCTGAGGGTGTACGCTGTGGGGTCTGGGGTTGTGTGTGGGGGGTGCGCGCCGCGGGGCCTGGGGGTTTTACGCCATTGGGCCTGGGGGGTGTACGCCTGCCTGGGTGGTTACGCCATTGGGCCTGGGGGGTGTACGCCGCGGGGCCTGGGGGGTGTACGCCGCGGGGCCTGGGGGGTGTACGCCGCGGGGCCTGGGGGGTGTACGCCGCGGGGCCTGGGGGGTGTACGCCGCGGGGCCTGGGGGGTGTACGCCGCGGGGCCTGGGGGGTGTACGCCGCGGGGTTTGGGGGGTGTACGCCGCGGGGTCTGGGGGTGTGTGTGGGGGTGTGCGCCGTGGGGTCTGGGGGTGGGGGTGTGCGCTGTGGGGTCTGGGGGTGATCTCCCCGGTGTCTGGGGGTGTGCGCCGCAGGGTCTGGGGGTGTGCGCCGCAGGGTCTGGGGGTGTGCGCCGCAGGGTCTGGGGGTGTGTGTGGGGGTGTGCACCACGGGTTCTGGGGGTGTACACCGCAGGATCTGGGGGTGTGTGTGTGGGGGTGTACACTGGGGGTCTGAGGGTGTACGCTAGGGGTTTTACGCCATGGGGCCTGGGGGTGTACGCCGCGGGGCCTGGGGGTGTGTGTGTGTAAGTGGGTGTACGCAGCAGTGTGTGGGGGTGTACACTGCAGGGTCTGGGGGTGTGTGTGGGGGGGGGTGTGCGGGGGGTGCGCGCCACGGGGCCTGGGGGTGCGCGCCACGGGGCCTGGGGGTGCGCGCCACGGGTTCGGGGGGGGGGGGGTGTCTGGGGGTGTGTTTGGAGGGGTGTGCGCCGCGGGTCTGGGGGTGTACGCCGCAGGGTCTGGGGGTGTGTGTGGGGGGTGTTCACCCCAGGGTATGAGGGTGTACGCCCCGGGGTCTGGGGGTGTACGCCCCGGGATCTGGGGGTGTACGCCCCGGGATCTGGGGGGTGTGTGTGGGGGTGTGCACGACGGGTTCTGGGGGTGTACACCGCAGGGTTTGGGGGTGTGTGTGTGGGGGTGTACACTGTGGGGTCTGAGGGTGTACGCTGCGGTGTCTGGGTGTGTGTGTGTGTGGGGGTGTGCGCAACGGGGCCTGGGGGTTTTACGCCATGGGGCCTGGGGGTGTGTGGGTGTGAGTGGGTGTACGCCGCAGGGTCTGGGGGTGTGTGTGGGGTGTACGGCGCAGGGTCTGGGGGTGCGCGCCACGCGGTCTCGGGGTGCACCTGGGGGTGTACGCTGTGGGGTCTGGGGGGTGTACGCCGCGGGTTCGGGGGAGTGTCTGTGGGTGTACGCCACAGGGTCTGGGGGTGTGTTTGGAGGGGTGTGCGCCGCGGGTCTAGGGGTGTACGCCGCAGGGTCTGGGGGTGTACGCCGCAGGGTCTGGGGGTGTACGCCGCAGGGTCTGGGGGTGTGTGTGGGGGGTGTTTGCCCCGGGGTCTGGGGGTGTGCGCCGCGGGGTCTGGGGGTGTGCGCCGCAGGGTCTGGGGGTGTGCGCCGCAGGGTCTGGGGGTGTGTGTGGGGGGGTGTTCACCCCAGGGTTGCGGGTGTACGCCCCGGTGTCTGGGGGTGTGTGTGGGGGTGTGCATGACGGGTTCTGGGGGTGTACACCGCAGGGTCTGGGGGGGTGTGAGGGGGGGTGTTCACCCCAGGGTATGCAGGTGTACGCCCCGGTGTCTGGGGGTGTACGCCCCGGTGTCTGGGGGTGTACGCCCCGGTGTCTGGGGGTGTGTTGGGGTGTGCACGACGGGTTCTGGGGGTGTACACCGCAGGGTTTGGGGGTGTGTGTGGGGGTGTACACCGCGGGGTCTGGGGGTGTACACCGCGGGGTCTGGGGGGGTGTCTGTGGGGGTGTACGCGGCGGGGTCTGTGGGGGGGTGCGCCGCGGGGCCTGGGGGTGTACGCCGCAGGGTCTGGGGGTGTGTGTGGGGGGTGTGCGTCACGGGGTGTGTGTGGGGGGGTGTACACCGCAGGGTCTAGGGGTGTGTGTGGGGGTGTACACCGCGGGGTCTGGGGATGTACACCGCAGGGTCTGGGGGTGTGTGTGGGGGTGTGCGCCGCGAGGTCTGGGAGTGTACGCCGCAGGGTCTGGGGGTGTGTGTGTGTGGGGGGTGTATGCCACGGGGTCTGGGGGTGTATGCCGCGGGGTCTGTGTGGGGGGTGTGCGCCGCGGGGTGTGCGCCGCTGGGTCTGGGGGTGTACACTGTGGGGTCTGAGGGTGTACGCTGCGGGGTCTGGGTGTGTGTGTGTGGGGGTGTGCGCCGCGGGGTCTGGGGGGGTGTGTGTAGGGGTGTACGGCGCGGGGTCTGGGGGTGTGTGTGGGGGTGTACACTGTGGGGTCGGAGGGTGTACGCTGCCCGGTCTGGGTGTGTGTGTGTGGGGGTGTGCGCCGCGGGGGCTGGGGGGCTTACGCCATGGGCCCTGGGGTTGTACGCAGCGGGGCCTGGGTGTGTGTGTGTGCGGGGGTGTACGGCGCAGGGTCGGGGGGGTGTGGGGGGTGTACGGCGCGGAGACGGGGGGTGTGTGTGGGGGTGTACGGCGCGGAGTCGGGGGGTGTGTGTGGGGGTGTACGGCGCGGAGTCGGGGGTGTGTGTGGGGGGGTGCGCGCCGCGGGGTGTGTGTGGGGGGTGCGCGGGGTGTGTGTGGGGGGTGCGCGGGGTGTGTGTGGGGGGTGTGTGGGGGGTGCGTGCCACGGGGTGTACGCCGTGGGGGGTGCGCGCCACGGGGTGTACGCCGTGGGGGGTGCGCGCCACGGGGTGTACGCCGTGGGGGTGCGCGCCACGGGGTGTACGCCGTGGGGGTGCGCGCCACGGGGTGTACGCCGTGGGGGTGCGCGCCACGGGGTGTACGCCGTGGGGTCTGGGGGGTGTACGCCGCGGGGTCTGGGGGGTGTACGCCGCGGGGTCTGGGGGGTGTACGCCGCGGGGTCTGGGGGGTGTACGCCGCGGGGTCGGGGTGGTGGTGTCTGTGGGTGTACGCCGCCGGGTCTGGGGGGTGTACGCCGCCGGGTCTGGGGGTGTACGCCGCGGGGCCTGGGGGGTGTACGCCGCGGGGCCTGGGGGGTGTACGCCGCGGGGCCTAGGGGGTGTGTGTGGGGGTGTACGGCGTGGGGTCTGGGGGTGTGTGTGGGGGTGTGCGCCGAGGGGTCTGGGGGTGTGTGGGGGTGGGGGTGTGTGCCGTGGGGTCTGGGGGTGATCTCCCCGGGGTCTGGGGGTGTGCGCCACGGGGTGTACGCTGCAGGGTGTGGGGGTGTACGCCACGGGGACTCGGGGTGTGTGTGGGGGTGTGCACCACGGGTTCTGGGGGTGTACACCGCAGGATCTGGGGGGTGTGTGTGTGTGTGTGTGTGGGGGGGGGTGTACACTGTGGGGTCTGAGGGTGTACGCTAGGGGTTTTACGCCATGGGGCCTGGGGGTGTACGCCGCGGGGCCTGGGGGTGTGTGTGTGTGTAAGTGGGTGTACGCCGCAGTGTGTGGGGGTGTACACCGCAGGGTCTGGGGGTGTGTGCGGAGGTGTACGCTGCAGGGTCTGGGGGTGTGTGTGGGGGGGTGTGCCGTGGTGTGTGGGGGGGGTGTGCCGTAGTGTGTGGGGGGGTGTGCCGTAGTGTGTGGGGGGGGGTGCCGTAGTGTGTGGGGGTGCGCGCCATGGGGCCTGGGGGTGTGCGCCATGGGGCCTGGGGGTGTGCGCCACGGGGCCGGGGGGGGTGTTTGGAGGGGTGTGCGCCGCAGGGTCTGGGGGTGTGTGTGGGGGGGGTGTTCACCCCAGGGTATGGGGGTGTACGCCCCGGGATCTGGGGGTGTACGCCGCGGGATCTGGGGGTGTGTGTGGGGGTGTGCACGACGGGTTCTGGGGGTGTACACCGCAGGGTTTGGGGGTGTGTGTGGGGGTGTACACTGTGGGGTCTGAAGGTGTACGCTGCGGTGTCTGGGTGTGTGGGGGTGTGCGCAACGGGGCCTGGGGGTTTTACGCCATGGGGCCTGGGTGTGTGTGTGTGGGGGGGGTGTTCACCCCAGGGTATGCGGGTGTACGCCGCGGGGTCTGGGGGTGTACGCCGCGGGGTCTGGGGGTGTACGCCGCGGGGTCTGGCGGTGTGTGTGTGGGGGTGTGCGCAACGGGGCCTGGGGGTTTTACGCCATGGGGCCTGGGGGGGGTGTGGGTGTGAGTGGGTGTACGCCGCAGTGTGTGGGGTGTACGGCGCGGGGTCTGGGGTGCACCTGGGGGTGTACGCTGTGGTGTCTTGGGGGTGTACGCCGCGGGTTCGGGGGGTGTCTGTGGGTGTACGCCACAGGGTCTGGGGGTGTGTTTGGAGGGGTGTGCGCCGCGGGTCTGGGGGTGTACGCCGCAGGGTCTGGGGGTGTGTGTGGGGTGTACGCCGCGGGTGTACGCCACAGGGTCTGGGGGTGTGTTTGGAGGGGTGTGCGCCGCGGGTCTGGGGGTGTACGCCGCAGGGTCTGGGGGTGTGTGTGGGGGGTGTTCGCCCCGGGGTCTGGGGGTGTACGCCCCGGGGTCTGGGGGTGTGCGCCGCAGGGTCTGGGGGTGTGCGCCGCAGGGTCTGGGGGTGTGTTTGGAGGGGTATGCGCCGTGGGTCTGGGGGTGTACGCCGCAGGGTCTGGGGGTGTGTGTGTGGGGGGGTGTTCACCCCAGGGTATGCGGGTGTACGCCCCGGGGTCTTGGGGTGTACGCCGCGGGGTCTGGGGGTGTGTGTGTGGGGGTGTGCACGACGGGTTCTGGGGGTGTACACCGCAGGGTCTGGGGGTGTGTGTGGGGGGGGGGGTGTTCACCCCAGGGTATGCGGGTGTACGCCGCAGGGTCTGGGGGTGTACGCCGCAGGGTCTGGGGGTGTACGCCGCAGGGTCTGGGGGTGTACGCCGCAGGGTTTGGGGGTGTACACTGTGGGGTCTGGGGGTGTACGCTGCGGTGTCTGGGTGTGTGTGTGTGGGGGTGTGCGCAACGGGGCCTGGGGGTTTTACGCCATGGGGCCTGGGGGGGTGTGGGTGTGAGTGGGTGTACGCCGCAGTGTGTGGGGTGTACGGCGCGGGGTCTGGGGTGCACCTGGGGGTGTACGCTGTGGTGTCTGGGGGGTGTATGCCGCGGGTTCGGGGGGTGTCTGTGGGTGTACGCCACAGGGTCTGGGGGTGTGTTTGGAGGGGTGTGCGCCGCGGGTCTGGGGGTGTACGCCGCAGGGTCTGGGGGTGTACGCCGCAGGGTCTGGGGGTGTACGCCGCAGGGTCTGGGGGTGTGTGTGGGGGGGTGTTCGCCCCGGGGTCTGGGGGTGTGCGCCGCAGGGTCTGGGGGTGTGCGCCGCAGGGTCTGGGGGTGTGCGCCGCAGGGTCTGGGGGTGTGCGCCGCAGGGTCTGGGGGTGTGTGTGTGTGGGGGGGTGTTCACCCCAGGGTATGCGGGTGTACGCCCCGGGGTCTTGGGGTGTACGCCGCGGGGTCTGGGGGTGTGTGTGGGGGTGTGCACGACGGGTTCTGGGGGTGTACACCGCAGGGTCTGGGGGTGTGTGTGGGGGGGGGGTGTTCACCCCAGGGTATGCGGGTGTACGCCCCGGGGTCTTGGGGTGTACGCCGCAGGGTCTGGGGGTGTACGCCGCAGGGTCTGGGGGTGTACGCCGCAGGGTTTGGGGGTGTACGCCGCAGGGTCTGAGGGTGTACACTGTGGGGTCTGAGGGTGTACGCTGCGGTGTCTGGGTGTGTGTGTGTGGGGGTGTGCGCAACGGGGCCTGGGGGTTTTACGCCATGGGGCCTGGGGGGGTGTGGGTGTGAGTGGGTGTACGCCGCAGTGTGTGGGGTGTACGGCGCGGGGTCTGGGGTGCACCTGGGGGTGTACGCTGTGGTGTCTGGGGGGTGTACGCCGCGGTTTCGGGGGGTGTCTGTGGGTGTACGCCACAGGGTCTGGGGGTGTGTTTGGAGGGGTGTGCGCCGCGGGTCTGGGGGTGTACGCCGCAGGGTCTGGGGGTGTACGCCGCAGGGTCTGGGGGTGTACGCCGCAGGGTCTGGGGGGGTGTTTGGAGGGGTGTACGCCGCAGGGTCTGGGGGTGTGCGCCGCGGGTCTGGGGGGTGTACGCCGCAGGGTCTGGCAGTGTGCGCCGCAGGGTCTGGGGGTGTGTTTGGAGGGGTGTGCGCCGCAGGGTCGGGGGGTGTGTGTGGGGGGTGTTCGCCCCGGGGTTTGGGGGGTGTACGCTCTGTGGGTGTACGCTGTGGGGTCTGGGGGTGTGTTTGGAGGGGTGTGCGCCGCGGGTCTGGGGGTGTACGCCGCAGGGTCTGGGGGTGTACGCCGCAGGGTCTGGGGGTGTACGCCGCAGGGTCTGGGGGTGTGTTTGGAGGGGTGTACGCCGCAGGGTCTGGGGGTGTACGCCGCAGGGTCTGGGGGGTGTGTTTGGAGGGGTGTACGCCGCAGGGTCTGGGGGTGTGCGCCGCGGGTCTGGGGATGTACGCCGCAGGGTCTGGCAGTGCGCGCCGCAGGGTCTGGCAGTGCGCGCCGCAGGGTCTGGGGGTGTGTTTGGAGGGGTGTGCGCCGCAGGGTCGGGGGTGTGTGTGGGGGGTGTTCGCCCCGGGGTTTGGGGGTGTACGCTCTGTGGGTGTACGCTGTGGGGTCTGGGGGTGTGTTTGGAGGGGTGTGCGCCACGGGTCTGGGGGTGTACGCCGCAGGGTCTGGGGGGGGTGTTTGGAGGGGTGTACGCCGCAGGGTCTGGGGGTGTGCGCCGCAGGGTCTGGGGGTGTGTTTGGAGTGGTGTGCGCCGCGGGTCTGGGGGTGTACGCCGCAGGGTCTGGCAGTGTGCGCCGCAGGGTCTGGGGGTGTGTTTGGAGGGGTGTGCGCCGCAGGGTCGGGGGGTGTGTGTGGGGGGTGTTCGCCCCGGGGTTTGGGGGTGTACGCTCTGTGGGTGTACGCTGTGGGGTCTGGGGGGGGTGTTTGGAGGGGTGTGCGCCGCGGGTCTGGGGTGTACGCCGCAGGATCTGGGGGTGTGCGCCGCAGGATCTGGGGGTGTGTGTGGGGGGTGTTCGCCCCTGGGTTTGGGGGTGTACGCTCTGTGGGTGTACGCTGTGGGGTCTGGGGGTGTGTTTGGAGGGGTGTGCGCCGCAGGGTCTGGGGGTGTGCGCCGCAGGGTCTGGGGGTGTGCGCCGCAGGGTCTGGGGGTGTGTGTGGGGGGTGTTCGCCCCGGGGTTTGGGGGTGTACGCTCTGTGGGTGTACGCCGTGGGGTCTGGGGGTGTACGCCGTGGGGTCTGGGGGGGGTGTGTGGGAGGTGTACGCCGCGGGGTCTGGGTGTGTGTGTGTGGGGGGGGGTTGTTCGTCCCAGCGTCTGGGGGGGTGTGGGGGTGTGCGCCGTGGGGTCTGGGGGTGTGTGTGCGCGCCGTGGGGTCTGGGGGTGTGTGTGTGCGCCGTGGGGTCTGGGGTGTGTGTGTGCGCCGTGGGTGTCTGGGGTGTGTGTGTGCGCCGTGGGGTCTGGGGGTGTGCGCCGTGGGGTCTGGGGGGTGTGTGTGTGGGGGTGATCGCCCCAGCGTCTGGGGGTGTGCGCCGTGGGGGTGGTGGGGGGGGTGTTCGCCCCGGGGTCTGGGGGTGTGCGCCGTGGGGTCTGGGGGGGTGTGTGGGAGGTGTACGCCGCGGGGTCTGGGGGTGTACGCCGTGGGGTCTGGGGGGGTGTGTGGGAGGTGTACGCCGCGGGGTCTGGGGGGGGTGTGTGGGAGGTGTACGCCGCGGGGTCTGGGGGTGTACGCCGTGGGGTCTGGGGGGGTGTGCGCCGTGGGGGTCTGGGGGTGTGTGCGCGCGCCGTGGGGTCTGGGGGTGTGTGTGTGCCGTGGGGTCTGGGGGTGTGTGTGTGTGCCGTGGGGTCTGGGGGGTGTGTGTGTGTGCCGTGGGGTCTGGGGGGGGGTGTTCGCCCCGGGGTCTGGGGGTGTGCGCCGTGGGGTCTGGGGGGGGGGGGGGGTGGGGGAGTGTTCGCCCCGGGGTCTGGGGGTGTGCGCCGTGGGGTCTGGGGGGGGTGTGTGGGAGGTGTACGCCGCGGGATCTGGGGGGGGGTGTGTGGGAGGTGTACGCCGCGGGATCTGGGGGGGGGTGTGTGGGAGGTGTACGCCGCGGGGTCTGGGGGTGTACGCCATGGGGTCTGGGGGGGTGTGTGGGAGGTGTACGCCGCGGGGTCTGGGTGTGTGTGTGTGGGGGGGGTGTTCGCCCCAGCGTCTGGGGGGGGTGTGGGCCGTGGGGTCTGGGGGTGTGTGTGCGCGCCGTGGGGTCTGGGGGTGTGTGTGTGTGCCGTAGGGTCTGGGGGTGTGCGCCGTGGGGTCTGGGGGGGGGGGGGGGTTTCGCCCCGGGGTCTGGGGGTGTGCGCCGTGGGGTCTGGGGGGGGGGGGGATGGGGGGGTGTTCGCCCCGGGGTCTGGGGGTGTGCGCCGTGGGGTCTGGGGGGGTGTTCGCCCCGGGGTCTGGGGGTGTGCGCCGTTGGGTCTGGGGGTGGTGGGGGGTGTTCGCCCCGGGGTCTGGGGGGTGTGCGCCGTGGGGTCTGGGGGGGGTGTGTGGGAGGTGTACGCCGCGGGGTCTGGGGGTGTACGCCGTGGGGTCTGGGGGGGGTGTGTGGGAGGTGTACGCCGCGGGGTCTGGGGGGGGGGTGTGTGGGAGGTGTACGCCGCGGGGTCTGGGGGGTGTACGCCGTGGGGTCAGGGGGGGTGTGTGGGAGGTGTACGCCGCGGGGTCTGGGGGTGTGTGTGTGTGGGGGGGTGTTTGCCCCAGCGTCTGGGGGGGGGGGTGCGCCGTGGGGTCTGGGGGTGTGTGTGTGCGCCGTGGGGTCTGGGGTGTGTGTGTGTGTGTGTGTGCCGTGGGGTCTGGGGGTGTGCGCCGTGGGGTCTGGGGGGGTGTGTGGGAGGTGTGCGCCGTGGGGTCTGGGGGGTGTGTGGGAGGTGTACGCCGCGGGGTCTGGGGGTGTGTGTGTGGGGGGGGGTGTTCGCCCCAGCGTCTGGGGGGGGTGTGGGCCGTGGGGTCTGGGGGTGTGTGTGCGCGCCGTGGGGTCTGGGGGTGTGTGTGTGCGCCGTGGGGTCTGGGGGGTGTGCGCCGTGGGGTCTGGGGGGGGGGGTGTTCGCCCCGGGGTTGGGGGTGTGCGCCGTGGGGTCTGGGGGGGGGGGGTGGGGGGGTGTTCGCCCCGGGTCTGGGGGTGTGCGCCGTGGGGTCTGGGGGGGGTGTGTGGGAGGTGTGCGCCGTGGGGTCTGGGGGGTGTGTGGGAGGTGTACGCCGCGGGGTCTGGGGGTGTGTGTGTGGGGGGGGTGTTCGCCCCAGCGTCTGGGGGGGTGTGGGCCGTGGGGTCTGGGGGTGTGTGCGCGCGCCGTGGGGTCTGAGTGTGTGTGTGTGTGTGTGTGTGCCGTGGGGTCTGGGGGTGTGCGCCGTGGGGTCTGGGGGGGGGGGTGTTCGCCCCGGGGTCTGGGGGTGTGCGCCGTGGGGTCTGGGGGGGGGGGTGGGGTTCGCCCCGGGGTCTGGGGGTGTGCGCCGTGGGGTCTGGGGGGGTGGGGGGGTGTTCGCCCCGGGGTCTGGGGGTGTGCGCCGTGGGGTCTGGGGGGGGTGGGGGGGGGGTGTTCGCCCCGGGGTCTGGGGGTGTGCGCCGTGGGGTCTGGGGGTGGTGGGGGGGTGTTCGCCCCGGGGTCTGGGGGTGTGCGCCGTGGGGTCTGGGGGGGGTGTGTGGGAGGTGTACGCCGCGGGGTCTGGGGGTGTACGGGAGGTGTACGCCGCGGGGTCTGGGGGGGGTGTGTGGGAGGTGTACGCCGCGGGGTCTGGGGGTGTGTGTGTGGGGGGGTGTTTGCCCCAGCGTCTGGGGGGGGGGGGTGCGCCGTGGGGTCTGGGGGTGTGTGTGTGCGCCGTGGGGTCTGGGTGTGTGTGTGTGTGCCGTGGGGTCTGGGGGTGTGCGCCGTGGGGTCTGGGGGGGGTGTGTGGGAGGTGTGCGCCGTGGGGTCTGGGGGGTGTGTGTGAGGTGTACGCCGCGGGGTCTGGGGGTGTGTGCGTGGGGGGGGTGTTCGCCCCAGGGTCTGGGGGTGTGTGGGCCGTGGGGTCTGGGGGTGTGTGTGCGCGCCGTGGGGTCTGGGGGTGTGTGTGTGCGCCGTGGGGTCTGGGGGTGTGCGCCGTGGGGTCTGGGGGGGGGGGGTGTTCGCCCCGGGGTCTGGGGGTGTGCGCCGTGGGGTCTGGGGGGGTGTTCGCCCCGGGTCTGGGGGTGTGCGCCGTGGGGTCTGGGGGGGGTGTGTGGGAGGTGTGCGCCGTGGGGTCTGGGGGGTGTGTGCGAGGTGTACGCCGCGGGGTCTGGGGGTGTGTGTGTGGGGGGGGGTGTTCGCCCCAGCGTCTGGGGGGGTGTGGGCCGTGGGGTCTGGGGGTGTGTGCGCGCGCCGTGGGGTCTGGGTGTGTGTGTGGGTGTGTGTGCCGTGGGGTCTGGGGGTGTGCGCCGTGGGGTCTGGGGGGGGGGTGTTCGCCCCGGGGTCTGGGGGTGTGCGCCGTGGGGTCTGGGGGGGGGGGGGCGGGGTTCGCCCCGGGGTCTGGGGGTGTGCGCCGTGGGGTCTGGGGGGGGGGGGGTGGGGGGGTGTTCGCCCCGGGGTCTGGGGGTGTGCGCCGTGGGGTCTGGGGGGGGTGGGGTTCGCCCCGGGGTCTGGGGGTGTGCGCCGTGGGGTCTGGGGGGGGGGGGTGTTCGCCCCGGGGTCTGGGGGTGTGCGCCGTGGGGTCTGGGGGGGGGGGGGGGTGTGTTCGCCCCGGGTCTGGGGGTGTGCGCCGTGGGGTCTGGGGGGGGTGTGTGGGAGGTGTGCGCCGTGGGGTCTGGGGGGTGTGTGCGAGGTGTACGCCGCGGGGTCTGGGGGGGGTGTTCGCCCCAGCGTCTGGGGGGGGTGTGGGCCGTGGGGTCTGGGGGTGTGTGTGCGCGCCGTGGGGTCTGGGGGTGTGTGTGTGCACCGTGGGGTCTGGGGGTGTGCGCCGTGGGGTCTGGGGGGGGGGGGGGTGTTCGCCCCGGGGTCTGGGGGTGTGCGCCGTGGGGTCTAGGGGGGGGGGGTGTTCGCCCCGGGTCTGGGGGTGTGCGCCGTGGGGTCTGGGGGGGGGGGTGTGTGCGCCGTGGGGTCTGGGGGTGTGCGCCGTGGGGTCTGGGGGGGGGGGTGTTCGCCCCGGGGTCTGGGGGTGTGCGCCGTGGGGTCTGGGGGGGGGGGTGTTCGCCCCGGGTCTGGGGGTGTGCGCCGTGGGGTCTGGGGGGGGGTGTGTGGGAGGTGTGCGCCGTGGGGTCTGGGGGGGGGTGTGTGGGAGGTGTGCGCCGTGGGGTCTGGGGGGTGTGTGGGAGGTGTACGCCGCGGGGTCTGGGGGTGTGTGTGTGTGGGGGGGGGGGGTGTTCGCCCCAGCGTCTGGGGGGGTGTGGGCCATGGGGTCTGGGGGGGGGTGCGCGCGCCGTGGGGTCTGGGTGTGTGTGTGTGTGCGCCGTGGGGTCTGGGGGTGTGCACCGTGGGGTCTGGGGGGGGGGGTGTTCGCCCCGGGGTCTGGGGGTGTGCGCCGTGGGGTCTGGGGGGGGGGGGGGGGGGGGTGTTCGCCCCGGGGTCTGGAGGTGTACGCCGCGGGGTCTGGGGGGGATCTGGGGGTGTACGCCGCGGGGTCTGGGGGTGTGTGTGTGTGTGGGGGGGGGATGTTCGCCCCAGCGTCTGGGGGGGTGTGGGCCGTGGGGTCTGGGGGGGTGTGCGCGCGCCGTGGGGTCTGGGTGTGTGTGTGTGTGTGTGTGTGCCGTGGGGTCTGGGGGTGTGCGCCGTGGGGTCTGGGGGGGGGGGGGGGGTGTGCGCCGTGGGGTCTGGGGGGGGTGGGAGGTGTACGCCGCGGGGTCTGGGGGGGGTCTGGGGGTGTACGCCGCGGGGTCTGGGTGGCCCCTTCCACCCCCACACCTTGGGCACTCCCCTTCCTGCCGCCAGTCTAGTCTACGTCATGCTGACAGCCCCCAGCACGGTTCCGCCGCCCCTCTCAGACTGCAGCGCAGCCAGCAGCCGCCGCCCCCGGCCCCTCCCGCACTCACATTGCGGAGCTGCGCCTGCTCTCCCTCCATGATGTCCTGCCGGGGCTCGGCTGCTGCGCGCCGCCATCTTGTCTGCGTCAGCGACACGGAAGAGGGACCCGCCGTGACACGCGCGGCGGCGGCGGCCATGTTAGAGTGCCTCCGCTTCCGAGGGACGGCGGCGCCGAGCGGGAGGAGCGCTGTACCAGGGAACAGGCTCTGCCACCTGTCTCCATTCTAGAAGCTCCAGGGCGACCTCTCATGCATAATACATTTTACTAAGTTCATTACACACAGATTGGCGACCTATAGTACATAATAAATTCGACTATATATACGTCAAACAGATTGACCTGTTGACGTATAAGGGACTCTAAAAGAAAACACAGAGGCCTACTAGTCTATAGCAAAAGACACTTTAATCATGGCCCGCCTGTCACCGTATACCCCAAAGCTAGCGTTTCAACGAGCTAACATACCCATTCCAAGATGGCCGCCACTAGCGCTAGGTTACCCAGTTCACCCTGACTGTCATGGAAGCCGCCATCATGCAATATCAAGCAACCTTGGCTCTGCCCCCTTCTCATACCTTGATGGGTTTCTTGTCAGTGAACTCTACACACTCGTTATTAGAGACAGACACTGCTTTCACTTTACACTCAATGGTATATCTAGAAATGACTGCAAAACGTATTCATAGCTGCCAAGTTTCCCAGGTCCATCATAGATGAATTGCCCCACGCCAGTATTTTTTTCTTTGGATTCTGGGACTCGTAGTCCAGTTTCATAATTAAATATCTAAAACTACAGGTCCCAGAATTTAAAGTAAAAAAAACTTGAACTGTAGCAGCACATCACGCATGCACCTGGGAAACTTGGCAGGACCGAACTTATTGCATGTGAATAGTTCAGCGAAGACTTTCTTTTCCTTTGCAATATGCTCCTTGTAGTTTATTTATTTATTTAGTTTTACGATTTTGTTTTAGCACAGACAGGGCCAGTAGGCATCAGAGCACTTTGCAATAAATCAATACAAATATAAAATATACATGTAATTTTAAACATAGAACCATCAGGTTAGCCCCCTCATCAGTTAGAGTGCTTCACACGTACTCATTCTAAAATATAGGGGGTCACAGGCAGGTGGTAGAGTACCACAAGATGGACAACAACTATGCTGGTTGAGGTTAATCTGTACCTAATGGCAGCTGGGGGGGGGGGGGGGAGAGATTCGTGGAGGAGCAATTTAGGGTTTTGTGAGGCTCAGCCTGCACCTGAGGTTTTCAGTTTCTCAGAGACGTACAAGGGTAAACACGAGTTCAGAGCTTTATGAGTGATGTAGGCAGTTTTAAATTGCGCTCTTGCTTCCATGGAGAGCTGCTGAAGTGACTGTAGAATTGTGTAGATATGACTGTATTTCTTGTGTCTTGTCACAAAGGGGGCTGCCAAATGTATGACTGCTCTGAGAGGACCTAGGTGAACTTTGGGAATATGGTAAAGGAGTGAAATTCCATAGTCAAGTCTGGAGATCACAAGTGTCTGTACAACAAATTTAAGGGTGAATGCAGGGATGAGGTCTCTGATTCCCCAAAGAAGCTTTACTGTAAACAGGCACTTCCAGTCATGGAGGCGATATGGTTCTGAGATTTCAGACATCTGTTGAGGGTGAATCCCAGGGATTTTGTATTCTGTTTGATGGAAGGGTGGCTGTCCATGTCCAGGAGGAGATCCATCCATTTTTGGGTCAGTCGGTTAGCTTTCGCCGGAGAGAATGCATTCTGTTTTCACTGGATTTAGTTTGATGTGGCTGGAAGCCATCCAACTTCAAAATCTGTTCAGGCAGTTGAATAAGTGGATGCAGTCTTTAAGGCATGAGATCTTCAGGTAGATTTGGGTGTCATCGATGTATAGGTGGAAAATGACTCCTGAGTTCCTGAAAATTGTACAGAGGGGTTCAAAGTAGAGGTTGAAAGGGGTTGGGGGAGAGAATTTAACCTTGTGGGACCTCTTGTTGCAGGCTAACTGGATCCAAAATGATTCATAATTTTTGCAACTTGGGAGCTGATAGTTAGGTAAGAGGTGAATAAACCATTAGGGATGACACCCTCAATATCCATTTGATATTTCAGGGTGGGTAGCAGCACCTGATGGCTGACTGTCTCAAACACCACAGAGCAGTCGAGGTATACAAGTGGACAGGAATTGCCTGTGTCTAAAATGCAGGGCACAGTCCACAATCTACCTGATTGCAATCTCATTGCTGAGGCCCAGTTTGGTACACCAGAGTACAGCTCAGAAAAGAAAAAAAAAGCAGGACTGCACTGGTCACCTTCTGGTAATTTCCATTACCTTTGTACATCTTGTCCTTGTGGCAATCATTACGAGTAAGGTGGCTACCACCTCTCAACAGGAACAAAGTAGAAGCATCCTAAAAATGCAAGCCCCAACCAGCCACCCTGGGTGTCATAAAGGGGGTTGGTGCTCTCTGACTCCTCCTGTATATACCTGCAAGCCAACATTTGTTGGAAGGTGGGTCATCAGTCGTGTGGCCTGCAAAAGTAATGGGTCTGCGCTCAACCACCACTGGGAACCAAACACCCCATTGTAGCTCTTGACTCTCTTAGCATTGCAGAGCAGGCCAAGGCTTTCTCAAGGGAGGTGGTGTGGGCTAGTAATCCCCATTCATGAGCACACAAGAATAATACTCAATAAATGATTGTCCAGTCTGTGCTTTTACTTTTCATAAAGTACCACGTTCCTCTTTGTTCAGGGGGTGCCTGGTCCCACCCGGCACCAATGTAATGCTCTCTCATTGGAGGTCAGCACCAGGAGCCCACCCCCCAGCTGCCCTCGTCCTCGGGGGTGTCCATTCCCACCCAAATACCCCTGACATGCCTCCTCTTTGGAGTGCAGCTCGGGGAGTCCACCCCAGCTGCCCTCGCAGCTCCCAAGACTGTTGTGGGAACCGGCAGCCACTCTTTGGTCTGCTGCCCCTGCAGGCAGATGTGCATTGTGGCCCCTTCCTCCCTGCTCCCAGTGTCCTGCAGGGAAGTACAGCCAAGAGAGAGAGCCCTCCCCTGTGTAAGACCTTTTAAGTGAGGGGGGGACTCACCAACAGGTGTGCACCTCTGGCCTATCCAGATGTGCCCCATCACTTCCTAAGCCCTGTCCCCTCCTTTCTGCAGTCTTCTGGGATAGCTCAAAATCGCGTCATCCAGGAGTTAGTTGCTACATGTGCTCTGAAAGTCTTAGCCTCTCCTCCCTGACATTCCTTCTGGGGCCTTTTCCTGGCAGGGATGACAGATGGCCCTAATCCTGAGCTGAGTCAGAGAATCATGACATTCCTGGATGACCCGTAAGTTGTACAACTAGGCTTTTGTAATCTACTGCATTATTCTTTTCATACAGGTTACAATGTGTAGGAGGCTGGCCTGGTTTGTAGTGGGTACCTAAGGTACTTACACCTTATAGCAGGTCCAGTTATCCCTTATTACTGAAATGTAGGCAGTGTCTAGAAGCCAGGCTCTCTAGGGGTAGTGTGGATGAGCAGCCACAAAATGTAAATGTTTGTAAATGAACTGTGTAAAAATTCAGAATATGACAGAATTAGGAAAGCACAAATAAAACACATTTTTTGTACTTCTGAGGTGTGGTGGAAACAAATATGTTGCTACAATCAAAACAAATCAATACACTAGGTGATAGCCATTTCCACACATTATCGTTTGTGCACTGCATGAGATACGGTGCCCAGACAGAGAGTGCAATATTATAGCAGACAGACAAACAGGTCTGATCATGTGTTAAATTGAGAGAAACAAGGCAATTAGTAAACAGGGGTAGGGCTGGAGACCATGGCACTGCTGAGGTAGGAGGATAGACTTGTCAGGGCGCATTAGTTCTGTAGGGCTGGAACACTCAAGCAGAGGTGGGGTGAGGGCAAGAGAAAATTACCTATTAGTGGAGGGGTGTGTGCTGTTGGGGCTCAGTCAGGGAAGAAGGGAATGGTGTAGTGAAGGAGTTCATCGTGAGGGTCAGGGAAGTAGTGTGTCATCTCTGGTAAGTGTAAGCAAGTGTTAGAAAAGAGCATCCCATGCTGGGGATATGGACAGTCTATGGAGGCTCCAGACCTCCGTGAAGTGCAACGCCTCATCCTTTGCTCTTCCTTATCGCTGCACAACCATGTGCCATGATGCTAACCCAGTGGATTTGGAGGAAGTCAATTAAGGGTGATGGTGCGATTAGCGAGGAGTAATGCTAGACTTGCAAAGTGTGCCCTGACCACCACGTACCTCCCATGTTTGAATATGTCCAGGACACAGGCTTCCCAACTAGCTATGTCCGGGAGTTCCATCACCTCATGAAGGGTGCTGTGGATAGCCTGCCAGTATGAAGAGAGGGTGGGACAGGACCAAAGCATGTGGCGGAGGTCTACTGAGAGCACCTGGCACACAGACAGTCAGATGTGCCATGGGAAAATGGTTAAACTGCTGTGATGTGAGGTATACTCTATGGGGTATGGCAACCTGTATGCTTTGGAACCAGGTCTTAGAGGAGACATTATGGGGGAATTCAAGGGCTCTGCCCTATTCAGAGTCATAGAGTGCCCTAAAACTGGTTTTGCAGGGCAGGAAAAGTGGAATTGCTTAGTGCCAAATCCCCCGGAAATAATATCAAAGTGTGTGGGGTTGCTCCAGGGAACATCAGTCCTATTGATTAGGTAGTTACCCCCTCCCACATGCTAGTGGCAAGCTTAAAAGTGGCACCCCTGGTTACCTTCTTCAGAACACCCGTGGACCTATGGAAGATAGAAGAAGTACTGCACCTACAGTAACCTGTGGAGAGATCCCCAAGGGCTGGGTCTGCTCCCATTTGTATCCAGGTCTAAAGAGTGGTCTACAAGGGCTAGATGGCTAGCCTCCTGTTAAGCTCCAGGAACACAAATGCTGTAAGAAGCCCAAGATTCTGTTAATCACAGCTCAGCAGTTCCAACTGGATTTGTCCTGGACCCTGCTGGTGGCTTCTGGGAGACTGAGTCGTAACCTTCAAGATGTGTGGTTTGCCCCGCTAAACGAAGTTTGACTTCCAGAAAAGTTTCTAATTCCAAACATGGAGGAATCCCACAGACACTGACATCAAGGAGTACCCAACTGCTGAAAAGACCTCCCTGGCTACAGACTCTGAACTTTCCTGCCATTGACTCCGGGAGCCTCAAATTTCCTGCCAAAGCTAAGACTTCCATTGAGGTTCTGCACTCCGGATGGACGACAATGAGGAGCTTTTCTTTGGATGGAGCTGGCAGTCCGACTCCGTGACGGCTTAGTCTACAAGGGTTTTTGCCAAGAAAAAGACACAGGGCCTGATTTAGATGTTGGCGGGCAGGTTACTTCATCACAACGGTGACAGACAGCCCTTCTGCTGAACTATAAACCCCATTGTATCCTATGAATTTACATCTTGGCAGACGGGCTATCCATCACCGCTGTGACTGAGTAACCCATCCATCGACATCTAAATCAGGCCGTAAGCTAGAAGGTAAACTTTACACTGGACCAAACCTGGTCCCTGTGTCCGACCCCCCCAACATCATCAGCCTCAGCATTTGACTTTGGCTGACTCTAGCTCTGCCAGATACCCAGGGTTGGCACTTTGTACTTTTAGGAGCTAGAAACATCTAAAACTTTGAACAATCATATCTCTAGTTCCCTACATCTAACGTTTGTTGTATTGGTGTTTATCTGCTTATTAAAAGTTTCTCTATTTTCATACTCTGGAGGTGGATTTTTATTGTGTTGTGTTTTCTACTTATCAACTGTTTTGGTACAGATAAATGCTTTGCACATTTCTCCTAAATTAAGCTTGAATGTTCTGTGCTACTGCTGCCAAGGGTAAGTCCAGGTTTAAAGTAGTGAAACCTAACTGGAGCAAGTCCGGAAGAATGCCATTATTGCCTAATGAGGGCTACCACCCACTTCAACTAATAATCCACTTTCTCACCTGTAGTCCTTTGACCAATAAAGAACAGGTATGCTGAGGAATCTTAAATATGCAACGCCCAACATTTTATGCATATAACAAATACCACAATCCATAGTGTCAACTAAATTATGGTAATGCAGAACTGTAACCCTCCCACCCCCAACTTCAGTTGTAGGTGTGAGACACTCAATAAAGCCTAACGTATACTCTGACCAGCATGTTGCCACCACGCAAATCTCATGGACAGATACTCCTAGCAATTCTGACCAGCATGTAGCCTTCCCTCTCATAGATCATCCTTCAACATTAAAATTTACTGTACTCTTTTGTCCAGCAAGCAAAATGATTGACTTACTCCATTTGTTCAAACTCATCGTGGTTGCTTCCTTACCCCTTCCAGATTGCCCAAAAGTCACAGAAAAATCACCTGTCTTTATGTAATGTTGAGACCTGTCAATATGAAATGAGAGAGTTCTTTTAACATCTCAGGAGCTCAACATTTTGTCTTCAGCCGTAGAAGAATAGCAGTCATTAAAAATGATGCCAAAATGGTACAGTGAAATCTGTTAAATTTCACTGTACCATTTTTGCGGGCCTCCTAGCGCCAGAATGCCCCCCTTGCATAGATTATGCCTGGTGCAGGCATAACGTGGCGCAAGGGTTTACAAAGTGGCGCAATGCACGCATTGCGCCACTTTGTAAATATGGCGTGTGGAAAAGGCCACTTTTAATCGCCATTTTAGGATTTAAAAAAATTATGCTATGGGGGCACTAAGGTGGAACCAGGGGCTCTTAAATATGCCCCTAAGACTCTTAGACTGGGTACTCCCTCCTTAACGATTTATAGAGTAAACTGACATAGTGGTGTCTGTCTTGACCAACACGTTTTTGTGAAGCAACAGGCTCTGAAAGAATCTCAGTGTCCAGAAGGGTGCCATCAGCTCCCTCATAGTCACTTATTTCCAACTCTCTAGGATTGCCCACTTTAACTGACAGATCTTGTTGTACACGGTTGCTCCTCAGCCAACATGACTGTCATCTGTTGTCAGGATCTTGATGCATCTTCAACCCTCTTGACAAATATTTCATGTCTAACAACCAGGATAGGATCTCTCTCACATCTGGAGATAGCAGAACCAGCGTGTCTGGTGGATTTATTGGATGTCATGTTGGTGACCAGAGGTTGTTCATATGCCACAAGAACAGCTGTAGATGAAGCCTAGCCTACTGGACTCTGTGAACAAACTCAGCATTATGGCTCTGGACATTTAACCATATCTGTCTGGAGCCTCCAACATGGACAGCAAGTGGAGGATCACTGACTAAAGAGGTACAGTCCTCTGTTTAGGGGAGAAATACCTTTCCAGATCTGTTCTGAAGTTAGTACCTTTGAGCACCACATCTGTGAAAGGCTGTAGTTAGTAGTTTTGAATATTTAGGAGAAGCCCTAACTGCATGATGAACATATTTATGATCCCAAATCTGAATTGTTCATTCCTCTAACAGAGCATGAAGTAGCCAGTCGTTTAGATATAGAAGTACTGGAATTCCTTGTAAATGTAAATGAACTATGACTGGAGCCTTCATCTTTGTAAGAACCCTCGGGCCGACGTGAGAACAGAGAAGACTTTGAACTGCTAATTCTAATTTCTTACAACAAACCTCAGGAACTTGTGGTGGAATTGTGCAATAGGAATATGCAGATACACACTCATGAGGTCCAAAGTTATCAGAAAGTTACTGAGATGAATTAAGGAATGGTCCTCTGCACGTTTTCCACCTTGCATTGGATACTCTGAATTACATTTTGAAGGTTCTTTAGGTCGATTTCAAGACTAGAGCCCGATTGACAAAGGTAAACTTACACTTTTAGTCTGACTTTAGACCAAAAGTGTAAGTTTACTTTTGTGAATTGGACCCAGTAATCCCTTTTGGGACTAGAAAAACTATGAAGTACACTCCTATGCCCCTTTCTTCCTTGGGTACCCAAATAATTGCTCCTTTAATCAGAAGAGCAAAAACTATGCTAAAAGGTGCTTCCCTCTTGATCAATTTTTGAAAAAGCAGGGTAAAAATGGTCCCAGTGGGAAAGGGTCTGACAAAAGCTCTGTCAAGTATCCATCCTGACCAACTCCAGTACCCAACAATCTGTTGTGCTTTCTTGCTACTCTGAAGCAAATTGCTGACCCCGGTCTTCAATTGTGAATCCCTTGTATTGGCATAATCAGGAGTGCAGGTTCTTGTGGCCTGTTTCTGCTTCAACTAGGATTTGAAAGAAGAGGTTGTCCCTTGAAAGTTGAATGGCTAATCTGGACTCTGCTGCCTTCATGAAGGGTGATGGAAAGAAGATATGGATCTTGAAGGTCTGGAACATCTTGCAGGTTGCTGCTAGAATTATGAAAAATGCTTCCCCTTACAAAATTGATGTAACATCTTCCAGCTCAGCTCAAAAGGGTCTACAGCCCAGAAAAGGCATCTTCAAAGCTGCCACCCCCTGAGCGCCATCAGAATTCCAGTCTTTAAGGTACAACATCCTTCTAGCTACAGTTGATGCTCCACTTGTTCAAGCTGCTGACCTGATCCCATTGAATGAAATGTCCTAGATGAACTCTATCTGATGTTTCATATCCTCAAGCAAAAGTAGACAATCCAAACCCTCTTGAACAGCTGTGAACATGTTTTAAAGTCTGAAATCTGGGATTGCACCAAGTATGCTCCATAGATCCCAGCCCTCATTACAATGTGAGAGCCCTAGAAGACTTTAAGTGCAGAATCAACTTTCTTAACCGATGAATTCTTTACAATAATTTCTTCCACTATGGAAGACTGAGCCACCAGACTAGCCACCACGGAATCCACGCGTGCATTGTCTGGTAACATATTGTCTATGTTCTCCAGAGGGTACAGCTTGGCCATAAATCCTAGACGCATAATTCTATCAGGCTAATTTCATTCATGTTTAACAACATCCATAAGGAGTTTATGGATTGGCAAACCAACATGAGACGACCTCTGAAACTGCCTTCCAAGAGACTCGTCTGAAGTCTCAAGTCTTTCGAAAGGAAGGAAGTTCATATTCTCTCCTATGTGGCTTAATAAATCTGTCAGAACGTCTTTTGAAATATATTTACTCTTCTTATAATTGTTAATAAGAGAACCATCACTATTATCAGAGTCCCCAGAATCAGAAGGCGCCATTGTCCTTTTCTTAGTTTTACCAGCAACATCCACTTTAAAGTCAGTAAGGTCCCCAGACACAGCTCTGATTTTTTCCTCCCCATTCTTTCTTCTATCTCAGCACTTGAGAGGTGGAGAAGGATCAGGAGAGCAAGAATAACCAGATGAAGGAGAAGGGGAGACATACCTTCATTTATCAGAGTTTCCCCATTCTTTAGCAGCAACAAAATGCCAAGTTCTCAAACTTTATGTAAGACAAATGAATCAAATCTGCCACAATCTCCCTGAATTGATCTTTATGAAGGGGAAGAAGCATGCTGGTTCCATGTGTTCAAAATGAAGGAATGTGCATCTCTCCCCATTCCATCACGCATGTGCGAGGCTACTCACTATGTGCATGCACCAGTCTGCAGACGCTTCCCTCTATCGGTCCAACAGCATACTGAGGGGGAGGAAGCAACCCATGACATCTCCTGATGCCAACTGAGGAGAAAAACATGATACCCTAGATAGCAGTCACCAACACACTGACTCTTTTGCTTAAGAGGAATCCCTTGATAGAGACAACACACCTTCAAGTCCCAGCAAAAAAGCGACAATCATGGTCAAAGCTGGACAGAGAGCTCCTGTGTTCCTCGCCACAGGCAACACAAAAACAATCAGGAGGAGCCTGGGAGTGCCAGCCACCTCTATGGTACCCAACATGAGTGCGCAGAGCTTGCTTGTTTAGCATCCTTCTGCTTTGTTCCTGTCGCTAGGTGACAGCCACCCCATTAGTAATGACTCGAACGAGAAGGTACGCTGAGCCGTATACCCTGACAGGGATTTCACAAGTTAGGGGCAGAACCTGAGAAATAACACCAGAGTGAGAGGGCAGCGACATCGTTACAAAGCAGTACTACACATATAGACAATGCGCTGAGAGAGGTGTCACTGGGAAGAGATAACAGAGACATCTGCACCCCAGGATACAGCAGCACCATATATATATATGAAGAAAGTAGCACCCTGCAAAGGAAGCTCTGAGACTGCTCATCACTCATGAAAGGCAGCAGCACCGTCAGAGGATTTCCTTAGGGGGAGCAGTACCTGAGAAGCACTGGGGGGAGCTCAAAGTAACAGCAGCACCAAAGAATATGTGTGCTTTCGTGAGGGACGGTGGGGAACCCAGAGGTGAAAACACCACCTGAGGGGAGGGAGGATCCAGAGAGACAGTAGCGCGCTCAGAATGACAGGACAGCGCCCTGAAAGGAGAGAATGCTACCCTGATGAGGAGCTGGATGTGGCATACACAGCGCAGGCAATACCCCTTTTCAGAGGGCAACACCCATAGGCGGAGAGAGAAAACACGGCACATTGAGAGGGGTACAGCCTAAAAGAAGTGTGGGTAGCGTAGTGAGGAGAGAGGAGCCGCTCTTTAAACTGCAGCAGGTGAGGTTTGGTGTCTTTTCTTCTTGCAGCAGAACTTCTGTTCTAGAGCCTTGCATCTTCTTTGTCGTCGTCCTTCTTGTGTCCGTTGAATCTGCTCTGCAGGTCTAGGGATGTCCACCAAATACTGCATTTAGTGGGTGTTTCGGGGAGTACCTGGTAGTGGCAAATGGGCCACTTACCTTAGGGTGGCTACAACCACTATGTGACCACTTCCTGTGGGAAGAGGTCACATCCCTAACCCCGATAGGCTATTTCCTGCTATTCAAGATGGAGGAAAATGAAATGGAGGGGTCACTTCGCCTGCCACACCTATAGGGTGGTGCAGACTGAGGGTGGTCACTTGCCTATCCTTTGTGAGTTTTCCACCATTCCTCCCGCCAGTAGTAGGGTCTGAGTTGGGGTGGCCATCTGCTGCTAGCAGCAAATGGCTGTAGCTGTGCTTTAAAGGTGGCACAGCACTCGAAGCTTCCCGCCAGAGCAGGGCACATTCCTGGGGGAGGAGTTGTGACACCTCTGCCCCTGAAAGGCTTTGTCCTCTGGTCCCAGAGATCAGGAGCTCTCACCCCAGTGATCCAGAATCATGTCTGAGGGTGGCAGCCAGGTTAGGACCAGCCGTCACTCATGCTGGGGAGGTGTATGTTTTGCAGGTGCACCTCTGAGATGGCCCCTGTGTAAAAGTTATAACACATCCAACACTGGTACCAGTGAGGATCTATTTCTCTGAGTTGTTTGATACCAAACAACCCAGGGTTCAGAGTAGCCATCGTGTACCTGGGGAACTCGTAACAGCCAGTGTCCAGCACATGTACTTCCTATGGCTGTCCTGTACACTTACTATGCCTTAAGGTTTTGTAAGGACACAGTAGGGCATATGCAAATGTGTTAGTGGACAGGACACTCTTGGTGAGGGCCATGTCCGGTTTGCAACTTTTAAATACACCTTGTCATGCATTTGCAATAGCGGTCTGCAGGAGGCTGGTGTGGGGCCTCTCAGAGTGACACAATTGGTGTTGCAGTTCTGGGGGGTCCTTGTTCAGTGCCCATCCCTGGGTACCAGAGGTACCATATACTAGGGACTTACAAGGGTGGCTGAAGTGCCCATACATAGTACTGTTTTGGGGAAAGAGATCTGGCCTTGGGGACCTGTTTAGCAGGGATCCAGGGAACATACAATTTTGAAACCACATCATTTTCCAGGCAAAAAGAGGGTGGGTAAGCATGCAAAATGAAGTCCCTTTCTCCCAGGAGCCGGTCAGTAGACTGAGGAGAGGGGAGCCGGTCAGTAAACTGAGAAGAGAGGAACTGGTCATTAAGCTGAGGAGAGAGGAGGAGCCGATTGTTAAAGTGCGGTGAGAGGAGCTGGCCATTAAACTGAGGAGAGAGGACCCGGTCAGTAACTGAGGAGAGAGTGGTCAGTAGACTGAGGAAAGATGAGCCGGTCATTAAACTGAGGAGAGAGGAGGCGGTCATTAAACCGAGGAGAGAGGAGCCGGTCATTAAACTGAGGAGAGAGGAGCCAATCAGTAACCTGAGGCAACGGGAGCCAGTCATTAAACTGAGGAGAGAGAAGGAGACGTTCATTAAACTGAGGAGAGAGGAGCCGGTCAGTAGACTGCGGAAAGAGGAGCCGGTCAGTAAACTGAGGAGAGAGAAGCTGGTCAGTAAACTGAGGAGAGAGAAGCTGGTCATTATCTGAGGAGAGAGGAGGCGGTCAGTAGACTGAGGGGAGAGGAGCTGGTGAGGAGAGAAGAGGTGACCATTAAACTGAGGAGAGAGGGGCTGGTGAGGAGAGAGGAGGCTGTCAGTAAACTGAGGAGAGAGGAGGAGGTCATTAAACTGACGAAAGAGGAGCTGGTGAGGAGAGAGGAGGCGGTCAATAGACTGAGGAGAGAGGAAATGGTCAGTAGACTAAGGAGAGAGGAGCTGGTGAGGAGGGAGGAGGCGGTCAGTAAACTGAGAAGAGAGGAGCCGGTCAGTAGACTGAGGAGAGAGGAGCTGGTGGAGAGAGGAGCTGGTGAGGAGAGAGGAGGCGGTCAGTAAACTGAGGAGACAGGAGACGGTCAGTGAACTGAGGAGAGAGGAGTCGGTCAGTGAACTGAGGAGAGACGAGCTGGTCAGTAAACTGAGGAGAGAGGAGCAGGTCAGTAAACTGAGGACAGAGGAGCCGATCAATAGACTGAAGAGAGAGGAGCTGGTGAGGAGAGAGGAGGCGGTCAGTAAACAGAGGAGAGAGTAGCGGTCATTAAACTGAGGAGAAAGGAGCCGGTCAGTAAACTGAGGAGAGAGGAGGCGGTCAGTAAACTGAGGAGAGAGGAGGCGGCCAGTAAACTGAGGGGAGAGGAGACGGTCAGTAAACTGAGGAGAGAGGAGCCGGTCATTAAACTGACGAGAGAGGAGCCGGTCAGTGAACTGAGGAAAGAGGAGCCGGTCAGTAGACTGAGGACAGACGAGCCGGTCATTAAACTGAGGAGAGAGGAGCCATCAGTAAACTGAGGAGAAAGGAGCCAGTCATTAAACTGAATAGAGAGGAGACGGTCATTAAACTGAGAAGAGAGGAGCTGGTTATTAAACTGAGGAGAGAGGAGCTGGAGAGGAGGCCGTCAGTAAACTGAGGAGAGAAGAGCCAGTCATCAAACTGAGGAGAGAGGTCAGTAGACTGAGGAAAGAGGAGCTGGTGAGGAGAGAGGAGGCGTCAGTAAACTGAGGAGAGAGGAGGCGGTCAGTAGACTGAGGAGAGAGGAGACGGTCAGTAATCCGAGGAGAGAGCAGCCGGTCATTAAACTGAGGAGAGAGGAGACAGTCAGTAATCTGAGGAGAGAAGAGGCGGTCAGTAAACTGAGGAGAGAGGAGCTGGTGAGGAGAGAGGAGGCGGTCAGCAAACTGAGGAGAGAGGAGGCGGTCAGTAAACTGAGGAGAGAGGAGGCGGTCAGCAAACTGAGGAGAGAGGAGGCGGTCAGTAAACTGAGGAGAGAGGAGATGGTCAATAAACTGAGGAGAGAGGAGCTGGTGAGGAGAGAGGAGCCACTCGTTAAACTAAGGAGAGAGGAGGCGGTCAGTAGACTGAGGAGAGAGGAGGCGGTCAGTAAACTGAGGAGAGAGGAGCCGGTCAGTAAACTGAGGAGAGAGGAGATGGTGAGGAGAGAGGAGGCGGTCAGTAAACTGAGGAGAGAGGAGACGGTCAGTAAACTGAGGAAAGAGGAGCCGGTCAGTAGACTGAGGACAGACGAGCCGGTCATTAAACTGAGGAGAGAGGAGCCATCAGTAAACTGAGGAGAAAGGAGCCAGTCATTAAACTGAATAGAGAGGAGACGGTCATTAAACTGAGAAGAGAGGAGCTGGTTATTAAACTGAGGAGAGAGGAGCTGGAGAGGAGGCCGTCAGTAAACTGAGGAGAGAAGAGCCAGTCATCAAACTGAGGAGAGAGGTCAGTAGACTGAGGAAAGAGGAGCTGGTGAGGAGAGAGGAGGCGTCAGTAAACTGAGGAGAGAGGAGGCGGTCAGTAGACTGAGGAGAGAGGAGACGGTCAGTAATCCGAGGAGAGAGCAGCCGGTCATTAAACTGAGGAGAGAGGAGACAGTCAGTAATCTGAGGAGAGAAGAGGCGGTCAGTAAACTGAGGAGAGAGGAGCTGGTGAGGAGAGAGGAGGCGGTCAGCAAACTGAGGAGAGAGGAGGCGGTCAGTAGAATGAGGAAAGAGGAGCCGGTCAGTAAACTGAGGAGAGAGGAGATGGTCAATAAACTGAGGAGAGAGGAGCTGGTGAGGAGAGAGGAGCCACTCGTTAAACTAAGGAGAGAGGAGGCGGTCAGTAAACTGAGGAGAGAGGAGCCGGTCAGTAAACTGAGGAGAGAGGAGCTGGTGAGGAGAGAGGAGCCACTCGTTAAACTAAGGAGAGAGGAGGCGGTCAGTAGACTGAGGAGAGAGGAGCCGGTCAGTAAACTGAGGAGAGAGGAGATGGTGAGGAGAGAGGAGGCGGTCAGTAAACTGAGGAGAGAGGAGACGGTCAGTAAACTGAGGAGAGAGAAGGCGATCATTACACTGAGGAGAGAGGAGCCGGTCAGTAAACCGTGGCGAGAGGAGCCGATCATTAAACTGAGGACAGAGGACCTGGTGAGGAGGGAGGAGGCAGTCAGTAATCTGAAGAGAGAGGAGCCGGTCATTAAACTGAGGACAGAGGACCTGGTGAGGAAAGTCAGTAAACTGAGGAAAGAGGAGCCAGTCAGTAAACTGAGGCGAGAAGAGCTGGTTATTAAACTGAGGAAAGAGGAGCCGGTCATTAAACTGAGGAGAGAGGAGCCGGTCAGTAACTGAGGAGAGAGGAGCCGGTCAGTAAATTGTGGCGAGAGGAGCCGGTCAGTAAACTGTGGCGAGAGGAGCCGGTCAGTAAACTGAGGAGAGAGGAGCTGGTCATTAAACTGAGGAGAGAGGAGCGGGTCTTTAAACTGAGGAGAGGAGAGGCGGTCAGTAGACTGAGGAAAGAGGAGCCAATCAGTAAACTGAGGAGAGAGGGGCTGGTTATTAAACTGAGGCGAGAGGAGGCGGTCATTAAACTGAGGAGAAAGGAGCCGGTCAATAGACTGAGGATAGAGGAGCCGGTCAGTAACTGAGGAGAGAGGAGCCGGTCAGTAGACTGAGGAGAGAGGAGCTGGTCAATAGACTGAGGGGAGAGGAGGCTGTCAGTAAACTGAGGAGAGAGGAGCCGGTCAGTAGGCTGAGGAGAGAGGAGGTAGTGAGGAGAGAGGAGGGGGTGAGGAGGGAGGAGGCGGTCAGTAGGCTGAGGAGAGAGGAGGTAGTGAGGAGGGAGGAGGTGGTCAGCAGACTGATGAGAGAGGAGCTGGTCAGTAGACTGAGGAGAGAGGAAGCGGTCAGTAAACTGAGGAGAGAGGAGACGGTCAGTAGACTGAGGAGAGAGGAGACGGTGAGGAGACTGAGGACAGAGGAGGTGGTCAGTAGGCTGAGGAGAGAGGAGGTAGTGAGGAGAGAGGAGGCAGTGAGGAGAGAGGAGGCGGTCAGTAGACTGAGGAGAGAGGGGCTGGTCAGTGGCCTGATGAGAGAGGAGGCGGCCAGTAAACTGAGGAGAGAGGAGCTGGTGAGAGGACTGAGGAGAGAGGAGGCGTCAGTAGGCTGAGGAGAGAGGAAGCGGTGAGGGAACTGAGAAGAGAGGAGGCGGTCAGTAGGCTGAGGGGATAGGGGCTGGTCAGTGGCCTGAGGAGAGAGGAGCTGGTGAGGGGACTGAGGAGAGAGGAGGCGTCAGTAGGCTGAGGAAAGAGGAGGCGGTGAGCGGACTGAGGAGAGAGGAGGCGGTGAGGGGACTGAGGAGAGAGGAGGCGGTCAGTTGACTGAGGAGAGAGGAGGTGGTCAGTAGGCTGAGGAGAGAGGAGGCGGTGAGGAGAGAGGAGGCAGTCAGTAGGCCGAGGAGAGAGGAGCTGGTGAGGAGACTGAGGAGAGAGGAGGTGGTCAGTAGGATGAGGAGAGAGGAGGCGGTGAGGAGAGAGGAGGCGGTTAGTAGGCTGAGGAGAGAGGAGCTGGTGAGTAGACTGAGGAGAGAGGAGGCTGTCAGTAGGCTGAGGAGAGAAGAGCTGGTGAGGAGACTGAGGAGAAAGGAGGTGGTCAGTAGGCTGAGGAAAGAGGAGGCGGTGAGGAGACTGAGGAAAGAGGAGAGAGGAGGTAGTGAGGATAGAGGAGGCGGTGAGGAGAGAGGAGGCGGTCAGTAGGCTGAGGAGAGAGGAGGCGGTGAGGAGAGAGGAGGCAGTCAGTAGGCTGAGGAGAGAGGAGCTGGTGAGGAGACTGAGGAGAGAGGAGGTGGTCAGTACGCTGAGGAGGGAGGAGCTGGTCAGTAGGCTGAGGAGAGAGGAGCTGGTGAGGAGACTGAGGAGAGAGGAGGCTGTCAGTAGGCTGAGGAGAGAGGAGCTGGTGAGGAGACTGAGGAGAAAGGAGGTGGTCAGTAGGCTGAGGAGAGAGGAGGCGGCGAGGAGACTGAGGAGAGAGGAGGCAGTGAGGAGAGAGGAGGCGGTGAGGAGACAGGAGGCGGTCAGTAGGCTGAGGAGAGAGGAGGCGGTGAGGAGACTGAGGAGAGAGGAGGCAGTGAGGAGAGAGGAGGCGGTGAGGAGACAGGAGGCGGTCAGTAGGCTGAGGAGAGAGGAGGCGGTGAGGAGACTGAGGAGAGAGGAGGCAGTGAGGAGAGAGGAGGTGGTGAGGAGACAGGAGGCGGTCAGTAGGCTGAGGAGAGAGGAGGCGGTGAGGAGACTGAGGTGAGAGGAGGCGGTGAGGAGAGAGGAGGTGGTGAGGAGAGAGGAGGCGGTGAGGAGACTGAGGAGAGAGGAGGCGGTGAGGAGAGAGGAGTCGGTGAGGAGAGAGGAGGCAGTGAGGAGAGAGGAGGCAGTGAGGAGAGAGGAGGCAGTGAGGGGACAGGAGGCAGTGAGGAGTGAGGAGGCGGTCAGTAGGCTGCGGAGAGAGGAGGCGGTGAGGAGACTGAGGAGAGAGGAGGCGGTGAGGAGAGAGGAGTCAGTGAGGAGAGAGGAGGCAGTGAGGAGAGAGGAGGCAGTGAGGAGAGAGGAGGTAGTGAGGAGAGAGGAGGCGGTGAGGGGACAGGAGGCAGTGAGGAGTGAGGAGGCGGTCAGTAGGCTGCGGAGAGAGGAGGCGGTGAGGAGACTGAGGAGAGAGGAGGCGGTGAGGAGAGAGGAGTCGGTGAGGAGAGAGGAGGCATTGAGGAGAGAGGAGGCGGTGAGGGGACAGGAGGCAGTGAGGAGTGAGGAGGCGGTCAGTAGGCTGCGGAGAGAGGAGGCGGTGAGGAGACTGAGGAGAGAGGAGGCGGTGAGGAGAGAGGAGTCGGTGAGGAGAGAGGAGGCAGTGAGGAGAGAGGAGGCAGTGAGGAGAGAGGAGGCAGTGAGGGGACAGGAGGCAGTGAGGAGTGAGGAGGCGGTGAGGAGACTGAGGAGAGAGGAGGCGGTGAGGAGACTGAGGAGAGAGGAGGCGGTGAGGAGAGAGGAGTCGGTGAGGAGAGAGGAGGCAGTGAGGAGAGAGGAGGCAGTGAGGAGAGAGGAGGCGGTGAGGGGACAGGAGGCAGTGAGGAGTGAGGAGGCGGTCAGTAGGCTGCGGAGAGAGGAGGCGGTGAGGAGACTGAGGAGAGAGGAGGCGGTGAGGAGTCGGTGAGGAGAGAGGAGGCAGTGAGGAAAGAGGAGGCGGTGAGGGGACAGGAGGCAGTGAGGAGTGAGGAGGCGGTCAGTAGGCTGGGGAGAGAGGAGGCGGTGAGGAGAGAGGAGGCAGTGAGGAGAGAGGAGGCGGTGAGGGGATAGGAGGCAGTGAGGAGAGAGGAGCCGGTGAGAGGACTGGGGAGAGAGGAGAGAGGAGGCAGTAAGGAGAAAGGAGGCAGTGAGGAGAGAGGAGGCGGTGAGGAGACAGGAGGGGACCAGCAGACCTTGGAAGTATATTTGCACCAGAGTAGGAGGGGGGCACTACCTTGGTGAGCAAACGGGTGGACAAGACCCTGAGGAGAAATTGTTAGGAATACTTTGAAATATAGATATGGGTTATTGGTAAAGTTATCTTGGAGGCCGTAAATCTACAGTTTAAAGGGGGTGGATTAAGGAAGGATTGAAATAACTGAGTGAAAGATGCCTGCAGGCAGATACTGCGTCACACGCATGCGCACAGATTGCTGCAGTAGGAAGGGTTTGTTGTTTCTCCTTTGAGTAATCCCCTGTGATTGTGCTTCTTGGACCTTCCTAAGCAGTTTTTCCAACAGTTAATGTTGAAGTGTGGCACAATGGTTAGCGCAGCAGACCCTGATGCAGAGATCAGGTGAGACCAGGGTTCAATTCCTGCCTCTGGTCTTGAGCTCAATTCCCTTGGACCTGATAATTCTTGCCTGGGTGCCCAATCTAATTAATGGGCCCCACTCTGTAACTCTGGGCACTAGCTTGCTTAATCTCAACAATGGCCCACAGCGCTTGGATGCCTGGCTTCAACCTGGGTAGTTGCACAGGAGTGGGCGCCTCACAGGGAAAAGCCCGTAGGGGTTCCACGGTGGTATGTACAGCGCCTTGAGACCCTAACGGGTGAGTAGTGCGCTACACAAGTGCGAAGTTTATGTTATAGGTATTGGTGATTTTGTGACTCTTTCCCTGATGCCTTCCTTGTGAGAAGCTTGTGCCTGCTATGGTGGGTCTGAGATGGTTTTGGTGATGAGCTAGCGAGAAGGGTTTTAAGTCGGACTACTTTTTCTTAATGAACCAATGCCATAGGTTCCATCTGTTTATTATGAAAAATGACAATCTGTGCAGTAGGACTGACTAATTGTGAGAACCATATGTTAAAGCCAAGAGGCCTTTCATGGCGGACTCTTATCACACTGTGTTAAAGCCTGCAGGCTGTTTTTTCGGATTACTGTCACACACGCATTTGGATGTGGTTGCCTCTGCACACAACATTTGCCCAGGGATAACCCTTGAAAACGTGGCGGGAGGGCACAGCAGGGGTGTTTTTTTTCCAGGCCTTGGCAGTCCTGCAGGGCCGCAGATGGGTGAGTGGCTGAATGCAAGAATGACTCGGTGGCAAGTGAATGGATGCGTTCAGTCCTTGTCAGATCGCCCTCCCCTCCGAAGTTCAGGCCTGGTCCGCCCCTCGTTTGGGGGTACCCGCAGTCCTGTGTGTGCCCAGCCTCTGCACACAGCAGCAGCCTCGTTATGCAGCGCGATTTGATGCGCATCTGTGCATCGTCCCTCCGTGTAACACCAGCTAACAGGCTGTGTCGTGTGCATGCACATATGTGCTCTGCACATGCATACGTGCTGCACATCCCGCCAGACAGCACTGCTTGCATGCACATGTGGACATCGTAACTTTAATATTCCAGTATAGCGCCCAGAAGTGGACACTAAACACGGGAAACATTGAAATACCACGGCTGGTAGATTAGTCCGATGAATATGCTTATGAGTCTTCAACACGCAGGCTCGCATGACCTGGCTGGGCTGGCTCAGCCGTTTATCATTTGGAGTCGAGAAAACAAGAAAGCATTGGGTTAGGTAAATGTACAACCTGGCATCCTTCTTCGGAAGACTGGAAATGTTAACATAATGTTCAAGCGGGACAAGTGAGGAAGAAGATGAGTTAGTTTAAATCCTGCAGTCGACCCAGCCATAGGTGGTGAAACCTTATCTGCCTCCCTAATTTGGACCCCCCCCTACTGCCCCACCCAACCCCGCTCCTGGGCTTTCCACGAACCTCGTTGCCACCGTCAGGAACGTCACATGTACCCCGAAAACGAAGCAGGGGTGTGTAACTTCCTCTGAATGGCTCAGGCGCCCCCAGAACTCTCATGAATAAATGTGAATATCCGCAGTGAGCAGCGCTTTCTGGCAGAACACGACGGTGAATGAACTTACAGCTTCTCCCTGACCTGCAGCGTCTTCAGTGCGCTATGACGCGCTGGTTGTGTGGTAAATGTGTGCTGATTGGAGGTCAGTAAACGTAAAGTTTATACTGAGGTCGTGTGTTGTTTCCGTGGCTGTGCTTAGTGTGTGGTTGTGTTTGGTGTGGGAGGTCAGTAAATGCAAAGTTTATACTGTGTGAGGAGGTGTGTTGTTGTGTGTGTGGTGACTGTCAGTGTGTGGTTGTGTTTACTGTGGGAGGTCAGTAAATATAAAGTTTATACGGTGTGAGGTGTGTTGTTTCCGTGTGTGGTGGCTGTCAGTGTGTGGTTGTGTTTAGTGTGGGAGGTCAGTAAATGTAAAGTTTATACTGTATGAGGTGTGTTGTTTCGGTGTGTGGTAAGGGTAAGTGTGTGATTGTGTTTAGTGTGGGAGGTCAGTACATGTGAAGTTTATACTGTGTGAGGAGGTGTGATGTGTCCATGTGTGGTGGCTGTGGTTGGTGTGTGGTTGTGCTTTGTGTGTGGTTGTGCAGGACCAGCTTGTGGTGTGTGCATGATGGTTTCAGCAGTGAACCTTATTTGTGTTTTGGGAGCATATGCTGTGAATGGGGAGGGCTGTGCCCCCCGTGTCTCCGTGGGGAGGGGGGTGTAGTACGTCCCCCGCTCTCTGATTGGCCATTTGAGGGACAGCACCTGCCCCAGCCCCTCATGTGCTGACACCAGGGCCCCTCTCTATTTCAGGCTCAGTCCCTCCTGAGTGAGCAGCAAGTCAGCTCTCCCGACCTTCACTCCGGTCTCCATCACCATGGTGCCTAGGCGCTATGAACTTTAGCGCTGCCCCCACCACCACGATATCTAGGCGCTCAACACTCTAGCGCTGCCTCCACCACCACGATATCCAGGCGCTCAGCACTCCAGCGCTGCCCCCACCACCACGATATCCAGGCGCTCAGCACTCCAGCGCTGACCCCACCACCACGATATCCAGGCGCTCAGCACTCTAGCGCTGCATCTACCACCACGGTGTCTAGGCGCTCAGCACTCTAGCGCTGCATCTACCACCACGGTATCCAGGCGCTCAGCACTCTAGCGCTGCATCTACCACCACGGTATCCAGGCGCTCAGCACTCTAGCGCTGCCTCCACCACCACGGTATCCAGGCGCTCAGCACTCTAGCGCTGCATCTACCACCACGGTATCCAGGCGCTCAGCACTCTAGCGCTGCCACCACCACGGTATCCAGGCGCTCAGCACTCTAGCGCTGCATCTACCACCACGGTATCCAGGCGCTCAGCACTCTAGCGCTGCCTCCACCACCACGGTATCCAGGCGCTCTGAACTCTAGCGCTGCCTCCACCACCACGGTGTCTAGGCGCTCAGCACTCTAGCGCTGCATCTACCACCACGGTATCCAGGCGCTCAGCACTCTAGCGCCGCGGCAGACCTGCAGCTAGTGGGCGGCACAGAGGGCACCACCTGGAGAGGGAGAACTGAGCATCCGGCAGAAGAGGCCCCTTTCGCTGCACAGCACGGGTGAGTGAGTGAAGAACTTCAACTTCGGTGAACTGCTCTCTACAGCACCGGCAGCCTCGAGGCGCTATTTTATTGGTAGGCAGGGTCGGATTGGCAGTGTTTTTTTAAGCTATAGATAACCTGGGTCTTCGGGCTGCTGCAGCCTTAGAGGAGCTATGCAGTGCTCTCATCGAAGCCAGCAGCCTCGAGGCACTAGTTTATTGATAGGCAGGGCCAGCTGGTGGGCTGTGTTTTTTCAGATGTATATAACCTGGCCCGATCTGCCTGGGCCTGCAGACTGCTGCAGCCTTAGAGGAGCTGTGTGGTGCTCTCCTCGGAGCCGGCAGCCTCGAGGCGCTAGTTCACTGGTAGGCAGGGTCGGATTGGCAGGGCCAGCTGTTGGCCGTGTTTTTCGAGCTGTAGATAACCTGGCCCCATCTGCCTGGGCGTGCAGTGCAGGCTGCTGCAGCCTTAGAGGAGGTGTGTAGTGCTCCCTACCGAGCCAGTAGCATCGAGGCACTAGTTTATTGGGAGGCAAGGTCCGACTGACAGGACCAGCTGTTGGGATGTGTCTTTTTTCAGCTGTAGATAACCTGCCCGGGTCTTCGGCTGCTGCAGCCTTAGAGGAGGCGTGTAGTGCTCCCTACCGAGCCAGCAGCATCGAGGCACTAGTTTATTGGGAGGCAAGGTCCGACTGACAGGACCAGCTGGTGGGCTGTGTTTTTTCAGCTGTAGATAACCTGCCCGGGTCTTCGGCTGCTGCAGCCTTAGAGGAGGCGTGTAGTGCTCCCTACCGAGCCAGCAGCATCGAGGCACTAGTTCATAGGGAGGCAAGGTCCGACTGACAGGACCAGCTGTTGGGATGTGTCTTTTTTCAACAGTAGATAATCTGGCCCCATCTGCCTGGACCTGCGGGGTGCTGCAGCCTTAGAGGAGGCGTGTAGTGCTCTGTACGGAGCCGGCAGCCTCGAGGCACTAGTTTCCTTGGTGGGCAGGGTCGGGTAGGCAGTGGTTTTAGTTGCTGCAGTCTCAGTGGAGGTGTGAAGTGCGCAGTGCGACCGAGTTTAGTGCCTGATGGCTAAGTACTTCCGGGCAGGTACAGCCTAGTTGGGGGGGCCAGCTGCCTACTTGGCCCCCTTCACGCCCCTCCACCCTTCCTGCACTCCCCACTTTTTGCTGTCACGTGCAGGGGCGGCGGAGACAATACATTTCTGGGGGGGACAGGGACAGCCTTGGGGACTTTCAATCAACCCTATACAAATCGTTAGTTGTTTACGAACTGCAGGCTCCGATAAATATACACAATCATACATAGTGGAAGTGAAATAGGGAGAAAGGAAGGCATGTTTTCACAGTCTGCAAGTATCTTTTATTGTTATTTACTTTCACAAAGTAATTAGCTCAAATGTGAAAATAACATGTTGATTAACCTTGTATCTTCATGCACCAAGCAAATCAAGGTAGGAGGGTAAAAAGGAAGAACATACCCTTTGCGCCCCACACCCACCATGCCCTTCGCCTCATGCCAATTGGAACCGCACTGGAGAGATCAAAAGCGATCAGGTACAACAGTTGTAAACTGTGCTCAGAAACCATAGTTCTAATAACACTTCTACTCCTGTGTGTGATCTTGGGCATCTCAGCTCCACATCAGTCATAACTAGAAGCATTTCAACTGAAGAAACTCTTGGAGTTACAGTCTATATAAACATGGATTATCGAATCTCTGTATAAACTGCAGTCACTAATTTCTTTAGAATCGGCTGTTTGTGATGCACCAAGTCACTGAGTATAAAGAAAAGACATTCACTGATTACAAAGAAGAGACATCAGAAAATGACTATGATAGAGTTATTACAGTCGAGTTCTGACATTAAAATGCCTTCTGCCAGAGCTAGCAGCCAAGGTAAAAGGCAGATCAGGTCATTAATGCAGCTGTTTAAAGCAAAAAAATGAATGTTGCTTTTCTTTCTTCTGCTCTACTTTAATAGCTTGGGATGACAGAAGGTATGCCCTAAGGTTTTAAGTGGTTTGTGGGAAAGTTGGTGGTGTGATCATGTATTATATGGGGTAAAATACCCCCTGCTTACATAAGGATATTGCAAGTCACCTTGAAGTTCATACCTTATAAACATGCATTCTCGCCTAAGCAAGTTCTATTGCCTTTGCCAATGTGTTTTAGCCATGCTGTACCCTAGTGAGACTACTATTCAGCATGGCTCAAAGTTAATGGCATAAAGGAGAATGATGTGTCATCGACTGGTGTGGCGTAGTGTCATGGAGTAAGTAGAGTGTCCTAGAATGGAGCAGTAAACTAACTTTAAAGAAACAAGGGTCCCTTGAATAAAATGCAACACCACTCCCATAAACAATGATATTAAAGTAGTATGCAAATGGAATGTTGCATGCATTTATTCAATCAAAATATAAAAGATCAAATGTAGTGGGAAAACATCAAGGGGAAATTGAGAAAGATCGGTATTCAGGCATTACACAAGTTATCTGGATAACCCAATGTCACCAATTACAAGAAAAATGTAAAAAGTAACCTATATAGTACAGTGGTTTGGAGGAGGCTGGCCTGGTTTGTAGTGGGTACCTATGGTACTTACACCTTACACCATGTCCAGTTATCCCTTATTAGTGAAATGTAGGCAGTGCCTAGACGCCAGGCTCTCTAGGGGTAGCTGTAGCCAAGGCTTCTCTAGGAGACATGCAAAGCTCATGCAATACCACTGTCGTCACACAGCACTCACACACATGAAAGAAAATACTCAGTGTTACAAAAATAAAGGTACTTTATTTTAGTGACACAAATGCCAAAAATACCACAGAGACTGTACTCCCTTAGGAGGTAAGAAATACACCAATTATATACACTAGTAGCAGCAATAGCAATAAAAACAGTTAGAAAAGTGCAATTAGTGAAAATCACAATGGTTAGAAATGGGCCTAGCGGGAACACAAACCATATACTAAGAAAGTGGAATGCGAATGTCAGTTTCCCACCTAGGCAAGTGTGGTGTGTAGAGGGGCGCTGGGAGTATTAGAAAACACCAAAGGTAAGTAACAGAACCCACCTCAGAGCCCAGGAAAGCAGGAGTAAATCACAGTAACTTTCCTAGAACACACAAGAACACGAGAAAGAAGATAATGCAAGAACCAGAAGATACTTCAAGACACAAAGGGTGGATTCCTGGACCTCAAGACCTGTGGAAGAATGGGACTAGGTCCAAGAAGCACAGAAGAGTCCAGGGAGGACAAGAGCCCCTGCTAACCCGAATCAAGGTGCAAAAGAAGAACCACTGGTGAAGAACAACAGTTAGTACTGCACCCAAGAAGATGAATGCGGGTTCCTGTTCGGTGTAGATGATATCCCACACCGGATGGATGATTGCAGTCTGGTTTGCGTCGCTGGATTCAGCCAACAAGCCTTGGCACACGCAAAGCTCACGGTTAGGGGAAAATGGCACTGCCTGGGACCAAGAGGGACCTAGTGGACTCTACTCAGGAGGAGTAGTCAGAGGGGGCTCTCAGCAACTCAGAGAGCCCACAGAAGACCAGCCAGCACACACAGGAGTCCCCCAGCACGGGGACAAAGGAGTTGCAAAAGGAGGCCCACGCAGCACAAAAACAAAGGATCCCACGCTGCCAGGGAACCACTCAGGAAGCTGTGCATCTCAGGAAGGAGTGCTGGGGGCCGGAGATACATTGTGCACAAAGAATTTCATAGAAGGATGCCAACAAGCCGTGGAAACTGAAAAACATGTGGTGCACAGGGGTACTGTCTTGCTTGAGAAGGCAAGCTCTTACCTTCACCAAAGTTGGACAGTAGGACGCCAGGACCATCGGGACCACTTCAGTCCATCACCCGTGATGCAGAATCCATGCAACTTGTCAGGAGAGGGGACCCAGGCAGATGGTCATCGTTGCAGAGAGGTGCCTGCTGAAGCAGGGGCGTGACTCTTTCACTCCAAGGGAGAGTCGTTCATTCTTCTAGTGCAGGCTGAAGACAGGCTGTTCTCTGAGGCTGCACGACCGGGAAACAGTTGCATTTGCTGGCAAGAGCTGAAGATACAATGTTGCAGAAGTCATCTTTGCTTCATTATTGCAGTTTGTGGAGTTCCCGGAGGGTCCAGATGCAGTTTGTTCGGTGAGAAGGTGAAGTAAGGGATACAGAGGATTTCTGCTGGAGTCTTGCAATCTGAATCTGAAGAACCTCCCAAAGGAGAGACCCTAAATAGCCCTGAAAGGGGGATTGGTCAGCTAAGCAGGTAAGCACCTATCAGGAGACGGCTCTGATACCACCTGCTGGCACTGGACACTCAGATGCTCCCAGAGTTCGCTGCCAACTTAGAATCCAAGATGGCAAAACCCAGGGACCCTCTGGAGGAGCGCTGAGAACCACACCTGGGGTAGTGATGGACAGGGGAGTGGTCACTCCTCTTTCCTTTGTCCAGTTTCGTGCCAGAGCAGGGACTGGGGGTAGCTGATCCGGTGTAGACTGGATTATGCAAGGAGGGCACCAAATGTGCCCTTCAAAGCATTTCCAGTGGCCTGGGGAAGGAAGCTACCCCTCCCAAGCCTGTAGCACCTATTTCCAAAGGCAGAGGGTGTAACACCCCTCTCCCAAAGGAAATCCTTTGTTCTGCCTTCCTGGGCTTGAGCTTTTCAAGCAATAGAAGGGCAGAAAGGTGTCTGAGAGGTGGCAGCAGCTGGGGCTGCCTGGAAAACCTCAGAAGGCTGGAATGGCAATTCTGGGGGTCCTCTACGGAGCCCCCAGAGTGCATGAAATCATACAACCAATGCTTGCAAAAGCCTTGGGGTATGATTCCAACATGTTTGGTACCAAACATACCTATGTTCAGAGTTACCGTTATGTAGCTGGGAATAGGTAGTGGCCTATTTCCAGTACACGTGTAAAATGGCATCCCCGCACTCATGAAGTCTGGGAAAATGGTCCTGGAGGTTGTGGGGGCACCTCTGCTAGCTCAGGGGTGCCCTCACACACAGGTACTCCGCACCCCGCCCTCAGGGCTGGAGGGCCTGCTATAGGGGTGACTTATAAGTGACCTGGTGCAGTGTAACTGGCAGTGAAAGGGTGCATGCACCTTTTCACGCAGGCTGCAATGGCAGTCCTTCAGAAGCCTTTGCATTGGGCTCCCTATGGGTGGCAAAAGAAATGCTGCAGCCCTTAGGGATCTCCTGGAACCCCAATGCCCTGGCTACCTAAGTACCATATACTAGGGACTTATAAGGGGCACCAGTATGCCAATTTTGGGTGAAATACTGGGTTACCAGTATGCAACAACCATAATTTAAGTGAGAGAGCATATCTACTGGGGTCCTGATTAGCAAGATCCCAGTAGACACACTCAAACACACTGGCAAACAGGCCAAATGTGGGGGTAACTAAGCTAGAAAGAGGCTACTTTCCTACAAGGTTAGCATCCACAATAATGATTTACAAGCTTTTATACACCGACTTTTACATGAATGACTCAAATATTGAATCAAGAAGTCATTAGCTCATAGTACCTATGCTAATGCCAACTTATGTACAATATCACAAATTCAAGTCAAGGTACTTTGGCAGACGATATTTCGATCCCCTAGACAAGTATCAGGATCATCCTAAGCCTTCGTTAAGCTCGAGTTAAAAGGGTTACAGAGCGCTTGTAACCAAAATGGCAAAGATAAATCTGACTCACGTCTCATATGAGTGAGAAGGCACTCAATGGAAAGCTGAATCTCTAATCAAGCGCTAATGCCATAAAGTAGTAGTAGAGTGGAGTAGTGTCACAGTGTAATAGAGTGTCAGAGTGGAGTGGGAGAGTGTCGTAGAGTGGAAAGGCATAAAGAAGAGTGAACTGGAGTAGAGTGCAGTAAAGTAACGTGAACTGGCATAGAGAAAGTTGGGTAGAGTGTTGTTGAGCATAGTACATTGTTGTATAGTGGAGTGGCATAGAGGGTTGTGCGTGGCGTTGAGTAGAGTATTGTAGATTGAAGTGGCATAGAGTTGTGGAGTGGCATAGAGTGGAGTAAAGTGGAATGGAGTGGCGTATAGGGAGTTGTGTATGGAGTTACAGAGTGGAGAAAGTGTTAGAGTTTAATGGAATAGAGTGTCAGTCTAGTATCATGGAGTGTAATATCAGAGTGAAGTGTTATAGAGTGGAGTTGGGTGGTCTAGAGTGAAGTGGCATAGAGTAAAGTGGTGCACAGTAGATTGGTGTAGAGTGTAGTGGTATAGGGTGCTTTGGGTTTGAGTAAAGAGGTGTACAGTGCATTGGCAAAGACTGCACTGGTTTAGCGTACAGTGCAGTAGCGTAGAGTGGTGAAGAGTCGAGGGCCGCAGAGTGGAGTGGCACAGCATAGATTGCAGTGGTTCAGAGTGCTGTGTCATAGTGATGCGGTGCATGGTAGAGTGGAGTGGTGCAATGTAGAGTAGACTAGTGTAGAGTGCAGTGGTGGAGTGCAGTGATGCAGAGTAGAGTGGCAGAGCGTAGTGGCATATGGTACATTGGTGTAGAGTGCAGTAGAGTGGCATATAGTTGAGCGGTGCAGAGTAGAGAGGAGTATACTTCAGTGGTAGAGTGCAGTGTTGCAGAGTAGAGTGTCATAAAGGGCAGTGGTGTAGAGTGGCATAGAATGCATTGGTGTAGAGTGATGCAGAGTAGAGAAGAGTGGCTTAGAGTACAGCGGTGCAGAGTAGAATAGAGTTGCATAGAGTGCCGTGGCATAGAGTAGATTTCTGCAGAGTACAGTATAGTGGTGAAGAGTAGATTGTTGCAGAGAGGAGCATAGTGATGTAAAGTGCAGTAGCATAGAGTGGTGCAGAGCAGATTGGAGTGGCGCAGGGTACATTGGAGTGGTGCAGGGTAGATTAGACTGGCACAGAGTGGAGTTGCATAGATTGCAGTGGCATAGAGGAGATGATTTCAAAGTAGAGTGAATTGCCCTACAGTGGAGTGGTGTAGAGTAGATTAGAGTGCAGTGGTGTAGAAAGAGTGCAGTGGGACAGAGTACAGTGGCATTGAGTGCAGTGGTGCAGAGTAGAGGGGTGTGGAGTTCAGTGGCAGAGAGTGCAATGTTGCAGATTAGAGGGTCGCAGAGTACAGTGGTGTATTGTAGAGTGGCATAGAGTGCAGTGGCATAAAGTGCTGTGGCGCGGAGTACAGTGGCATTGGACACAGTTGAATAGAGTGCTGTGGTGCAGAGTAGATTGGCATAGAGTGCATTGGCTTTGAGTAAAGTGGTGAAGAGTGCACTGGCAGAGTGCAGGGGTGTAGTGTACAATGGTTAGAGTAGAATAGCATAGATTTCTGTGGCGTAGAGTAGCACAGAGTGGAGAAAAGTGGTGTAGGGTGCAGTGGCATAGGGTAGATTGTTTCAGAGTAGAGTGAAGAAAAGATAGAGAAAAGATAATATACTTCAATATGCTGAAGTATGTAACGATAACAACAACATAAATAATGCTAGGCATTACGACCCAAAATGAAATATGGCTTCTCCCTGTTAGCCACGCTGTAATCAAGCCCTTCATTACCCAGATAAACAAACATTAAACATAAATGTTAGAAAAATACACCCTTCTAATAGCTAAATTGTTGTGTGAAAAGGTAAAATCTGGAGTCAATCTCGACTTCACTGTTTCACCAAGTGGTGTGATCTTAGGCAAAAACAAATATTGTGTTTCACAGAGTCTCCTTTCTAGCCTGCAGGCATCAGGGTGAGTGGGACTCTGTTTCCTCTATAGATCTTCCTCCTTGTGTTGCAGCTCCTCTTGAAGGCGTCCTGCAGTGCTCCTCTTCAAGGCGGTGGCAGTTGATGCAGACAGTAATCATCCAAAATTATTTTCTCCTCCTTGTGCCCTTTGTTCTTATGAGCACCCTTAATGCCCACAGCTGTGAACAGGACAAACAAAAGGGCAGAGGGTGCAGGGGGCCTCTTGACTCACCTTCATTCTGTTACCATCAGATGGGAGGATGGTCGGTACATGGCTATTATAAGTAGCGCTTTTGTGTGCTAATGGCCCTCGGAATAATAGATGTGAGAGGGGAAATTATTTTGTCCCCTTGCCCCCCCACCTTTGTCCCCCGTGTCCCCCACCCCCCAAAATCTGGGGGGTACATCCCCCGCATCCCCAACACTTCCTACACCCATGGTCACGTGTCCCTGTAGGCTCCTGCTCAGGCCCCACGTGTCCCGCCGTTATTTCCTAATCTTGCCCCCCCCCCCCCGGGGGACCTACTTAATGGTGTCGCTGTGCAATCCCATGGAGCAGGCTCCTCCAGCTCCCCCTGGCACTGCTGCAAAGCGCTACATAGCGCCTGCAGCATAGTACCTCTGCCCCAGACGCTGCCTGCTTAGCCCCCATCTGGTCCCCCTCCCCGCACTCTTCCCCCTTTTTGCTGTCCTTGTGTCCCTGGGTGCCCCCCTCAGGCCTGCTATCGTATTCCTGCCTTGCTCCCCTCCTTCCCTCCCTTCCCCCAGGACCTCCCCCCAGGACCTACTTAATGGCGGTTGCTGTGTGATTTTCTGGGGGTGTGCTGCTGACGCGTCAAACCGCGCCGAACACAGGCCTATCTGCACCTGGACTGCACCCAGCGCCAGGACCCCTGGATCTGCAACCTGATGCCGGTACTCCTCAATCCAAATCAAGAACCTCAGGCCAAAGGCTCAAAACTGCAGCACCGCCTCTATCCACAAAAGCCCCTTCTGCCCAAACTTCCATTTCTCCTGCAATGTTGGAACCACTGCAATCTCCACCCAGCAGACTCTCAGCTACAAACCTCAACTCCACTGTGCACTACTCAACGCCCGATCCCTCTGCAAGCACGCCATAGAAATCTGGGACACCATCACCACCCTTGCACCCGACATTATGTTCATCACTGAAACCTGGCTCACCCCGCCTTTTCACCAGACATCGCCACTGCCTCACCCCCCGGATGCAAGATGATACACGGCTACCACCCCAACAGACACGGCGGAGGCATCAGCATCATCCACAAGGACATCCTCCCGTGCACCGTCTCAGACAACAACACAACACCGATCATGGAACACCTCAACTTTCAGATCAAACCCGACGCCAAATCCACCATCAGAGGAATCCTTGCCTACAGACCCCCTGACTCCCCCACAGCTACTGCAACTCAATCCTGGACTTAAACCCCCCGGAAATCGCCTCCAACCACTACATCTTCCTGGGGGACCTAAACTTCCACCTAGAAGACCCTGATGACACCAACTACACCTCACTCCTCAATAACATGAGCATCATCGGCCTCTCTCAGCTGGTCACCGCCTCCATGCACAGTGCAGGACATACACTAGATCCCGTGTTCTCCTCCAGTAACATAGCCAAGTTCTCCCACACCTCCCAGGTAACATGGACAGACCACAACATTGTCCACTTCAGCATCGAGGGACGAACTGGAGCCCAGACGAGACCCCCAGCATCCTCCGCTGCAACTCGAGCGATGTCACTGAAACTCCCTGGATCGCCGCCCTCAAAGAAGCCAGACCCGTCCCCGCAGACACTCTTGAACGCCACATGCAAAACTTCTCCAACTGGATCTCCTCAGCTGCTGACACCATTGCCCCGCTGATGAGGACCACCAGCAGCAAGCCCACCAAGCAAGTCAAATGGTTCACCGTGGAACTTCTGACCCTCAAACGACACTGCAGAAAACAAGAAAGACACTGGCGATCCAATAAGACCATCACCAACCTCAGCTCCTTCAGAACTACCCTCAAAAGATACCACCACCAATTTAAAGAGACCAAGAAAGAAGCACTCACCACCCACATTGAGGCAAGTACCAGGGAAGTACCAACCACACCAGGGAACTCTTTCGTATCGTCAGAGAATTCTCCTGCCTCTCTGCTACAGAGAACAGGATCCACCGCTCCCAAGCCCTCTGCGACACGCTATTGGACTACTTCCACCACAAGATTGCCAACGTCTACAGCAACTACAACCCCCAACTCACTGACCTCGACTACCCCACAACCTATCCAGCCACTCCCCCCCTCCCACAGGATCACTGAACGGAAGCATCTTTCTACCAAGTACACCCTATCCATCATGGCCTCCATCCACTCCGGATCCCCCGTTGACCCCTGCTCGCTCCATTTCTACAACCTAGGAGGAGAAACATTCACAGCTTCACTCACAGAAATCCTCAACAGCTCCATCTCCACAGCCACCATCCCTGGTGCCTGGAAGTATGCCGAGGTCAAGCCCCTCCTGAAGAAACCCTCAGCCGATCCCAGCGAGCGCAAAAACTACCGCCCCATGCAGGAAGCTGGGTCTGTATATACTATACCAAAGTGAGACATAGTGTGCTCAGAGTCCAGGGGTTCCCCAGAGGCTAAAGTAGATAATACCAATGCTCTCTTTTGTGGTAGTGTGGTCGAGCAGTTAGGCTTATCAGAGGGGAGTGCAAAGCATTTGTTGTACACACACAGACAATAGAAGAAGCCCACACTCAATGACTTAACTCCAGACCAATGGTTTTTATATATCTAAAATATATTTTCTTAATTTATTTTTAGAACCACAAGATTCAATGCAGGTAAGTACTTCAATAGATTTGTATTTCACACATGTATCAACAGTACTTTGTTTGAAATCAATAGGTTATACAGTTCTTGAATTATTGGCAATAATCTGTTTTAAAAATGGGCTCTTAAAGCAATTTTTTTCAGAAACAGTTCCGGGGGGGGAAGAAATGTTAGATCGTTTTACAGGTAAGTACAACACTTACAGTTTCAGTCTCCAGGTTTTAGGAAGTCCACCAGTTGGGGTTCAAGTTAAACCCACGCACCCACTACCAGCAACACCGGGCTGGCCGGGTGCATAGGTCAAAGATGAGCAAATTTAACGTGGGCTCCTATGGAGACAGTGGTAACTCGGAATCAGGTCTGCCTGCAGGTAAATACCTGTGACTCAGAGGGCAGACCAGGGGGGATTAGAGGAGAACTGGAGGGGCCACAAGTGGGCACCAAACACACACCCTCAGCGGCACAGGGGTGGCCGGGTGCAGGGTGCAAACAAGATGTTGGGTTTCCAAAGCTGGTCTGTGAGGGGACCCCGGGGGTCACTCAGAGGCTGCAGGCAGGGTCCAGGGAGGTGTCTTGGGCACACCACCAGTCAGACAGGGAGGAGGGTCGCCTGCTGAACGAAGCTGCACTAGGTGTTGGTTTCTCCAAGGCCTGGGAGCTGCGGTGCAGTGTGTCTTTAGACATCGGATATCTTCGTCCGGAGCTTTGTGGTCATGGGGGGTCCTCAGGATTCCCTCTACAGGCATCGTCGTGGAGAGTTCAACCCAGGGTGGGCATTTGCTCGCAATCGCCTGGGGACTCTCTCTTGCTGGGTGCACCACCTGGACACGGCCCCTGGGTGTCGGGTGCACAGGGGTCAGGACTCATGCATCCAGAGTTAGGTGGAAGTCCTTGGTTGTTGGTTTTTCTTGGACAGGGCCGCTGTCCTCAGGAGTTCTTGGTCTTTTTGGGTGCAGGGCAGTCCTCTGGTGCTTGGCAGAGGTTGCTGGTCCCGCTGGACGCATCACTGTGCTTTTGCAGGTTCTTTGAAGCAGGAGACAGCCTGGTAGGGCTGGGGCCAAAGCAGTTGTTGTCTTCCTTCTTCTCTGCTAGGGGTTTCAGCTAAGCAGTCCTTCCTTCTTCTTGTCAGGTCACCAGGAATCTGGTGAGCTGGTTCAGGGAGGCCCTTAAATCCTAGATTTAGGGGCATTTTAGGGGTCAGAGGGCAGTAGCCAATGGCTACTGTCCCTGAGGGTGGCTACACCCTCCTTGTGCCCACTCCCTTTGGGGAGGGGGGCACAAACCTAATCCTGTTGGTCTCTATCCTACAAACCAACATGTCATGTCGACTTTGTCTTTTTCTCCCCACTGACACACACACACAGGCTGCATGTGCTTGGTGAGGTGTCCCCTAGGGCGGCATAATACATGATGCAGCCCTTAGAGACCTTCCCTGGCCACAGGGCCCTTGGTGCCATGGGTACCTTTTACAAAGGACTTAACTGTGTGCCAGGGTTGTGCCAATTGTGGAAACAAAGGTACAGTTTTTGGTAAAGAACACTGGTGCTGGGGCCTGGTTAGCAGGATCCCAGCACACTTTCCATCAAATATGGCATCAACACTAGGCAAATAGCGTGGGGGTAACCATGCCAACAGTGGCACTTTCCTACACCCCATCTAGCTTCTCCCATTCCCAGCCCAAGTCTTGGAAAAGGCCATCAACCGCCAGCTCACGGACTACCTCGAACACAACAACCTGCTCGACCCACCCCATTCCAGATTCTGGCCCAATCACAGTTCCAAAACCGCTTTGATCACAGCTACCGATGACAAAAGGCACCTCCTTGACCTAGGGGCAATAGCAGCCCTCATCCTCCTCGACCTATCCACAGCCTTCGACACTGTCTCACACTCTCATCACCAGACTCCACAGCATTGGCATTCAAAATGCACTCAACTGGATCTCTTCCTTCCTCTCCAGCCGAACACAGAGAATCTTCTTCCCTCCCCACATGTCCACACCCAAAGACATCATCTGTGGCATCCCACAGGGCGCCTCTTCAATATCTACATGACTTCACTGGCAGACATCGCACACACCCATGGACTCAACATCATCTCTCATGTCGACAACACACAGATCGTCCTCTTCCCTCTCTGACGGGACTGCCACCACACAAACCAACTTCCAAAACTCTGTGACCAACATCGCCACCTGGATGAGGACTAACTGCCTCAAGCTAAACTCAAACAAAACAGAGATCCTCATCTTTGGGAACAAGCACCTCCCCTGGGATGACACCTGGTAGCCCACTACCCTCGGTCTCCCACCCATAACCGCCAAACATGCACGCAACCTCAGCATTATTCTGGACACAACTGACCATGAAGCAACAGATCACCATCGTCTCCTCTGCCTGCTTCCACATCCTCCGCCTGCTCCTCAAGATCTTCAAATGGATTTCCATCTCTACCAAGAAAACAGTCACCCAGGCCCTCATCTCTAGCTGACGGGACTACGGCACCGTACTCTATGCCAGAACCACTAAACAGCTCATGAACTGCCTTAAGACCATCCAGAACACAGCAGCAAGACTCATCCTCGACCTCCCCAGAAGAACCAGCATCACCCCCCACCTCGGGGCCCTCCACTAGTTCCCCGTCCAGCAAAGATGCCTCTTCAAGTTCCTCCTGCAGGCATACAAAGCCCTCCACAACGCTGAACCTACGTACATCATCAACCTCCTCTCTCTACACCGACCAACCAGAGACCTCCACTCAGCTTCTCTTGCCTAAGGCCATGTTCTCTGCATCCGCCGCAAACGCTACGGACGTTGCTCATTCTCCCACCTCACCGCCAAATCCTGGAACAATCTCCCCCTCCACCTGCTCACCTCCCCTTCCCTGAAGGACTTCAGAAAGCACTCAAAACTTGGCTCTTCGGCCGACAGCAACTCCCTGACATGGTCAGCCGCAACCCTCCAACGCAAGGAGACTCCCGTGGGTAAGAAGCTCCTGCTCTATAAGTCCACGTTGACTGATTGACCTCGGGAAGCTGTGGTGCGTCTGCGTGCAGAAGTGTGTTACTGCATTGGGTGTCCCATTTAAGTCTATGGGGATCGGTGCGGTTACAAAGTCTCTGCAGGGATGGACTGGAAGGTCAGTTCAGGGGCACCCACAGAGGGGCTCATCCTTTGAGGTCCTCGGGTTAGTGGGGACACAGTTGGTCCACTCCTCCTCAGGCTGTTAGGTGCGGGTGCAGAAGTGTCTTCTGGTGTCAGGTCCAGCACTGGCATTCCTCGAGGTTACAGGGGAGCCCTCAGAAACACTCTGCAGGTGTTAACTGGGGTCCAGTCCGACCAAGCCAACACGTGTGCTCAGGTCTCAGGAGGTGGGGAGTCTTGGGGACATCCTTGGTTCTCTTCTGGATCCGGGATGGACAGGTGCAGAGGTGTCGTTGGGTGTCAGGTTTTGCCTCCTGGTCACTCGTGTTTGCAGTGGGGTCTGCAGAAAGTCTGTAGAAGCCGTGGTGAAGTCCACAGTGGGTGAGCATAGGGTGGACTTCTCTTCTTCAGTGTAGGAGGCTGGACTGGCTTGTAGTGAGTACCAAGGGGTACTTGCACCTTGCACCAGGCCCAGTTATCCCTTATTAGTGTATAGGGTGTCTAGCAGCTTAGGCTGATAGATAATGGTAGCTTAGCAGAGCAGCTTAGGCTGAACTAGGAGACGTGTGAAGCTACTACAGTACCACCTAGTGTCATATGCACAATATCATAAGAAAACACAATACACAGTTAAACTAAAAATAAAGGTACTTTATTTTTATGACAATATGCCAAAGTATCTTAGAGTGTACCCTCAGTGAGAGGATAGGAAATATACACAAGATATATATACACAATAGCAAAAATATGCAGTATAGTCTTAGAAAACAGTGCAAACAATGTATAGTTACAATAGGATGCAATGGGGAAACATAGGGATAGGGGCAACACAAACCATATACTCCAAAAGTGGAATGCGAACCACGAATGGACCCCAAACCTATGTGACCTTGTAGAGGGTCGCTGGGACTATTAGAAAATAGTGAGAGTTAGAAAAATAACCCTCCCCAAGACCCTGAAAAGTGAGTGCAAAGTGCACTAAAGTTCCCCTAAGGACAAAAGAGTCGTGTTAGAGGAATAATGCAGGAAAGACACAAACCAGCAATGCAACAACTGTGGATTTCCAATCTAGGGTACCTGTGGAACAAGGGGACCAAGTCCAAGAGTCACAAGCAAGTCGGAGATGGGCAGATGCCCAGGAAATGCCAGCTGCGGGTGCAAAGAAGCTTCGACTGGACAGAAGAAGCTGAGGTTTCTGCAGGAACGAAAAGGGCTAGAGACTTCCCCTTTGGTGGACGGATCCCTCTCGCCTTGGAGAGTCGTGCAGAAGTGTTTTCCCGCCGGAAGGACGCCAACAAGCCTTGCTACACGCAAATCGTGCGTTTGGCGTTTTTGGACGCTGCTGGGGCCCAGGAGGGACCAGGAGGTCGCAAATTGGACCTGCAGAGAGAGGGGGCGTCGAGCAAGACAAAGAGCCCTCACTGAAGCAGGTAGCACCCGGAGAAGTGCCAGAAACAGGCACTACGAGGATGCGTGAAACGGTGCTCGCCGAAGTTGCACAAAGGAGTCCCACGTCGCCGGAGACCAACTTAGAAAGTCGTGCAATGCAGGTTAGAGTGCCGTGGACCCAGGCTTGGCTGTGCACGAAGGATTTCCGCCGGAAGTGCACAGGGGCCGGAGTAGCTGCAAAGTCGCGGTTCCCAGCAATGCAGCCCAGCGAGGTGAGGCAAGGACTTACCTCCACCAAACTTGGGCTGAAGAGTCACTGGACTGTGGGGGTCACTTGGACAGCGTCGCTGGATTCGAGGGACCTCGCTCGTCGTGCTGAGAGGAGACCCAAGGGACCGGTAATGCAGCTTTTTGGTGCCTGCGGTTGCAGGGGGAAGATTCCGTCGACCCACGGGAGATTTCTTCGGAGCTTCTGGTGCAGAGAGGAGGCAGGCTACCCCCACAGCATGCACAAGCAGGAAAACAGTCGAGAAGGCGGCAGGATCAGCGTTACAGAGTTGCAGTAGTCGTCTTTGCTACTATGTTGCAGGTTTGCAGGCTTCCAGCGCGGTCAGCGGTCGATTCCTTATCAGAAGGTGAAGAGGGAGATGCAGAGGAACTCGGCTGAGCTCATGCATTCGTTATCTAAAGTTTCCCCAGAGACAGAGACCCTAAATAGCCAGAAAAGAGGGTTTGGCTACCTAGGAGAGAGGAAAGGCTACTAACACCTGAAGGAGCCTATCAGCAGGAGTCTCTGACGTCACCTGGTGGCACTGGCCACTCAGAGCAGTCCAGTGTGCCAGCAGCACCTCTGTTTCCAAGATGGCAGAGGTCTGGAGCACACTGGAGGAGCTCTGGACACCTCCCAGGGGAGGTGCAGGTCAGGGGAGTGGTCACTCCCCTTTCCTTTGTCCAGTTTCGCGCCAGAGCAGGGGCTAAGGGGTCCCTGAACCGGTGTAGACTGGCTTATGCAGAATTGGGCACATCTGTGCCCAACAAAGCATTTCCAGAGGCTGGGGGAGGCTACTCCTCCCCTGCCTTCACACCATTTTCCAAAGGGAGAGGGTGTCACACCCTCTCTCAGAGGAAGTTCTTTGTTCTGCCATCCTGGGCCAGGCCTGGCTGGACCCCAGGAGGGCAGCTGCCTGTCTGAGGGGTTGGCAGCAGCAGCAGCTGCAGTGAAACCCCAGGAAGGGCAGTCTGGCAGTACCAGGGTCTGTGCTACAGACCACTGGGATCATGGAATTGTACCAACAATGCCAGGATGGCATAGAGGGGGCAATTCCATGATCATAGACATGTTACATGGCCATATTCGGAGTTACCATGGTGAAGCTACATATAGGTAGTGACCTATATGTAGTGCACGCGTGTAATGGTGTCCCCGCACTCACAAAGTTCAGTGAATTGGCTCTGAACAATGTGGGGGCACCTTGGCTAGTGCCAGGGTGCCCTCACACTAAGTAACTTTGCACCTAACCTTTACCAGGTAAAGGTTAGACATATAGGTGACTTATAAGTTACTTAAGTGCAGTGTAAAATGGCTGTGAAATAACGTGGACGTTATTTCACTCAGGCTGCAGTGGCAGGCCTGTGTAAGAATTGTCAGAGCTCCCTATGGGTGGCAAAAGAAATGCTGCAGCCCATAGGGATCTCCTGGAACCCCAATACCCTGGGTACCTCAGTACCATATACTAGGGAATTATAAGGGTGTTCCAGTAAGCCAATGTAAATTGGTAAAAATGGTCACTAGCCTGTCAGTGACAATTTGGAAAGAAATGAGAGAGCATAACCACTGAGGTTCTGATTAGCAGAGCCTCAGTGAGACAGTTAGTCACTACACAGGTAACACATTCAGGCACACTTATGAGCACTGGGGCCCTGGGTTACCAGGGTCCCAGTGACACATACAACTAAAACAACATATATACAGTGAAAAATGGGGGTAACATGCCAGGCAAGATGGTACTTTCCTACACAACCCCCCCCAAACGAAGGACAATAAGACTAGCCATTACCTGATGAGTCTTCATTGTCTAAGTGGAAATATCTGGAGAGTCCATCTGCATTGGAGTGGCTACTCCCAGGTCTATGTTCCACTGTATAGTCCATTCCCTGTAGGGATATGGACCACCTCAACAATTTAGGATTTTCACCTTTCATTTGTTTTAGCCAAAGTAGAGGTTTGTGGTCTGTCTGAACAATGAAGTGAGTGCCAAACAGGTATGGCCTCAACTTCTTCAGAGCCCAGACCACAGCAAAGGCCTCCCTCTCAATGGCAGACCAACGCTTTTCTCTAGGGGTCAACCTCCTACTAATAAAAGCAACAGGTTGATCCTGGCCCTCAGAATTAAGTTGTGATAGGACTGCCCCTACTCCTAATTCAGATGCATCAGTTTGGACATAGAATTTTTTAGAGTAACAAGGGCTTTTCAGGACAGGTGCAGAGCACATGGCCTGCTTCAGCTCCTCAAAAGCTTTCTGACAGCTTGCTGTCCATAATACCTTTTTAGGCATTTTCTTGGATGTGAGGTCATTAAGAGGGGCTGCAATGGAGCCATAGTTCTTAATGAACCTCCTGTAATACCCAGTGAGGCCTAGGAAGGCTCTCACCTGAGTCTGAGTGGTAGGGGGAACCCAATCAATAATAGTTTGGATTTTCCCCTGAAGTGGTGCAATCTGTTCCCCACCAACAAGGTGTCCCAGATAAACCACCTTACCCTGCCCTATCTGTCACTTTGAAGCCTTGATAGTGAGGCCTGCCTTTTGCAGGGCCTCCAAAACTTTCCAAAGGTGGACCAGGTGATCATCCCAGCTGGAGCTAAAGACAGCTATATCGTCCAAATATGCTGCACTGAAAGCTTCCAGCCCTTGCAGGACTGTGTTCACCAACCTCTGAAAAGTGGCAGGTGCATTTTTCAAACCAAAAGGCATTACAGTAAACTGGTAATGTCCTCCAATGGTAGAAAATGCAGTCTTAGGTTTAGCATCTTCTGACAATTTGATCTGCCAATACCCTGCAGTCAAATCAAAAGTGCTTAGATACTTGGCAGATGCCAGTGTATCTATAAGCTCATCTGCCCTGGGTATAGGGTGAGCATCAGTTTTGGTTACCAAGTTGAGACCTCTATAGTCTACACAAAACCTCATTTCCTTCTTTCCATCTTTAGAATTGGGTTTTGGTACCAGTACCACAGGAGAAGCCCATGGACTGTCAGAGTGCTCAACCACTCCTAGTTCCAACATTTTCTGAACTTCTTGCTTTATGCAGTCCCTGACATGGTCAGGCTGCCTATAGATCTTACTTTTGACAGGTAAACTGTCTCCAGTATCTATAGTGTGCTCACACCAAGAAGTGGTGCCTGGCACAGTAGAGAAGAGTTCTGAAAATTGTCCTAGGAGATTTATGCAATTATCTTTCTGCTCAGCAGTAAGACAATCAGCCAAAACTACACCTTCCACAAGAGCATCTTGTTCTGTGGAAGAGAAGAGATCAGGTAGAGGATCACTGTCTTCTTCCTGTCCCTCATCTGTTGCCATGAGCAGGGTGAGATCAGCCCTGTCATAGTAGGGTTTCAGGCGGTTGACATGGAGCACCCTAACGGGACTCCTGGCAGTGCCTAAGTCAACCAAGTAGGTGACTTCACCCTTCTTTTCAACAATTGTGTGGGGTCCACTCCATTTATCTTGGAGTGCTCTTGGGGCCACAGGCTCCAAGACCCACACTTTCTGCCCTGGTTGGTACTGAACCAAAACAGCCTTCTGATCATGCCATTGCTTCTGGAGCTCTTGGCTGGCCTGAAGGTTTTTACTGGCCTTTTTCATGTACTCAGCCATCCTTGATCTGAGGCCAAGTACATAATCCACAATATCCTGCTTAGGAGCTTTTAAAGGTTGTTCCCAACCCTCCTTTACAAGTGTGAGTGGACCCCTAACAGGGTGTCCAAAAAGAAGTTCAAAGGGGCTGAAGCCCACTCCTTTCTGGGGTACCTCCCTGTAGGCAAAAAGGAGGCATGGTAGAAGGATATCCCATCTCCTGCGGAGTTTTTCAGGGAGTCCCATAATCATGCCTTTGAGAGTTTTATTAAATCTCTCCACCAGTCCATTTGTTTGTGGATGATAGGGTGTTGTGAACTTGTAAGTTACACCACACTCCTTCCACATGGCCTTTAAGTATGCAGACATGAAATTGCTTCCTCTGTCTGATACTACTTCCTTTGGGAAGCCCACCCTGGAAAATATTCCCAGGAGGGCCTTTGCCACTGCAGGAGCTGTAGTGGTCCTTAAAGGAATAGCTTCAGGATATCTTGTGGCATGGTCCACTACCACCAAGATAAACCTATTGCCTGAAGCAGTAGGAGGGTCAAGGGGGCCAACTATGTCAACCCCTACCCTTTCAAAGGGAACCCCAACCACAGGCAGTGGGATAAGGGGTGCCTTTGGAGTGCCACCTGTCTTGCCACTGGCTTGACAGGTTTCACAGGACTTACAAAATTCCTTTGTGTCCTCAGACATCCTAGGCCAATGAAACAATGGAACCAATCTGTCCCAAGTTTTCATTTGACCCAGGTGCCCAGCTAGGGGAATGTCATGTGCCAGTGTTAGGAGGAACTTTCTGTACTCCTGAGGAATCACTAATCTCCTGGCAGCTCCAGGTTTAGGATCCCTATGCTCAGTGTACAAGAGGTTGTCCTCCCAGTAAACTCTGTGAGAGTCACTGACATCCCCATTAGCCTGTTTGACAGCTTGCTGTCTGAGACCCTCTAATGTGGGACAGGTTTGCTGTGCCACACTCAGCTCCTCTCTGGCAGGCCCCCCTTCACCCAAAAGCTCAGCAGTGTCTGCTTCCAGCTCCTCTGGTGTAGGTTCTGCACAGGGAGGGAATTCTTCTTCCTCAGAAGTTGAATCCACTGTAGAGGGAGGGATAGTAGGAAGTGGTTTGCTTCTACTAGCCCTAGCTTTAGGGAGCACTTGGTCCATTGTTCCAGGATCCAAGCTTCCCTGTCCTTTTTGCTTTTTGGCCTGAGCCCTTGTCAAAGCAAAAATATGCCCTGGGATGCCCAGCATTGCTGCATGGGCCTCCAACTCCACATCTGACCAAGCTGATGTCTCCAAATCATTCCCTAATAGACAGTCTACAGGTAAATCTGAAGCTACCACAACTTTCTTTGGACCAGTTACCCCCCACCAGTTGAGATTTACAACAGCCATGGGGTGGCTTTGTGTTATGTTGTGAGCATCGGTTACTTGGTACTGGTGTCCAAGTATGTGTTGTTCAGGGTGCACCAGTTTCTCAATCACCATTGTGACACTGGCACCTGTGTCCCTGTAGGCCTGGACCTCAACACCATTTATTAGGGTTAGTTGCTTGTACTTCTCCAAGTTATGGGGGCAAGCAACCAAAGTGGCTAAATCAATAGCCCCTTCAGAGACTAAAGTAGCCTCTGTGGTCTCCCTAATTAGACCAACCCCAACTAAATTACCAAAAGTGAGCCCAGCTACTCCCTTGGATTGGCTATTAGTAGGTTTGCTCCCACCACCACTGCTATTAGTAGGGACACTAGGTGTAGCAGTAGGGGTTGTAGTGGTAGGAGCTGTGGTGCCTTTCTTTGGACAACTGGGATCTGTTGTCCAATGGCCTTTTATTTTACATAAATAGCACCATGGTTTCTTTTCCTTATTCTGATTAAAGGAGGATTTGGACCCACCACCCCCACCAGAGTGTTTTTGTGGGCCTGATGAACTCATTTTTAGATTTGTCCCCACCCTTGTCAGAAGGCTTACCATCCTTCTTTTTGTTGCCATCTTTGTCACCCCCTGTATGAACTTTTCTGTTCACTCTTGTTCTGACCCATTTGTCTGCCTTCTTTCCCAATTCTTGGGGAGAGGTCAGATCAGAGTCCACCAAGTACTGGTGCAACAAATCAGACACACAATTATTAAGAATATGCTCTCTCAGGATTAAGTTATACAGGCTGTCATAATCAGTAACTTTACTGCCATGTAACCACCCCTCCAAGGCCTTCACTGCCTGGTCAATGAAATCAACCCAGTCTTGTGAAGACTCCTTTTTGGTCTCTCTGAACTTTATCCTGTACTGTTCAGTGGTTAAGCCATAACCATCCAGGAGTGCATTCTTAAGAACTTGGAAATTATTGGCATCATTTTCTTTCACAGTAAGGAGCCTATCCCTACCTTTTCCACTAAATGATAGCCATAGGATAGCAGCCCACTGCTTTTGAGGGACATCCTGTACAGCACAGGCCCTCTCAAGTGCAGCAAACCACTTGTTAATGTCATCCCCCTCCTTATAAGGGGGAACTATCTTGTGCAGATTCCTGGAATCATGCTCTTTTGCAGGATGACTATGGGGAATACTGCTGCTGCCACCATGGGTATCTAAACCCAACTTCTGTCTTTCCTTCTCTAATTCTAAAGACTGTCTATCCAAATCCAGCTGTTGCTTCTTGAGCTTCAGTCTGGTTTGTTCCACTCTCAATCTATTGAGCTCCCTTTCTAACAATCTGTCATCAGGGTGGGTGGGAGGGACATTTCTAGATACAGAGGTATGATGGGAATGAACAGAAGGAGACCTGTCCCTTACAGAGGGCACCGTAACAGCTTGGCTACCAGTATAAGGTGAGAGCACACCATCAGTATGGTGTGATTCAACCTCTGTACCAACTATGCTAGACTGTCTAGTAATGGGCAGGCTGAGAAGTTTCTTTCCTGAACCTTTTCCTGGGGGAGTCCCTGGATCAGATTGAGAACCATTAGCTACTTTTTCACCAGATTGGGCACTTATGGCCTTATCTTGTACTCTAAGCATATTAATTAACAGTTCTAAGGAAGGATTCTTCCCTACACTCAAACCTCTCTCTATGCAGAGACTCCTTGCTCCTTTCCAGCTAAGGTGATCATATGCAAGTTTGGACAGTTCAACATTTTTTCCTGTGCCAGACATTTTTTAGAGAGAGTTAAAGTGATAGAAAAAGAGAAAAAAGTTTTCAGAACTTTTTGGAAAGACAGAAAAAACTTTTTAAACTTTTAAGAACTTTTTGAAAGTTTAGAAGTACTTTTCAGCACTTAGAAAAGAGTGAAAAGAGGAAATGCAAAACTTTTTGGCTATGTGTATATACACTGACCTTGTTTTGTATATTTTTCTCTTATGAAAAGTACAATGACAAGAGTGGTAAGTAGTCTCAAGCACTTATCCCACCAATGCACAACCAATGTAGGAGGCTGGACTGGCTTGTAGTGAGTACCAAGGGGTACTTGCACCTTGCACCAGGCCCAGTTATCCCTTATTAGTGTATAGGGTGTCTAGCAGCTTAGGCTGATAGATAATGGTAGCTTAGCAGAGCAGCTTAGGCTGAACTAGGAGACGTGTGAAGCTACTACAGTACCACCTAGTGTCATATGCACAATATCATAAGAAAACACAATACACAGTTATACTAAAAATAAAGGTACTTTATTTTTATGACAATATGCCAAAGTATCTTAGAGTGTACCCTCAGTGAGAGGATAGGAAATATACACAAGATATATATACACAATAGCAAAAATATGCAGTATAGTCTTAGAAAACAGTGCAAACAATGTATAGTTACAATAGGATGCAATGGGGAAACATAGGGATAGGGGCAACACAAACCATATACTCCAAAAGTGGAATGCGAACCACGAATGGACCCCAAACCTATGTGACCTTGTAGAGGGTCGCTGGGACTATTAGAAAATAGTGAGAGTTAGAAAAATAACCCTCCCAAGACCCTGAAAAGTGAGTGCAAAGTGCACTAAAGTTCCCCTAAGGACAAAAGAGTCGTGTTAGAGGAATAATGCAGGAAAGACACAAACCAGCAATGCAACAACTGTGGATTTCCAATCTAGGGTACCTGTGGAACAAGGGGACCAAGTCCAAGAGTCACAAGCAAGTCGGAGATGGGCAGATGCCCAGGAAATGCCAGCTGCGGGTGCAAAGAAGCTTCGACTGGACAGAAGAAGCTGAGGTTTCTGCAGGAACGAAAAGGGCTAGAGACTTCCCCTTTGGTGGACGGATCCCTCTCGCCTTGGAGAGTCGTGCAGAAGTGTTTTCCCGCCGGAAGGACGCCAACAAGCCTTGCTACACGCAAATCGTGCGTTTGGCGTTTTTGGACGCTGCTGGGGCCCAGGAGGGACCAGGAGGTCGCAAATTGGACCTGCAGAGAGAGGGGGCGTCGAGCAAGACAAAGAGCCCTCACTGAAGCAGGTAGCACCCGGAGAAGTGCCAGAAACAGGCACTACGAGGATGCGTGAAACGGTGCTCGCCGAAGTTGCACAAAGGAGTCCCACGTCGCCGGAGACCAACTTAGAAAGTCGTGCAATGCAGGTTAGAGTGCCGTGGACCCAGGCTTGGCTGTGCACGAAGGATTTCCGCCGGAAGTGCACAGGGGCCGGAGTAGCTGCAAAGTCGCGGTTCCCAGCAATGCAGCCCAGCGAGGTGAGGCAAGGACTTACCTCCACCAAACTTGGGCTGAAGAGTCACTGGACTGTGGGGGTCACTTGGACAGCGTCGCTGGATTCGAGGGACCTCGCTCGTCGTGCTGAGAGGAGACCCAAGGGACCGGTAATGCAGCTTTTTGGTGCCTGCGGTTGCAGGGGGAAGATTCCGTCGACCCACGGGAGATTTCTTCGGAGCTTCTGGTGCAGAGAGGAGGCAGGCTACCCCCACAGCATGCACAAGCAGGAAAACAGTCGAGAAGGCGGCAGGATCAGCGTTACAGATTTGCAGTAGTCGTCTTTGCTACTATGTTGCAGGCTTCCAGCGCGGTCAGCGGTCGATTCCTTATCAGAAGGTGAAGAGGGAGATGCAGAGGAACTCGGCTGAGCTCATGCATTCGTTATCTAAAGTTTCCCCAGAGACAGAGACCCTAAATAGCCAGAAAAGAGGGTTTGGCTACCTAGGAGAGAGGAAAGGCTACTAACACCTGAAGGAGCCTATCAGCAGGAGTCTCTGTCGTCACCTGGTGGCACTGGCCACTCAGAGCAGTCCAGTGTGCCAGCAGCACCTCTGTTTCCAAGATGGCAGAGGTCTGGAGCACACTGGAGGAGCTCTGGACACCTCCCAGGGGAGGTGCAGGTCAGGGGAGTGGTCACTCCCCTTTCCTTTGTCCAGTTTCGCGCCAGAGCAGGGGCTAAGGGGTCCCTGAACCGGTGTAGACTGGCTTATGCAGAATTGGGCACATCTGTGCCCAACAAAGCATTTCCAGAGGCTGGGGGAGGCTACTCCTCCCCTGCCTTCACACCATTTTCCAAAGGGAGAGGGTGTCACACCCTCTCTCAGAGGAAGTTCTTTGTTCTGCCATCCTGGGCCAGGCCTGGCTGGACCCCAGGAGGGCAGCTGCCTGTCTGAGGGGTTGGCAGCAGCAGCAGCTGCAGTGAAACCCCAGGAAGGGCAGTCTGGCAGTACCAGGGTCTGTGCTACAGACCACTGGGATCATGGAATTGTACCAACAATGCCAGGATGGCATAGAGGGGGCAATTCCATGATCATAGACATGTTACATGGCCATATTCGGAGTTACCATGGTGAAGCTACATATAGGTAGTGACCTATATGTAGTGCACGCGTGTAATGGTGTCCCCGCACTCACAAAGTTCAGTGAATTGGCTCTGAACAATGTGGGGGCACCTTGGCTAGTGCCAGGGTGCCCTCACACTAAGTAACTTTGCACCTAACCTTTACCAGGTAAAGGTTAGACATATAGGTGACTTATAAGTTACTTAAGTGCAGTGTAAAATGGCTGTGAAATAACGTGGACGTTATTTCACTCAGGCTGCAGTGGCAGGCCTGTGTAAGAATTGTCAGAGCTCCCTATGGGTGGCAAAAGAAATGCTGCAGCCCATAGGGATCTCCTGGAACCCCAATACCCTGGGTACCTCAGTACCATATACTAGGGAATTATAAGGGTGTTCCAGTAAGCCAATGTAAATTGGTAAAATTGGTCACTAGCCTGTCAGTGACAATTTGGAAAGAAATGAGAGAGCATAACCACTGAGGTTCTGATTAGCAGAGCCTCAGTGAGACAGTTAGTCACTACACAGGTAACACATTCAGGCACACTTATGAGCACTGGGGCCCTGGGTTACCAGGGTCCCAGTGACACATACAACTAAAACAACATATATACAGTGAAAAATGGGGGTAACATGCCAGGCAAGATGGTACTTTCCTACATTCAGGGCCTAGGGTCCACGCTGACACCATTGGCCCACTTCATCATGGGCCAGGCAGCTTGGGTGTAGTGGTGGTGTCAGAGTCAGGGTTTTGGCGGGCCTGGTCCTCTCATCTCTTTCTTGGGTGCATGGGGAAGCAGGGCAGCAGCTCCCCCACTCCAAGGAAGTTCTTCTTGGCGATTTGCAGAGCACTGGCAGCTTTCCCAGTCTTCTTGGAGGCTTCAACAGCAGGACAGATCAGTTGCTCCTCCAGGGTCAGATGCAGCAGGCAGGCCGTCAGGATTGGTGCCAACTCAGTCATGCTCCTCGGTTCTCGGGTTCAACAGACGTCTTGTCCACATCTCCTTTTGTGTCCAGGAAAGATGTGAGGATCTGGCATGAGGGGGTTCCCTAAATATTCAATCTAGGGGGCATTAATTCGAGTGAAGGGGTGTAGTGACCTCATGGGCTACTTACCCTTGGGGTCACTACAACCCCTAGATGACCACTTCCTGTGGGGAGTGGGCATCACACTAACCAGAGTTCCTAAATTCCACCACATGCAAGATGATGGAATTTCTAAAGTGGTGTCCACTTCAGGCTGGCCACCCGAGGGGACTTTCCAGTCTGGAAGTGTGACACGCCTCCTGCATAGCTAATTTTCCTGCCTCTCCAGGTGCCATGTGGGCCCTGAGTCAGGGAGGTTGGCATCTTCCTCTGAGGAAGGCCAGTTCTGCATATCAAAGACAATTGGCTTCTTTGAAGCTCCTGCCTTGAAAAGCAGGTCAGCCTGTGGGGAGGGGTGGGTAACACCCCAGCCCGAACAGACTTTTGTTTCTGACCTCTCGAGAGTGGAGGCTCTCTCCCTGGGAGGTCAGATTCCCATCTATTGGGGGCAGGCTGGCCAGAACTGGTCAGTGAGCTCACCAGCAGTTGGTAGGTTTTTCAGGGGGCACCTCTGTGGTGCCCCCTGGGTGCATGTATTAATACATCCATCATTGGAATCAGTGAGGATTTATTAATATGAGATGTTTGATACCAAATATCCCTAGGTTCAGAGACGCTGTCATGTAGCTGGGGAACTCGTAGTGACCAGTGTCCAGCACATGTATTTGAAATGGCTTCCCTGGTCACTTACTATGCCTAAGAATTGACAAAGACATAGTAGGGGCATATCGGCTATGCCCACACATGTAATATAAGGCACCCTGCCTTCAGGCTTAAGGCCTGCTGTAGGGGTGACTAACAGATTTTACAAGCAGTGTTTTAGCGGACATGGCACACCAGTGTGACACACCATCGGCTCATTTGCCATAAGAAAAAAAAAAATCTCTGTACCAAAGCAAACACTGTTTACCGAATCGCATTTTGCTTTTGCAATTTAGTATTAGGTAGGGCCGTGTTTAGGGTGTCTCTTTCTAATACCGAATCGCACTGGCAAGTAGGACTGTCTTGCAACCGTGAATGTGGTCGCAAAACATTCACAGTTACCACCAACTTTAATGTGGCAGTAACCATTTGCAAGCAGGAAGGGGTTCCCAAGGGACTCCTTCCCCTTTATGAATGGGGGTGCAAAACATTTTCAGAGCAGGGAGTGGTCCCATTGAGCACTGCCTACTCAGAAAAAAATAAAAAGAAAGGTTTTTTTTTTTTTGTACTACATCCTGTTTTCCTTTAATGGAAACAGGGTGCATTAGAAAACAAAACCTGCTTTATTTAAAATGCAGTCGCAGACATGGTGGTCTGCTGTCCCCAGCAGGCCACCATCCCTCTGAGTGAAGCAATTCCCAATGGGGTAGCAAATTGCTACCTACCTCATGAATATTGATGAGGTAGGACTTTGCAATCCCATTGGCAATCGCAAACAGTGTTGGAGACACTGTTGTACAATTTGCTTTGCGACTCGCAATTTGCGATTCCCAAAAGGATCGCAAATTACAACTACACTGTTTGATGAAGTATGTTAATAAATTCATACTTGTACACTTTTTCTGCAAGATGTCTTTATAAATCAAGGTGTTCCTAAAGGTAAGTGGTGCAGGACATCCTAGTTACTTCCTTTCTTTAACTTCAACTAACGTTTAAATAACGGCTTGCCTGTCTATGGAGCATCTTTTTAATCACAGTGCAGAGCCCGGTGCTGCTCTTGACCAGGGGGCCGAGGCCATACCATAAAAATTCACTGAAGATTACCAGGGCGTTATAGTTAGGCTCACATTTTACAAACATAAAACCATATAAATTCAGCAATTATAGTTATACCCATGTTAAGAAACTATAAGTCGTGACCTAAAGTTACTTAGCAGCACAAGTTATAGTTTCCTCAGATGAGTATAAATATAACTCTGTAACCTTTGTTTTTATCAGTGAATTTCTATGTTTTTTTTTTAACGTAAAGGAATATATAATTACCGTATGTTAATACAATCACCGCCGCAGGGCCTGGGCTGCAGCCATGCCCTGCTGCCAACCCCTCTGCATGCACCCACCCCACAATGCGCCCCTAGATATCTATACATTTCTTTGTTTAATAACTCCCAAACAACAGAACAGATTTACAAAAATAGATCTTTGTGGACTAAGATCTAGCTTTCTGCCAAATTTGGTGTAATTCCGTTCAGCGGATCGGGCTGTAGCTCTGTCTGAATACTGCAAAGTCCCAATGGACAATGCTTGGGGAGAAAGCATTTTGGGACCCCCCTTTTTTCTGGCCCCTGCTTGACGGATCACCACGAAACTTTCCATGCAGATTCATGCGAAGTAGGGAAACGTTTTGGGAAAATGCTGTGAAGATTAATCAAACGGTGCCAAAGTTATTAACAAAACAAAAACAAAAATAATGGGAAAAGTTGGTCCTACATTTTGGCTAGCACCAGTATGTTCTATTTATTTTTATAAATAAAATTATAAATAAATACATTTATTCATATAAATGCCAAACCCATCCTTCGATTCAAGGAAAGCCAGGACACCTCCAAATGCACTGACAATTAATTTAATTTATTGGAAAAACAGATCTCCCCACCAATGCGTTTCGTCCTTGCTCACGGATGGAGTGGGTTTAAAATGGACACTTTAAATAAATACTAAACATGAACAACAGACAAACCTACATATGTCGATATTACGGCGTCTAGAGTGGCGGCCATCCTTAAACATGATATCACAAATAGATTATGATATTCCTACAAGACGCTTATATCTTTAACATCCAATATAAATATACAAATTACGCAAAAATCATAGAAGAACATACATTACATATTGAGAACCAAAAAAGGACTCATAATCTCATCCACTACCTCAAAATTGCTACTCATACACCTACTGCCTAGTGCAAATTAGTACTCCAATAAAGCCCTAGTGGGCATTTGATATAAGAAATGTATATGATAAAAAAACATATCACACGGTGAACGACTAATATATGCATTATTATTATATAAATAGTATATATATTTCTGATCCTATAAACAGTATTGTCTCATTCAAGCCCAAGTGGGCATTTAATTGTGAGGGAGCAATTAAGAAAGTCCATTACAAATGCTGGAAAACAAATTATTTCAATATTATCCATTAACAATCATGCAATTACAGCATCCAATGCATCTGTAAATACGTTCAAGATAGTAAGCACATAATATTGCATATATTGTGTGATATATGCCACCATAAACTTATCATAAAAGGCAACTACATTGTGTAACAATTCGTATCTCGTCCACTAACTGTCCTATAATTGTATTCCCACATAATGAAAAATGAACAATGAACAAAAAAATAAATACATTTGGCCAGACCTTCCGCCCTCAATTTTATATGTGCGCCCCCATAGTGAAAATAAAATAACACAAAGTGAAATCAACTCCAACATATATAAAACCAAACTCATCCCCACGAGGCTCTATGCATCTTATTAAAGTACTTCCTTCTAATTAAGTCAAATCTACACACATTTCTTCACTGAAATTCAGCCCAAAAGGATCAAGTGTATCAAATTCTATTATATATTTAGATTCAAGTACTCTCAATTCCTGCTCTCTAGTCCCTCCTCGGCTGTTAACCTTAATCTGATCAATCACTGCAAACCGGAGTAGATTCTCATTCCCCAGATTATTGTCTTGGAAATGCCTTGCTACTGGGTAGCTTTGGTCATGATGATTAATGGGTCTTCTGTGTTCAAACACTCTTTTTTTTGGCACAATGTATCGTACGACCCACATAGATCTTCTCACATGGGCAGATCAGACAGTAAACACAGAAATCAGTATTAGAGTTGTAATAGCCTTTAATGATATGTTCTTTCTAGATACCTTTCAATATTATTTTCTTGCAGTTTTTACTGTTCTTGCAAGCTTTGCATTGCATGCAGAAATAGAAACCATATTTATGGAAGAATATCATAAAAATAACATAACTTGTAATAATCTTCGTAAACTGATACGCTGAACCATATTCTATACCAGGCCCACGCGTGCCCCCTACTGCGTAAATATCACACAAAATCCTTCAACGTCAAAGGTACTTTTTTTACGTATACTTTTATGCAGATCCCCAGACGATGTTGTGTGTTGTTCCAAATCTGCCTTTAATTCCCAATCCAATTGGGATGTTTGGTAATCTCACCACACTTCAGCACTTTCCTCACATTCCATCTCTTGCCATTTTCCAACCATCCTCACCCGCCTCGCTCCTGACCATTTAGATAAATCGTTCTTCACTCCAGAAAACAATCTACACCTCACATAATCACCCTTCTTAAACACACTTCCTGTTTCTTTCCAACTCTTGAGATTCACGTGTGGCATATTTAATTTGATTCTCATGTACTTTCCTTCGTAACTTGGTCTATTGACATGTCGCCACTTTCCGTGACTCATTGAACCAGGAACTCCTTTCGTACAATCCACCCTTCAGCAGCACAAAAGGTAACCCTCCTGTCATGGCATGATCAGTTGTCCTATGGCTCCATATCACGTTTTAATTTCTTCTCTATAAGCCAAGCCATTATGTAATGGAAGTTGTATATTTTCACCTAACACCCTGATAAATCTCTCCATAAGACCATTTTTCACGAGGATGTCCAATGGCATTTGTTCTATGATTTACACCACAGTACTCCAAATATCTTTCAAACTTCTCTGACACAAACTCTGGGTCGTTACCAGCGGGTAATTCTTCAGGATATCCCTCCCTCCTGAACATTTCCTCACAAAAATCAATAATTGCCTTTGATCTTACCTCATTCACCAAACTCACCTCTGGCCACCTAAAATAATAATCCATGAGGACAACCGCATATTTCCTACTGATATTTGGCAACTCAAATGGACCACACACATCCATCGCCATCTTTGCCATACCTCCAGAAATTCAATAGGTAATACTAATGTTTCCATTACCTTATGAGACTTGTCACAGAATGCGCAATACACACAACATCTCACAAATCTTTCCATGTCTCGATCCAGGCTTGGCCACCGAAAGTCTTCTCATGCCCTCCTGTTCATACCAGACATCCCACCATGCCCCTCACGCAACATCTTCAAAACTCTCTCACGTAACACCAACGGCACTAACAATCGGTCCCCTCACCTTAAGATACCACCTTGATAAGACAACTTATGCTATATAGATTTATAATAATTTATTTCTAAAACATCAGCTCTGGATAAGGACTTTCTACTTGGTAACAACTTCATAATCTTTTACAGCATTACATCACTCTGTAAACTTTACCTGCCTTCAGTCTCAGATATGGATTTCATCCCATTGCACTCCACCACTGTCACTCCAGTCACCTTCCAAGAGATCTGACTCCACATGCATTGGTAATCTTCAGAATTAATCGGCATAGACATTACAGATCCCTGGAACATATTTGGTGACAAATGAATACTCTTGCAAATTGTACAACCATTTTGCAATTCGAGGGGTTGATTTTCTCAGCCCCTTCGTGGTGTAACAAGTCTGTCAATAGTTAATGATTGGTCCTGATCTCAAATTCAATACCCCAAACATAATTCCTCAAAAGATGCGGATCCCCCAGCAAGCCAACGCGTCCTTCTCTATGGCCATTCATCACAGCATCTCTTATAGTTCTTGAGGCAAAGGCGACTACTCTTTCATGGCCCTTATACGATTGCATTAAAACTGCCCCTAGATCATGCATACTGGCATCGGTGGCTACTGCAGTACCTTCATAGGCATTAAATGGTTCCTCCACATTCACAATACAGCTCTTAATCTTTTCAAACACTTCCTGGCATTCTTGTGACCATTCAAACGTCTGACCTTTCTTCATTAACAGCCTCATAGGTCCCAGGCCTAGCTCTCCTGTGTCACTGCTCTGCTTCCACCCTGTTTTTCTGAGTGCTTTCTCTTGCTATTCCCTTGATTTTTACTCATTTCTACTTCCTTTCCCCATGTTTTCTGAGTGCTTTCTCCTGCTTTCCCCTAATTTTTACTGCTTTCTCTTTGTTCTTTCCTCATTTGCCGCTCCAGCCTGACGACCATTTTCCAACCTCCCACCTATCCCCACCCACCACCACTCACAGCGCCCTGCTCTCCTCCCAGGACCTACTTAATGAAGGTACGCAGCGAATGTAGCACTAGCGGGCCCATCTGCAGCTGTCCTTGCCCAGTGCCGGGAACCGTAGTTCTTCTACCAGGCACAGCTACACTGAAGCAGAGCCCTGCACCCTGGGCATATCGACAACAACAACTGCTGCCGCACTTCTCCATGCACCACCAGAGGACCGTTCTCCTGCCAGCACTGCCACTGCACGTGCAACACCGAAGGAACCAATAATGCCGGAGATACCACAAACATGACTGCGCCCACCATGCCGACTGAGACCGCCACAGCACAACTCCAGTGCATTCTACTCAATGCACGATTGCTTGGCAAACACACCATGGAGATCTGAGCAACAATCTTATCCCTCACCCTGGACCTCATCTTCCTTAAAGAGATCTGGCTTAACCCCACATCAACATCGCCACACCTGAGGCTACAAGATAACACACTGGAACCGAATCAACAAACACGGAGGCGGAATTGCCATCATCTACAAGGCCACCGTCCGCTGCAGAACCTAGTCAGATGACCCAACCCAGATAATGGAGCACCTCAATTTCCAACTTCACACAGATGGAAAAAGCACCATCAGAGGCATCATCGCATGCAGACCACGGGACATTGCCCAAGCTTCTGCAACGACATCCATGACCTCATCGCCCTGATCGCCATCGACTGTGAACACTACATATTCCTAGAAGACCTTAACGTCCACCTCCACGACCCTGACAACACCAACACAACCAACTTCATGGAAAGCATGAGCAACATCAGCCTCCAACAACTTGCCACTGACCCAACCCACATCGCAGGATACACGCTCTACCCCATTTTTATGTTCATCAACAGTACAAACATGTCTCACAGGTCAGCTGGACCAACCACTTCAGCATCCACTTCAACATCTCAGGATCTACCAACACTAGCACCATGCCCCCCAGCTCCACATGCAGAAACTGGAAAAAGGTAGCAGAAGAACAGTGGAATAACGCTCTAACTCCCACATCCCAGACACATCACCCGACCCAGAAAAGGCTGCGAAGAACTTCCCAGTGAATCGTGGAGTGCACCAACATAATTGCCCCCACCGAGCCAGCCAGACCCAAAGTACCAGCCTGTTGGTTCACTGCGGAGCTGAAATCCTCCATACACAACTGCTGGCAACTAGAAAGGAAGTGGCATACTAGTGAAAAGACAAAAGACCATACCACCTTCAAAGCAGCACTCAACCAGTACCACTGTCTCCTGAGAGAAGCAAAGAAGAACTCTCTAGCATACTGTATAGAAGCCCGAACAAACCACAGAACGGAGCTCTTTGCCATCATGAAGGAGTACTCCAACATCACAGCCAGCAGGAACAACATCCTCCCAAGAACTGCGTGACACCCTAGCGGCCTTCTTCCATGGCAAGATCTCATCCATTTCTTAGCACTTCAAACCCCAACACCAGCTGCTAACAGCATCCAGCTACTCACACCCACAAACACAAACCCTGAACATCTCTCACAACTCAAGCCACAATCTCCATCATGAACTCCGCACACTCAGGAGCACCCATGGACCCATGTCCCCACCTCACCTTCAATCTTGGTAGCAAGACGACTGGCGGCAAGCTCAAGAAAATCACCTCCATCACCATGGCCTCCTTCCCTGAGGATTGGAAACACGCTGAAGTGAGGCCCCACCTGAAGAAACCATCCACTGACCAGCTGATCTGAAAAACTACCGGCCCATCTTACTGCTCCCCTTTCTGGCAAAGGTTCTCGAAAAGGCAATCAACCAGCAACTCACCATCACTTGAAACAGTACAACCACCTGGACCCCTCTCATTCTGAATTCCAAGCCAACCACATCACTGAGACAGCCCAGATCGCAGTCACCAACAACATCAGGGACCTTCTAGACTGCAGCAAAATAGCAGCCCTCATCCTCCTGGACCAGTCAGACACCTTCAACACTGTCCCCTACCACATCTTGATCAACAGACTCCACCAAATCTGAATCTAGAGAGACGCCCTCAAATGGATTGCCTAAAACCTCACCAGAAGAACCCAGAGAATCTATCTCTAACCATTCACCTCTGAACCCAAGGAGATCATCTGCGGTGTCCCACAAGGATCGCCCCTCAGCTCCTCCATTGTCACCACGTACATCACACCCACACCAGCCAACACTTTCAGATCACACATCATCTTCTATGCTGACGACACCCAGCTCATCTTCTCACAGTCAGAAGACCCCTCCACTACCAGAGTCAACTTCCACAGATGCATGATGAATGTTGCTGACTGGAGGAAGGACAACTGTCTCAAGCTCAACATAGACAAGATGGAAGTCCTCATCTTTGAGAACAACACCTCGCCATTGAACAACACTTGGTGGCCTGCTGAACTCAGTCTCTCCCCACCCCAACAAACCACGCCCGCAGCCTCAGCATCATCACGGACAGCAAGTTATCTATGCAGAAACAGGTAAACGCAGTCTTGTCCGCCTGCTTCCACATCCTATGCATGCTTCATAAGATCTTCAGGTGTCTCCCAATCAACACCAGAAGGACCTTCACTCAAGCCCTTGTCACCAGCAGGCTGGACTACAGTAACACTCTTTATATAGGAATCACTGCATGCCTCCTGAAGAGGCTACAGACAAACAAAATTCAGCAGCAAGACTCATCCTTGACCTCTCCAGATGGACTCACATCACCCCACACCTCAAAAAGCTACCCTGGCTCCTGATCCACAAGAGATGTGAGTTCAAGATGCTGACCCATGCATACAAAGCCATGCACAGCAAAGGACTAACACACATTAACTAATGAATGACCTTCCACCAACCTACCAGACACCTGTGATCCGCCTCACTTTCCATGCAGACACCCCTCAGATCTGCCAATCGACAGCAGAAGATACTCCTTCTCTCACTTGGTGGCCGAAGCCTGGAACTACCTTCTCCTGCACCTCAGGAACGCTGCATTGCTCCAGGAGTTCAGAAAAGGACTCAAGACGCAGCTGTTCGAATGAACAAAGCACCGTGAACCAGCTAGCAACGTCAGCGTCATGAGACCTTCAAGGTTGATTTGCTACGTATTATAAATCCTGATTGAATGATTGATTAATAGGTTGGACTTTATCAGAAAAGTGTTCAACATATTTAGAATAGTATTCTGCTAGGCCCAGCAAAGATCTCAATTGATCATTATCCCGTTGACAAGGTGCTTCCATCTTGGTCTTATACCAGACTTCAAGATGTTATGTCTCAAATATTCTACCTCTTCCACAGCAAACTTACATTTCTCAATCTCCACAGTAAGACCTGCCCCCACCAAAATGTTAAGCACCTTCCTCAACAACATATCATGACCTTCTTTATCTGCTTCCCATATCAAAACATCTTCCTGGAAAAGACCTCACATTGTCCAAACCACCCAATAGTTGTTGCTTAATCCTTTGGAATACAGCCAACGCAGATGTCAGTCCGAAAGTCATATGCACAAAATGAAATGCACCCTTTGTTGTAATAAACGAAGTCAGATGTTTATAGCTAGGGTGCAACTGAATCTGATGGTATGCACTAGGCAGGTCTAGTGTATAATAACATCTTCACCTTTCACAACGGCCAACATTTCCTTTATATTAGGCAATGGATGACTATGTACCCAAATATTTTTGATGATGTCCCTTAAATCAAAACACATCTGAATCTTCCCATTGGATTGACATGCAATAGCAACTGACTCAGCCATTCAGAGGCCTCAATAGGCTCAATAATATTGTTTGGGTCAGCTTATTTAATTAATTTCCTAAAGGATCTTTAAGAGCCAATAGAACATTATGCACCTTGTGCACAGTTGGAGTAGCATCCTTCTCTAGCACTATTTTATGCCTGAATCCTTTCAAACATACCAATTCACCTCTAAACAATTTAGGAAATTGATCTGCCCATCCCTACATTTCACCTTGGTCCACAATTAAGACGCTGTCCTTGCACTAGGATTTTAAATCATTCCCAATGCTCTTTGTTCACACCATCCTAATAAAGTCCTTCTTTTTTTACCACTTGCACTTGACCCCATGCAGTCCTTCCCTTAAAACCCGAACATGTCTCAAAATATCCTATAATAGGCAATTTTACTGCACAGTAACCTTCCAGCTCAACATCAGTTTCCTGCAATGTCTTCTCAAGCAACTTGCTCCATGTTTCCTCATCTATCAATGTATTTGGTGAACAAGAATCCATCCACCTCGCAATTTCCCTTCCACACATTTCCAACATGCACTTTGGCAGATGATGTGGCTCAGACTCAGGTTTGGTCTCTAGCTTTGTTCCCTTGGATATGTCACGGATCACCAACACATCCACCTCCTCATCTTTTTCCCATCAAATGTCTTTAGACATTCTTCTCTCTTGCACCATGGTCACATTGCACATCACACTGCATTTCACATGAATTTGTGTGCATTTGCTTACACACTCTTAAAAAATGGTAAATTCTCTGGCCATTGAAACATTTTGCCTTTATTGCTGGACGGTTTCCGGAGGTTGCTACATGTTTTATACGTCTGCATCTATAACAACTTCTTTTGCCATTCGCAGATATAGGTGGTCATTACAACCTTGGCGGTCGGTGTTAAAGTGGCGGTAAGACCGCCAACAGGCCAGCGGGAAAAAAAATGGAATCGCGACCGTGGTGGAAACCGCCAACAAAGACAGCCACTTTAACACTCCGACCGCCACGCCGGTACAAACAAACAGCGAGGCGGTCACCGCCAACAGACATGCGGGAGACAATGTACCGCCCACAGTATCACAACCTATCAATCTGCCACATTTTTCGTGCCGGATTCACCGTGAACAAAAACACGGCGGAAACAGGACTTCGAATGGGAAAACGCTCACATCTACACAGCCCACGAGGAACCAGGACACCATGGAACCCGAGCTTCACATTTTGCCTGCCCTTATCTTCTTGCTCCTCTACCAGGAGCACGAACGACGGCAGCGAAGACCACGGTGAGTACTGCACCTACGACACAGGGGAGGGGGGAGGGAAAAAACAGGGACACACAAACGCAACACCCCCATCCCCACCCTCACCAACGGCAACATACACACTAATATAGCATGATACATTACAGTTACACCCCCCCAAAGCCCCCAGAAGAATGCAAAGACAAAAGGAAATGAGTGTAACCATTGTAATCTATTAAAATCCAGTACACAAAAATATATATACACTATAAACAAATATATACACCAAGAATTGTAGTCCAGGTATTGCTCCATTGAAGTCCGTGGAACATTGGGCCCACACTGCATGGGCGAGGCCCACACTCAATACCCGAACATGACGGACAGAACACTGCAGGGGCATCAGATAGAAATAAAACAGGCACCTCAGGGGGAAGGGAAAGGGGGGGCACCTCAGCCGGTTGAGTGCACAACGCCAAATCCACGAGGGGGCCACATGCCCACTGTTCAATCCTGGGGAGTGCAAAGCCACAGTCTCTCAAGTCTCTACAGTGGGTGGTTTGTCCACTGCCATATCCTGGGGAGTGCAAAGCCAGAGTCTCTCAAGTCTCTACAGTGGGTGGGTTGCCCACTGCCATATCCTGAGGAGTGCAAATCCACAGTCTCTCAAGTGGATAACAGTCTCCACTGGTTCTGGAGGGGGCTTTGTGCCCAGAGTGCTTCATCCTGCCAAGGACTGAGGTAGTGGATATGATTCTCCACTGGTTCTGTGCCTGGGCCTGTGGCGGCGGTGTCCTGTTCAGCGGTGCTTGTGGCGGCGGTGTCCTGTTCAGCAGTGCTTGTTGCGGCGGGGTCCTTGGCAGAAACTCAGCTGCTGGCGGTCCTTTCTGGCCCAGCGACTCAGCAGCTGGCGGTCCTGTCTGGGCCAGCGGGGCTGGAGCTGGCAGTGGCCTCCTGGTCAGGGGGGCTGATGGCAGTGGCCTCCTGGTCAGCAGGGCTGATAGCGGTGGCCTCCTGGCCAGTGGGGCCGGAGATGTTGTGGCTGAGGTGCTAAGTTGGGACCTGGAGAGTCGGGCCCTAGGAGACTGACGGGGTGGGGGAGGTGAGGGAAAGAGGTCAAGGGCAGCCAGGAAAAGTTTCTTGGGAACACTGGGACGGGTAGCTGGAGGGGGTTTGGGTGTGGAGGAAGAGGTTGTGGTTGTAGGAGGTGTACGTTTGGTGACTTTGGGTAAAGGTGCATGCGCTGGAGGCTGTCGTGAGGTGGATGGCTGTTGGGTGGGTGTGTACCTGCGTTTGTGTACCTTGGGAGGTGGCGTCACAGACACACTGGGAGAGGACACAGGGGACGTGTGAATGGTAGTGGGGGTGGTGACTGTACGTGAGCGGGGTGTGGTGGTGTGTGTGCTGGTGATGGAAGTAGTGGCTGTAGATGTAGTGCATGCAGGTGTGAGTGGAGACGAGACTGGGAGGGAGGATGGAGACGAGGGGGAGGGGGACACAATGGAGGCAGTGGATGTTGGTGTGTCTGCATGTGTGTGATGCTTGCGTGAGTGCCTGTGGGATGTGTGGTGCTTAGGTTTGCCTGAGCTTCCTTTGTGTGTTGAGGTGTGTGCATGCTGGTCTGATGGTGCGCTTGGGATAGGCTGTGGTACAGGGGATTGGGTCTGGGTGGAGGAAGTTGGAGGGGGGAGTCTAGAGACAGGGACAATAGCTGCCATCAGTGCTGAGGCCAGGGTCTGAAAAGCTCGCTGAAGGGCTGCCTGACCAGAATGAATGCCCTCCAGGAATGCATTTGTTTGTTACAACTGCCTCTCTAAACCCTGGGTGGCATTCAAAATGGTAGACTGCCCAACAGTGAGGGACCTGAGGAGGTCAATGGCCTCCTCACTGAGGGCAGCAGGGGTGACTGGGGCAGGGCCTGAGGTGCCTGGGGCGAAGGTGATGCCCACCCTCCTGGGTGAGCGGGCACGGGGCAAAGGCTGAGGGGCTGCTGGGAGGGCGGCGCTGGAAGGGGGGGTGGCGGCTGTACCTGTAGATGCGGGGCACAGATGTTGCCGCCACCACAAGGGAGCTCCCATCAGAGGACGAGTCCGTATCACTGGTCTCAGCTCCTGTCCCCGCCGTGGAGCTCCCCTCGCCCTCCGTCCCACTGGTGAATTCCGAGTCCGTAGTCTCGCCCTCCAGGGCCATGTGGGATACAGCTCCCTCCTGCTCCGGTGCCATTGCTCCTCCGCCTGATGATGCTAATGCACACAAGAACAGGGAGACCACAAAAAGGGGGGGGGGCGACAGAAGAAAGACATGTTGAGTGCATGCTTTACCGCTACTGTTGGCGGACACGACAGACACAGAAGCCCCCTGCACTATGCTGCGCACTTGGGGTCCACTCTTCAATCCCTGGGACATGGCCTACAAGGCTATAGGCGACATCTGCACACATGGATGTCACAGGAGCCTGACTAGGTGTAGCTGGCACTGTACACAGGTGGGGTGGGGTGCCACAGGGTCTGCCAGAAGAAGGGGTCCTAACTAGCACACTCGCCCTGGCCTAGGGAAACCCACAGCCCACCTCCCCCACCCAGACACCTCCACTGCGCGCTGACTCAGCTGAATGAGAGTGTACTCACCCCCTTGTGGCTGCTGTGATGCCCTCAAGCGCCCATCCAACTCCAGGTACGCCACTGCCGGGATCCTGAACATCAGGGAGGTCATGGTGCGACAGGCACCCCTCCCACGTTGGGAGGCCATCCCTAGCTGGGCTTCCACCATCTTCTTGCTCCAGCGGCGAATGTCCTCCCATCTCTTACGGCAGTGGGTGCTCCGTCTGTGATAGACCCCCAGGGTCCAGATGTCCTTGGCGATGGCACGCCAGATGCCCTTCTTTTGGTGGTCGCTGACCTACATGAATTGTACAGGGGAAAAAAAAAGTTATTGTCAACTACATCGTCACAGTCATTGACCCACATCCCTACCCTTGCCATGTGGCACATGCACTCACCGTCGTTTCATGCACTCCTCAATCTCCCCCCAACCCATCTTTCATCCACCCCACTCCACACAGGCATAGCCCATACAGCATGCTCCCAGTGTACTTACCTGTTTGTCTGGAGGACCGTAGAGTAGCGTGTACTGGGGGAGGACCCCATCCACGAGTTTCTCCAACTCCTCCGATGTGAAGGCAGGGGCCCTTTCCCCAGACACACGAGCCATTGTCTCTTCCAGACTGAGGTCAAAAAGCACTTGCAGTGTAGGTCCTCTCCTGTCGAAGATCAGGTATCGAGTGATTGAACAGATAGAAAATGGCAGTCACATCCGTGGTGGTGCGTACCGTCACCGCCGGCGTACATAGTCATTGGCTCCTGGGACCCATAGGGTCCAAGGTTAACCAATGCAGAATTGTGCCCCGGTCTTCGACCGCCTTCCGCGATGGTGTACAACGCCAGCGCAGTTACCTCACATACCATTGTCCCACTTTACAGGTAAGGCAGCCGCCATTTCAGGGGCCAGCATGGCTTAATTTGTAACTGCGTCACACATACCTAGGCCTTGCCTCAACACTCATACATGCAAATTTCGGGTTATGAATCGTGTTCTGTGTAAGCTGTGGGTACGTACCTCTGAGTTGGTTGACTCTGTGCTCGCTGTTGTCCTTCATAGGCACCGTCCGCTGGGACATGTGAGGAGATGGCGGCATCCTCCGGTGTACAGACCGCTGGTGGACCTGTTGACAATGGAGTAAAGACATGTGATCATCACCTACAGACTTGATCGTGCCACAATCCTGGAACAGTGTGCCCAGTTGGAGCCAGACCTGATGTCAGCTATCCACCATCCCAGAGGAATCCCCCCTCAAGTGCAGGTGCTGTCAGTACTCATTTCCTTGCAAGTGGGTCATTTCAAACAACAGTGGCCATAGCATCAGGGATGTCCCAGCCTATGTTTTCCAACGTGCTGTCTGCCCTGCTGAAACACATGCGGAGCTACATCGTTTTCCCTCAGGTGGAGGATTTGCCTACAGTGAAAGGTGATTTCTATGCCCTGGGACATATCACCAACATCATAGGTGCCATTGATGGGACACATTTGGCTTTGGTACCCCCCGCAGGAGTGAACAGGTGTACAGAAACCGTAAGAGTTATCATTCGATGAATGTGCAGATGGTGTTTTTGGCAGACCAGTACATCTCCCATGTGAATGCCAAATTCCCTGGCTCAGTGCATGACGCACATCCTGCGGAATAGCAGCATCCCTTATGTGATGGGTCAACTCCAGAGGCACAGTGTGTGGCTATTAGGTGAGCACCTGGAAGCAAGTCAGTGGGAATGGTTGTCTGGGCCTGGAGATACCCCTGCAGGTTAGTGTGTTGTCCCTCGCCATTTGCAGGTGACTCTGGCTACCCCAACCTGTCATGGCTACTGACCCCAGTGAGGAATCCCAGGACAAAGGCAGAGGAACACTACAATGAGGCCCATGGGCGAACTAGGAGGATTATAGAGCGGACCTTCGGCCTCCTGAAGGCCAGGTTCAGGTGCCTCGAAATGACAGGTGGATCCCTATTCTACTCACCAAAGAAGGTGTGCCAGATCATAGTGGCCTGCTGTATGCTTCACAACTTAGTTTTGCAACGCCAGGTGCCTTTTTTGCAGGAGGATGGTCCAGATTGAGGTGTTGTGGCAGCTGTGCTGTGGACAGTGAAGACAAGGAAGCAGAAGAAGAGGACGTCGACAACAGGGACTCTGTGATCCTGCAATACTTCCAGTGAGACACAGGTAAGAATACAAACATGCCTACTACATGTACTTTAACACTACCACCTCTCTACTGTCTGTCATTTTCACCCAGTGTATGGTCAATGAGTTGTTACTTTCCCTTACGATTTCACAGATGTGGGTCCCACTGTGTGACATCTGCTTTGTTTCCTCATGGACTAGAGCTGTGTGACATAGGTATGTTGACATTACAATTGAAAGAGCGTTTTGACACTGTAATTGCTAATACACTATTTCGAAATCACAGACAGACACCAGATTGTTTTGTGCTTTAAGGGTGTTTATTTAAGTGCTCTATATTGGAGGGTGCTATAAAATGGTGAGGGGTGATGGAGGAGGAATGTCCATGGTAGAGTCCAGTCTATTAGTCTCACAGGTGCATTGCCCAAATGGGCATAGGAAATGGAGCTGGGGCAGTTTGAGGATGGACAGGGTGACAAGGTGGAACAGAAGGATGACAATCAGGGTGGTCTCATTTCTTGGCGGGGGTCTTGGCATCGTTCTCTGTCTTTGTCCTGGATCTCAGGGACCGTTTGCGGGGTGGTTCTCCCTCTGCAGGGGGTAGGGAGCTGGTGTGATGGTCCTGTGGGGGTGACTCCTGTCCACTAGCGCCGGTGGAGGTGGTGGGCAGTTCATCGTCCAGGCTAGTGTCTGGGGCCCCTTGTTGTACCACAGTGTCCCTCCTGGTGTTGAGTACTTCCTTCAGCACCCCTACAATGGTGCCCAAGGTGGAATTGATGGATCTGAGTTCCTCCCTGAAGCCCAAATACTGTTCCGCCTGCAGCCGCTGGGTCTCCTGAAACTTGGCCAGTACCGTTGCCATCGTCTCCTGGGAATGGTGGTAGGGTCCCATGATGTTGGATAGGGCCTCGTGGAGAGTGGGTTCCCTGGGCCTGTCCTCCCCCTGTCGCACAGCAGCCCTCACAGTTCCCCTGTGTTCCTGGGCCTCCGTCCCCTGGACCGTGTGCCCACTGCCACTGCCCCCAGGTCCCTGTTGTTGTTGGGGTGGTGGGTTAGCCTGGGTTCCCTGTAGTGGTGGACACACTGCTGAATGACGTGTCCTGCGGACAGAGGTATGGGCCCGCTGGGTGGGTGCTGTGCTGGTGTTTCCAGAGGGGGAAAGCTCTGTGGTGGCCTGTGCCAGTGTGAGGGGAACCAGCTGTCCCGAGGTCCCAGATGGGCCGGGCTGGTCATCTAGATCCTGTTGGACAGAGCTGCTGTCATCACTGTGGGCCTCTTCTGTTGGTGGTGTGGACGTGTGGACCCTCCTGTCCGGTGACGTTGGGTAGGGGTCCTGCAGGGGTATAAAAGGATGTTTATTACATCTGTGTGTGCCATGGTGTGCAATGGATGGATGACCGTGTACCCCAGTGCTTCCATTCCTGTGTGGGACCTTGTGTGATGGTGGTTTAGGGGGATGTATGGGTATGTGCAGTGGCCATGATTTGGTGATGGGTGTCCATGCTTTGTTGTTGCATGCAGGGCTTGGTGTTGGGATGTGTGGTTTGTGATGTTGGGACATTTGTGAGGAGTTGGAGAGATGGGGGTGAGGGTGAAGGTGGGGGTATGTGATAGCATGCAGTAGTGTGCGGGATGTAATAATTAAGAGTTGACTTACCAGAGTCCATTCCTCCATCTACTCCTGCGAGGCCCTCAGGATGCAGAATCGCCAAGACTTGCTCCTCCCATGTTGTTAGTTGTGGGGGAGGAGGTGGGTGTCCGCCGCCAGTCCTCTGAACTGCAAGGTGGTGTCTTGAGACCACGGAACACACCTTCCCCCGTAGGTCGTTCCACCTCTTCCTGATGTCATCCCGATTTCTTGGGTGCTGTCCCACTGCGTTGACCCTGTCCACTATTCTTTGCCATAGCTCCATCTTCCTAGCTATGGAGGTGTGCTGCACCTGTGATCCAAATAGCTGTGGCTCTACCCGGAAGATTTCCTCCACCATGACCCGGAGCTCCTCCTCAGAGAACCTGGGGTGTCTTTGCCATGCCATGGGGTGGTGTGTGTAGTGATAAGTGGGGTGATACTTAGTGGTGTGTTGTGTGAGGTGCATGGATGTTATGTGGGTGATGGTATTGTGTGCCTGTGGATGCTTGGTAGTAGTTTGTAGTGTCTCTCTCTGGCCTTCTTTCGGTATTTTTGTCGTAGGGGTTTGTGGGTGATGTGGGTGTGTGTTTTATATTGTATTGGGTGTGTGGGTGTGGTGTGTGTATGTGTATCAGGTGTGTGTATTTCAAATTGTCCAATGTGGCTGTTTTGTAGGAGTGTGTGTATTTTGAGCGCGGCGGAGTGTACCGCCAATGGAATACCCCGGTTGAAAGACCGCTGCGTGGATTAGTGTGTCATGATAGTGTGGGCATATTTCTGTTGGCGTGACAGTGGAGGTTTTGTTTTCGCCAGTTTATCACTGACCTTTGGTGTGGCGGACTTGTGTGGGTGTCTGAATTTTGGCAGATTCCGAGCAGTGGGTCATAATGACCGTGGCGGAATTCAGCTGCCGCGGCGGTGTCTTGGCGGCTTTCTGCACGGCGGTAAACGGCTTTTGCTGTCAATGTTGTAATGAGGGCCATAGTCCATATCCGCCATATGTAAAGGAGACTGCACAGACTTCCCCTTGGTTTTGTACCCACCAACTTGTATCTTCACCTCATCAACATAACACGAGGTATTTTCAATATGTTTGGCAACCATTATAGACGTTTAGCAACAACTTCTCCTTTATCTTCATATTAGGGTTTCGGTTGATCAATTGGTTCCGGGTTAGCTTCTCATGCAATTCCTTAAATTTACATGTTGCAGCCAAAGTTCGCAAAACTGCCATATACTGATCAATAGTCCCACCTGGTAATTGTGCACAAAAGAAAAAGTTTGTCTTTCTCCACAACAACAGCAACCCTTCCACCATAGTTCTTTTCCAGTGTGTTTATGGCAGGCAAAAATTCATGATCCACCTCCTCATTCATATCAGATCCATTGTTCCTTCCATCACTACAAACTGTAAATTCTGGCAACGTTTTCAACACGTTTCTGCTCTCCGTCCCCAAATTATGCTTCAGTAAAGCCAATTGCTTCTTTGCAAGAAACATTTCACCATCTATAGCCTCAATATGTTTCAAATGCTTCGTGCCTGTCCTCCCATGGCATAATGAGTTCACCTGGAGCGGAAAAAACAAGGGTGGACATGCAAGAGATTGCACTGTGTCTAAAATTCAAATAGAGACTATGCCTACACCCAATATTCCCTAATAAATTGCCAATAATACAGTGGCAGAACAAATGATATTGTTTCAAAATTGTCCTCTTTTTACTTTCCAACAAAACAAACCTACATAATAAAAGTAATCACTGTTGTCTAGTAGGTTCCAAAACAATAAATTCACTTATCAAAAGTCGTCACCGATGTCCCCTTACTGATCAGATGCTGGTAACAACTTCCTTTAAAGAATGCCACAGTAATAAACAATCAGACGATGTCTTTGTTCAGCCAATCACAGATCCAGCCTCCAGCCAATTTGAACATTTTTTACACACACAATATTGCATCTCCAATTAACTCAAACTTCCGAGCTGTGCTCCACTGGGATTAGCAACAATTCCACTTCCCTTCAAACTTGTCTCATTAGGACCACAGGATCCACAACTGGTGAGTCTTACTTCCATTGTAATCTGCAGAAGCAACATATTGTGCTGCAATTACCACTTATTAGTTTGGAATGCGGAAATACGCGCTGGCGACTCGCACTTTCAAATGTTCAACCGCCTAAGCGCCAGCGGGTGCTCGACTGAGCATCTCTTCACTGTTGAAGTAGGGCCCATGATGACTGGTCCATTAGGTTGGTTCTTTCCTCCTGTTCGTCGCACTGATAAGTTGAAAAGCTATCTTCCAAAATGCACAGGTATAATAAGATTTATCCAGGATACAAACTTGCCATCAGTTTGGGCAAGCTTACACAGTAACCGCTGCTAGAAGAACACACCTCAGGACATAAGACTTCTCTCATGGTAACTCAAAACACAACAAAAAGAGCTTCAGCATTTCGCGTTGATCTGGTGCTTCCCGATAGCTTCAGCTTGTTGCTCGGTAACGAGGAGTGAATGTATGCAGTGTCATCTTGGTGATACAAGCAGTCTTGTACATTGCCCTGGCTTCTATGGGGAGCCAGCGGAGAGTGATAAGCATAGGTGAGATATGTTTGTTTCTTTTCGCCCCATAGGTGAAAGGCGCTACTGAATGTACAACTAATTTCAGAAGAGTGAGGTTGGTCTTAGGGGACCTGTCAGAAGGCAGTGACAATAGTCGATTCTGGGGAGGACCAGTGACTGAACAAGACATTTCAGATCTTGTTGAAGAATGTAGCAGCGGATTCCTCAAAGGAAACATAGTTGCTATCACGCATTTCTGGCCATGATACTGATTTGGGTCTGAAGACCAAGCCTTAGTCTTTTGTGAGTGTCTCCCAGGGACCTGCCAATGTCAATGAGGGTGGGTTTTTGCTGTCAAGGATGTTGTGTGTATGCATCCAGGCTTGCACAGGCAGTGGTGAACTTGAAGAGGAAATGTTGTATTTTGGAAGGGTTCAATTTTAGTTGTGATAAGTCATCCAGACTTGGATGGAATTTAGAGTGGTGGCAAGATGAGAGATGTTGGAGGATGAGACCTTTAGGTAGAGTTGAGTGTCATCTGCCTAATGATGATAAAGGATCCCCACCTTTCTTAGTAGGACTCCCAGAGACTTACGTAGAGATTGAACAGTGTAGAAGCAAAGATATAAACCCTGGAGGCCTCCTTGATCGACTGCCTTCGGTGATGGGAGACAGTCATCAATTTTGATCCTCTGTGACCTGCCCATGAGGAAGGATGAAAACAATTCTAGGACCACACCGTCAGTGCCCAACTGAGTTTTTTTTAGTGTATCTAGAAGTATATGGTGATTTATTGTATCCAAAGCTGCCAACAGATCAAGAAGGATCAGGAGGCAAGACCTGCCAGTTTCTAGGAATTGAAGAGCATCATCGACTACCTGGTGATGGCGGCTCTCAACCCCACTCCTACTTCTTGCTGACACTAGTGGATGAAGAATGCGGCTTGACTAGTCAGAGGAATAGTAATGAAGACAGGAACTGCCTGAAACCAGTTCCAGAGCTGGGCCTGTGGAATCCGTAATCTCAGTCTTCAAACTAAAGTGTAGGTATGGGAAAGAAATCCCCAGCTGACGTGACAGAATTTCTCTTTTTCCCAATGCCAGGGTTTCCAAACCAGTGGAGACATGCACATTTTGCAACCTGCTGAAAGGGGCGACCTAAACCACCTTGTGGTAGCCACTGACAGCTGAGGAGCTGTCTGAACCCCCTTGTGGTAGACCACTCACTACTGAGGAGCTGTCTGAGCCACCTTGTATTAGACCACTGACTGCTGAGGAGTGGCCTGAGCCACCTTGTATTAGACTGCTGAGGAGCGGCCTGAGCCACCTTGTATTAGCACGCTGAGGAGCGGCCTGAGCCACCTTGTATTAGACTGCTGAGCCACCTTGTAGTAGGCCAATGACTGTTGAGGAGCAGCCTGAACAACTTTGTAGTAAACCACTGACTACTGAGGTGCGTCCTGAACCACCTTGTAGTAGACCACTGACTGCTGAGAAACTGCCTAAACCACCTTGTAGCAGCCAATGACAACTGAGGAGATGCCTGAACCCCCTTGTGGTAGACCACTCACTACTGAGGAGCTGCCTGAGTCACCATGTATTAGACTGCTGAGGAGTGGCCTGAGCCACCTTGTAGTAGACCACTGACTTCAGAGGAGCTGCCTGAGCCACCTTGTAGTAAACCATTGACTGCTGTGGAGCTGCCTCAAACACCTTGTAGTAGACCACTGACTGCTGAGGAATGGCTTAAACCACCTTGAAGTAGCCACTGACCGCTGAGGAGATGCATGAGCCACCTTTAATAGACCACTGACTGTTGAAGAGCTCTCCAAGCCACCTTGTATTAAACCACTGACTGCTGAGGAGCAGCCTGAGTCACCTTGTATTAGACTGCTGAGGAGCGGCCTGAGCCATCTTGTATTAGACCGCTCACTGCTGAGGAGCTGCCTGAGCCACCTTGTATTAGACTGCTGAGGAGCATTCTGCGCCACCTTGTAGCAGACCACTGACTGCTGAGGAGTGGACTGAACCACCTTGTATTAGACCACTGACTGCTGCGGAGCAGCCCAACCCACCTTGTATTAGACAGTGACTGCTGAGAAGAGGCCTGGTCCACCCTGTATTAGACCGTTGATTTGTGAGGAGCTGTCTGAGCCACCTGGTTTTAGACCACTGATGGCTGAGGAGTGGCCAGAGCCACCTTGTAGTAGATCACTGACTGCTGAGGAGCTGCCTGAGCCATCTTGTGGTAGACCACTCTCTGCTGAGGAGCCGCCTGAACACCTTGTTGTAGCCACTGACTGGTGAGGGGATGCATGAACCACCTTTTAGTAGACCTCTGACTGCAATGGAGCAGCCAGAACCACCTTATTTTAGACCACTAACTGCTGAGGAATGGCCTGAGCCACCTTGTATTCCACCCCTGACTGCTGAGGAGTGGCCAGAGCCACCTTGTATTAGACCACTGACTGGTGATGAGCTGTCTTACCCACCTTGTATTAGACTGCTAAGGTGCAGTCTGCGCCATCTTGTAGTAGATCACTGACTGCTGAGGGGGTGCCTGAGCCATCATGTGGTAGGCCACTTACTGCTGAGGCATGGCCTGAACCACCTTGCAGTAGACCACTGACTGCTGAGGACAGGTGGAGGAGGGACCCATGCACAATGTAAAAACTATGCAGTAGAGGAGAGCTGTGAACATCTGTGTAGGAGGAACAAAAGTTGGCTCGTAGGAAAGGACCTACCATGGCAGTAACAGAAAAAGAATGACTCGCCAGCTGGGTTTAATTACCAGGTCAATGAATCAGTCTCTTTGCATCAAATGACATACCACATCCTACATAATGTCCAGCGTTTTCACACATCGTTCGGTATATTATTTGTTGATGACCCAGATGCTGCAGATGTTGCTCTGTGTTCTACTGGCCAGCTGAGCTGGGGATCACACTGCATACCTCAACCTCAGCAATTCAGATGTCCTCCATGTAGATTAGTCAGACCACTGGTCTTTCTGAAGGTTTTGTATGATCAGGTGTGCCACCTCTCGCAAGTGAAGTCGAGCTCCTTGTGCAGGTAGGTCATCTGTCTGTCTCTGCTTAGGTGACATCATGCAAACCTTCATATGGCATCCCACTTTTAAAAATGTTAGCATATGTGCATTTGTGTTTTGAACACTGCAGAATCGATGAACACATGCACTTGCTCACTTATTAATTCATCTGATCTCTCATCCATTCACCAAGTTGTTGATGTGTGAACTTAACAAATGATTCATCCATCCATGCACTAACCCATTAAACTATAACTGCTGAATTTCTATGGTTTTGTGCGAGGAAAACGTGAGCCTAACTGTAACGTCCCTGTAAACTTTTGTTTTTTAAAGTAAATTTTTGCGATTTTTTAAATTCTATTTCCTAACCATAATGCCCCTGTAACCTTTTTTTTCAGTGAATTTCTATATTTTTTTTAACTTCAAGTAATTTTAATTACTATACGTTAAAGAATCATTGCCGCGCAGAGCCTGTGGCAGTGCGCGGCAGAGGTTGGCAACCCCCTATAATCACCCAACCCGTACGGCCTTCATGGACACAGAAAATAATTTGGGGTGGGTACATATACCCTAACAGCTTTGCCTTGCTCTTGTGGACCCCCTGTGACCCTGCCAGTGGCAAAAAGTATTTAAAAAAAAGATTTTCATCCAAATCTGCAGAGGGACCTGGGCTTCTTATTAATTTTGACCCCGGCTGGGACATGTCCCAGGGGCATGGGCAAAATAATAAGGAAGGGGTCGCATGCCCCCCTTCTAGGCCTTTTAAAAGCCCGGGGACCACCACCTCCTTGGGGCTACATTTAATTAAAATATGGCTGGGTGACGCAGACCCCACCGGGCCCTGGGACCATCATCTCCCCGGGGCTACATAATTAAAATAGTTAAGGGGGTCCACATGACACCCAACCCCTGGGCCCGGGGACTACCACCTCCCTGGAGCTATATTTAATAAATATATGGGGGGGGCAAGTGGAACCCCCCAGGCCCTGGGGACCACCTCCTCCCTGGGGCTTCATTTATTAAACATAAGGGGGAGTGCACACAGACCCCCGGGACAACAACCTCCCTGGTGCCAAATACTTCATTTAAAATGGGAGGGGGGAATGTAGGCCCCTCCCTAGGCTGATTTTGGTCTCTGGGACCCCATCCCCTGGGGCCCGGCCACGTGTTTCACGTGCCCTGGCCCCACCCAGGGCACCCAGTAAAACCTCACGGGGACAGCAGGAGGAAAAATCAAGGCCCCCACGGTCCCAACCGGCACCTGTCTTCTGAGGGAGCCAATCAGATCACTGCACGAGATCAGCAGTTTCCACAAATTCACTGCAACCCTTGATTAAAAATTTGGATTTCCTTAACATTCTCTTAAACTACTGAATGCATTTACACCAAATAACAAAATGCGCGATCTGTGGCAAAAACATTTGTTTCTGCCAAATTTGGTGTAATCCCGTCCAGTGGTTCGGGCTGCAGGCCTTTCTAAAGAGTCTATGAGAATTAACATGGGAAACACACTTTTTTTTTACACCACTTTTTCTTGGCCTCCGCTTGACCGATCACCCCAAAACTTTCCATGCACAACATGACCCAACTTGACACTTTTTTTTGGAACATTTTGTGAAGATTCGTCAAACGGTGTCAACTAAGGGGGGTCATTATGATCCCAGCGGGTGGCAATAATGTGGCGGTAGTACCACCAAGAGGCTGGCGGTACTTACCGCCACATTATGACCGTGGCGGACCCACAACAGTAATATCGCCTGCAGCCTGGCGGTCCAGGCTGTCCCGGCGGTTGTAGTCCGCCAGGGAAGTGCTGCTGCACCTCAACATTGCCACCGGCTCGATTACGAGCCCGCTTCAATGTTGTGGTGACTTTTCCGCTGGGCCAGCGGAGGAAACGCTCTTTCCGTCCGCTGACCCTGCGGAAATGTCATAATAGGGCACCAAACATACCGCCAGCATTGGTGGTATGTTGGTACCCGCGGCTTCTGGGGTCTTTTCAAAAAGACCGCCAAAGTCGTAATGAGGGCCTAAATTCTTATTATACCTACCTAGCGCTAGTAGGTAATAGATAGATAAGATATATAAATATGTTAAGCATAGAATGGGGAATAACAGTTTAAGTACAGTAAACTGGGGACGGATATTTAAACTTAAGTAGGCAACTTAAATCCCACCAGAATTCTCCATATATGTTAGACCTGACAGCCTTAGGGTGGTCACCCCTAACTTTTTGTCTGCCTCCCTCCACTTTTTGGACACAGTCTTTGCTGGCTTTTAGACTCTGCGCACTTTACCACTGCTAACCAGTGCTAAAGTGCATATGCTCTCTCCCTTTAAACATGGTAACCTTGGATCACACCTAATTGGATTATTTGATTTACTTGTAAGACCCTAGTAGAGTGCACTATATGTGCCCAGGGCCTGTAAATTAAATGCTACTAGTGGGCCTGCAGCACTGGTTGTGCCACCCACTTAAGTAGCCCCTTAACCTTGTCTCAGGCCTGCCATTGCAAAGCCTGTGTGTGCAGTTTCACTGCCACTTCGACTTTGCATTTAAAAGTACTTGCCAAGCCTAAAACTCCCCTTTTTCTACATATAAGTCACCTCTAATGGGTGCCCTAGGTAACCCCTAGAGCAGGGTGCTATGTGGGTAAAAGGCAGGACATGTACCTGTGTAGTTTACATGCCCTGGTAGTGTAAAACTCCTAAATTCGTTTTTACACTACTGTGAGGCCTGCTCCCTTCATAGGCTAACATTGGGGCTGCCCTCATACATTGTTGAAGTGGTAGCTGCTGATCTGAAAGGAGTAGGAAGGTCATATTTAGTATGGCCAGAATGGTAATACAAAATCCTGCTGACTGGTAAGGTTGGATTTAATATAACTATTATAGAAATGCCACTTTTAGAAAGTGAGCATTTCTCTGCACTTAAATCTTTCTGTGCCTTACAATCCACGTCTGGCTGGGTTTAGTTGACAGCTCCTTGTGCATTCACTCAGACACACCCCAAACACAGGGTACTCAGCCTCACTTGCATACATCTGCATTTTGAATGGGTCTTCCTGGGCTGGGAGGGTGGAGGGCCTGTTCTGACACAAAGGACTGCCATACCCCCTACTGGGACCCTGGCAGACAGGATTGAACTGAAAGGGGACCTGGTGCACGTCTAAGCCACTCTTTGAAGTCTCCCCCACTTCAAAGGCACATTTGAGTATAAAACAGGGCCTCTGCCCTACCACCTCAGACATTTGCTGGAGAAGAAACCTGACCCAGAACCTGCACCCTGACAAGAAGAACTGCCTGGCTGCCTAAAGGACTCACCTGACTGCTTTCTACAAAGGACTGTTGCCTTGCTGTTGCCCTGCTGTCTTGCTGAACTCTTGCCTTGCTGCAGAAGTGCTCTCCAAGGGTTTGGATAGAGCTTGCCTCCTGTTCCCTGAAGTCTCAGGACCAAAAAGACTTCTCTCTTTCAACTGGACTCCTTGTGCGGAGAAAAATTAGACGCACAGCTTGCTCTGCGGTGAAAAATTCACCGCACACCGGACCAGAAAGACGCCGCTCTACCCCGCGAGGAAAAGATCGATGCGACGCCTGCGGTGCGACCGGAACTTCGACGCACAGCCTGCCTGGACAACGCCACCCGACTTCCAGAGAGGAAATCGACGCAGCGCCTGCCGTGAGGGAGAAAATTCCACGCACAGCCCACCGGAACGACGCGCAGCCGGACTACAAGCCTAGGATTCCACGCACAGACCCTGGGGCATCTGAAAACCCGGCGACCCACAGGGGAGACCTGTCCGTGCGCCGGAAATCGACGCAACGTCTTCCCTGCGTGAAAAATAACGACGCAAGTCCGTGTGTGAAGGGGCGAAACCGACGCACACACCATTTTCCGCGCATCTCCTCCTCTGCGGCCCTCTGCGGAGAATTTTCACTCCAAACCAGGTACTTTGTGCTTGAAAGAGACTTTATTTACTTCTTAAAGACTTAAGACACTTTATATCCCTTTCCAGTGATATCTTTACATTTTCATATTGCATCTTTTATTGTTTTTACCTGCAAATATCCAGATAAATATTATATATTTTTCTAAACACTGTGTGGTGTATTTTTGTGTTGCTATATAGTGTTATTGTATGATTTATTGCACATATACTTTACACATTATCTTCTAAGTTGAGCCGGACTGCTCAGTGCCAAGCTACCAGAGGGTGGGCACAGGATAATTTGGATTGTGTGTGACTTACCCTGACTAGAGTGAGGGTCCTTGCTTGGACAGGGGGTAACCTGACTGCCAACCAAAAGTCCCTGTTTCTAACAATATACTTTAATAATTGAGTAGTTTTTGATTACCCACTCAAAAAAACAAAAAAAAAGGTGTCCTCTCTGATGTGGCGTAATGGCCTAAGCTACTGACTTTGGAACTGGAGGAAACAGGTTTGAGGCTCACCGTCGGCTCAACATCCTGTGATTCTGGGCACGTCACTAAGGGTCTGATTTAAATGTCAGCGGACAGGTTACTCCATCACAAAGGTGACGGATATCCTATCCACTGAAATATAAATGCCATAGAATATAATGGTATTTAGATTTGGGTGTACGGGCTACCCATCACCGTTGTGATGGAGTTACCCATCTGCCGAAATCTAAATCAAGCAATTAATCACCTGTGCCTACAATTCAGCGCTTTGAGACCCTCACAGGTGATTTGCAGCACTTTACAAATCCTAGATTTACTATTATTATTTATACCTGTGCATCTGCTCTGTATCTCCCAGGCGAGCTTCTGTAATGAAGCTTGTAATCCCTGCACTACCAATCATGACCACTTCACTGTCAGGCCATTGCCTAACTTCTGCTGGGTGAGGCATTGAGTCACGCCCCTGTTTCGGCTAACAGTGAACGCTGTAGAGTGTGTACAGAGACATCAGGTTTGAGCGAGGAACAGGAAAGGATATAAGAAATGCGCAGAGGTAGAAATGCTGCATCACCTGACAACGAACACCTCCTCCCGCTCTGCCCAACTGACAACACTAAGGGCCTGATTTAGTAGTTGTCAGTACTGGTCCCACTGTCGCTCTTCCGTCAGATTTCCCACCTGCCCCCTTGGCGGTCCGCTCGCTGTATTTAGATGTCGGAGGCTCAACTGCAATACATTGAAATACAGCGGTTGGGACTCCATCGGCTTGATGGAGTACTTTGAAACTGCCGCCACGGCGGTACTCCGATCAAGATCTAAATCAGGCCCTCAGTCAAATATCATGGAAAGACAGAAAAACGAAAATTGATTAATATGCACACATTTATTAGCTGTGGGAATATGTCAGGCAAATTATTGATAGACATCTAAATTCAGGGATACATCTATTCCAAGCTCTAAATCAGGCTCTAAATGATGCAAATTATTGAATACTAAATTATGTAATCAAATTTGGTTTGCCTTCTCTACGTGCATAATGTAAAAAAATGTTTTACCTATTTTCATATGCGTTTGTGCATAAACATAGACATCAATGTGTTCCAATTTTGCAGCCTTACACATAAGGCATAATGGAAAAGTTGTACGCTATCATGAACCCCTCATTCTGTTCTGCCAAAACACCCTGAAAGAAGCTGCAGCTTAAAATGATTAACAGGATCTGAACTTTATCTAGTCTAGGAAGAACTGAAGAGTCACTTGTTTAAGTAATGTTGTCGGCCACAACCAGGCATTGTAGGCAGCGCTAGTTTTAGAGAGATGGATGGATATCATGACGATTGACAAACTTTCAGATTAGAAGAAATAAAAAATGCTTGAACCAACCTCAGGAGGGCTGGGGGGGTGGTTAAGATAGCTTCAGGAACAGCAAGGTAAAGACAGGAGCTGGCACTTCAGCTGATCCAATCTTTCTGCTTGGTGAACGCTCAGTCTTTCGAAGGCTCACATCTGAATAAAGAATGCATTGGAATTGACTGGTGACCTGGTATATGAGGAGGAATGATATTTATAGAAACAGACTTGATCTCCTCATAAATAGACAAATAAAATAAGTGAAGAAGTCAGAGGATATGTTTATGGGACTCCCATCGTATTAGTCCTGAGGAAGACCCATTGTGGAGCTGGGATTTGGCCCAAGATATAGAGGGGTCGAAACGTCGACGGATATATCATAGTCTGGATTGGTCTCTGCACAAGATCTTTGGAGAATTGAAGGAATTGATTTAGACTCTCTGAGGATTTGGAATGGAGTTAATGCAGCAAACAAAAAATAACCAACCAACTGTTTTTAATGTCTTTTGTATAGGTTTTTGATTCATTGGAATAGGTATTATTCTCCTTTCTATCTATCACGAGCACTTTTTCTCACACTATCTGTTCTTGGGTGTGTTGTTTTTATCAGATGGGCTGTCCGTATAGGATGAATATATTAAATTGATATTTATGTATAAGTAAATAAATGAATATATATATTTATATGAATAGATAATTTTTTTGCCTTCACCTATGTTGTTTTATGATGTGTCGGTCTCTCCCCGTTAGGGCATTGTTGTATGTAATGATCCAATGAGAACAGCAAAGCACTGAGAAACGTGTGAGTGCCGTTATAAACTTGCCGAAGAGTTACCTTTGTTATATGCTTCTAGAAGCACTACCTTTGTTATATACGTTCTGAAACTGAAGAAACAGCAGCACATCCTGATCCATCTCTGTTTACACAATCTATTCCTGCTTAAATGAAATCCTGACTGTGTGCATCAACCTAAAGCTTTAACTGTAACATGTGGGTGGTCTGCGAGCGCCCTTTCTTTACTAAATTGCTCTGTGAACCCCAGTAAATCACCTTATTTTTGGAAGTAAATAAGATGTGACGTGTTCAACAGGACTTTTAGTTAAATATCTTTGTCTGGTGGAATACCCCCTAATACGTTTCAAAGATGGTAAAGAAGAGTTGCTTCTTGTTAAATATTGTGTATTCACATTCCATCACATTTCCATCTGGTAATTATAAATCTCTTTACATCCGACAGGGAACAGAATTTGAATGCTCAAGATTATGATGCATATTGAAGGTAACGCTGTCAGAGACAGAGGAACTAGCACATAAAACTGACCGATCCTAGAAGAAGCAGTCAAGAGCAATTTAGTGGATCTAAGAGTCTGAGCCGTGCACTGCCACGCCACAAGACTAAGAAATGACCTCTGGAAAATTAAGGCAACAACACTGACAAACCACCTACTGTGTAAACAAGTGTCCATACCAGCTTTGATCATGGGATCTGTATGACGTGGTAACAGCGGTGCTTTGCTTTCTAAAATGATGACAGATTGCCATTCAGTGCTCTAGGTGTATTGTAAACTCTTTCTGGCCAAACCACAGCAACCAGAGAAAAGCACAACGGAGTGGAGCCAGACAACTGAATTATAAAGGAAAGAGGGGTCTGCTGTCTACAATACAGAGTGATGTCCCAATTTGCACTGACCAGAAGGAGGATGAGTCTTTACCCGTAAGCATGAAAAACCATTATCCAATTTAAAGACACAATCTCCCCTAACAAAGACTTACACATATTATAAATATGACGGGTATTTAGGGACCATTGTATATTGTTGTTAAGTGAGACATCAAACATTAAAATACCACACATGCATACAGGTAATGGGAGAATAACACATGCGCTTTAACAGCCATGTTGGCCCTTCAGGAAACACAGTCATGCGATGTAGACAAATATACACAAGCCCCCAAGACACTAACCGAGAGAGAAAAATCATACACATGCAGCAAGCGCTTCAGTTTGTCATTAGAACTAAAGCACACAGGAGAAAAACAGTTCAGTTGCACTGAATGTGTGAAGAGCTTTAGTCAGCTGTCACACCTACAAAGACATCAGCAAACACACACAAAAGAAAAAAAATTCAAATGCAGTGAATGTGTGAAGAGCTTTTGTTTCTCATCACAACTAAAATACCATCAGCAAACACATACAGGGGAAAAACCATTCAAGTGCAGTGAATGTGTGAAGAGCTTTAGTCAGCTGTCACACCTACAAAGACATCAGCAAACACACACAGAAGAAAAAAAATTCAAATGCAGTGAATGTGTGAAGAGCTTTAGTCAGCTGTCACACCTACAAATGCATCAGAAAACACACACAGGGGAGAAACCATTCAAGTGCAGTGAATGTGTGAAGAGCTTTTGTTTCTCATTCCACCTAAAAAGCCATCAGCAAACACATACAGGCGAAAAGCCATTCAAGTGCAGTGAATGTGTGAAGAGCTTTAGTCTGTTACAAAACCTACGAAGCCATCAGCGAACGCACACAGGGGAAAAACCTTTCAAATGCAGTGAATGTGTGAAAAGGTTTAGTCAATCATCACACCTACAAACACATCAGCAAACACACACAGGGGAAAAAACGTTCAAGTGCAGTGAATGTGTGAAAAGATTTAGTCGGTTATCACACCTACAGACACATCAGCGAACACACACCGGGGAAAAACCATTCAGGTGCAGTGCATGTGTTAAGAGCTTTAGTTTAGCATCACAACTAAAAAGCCACATGGAAACACACTTGAGGGGCAACCCTTTCAAGTGCAGTGAATGTGAAATGAGCTTTAGTCAATTACAAAACCTAAAAACACATCAGCGAACACACACGGGGGAAAAACCATACCGTTGTAGTGAATGCACAAGTAGTTTTAGTCATTCCTCAGCATTAAAGAATCATCAGAAAATACACACAGGGGAAAAACCATTCAAGTGCAGTGAATGTGTTAAGATCTTTAGTTTATCATCACAACTAAAAAGCCATATGAAAACACACTTGAGGGAAAAGCCATTCAAGTGCAGTGAATGTGAAAAGTGCTTTAGACATTTACAAAACCTAAAAACACATCAGCGAACACACACTGGGGAAAAACCATACCATTGCAGCAAATGCACAAGTAGTTTTAGACAATCCTCCGCATTAAAGACACATCAGAGAACACACACTGGGGAAAAACCATACCATTGCAGCAAATGCACAAGTAGTTTTAGCCAATCCTCTGCATTAAAGACACATCAGAGAACACACACTGGGGAAAAACCATACCATTGCAGCAAATGCACAAGTAGTTTTAGACAATCCTCTGCATTAAAGACACATCAGAGAACACACACTGGGTAAAAGCCATTCAGGTGCAGTGAATGCGAAAAGTGCTTTAGACATTTCCAAAACCTAAAAACACATCAGCGAACACACACTGGGGAAAAACCATACCATTGCAGCAAATGCACAAGTAGTTTTAGACAATCCTCCGCATTAAAGACACATCAGAGAACACACACTGGGGAAAAACCATACCATTGCAGCAAATGCACAAGTAGTTTTAGCCAATCCTCTGCATTAAAGACACATCAGAGAACACACACTGGGGAAAAACCATACCATTGCAGCAAATGCACAAGTAGTTTTAGACAATCCTCTGCATTAAAGACACATCAGAGAACACACACTGGGTAAAAGCCATTCAGGTGCAGTGAATGCGAAAAGTGCTTTAGACATTTCCAAAACCTAAAAACACATCAGCGAACACACACTGGGGAAAAACCATACCATTGCAGCAAATGCACAAGTAGTTTTAGACAATCCTCCGCATTAAAGACACATCAGAGAACACACACTGGGGAAAAACCATACCATTGCAGCAAATGCACAAGTAGTTTTAGCCAATCCTCTGCATTAAAGACACATCAGAGAACACACACTGGGGAAAAACCATACCATTGCAGCAAATGCACAAGTAGTTTTAGACAATCCTCTGCATTAAAGACACATCAGAGAACACACACTGGGTAAAAGCCATTCAGGTGCAGTGAATGCGAAAAGTGCTTTAGACATTTCCAAAACCTAAAAACACATCAGCGAACACACACTGGGGAAAAACCATACCATTGCAGCAAATGCACAAGTAGTTTTAGACAATCCTCAACATTAAAGATACATCAGAGAACACACACTGGGGAAAAACCATACCATTGCAGCAAATGCACAAGTAGTTTTAGACAATCCTCCGCATTAAAGACACATCAGCGAACACACACTGGGGAAAAACCATACCATTGCAGCAAATGCACAAGTAGTTTTAGACAATCCTCTGCATTAAAGACACATCAGAGAACACACACTGGGTAAAAGCCATTCAGGTGCAGTGAATGCGAAAAGTGCTTTAGACATTTCCAAAACCTAAAAACACATCAGCGAACACACACTGGGGAAAAACCATACCATTGCAGCAAATGCACAAGTAGTTTTAGACAATCCTCAACATTAAAGATACATCAGAGAATTCACACAAGAGAACACTATTAGAAAGTAGCAAATGTGTGAAGAGTTGTAGTCAATTATCAGGCCTACAAAGTCATCAGCAAACACACACAACGAAAAAAAGACAGCATTGCTTTGAAAGAGGAAGGAGTTTGAGAGAATTATTGCAGATTCACCAGCTAACACACACAGGATAAAAAAATATTCAAATACACTGAATGTGGAAATAACTTCAGTCAGTCATAAAAACTACAAAGCAGTTAACAAACACACCCGAGGCAAAAAGCGCTCAAGTGGAGTAAATTTTGGAAGGTCTTTTGCTGATTATAAAGCCTACAAAGATATCAGCGAACACGCACCATCACTAAACAAGTATTAAAATATAGAGATGCAGCACATTTGGCAAGAATTTTAGTACGTCAGCAAGAATACTGACCAATCTGTGGACATCACAGGAGCCAAAATAGTGCAGTTACTGTAAAATGAAGCAATTACTTAAATCAATAAGATTACAAATATGTGGGGCATTCAAATACCAGATAAAAAAAACAGATGATAAAAGACCTGACTAGTAGGAAAGAAGAAAAGCACAGATATTTGTAGAATTATAAAAGCGTCTGGTCCCAGTGACTGCTCATTTGTCTACAAATAACAGGAAGAAACATGAAATACCAAGAAAAAGTTGTGAGTTAAGCACATAAAGGGGAATAAAAGAAATGAAACACTCTGAGAAATAGAGGCATACAGAAAAACATTGAAGCACACCATGCTAACTGTAAAATCTACACTACGAACAACTGTGGGACGAAGAAGAAAAGATTATCGATAGTCCTGGTACATTGTAGGAATCCTAACTGAAGTCATAAACCTAGAATAATTCCCAGCTGCATGTCTGGATCCTGAAACAGCTTTTTCTACAAATGCCAACCCCACACTGCGTACGGCCTTCGGAAATGTGTGGCGCATGGTCAGGCCCTGCGTCCTACCCCCCCCCCCTGCACACAAGCAATGTCCAAATTCCCACAGGCGCAGATGGCTGAATATAAAGGGTGTCATTTTAAATAACACAGAGCCACTGACTTTGTCTGTGGGTCAGGACATCAAAATAGTGCTCCTATAAGATTGATGAAGGGATCAGAGTATCAACATACATAAAACACATGTAGTGTCTTTGTCAGAAAATGGGCAATAATTATAATGAAATAATTGTTATAAAATGTATATTTAATTAATTCACACGCTTCAATGTTTAATAAAATTGCTTGTCATTAAAAATGCAATAAAGCTTTATTAAAAAACATGTACAAATCACTGAGTCGTTTTATTAACATTTTTCAAGCTACAAAATGTAGCCATAGAACTGCCCACAAAGGGCTTTCTCGCTACTAAAAACATCCTCCCCTCCTCCGGGGTGGGCCAGGGGCAGCGCAAAATATTATTTAGGAGAGGAGTCGCATGGCCCATCCCCTTGAACTGATATGAATAGAAAGGGCCCGGGAGCGTACGGCCCCCCCTCCCAAGCCTCAACAGACCCTGGGGACGCCATCCCCCGGGCCAAACTCCAATACAAAGAGGAGCAGCGCATGGCCCCTAGCCCCGATTCTCAATAGACTCCGGGGTCCACATCCTCTAGGACCATCATCATTAAAAAAGGGAGATGACGCATGGCCCTTCCCTCCTAAGCCTGTAAAGGCCACGGGGATCCAATGCCAGGTGCCCGCTCAATTATTATGTCCCAGGTAGGCCTCATCTGGAACACAGTAGTTTCCCTGCCCGCAAGAACATGGGCAGGGAAGGCATGTCTGCTCTCAATCGGTGGGAACTTTAAAAATGCTTCTTGCTCTTGCCGGGTGGGAGCAGACTTTCGTTTCCCTGCCCGCGCTCTTGTGGGTAGGGAATCTCACATTGCTCCCACCATGTGGAAGCACTAAAAAATAGATGCTTCTGCCGAGTGGGAGCAATGCTGCACCTGCAGGACCCAAGGTGGGTCCATGCGGTGAGCAAGCAGGGGCCCTCGGGCTCCCTCTGTGAGCCCCAGCGTAATCACATTTAAGGCCCCAGGGAATGGGGTCCCGAGGACCAATAATGGCTCAGAGAGAGTGGACATGCGCCCCCTTCCCCTTAAATGCCACGGGGATGAGATCCCCAAAGCACCTTGTGGATTGGGGACTGAGCCTGCGCGCCCCCTCCTCTTTAGAAATATGTTTTGGCCCAAGGGTATTGGGTCACTGTGGCCACTTTTGGCTGATTGTGGGGGGGCATGCGCCCCGTTTCCGTAAAATGGCCCTGGGGAATGGGTCCCCGGGTCTTTTAGTGGCTCACTGAGGAGGGCCGTGCACCTTCCTCCCCTTAATAAAAAAACAAAAGAATCTGAAGAATTTGCCCAAACGGTAGGGTAGGCTGCGTGATGGAAAATGAAGTACTGCAAAGAAGAGTTTTTTCAGTGCATTTACAAAATAGCAACACGCAGATAAGCCCCTGTTCATGCTTTACCATCAGGTCTAGTAAACGTATCTCCTTCTAACTAGATGAAAGAGTAAACTGATATGGGGGTTGTTTTGATTGACCAACTAAAAAAATTTACATTCAGAGACTGATCCTGGCCAAATTAAAAAAAACATCATTTATGTAATGTTTCCAAGTTATGTTGGCACAAAATCTGTTGTTGACATTCAGGAGAAAGCTTTTTTCAAAATCATACATATAAAGTATGGCCAGATTTGGTGCAAAAGAAGCGCCCAAGGCAATTCCCATGATTTGCATAAAGTATTCACAAAAGAATTTAAAGATTATTTTTTTTTGCACCGCCATGCTTTGTAGTTCAATAATAAATTCTTTGGGCACCGACATCAGGGCAGGAGGGGTATCAAGATTTTTTATTACATCTAACGCCTTTTGTTGAGCGTTGTTGGTATAAAGAGACTAGGGCCCTCATTACGACTTCGGCGGTCTTTTACACAGACCGCTGAAGCCGTGGGCGCCAGAAGACTGCCAGTGCTGGCAGTGTTCTGACAACCATATTACGAGTACTAAAGGATTTCCGCTACAATTTGGGGGGAAATCCTTCTGCAGGCGTGCTGTCGGTCGGCGGCGCAGAGGTGGTGTAGGTTTTGCAGGGGCACCTCTAAGATGGCCTCTGGGTACATTTTAAAACAAATCCAAAACTGGTACCAGTGGGGATTTATTACTCGAGTTGTTTGATACCAAACAACCCAGGGTTCAGAGTAGCCATAATGTAGCTGGGGAACTCGTAATGGCCAGTGTCCAGCACATGTACTTGCTATGGCTGTCCTGTACACTTACTATGGCTCAAGGTTTTATTAAGGACAAAGTAGGTCATTTGCATATGTGTTAGTGGACAGGGCACTCTTGGTGAGGGCCATGTCCGGTTTGCAACTTTTAAATACACCTTGTCATGCATTTGCAATAGCGGTCTGCAGGAGGCTGGTGTGGGGCCTCTCAGAGTGACACAATTGGTGTTGCAGTTCTGGGGAGCCTTGTTCAGTACCCATCCCTGGGTACCAGAGGTACCATAGAACAGGGACTCACAAGGGTGGCTGAAGTGCCCATACATAGTACAGTTTTGGGGAAAGAGATCTGGCCTTGGGAACCTGTTTAGCCGGGCAAAATGTGGGTGGGTAAGCATGCAAAATGAAGTCCCTTTCTCACAGGAGCAAGTCAGTAGACTGAGGAGAGGGGAGCCGGTCAGTAAACTGAGGAGAGAGGAGGCGGTGAGGAGACTGAGGAGGGGACCAGCATACCTTGGAAGTATAATTGCACCAGCGTACGAGAGGAGCACTACCTTGGTGAGCAAACGGTTGGACAACACCCTGAGGAGAAATTGTTGTGAATACTTTGAAATATAGATATGGGTTATTGGTAAAGTTATATTGGAGGGGCGTGGCCAAGATGGCGGCATGAGCGGACGCGTTTGTCCGAGCTCCGCCGCCCGGGCCCCAGAAAGCAGCCTTGAGACCCCGGAGATCATGGTCCCGGAGGGCCTGGAGGTAGCGGCAAGCTCCGCAGAGCAGGGGGCGCCAGAGGAGCTCGGAGACGCCCACTGCGGCGAGAGGTGGAGATGCGGTGCCGCACAGCCTGGGCCCGCGCGGGGAGCCAGTGAGCGTGGCCCGCCGGGCCCAGGCCTGGTAGCCCTGCGGCCGTAGGTGCAGTTGCGGCAGGGACATTCAGAGTCCAGGAGCGAAAGGGCAGCATTGGCTGGTGAAGCACGAGGCCTGGCGAGGCCTGGTCCCCTGAAGATACCGCGAGGTGGCCCTGGCTGGGTGATAGCGAGGTCGCAGAAGGGAAAAAGGAGTGATGGCGGCCTCCAGGTCTAAGCGGGAGCGATCAGTTAGAGAAATGCTGGCTGGAGCACGACCGGTGCCGGGGGGGGAGCTTCTGAAGGGCCGCCAGCGGCGAAGTCCCCAGAGATACGTGAGGAGATGGAGGAGGAAGAGGGGGTCCCCGTTACGAAGGGCTTTCTTACCTCCTTGTTCGATTCACTCCGGAGCGATATACAGGAACTCTGCAGGGACATCTCTCAGGAGGTGAAGGAGCTGCATGGGGGGGTTGCGTCCCTGGGAGACTGGGTTGCACAGATGGAGGACGGCGAGATATCCCGTGGCGACGAGGTGGTGGACCTGCAACAAGAGTTTGTCCGTCTTAGGGAGCAGCAGGACCTTCTGCAGATAGCAGTGTAAGACTTAGAGAATCGCTCAAGAAGGCATAATATTCGCATCAGAGGAGTTCCGGCTGGGGCAGAGAAGGAGGGCATTGGAGACTTTGTGGTGGCACTGTTTTGCTCGATACTTGGACTGGAAGAGATCAGGGAGATCACGCTAGATAGAGTTCAACAAATGGCCGTGCTGGTGGGGCCGGAGATCGTCCGCCAGATATTCTAGCCTGTGTCCTCAATTATGGGCTTAAAGAGAGTATATTGCAGAGGGCTCGCAATCTTCCACAGGTCCACTTCAGAGGGCATGCGCTCCAACTATTTCAGGACCTCTCAGTTCGGACTTTACAGCGGCGGCGAGAATTTGAGCCCATCACAGAGCATCTGTGAGCACATGATGTGTCTTACTCTTGGGGTCATCCGTTCCGCCTTGTCTTCTGATGGGAGGATCAGCTTCGACAGGTGAAGTCAATATCGGAGGCATATCGGATTTTGCGCCTGGAGGGTGACAGTCAAGATCCGGGTGTGAACGTCGGCTTGGCTGACAGAGATCGCCCGCGCTGGCGGCGGAAGGAGACGGAGGAAGCAGCAGCGACCTACAGCTTTGGAACAGATGTCGGAACGGCAGTCGGCGTTGAGCACCGTGGCTGCTGGGACCAGTGCTTAAGAGAGAGGCGGCCGAGGAGAGTTGGACTGCTATGGGTCGCGTTGCTTAAGGCCTTGTGGCCGTCTAAGAGGAGTCGTTGGACTTGGCTTGACAAACTTGGAGGGTTCTGCGGCCCTGTCGAGACTTTGCCTCTATGGAGATATGTGTGAGAGGACTTGTTTGCTTTAAGCACCTGTTGTGCGTAATAGTTTTTCTGTTGGTGTGCTTCCCTGAGATCCTGGTCATTGAGTTGCTTAGCGATATGGCCTTGTTGTTCGGATGGGTCAAGGTGTTGTCCTGGGCTATGGGGCTATGGTTCCGCTGCGGAGCTCCTCCTTTTCTGAGTGCTCTTCCCCTTCTGTTGCATGACTATTAAGTGCATAAGCTTAAATGTCCGCTGGCTTAACAGTCCGACTAAGAGGCTGGCGATCTTATCAGGCCTTGAGAGGTCTGGGAGCCATATCTGTTTGTTACGGGAGACACACTTATTGCATAAGGACACACATTGCATGCGCTCCAAGTGGTTCCCTAGACAATTTTGGTCTTCAGCTTCCACGAAACATTTCCGGGGAAGTAGTGGCCAAAATACATGAGGTACAGGGGAGGCTTCTGGCTATCAGAATAAGGCTCAGGGCTTTTTCCTTTACTGTTGCTTCCTTGTATGCTCCTAATACTCAGCAGGAAGCCTTCCTGAGACAGGCTGTCTCCCCAATCCTACATGCGCCGGATGGCGCCATTTTGGTGGGGGGAGATTTTAACTTGGTGATGGATAATGAGCTAGATCGCTCCGGTCATCGTTTGAGGCAGACGGGGGCATTGACAGTGGCAGGGCGTCAGTGGCTGACTGAGTGTGGTCTGGAGGATGCGTGGAGGAAGGTGCACCCCACGCTTAGGGATTATTCCTTTTACTCAGTGGCGACTAAGACGTATGCACGGCTCGACCTTTTTCTGGCGTTGCAGGAGCTCCTTTTCCGAGTTAGAGAGGCTACGATTGAGCCTCGGGCCTTGTCGGACCATGCTCCTATTATTGTAGAGGTCACTGTGGAGGTGGGCCGGGTGTGCGCTCCGGGCTGGCGCTTTAGAGACTCGTTGCTTCAGAATGGGGCAACGGTGGAGTCGCTCCGGCGTGCAATCATGGACTACCTGAGTTTTAACGATGACGGGAACATTTGTTTAATGACGCTCTGGGAGGCCTTGAAGGCGGTGGCGGGGGGGCAGGTGATGGCGCTGTCCGCTAGAGATAATAAAACAAGGAGAGAGAAGAGGTCAGAGCTGGAGCAAAGGGTGGCTGCACTAGAGCGCTCCCACAAGTCCACTGGAACACCCAGAATCTGGAGGGAGATGGAGAAGGTGCAGCAACAACTGAAACGCCTAGATTGGGACAGGGGGGAGTATGCAATAGCGCGTCTTAAGCATAAATACTATATTGGGAGCAACAGGTGTGGGAAGCTTTTGGCGCATCGGTTGTGAGCGGAGCGCGCAGCGTCGACGATAAAGTTGGTCCATTTCCCTTCTGGAACGGAAGCGAGAATGAGTGATCGGACTGCAGAGGCGTTTGCAGTGTTTTACCCGGGGCCTTATACAGCGGATGACCGGGGCGACGTGGCTCCAGATCCTTTTCTGGATGGCATAGCAATTACCCCTCTTGGGGAGCGGGAGGCGTCTTTATTGGATCAACCGGTAAGGGCGGAAGAGGTCATTTTGGCGATCTCACGCCTAAAGGAGGGAAGTCCCCCGGTCCCGACGGTTTTACGGCACTCTTTTACAAGACCGTCTGTGCGGAACTCGTGCCGCTTTTAGTGCGACTCTTTAATTCCTTCCGTGCGTCGGGAACCCTAGCGCCCAGTATGCTCGATGCTACCATTGCAGTTATACATAAGCCAGGGAAGGACCCAGAGGAGTGCGCTTCGTATAGGCCGATTTGGCGCCTGAATATAGATGATAAACTGTTTACAGGCATACTCACCCATCGCCTTAATTTCTACATGCCGGGTCTTGTGGACCCAGATCACGCAGGTTTCATACCGCACCACCAGTGCAGTGATAATACGAAGCGGCAGCTTCATTTGCTAGATAAAACGGATAGTTCTCGCCAGGAAGCACTCTTCCCCTCTATTGACGTGGAGAAGGCGTTTGATAGGGTTCATTGGCCGTATCTTTTTAGAGTGTTAGAGCGGTTTGGACTGGGCCCCGGCTTTATGACGTGGATTCGTTGTATCTACCAGTCCCCCAGGGCTGCGGTCCGAGTCAATGGTACGCTTTCCTTGCCGTTTCCAATCAGGCGAGGGACGAGCCAGGGGTGCCCGCTCTCTCCTCTCTTGTTTGCGCTATACATGGAGCCTCAGGCGCAGCGCCTACGAGATAGCTCTACAGTCTCTGGCATAAAGTTTGGTGGCGATCACCATCTCATCACCTTATATGCAGATTGTAAGGAAATGCCTCCTTGGCATGGTTACCCCCTGACTTTTTGCCTTTGCTGATGCCAAGTTTTGATTTGAAAGTGTGCTGAGGCCTGCTAACCAGGCCCCAGCACCAGTGTTCTTTCCCTAACCCGTACTTTTGTTTCAACAACTGGCACACCCTGGCATCCAGGTAAGTCCCTTGTAACTGGTACCGCTGATACCAAGGGCCCTGATGCCAGGGAAGGTCTCTAAGGGCTGCAGCATGTCTTATGCCACCCTCGGGACCCCTCACTCAGCACAGACACACTGCTTGCCAGCTTGTGTGTGCTGGTGGGGATAAAACGACTAAGTCGACATGGCACTTCCCTCAGGGTGCCATGCCAACCTCACACTGCCTATAGGTATAGATAAGTCACCCCTCTAGCAGGCCTTACAGCCCTAATGCAGGGTGCACTATACCATAGGTGAGGGCATAAGTGCATGAGCACTATGCCCCTACAGTGTCTAAGCAAAACCTTAGACACTGTAAGTGCAGGGTAGCCATAAGAGTATGTGGTCTGGGAGTCTGTCATGCACGAACTCCACAGCACCATAATGGCTACACTGAAAACTGTGAAGTTTGGTATCAAACTTCTCAGCACAATAAATGCACACTGATGCCAGTGTACATTTCATTTTATTGTAAAATACATCCCAGAAGGCATCTTAGAGATGCCCCCTGAAACCATACCCGACTACCAGTGTGGGCTGACTAGTTTTAGCAGCCTGCCACACACCAGACATGTTGCTGGCCACATGGGGAGAGTGCCTTTGTCACTCTGTGGCTAGTAACAAAGCCTGGCACTGCAGGCACTGTAACACCTGGCAGTGAGCCTCAAAGGCTCACCCCCTTTGTTACAGCACCCCAGGGCACTCCAGATAGTGGAGTTGCCCGCCCCCTCGGGCCACAGCCCCACTTTTGGCGGCAAGGCCAGAGGAGATAATGAGAAAAACAAGGAGGAGTCACTGGCCAGTCAGGACAGCCCCTAAGGTGTGCTGAGCTGAGGTGACTGACTTTTAGAAATCCTCCATCTTGCAGATGGAGGATTCCCCCAATAGGATTAGGGATTTGCCCCCCTCCCCTCAGGGAGGAGGCACAAAGAGGGTGTAGCCACCCTCAGGGCTAGTAGCCATTGGCTACTAACCCCCCAGACCTAAACACACCCCTAAATCGAGTATTTAGGGGCTCCCAGAACACAGCAAGATAGATTCCTGCAACCTAAGACGAAGAAGGACTGCTGAGCTGAAAAACCTGCAGAGAAGACAGAGACACCAACTGCTTTGGCCCCAGCTCTACCGGCCTGTCTCCCCACTTCAAAAGAACTGCTCCAGCGACGCGTTCCACAGGGTCCAGCGACCTCTGAAGCCTCAGAGGACTACCCTGCATCTAAAAGGACCAAGAACTCCCGAGGACAGCGGCTCTGCTCCAAGGAAGAAGCATCTTTGCAACAAAGAAGCAACTTTGAAAGAACACATGTTTCCCGCCGGAAGCGTGAGACTTTGCACTCTGCCCCTAGACGCCCCCGGCTCGACTTGTGGAGAAACAACGCTACAGGGAGGACTCCCCGGCGACTGCGAGCCCGTGAGTAGCCAGAGTCAACCCCCCTGAGCCCCCACAGCGACGCCTGCAGAGGGAATCCAGAGGCTCCCCCTGACCGCGACTGCCTGCTTCTGAGAACCCGACGCCTGGTAAGGCCACTGCACCCGCAGCCCCCAGGACCTGAAGGATCCGACCTCCAGTGCAGGACCAACCCCCAGGTGGCCCTCTCCCTTGCCCAGGTGGTGGCTACGCCGAGGAGCCCCCCCCCCCCCCTTGCCTGCCTGCATCGCTGAAGAGACCCCTGGGTCTCCCATTGAACTCCATAGCCTGTTTGCACACTGCACCCGGCCGCCCCCGTGCCGCTGAGGGTGTACTTTTTGTGCTGACTTGTGTCCCCCCCGGTGCCCTACAAAACCCCTCTGGTCTGCCCTCCGAAGACGCGGGTACTTACCTGCTGGCAGACTGGAACCGGGGCACCCCTTCTCCATTGAAGCCTATGCGTTTTGGGCACCACTTTGACCTCTGCATCTGACCGGCCCTGAGCTGCTGGTGTGGTAACTTTGGGGTTGCTCTGAACCCCCAACAGTGGGCTACCTTGGACCCAACTTTGAACCCTGTAGGTGGTTTACTTACCTGCAAAACTAACAAACACTTACCTCCCCCAGGAACTGTTGAAAATTGCAGTGTGTCCAGTTTTAAAATAGCTTATTGCCGTTTGTGTGAAAACTGTATACGCTATTTTGCTAATTCAAAATTCCTAAAGTTCCTAAGTGAAATACCTTTCATTTAAAGTATTGTTTGTAAATCTTGAACCTGTGGTTCTTAAAATAAACTAAGAAAATATATTTTTCTACATAAAAACCTATTGGCCTGGAATTGTCTTTGAGTGTGTGTTCCCCATTTATTGCCTGTGTGTGTACAACAAATGCTTAACACTACCCTCTGATAAGCCTACTGCTCGACCACACTACCACAAAATAGAGCATTAGAATTATCTCTTTTTGCCACTAACTTAACTCTAAGGGGAACCCTTGGACTCTGTGCATGCTATTTCTTACTTTGAAACAGTACATACAGAGCTAACTTCCTACACAGATGATGTGATCCTTACCCTGGCGGAGCCCGCGACATCGCTGCCTGCACTTATGGAGATACTTAAAGGTTCGGCCGGGTCTCAGGATTCCGGGTGAATATGCAGAAGTCACAGGTCCTTAGTCGATTCATAAGCCCGGAGCATGAGGAGGTGCTGAGGGCCCGTTACCCCTTTCTTTGGTCGTCTGCGCGGCTTTCTTACTTAGGGGTCGAACTGGCGCCTTCTGCTGTAAAGACGGCAAGCTTGAACTATACAAAGTTAGTTCATCAAGTGAAGCGGGGCCTGGAGGCTTGGGGGAGACTAAAACTGTCCTGGCTGGGCAGGGCGGCGGAGCTAAAAATGACAGTTTTTCTACGTATACTGTATGTGTTCCAGGCGCTTCCCCTGACCCCACTGCCCCGGACGATAGTGACTCTTCAAGCGGCGGTTATGAGATTTGTCTGGGAGGGTCGTCTGGCGCGTCTCCTGCGACGAGTCCTGTATCGCTCTAAGGGAGAGGGCGGGCTGGCGGTTCCCTGCATCCTGCGATATTATCAGGTGACACAGTTGCGTTTCCTTTTAGAGTGGAGTCGCCCACTTACTGAGAAACAGTGGTGCTTTATGGACCAGGCGGAGGCGGCCTCTCATATATGGAAGGAGCCCTGGCTCCGGCGTCGACGCGGGGGGGGGGGGGGGGGGGACTCTATTCTTTCCCGATCATGGGAGCGGCGTTGCGCATATGGGATGCAGTGGCGGGCCGGTTGGGGTTGACAACGTTTCCGTCTCCGATGACAACCATAGGTGCGAATCCTGACTTTGAACCGGGGCTACACATGGAGGGTTTGCGACGTTGGCATGAGGGAGGCTGTGAGAGGGTGGGGAGCATTTTTGATGAGCAGGGGGTGTGATCAGATGAGAGAGACATATGGCTTGACAGAGGCGGATAGGATGATGTACTATCAGATCTGGCACTGGGCCCTGTTGCCAGCTGATAGGCCGTTAACACCATTTGAGAAATGGCTCCTGATGAAGAAGGATGATAAACGAGTAATTTCAGAGCTTTACAGGCTTTTACAGGGGAGGGGCGCCCGCCTAAATCTAAGGGACAGTTGAGATGGGAGAAGGAGCTGGAAAGGGAGCTTTCTGACGAAGAGTGGGACAGTATCTTTTATAGAATACATCAAACGACCTATAATGCGGCAGGGACGGAGACAGCATATAAGGTGACCTCCTACTGGTACTACACCCCAGTAAGGATACACACATGGGACCCCACTAGATCTAACCTCCGTTGGAGGGGCTGTGGGGGAAGGGGTACACTTGTGCATTTATTATGGCATTGCCCCAAGCTCCATAAATTTTGGGAGAGTATTTTGGACGGGGGTGATACAGCGTTCGACACTACGATTCCTAGATTTCCATCATATATCTTGCTGGGTCTGCCTAATCCCCTCACATTTCCTGTGTGAACGCTGAAAGGGCGGCAGATGGCCTTGGCCCTTAATGCGGCACTGCAGCTGATCCTAGCCTTGTGGGGCACAGACAGAGTATCGACATATGTATCTTGGCTGCAGAAACTGTGGTTTATTCTGGCGATGGAGAAGCTTACTCTGGCCTCTCAGCAGAGGATAGGTGACTTGACCACTTTGTGGAGGCCGTTCCTTCAGATTTTATCCACAGAATTTACTGAGTTAACATGCCCTGCTTATCTGCGAGTACTAGGGCTGACCTGAACTATTGGGTGTGTGCCTGTCTGGCGGGATCCTGCGGAGAGTGGGGGCAATGCGGGGGGTGGTGCGGAGGAACGGAGAGATGAAAGGATGGGGTCTTTCAAGGGAAGCACTGTTAATGTTTTATTTGTTAAGTATCTGTTATGTATTACAATGTATGAGGTTTGCTTTGCAACGCCTCAGACCTCTGCGTGAGGAAGAGACTTATAGGGGGTCCCTTTTGTTAGGACCACAAGAGGGACGGTTTCATGGGGGCCAATTGAGAGCTTTTGAATAAGAGGTCTTGCATTGTGTTTATCATACCATGATGTGTTGTACTTATATGTTGATATGTTTACATCGATAAACAGATTTGATCCATAAAGTTATGTTGGAGGCCATAAATCTACCGTTTAAAGGGGGTGGATTAAGGAAGGATTGAAATAACTGAGGGAAAGATGCCTGCAGGCAGATACTGCGTTACACGGATTCTCACACATTGCTGTTGTAGGCAAGGGTTTGGTATCGGTTTTCCCCTTTGAGTAAACCCCTGGGGTCCAAGATTTGCTCTGTGATTGTCCTTGTTAGACCTTCCTAAGCAGTTCTCCCAACAGTAATTTATAGGCATTGGTAATTTTGTGACTCTTTTCCTGATGCCTTCCTTGTGAGAAGCTTGTGCCTGCTATGGTGGGTCTGAGATGGTTTTGGTGATGAGCTAGCGATAAGGGTTTTAAGTCTGATTACTTTTTCTTAATGAACCCATGCCATAGGTTCCATCTGTTTATTATGAAAAACGACAATGTGTGCAGTAGGACTGACTTATTGAGAGGATCATATGTTAAAGCCAAGAGGCCTAGGGCGGATTCTTATCACACTGTGTTATGCCAGCACACAGTTTTTTTGGTTAGATGGCCACTCCGGATTACTGTAATAGACACGCATTTTAATGTTGGTTGCCTCTGCAGACAACATCTTGAAGATTTGCACTGGGATAATCCTTGAAAGACCGTGGCAGGACGACATAGCAGGGGTGTTTTTTTTCCAGGCCTTGGCAGTCCTGCAGGGCCGCAGATGGGTGAGTGGCTGAATGCAAGAATGACTGGGTGGCAAGTGAATCTATGCGTTCAGTCCTTGTCAGATCAGCAATGTGGATGGCCCCGGTCCCTGTGGGTGGTATGTTGATACCAGACCACCCCTTGCAGTGTTAGACCACCCCCCACTTAAGTTCAGCCCTGGGTCGCCCCTCTTTGTGCGCACCCTGCACCTGTAGGGTGCAGTCCTGTGTTTGCCCAGCCTCTGCACACATGCATACGTGCACAGTGCAGCAGCCTAGTTATGCACCGTCCCTCCGTGTAACACCCGCTAACAGGCTGTGTCGTGTGCATGCACACGTGCTCTGCACATGCATACGTGCTGCACATCCCGCCAGACGACACTGCTTGCATGCACATGTGGACACCGTGGCCCATATTTATACTTTTTTTAAGCGCCGCATTTGCGCCGCTTTTTGACGCAAAAGTGGTGCAAACGTACAAAATACAATGGTATTTTGTAAGTTTGCGCCAATTTTGCGTCAAAAAACGACGCAAATGCAGCGCTAAAAAAGTATAAATATGGGCCTGTATCTTTAATATTCCAGTATAGCGCCCAGAAGTTGACACCAAACACAGGAAACATTGAAATACCACGGCTGGTAGATCAGTCCGCTGAATAGGTTTAGGAGTCTGTAACATGGAGGCGAAGCGGTCGCTCATCCTGGCTGGGCTGGCTCAGCAGTTTATCATTTGGGGTCGAGAGAATGAGAAGCATTGGGTTAGGTAAATGTACAACCTGGCATCCTTCAGAAGACTAGAAATGTTAACATAATGTTCAAGCGGGACAAGTGAGGAAGAAGATGAGTTAGTTTAAACCCTGCAGTCGACTCAGCCATAGGTGGTGAGACCTTCTCTGCCTCCCTAATTTGGACCTCCCTCCCGCCTCACCCAACCCGCTCCTGGGCTTTCCACAAAGCTCGTGGCCACCGGCAGGAACGTCAGATGTACCCCGAAAACGAAGCAGGGGTGTGTAACTTCCTCTGAATGGCTCAGGCGCCCCCAGAACTCTCATGAATAAATGCGAATATTCGCAGTGAGGTGCGCTTTCTGGCAGAAAGCGACGGTGAATGAACTTACAGCTTCTCCCTGACCTGCAGCGTCTTCAGTGCGCTATGACGCGCTGGTTGTGTGGTAAATGTGTGCTGATTGGGAGGTCAGTAAATGTAAAGTTTATACTGAGGACGTGTGTTGTTTCCGTGTGTGGTTGTGTTTAGTGTGGGAGGTCAGTAAATGTAAAGTTTATACTGAGGACGTGTGTTGTTTCCGGGTGTGTTTGTGCTTTGTGTGTGAGGTCTGTTAATGTAAAGTTTATACGGTGTGAGGAGGTGTGTTCTGTGTGTGGTGACTGACAGGGTGTTCTACTTTCCTGCTTTTATCTCATAACCGAGCTTACAGAACCGCTCTGGAATGCACTTCTGAGTTTAAAGAAGACATTTATAGTTATTATTACTTCACCAGGAGGTTCCCGAGAGACGAAATTAGTAGATTGCCAACACACGTTCAAAAGTAGCCGCAGCAATGAAAGCAAAACATATCAAAGTACTTCTCAGTTGCAATGAACACTGCAAATACATGTGATTATATTATAGCATAACTTCAAAGCAAAGCATAAAAGTCAAAGTTGCATCACTGTAGGGCCTATTACTGCTTCATCTTTCTGGAGTCTGCAAGCTGACGACTCAGGTCAACTGCGAGAAAGAGATTTTCTACGCAAACGGGAGACAGGCAACTGACGTCTCTGTTCCGGTCTGAAGTCAAGCAGATGCAATCTAACTAACTCTGCCGTTGTCCAGAGCCATCGTTCCAAAAACGTGCCCCCTCCTCTCAGACTCGGAAAAACTAAGCAAGCCTTTGGAGACTGGCCAGATCTCCTAGACCCCTCTTCTTCCCAAGGCTGAGAAGAAAGGAAAACACCAAGGGCCTGATTAAGGTACCGTCCTCGAATGACCGCACCGCGGTCAAAAGGCCTGCGGCGGGCATTTAAACATTTCCGCTGGGCCGGCGGGCGCTCTCCAAAAGAGCCGGCGGAGTTGCAGGGGTGCGACGGGTGCAGTTGCACCCGTCGCGTATTTCAGTGTCTGCTTAGCAGACACTGAAATACTTTGCGGGGCCCTCTTACGGGGGCCCCTGCCGTGCCCATGCCATTGGCATGGGCACGGCAGGGGCCCCCAGGCACCCCCTACCGCCATCCTGTTCCTGGCGGGCGAACCCCCAGGAACAGGATGGCGGTAGGGGGTGTCAGAATCCCCCATGGCGGCGCAGCAAGCTGCGCCGCCATGGGGGATTCTAAGGGCAGCGGTAAACCGGCGGGGGACCGCCGGTTTGCCTCTTCTGACCACGGCCAAACCGCCGCGGTCAGAATGCCCTGCGGGGCACCGCCAGCCTGTCGGCGGTGCTCCCACCGACCCTGGCCCCGGCGGTCTTAGACCGCCGGGGTCAGAATGACCCCCCAAATGTACTCTCTCTTATCAGCTATAGTCTGGTGCGAAAAACACAGCCTGCTCTATCACGTGGAAAAACACAGCTTGGAAAAACACAGCTCATCTGCAATGTCTAACCCCACGTTAAAGCCAATAGGTAGCTAATCTAAATATCAAATGTAATGTCTAATGCCATGTCAAAGTCAATAGGCAGCTAAACTGAATACAGAATGTAATGGCTAATGCCCCGTCAAAGCCAATAGGCAGCTAACCCAAACACAGAATGTAATGGCTAATGCCATGTTAAAGCCAATAGGCAGCTAAACTGTACACAACATGTAATGTGCTACTGGTGAACATTGAGCAACTAATATGCACAGTGATGAAACAGAAAGTCATTGGTCAAACACAATTAATAGCATCACACAGGGTGTGGTTGTGTTTAGTGTGAGAGGTCAGTAAATGTAAAGTTTATACTGAGGGCGTGTGGTTGGTTCCTTGTGTGGCGGCTTTCAGTGTGTGGTTGTGTTTAGTGTGGGAGGTCAGTACCTGTGAAGTTTATACTGTGTGAGGAGGTGTGATGTGTCCATGTGTGTGGTTGCGCTTAGTGCAGGACCAGCTTGTGGCGTGTGCATGATGGTTTCAGCAGTGAACCTCATTTGGGTTTTGGGAGCATATTCTGTGAATGGGGAGGGCTGTGGCCCTGTGTATAGGTAGGTGGGCGGGGGAATAGCACGCCTCCCCTCCCTTATCTCTGATTGGCCGTTTGAAGGACAGCACCTGCCCCAGCCCCTCATGTGCTGACACCAGGGCCCCTCTCTATTTCAGGCTCAGTCCCTCCTGAGTGAGCAGCAAGTCAGCTCTCCCGACCTTCACTCCGGTCTCCATCAGCATGGAGTCTAGGCGCTCTGAACTCTAGCTCTGCCTCCGCCACCACGGTATCCAGGCGCTCTGAACTCTAGCGCTGCCTCCACCACCACGGTATCCAGGCGCTCTGCACTCTAGCGCTGCCTCCACCACCACGGTGTCCAGGCGCTCAGCACTCTAGCGCTGCATCTACCACCACGGTGTCTAGGCGCTCAGCACTCTAGCGCTGCATCTACCACCACGGTGTCTAGGCGCTCTGAACTCTAGCGCTGCCTCCACCACCACGGTATCCAGGCGCTCTGAACTCTAGCGCTGCATCTACCACTACGGTATCCAGGCGCTCAGCACTCTAGCGCTGCCTCCACCACCACGGTATCCAGGCGCTCTGAACTCTAGCGCTGCATCTACCACCACGGTGTCCAGGCGCTCAGCACTCTAGCGCTGCCACCACCACGGTATCCAGGCGCTCAGCACTCTAGCGCTGCATCTACCACCACGGTATCCAGGCGCTCAGCACTTTAGCGCTGCATCCACCACCACGGTGTCTAGGCGCTCTGAACTCTAGCGCTGCCTCCACCACCACGGTATCCAGGCGCTCTGAACTCTAGCGCTGCATCTACCACTACGGTATCCAGGCGCTCAGCACTCTAGCGCTGCCTCCACCACCACGGTATCCAGGCGCTCTGAACTCTAGCGCTGCATCTACCACCACGGTGTCCAGGCGCTCAGCACTCTAGCGCTGCATCCACCACCACGGTATCCAGGCGCTCTGAACTCTAGCGCTGCATCTACCACCACGGTGTCCAGGCGCTCAGCACTCTAGCGCTGCATCTACCACCACGGTATCCAGGCGCTCAGCACTTTAGCGCTGCATCCACCACCACGGTATCCAGGCGCTCAGCACTCTAGCGCCGCGGCAGACCTGCAGCTAGTGGGCGGCACAGAGGGCACCACCTGGAGAGGGAGAACTGAGCATCCGGCAGAAGAGGCCCCTTTCGCTGCACAGCACGGGTGAGTGAGTGAAGAACTTCGGTGAACAGGTCCCTACAGCGCCGGCAGCCTCGAGGCGCTATTTAACCGGTAGGCCGCGTGGGATTGGCAGCGGCTCCAGGGGGAGCGCCCCGACCCTTCTAATCTCTCTGTAGCACAAATATAGCCCAATTGTGCGTGATGTAGCCCAATCTGGCCACACGGCTCTACGGGGGTTTAACCACGCCCATGTGACGTTAGCCACTTTCATTGGTTCGTGGGCTTTCACTTTAAAATCCGCTTGTTTCCATTCGTGATCTGCATGTACACGTCAGGCTTCCGGTGTTTAGCCCGCCTCCAGCGCAGCGGAAACGTGCGTGGCTCCGTGTTTTCCGTCCGGTTTCCGGTTACTTTTTCTCTTTATTTCGCAGCGCTTTCTCGCTCGTGTTTTTCTTTGCATTTAGTGTGGTAAGAAAGTCCGGTGAGGAGTTCACAACGCTAATAGCTCTAACTCGGGGTAATGCGAGACCCGTTGCATTGCAAATGTTTGTTTGAGGTCCAGATACTCTGGCCCCGTCTGCTGGAGACTTCGAGGGGGTGTGCAGTGCTCCCCCCGCAGCCTCGAGGCGCTAGCTTCCTGGTAGACGGGGTCGGGTAGGCAGTGTTGTAGCCGCTGCAGCCTCGGTGGAGGGGTGCAGTGCTCTCCCCGCAGCCTCGAGGCGCTAGCTTCCTGGTAGACGGGGTCGGGTAGGCAGTGTTGTAGCCGCTGCAGCCTCGGTGGAGGGGTGCAGTGCTCCCCCCGCAGCCTCGAGGCGCTAGCTTCCTGTTAGACGGGTCGGATGGGCCGTGTTTTAGCCGCTGCAGCCTCGGTGTAGCGCTCATTGCGACCGAGGTTAGCGCCTGGATGGCTCAGTACATCCGGGCAGTCTGAGCAGGTACAGCATGTGGTGGGGGGGGGCTCCTCCCATCCTGGGACACGAGGACTGACCGTCAGGCCCGAGACGGGGTGTGGGGGAAGGCTGCTCCCACGTGCCCTGCTCACATTGCTGCTAGCATTCGTTGTATAGCGCCCACCGGGCCTCTGGTGCGGCCCCGCAGCGCCCTGGGCCTCCTCTGACGAGTCCTGCCATCGGGAAGGAGAAATCTGGTGCCCTGGACCGAGTATAGCGCTTAAACTGAGAGGGCGAATCCAGCGAGAGGAGCGGCAGCGCACAGAGGCCTTAGACACAGTCGCCTTTGCGTGTACCCCTGTATGTTCCCGGGGCATGCTACCTTGTATGTGTACCTGTGTGTGCGCTTGACCATGTTTGCAAACACGTTACCATTGGTGTATTCTCATGTTTCCACGCACTCGTAGCAAGGATGTCATGGAACACATTCCCACAACCACAAACACCTCCATTCTGTGGTTTGGGAGTTAAAAAACACTGTTTGCCACGCCGATCCCTGTACTGGGCTGTACTCTCATCTAGCTTGCGCATGCGTCCTGATGCGTTTCCATGCATGCATTGGTAATTGCACCACGTTTGTATGCATGTACATAGGAAGGGTTTCATACGTTTTTATACATTTGTCAATGCATATGTTTTTATACGTGAACTCAGACAAGCTTGCTAATGTGTTCCAGTGCATGTATTCATAATTTTTGCACACATATCCCGAGAAATATTCCTGTCATATGTTTCTAAGCAATTATTTAGGCATGTGTCCATACATTTGTTTCTCTACTTGGATTTATAATCCGGAGAGGGGGGTCCCCGGGGCTGAAATCTGCCTGGGGAGTGGGGCCCTGTGGCCCCCCGTACTTTAAGTTATAGGCCTCACACACCAGACCTATACAGCTCACTCACTCACCCACTCACAGACCCATACAGCCACTCACACATCTATTCAGACCCATAGTCACTCACACACCTACTCACATAGCCACTCGCACACCCACTCACAGACCCACATAATCTCTCACACACCCATTCAGTCACTCACAGACCCACACAACCACCATAGATCCACTCACAGACCCATAAAGCTGCTCACAGACCCACTTACCCACATAATCACTCACACACCCATAGAGCCACTCACACACCCATACAGCCACTCACACACCCACAAGTACTTTTTGAGTTATGATTTGGTTTTTTTAGTTTTCAAAAGTTGACACACTGCAATTTGTGGAGTGGTAATGTTATCCTGTAGGGGAAAAACATATACTGCATACTGGTACTTAGCAATGACTTACAGGACCAATCTTCTGGAGTTAAGGTAAGTACAGGGCAAGGTCCAAAGCAGCACCAACAGGTCACTTCGGGAGGCACTGGGGCATCCGATTAAAGAAGTGCTTTTCAGCCTTGGTGCCTAGTGTTATCTTATAGGGGGAAAACAGACACTGCATACAGGCACTCTGCAACGGCTTACAGAACTCTTCTTCTGAACTTGAGGTGAGTATGGGGCACACCAACAGAGCAGGCCCCTCCAGCTCCCCCCCCTGGCACTGCTGCAAAGCGCTTCATAGCACATACAGCACAGTGCCTCTGCCCCAGATTGCTGTCTCCTAAGCCTGCTGCCTGCTTAGCCCCCTTCAGCCCGACCTCCCTGCACTCTTACCACTTTTTGCTGTCCCTGTGTCCTGCCATCGTTTTGCCACCCTGCCCTCCCAGGACCTACTTAATAACAGTTGCTGTGCACCCCATTGAGCAGGCCCCTCTAGCTCCCCCTGGCACTGCTACAAAGTGCTACATAGCACCTGCAGCACAGTGCCTCTGCCCCAGACTGCTGCCTCCTTAGCCTGCTGCTACTTGGTCCCCTTGAGGCCCCCTCCAGCCTTCCTGCTCTCTTCCCACTTTTTGCTGTCACTGTGTCCCTGTATGCTCCTGCTCAGGCCCCACGTGCCCCGCCATAGTTTTCTAACCTTGCTCCCCTCCCGCAGACCTCCTTAATGGCAGTCGCTGCGTGACCCCATTGAGCAGGCCCCACAATCTCCCCCTCCACCTGCGCTCCTCCCCTTCCCTGAAGGACTTCAGAAAGCAGCTCAAAACCTGTGTCTTCGGCCGACAGCAACACCCTGACAAGGTCAGCAGCAACCCCCAGCACAAGGGGACACCCTGGGGTGAGAAGCTCCTGCTCTATAAGTCCACGTTGATTGACTTCGGGGAGCTCTGGTGCGCCTGGGGCCAGAAGTGTGTTACTGCATCGGGTGTACCATTTAAGTCTATGGGGATTGGTCCGCTTACCATGTCGCTGCAGGGATGGACTGGAAGGACAGTTCAGGGGAACCCACAGAGGGGCTCAACCCTTGGGATCCTAGGGCTAGTGGGGACACAGTTGGTCCATTCCTCCTCAGGCTGTAAGGTGCGGGTGCAGGGGTGCCTTCTGCTGTCAGGTCCAGCACTAAAGTTCCTCGAGGTTCTAGGGGAACCCTCAGAAACAATTTGCAGGCATGGACTGGGGGTCCAGTCCGACCAAGACAAAAAGTGTGCTCAGGTCTCATGAGGTGGGGAGACCCGGGGACATCCTTGGTTCTCCCCTTCTGGGTCCAGGACGGACGTGTGCAGAGGTGTCCTTGGATGTCGGGTTTTGCCTCCTGGTCACTCGCCGTTGCATGGGGGATCTGCCGAAACAGTCTGTAGAAGTTGTGGTGAAGTCTACAGTGGGTGAGCACAGGATGGGCTTCTATTCTGGAGGGCCTGGGGACCACGCTGACCCCATTGGCCCACTTCAACATGGGCTAGTTGGTTTAGGTACAGTGGTGGGCCTGGTCCTCTCAGCTCTTTCTTGGGTGCCTGGGGATGCAGGGGAGCAGCTCCTCCATTCCAAGGGAGTTCTTTTTGGCGATTTGCAGAGCACTGGCAGCTCTCTGTCTTCTTGGAGGCTTCAATGACAGGACGGGTCAGTTGCTCCTCCAGGGTCGGATGCAGCAGGCAGGCCGCCAGGTTTGGTGCCGAGTCAGTCGTGCTCTTCGGTTCTCTAGTTCAGCAGATGTCTTGTCTACATCTCCTTTTGTGTCCAGGAAAGAAATGAGGATCTGGTGTGAGAGGGTCCCCCAAATACTCAATCTAGGGGGCATTAAGCGGAGTGAAGGGGTGTAGTGATCTCAATGGGCTACTTACCCTTGGGGTCACTACACCCCCTAGATGACCACTTCCTGTGGGGAGTGGGCATCGCCCTAACCAGAGTTCCTAAATTCCACCACGTGCAAGATGATGGAATTTCTAAAGTGATGTCCACTTCAGGCTGTCCACCAGAGGGGTGTTTCCAGTCTGGAAGTGTGACACGCCTCCTACATAGCTAATTTTCCTGCCTCTCCAGGTGGCAGATGGGCCCTGAGTCAGTGGGGTTTGGCACCTTCTTCTGAGGAAGGGCAGTTCTGCATATCAAAGACAGTGGGCTTCCTTGAAACTCCTGCCTTGGAATGCAGGTCAGCCTGTGGGTAACACCCCAGCCAGAACAGGCTTTTGTTTCTGACCTCTCAAGAGTGGAGGCTCTCCCCCTGGGAGGTCAGATTGTCAACTATTGGTGGCAGGCTGTCCAGAACCGGTCAGTGAGCTCACCAGCAGTTGGTAGGTTTTTCAGGGGGCACCTCTAAGGTGCCCCCTGGGAGCATGTATTAATAAATTCATCAGTGAGGATTTGTTAATATGAGATGTTTGATACCAAACATCCCTAGGTTCAGAGACGCCGTCATGTAACTGGGGAACTCGTAGTGACCAGTGTCCAGCACATGTTTTTAAAATGGCTTCCCTGTTCATTTACTACAGGGGTGTGGAATTTATTAAAATATCTACTTGTCCAGGGGACAGGTTGCTTCTCAAATCTACTTGTCCTGTAAAAAGATCTACTTGTCCCTTTGGTGCCATGTAGTGTGGCGCCAAATTATGGCAGCAATCTCATTATGTAAGAGCTCTGATAATAGCCCCTCTGATTATGCCAGGGCTACTACCATAGTAGGGCTTGAATACTTGCAGTTTCAATCCCTACTGTAGCAATTTCCTTATTTTGCCACCTTTCTGCAGATCTGCATACTGGGGCTGGAGGAAGCAGTAAGCAATAGTTCCAGGGCTGGAATGCCTTTGAGTCTGCAAACCTACTAACCTGCATGTTTTAAAGATTTTCACCAGCTTCTCTCTAATATTTTCCCATAATAAGAAAGGTTGAACATTTACTCCTGACAATGGCAGAATTAGAACTTCTTCCAGGGTTGGAAAGAAAGTGGCTGGAGGGAAAATGAACTTGCAAATGCTCAATAGATTTTCACATGAGCAAATCTACACATGCGTATTTACCCATGCTAAAATACTGTTCACAAATATTTTATAGGGGTACGACATATACCATGGGTGCACTTTTGTGACCTTCGTTAAGTATTTGGGGCCACATGTAGGTAGGTTCAGATTTGCGACCCGCAAATTGCGAGTCGCAAATCCGAATGTAGGATGGTGTCCCTGACACCATCTGTGATTCGCAAGGGCTTTGCAAATGCCCACCTCATGAATAATCATGAGGTGGACCCCCTTGCGAATGGCGGCCCTCACAGGGATGGTGGCCTGCTGGAGACAGCAGACCACCATGTCTGTGACTGCTTTTCAATAAAGCAGTTTTTTTTTTTTTTTTTTCGTAATGCAGCCCGTTTTCCTTAAAGGAAAATGAGATGCATTACAAAAACGAAAAATGAAACGTTTTAGTTTCATTTTTTCAGAGCAGGCAGTGGTCCGCAGGACCACTGCCTGCTCAGAAAAAATGTTTACAGTGACATTCACAATGGGGAAGGGGTCCCATGGGGACCCCTTCCCTTTTGCGAAAGTGTTAGCACCCATTTGAAATGGGTGCAAATTGCGATTGGTTTGTGTTCGCAAAACAATCCTACATTGCACTGCGAGTCGCAATTAGGAAGGGAACACCCCTTCCTAATTGCGAGTTGCAAACCCGTTTTGCGATTCGGTAACCAGGTTACCGAATCGCAAAACTGGGTTTGTGCATCGCAATGTGCTTTTTGCACGTCGCAAACAGCGAAAGTCCCTGTTTGCGACATGCAAAAAGCTACCTACATGTGGGTCTTGGTCCCTAATTAGGTCTGGTGTTAACAAAGACATTTTGTTTTTATTTAACTTCTATTTCTCTCTCTTTCGGCTGGCTTTACTGTGAGTGATCGCATTCTGCTCTTCAACAAGGAGCATATTGGCACACAAAGTAGTTTTGTTCAGTGTCAGGAACTACAGTGGCAATCAGTGACGTGACGAAACTGGAGGGTGTCCCTTTGCAAAGAACATGGAGGAGCCCCCTCTCCAGACTCACTCAGGGCAGGTGCTGTGCTGAAGGGGCCCCCTGGAGGGCGGCTGCAGGGCCTTTGTTATGCCACTGGTGGCAACGTGTGCTTTTAGAGTTCAAAAACGTTTTTTTTTTTTTTTTGCCAATGTTTGTTACAATGTTGAGGGCCTGGTAGCTCCCACAGCAATAAAGTGTTACAAAAGCCATGTCAAAACAAGACACGCATTGATGAAACTAAAAGACTTATAAAAATATGACAGATCAGTTGGCTTTGTCAGTGTTTGTTTATTTTCATGCTTCCCATAATCGTGTTGAAAATGGTTACACTGATTTTCCATTAGAAATATTTTTGGGAAATACTAGCATGCATCAAAACATTTTACTATATGACACTTCATTTGCATCTAATCAGAGAGCATTCTGGGAGCATTATACTTAGCCTCATAGCCTAAACTTTTCAAACATGTGCATACACATTTTATATTTTTTGTACTGGAACCAACGTCAGTAGTGAAGTGTGACCTTAAAACATTTATTTACAGCACTCACCCTAATAATGAAGGCTTTCAAATAATGAACCATAAATACAACTTCGAACAGCATTATCTTTTGGAAACACATTACCTCAACTGCGGAGAGTTCCACTCTCTGTAAACAAGCAGCCAAAGGGTTTGTGCTGCAGAGGGTAGGGCCTACTTGTCCCAAGGACAAAGTAAACATAAATACTTGTTGCCCTTGACCCCAAACAAGATGTCCCGGGCGTCGGGCGATAGGAATTCCACATCCCTGTACTATGTCTAAGAATCAACAAAGACATAGTAGGGGCATATTTGCTCTTGCAGCTATGCCCTCCCTTGTAATGTAATGCACCCTATCTTCAGGCTGAAGGCATTCTGTAGGGGTGACTTACAGGTATTACAAGCAGTGTTCTAGGGGACACGGCACAAAGTGTGTGCAATGTCGTGTTTTCAATATTGTCACACAGCCTGTAATGGCAGTCTGCATGAGGTTGGTGCTGGGTCCCTCAGAGTGGCACACGTTGTACTGCAGCTTCGGGGGGGGGGTCCTATTCAGTATCCAGGCCCTAGGTACCAGTTGTACTATTTAATAAGTACTTACAGGGAGGCTGAAGGGCCTATTCACTTGGGGGTCAAGTGACTAGGTGTCTTGTTTTAGGGAAGGAACACTGGCACAGGGGACCTGGTTAGCAGGAACCCAGTGCACTTCAGCCAAAGTTGCATCTAAAAAGCAGGCAAAAAGGGGAGGAGGGGCACTGCAACCAGAACCCTGCTTCCTACACAGACTCACAGACCTACATTGCCGCTCTCACACACACACATTCACACATAAATACTCACATACCCACTCACAACCTACACAGACACTCATACGCCCACTCACAGACCCACACACCCACTCACACACCCATACAGCCATTCACACACACACTCACAGACCCACACAACTACTCCCCCACTAACAGACCCACACAGCCACTCAATCCACACAGACCCATACAGATACTCACCCACTCATACACCCACCCATCACATAATTTAAGGTTAAACTAATGTTATAGTTCAGTCCACCTACACAGCACCGGTAAACTACTAAAAACATACGAGGCTCCATGTTTTCAGCATGGTTTCTGGACTACTTTATCTGTTTATTTTCCACGCAGCATGATCGCGCTGGGGTTTATATAGCGTGATTGCACTCGGTTTTTCTGTTTTCAATTTTAGCATGATCGCGCTGGAAACTAACCTTACTAAAACCAAGTTTATGGTTTTTAATTCCTGCTTGCCGGCTCACTCCCATCCGCTGCTTAATGGTGTTCCCCTGGCGAGAGTCTGTACATTGGGGTTTACAATCATGAAACAGTTTGGTTGGACGCCCCAGATACAGAAGAGTACACTCAAGTTGGATAAACACACAGGAGGCATTGTGAGGACTTTAGATGGCTCTACATTTAGCCCAGTTTCTCTAGCCCGCCAAATATACAGCTTGCAAGCCCTTGGAGCAACACTATATGGTGGGGAACTTTAGGGACTTGGGAATGTAAGTGATATGGAACTAGTTGAGTACAGTTTTTTCCGTCTCCTTACTGATCTTTCTGTTAGTTCCCCACTCATTCCCCTTCGGCTAGAGTTAGGTCTTGGACCCCTCATTCACAAAGCAGGCCTCAGACCACTGATGAATTGGTTGAACATCTGGGCCTCTGCTGAACTCCTGCCCTATCGGATGGACCTGGACGAAATATTGAAGCTAGAGCTGCTAGGATACCATGGTTCAGGAGTATAAAATGCTGCCTTACTGAAATTGGGTGCAAGAATCTCGGGACAGTTCATGAGAACGTATGCAGGATCCCGAAATCTATGCTCGAGGGGATAAACTGACAGTTTGTGGTAGGTGAGATCTCTTACTGCAACCTTCCTGGAGTTGAAAGACTACTATTCCCTGGAAGGCTATCTGGATATGATGAAATTTCGAATTGGGAACCTGGTCCTTCTCACAGTTACAGCTAAATGACAACATTCACGTTCAGAGCCTTTTGTTCTGAGGCAATAGCATCCCTTGAGCATGTTATCACCTTTTGTCCGACATATCCTGTATCCGGGAGGAAGTGGATATTGCTGCTCATTCGCAACGTGGGGATCAGGGATTTTAAGACATCGATTAGGATTCTAAGATCTAATACAACTCAATCTATTGTGTTTTCTGTCTCCTGTTTCTTGTTAAATATGTGGACAATCAGGCAAAACAATTAGCCCCCCTGAATGGTGCAGTGGCCTGATCTATGCCCCCAAACTGTGTATTGAATCGTAGGATATTGTGATTTTATAATAGATTTTAGTTATTTGGGTTTTTATCACAGACCATGATTTTACCTGTGTAATCATGCTGTTACTGAAAGACTTGTTTTATTACAAACTTATTGAATTGATCTGATTAATTGAGCAGATTGTATATGATATTATATTTTATGTGATTTTATGGGAAGTTTTGCTGAATAAAGAATACTATGACTCTAATGTTGCAAATGTGTGCATTGTCTTCCCGCGATAGCAGCTGCACTCTTGGATCCTCAGCAGTTTTTAGTCGCGTCTTCTGCTTTAATGTGTCCATGTCCCTCTCTGCCAACAAGGTGGACGGATCCATCTACCCTACTGCACACTTTGGCTGTGTTGCATGCGAATAGGTTGCACCTTGTTGTGCTGGGAAGGCCCCCTGCATAGCTCTGGAGAATGTGAGCCCCTGGCCCGGAATTCCCTTGCAGAGACTTTGGATATTTTTGATTTTTGGCCTCCGCGCAAACAGTAGTCATGTGTGTCTACTGACAGCCGCATGGAAATGTATTGCGATCCTGAGAATGTCTCTGTGGTGCACCCCTCCTACTGCCAGCTCACACTGATGTGGAGGACTGACAATAGTGGCAGCAACTTGTTACACCTGCAGGACATGGCTTTCAACCTGATGCCTGCACAGGAGAGGCGCCTACTGGTCTCTCCTTTGTGGACTCGTCTGCAGGTCCCATGTGACCAGGCCCTTCACGCCTCCGCTCTGAGACATGGATATCACGTCTATATTACAGTTTGTGTAGTAGGATGGGCGTAGTGTGTGCTGTTTGACTGTTACAGCCCAGGAGTCCATTTTTACATCTCCTAAATGGTGCACAAGATGGAGATTGAAGGAAGGGTGCCAGACAACCATGTGAACGGCAGGACTCCTCCAAAGTACTGTTGAGATGTCTGGAAATGAACGAGAGTCTGAGTGAGGGCGACAAGAGATTCTGCCCCCCCTTTGAAGTACCTGACATACCTTGCCCCTCTCCTACCCCATGCTGCCATAGAGTTATTACCCACAAAAAGATTTATTTATATATTGTGCATTTTGATATAGCTTGGTCATTACCCAGAGGTGTTACAGCGCTTTACAATCAAACAGGTTTTGTTACAAGAGATACAATTGTACAAAGAGTTGCTAGCTCTTATCATCACTAAAGGCACAGAGTGGCGGGCAGATAGCTGCGGACAGCGGTTCACTGTGATTGTTACAAAGGAACAGACTTACAGGTTGTAGGTGCAGGTATAGATGTTAGCAGCAAGGTTAGATCTGCTGAGACGAAGCCAGTGCAGTCATCTCGGGAGTGGACATTATCACTGGGGAGGTTGGCTGAGAGGACAACTGGCCAAAGTGTCTTTGAAAGAGAATGGCTTTCAGCTCCTTTTTAAAGATTGCCAATCAGGTGGTGGTGCTTAGTTTTGGGGTTAAGGACTTCCAGATTCTCGGTGTGCTGCCCGAGAAAGACTGTGCCATGAGTCTTCCCTTTTTAAAGGTCGGAGGCTTTAACAACATTGATCAGTTGAAAAGATAGTTTCTAAAATGCACAGGTTAAATAAATTCAGGATACAAACGTGACCAGCCCGGGCAAGCTTACACAGTAGCTGCCGCTAGAAGGACACTCCTCCAAACATTCTCAAAAAGACTTCTATAATGACTACGCAAAATACAACAAATCCCCTTTTTACACAATAAGAAATCATTTCAACAGAAACAGTATACTAATACAATATTATGTGCACATATTTATAGAATAATATCTTAAAAATAACATAACTTGTGATAAACTTCTTAAGCTGATACACTGAACCATATTCTATACCGGGCCCACGCATGCCCCCCCCGCGTAAATATCACACAAAATCCTTCAACCTCAAAGGTACTTTTTTTTACGTATACTTTTATGCAAATCCCCAGATGTTGCGTGTTGTTCCAAATCTGCATTTAATTCCCCATCCAATTGGGATGTTTGTTAATCTCACCACTTTCCTTACATTCCATCTCTTGCCATCTTCTAACCTCGCTGTAAATATTCCAACCATCCTCACCCGTCTCGCTGCTGAGCATTTGGAGAAATCTTTCTTCCCTCCAACAAACAATGTACACCTCACATAATCTCCCTTCTTAAACACACTTCCTGTTTCTTTCCAACTCTTGAGATTCACATGTGGCATATTTCATTTAATTTGCATGTACTTTCCTTCGTAACTTGGCCTTATTGACATGTCGCCCCTTTCCTCGACTCATCCAACCAGGAACTCCTTTCGTACAATGGTTTCCCACCCTTCAGCAGCACAAAAGGTAGCCCTCCTGTCATGGAATGATCAGTTATCCTATAGCTCCATATCACGTTTTTAATTTCTTCTCTCTATTCCAAGCCGTTATGTAATGGAAGTTGTATATTTTCACCTAACACCCTGACACATCTCTCTACCGCACCATTTTTCACAAGGATGTCCAGTGGCAGTGGTTCTATGATTTTCACCACAGTACTCCAAATATCTTTCAAACTTCTCTGACGCAAACTTTGGGTCGTTATCGGTGAGTAATTCCTCAGGATATCCCTCTCCTGAATATTTCCTCACACAAATTGATAATAGCCTTTGATTTTACCTCATTGACCAAACCCACCTCTGGCCACTTAAAATAATAATCCATGAGGAAAATTGCATACTTCCTACTGATATTTGGCAACTAAAATGGACCACACACATCCATCGCCCTCTTTTGCCATACTTCCGGAAACTCAATAGTTAATACTAGTGTTTCCATTACCTTATGAGACTTGTCACAGCATGCACAACACACACATCTCGCAAATCTTTCCATGTCTCGATCCAGGCCTGGCCACCAAAAGTCTTCTCGGACCCTCCTTTTCATACCAGACATACGACCATGCCCCTCATGCAACATCTTCAAAACTCTCTCATGTAACACCAACGGCACTAACAATCGGTCCCCTCGCCTCTAAATACCACCTTGATAAGTCATCTCATGCTATATAGATTTATAATCATTTATTTCTAAAACATCAGCTCTGGATAATGACTTTCTACTCGGTAACTCCATAATCTTTTACATCATTACATCACTCTGCAAACTTTACCTGCCTTCAGTCTCAGATATGGCTTTCATCCCATTGCACTCCACCACTGTCACTCCAGTCACCTTCCAAGTAATCTGACTTCACATGCATTGGTAATCTTGAGAATGAATCGGCATTGACATTATGGACCCCTGGAACATATTTGGTGACCAATGAATACTCTTGCAAATGGTACAACCATTTTGCAATCTGAGGGGTTGATTTACTCACCCCCTTCGTGGTGTAACAAGTCTGTCAAGGGTTAATGATTGGTCCTGAACTCAAATTCAGTACCACAAACATAATTCCCCAAAAGATGCGGACCCCCCAGCAAGCCAACGCGTCCTTCTCTATGGTCATTCATCACAGCATCTCTTAAAGTTTTTGAGGCAAAGGCGACTACTCTTTCATGGCCCTTATACAATTGCATTAAAACTGCCCCTAAATCGTGCATACTGCATCAGTGGCTACTGCAGTACCTTCATAGGCATTAAATGGTTCCTCCACATTCACAATACAGCTCTTAATCTTTTCAAACACTTCCTGGCATTCTTGTGACCATTCAAACTTCTGACCTTTCTTCATTAACAGCCTCATAGGTCCAGGCCTAGCTCTCCTGTGTCACTGTTCTGCTTCCACCCTGTTTTTCTGAGTGCTTTCTCTTGCTATTCCCTTGATTTTTACTCATTTCTACTTCCTTTCCCCATGTTTTCTGAGTGCTTTCTCCTGCTTTTCACTCATTTTTTACTGCTTTCTCTTTGTTCTTTCCTCATTTGCTGCTAAGGCCTGACGACCATTTTCCAACCTCCCACCTATCCCCACCCACCGCCTCCCAACACCCCTCTCTCCTCCCAGGACCTATTTAATGAAGGTGCGCAGCGAGTGCGGGGCTAGTGGGCCCATCTGCGGCTGTCCCTGCCGAGTGCCAGGAACCCTAGTTCTTCCACCCGGCGCAGCTACACTGACGCAGACCTCTGAGCCCTGGGCATTCCACCAGAATTCTTAATAATTGAGTAGTGTTTGATTACCCACTCAAAAAAACAAAGAGAAGGTGTCCTCTCTGATGTGGCATAATGGCCTAAGCTCCTGCCTTCGGAAGTGGAGGAAACAGGTTTGAGGCTCAACGTCGGCTCAACATCCTGTGATTCTGGGCACGTCACTTAGGGTCTGATTAAAATTTCAGCGGACGGGTTACTCCATCACAAAGGTGACGGATATCCCATCCGCTGAAGAATAAATGCCATAGGATATAATGGTATTTATATTTGGGTGTACGGCCATCCGTCACCGCTGTGATGGTGTAACCCATCTGCCAAAATCTAAATCGGGCGCTTAATCACCCCATGCCTACAATTCAGCGCCTTGAGACCCTCACAGTGATTTGCAGCGCTTTACAAATCCTAGATTTTCTATTATTATTATTTATAAGTACGTACCTGTGCATCTGCTCTGTATCCCCCAGGCGAGCTTCTGTAATGAAGCTTGTAATCCCTGCACTACCAATCATGACCACTTCACTGTCGGGCCATTGCCTAACTTCTGCTGGGTGAGGCATTGAGTCACGCCCCTGTTTCGGCTAACAGTGAACACTGTAGAGTGTGTACAGAGACATCAGGTTTGAGTGAGGAACAGGAAAGGATATAAGAAATGCCCGAAGGTAGAAATGCTGCATCACCTGACAATGAACACCTCCTTCCGCTCTGCCCAACTGACAACACTAAGGGCCTGATTTAGATGTTGGCAGTACTGGTCCTGCCGTCGCTTTTCCATCGGATTTCTCACCCACCGTCTTGGTGGTCCGCTCGCTGTATTTAGATGTCGGCGGCTCAACCGCAATACATTTAAATACGGTGGTCGGGACTCCGTTGGCTTGATGGAGTACTTTGAAACCACCGCCACGGCGGTACTCCCATCAAGATCTGAATCAGGCCCTCAGTCAAATATCACGGAAAGGTAGAAAAACAAAAATTGATTAATATGCACACATTTATTGGCTGTGGGAATATGTCAGGCAAATTATTGTTCGACATCTAAATTCGGAGTTTTCCGAGCTCTAAATCAGGCTCTAAGGGCCAGATGTATCAAAGGATTTTGCATTCGCAAACGGTGCGAATCGCAAAATTCCACCATTTGCGAATGCAAAATCGCATTTCATGATTTATGAAAGGAATTCTCATTGCAATTTTAAGGAATTGCACAAATAGCGGTTCCTTAAAATTGCGACTCCATTTAGGGAATCGCAAATTGCAATTCTCTAAATAGGAAATCGCAATTAGGGAATTCCTATTTGCGATTTCCAAAACACATGATTCATGCAATTCCTAAATGCGAATTGGGCATTTAGGAAATGCAATTACCACCAAATCCAATTTGATGGTAACTATGTGCAATTTTAAAAAATGCATTACAAATGCATTTTTAAAAATGACATGTAGCGCACACATGCCCCTTGGGCATTGGTGCGCTTCACATGTCACAAATATTTTTTGGGGGTGCATCAGACGGTGCCTTAGGCCCCCAGCACCCTGGGGTTTGCATTACCTAATTTGCGAATTCGTAAAAGGCCCATAGGGATGAATGGAGTTCCATTCCCTAATTGCGATTCTGTAACAGCGATTGTGACTTTTAAGAAATCGCTATCACCGTATTGCAATTTTCATACATCCCATTTTGCAGTTCTTAAAAATCACTATTTAGGAAATGCAAACCGGGAGCTTGATACATCTGGCCCCATATGATGCAATTTATTGAATATTAAATTATGTAATCAAATTTTGCTTGCCTTATCTACATGCATAATGTAAAAAAAAAAACATGTACCCTATTTTCATTTGCGTTTGTGCATAAGCATAGACATCAATGTGTTCCAATTTTGCAGACTTACACATAAGGCATAATGGAAAAGTTGTACGCTGTCATGAACCCCTCCTTCTGTTCTGCCAAAACACCCTGAAAGAAGCTGCAGCTTAAAATGATTAACAGGATCTGAACTTTATCTAATCTAGGAAGAACTGAAGAGTCACTTGTTTAAGTAATGTTGTCGGCCACAACCAGGCATTGTAGGCAGCGCTAGTTTTAGAGAGATGGATGGATGTCATGGCGATTGACAAACTTTCAGATTAGAAGGATCAAAAAATGCTTGAACCAACCTCAAGAGGGCTGGGGGGAGGTGGTAAAGATAGCTTCACGAACAGCAAGGTAAGACAGGAGCTGGCACTTCAGCTGATCCAATGAGAACAGCAAAGCACTGAGAAAAGTGTGAGTGCTGTTACCGCTGTTATAAACTTGCCGAAGAGTTACCTTTGTTATATATGTTCTGAAACTGAAGAAACAGCAGCACATCCTGATCCATCTCTGTTTACACAATCTATTCCTGTTTAAATGAAATCTTGACGTGTGCATCAACCTAAAGCTTTAACTGTAGCATGTGGGTGCTCTGGGAGCGTCCTTTCTTTACTAAGTTACTCTGTGAACCCCAGTAAATCACCTCCTTTTTGGAAATAAATAAGATGTGACGTGTTCGACAGGACTTTTAGTTAAATATCTATGTATGGTGGAATACCCCTTGATAGGTTTCAAAGATGGGAAAGAAGAGATGCCTCTTGTTAAATATTGTGTACTCACATTCCATCCCGTTTCCATCTCGTAATTATAAATCTCTTTACATCCAACAGGGAACAGAACTTGAATGCTCAAGATTATTATGCATATTGAAGATGCAAATCTGCAAAAGAACATTTAGAAATAACGAGCATCAGTATTCAGGAAAACATAAGTGCAGTCAGAGACAGAGGAACCAGCACATAAACTGACAGATCCTGGAAGAAGCAGTCAAGAGCAATTCAGTGGATCTAAGAGTCTGAGCCGTGCACCGCCACGCCACAAGACTAAGAAATGACCTCTGGAAAATTAAGGCAACAACACTGACAAACCACCTACTGTGTAAACAAGTGTCCATACCAGCTTTGATCATGGGATTTGTATGACGTGGTAACAGCGGTGCTTTGCTTTCTAAAATGATGACAGATTGCCATTCAGTGCTCTAGGTGTATTGTAAACTCTTTCTGGCCAAACCACAGCAACCAGAGAAAAGCACAACGGAGTGGAGCCAGACAACTGAATTATAAAAGAAAGAGGGGGTCTGCTGTCTACAATACAGAGTGATGTCCCAATTTGCACTGACCAGAAGAAGGTTGAATGTTTACCCGTAAGCATGGAAAACCATTATCCAATTTAAAGACACAATATCCCATACCAGAGACTTACACATTTTATAAATATGACAGGTATTTAGGGACCATTGTATATTGTTGTGAAGTGAAACATCAAACATCAAAAATACCACACATGCATACAGGTAATGTGAAAACAACACATGCACTTTAACAGCCATGTTGGCCCTTCAGGAAACACAGTCATGGGATGTAGACAAATATACACAAGACCCCAAGACACTAACCGAGAGAGAAAAATCATACACATGCAGCGAGCGCTTCAGTTTGTCATTAGAGCTAAAGCACACAGGAGAAAAACAGTTCAGTTGCACTGAATGTGTGAAGAGCTTTAGTCAGCTGTCACACCTACAAAGACATCAGCAAACACACACAAAAGAAAAAAAATTCAAATGCAGTGAATGTGTGAAGAGCTTTAGTTTCTCATCACAACTAAAATACCATCAGCGAACACATACAGGGGAAAAACCATTCAAGTGCAGTGAATGTGTGAAGAGCTTTAGTCTGTCACAAAACCTACGAAGCCATCAGCGAACACACACAGGGGAAAAACCATTCAAGTGCAGTGAATGTGTGAAGAGCTTTAGTCTGTCACAAAACCTACGAAGCCATCAGCGAACACACACAGGGGAAAAACCATTCAAATGCAGTGAATGTGCGAAAAGATTTAGTCAATCATCACACCTACAAACACATCAGCGAACACACACCGGGGAAAAACCATTCAGGAGCAGTGCATGTGTTAAGAGCTTTAGTTTATCATCACAACTAAAAAGCCACATGGAAACACACTTGAGAGGAAACCCTTTCAAGTGCAGTGAATGTGAAAAGAGCTTTAGTCAATTACAAAACCTAAAAACACATCAGCGAACACACACTGGAGAAAAACCATACCATTGCAGCAAATGCACAAGTAGTTTTAGTCATTCCTCAACATTAAAGAATCATCAGAGAATACACACAGGGGAAAAACCATTCAAGTGCAGTGAATGTGTTAAGAGCTTTAGTCAGCTGTCACACCTACAAACGCATCAGGAAACACACACAGGGGAAAAACCATTCACGTGTAGTGAATGTGTGAAGAGCTTTTGTTTCTCATTCCACCTAAAAATCCATATGAAAACACACTTCAGGGAAAAGCCATTCAAGTGCAGTGAATGCGAAAAGAGCTTTAGTCATTTACAAAACCTAAAAACACATCAGAGAACACACACCGGGGAAAAACCATACCATTGCAGCAAATGTACAAGTAGTTTTAGACAATCCTCAGCATTAAAGACACATCAGAGAACACACACCGGGGAAAATCCATTCAGGTGCAGTGAATGTGTTAAGAGCTTTAGTCATTTACAAAACCTAAAAACACATCAGCGAACACACACTGGGGAAAAACCATACCATTGCAGCAAATGCACACGTAGTTTTAGTCAATCCTCAACATTAAAGACACATCAGAGAATTCACACAAGAGAACACTATTAGAAAGTAGCAAATGTGTGAAGAGTTGTAGTCAATTATCAGGCCTACAAAGTCATCAACAAACATACATAACGAACAAACGACAGCATTGCTTTGAAAGAGGAAGGAGTTTGACAGAATCATTGCAGATTCACCGGTTAACACACACAGGAGAAAAAATATTCAAATACACTGAATGTGGAAATAACTTCAGTCAGTCATAAAACCTACAAAGCAGTTAACAAACACACCCAAGGCAAAAAGCATTCAACTGCAGTAAATGTTGGAAGGTCTTTTGCTGATTATAAAGCCTACAAAGATATCAGCGAACATGCACCATCACTAAACAAGTATTAAAATATAGAGATGCAGCACATTTTGCAAGAATTTTAGTACAGCAGCAAAAATACCGACCGATCTGTGGACATCACAGGAGCCAAAAAAGTGCAGTTACTGTAAAATTACTTAAATTGATAAGATTACAAATATGTGGGACATTCAAATACCAGATTAAAAAAAACAGATGATAAAAGACCCGACTAGTAGGAAAGAAGAAAAGCACAGATATTTGTAGAATTATAAAAGTGTCTGGTCCCAGTGACTGCTCATTTGTCTACACATAACAGGAAGAAACATGAAATACCAGGAAAAAGTTGTGAGTTTAGCACTTAAAGGGGAATAAAAGAAATGAAACATTCTGAGAAATAGAGGCATACAGAAAAACATTGAAGCACACCTGTTCATGCTAACTGTAAAATCTACACTATGAACAATTGTGGGACCAAGAAGAAAAGATTATCTATAGTCCGGGTACATTGTAGGTATCCTAACTGAAGTCATAAACCTAGAATAATTCCCAGCTGCATGTCTGGATCCTGAAACAGCTTTTTCTACATATATGTAATGCCAACCCCACACTGCGTACAGCCTTTGGAAATGTGTGGCGCATGGTCAGGCCCTGCATCCTTCCCCCCTCTGCGCACAACCCAAGTCCAAATTCCCACAGGCGCAGATGGCTGAATATAAGGGGTGTCATTTTAAATAACACAGAGCCACTGACTTTGTCTGTGGGTCAGGACATCAAAATAGTGCTCCTATAAGATTTATGAAGGGATCAGAGTATCAACATACATAAAACACATGTAGTATGTAGTGTCTTTGTCATAAAATGGCCAATAATTATAATGAAATAATTGTTATGAAATGTAGATTTAATTAATTCACACGCTTCAATGTTTAATAAAATTGCTTGTCATTAAAAATGCAATAAAGCTTTATTAAAAAACATGTACAAGTCACTGAGTTGTTTTATTAACATTTTTCAAGATACAAAATGTAGCCATAGAACCATCCACAATGGGCTTTCTTGCTACTACAAACATCCTCCCCTCCTTCGGGGTGGGCCAGGGGCGGCGCAAAACATTATTTAGGAGAGGAGGTGTATGGCCCATCCCCTTGAGCCGATATGAATAGAAAGGGCCCGGGGGCGTACGGCTCCCTCTCCCAGCCTCAACAGACCCTGGGGACGCCATCCCCCGGGCCAAACTCCAATACAAAGAGGAGCGGCACATGGCCCCTTGCCCCGATTCTTAATAGACCCTGGGGTCCACATCCCCTAGGACCATCATTATTGTAAAGGCCATGGGGATCCAATGCCAGGTGCCCTCTCAATTATTATGTCCCAGGTAGGCCTCATCTGGAACACAGTAGTTTCCCTGCCCGCAAGAACATGGGCAGGGAAGGCATGTCTCCTCTCAATCGGTGGGAACTTTAAAAATGCTTCTTGCTCCTGCCGGGTGGGAGAAGACTTTCGTTTCCCTGCCCGCGCTCTTGTGGGCAGGGAATCTCACATTGCTCCCACCATGTGGAAGCACTCAAAAATAGATGCTTCTGCCGAGTGGGAGCAATGCTGCACCTGCAGGACCCAAGGTGGGTGCATGCGGTGAGCCAGCAGGGGCCCCTCAGGCTCCCCCTGTGGGCCCCAGTGTAATCACATTTAAGGCCCCAGGGAATGGTGTCCCCAGAACCAGTAATGGGTCAGAGAGAGTGTCCACAGGCCCCTTACCCTTATATGCCGCTGGGATGAGATCCCCAAAGCCCCTTGTGGATTGGGGACTGAGCCTGCGCGGCCCCTCCTCTTTCGAAATATGTTTTGGCCCAATGGTATTGGGTCACTGTGGCCACTTTTGGCTCACTGTGGGGCGGCCATGCACCCCGTTTCCTTAAAATGGCCCTGGGGAATGGGTCTTTTAGTGGCTCACTGAGGAGGGTCGCGCACCCTCCTCCCCTTAATAAAAAAAGAAAAGAATCTGAAGAATTTGCCCAAACTGCAGGTTGACTTAGGCTGCGTGATGGAAACTGGAGTACTGCAAAGAAGAGTTTTTTCAGTGCATTTACAGAATAGCAACACGCAGTAAAGCCCCTGTTCATGCTTTGCCATCAGGTTTACTAAATGTATCTCCTTCTAACTAGATGACAGAGTAGACTGATATGGGGGTTGTTTTGATTGAGCAACTAAAAAAATAGATTACATTCAGAGACTGATCCTGGCCAAATTAAAAAAACATCATCTATGTAATGTTTCCAAGTTATGTTGGCACAAAATCTGTTGTTGTCATTCAGGAGAAAGCTTTTTTCAAAATCATACATATAAAGTATGGCCAGATTTGGTACAAAAGAAGGGCCCAAGGAAACTCTCTTGACTTTCAGAAAGTATTTATCAAAGAATTTAAAGAGTATTTTTTTTTGCATCGCAATGCTTAGTAGTTCAATAATAAATTCTTTGGCATCCGACATCAGGGCAGGACGGGTATCAAGATTTTTTATTATATCTAACGCCTTTTGTTTAGCAATGTTCGTATATAGAGACTAGGGCCTTCATTATGACTTCAGCGGTCTTTTACACAGTCCGCCGAAGTCGCGGGCGCCAGAAGACCGCCAGTGCTGGTGGTGTTCTGACCACCATATTACGAGTTCTGAAGGATTTCCAAGGTAACCGCCAAGCCAAAAGGACTCCGCCCACCGTATTACGAGCAGTAATACGGCGAGCGGTGTCCTGATGGCGGTGCGCTGCCGGCAGTGGAAGCGCTTGGTCCCGTTCCCTGGCGCACGACCTCCTCGTCGGACAAGGCAAGTTGATCGTCCAACAGGGGAGGGGGTGAGATGGTGGGGGGTGTTGTGTGTACATGTGTGACTGAGTGTATGTCTGGGTGTGTGAATGTAAGTGTGTATGCATGTTTGAATGTGTGTGTGTATGCATGTTTTAATGCATGTGTGAATGCGTGTGTGATTGTAGAAATGAGTGCGTGTTGGAATGTCTGTGAATGCGTGTCTGTTGTGCGAGTGAATGAGTGTATGTATGCAAACTGGTGAATGTGGGTATGCGGGGTGTGTGTGAGTGTGTGTGCGTGCATGCAGGGAGGGTGGTGTTACGGAAGGGGGGTGGGGGACAGTGGTGCTGTTATTGAAGGTAGGGTGGGGGGGCATTGTAATTGCAGGGGGGGGTTGGGGGAGTTGTCTGCCGGTGACAGGAAATTCCTTTCCTGTCGCCGGTAGCCTTTCCGTCAGGGTTTTCTTGGAGGTGCTACTGCTGTGGAAACCCTGGCAGAAAGCCGACTCATTATACCGCTGGCGGTCTTCAGTGGACAGCCGGCCCGGAGTCGCTGTCCTCTGGTCCGGCTATCCAACCGCCCTGGCGGTACCAGTGAAGATGTGGCGGTTTGGCAGAGGCTAAACTGCCACACTCGTAATGTGGCGGTCTTGACCGCCGGCCCACCGGCGGCAAGACCGCCACCGCGGCCCTGGCAGTCTTTGGACTGCCAGGGTCTTAATGAGGGCCTAGATGTCCAATGTAACCAAAATTTGTTGTGTGTCATCAAAGGGGATATTCTCTATTAAATTAATGAAATGTGTTGATTCTCTAATATAGGTAGATGTTTGAGAGATAAATGGTTTAATAAAATAGTATATTGGCAGAGGGGCTCCATCCACGCAGCCTAAGGGACAACCTGTTGTTTGGGCAATTTCTTCAGATTTGTCTGAATTGCTCAAAGAAAGATAATTTATTTTGCGAGTGGGACTCCCTTATCTCTCACCTATTGGAACGAGGCTTCATCCAAACGTCTCCTTACTAGGGCATGTAAAAGAGCTTGCTACTTGCATTGGGATGTTTTATTATCTCCTTAGAAAAGGGATTCTCAATCAAGGTTGACATTTGCCACCCAATTTACATCTGGTAGTAACCAGCTAAAAAAGCTGGTCAGTCCAACTGGAATATTCTCAAATCTGTGGAGTCTGACTTGGATGTACCTATGTTCTTCTTTAAAAGAGTTAAGAACCTAAGAGACCATCTAGCGAAGGCATCACAATTGTGATGAGCATTCAGATTTCCCATTATTTTGGAAGGAACCCGATAGAGGGACATTTTACATGCAGAGCGTGAAGTGTTTGTGAATTGACTTGTGGCACTAGAGTATTTCAACAGCTGAATGTAAATTTCACTTTGACATGCCAAAATAATTGTAATTCCCAGAATGTTATTTACGCCATATGGTGCCCCTGTGGCACATTTTACCTTGGTATGACTACCCAACGAATTCGCTGTAGGATTCTACAACATCAAAGTCAAGTACATTTTGGAATCACAACTGTACCTTTGGTGGAATACTTTTAAAAAATGAGATATTTGGAACGTCAAATCAAATGGCAAGTGATTGAACAGGTTTGCATGACTGAAAAAGTGATGAACGTCTCCCGCACCTCGATGCTCCTGGAATGTCGTTGGATTGACCGGCTGAACTCTGCCAGCACTAGTCTGAATGTAAATGATGAGACCATACAGATGCTGTCCACCCTTTAATTTTTTGTGCGGATATTGTCTTGATTTTATTGCTGTAATGATGTTACTTGTGATTTTTATTACCAAAGTGTTCTTCCTTTTCCTTTATTTTACATTTATGCTCTATTTCTTTGGTGAAGAATCTTCTCTGTTTCAACACTTTGGCCTTTATGGGCCTTTGAGGTTGTGCCTAAGTGCCTCTTGCATATCTCTGCGACATTTTCAGATTCCCATGACTCTGTTGGACTTTTTTTCCCCCTGGCCCTTGGATCATGGTATAATAATTTGACTCACAAATGGAACTCAGCGCCGAAACCCAATCTAGTAAGTACTGCAAAGAAGAAAGGGCATTCTATGCTATTAAAGGCCATTTTCGTCTCCAGTGATAATACCATAGCAGCATCTGCCTCCGATGCCTGAGTCGCATGCAGAATCCCATATAATCTTCTAAGATTGTCTGGTGCTCCTATTTGGCATAAAGTCTGACTGGTCCGGGTGCACCAACCTCGTTGTAACAAGCTGGAGTCTTTTACTCGAAATTTTTGCAAGACCTTTTGCTTCTAGGATAATTAGTGATATAGGTCGGTAGGAGGTACATGCCATTTGCGGCTTGCCTTTTTTATGTATCACTACATTTGTGGCTTCTCTCAGATCTGGTGGGAGGTATCCTACTGTTTTGGCCTCCTAGAACATAGCTAGCATGTGTGGGGCCACTATGTTTGCGACACATTTATATAGCTCGACTGACAAGCCGTTAGGGCCAGTCGCCTTATCTGACTGCAACTTCCCAATAGGCTCTCGTACTTCCTCTGCTGTCAGGTCCTGTTCCAGTGTCTCTCTATCTTCCACCGATAAGACCTGAAGCTGGAGCTCTCCCAGGAGTTTCCCATAGTCCCTTTCCGTGTGAACCGTCCTGGAGGCATACATCTGCTCATAATATGCGGCAAATGCCTCTGCTATTTCTGGGCCTGAGGCAAACATCTCTTTCCCCTCCCCCATAGTTCTGCCACCCAGTTGCGACCCATGTCCCTCACTCTAGCCACACTATCAATTTGCTGGCCTTTTCCCCCACATCATATAGTCGTCTCTGCTCTGTCAGAGTGTGTTTCCTAGCTGTGTTTTCAGCCAAGTCTTTAAGCTCTCTCTGTTTGAGCCGAAGTCTGTGACAGTGGTTTATGGTCGGTTCTGCACTCCCTGTCATCTGTTTTTCCAAGTCTGCGATCTCTCTCTCTATTGTATCATACTTAAGTCATTGCTCCTTATTTACTCCCCCAGTTACTGCCTGGGTGTGGCCTCTTAATACTACTTTAAATGCTTCCCAGAGGGTGCCCGCTGAGTCTATCGATCCTATGTTTTCTTTGAAATAATTTGTTGTCCCCTCTCTAATTTTCCCCTGCAGCTTGCAATCTTTGAGTTGCCACACAGCTATCCTGGGAGGTAGGGTTGTGGTTTTGAGGAGCCTTTTAGTACTACTACTGGGGAATGATCTGAGACTCCCTGTGCCAAGTGTTGTGTGCCATGGAATCTATCTGCATCTGTCCCATGTGTGAGTAAATAATCCAGGCGGCACAAGCTATTGTTGGATGCCGAGAGGTATGTAAATTGTCGGGCTTGGGGGTTGTAATCTCTCCACAGGTCTACCCATCCCATGGAGTCTACAAAGGATCTCAACTGGCTCATGGCAGCCCCAGTCCTAGCACTGGTCAGTCTATCACTTTCTGGGTTCATGGTATCATTCATGTCTCCCCTTAATAATAAGGTGCCTACTGGCATTTCTAGTAGCACTGTTCCCAGCGCCAGAAGCGTTTCGTCGTGTAGCGTGGGTGGCAGATATACAGAGCAAATGTTTAACGTCTGACCATTCAAGGTGCCAGTCTGTGCCACATAGCGACCTAGTGGGTCAGTCCAGACCCGGCCCGGAATGAATGGTGTGGAAGTTTTGAGTAGGAGCCCCACTCCCTGAGAATTAGTGGTAAATCCAGCATGTGTCAGTAAGGTATATCCCATTCGATTTAGTGCCCTATAATTATTGCCTTTTATGTGAGTTTCCTGCAATAGGACTATATCAGGGGCTTGGCGTTTAATAAATTGCAGTACTAGCATACGTTTAATCTTGTTGCTCAGTCCATTAACATTCCAGGTCATTGCCTTCAGCAGCCCTTTGTTGGTCATCTGCATCACTTTGGTGTCTGTATAATGAGTCTTGTGTTGATACGACAATAGGGCATCGCTTTCCCCTCCCTCCCACCCTCCGCCAGCCCTCCTCTCTCCATCTAGCAAAGTAGGTCTGAGCAAGAAACAGTACACAATAACAAAAATGAACAATTCCCAATAATACTCCCCCTCTCTGCAACCCTGCTTAGAAGGCTCAGAACTACCCACCCCACAACTTTCAGAGTGCCTGTCTCCCGTTCCTTAACATAAAACTGTACTTAGGGTTGGTTAGCTCCGCCTATAATAACTACGGGATAGTTACCAGTGTATGAACCCCTTAGATGTGTCTGTTAGTTGGCCCCTGATTACGAGTTATAACATGTGAGTTGAACTACTATACTGAGTACACAAGGAGGTGCATTCTCCTTGACTTAGGGATGTTCTGGCTATGTAAGATATATCCAGTTCCCCCCCCCCCCACCTGCCCCATCTAGTCTTACCTGCATTGTGTGATCACTCAGGGTGACTCTCAGCCCTTTTTTGTCTCTGTATCATCTGCACGATGCATTGAGGGAACGTCCGATCTTCGGGTGTCTTGTTCGCTCCCCACCACCTTTGTTAGGGTAATCCGACTTTCCACCAGCCCTCGATCCAATCCCACGCCTCCTTAGGCTGAGTAAAGAACCAGGATTTGCCCTCTACGGTTACACGCAGCCTCGCTGGAAACAGCATCATGTATTTGATTTCTTTTTTGCATAGGACTTTTTTAACTTCCTCGAAGATTTTGGACCTGGAGTGTGAAGTCTGGAAATATTCTAATTTTCCATTTTCATAAAGTAGGTCTCCTTGAGTCGGTGCTGCCTGTAGGATGGCGTCTCGGTCTCTGTAATTGAGGATACGTACTATGATTGTTCATGGTGGAGCCCCCAGTTTTGGCGCCGAGATCGGCGCCCGATGAGCCCTTTACACCAAAAAGAAGTTAGATAGGTGCTTTGGTCAGATTTAAAATAAGATCCTCCAGAAAGAGATCCACACTAGGGCCATCTGCCCCCTCCGGCGCCCCCACCACTCTGATGTTGTTCCTTCTTGCTCTTCCCTCTTGGTCTTCAAGCCTGCCCTCCATGATGCTCTGTAGCTTGGTGTGTAATTGGACATGTTCCTCTAAACGTTTAGATGTGGACTGCAGAGCCTGAATATGTGTTTCAGCTTTATTGACTTTGTCTGCCATTTTTTGAAGATCCGCTCCTAGAAGGGAGACACCTATTGTCATTGCGTTGAGCTTTAGTTCCAGTGTCTGTTTCAAATCTGAGATGGCCGTCATGATAGTGTTTAATGAGGGCTCAGGTGTACTGATGGTGTCCTGGGGTCTGGATTCAGGATGTGGCCTGCTCCCTCGATACTGCGTATTTGTCCATTTTGTTAAATTGTGACTGAGTTTGGTTCTTCGGTTTGACCATGGCTAACGAGGCACTTCTGCCTCTTGTGGGGGTATCGAAGGCAGGGTCGTCCCCATTTTCACACCCCGCACCAAGGATTGGGGTCAGGGAGGGGGAGTTCCACCTCGCAGGTTCCGGGCTGCTCTCCTGCAATGTCTCCCCAGAGACTTCACCGCCCCCCTCCGTTTATCTGGTTGTCTGTATTTTAGACACTTGTTCAGGGCCTTGTTGCATGTTATTACTCCGTCCCTCCTCATCTGGATATCCCTGTGCCACCTCTCCTTCCCGCTGATTCCCTCTTTCATCTAGTTCCAGTCGGTGGGTAGGAGGGACCTCGTCTCAGTCCACTTCTCCCTATTTCTCCACATCTGTTTGATTTTTACCAACCCCCCTGAGTCAGATGTACCTCTTTGGCCTTGCGGGGAATGCCCTAGGGGTGCTCCTCTGCGGAGGAGGTTCCCTTTGTTTCTCGTCGTGCGGTCTCTCCTGCCCGCTCGCTGTGTGCCTGCCGCCTGGCCTCAGCTTGGCCTGGGATCCTCTCCTGGTCTCTTGTCCTCCAGCTTTCCCCACGCATTGCGGCCTGGGCGTGGCCGTATTGCACTGCACTCCCCACTGGTCAGGTCTCCGCAACCCACAACAGGAGCGGATGCTATAGCGGCTCTCCTCTCGTTGACCTTTGGCCCCGATCAAACTTTGCTGCACCGCGGCTTCAGCGCACCTGTCTCTGCCGCGGTGCACACTGCCTTGGTTGCACTCTCAGATCTTAGGGCCGGCAGGGCGGTCTTTTCCTCCGGACGTCTCCGGTAGATCGCCGGTGCCACTGCAAGCGCTGGCTTCCCAATTTCCCCTCAGCTGACCTCGGATTCTGAACGGATGGCGGGGTTCAGGATTTAGGCTCACTGTGCTCCGTTAATGTGTGTCTGTTTTAGTTGCGCGCTAAGCCAAGCCCCTCTCTTTTGGACTTTTTGATTCAAATTTGTCATATTTTGATTTTGTTTGCTTCATTTTAGATGACTCGCTTAAATGGTTTCTTTGTTTTTTCCATTCATGTCCCAGTTTAATGCTTGTTGATATCACAATGATGTGGGACTTTATTTCCCATCATTTTCTGCGGGCTTGTGAGGGTGGCTTGATTATATAATCTGCCTCTGATATGTTTGCCTCAATTTAGATGCTTCATTTAGAAGCTTAAACAGGCTTTTTTTTTTCACCATTTGTTTAAATTTTATACTGCGCTAATGTCCGCACCCCCATTTTTTTTGCTCAAATGTAATCGTCAGAATGTGTGACTTAATTTCCCATAATCCTTGGCGTGTTGTGTGAGGGTCATCTGTTTGGATAATGGCCTCCATCAATCACCCCCCCCATTATTTAAATATCTCAGTTGGGTTTGCGGCGGTTTGGATTCTGATGCCTTCTTTTTGGCAGGAAGTGTGCTGATTGGATCAAGATTGCTACAAGTAACTAGTCTTCTGTTGCTTCTTGCTACTTATTCTGGGTTGTGTTTATTCTTGCGTTTTCAACGCCTTTTAAAGATGTTGTGTGCCGTGCTTGTACTTTGGTCTGATGGTTTTTTCAATAGAATACCTCAGGGTTTTGTTCCCTCTGCATTGGTGGTGTGAGCACGTCTGGCCTTATTTGGTCCTTTATAGTTAGTGGATAAAGGGACCTGTTAGAGGTTCGATGGACCTTTTGACTACGCTTAGTTTTATTCCACCCTGGCTCATAACTTCAATCAACAATATAACAACATAATTAATAAAAGACCATTAATCTCCCATAGCCAGTATTCTTTACGCACCATGACCCATTAGGCCATGAATATCCACACCTTTTAGTATAGTTAAAATGTTAATTTCCCTAGATTAACAATGCTAATATCACGTAGATTAGTCTCAAAACCAAATATTAAGCGTATACAAACAACACAAGCTGACCAAAGCGTCTAAGGAATCTCAATTTAGCTGAAGCATTTACAATTAAACACTCAAGGGTTACGGTACAAATCAATAACAGTAATAACTGGAAAACAAAGATAGTATACATCCAGATACAACAGGTGAACAGAATCAGTTATCAAAACATTCGGACATGATAACTAATCCTTTAATTCAAATGCCATGTTTGGGCTTCATGCAAAACAATTTAGTTAAAGTTAATTTGGAAAAAACATCTAACTAAGGCTCTATCAAAATAGCAGTTGGTACCTAAAAGAAAGCACAAAAATAGCACAGAAAGAATAGCATTTTGTTATACCTCTCCTCAGTGGGTCAGCAAGAGGTGATTTCTTCTTCAGGTGGACATCCTTCTAGTCCACATCAGCAAGGGGCAGTGAAAGGGATTGGCTGGGCCACGGTTGAGCTTTAAATTAACTAAACCAACTTAGAAGACATTAAGGTAAGGAATCAGCATTAACAGCATTGACACAATTTCCCTCTGAGGCTAGAAATGGGAGAAAGAATATCTGGAACTGCGTTGCTCCAAGAACAGGACTTTGACAAGAACATAAATGAATGGCTGCTCGTTCTACAAAATACAGTCTGCATATACTAAAGTCCCTAAAGCATTTTCTCACTCTGTCATTGGTCAGAAAATCGTACGTTTACAGTAAGACCAATAGTCGATAAACTTTAAATCTAAACTATAACTAAACAGTCTTTCACATGTCGATGATTAGCTCCTCTTCTTCTGTTCCCATCGTCAGGTAACTTTTTAGTTGCAATTCTAGCTGCAGTCAGTACGGCAGTTGCTCAATCCTTGGAACAGCTTCTTCTCACGCATCAAACCTACAATGTTTCCATTTCTAGTGCAAGACGATTCAACAGGCAGTTCTCATGGGAAAGTTGAAGACATTTACAAATTGCTTGGTGAGCACTGTGTGAACAATATATAATATTAATTCTCTGCTTTCACAAAACATTTACGAATATTTATTTGTGCCATGTAACATAAATTGAAGCTCTGTCAACTAGGCCCAAACCTCGTAATTATTCAATGCCTACTATTATTTAAGCAAATACATAGTACGAAAGTGTTAATACGATTCACTAATACATTTTATTCCCCATGTGCACATCATTTAAACTATAGATGTGAGCTCATTATTAATTTGTCGTACTTCTCATGGTGGCCACATCTGTGGGCACATTATCCAAGACATATGATTTTCTCTATGTTATCTTAATTTATGTAAATTCTTGATAGTTAATCAATGCAAATTTATTAATAATTAATTCAGCTTTCACAGTGGCCACCTTAATGCCTTAATTGCCTCTGTTTATTTCAAACGCTGGGTGCCCCCTTGGCTCTTGGACCTTCTTTTCCCGGAGGGGCTTGTGCTCCTAAGTGCGTCCCATCTATTAAATATAATTAAAGAATTACTATTGCACCCTCATTGAAATAAGTGCACTGTGTTTGCAATTGCTTATGTGCATGCTCAGTGCTTTAAATGGAAATACAGAAGTGCAGGTACTCTCTATTTTGAGTACTTGTTTGTTTATGAGAACTGCTGGTACTCTCCCATTAAATGTACCACAGCTGTGCTGAGTAGTGCTGGCAGTCTCTCATTAAATGTACTGTAGCAGTACTGAGAAGTACAGGTGCTCTCCCATTAAATGTACTGCAGCAGTACCGAGAAGTGTTGTTACTCTCCCATTAAGTGTATTAAAGCAGTGCTGAGAAGTGCTGGTACTTTCCTATTAAATGTACTGCAAAAGTGCTGAGAAGTGCCAGTACTCTCCCTTTAAATGTATTGCAGCAGTGCTGAGAAGTGCTGGTACTCTCCCATTAAATGTATTGCAGCAGTGCTGAGAAGTGCTGGTACTCTCCTATTAAATGTATTGCAGCAGTGCTCAGAAGTGCCAGTACTCTCCCTTTAAATGTATTGCAGCAGTGCAGAGAAGTGCCGGTACTCTCCAAGTAAGTGTATTATAGCACTGCTGAGAAGTGCATGTACTTGCCCATTAAGTGTATTGCAGCAGTGCTGAGAAGTGCTGGTACTCTCCCATTAAATGTGCTGCAGCAGAGCTGAGAAGTGCCAGTACTCTCCCAGTAAGTGTATTATAGCAGTGCTGAGAAGTGCTGGTACTTGCCCATTAAATGTATTGCAGCAGTGCTGAGAAGTGCCGGTACTCTCCCAGTAAGTGTATTATAGCAGTGCTGAGAAGTGCTGGTACTCTTCCATTAAATGTACTGCAGCAGTACCGAGAAGTGTCGGTACTCTCCCATTAAATGTATTGCAGCAGTGCTGAGAAGTGCTGGTACTCTCCTATTAAATGTACTGCAGCAGTGCCGAGATGTGCCAGTACTCTCCCTTTAAATGTATTGCAGCAGTGCTGAGAAGTGCTGGTACTCTCCCAGTAAGTGTATTATAGCAGTGCTGAGAAGTGCAGGTACTTGCCCATTAAATGTATTGCAGTAGTGCTAAGAAGTGCCAGTACTCTCCCTTTAAATGTATTGCAGCAGAGAAGTGCCGGTACCCTCCCAGTAAGTGTATTATAGCACTGCTGAGAAGTGCATGTACTTGCCCATTAAGTGTATTGCAGCAGTGCTGAGAAGTGCTGGTACTCTCCCATTAAATGTGCTGCAGCAGAGCTGAGAAGTGCCAGTACTCTCCCATTAAGTGTATTATAGCAGTGCTGAGAAGTGCTGGTACTTGCCTATTAAATGTATTGCAGCAGTGCTGAGAAGTGCCGGTACTCTCCCAGTAAGTGTATTATAGCAGTACTGAGAAGTGCAGGTACTTGCCCATTAAATGTATTGCAGCAGTGCTGAGGAGTGCTGGTACTCTTCAATTAAATGTACTGCAGCAGTACCGAGAAGTGTCGGTACTCTCCCATTAAATGTATTGCAGCAGTGGTGAGAAGTGCTGGTACTCTCCTATTAAATGTACTGCAGCAGTGCCGAGATGTGCCAGTACTCTCCTTTTAAATGTATTGCAGCAGTGCTGAGAAGTGCTGGTACTCTCCCAGTAAGTGTATTATAGCAGTGCTGAGAAGTACAGGTACTTGCCCATTAAATGTATTGCAGCAGTGCTGAGAAGTGCCGGTACTCTCCCGGTAAGTGTATTATAGCAGTGCTGAGAAGTGCTGGTACTTGCCCATTAAATGTATTGCAGCAGTGCTGAGAAGTGCCGGTACTCTCCCTTTAAATGTATTGCAGCAGTGCTGAGAAGTGCCAGTACTCTCCCAGTAAGTGTATTATAGCAGTGCTGAGAAGTGCAGGTACTTGCCCATTAAATGTATTGCAGCAGTGCTGAGAAGTGCTGGTACTCTCCCATTAAATGTACTGCAGCAGAGCTGAGAAGTGCCAGTACTCTCCCAGTAAGTGTATTATAGCAGTGCTGAGAAGGTCTGGTACTTGCCCGTTTAAAGTATTGCAGCAGTGCTGAGAAGTGCTGGTACTTTCCCATTAGATGTGCTTCAGCAGCTTTTATTGGAGTGCTGTGGTTTCGCTTCAATAATAACAAACTATGGGGGTCATTACAACCCTGGCGGTCAAAGACCGCCAGGGTTGTTCCGATGGAAGCACCGCCAACAGGCTGGCCATGCTTCCAATGGTATTACGACCGCAGCAGAAGCGCCGCAGTTGCACCGCCGGGACCGGCGGTTTACCGCCACGGTGGTCCCGGCGGTTTTAATCTGCCAGGGCAGCGCTGCTTGCAGCGCTGGCCAGGGGATTACGAGTCCCCCTACCGCCAGCCTTTTGGAAAAGGCTGGCAGTAGGGGGAGTCGCGGGGCCCCTGGGGGCCCCTGCACTGCCCATGCCACTGCCCATGCCACTGGCATGGGCAGTGCAGGGGCCCCCTGACAAGGCCCGGTGCAGCTTTTCACTGTCTGCTATGCAGACAGTGAAAAGCGCAAAGCAAAACACAAACGCTGTGGGATAGCGTAATTGGATGGACGGAATGCGGAACCAATCAAACATTCACCCCCAGTCACAGATCTGGGTTTAATCCATCCATTATTTTGCTCACCATGCCACCCCAGTTTGAACCCAGCCATATGCAAATCAGTCTTGACCCTGTTCCTCATGGGAACAGTCCAGCCCGAACGGCCAGGCCAGGTTCTCCCTGGACCGGAAACAAGCATCCTGGGACCGGTTTCGGGGTTTCACCCCTCTTCAGCCAGGCTAGCTTGAATCCAGTGGCATAGTGAGCCCGGGACCCACGTCTGGGCATACCCGGCGCACTTAGGGCGGCAAAAGCAAAGCAAAACACAAACGCTGTGGGATAGCGTAATTGGATGGACGGAATGCAGAACCAATCAAACATTCACCCCCAGTCACAGATCAGGGTTTAATCCATCCATTATTTTGCTCACCATGCCATCCCAGTTTGAACCCAGCCGTATGCAAATCAGTCTTGACCCTGTTCCTCATGGGAACAGTCCAGCCCGAACTGCCAGGCCAGGTTCTCCTGCTTGTTTCCAGTCCAGGGAAGACCTGGCCTAGCAGTTCGGGCTGGACTGTTCCCATGGGGAACAGGGTCAAGACTGATTTGCATATGGCTGGGTCCAAACTGGAATGGCATGGGCAGCAAAAAAACGATGGATTAAATCCAGATCTGTGACTGGGGGTGAATGTTTGACAATGTTCAGCATTCCGTCCATCACTTGTTTTTGCATTTGTAGCCCTAAGTGGGAAGGGTATGCCCAGACGTGGGTCCTGTGCTTCCCATGCCACTGGATTCAAGCTAGCCTGGCTGATGAGAGGTGAAACCCCAAAACCGGTCCCAGGATGCTTGTTTCCAGTCCAGGGAAGACCTGGCCTAGCAGTTCGGGCTGGACTGTTCCCATGGGGAACAGGGTCAAGACTGATTTGCATATGGCTGGGTCCAAACTGGAATGGCATGGGCAGCAAAAAAACGATGGATTAAACCCAGATATGTGACTGGGGGTGAATGTTTGACAATGTTCAGCATTCCGTCCATCACTTGTTGTTTTTGCATTTGTCACCCTAAGTGGGAAGGGTATGCCCAGACGTGGGTCCCGTGCTTCCCATGCCACTGGATTCAAGCTAGCCTGGCTGATGAGGGGTGAAACCCCGAAACCGGTCCCAGGATGCTTGTTTCCAGTCCAGGGAAGACCTGGCCTAGCAGTTCGGGCTGGACTGTTCCCATGGGGAACAGGGTCAAGACTGATTTGCATATGGCTGGGTCCAAACTGGAATGGCATGGGCAGCAAAAAAACGATGGATTAAACCCAGATCTGTGACTGGGGGTGAATGTTTGACAATGTTCAGCATTCTGTCCATCACTTGTTGTTTTTGCATTTGTCGCCCTAAGTGGGAAGGGTATGCCCAGACGTGGGTCCCGTGCTTCCCATGCCACTGGATTCAAGCTAGCCTGGCTGATGAGGGGTGAAACCCCGAAACCGGTCCCAGGATGCTTGTTTCCAGTCCAGGGAAGACCTGGCCTAGCAGTTCGGGCTGGACTGTTCCCATGGGGAACAGGGTCAAGACTGATTTGCATATGGCTGGGTCCAAACTGGAATGGCATGGGCAGCAAAAAAACGATGGATTAAACCCAGATCTGTGACTGGGGGTGAATGTTTGACAATGTTCAGCATTCCGTCCATCACTTGTTGTTTTTGCATTTGTCACCCTAAGTGGGAAGGGTATGCCCAGACGTGGGTCCGTACTTCCCATGCCACTGGATTCAAGCTAGCCTGGCTGATGAGGTGTGAAACCCCGAAACCGGTCCCAGGATGCTTGTTTCCAGTCCAGGGAAGACCTGGCCTAGCAGTTCGGGCTGGACTGTTCCCATGGGGAACAGGGTCAAGACTGATTTGCATATGGCTGGGTCCAAACTGGAATGGCATGGGCAGCAAAAAAACGATGGATTAAACCCAGATCTGTGACTGGGGGTGAATGTTTGACAATGTTCAGCATTCCGTCCATCACTTGTTGTTTTTGCATTTGTCGCCCTAATTGGGAAGGGTATGCCCAGACGTGGGTCCCGTGCTTCCCATGCCACTGGATTCAAGCTAGCCTGGCTGATGAGGGGTGAAACCCTGAAACCGGTCCCAGGATGCTTGTTTCCAGTCCAGGGAAGACCTGGCCTAGCAGTTCGGGCTGGACTGTTCCCATGGGGAACAGGGTCAAGACTGATTTGCATATGGCTGGGTCCAAACTGGAATGGCATGGGCAGCAAAAAAACGATGGATTAAACCCAGATCTGTGACTGGGGGTGATTGTTTGACAATGTTCAGCATTCCGTCCATCACTTGTTGTTTTTGCATTTGTCGCCCTAAGTGGGAAGGGTATGCCCAGACGTGGGTCCCGTGCTTCCCATGCCACTGGATTCAAGCTAGCCTGGCTGATGAGGGGTGAAACCCCGAAACCGGTCCCAGGATGCTTGTTTCCAGTCCAGGGAAGACCTGGCCTAGCAGTTCGGGCTGGACTGTTCCCATGGGGAACAGGGTCAAGACTGATTTGCATATGGCTGGGTCCAAACTGGAATGGCATGGGCAGCAAAAAAACGATGGATTAAACCCAGATCTGTGATTGGGGGTGAATGTTTGACAATGTTCAGCATTAAGTCCATCACTTGTTGTTTTTGAATTTGTCGCCCTAAGTGGGAAGGGTATGCCCAGACGTGGGTCCCGTGCTTCCCATGCCACTGGATTCAAGCTAGCCTGGCTGATGAGGGGTGAAACCCCGAAACCGGTCCCAGGATGCTTGTTTCCAGTCCAGGCAAGACCTGGCCTAGCAGTTCGGGCTGGACTGTTCCCATGGGGAACAGGGTCAAGACTGATTTGCATATGGCTGGGTCCAAACTGGAATGGCATGGGCAGCAAAAAAACGATGGATTAAACCCAGATCTGTGACTCGGGGTGAATGTTTGACAATGTTCAGCATTCCGTCCATCACTTGTTGTTTTTGACAGTGAAAAGCGCAACACCGCCGGCTACATTTGGAGCCGGCCGTGATCCCCGCTGGGCCGGCGGTCGGAAACCAGGTTTCCGCCCACTGGCCCAGCGGGGATCTCAAAAGGACCGCAGCGGGAGTGTGGCTGCATTGGCGGCCGCCCGGCGCTCCAACCTTGGCGGGCAGCATTAGCCGCCCGCCAAGGTTGTAATGAGGGCCTATAATTATAACTAACGCAAAACATTTGTAACCATGTAGGTGTGCCATTACTTGTTTGGCTCCTATCATCTCTTCTGTGAATTCTTTCACAGACATCTTGGGGCACTTAAAATTATTTCCAGTTTGTAAGCCAACGCCTTTGTCTTTTCGGGTTAGTGTGCACCGGGTGAGGTTTTGCCTCTGGTAGCAACATTTAAAAAACACATGCATTATGCATTATGGGACTACTTTATGTCCATCATCGTCTAATTAATTAGTGGTTTAACTCCTCTTCAGTAAGCCCACACATTTGGTGACAGCATTACTGTCTTTTTATCACCTTTTGTTCTTTCTTTCTCACCGATATTATCAGTTGTTTTCACATATAAATATTTTTAACTATGTAAACAAAAAGGCCAGGGCACACCCAAAGTAAAATTCTGTGTGGTGGATCCAAGTGGTAATTCAAGAATTGAGTCGAAGTTCAACGAACAGGTGACACTGGATATTTATTACAGGTGAGAACAAGTGGTCAGTGTTCGTGTTTCGTCTCCTAGTACCGTGCCGGTCGCGTCGGTATCCGGCACAGTACTATTCTACGCTTAAATAGGCTTATTATGGCCCTCTTTGCTGCCTGTATTCCATATTATTGATCCACCGGGTCCGGCCGGTCGCGTCGGTATCAGGCCGGATACCGACGCGACCGGCACAGTACTATTCTACGCTTAAATAGGCTTATTATGGCCCTCTTTCCTACCTGTATTCCATATTATTGATCCACCGGGAGATCGACATCAATCATTATTTTGGAACCCCTTTTTACTTCTCTCTACGTACATATGTCTGCATAGCTGAAGCCTTGACAAAGTCTAGGAGACGAAACACGTGTCAGCTGTTTGCTGTTTGGACTTATGTTTGATGTGGTCATTGACTGGAACACTGACCACTTGTTCTCACCTGTAATAAATATCCAGTGTCACCTGTTCGTTGGACTTCGACTCAATTCTTGAATTACCACTTGGATCCACCACACAGAGTTTTACTTTGGGTGTGCCCTGGCCTTTTTGCTTACATTGTACAGGCAACCACTCACTGGTTCCAGTGTGTGGTCCTTTGACACCTGAGGTGGCAGGTGCATGGCTAGCCTGGCACCCTTGACTAGCTGTTGCTTGTAAAAGACTACTACTGATGGACATTAGATGAAACCTGTGTTGATGTGCGAGTGCCTTTGGCATTCTCCACCTTCTTTCGCTTAGATTTTAAATATTTTTAACTATAATTGTCATAATTCCCTTTTCTCTTGTTTAGGTTATAAATTGTACAGATATCCCTTTTTGTTTGCGAAACTATGTCCTGATGATGGCCCCAATCAAGTTAACCTTTGGGCTGAAACATGGAGCAATACTTATTCAATATGGACTGTTGAATGTTGAATTTTGTAATCCTTTATGACTTGTTCTCAGATTCAATTCATTGCATACTGTTGTTAAATTAATGGCAGCCTATTGCTCTGTATAGTTTATATCAGAATTTTTGTGTTTCTCCTAATTTGTCTTCTTTTATTTGCATTTTTTTCCCTTTGACCAATATTCTACTACCTGTATTATAACTCTTATTGAAAATTCCATTGGTCAGTTCTACTATAGTAGGGATTAACTGGGCATAATTGTTTTTCATGGGTGTTCATTTGCCTTTGTCTTGGGTTGTATTTGCGTGTTGGGCTTACTGTTTTAATATACATGTGCTGTAATTCATTTATATAGCATCACTCTTGGTGGCTGATGCTATCCTAAGTGAACTGTAGTCATTTGATCAGTATAAATACCCTGGTTCTTTTGGTAATTGGGTTGACTCAGTAAATTGACATTATTTCTTCAACCTTGGAAGCAAGGATATAATCTGCCAACTCAGTCCCATCCTTAATGCAGCCATCACCACATCCGCCTTCCCCAACGTATGGAAACACCCAGAGGTCAGACCCAACCTCAACAAATCCACCTCTGGCCCCAGCGAGCTCAAGAACTACCTCCCCATCTCGCTGCTTCCTTTCCCCGACTAGAGGAACACCAACTGCCTGAAGCTCAACACAGACAAGACGGAAGTGCTAATCTTCGGGAACAACTCCTCTCTCTCACCTGGTGGCCCGCTGAACTCTGGCACCTTACACACACTGACAGACCACGTCTGCAACCTAGACATCATCCTGGATAGAAAACTCACCCTGAAAGGCCAGATCAAAGCAGGCTCCTCCATCTGCCTCCACACTCTCTGCATGCTCCGTATGCACGAGGCACCGGCTGGACTATGGTGATGGACTATGCATAGGAATTACCACCCAACTCATGAAGAGGCTCCAGGCAACACAGAACTCAGCTGCCAGGCTCATCTTCAGCCTTCCCTAACACATCCACATCACTCTCACCTCAGGTACCTCCACTTGCTTTCCATACAGAAAAAAAGCCAGTTAAAAATTCTGACACACGCCTACAAAGCCCTCTGTGACCAAGGACCAGTGGCGTAGCGTGGGGGGTGCAGGGGGGGCCGGCCGCACCGGGCGCAACATCTGGGGGGGGGACTCGAGTGCTAAAATCCACGGGTTAGGGGGCGCAAATTACTTGCCTTGCCCCGGGTGCTGACAACCCTGCCCCGGGTGCTGACAACCCACGCTACGCCACAGCCAAGGACCAGCATACATCAACCATTACCTGAACTTCCACCAACCCTCCAGACACCTTCACTCCGTCCACCTCGCCCTCGCACAAACTCCCCGCTTCTGCTGTAGCCACAGTGGAGGCTGTTCCTTATACCCCGCTGCCAAGTCTTGGGATGTCCTTCCCCTCCACCACTGAACAGTGCCATCCCTCGCAGAGTTCAGGAAGGGACTCAAAACATGGCTTTTTGACGGATCACAGCAAACCTAATGCCTGGATACCTTTGTGGGTGAGCAGCCACGCTTACAAATCTGAGTTGATCGATTGATTGAAGGGCGCCTGCGTTGTAAGCAGGATTATTTTTGTGCAAGAAGGGGCTATGTGTGCTGCATATTAATCCCCTGAGGCATTTTCCTATTTCTATGTGTGCTGCAGAACATCTCCTCTCGTTACACCTCACCTGGTGAGGCGTAACAGTTATGGTGCATTCCCAGGTGTTCTACTTATGTTAAATGTGGGTAAATGTCAAAATCCCTGGGTATTATGTGGGACCACCCATGGAACACCTCCCTGGAGAAGAGTAGCGCAAAGAAACAATTATTGTTGCGTTGCATTACTCTCAAGCCATTCAGGGCCATGCAAGGTGGCCTTGCGTGGCTCGATATATCACATTTTAAGGGTTGCGTGGCTTTTGCACCCTATTGCGTGGTGCAAAAGCGAAGCAACTCTTTGATAAATTTGCCCCAGACTATTAATCTCACAATGAGATTCACTGGGATCAGGCCCAGGGAGAACGCCCCCATGTTAATGAAAACTGACCTACGTCCATCATGGCAAGCAATGCAAAAGTCTGGGTCCTTACAAGAGTCAAAAGAAGAATGATCATGGTGAGTCCTCTGGGAAATAATCCCAGAAGTCAGTGTCAACTGAAGTAAGTCCAAAGGCAATATCTTGTGTGTCAGATCCAGCAGAGTGGAGCAGAAGTCCTACCCTTCATATCTTGTCCATGACAACAAGAACATCAATGTAAATCTTGAAGGGCTTCACCCAGTGAGCCAACCTTGATCCTGACTCCCGTCAAATGCAAGGATCAGTAGAAACATAGACATGGCTTATAAGCACTTTCTCTAGGAAATATCAGTTTGACTTTTGCCTCAGAAAAGACAGTATCCTCCTCTGAGGACAATATCATTGCTGAATGAACACATTATGGAAATCAGGAGACTGAAGGGACTCATCGGGACATGTATGAGGAACCTCTCTTGACCATTGTAAAGTTGGACAACGGTGACATGAAATGCACTTAAACAGTTCTGATCTGAATGCTGATAGCATGCGTTGGAAGGAGTGTGTCAGGGCAGCTTCTGCCCTGCTCCCTAGCATTTTCATCTCTGAGCGAAGACCATGCGCCATTGCCTTGCTTCTGATCTGAGGTCAGTTCATTGCTCAAGGGCGCTCAAGTTCTTGAGATTCTTTGGAGCCAAAACTAATCAGCATATTGATGATGACACAGGAAGTGATGTGACATAACACCTTACTTTGATAACGCCAGTGGAAGAGACATTAGTGAAAATATAGAAATGATGGGTACACATGTAAATTGATACAAGTAAATCCAAAGTCACTAAAACAGTCACACTAATTAACATTACTCTAAGGGTATAATATGTGCAGTCAATGTGAACTATGGTAAATGTAGCACAGTAGGAGTGCTCACTAACGACTGTACCCTTTGATGAGAACAGTAACGATAATTTTAGCTGTGAAGTGCTACTCTGCACACAGTAAAAATCTGGTCAAAGTCAATTGTAAAGTTCTAATTCCATGCCCCTTCCCCCGACCATCCGCCATTTCTAAGATTCAGCTGGTGTGAGTAAGACTTCAGCATGACCTCTAAATATATGAGTGACACTCTTAATGAGTGAAACTTGAAACTTGAGCGTTCTTGGTTTGTGCATGTTGTAACTGATGTCACTGCAGAGGCACCACAGGCAACATGCATGACAATGCTACCAAGGCGTGTTGCACTCGCTCATCAACGTTGTGTAGACGGCAAGGGCTTGATTTAGATCTTGACTGTCTTACCGCTGTCCCACCATCACAACGGTCCCAAGTACTCTGCCGAGCTGACAGAGCTCCGCCCTCCATATTTTGATGTTAGCAGTTGAGAAACAAACCTCCACTACGGCAGTTCCCAGTCGTGGCTGTTAGTACTCGACCGCCATCAGGCTGGTGGGTTACTGCTGACTAGACTTAGATGTCCCCACTGTAATGGCAGTGTGATGGTGGCAGTTTTGCGACAGAGTAGGGTCCCCCATTGGATATATGTGTTGATATAGCTGTGTTTTATGCAATGTTTGGAACAACTTTTATCAACACATATTTCAACCCCAAGAAAAAAAAATACATGTACTTGCATGTATACTGACGGCTGGGTCTCGAGCGAAGAAGGTAGAGTGAAACACCTCTTTGTACAAATCCCACGTACTGCTCACCATCATGTTTGGTGACGATGGGGTCGGTGCCCTTCATGGTGGAGTGTCAGCAGCAATGCCATGACTCTTTCAGTCATGTTCCAGTTGAAAAGGTAAGTGGAAAAGGGGGAAAGGTGGGTTTTCACACCATTTTCCTCCCAATCCACCAGCCTTGTTGTGGAGGTATTCCCGCCTGGTAGGAAGACACATCCAAATCTGCTTGGCGGTAACAGTGGCTGGAGTCCCGTCCCGTTTCCTACTGTACCACCAACACAGGGTGGGATTCCTGGGGGGGGTTGGAGGGGGGTGGGACTGTGGCGGTCTTTCGTCTATGGTCCAGTTGACATCTAAATAGAGCGAGTTGACCGCCAAGCCAATGGAGGGGAAATCTGATGAAAAACCAATGGCAGGACCTGGACTGCCAAGATCTAAGTCAGGCCCAAAGTGTCTTATGATATAGGAGTTAGAATTACCACCTGGCTGTCTTTTTACCTGCACAACGAGAACATTAATGACCCAACCAGTGCAGAAAGGAGGAAAATCAACCTCCACCAGTATTTTTTTCCTCTTGTCAATGCACACTTAAATAGAAAATATAAATAAAAAGCACTTTAAATTGTGTTCTAGAGTTGCCTTAATGATCCATGACAAATAGTTAAAGACTGCTTAGCCATGTTAAAAATGAATGCAGATGATTTTATTTAAAGTCATATTTAAGTACCATGTACAGGCCTAATCTTAACAAATGAACAAATGGCCGGTATTTTTCTTTGGAAAGGTTGGCAAACCTAATACGAGCCTATATGACTGAGTGAAATATTTTCGAGTGGTAAAATACCTTCTTCGTCTTTCAGGTCTGGCACCGCAAACTCATTTTCATAATACCATCCACTATGTGAGAAATCTCTGTGTTGGTCAAACCTGATTGTTTTGTCTTATGAATGTATTGTGACAACAATATATTTCTTTATCTGTTTTCTTTTGTTTTTAAGTTTTATAAAAGAAAAGTTTATTAATAGTTAATACAATAATCAAAATATATAAATGCAGTTGATAATTTGAGTAAATAGTATAATAACAGTTCAGTTACATGAGAAAATTCTCGCTTAAGAAACAATGTATGTAAGTACATTAAATGTAACAGAAAACAATTGTTGGAGGTTTAGAACACTCTTCATTTCTAGGAAAATGAGTACATGAAGAGTAAGCCAAATAGTGTAGGTAATTTGGAATGAGTATCCATAGCATATCTCTTTTAATAGCGAGGGATAAAGGGGAGACATGAGCCCTATCTAGTCTGGTTATAGCATACACCATACCACCAAGCTTGAAAGAATAATTTAGAAGACTCCTTCTATTTAGTAATTTGTTGAAATGCAACAGCTAATAATAAATCTAAAATTAAAATATTTATTTTTTGATAATGAGACCATTCCTCTGCAAGTCTACCTAAAAATGTATTTGTAAAGCGTAAAGTGATTTGAATATTAAATATATTTATTTGACTCCATACTTTTATCCAAAACTGAAATGTAAAAGAACAATCAAATAGCATATGTTGAAGACCTGAGCATGGCCTATTACTGGACCAACAAGAGGACGAAAGACTACAATACATTTTATGTAAAACAATGCCGTAATTAATAATGTATTGTATACAAAAAATAAAGTTTGAATTGCACCAGCTGCTCTTGAGGATTTTCGTATTTTAATCCAACTTTATCCCATAAAGAAGTTGAAAAGGAAGAATCCAAATCTTTCTCCCACTGCAATTCTGTTGTAGATTTAGGTCTTTCATCAGGAGGAGCAGTAATCACCTGATAAATACGGGAAGCTGACGGGGACCGTAATAGAAGATTTTTAATTTGAGTAGATTGAACAGTAGATGTTTGCTGTGATGGAAAATCTTGATATGATCTATTTACAACATTTATTAAAGCATCATATTTTTTAGCAAAAGAGGACGGAAAAGAGAAAAGATGTTGTGCCTGTACAAAAGAAAGAGGAATCCCATTTTTGAATAGTTGGTGCACCCATCTTAACCCTCTTATATGCCATGTTTTCCAGTAAATAGTTTTATTATTCAAGTTGATATATTTGTTATACCAAATTGATGAATTAAGAAACTGCACTTTACTTTCATTATATGAAGCATAAATTGGCTGTAAACTTCTACAGGAGTTTTTCAAAATAGAAAGAGAAATAGAATCTGGTTTATGTGTTAGAGTTAAAACCTCCGGAAATAAAAAGGGGACAAAAAATGATCTTTCAACTTCAACCCATAGTAGTGAAACATTAGATTCATTCTCATTTAATAAAAAGGAAGCTTGCTTAAGGGAAAAGACTACATGGTATGAGCGAAAGTCTGGAAAATTAACCTCTCCTAAAAGTTTAGGTCTCATTAATTTTTGAAGGGACATTCGGGGTTATTTATTATTCCATAGAAATTTAGATAAAATAGAATTCATCTTCTTAAAATAATGACACAGGATATTAATTGGGATATTTGATAAATAAAAGAGGATTACAGGAAGCAACATCATTTTAAGAGAATCTAATCTACCTCATCAGGATAAAAATAGATGATTTCATTTAGATATGTCAGAGTTAAGAGTAGAAAATAATTGCAAGAAGTTATAGGAAATTGAATCTTTAAAAGAAGGGTTAAACCAAAGGCCCAGATATTTGAATATATCATTGTTCCAGTGGAATTTGGAGAATTTAAAATCTTCAGGAAGTCAGAATTTATTTAAAGGAAATATTTCATAATTATCTTTAATTCATATGCCGAAATAGAAGCAAAATTCTCAACTTCCAAAAAGAAAGTAGGAAGCGAAGATTATGGTTTTGATTTAAAAATTAAAATATCATCTGCATAGGCCAAAAATGTTAATGGTCTTTCCCAATATTGAAAACCATGCAGATTTTAATTTGCTCTAAATTTCATTAGAAAAGGTTCCAAAGTAAGAATAAACAAAAGTGGTGACAACGGACATCCCTGGCAAACTCCTCTATAAAGTGAGAAAGAAGAAGAGATGAGACCATTTAGAAAAATGGCTGCTTTAGGAGAAGAATATAATAATGATCATAGTTTTATGAGTTTAGTTCTGAAACCAAACACCGAAAGAGTCGCGAAAATAAAAAGGCAATTAACACGATCAAAAGCTTTTTCAGCATTCAGAGCAGTTATAGGTAGCAGATTTTCTTAAAATATTAAAGAATAATCTTATGTTATCAGTTAATAGGCGCCCTTTAAAAAAAACAAAAATTGCTCCTTAACAATTAACCCAGTGAGAAGAGGTTCCAAATGAAGAGATAGAATTTAGGAAAAGTTTTATAATCTAAATCAACTAGGGAAATTGGGCTGTAATTCTTACAGAACTTTGGATCTTTGTTATCTTTTGGTATAAGGCAAATTAAAGCATCTTGAAAAGAGCCTCTAGACAAGTTAGTTGTGATGAAACATGAAAAAAGTTGATATAATCTTGGAGCAAATGTTTAGAGAAATGCAAATAAAATTCTATAGTGAAACCATCCGGTCCTGGAGCTCTACCTTTTCTGATAAGATTTATTGCATTGAGAATTTCTTTAATGGGAATGTCTTTACCAGGAGCAGAAAATTCAGAGTTTGGAAGTGTAGGTGGATTAATAGAGGACCAATATTGAATAATAAGATCCTGCAAAGGGTGCAATTCTGGAGTATATAATTGTGTAAAGAAATGAACAAATTAATTTAAAATGTCACCATTTTTATGCAATAGAGAATTAGAAGTATTATAAATAGATTCTATCTTTGTTCTTTCCTTTTTAATTTTAAGTTAGTTTGCTAAATGTTTTCCTGACTTATTTTGGCCTCCATAATACCTAGCACTAGATTTAAGAAGATTATAATTAGCAATATCTGTCAAATGTTTATTAAAAGTAAATTTAGGTTGAAGTAACTCATTAAGACAAATTGTAGATTTGGAAGAGTAATATACATTTTCTAATTGTTTGATGCAATCCATGAATTGAAGTAATCTTTCAGTAGCAATTTTATTTTTTATTGACAACATAGGAAATAATAAAATCCCTAGATGCTGTCTTAAAAGCATCCCAAATAATCTGACCAGATAACTGAGGAGTATCATTATCTAAAAAGAACTGTGTTGCACATTTTTCAAAGAGTTAAAAAAAACTTGTATCAAAAAGTAAAGAATTATTAAATCTCCATCTTTTATGTGACTGGCTATGTGGTATAAAATCCAGGGCCATACTCATGGGAGCATGATCTGAGATTAATGCAGAGCCAATTTCTGAACCCAAAACATGTTGTACAAGATGCTGCGAGACAAATAAATAATCTATCCTAGATTGGGAAGAATGTGCAGGGGAGAAAAAGGAATAGTCCTGTAATGTGGGATTACATAATCTCCAAACATCCGTTAATGCTGTTTTTTAATTGTAGAGGTAAACTGAGAAAAAATAGTGGATGGTATAAATCTAGAATTAGAATTACGATTAATAAAAGGATCCATAATCATATTGCAATCTCCTCCAAAAATTAAATATTCATCAGAGAGATTATTTAACTTTGCTTTCTGGTTGAGTGGGATCATAAACATTGAACATAATTAAGGGCATTTTGTTAATGGACAAAGAAACAATAACCCATCTTCCCATAGCATCAAACTCTTGTGATAGAACAGAAACGTCTAAAGCTTTATGACCCAGTATAATTGCTCCATTTTTCCCCGTGCCAGGAGATGAGAAAACATGTCCCACCCATTGTCTTTTAAGTTTGGCCTTTTCATTATCGGAAATATGAGATTCCTATCATAGGGCAACATCAGCTTTTAATTTTAAAATATGCGTTAAAACTCTTTGCTGCTTTATTGGGGATCCTAAACCTTTAACATTCCAAGAAATAAATCTTATTGTCATTTAAAATGGAACTTTTATAATATATCCACAAAGATTTAAATATGAACCAACTATATATTTAAAAAAATTGAACAAAAAGAAACATAGTGATGTATAGAAGAAAGAGAGAATAAATATGAACAGGAAAGAGAAAAGAAAAAAAGAAGATAAGAGGAGAAATCATAAAAAGAAAAGAGGCGAAAGAACACAGCATATTATAGAAAGAGATATTAAAAATATAAATAAACATAACAAGTAATAAAAACATACCTACAAGACAGAACGAGGTGAGGGTGGTGAAACCACAAAAGGAAGATGATGCAATCTTAACTTCACGACTGCAGACACGAAGGGGAAGAGAGATCCAGCCTCACAACTTGCTACCACAGAAACTGGTACTTTGATGAAGTAAAATCTAAAAGGAGAAGAAACTAGAGAAGAACAGTTCCTTTAGATATTAAGTCATTCTTAATATTACAGAAACCAAAATGAGTACATCTATAATTTGAAGAACATTATAATAGTCAAGTCTCCCTTACTTTGGAAGTATCCATTTTTTCACATCTGCAGGTGTTTTAAAATTCTGCAGTAAAGCTGGATTGTCATATGTTGTTGTTTTATTATTGTAAGTCACCCTGAGCAGACAGGCATGAAAGAGACCATATCGAGCATTTAGGTCTTTGAGTGCTGGACCCATAACCAAAAATGTCTTTTGTTTGTCCGCTGTCGATTTAGCATAGCCCTGTGCAAAGAAGAGATTGGAGCCTGACTAGGCAATCCGACCTTTAGCTCTTGCTGCTCTGAGAACCTTTAGCAGATCCCAATATTCCAAAATATAAAGGGTTATAACTCTTGGTTTCTTTGATGTCAAAGTCATATGAGAAGGATGTCTAAGTCTATGTGCTTTTTGTATGTTTAAAGCTGGAGAAGTAGGCAGATCTAGAATTTTGGTCAAAAACGATTGGAAGAAAGATGTTGGATCCGATCCTTCAATTCCCTCAGCCAGACCATAAATACGGAGATTATTTCTTCTATTTCGATTCTCCATATCCTCTGCATGTTTTTTCAACAAAGCAACTTCAGATTGTAAAGATTTAATAGATGCAACTGAATCCTGAAGCACCTCCACCTTTCGTTCTATATGAGAGACTCTGTTCTCCACATGCAACCATTTATCATCAACTTTTGTGGTTGTTTATTAGTATCTTCCATATAAGGTTTAAGAGCTCTAATTTCCATAAGAAGTAACTCCATAGATATGGCATCAACTGCTTTAATAGATGACGAAGGGTCTTTCTTAGCTCTTTTATTGGTTGACGTAGATGATGTTACCGGAGGCTTGGATGATAATTTATTAATAACAGATGATGAAGAAGCAGGCGTTGAAGGTGCAGAAGAAATAATATAATGATTGGTAACTCTTGTGTTTTCCATATTTGATAATAGGGAAAATTAGTTAGATAAATCAATATTGCCAAAGCTTTTATTACATTGTACTTTACTGTTAGTCAATTGAAGATTTCTAGATCTGCCCATAAGCAAAATATAAAAATGTGAACAATATGAGGGAAAATATAGAGTTACACCAAATATGACTTCACCTCGGAAAAAAGTAGATTAAGATATGAAGCAATACTGAGTGGATTCATACTGAAATTAGGTTATAATGAGCAAAAGAACATTAAAATGCTCCAATCCACAAGGAACATCCCAGGCAATGGTAAATACAGGATAAAAAAAGAATTGTGAGGAGAAAACAAAAAAAAACCAAAATGGTAGTCTTAATCGTTTCCTCAGGTGACCACCATGATTTCCAATTAAATTATGGCATTTATACCTTGCCTATGAGTCACCTAGGGGGAGTCACTCTGTTCTACATATGTTCCCCCAGCATTTCCCACTTTCTGCTTGAAACAAAAATACAGATGACTGCGAGCCGGCCCCTTCGCCTCCTGCCGCCGTCACAGAGTTCACGGAAAGGCAGCCATCTTCTCCCAGCAAAAAAAAAAGCCCCCTTTATCTGTTTTCTAAGTGAATCTTTGTTAGGAGGAGGTGGTGAACAAAACATGCATGCCAACAGACCCGATTTAGACAGGGTGCTCCTGGTTTTTAAAGCTAAAACTACCTTTATTTTACTTGACTTCTGCCTAAAATTGCCTCTGCTTCAAAAGAAGTCAGTGGGTAAAATACATTCCCCAATTCTTTTATGAAATCTCGAACTTTCCTTTCTAAAATGTTTGCATGGTTGACATGTATGACAAAGCATACATGCCAGCATTCTGAGAAGAGGGAGATTAAAAAAAATTATGGGGTCTTAATTTTCCCCATTGACGTACATAGAAGCAGGAGGCAGTACAAGTAATTCAATTTTTGCATTAAAAAATCAGTCTCTCCCACCTGAACCGGGTTAAGTGGCATGTATGACAAAGCAGCACATGAAGAGACATAAAATCTTTGGTTACAAAGCTAGGTAAACAGAGGCCTCTGGTTTAATATTTTAAGAAGCAAATAATACCCTCAAACCCAAATCCAATACTCAATTTGTGTAAAGTGTCATACAGTTGTTTGAGGATATGCAGCTGTATTAGATAGAAAGAAGAGCCGACACGAACAGGAAAATTAGCAAAAAGTGCAGTTTAATTGTAGCATTTGCCCACATTTTCATATATTCAATTAAATACAGGTCCTCGTGCTTTATTCTGCTCTTTTTGCATTTCTTGACCTCTGCTTTGCCTTTACACTCTTCTCCACGTATCTTTTGCCACATTCTCTCCTCTACTCACTTTTGGCTTGCCACCCGCATCCCGCCATTTCCTCCCTCCCGCCTCCCAGTGCCCCTCCCACCTACTTAATGGAAGCTATGAGGTGGCTGCACCGCTGGGGTGCCACAGACAAGCCTGTCTGTGCCAGTCCACGCCTGAACTGTGCCCAGCCCCAGGAACCCTGGACCTCCCACGCTACATCGCCGAGGACCTCCTGGCCCGTGAGCCTGGATGCCATGTCAGATACTGCTTAACCCCCTCCCCTCAAGCAACCAAAGGACCCTTCACCTGCCGACACGGCCGCTTCTCCTACAACGCAGGGCTGCCAGCCCACAGAGTATCCTGTGCTGCACCCAAAGGGAAGAAGACAAACAACCCAGAGCCACTTCAGTACATCCTGCTCAACACCTGATCCCTCTGCACACAAGCCACGGACACCCGTGATACCATCACTTCCCTCTCACAGACATAGCCTTCATCATCGACACCTGACTCAACCCTTCCTCGAACCCCGACATAGCCACCGCAACACCCGATGGCTACAAGATGATACACCAAGACGGCAAAATAAACATGCTGTAAGCATCACCATCATCTTCAAGGATACCATCGGATGCATCACTACCAACAATGACCCAACACCTTTCATGGAACACCTTCTGCGACACCATCCCCAACATCATCTTCCCTCTAGCCAATGACTCCAACCACTACATCCTTTTCGGTAACCTCAACTTCCACATCGACAACTCCAACAATGCTAACTCCACCACTCTCCTGGAGAACATGAGCAACATCGGCCTCGCCCAACTGGTCACCAAACCCACACACAAAGCCAAACATACACACAACCCCATCTTCACCTCCAGCAACAGAGTCAAATTCAGTCACATCACAGAAGTCACATAGTCCAACCTCACCATCGTTCACTTCACCTTCTCTGATGCACGCATACCATCACCAAGCACCAGAGCTCAAATCACTGCAGCTGAGGAAAGGTAACAGAGACAAATTGGATTCAGGCCCTCTGCACCTCCCAACCAAAGGCCACGTGAGACCTAGAACAGGCCGTCCAGAACTTCTTCACCTGAATCACCAAATACACCAACAGAGTCGTCCCGCTGAAGCCAGCCAGAACCAACAAACCCTCAGGAAAAGCCAGCCTGTACCCCCCAGAGCTCATAACCAGCAAGCGCAGCTGCTACTGGCACGAGAAACAATGGCGATCCACCAAGAACCCTTCCAACAGAGCTGCCTACAAAGCAGCCCTTAGCGACTACCACCAGCAAATCAAGGCAGCCAAGAGAGCACCTGTCACTACCCACATCAACACAGAAGCCAACCACACAAAAGAACTGTTCAAAATAGTAAAAGAATACTCCAACACAGTAGCCACAGAGAAAACAATCCACCCTTCCCAAGAACTCTGCAACACCTTTCTGGACTACTTTCATAGGAAGACTGCCTCCATTTACAACAACTTCGACCCTCAGCCCACAGTTCTCAACTTCAGCAGCCACGACCAACCAGCCCACACCAGTTGGAAGATCACCACATGGACACCACTCACTACACAGTCCACCTCGGCCATCATGTCATCCACCCACTCCGGAGCGCCCACCGACCCATACCCCCACCACTTGTTCAACATTTGAATCAATCACATCAACACAGAACTCACCAGCATCCTCAACACCTCTTTTTACTACAGCACTCTTCCCGGACAAATGGAAACACACAGAAATCAGACCCGTCCTAAAGAAACCTTCCACCGACCCCAGCAAACTAAAAAATTATCAACCGATCTCTCTGCTCCTCTACCCTGCCAAAGTACTCGAGGAGGCCATCAATCAACAACTTACCGAATACTTGGAACAAAAGAACCTGCTTGACATCTCCCAATCCGTGTCAACCACAGCACTGAGACCGCACTCATCACAGCCACACACGACATCAGAACTCTCCTCCAGCTGCATTCAACACTGTTTCCCACCACACCCTCATCCACAGACTCCACAACATTGGCATACAGGAGAAGGCCCTCAAATGGATCGCCTCTTTCCTGATAGTACATACTTGGAGCATACAGCTGATTCCCTTCACCTACAAACACAAGAACATCATATGTGGCGTACCCCAAAGAATGTGTGAGTGTGTGCGTGAATGCGACTGTTTGTGTAGTGTTTTTACGTGGGTGTATGCATGTGTGAGAATGCGTGTATGAATGGAAATGTGAATGCGTGTCTGCGTGTCAGTGTGAATCTGTGTACAGATGTGTGCAAGAATGAATGGATGCATGCGTGAATTAATGCATGTATGCCTGTGTGAGTGAGTGTGTGTATGCGTGTCTGCAGGTGTGCGTGAATGGGAGGTGGGTTGGAAGGGGGGAGCGTAGATGGAGAGGGGTTGGGTGGCGTCTGGGAAGTGTTTGGGAGTGGGTGAGCCTCCTACCAGTGACGGGGAAGGAATTCCCTGTCATTGGTAGGGCCTACCGCCGTGGCGTAGGCAGGGTCAAAATGCCACTGGCGGTACAATAGCGGCCGCCGGGCTGGAGATTCTGATCTCCGGCCCGGCGGCTGCTACCGCCATGGCGGTTGGACTGGTATATTGGCGGGTTGGTTGCAGCCAACCCGCCAATGTCATAATGTGGCGGTATGTACCGCCAGCCTGTTGGCAGTACTACCGCCACATTATCACCGACCACCAGGGTCATAATGACCCCCTTAGTGCCATATGTACAAAGCATTTGTTCAGTCGCAAATGGACCGATTCACAGAATCGTTTGGAATGTGCAAAGCACAAATTGCAAGTCCATAACTTGTTACTGCATCGCAATTTGGGTTTTGCAATTCAGTTTAGAGAAGGGGCGTGTTGAGGGCGTCCATTCCTAACTACGAATCTGAAAAGTATGTACGAATGTCTTGCGACCAAAATGCAGTTGCACAACATTTGCAGTTTACTGCCACTTGGAAGTTGGTGGTAACCCATTTGCAAATGGGAAGGGGTCCCTAAGGAAATGGTTGGGAAAATAAATATTTTTTAAGAGCAGGCAGTGGTCCCACAGAACACTGCCTACTCTTAAAAAATTAAACTTAAACATTTAATTTTTTTTTTTTAATCCATCCCATTTTCCTTTCAGGAAAACTGGGTGTGTTTAAAACAAAAAAGATTGCTTTATTTAAAAAGAAATCACAGACATGGTGGTCTGCTGAGCTCAGCAGGCCACTATCCCTGTGATGGCTGCGATTCCTAATGGGTCGCAAATTGCGAACTACCTCATTAAGATTAATAATGTAGGACTATTTACAACCCACTATGAATTGCAAATGAAACTCTAAAGGGTTTCATACATTTGAATTAACGATTTCCTAATTGCGATTCACAGGAAATTGCAATCAGAAAATCGCTAATTCAAATATTGAAACATGTGGCCCTAAATCCCATTGTTGCTTTCAGTTCCTCTGTGTTTACAGAATATGACCAGGCAATAAGCAGACCGTAACCCTTACTGCAAGCTGTTAGGTAACCTTCAGTTGTGCGCACACTCCCCTTTGCACCCACAGAGGAGTGCAGCGCCAGTGCAAATTACATTTATGGGGGTTTTGCATGGACAATTTTCACCACCTCTAACCTGCCCCAAATCAGGTTATTTGCACAACTCTGAACCGGGAGAACTTGGAAGATGTGCAGTGTGCATTGCCACAATCAATCAATCATAGCATTGTCTAGCCCAACACTATCACCCCTAAGGGTATCTGGCACTGAGCGTGCCATGTCTCCCTCAAAAAGCTACGTCTTGAGTCTCCTTCTGAAGTCTGCCAGGGAGGGGGCTGTTCGGAGGTGGAGGGGCAGGCTGTTCTGGGAATTGGCTGCTATGTAGGAGAAGGAGTGGCCCCGCTGTTGCTGCGAGGGATGCAGGGTGTGTGTGTGAGGTTGAGCGTGGCAGAGCGTAGTTCCCTGTTGGGACATAGAAACTCAGTCGGTGGTTGATGTAGGATGGCCCTAGGTTGTGGAGAGCCTTGTAAGCGAGTGTGAGGTTTTTGAATTGATATCTCTTCTGGACAGGGAAGCCAGTGGAGGTTCTTGAGGTGTGAGGTGATGCTAGAAGATTTGGAGAAGTTGAGGATGAGTCTGGCTGCGGTGTTCTTTAGAGTCTGGAGTCTTGTGAGTTCTAAGGATGATACTCCAGTGTAGAGAGTGTTGCCATAGTCGAGGTGGCTGGTGACCAGGGCATGCATGATGATCTTTCTGTTGTCGGTAGGGATCCATCTGGAGATTCTCTGGAGCATGCAGAGGATGTAAAAGCAGGAGGAGACAACTGAGTTTAATTGTCGATTTATGGATAGTTGGCAGTCGAGGTTGATGCCGAGGTTTCATATGTGGTCTGATGGAGAGGAGGTTGGTCCGAGTTCTGCTGGCCACCAGCTGTGGTCCCACATGGAGGGGTTCTTCCCAAAGATCAGGACTTCTGTTTTTTCAGTGTTTAGTTTGAGGCAGCTGTTTTTCATCCATAGGCTGCCTATGCTTTATTTAAAACAAAGGAACTTTAATTGCACTACTATCCCGTTTGACCTGCATACTTTCAATACGCCTGTGTTAAATTACATTGGGTTGATCCAAGGACATTTGCAACTATATTTTATGTGCTCCTGGGTAGTTTTCATTATTAGGCTTCTTTCTAGGGTTTCCCTGTATTTCTTGACTCTGTTTGGGTGGCTTGGTGTCACTACCGGTTGAGCACTAGGGTCTGACAAATCAGTACACACTCAGGACTTGAGGGAGTGCGGATAGGTCATCCCACAGCAAACTTTTTTGTTTTTCATCCATGTTGCTACGTTGGTCATGGCGCTGTGAAAGTTGGTTTTGGCATTGTGGGGGTGTTTGGTGAGTGAGAGTATTAGTTGAATGTCGTCGGCCTAGGAATCCATAGGATCTGACGATGTCTGCAAGGGGGGCTTAGAGATGTGGTCCTAATTGTGCGTTTTACTGTGCCATTAGGCTTGTGACTATTTGTAGGGTTCAAACAAGCTTCTTTTACCCCATTCAGTTCAAACTTCTGTACATTTTCATTCTGCAGATATGCTGCCATTTTAAACTTTTTTTAATGCAACCCCCATTTTCATTTCACTTTTTCTTTGTTTGCGTTCCTTCACTCATACTGCGTTGTTTATTACCCAGCTGGCTCTTGGTTTCAGCTCCTACATTTTTGTCAATGTATTTCTTTTACAATAGCCATTTGGGCTTTGGTTATCCTGAACAAATTTTTAATTCATGGACAGGAAAATCTACTAACCATAGGTGGGTTTTAACCAGCTCAAAATATTTCCACCTTGTATGATCAAAATACCCGGACTTTTTTCATCTTTAATGAACCACTTAGGTGAGTGCTGTACTCTGCAATGCCAACACTAAGACCCTTATTAAGTGCGTCTCAGAATTACATTTTTGTTCTGGGTCAAACTCCTAAATACCACACTCATGACGCAAGTGAATGGGTCCCTGTCAGAACTGTTCAGGCTAGAAAGGGGAACAAGCCAGGAATGTCAGCGGTGCAGAATGGATGTGAAGGAGTTTAACCCTTTAAAACAGCAACAAAGTGACCACGCAACAAAAGAAAAATCCTACACCAACTTAGGAAAATAGAGTAAAGTTTAATAATTTATTTGAAACCAAAATGACAAAAAATCCAATAGGCAGAGCCGTAGATATGCAGTTAAAAAGATTTAGCATAGGTATAGCACCTTCAAGCACAAATAGTGATTTGGCAAATAGTGATTTGGCTCGTGGTTATCTAGGTTTGCAAGACCAGGTGAAAGTAGCAAGTTCAGGCAGATTGTGATGGAGCACAGGCCGAATGCAGGTTAGTCCAGCAGAAAAAGTTATTTTCTCAGAGTCTTGCGTGAAGAGTTTAGTTTGTAGTGGAGGAGGCCACAAAGGACAGGGAGAGCTCTGCGGGTGGTTATCGCTGTAGCACGAAGAGCAGGCTAGGCCTTGAGGGCAGTTTCCGCTGTATCAGAAAGGTCCTGTTGGGTTTCATGGGCAGTTGTTGCTGGAGCTTAGCACTGGTGGTCACCGCAGGCTGTCGATGCTGTAGTGTGAAGTGCAGGTCTCGGGTTTACTGATTGTCGCTGGTGATCACAGTAGCACGAAGGCTCGGGTTCACTGGAACTTCATGTTGATGGTCAGTCCATGCTGTTGGCAAGATCTTGCTGCAAAGAAGCCTGGTTGTGATCACAAAGAGCCCAAAACATCAAGATTTCTTGTTTTCTTCCTAGAGGAACTTACCTGATGCCACTCCAAGGGTCCAGGACATGGGAGTTATCTCTTGGGGATCTGGATCGCACTCCAGCAGAGGCCAGCAGGGCTCAGGCAGATCCAGTTGTAGGTCGGGGCAACTCCAGTGAAGGAAATCAGCTGGGCACTTCCAGTGAGGTTGATATGTCCCAATAGCTTAGAACAGGAGGTCAGTCATCTGATCATTGGCATCACATCAGAGAGCCTGAAAGGAAAGGAGCAGGTCCATTCTTCCTTCTTACACCACAGGGCAGGCCTCAAGCAGCAGGGTGGTCTTCTGGCAAAAGGACAGTCCTTCTTCTGTAGTATTCACAGGTCCAGGAGCGTACTGAAGAGGGGTTGAGAGTTCAACTTTTATACCTGGTGCTGCCTTTGAAGTAGGAGAAGCTTCTGAAGCTTCCCATCACAGAAGTGTCTAGAATTTCCTGCCTCACTGCCCAGGCTCCACTGGGTCTAATTCACAAAAGGCTAGTATGAAGTTCTTTGTGTGGGCACTGATGCAGAGACTTTGAAGTACAAGTAGGGCTGTGCTCAACTCCTCCTCAACCTACTAGAGTTGGTCCATCCTGTCAACACCTAGTCCCTCTATTGTGTGGCTGTCTGGGAAGAATACACAAAGACCAACTGCCAACTATACCTTGTCATGTGATCCAGGGAACAGTCTGCAGCCACCAAATGCTTAGGACAGGAACATGTCAACTCTCTGAACATGGCATTTTCAAAATTGTAACTTAAAATCCAACTTTATCAGTAAAGAGGACTTAAAATTACAATTTCTTAGACACCAAACATGATATTTCTATCTGCTCCCAAGCAAAAATTACCACTTGTTAAATGTAATAAGGTCACCCAGTTATATTCTATGGAAGAGGCAGGCCTCACAGTAGTTTTTAAATATGATGAATCTGACATATGGGCTGTTTAGGGCCTGCCCTAAGGGTGACATATGTATTATAAAGGGAGTTTTAGGTTTGCCAAATGGGTTATTTTCGAATTGGCAGCCCTTTAAACACATCTCACGCCCAGGCCTGAGAGATGTTTTAAAGGGCTACTTAAGTGGGTGGCACAAGATGTGCTGGAGGCCCACTAGTAGCATTTAATTTACAGGTCCTGGGTACATGTAGTACCACTTTACTAGGGACTTATACATTTGTTGTGCTAATTCAGTATAAGCCTGTTTTAGGGATTGAACACAAGCACTTTGGCACTGGTTGGCAGCAGTACATCACATAGAGTCCTAAGGCCAACAAAAACACATTCAGCAAAATAAGAGGGATGAAGGCAAAATGTTTGGGGGTGACCGTGTAGAGAGGGCCAAGTCCATCACTTGCCTTACCCACTGGCCCCTTCTGCGTTGTGTTGCTTTCTCCGTCCCCACACGTTGTGTTGCTTTTCCTACCCTCCAGCCTCACCTTCCGCATTGTATTGCTTGTCCTACCTTTCATCTGAGTTGTTGTTTGCGTCATTGTTGTTGCTTGCCCTGTTGTTGTTGCTTGCCTCACCGTTCTTGCTTGCCCCATTGTTGTTGTTTGCCCTGTCCCCCCCAGTCCCATCCTGGGTTGGGTTGCTTGCCCATTCCCCCGCCCTCTTCTTGTGTTGTTTTGCTTACCCCTTTATTGCTACTTACCCCGTGGTTGTGCTTGCCCCGTCGTTGTTGCTTGCAGCATTATTGTTGCTTGCCCTATTGTTCTTTGACTGAGCCCCACAACTCTCCTCCCACATAGTGCTGCTTGCCCCATCCCCCCACATTGTATTGCTTGCCCTGTCCTCCCACCCCATCTTTTGCATCATTGTGGCTTGCCCCATCGTTGAGGCTTGCCCCGTTGTTTTTGCTTAACCTGTCGTTGTTGCTTGTTCCTCCCGTGTTGCTTGCCCTATCCCTCCCACGTTGTGTTGCTTTCCTCGCCTTCCCCTCTCCCTCCTGCGTTATTGCTTGCCCTGTACTGACACTCACCTCTGATTGCCTGTCCCTGCTGCACGCCGCTCTGTTGTTATTGCTTGCTCTGTCTTTGTTGCTTGACCTGTTGTTGTTGCTTGCCCTTTTGTTCTTGTTTGCCCTGTTCCTCCTGTTCCCTTACCAGGTTGTGTTGCTTTTCCTGTTCTCCCGCCCTCCTCTTGCACTGTGTTGTTTGGTCCGTTCTCATCCTGGCACCTTTCCTCCCCCACCCACATTTTTGTTATTTGCTCCATCCCCTGTCCTCCTGCATTGTGTCACTTGCCCCATATCTCTGCCTCCCTGCGTTGTGTCACTTGCCCTTTCCCACTTCTGGTGTTATGTTGCTTGCCCTGCCTTCCAACCAGAAAAAAAGCTATATTGCACTGCCAGCTCTGGCCACGCCTTGGCACTTTTTCCCTAACTTTTAGCTGTGCTGTATGCCAGCCGCCCTGCTGTACAACATAGCTAAAACAATTGACAAGGTCAATAGCTCTCACATAGCAAGACCTTTTGGCTTTGCTATTGTTTGGTGAAGATTAAGGCTAAAGCCTGATACCTCGCTTAAGAGATTAATTTGTTTTATAAGCTCTGGAAGAGACTTTTTTGGATGCACAAAACACCAAGATGTTGCCCTTGTATAGGGAAGGTTTGTGCAGGATGCATCAAGTGGCAGAGACAAGACTGCAAGTCGCTCGGCTGGGGTATTTAAACCTTGTGCATTCAGACTGATAATGTTCAGTATGCCGTTTTCCTGCAGCATGTTCAGGCATGTAGGTTGTTGTCTGAGTACCGCATTTAGGTTGTGGCCGTTGATGCATCTCAGGCCGGGATGCTGTGGATAGGACAATTCTGGAATCATTGAGTTTAACTTCCCAGTTTCCTTTAACTTTTAACAACCAAGACCAAACCCTGCCCCTCCACATAACGGGTATGGTTAGAGTCCATCCTTTGAGGTTCAGGCTCAATTATTTGGGGTTCTGTCAGGTCCTGGAAGGATTATTCCCCTCCCCCAACAAAAAGTGCCTTGGTACTGAGCACGTGCTCAAGACATACGTCTGACATCTGAACCAGTGGCTCACACCCTCTAGATTTACTTGCTCCCAACTGCAGCATTCTATGTCTCATTTATGTTTTTGATCGCTGCTCACCTTTCTTCAGCAATCATGGTGATTTCTGTTTTTGCTGCTTGATGTTCCTGCGCTGACTACGCCTGAGTGTCTGTTCGGAGCTCCTCCCTCCCTTTGGCTTAAAACCATCTTGCTCCAGCCCTTTGTTAACCCTGTTAGCTAACCAACTATATCCCAACACTGCAGCTTCGCTGGATCCTTGTCAGTCAAGTCTGACAGATATTACCTGAGTGGGGTATTATACTCCTTATTCAGTCGTTCTGTCACCAACCTCTGCTCAAGGACATACAAATCCTTAGACTCCATCCCTCTCACTCACTCATTTCAATAATGCAATGGGACATGAATCAAAGTTTCAAACCGAATGCCATTTGCTCACTTGCTTTCTATGTATTTCTGGACGTACTGAGCAGCCTTCTGCCCAGACCGTCTGACTTGACTTCCTTTGTTAGCTAAAAGTTCATCTAATCAGCTGTAGACATTCGCTGAATGAGTGCAGAACCTCCAATGGAGAAGCGACACGTGAAAGTGGCTGCCTTATGCACACCATTCAAAGCCTGTGCATTACAAGTGATCTCAAAGCTCAGAAACCAATCCAAATATCTTGTACTTCTACATACACGTGCATAAGCCCTTCTAGAACCTTTGCAGCTGGAATCTCCTTTCCCAGAGGCAGCTGTCTATGCTGCCATCCTGAGCTTTCCTTCTTTAAGTCTATCATTTCTCTCTCCATTTCTTTCTCTTTTTCCCTAGCTCTCTTTTTTTTTAGTCCATTCCTACTGTTTCCCACCTCGTGTCTCCTTCTCTGTTGTTGCTAGCAAGCTAATTACAACTTCTCCATCACAAACTCTCTGGCCTTCTCCTCTTCCTCAGGGCGCATCACGTGCCAGGGACATGCCGGCCTCTCCTCCTGGACTGTCCCCTCCTGCTGGGCAGTTCAGGCTTCTGAGGCCTTTAGGCTCTTCCAGTAGACGCTGCAGGGTTTACATGGTATCTACTCACCTTTGGGAGACTGTCAGACAGACACCAGTCCTGGTTACACAGCTCTCCGCAGGATTTTATTCCTTGGTCAAACTTGGGACTGGAATAAAGTGAGGTGGTTTGGACCCCCCTCCCTGTGTACACATATTCCACATAGAGTATGCAGATCTACTGTCTAAGACTTAGGAACCAGTTTGGGGTGGTTCTTCTTTCAAATGTCAATTCCAGGGTTCTCTCCAGACACAGCCTTTGTGGACAGTGAGGATCTGGAACAACATCCCTGTATCCAACAGGACCGCCCCAAAGCTACTCCAGCGCAGGAAAGAGTTGAAGACTCACCTCTATAAAGAACACACCATCCCAGTGAGTTAACTGTCCACAACCCTTTCTAATTTCATTTTACTCAGTGATTTTATGCTTCTCTTTTATCCTGTACAGCACTCTGCTGCCCTCTAGCTCTATTGTATTGTATTGTAATCATATTTATATAGCGCTTACTACCCCTGACGAGGCGTCGAAGCTCTTTTCGATGAGTAGCACGCTACTCCGGTATCCAACGAGAATTAGTGATGGATTAGTATAATTTAATAATGAGTACAGTTTTAGTATTATTATGAGTTAATTTGAGTTGCGGTTATGAGAGTTTGTTAGTTAGATTGACTGGAGTAATGGAGGGGTGGAGGAGGAAAGAAATCTAGAAGTGTTAATTGGGAGTATATCCTTCATTTACTCAATCCAAAGGCTTGGGATGAATAAAAGGGGGACGGAGGGGAAAGAGGATGTGGAAGGGTTAGGGAGAGCATAGTAGCAGGGTGAGATGAATGCAGTAGAATTTAGTAGGGTTGTGTGGGAGGTCACAGAGGTAGAGTGAGGTTTGGTGAGTTAGATGTGGAGGTGGAGGGAAGAGCTTAGGCAGAGATATTTAGGAGATGAAAGTGGTCGAAGGGATTTGGGATGAGTCAGAGTGAGAATGGAGGATAGTTTGATAGAGACATGACATAAGAGTGATGAGTAGATAAGTGTGATAAAATGAGAGCAGAAATTCATAGATATCTAGTATAACAACCCAAAAACCAGGAGCCATGCAATGATCCACAAACATGCCAGGCACAGAAACAACATATACACATACATACACATATATATATATATTTATACACACACACATGAATACACACACATATGCACATACAATACATAATTAGAATCATGGGTAAAAAAATACTTAGTCAGACAGGTTTAAAATAGTGTGTGTGTATTTTATTGTTATGACAGTAGCAATACATATTTTCCAAAGAAACTATAAATAAATAGAAATACATATTTTCCAAAGAAACTATAAATAAATAGAAATATACATATAATCTGAAAAAAATAATTATCCACATAGGCATATGCAGTTCATAGTTGTTTGAAAAAGGTGGTTATGAAGGAAAGAGTCAACTCTTGAGTAGTTTTCTGAAGACAAGAACGTTATCTGTGGCTCTTATAGTTGGGGGTAATGAATTCCATAGTTTGGCTGCTTGGACGGAGAAGGATGTACCACCTACAGTCTTTTTTTTGTATGGTGGTGTTCTAAGGCGGGGTGCCAGTCTTGAGCGGAGGGTTCTTTGTTGGATGTATTTGGTAATTTTCTTTCCGATAAAAAGCGGTCCTGTTCCATGTATAGCTTTGTGGGTGATACAAAGCAGCTTGAAAGTGCATCTTCTGGCAACGGGTAACCAGTGTAGTGCTCTCAAGGCAGGGGAGATGTGGAAATACCATATACATACTATGCATATAGCAATGGGGCAGGCTTCAAGCTGCCATAACATGGGCACAATAAAGCGTGAGTTTTCTGCACCTCTCTGTCATCAGCATTCCTAAGGCTGTGATCAGATACAGACAAAACAGGCAGGACCTGACCTAAAAACTTGTTCTTGAACAACAGACACTTTGGTCCCACCCTCCACCCCCACTATTAGACATCAGTGCTTAGAAAGAACTAGTTATCAGTTCTTTGCTAAAAGAGCCTCTTGTACTTTCTATAGGTAGGTAGTCTGCTCTCCATCCTCCTAACTCCTACACAAACTCAGTGTGTGGATGTCAACTCTCCATTCACAGGAATGCAGGCAGTACGCTTCCACTGTCTGGAGAAGCGGCATCCTCCCTCCATCTTGTTCCTTGTTAAACAGGAAGCATTCAAAATTGAACCCACTGACTTAAGTATACAGACTCATGCTAGTACAGTCCTACCAACACATCTGTGCTACACACTCACTACACACACATACATACACAGTCCTACCACATCTGTGCTAAACCCTCACTACACATACACACACACAGTCCTACCATCATATCTGTGCTATACACCCACTACACATACAGACAGAGTCCTACCACCACATCTGTGCCACATACTCACTACACACACACATACACACACAGTCCTACCAACACATCTGTGCTACACACTCACTACACACACACATACACACAGTCCTACCACCACATCTGTGCTACACACTCACTACACATACATACACACAGTCCTACCACCACATCTGTGCTACACACTCACTACACATACATACATACATACACACACAGTCCTACCACCATATCTGTGCTAGACACCCACTACACATACAGACACTCAGAGTCCTACCACCACATCTGTGCTACACTCACTACACATACACACACACACAGTCCTACCACCACATCTGTGCTACACACTCACTACACATGCATACACGCACAGTCCTACCACTATATCTGTGCTAAACACCCACTACACATACAGATACTCAGAGTCCTACCACCACATCTGTGCTACACACTCACTACACATACATACACAGAGTCCTACCACCACATCTGTGCTACACACTCACTACACATACATACACACAGTCCTACCACCACATCTGTGCTACACACTCACTACACACACACACAATCCTACCAATACATCTGTGCTACACACTCACTACACACACATACACACACAGTCCTACCAACACATCTGTTCAGGGTAGGAACAGTGGTGTGGCAGCTTTAGTTTATAAATGGAGGTATAAAAAGAGCATAGATGACACATGCCCATTCTGTTGGGAGAAAAGGTTACAGTGTGCCACTTGGTAGCTGCTGTCTGAGTTGTTCCTTGTGGTCTAGCTGCATCATGTACGGCTCAATGCCTTGTACAGAATGTCCTGTGTCTTCCAGTCGTACATGTCCTTGCCGATGAGCATCTTCTGTGGGTGTTCTTGGTGTCACTCTCCTGCCTGGTGTTTTGGTGTTAAGTTTTCACAATCAGAGCCCCAAACATAGAGGGGACATCTGGATGGGTGCAGCCTGTATCTGCCTTAATCACAGTCAGTTCCTTGTGCGTACTCAAGTGCTGTTACTCTATGATACCACAACACCAGCAAGAGTGGTAATCTTCAGGGTATGAACTCCCGAAGCAGGATGTGGAGTCTTTCTATATCCGAGCAGCTGGGGAATCTTTCTGTATCTGAGCCTCAGCCAAAGTATTTATCATAATGCACCAAGTCGATTCCACACTGGGTTCAACTTCAAAGCCCCTTGTATAAATATATATATTAGGACTTCCGAGTCCAACAACATTACAGTATTTATAATTCCACCCTATTTCCCCAGAGGCAACTGGTAAGAAACATTTATTTTGCCTAAAAGAATTCTCATACTGTATAAAGAAAACATTTCTAAAAAAATGAAAAAGTGGGAATATATTAATTTTCTATTTATGATAGCTTAAAGCAACAATATCTTCTGGAAGTTGAAGGTAGTCTGACATTGCCCAAACTTAGATTGAATTACGCAGAAGTTCATTACGTAATATATGCATTTTTCATTGTGTACCACAGAAATATGTTTTTGATAATTTTCTTTATCAATTATATGGTTCTTAAAGCACAGCCCTGTGTGTTGTAAATCCATATTCCAAGTATTGTCCTTTACCGAAACTTGTTGCCATTTTTTCACAAACACAACCACAGTGCATGGATGATCACAATATGTCATGCACCATATTTATCCAAATTCAGTGACACACTAAGGCCCTCATTACAACTTCGGCGGTCTTTGGTAAAGACCACCGAAGCTGCGGGCGTCAGTATACCACCAGTGCTGGTGGTATTTCTGGCTCCCTATTTCGACTTTTCCGCTGGGCCAGTGGACGCTAAAAGTGTTACCGTCCCTCTTTATTGATGATGAGCAAGTGCCCATGTGCATTCGCTCACCCACCCATGTGCATTCGCTCACCCAACCATGTGCATTCGCCCTCCCACTGCTTGTAACTCATAGGTTTCTGCCTGTGCTCCTCCTCTGTTTGTACCTCACAAACACCTACCTGCGCACCTCTTCTGTTTGTACCTTACAAGCAACTACATATGCAACTTCTCTGTTTGTACATCACAAGCACCTACCTGTGCACCTCCTCTGTTTCTACCTCATAAGTATCTGCCTGCGCACCTCCTCTGCTTGTACCTCATAAGTATCTGCCTGCGCACCTCCTCTGCTTGTACCTCATAAGTATCTACATGTGCACCTCCTCTGTTTGCATCTCATAAGTATCTGCCTATGCACCACCTGGGTTTGTACCTCACAAGCACCTACCTGTGCACATCCTCTGTTTGTATCTCATAAGTATCTACCTGTGCACCTCCGCTGCTTGTACCTCATAAGTATCTACCTGTGCGCCTCCTCTGCTTGTATCTCATGAGTATCTGCCTGTGAACCTCCTAGGTTTGTACCTCACAAGCACCTACCTGTGCACATCCTCTGTTTGTATCTCATAAGGAACTGCATGTGCTCCGCCTCTGTTTGTACCTAATAAGCACCTACATGTGCACCTCCTAAGTTCGTACCTCACAAGCATCCTTCACCTCCTACGTTTGTACCTCATACACACCTCCCTCTGCACCTCCTCTGCTGCAAGAGTTGCATCTCACTGAGGACACTAGGACACGCCTGCATGGGCTGGATTGGAGAATGCCATATTGCCTACTTCTCCAGCTATGCTCGAGGAGATGCTATCTTCATGTGCAAAGGGCTACCTTGGCGCACGCGCCACATACTATGTAACAAACGGGGTAGATACGCGCTACTCTCGGGAACACTGCTTGGACACCCAATCAGACTAATGTCGGTACATGGCCCAAATGTAGATGACCCCTGCTTCTTTGCAGAGGGATGGAGACTGGCAGCCATGATGGGACCGGGGGCAATACTAGGGGGAGGGGACTTCAATGTGGTCCTGGATCTGACCGCTCTAGTGAATGTAGGGGCCATAGGTACGGACACTTTTTCCCATAGACACAGAATGGGTAAAAACCTTTGCTACATCTGGCTCTAGGCTCCCTCACCCGAATGCGGAGGAGCTGTTGCGCTTGCTAATGACGGACAACCGTCTTACAGACCTGTGGAGGGCAAAACACACTGCTAGCGCAGAAGGCACATATATAGCTGCTTCGCATAACACATGGTCACGCATAGATTACTGGCTGGCAACACCTGACTTAGAAACATGGACCTCAAAGGTGGATGATGTCCCGTGGTTGCTGTCGGATCACGTTCCAGTGCTACTGGAGATGCTCCCATCGAATTGTACCATTCACGCTTTGGCGTGGTGTCTTCCATCTGGAGCTTTGCTGGATCAGTTGTTTCGGGAGGATGTCCTATTGGCTACAGCAGACAATTGTAAGCAGAATGAAGGGTCAGTGTCATCGCAGTCCATACTGTGGGAGGCCGTTAAGGCTGTCATAAATGGGGGACTGCATTGCAAAGCAGGTGGGGTGCAGAGGGTGCTAAGTGGCAAGCTAACACGCTTTGTAGGTGAGTTCCATGCTTTAGAGCATCACTACTTTGAGAATAGTTCAACAGTCCTCCTGGCTAATTTTAGAGGCAAGTTGGGAAACACGAGGAGGCAGCCCAGAAGGAGGCCCACTACCTGGGCAAGGTGGCATCTGCCTGGCGATATGGGGAGGGAGACAGGGCCGGTAAGACCTTAGCAAATCTGCTGCGTAAACCTTGGGCTGGTGATTACATAGTTGAGCTAGAAGATGACCAGCACAGCCAACACGTGCGGACAGAGGCCGTACAGAGGGAAATGCTGCCTTTTTCTCCAAATGTTGTACAGCTGTGGAAGATGTGCCACCTCCAGGCCTCACCCCTTAGTTTGATGTGGTGCAGCGGTTGTGGCTGGATGAGGGCCACTGGTGGTACGTGGACAAATTGTTTACAATAGAGGGAACTGTTCAGGTCATTAACTTGTTGTGAGAAGTGTAGGAGGCTGGACTGGCTTGTAGTGAGTACCACGGGGTACTTGCACCTTGCACCAGGCCCAGTTATCCCTTATTAGTGTATAGGGTGTCTAGCAGCTTAGGCTGATAGATAATGGTAGCTTAGCAGAGCAGCTTAGGCTGAACTAGGAGACGTGTGAAGCTACTACAGTACCACTTAGTGTCATATGCACAATATCATAAGAAAACACAATACACAGTTATACTAAAAATAAAGGTACTTTATTTTTATGACAATATGCCAAAGTATCTTAGAGTGTACCCTCAGTGAGAGGATAGGAAATATACACAAGATATATATACACAATAGCAAAAATATGCAGTATAGTCTTAGAAAACAGTGCAAACAATGTATAGTTACAATAGGATGCAATGGGGAAACACAAACCATATACTCCAAAAGTGGAATGTGAACCACGAATGGACCCCAAACCTATGTGACCTTGTAGAGGGTCGCTGGGACTATTAGAAAATAGTGAGAGTTAGAAAAATAACCCTCCCCAAGACCCTGAAAAGTGAGTGCAAAGTGCACCAAAGTTCCCCTAAGGACAAAAGAGTCGTGTTAGAGGAATAATGCAGGAAAGACACAAACCAGCAATGCAACAACTGTGGATTTCCAATCTAGGGTACCTGTGGAACAAGGGGACCAAGTCCAAAAGTCACAAGCAAGTCGGAGATGGGCAGATGCCCAGGAAATGCCAGCTGCGGGTGCAAAGAAGCTTCGACTGGACAGAAGAAGCTGAGGTTTCTGCAGGAACGAAAAGGGCTAGAGACTTCCCCTTTGGTGGACGGATCCCTCTCGCCTTGGAGAGTCGTGCAGAAGTGTTTTCCCGCCGGAAGGACGCCAACAAGCCTTGCTACACGCAAATCGTGCGTTTGGCGTTTTTGGACGCTGCTGGGGCCCAGGAGGGACCAGGAGGTCGCAAATTGGACCTGCAGAGAGAGGGGACGTCGAGCAAGACAAAGAACCCTCACTGAAGCAGGTAGCACCCGGAGAAGTGCCAGAAACAGGCACTACGAGGATGCGTGAAACGGTGCTCGCCGAAGTTGCACAAAGGAGTCCCACGTCGCCGGAGACCAACTTAGAAAGTCGTGCAATGCAGGTTAGAGTGCCGTGGACCCAGGCTTGGCTGTGCACGAAGGATTTCCGCCGGAAGTGCACAGGGGCCGGAGTAGCTGCAAAGTCGCGGTTCCCAGCAATGCAGCCCAGCGAGGTGAGGCAAGGACTTACCTCCACCAAACTTGGGCTGAAGAGTCACTGGACTGTGGGGGTCACTTGGACAGCGTCGCTGGATTCGAGGGACCTCGCTCGTCGTGCTGAGAGGAGACCCAAGGGACCGGTGATGCAGCTTTTTGGTGCCTGCGGTTGCAGGGGGAAGATTCCGTCGACCCACGGGAGATTTCTTCGGAGCTTCTGGTGCAGAGAGGAGGCAGACTACCCCCACAGCATGCACAAGCAGGAAAACAGTCGAGAAGGCGGCAGGATCAGCGTTACAGAGTTGCAGTAGTCGTCTTTGCTACTATGTTGCAGGTTTGCAGGCTTCCAGCGTGGTCAGCGGTCGATTCCTTATCAGAAGGTGAAGAGGGAGATGCAGAGGAACTCGGCTGAGCTCATGCATTCGTTATCTAAAGTTTCCCCAGAGACAGAGACCCTAAATAGCCAGAAAAGAGGGTTTGGCTACCTAGGAGAGAGGAAAGGCTACTAACACCTGAAGGAGCCTATCACAAGGAGTCTCTGACGTCACCTGGTGGCACTGGCCACTCAGAGCAGTCCAGTGTGCCAGCAGCACCTCTGTTTCCAAGATGGCAGAGGTCTGGAGCACACTGGAGGAGCTCTGGACACCTCCCAGGGGAGGTGCAGGTCAGGGGAGTGGTCACTCCCCTTTCCTTTGTCCAGTTTCGCGCCAGAGCAGGGGCTAAGGGGTCCCTGAACCGGTGTAGACTGGCTTATGCAGAATTGGGCACATCTGTGCCCAACAAAGCATTTCCAGAGGCTGGGGGAGGCTACTCCTCCCCTGCCTTCACACCATTTTCCAAAGGGAGAGGGTGTCACACCCTCTCTCAGAGGAAGTTCTTTGTTCTGCCATCCTGGGCCAGGCCTGGCTGGACCCCAGGAGGGCAGCTGCCTGTCTGAGGGGTTGGCAGCAGCAGCAGCTGCAGAGAAACCCCAGGAAGGGCAGTCTGGCAGTACCAGGGTCTGTGCTACAGACCACTGGGATCATGGAATTGTACCAACAATGCCAGGATGGCATAGAGGGGGCAATTCCATGATCATAGACATGTTACATGGCCATATTCGGAGTTACCATGGTGAAGCTACATATAGGTAGTGACCTATATGTAGTGCACGCGTGTAATGGTGTCCCCGCACTCACAAAGTTCAGTGAATTGGCTCTGAACAATGTGGGGGCACCTTGGCTAGTGCCAGGGTGCCCTCACACTAAGTAACTTTGCACCTAACCTTTACCAGGTAAAGGTTAGACATATAGGTGACTTATAAGTTACTTAAGTGCAGTGTAAAATGGCTGTGAAATAACGTGGACGTTATTTCACTCAGGCTGCAGTGGCAGGCCTGTGTAAGAATTGTCAGAGCTCCCTATGGGTGGCAAAAGAAATGCTGCAGCCCATAGGGATCTCCTGGAACCCCAATACCCTGGGTACCTCAGTACCATATACTAGGGAATTATAAGGGTGTTCCAGTAAGCCAATGTAAATTGGTAAAAATGGTCACTAGCCTGTCAGTGACAATTTGGAAAGAAATGAGAGAGCATAACCACTGAGGTTCTGATTAGCAGAGCCTCAGTGAGACAGTTAGTCACTACACAGGTAACACATTCAGGCACACTTATGAGCACTGGGGCCCTGGGTTACCAGGGTCCCAGTGACACATACAACTAAAACAACATATATACAGTGAAAAATGGGGGTAACATGCCAGGCAAGATGGTACTTTCCTACAAGAAGGCTCCTGGGCTGGACGACCTTACTGCTGCATTTTATAAGGAGCATCCGGGAATCTGTGCTCCGCTCCTCCGCGGCTGAATGAGGAATCTCTTGAAGCAGGCAATCTTCTCCCTTCGTTGCATGACGGGCTGATCGTTACAATACTCGAGCCGGATAGGAATCCCCGTCGGTGTTATTCATATCGCCCTCTATCCATGATTAATGTGGATAATTCAATCCTTGCAAAAGTGACTGCCGCGCCTGCGCCCACTTCTGTCGCTTATCACGTGCCTGGAAGGTGAACGGCGCATAATTTGCGCACTTCCCTTTAACTCCGCTGCAGACCATGGCCCGCTCTCTGCGCAGCTGCGCTGTTCTTGGGTGCGGCTCATGCATTCCACTCATTAGAATGGCATTATTTGTTTGCCTTGCTTTCGCGCTTGGAATGAGCCTGTTTTATTGGATTAAGAGATTTGGGCCCATATTTATACTTTTTTAGCGCCGCATTTGCGTCATTTTTGGACGCAGAATCGGCGCAAATTTACATATTACAATTGTATTTTGTAAGTTTGCGCCGCTTTTGCGTCAAAAAATGACGCAAATGCGGCGCAAAAATAGTATATATATGGGCCTTAGGGCCATATTTATACTCCGTTTGCGCCGAAATTGCGTCGTTTTTTTTGACGCAATTTCGACGCAAAACTAACGCCAACTAACGCCATATTTATACTATGGCGTTAGAGGCGAATAGCGCCAAAGTTCCTGGAATGTGCGTCATTTTTTAGCGTGAACCCCTTCCTTGCGTTAATGATATGCAAGGGAGGCGTTCCCGTCTAAAAAATGACTCCCAGGCCTTTACGTGGTATTTATACTCCCGGGCAAAAGAGACGCCCGGGAGTTGGCGTGGCAAAAAACGGCGCATTTGCGCCACTTTTTAACGCCTGCTCAGGGCAGGCGTTAAGGGGCCTGTGGGCTCAAAATGAGCCCACAGGTGCCCTCCCATGCCCCCAGGGACCCCCCCTGCCACCCTTGCCCACCCCAGGAGGACCCCCAAGGATGGAGGGACCCACCCCAGGGACATTCAGGTAAGTTCAGGTAAGTATAATTTTTTATTTTTTATATTTTTTTTTGGTGGCATAGGGGGGCCTTATTTGTGCCCCCCTACATGCCACTATGCCCAATGACCATGCCCAGGGGACAGAAGTCCCCTGGGCATGGCCATTGGGCAAGGGGGCATGACTCCTATCTTTACAATGATAGGAGTCATGTTGATGGGGGATGGGCGTCGTTAAAAAATGGCGCAAGTCGGGTTAAGACGAATTTTTCGACGTAACCTGACTTGCCCCATTTTAAGACGCCCATGCGCCATTTTCCCCCTACGCCGGCGCTGTCTGGTCTACGTGGTTTTTTCCCACGCAAACCAGGCAGCGCCGGTCTGATTGCGCCGTCTAACGCCATTCCATAAATACGGCGCCCGCATGGCGCTTCAGAATGGCGTTAGACGGCGCAAAACTTTTTGACGCTAAACTGCGTTAGCGCAGTTTAGCGTCAAAAAGTATAAATATGGGCCTTAGTGTCCTCGCAACGTGTTCTCTGCTTATGCGTCAATGGTGCGGTTTCCCCTCCCTTCCCTGTGTCGAGGGGCACCCGTCAGGTGTGCCCACTAGTCCCTATGTTGTTGCCATTGCTATGGAACCCCTGGCATTACAGCTCCAACAACATCACTCCCACCTGGGCCGGGCCTTTCACACCTCACTGTATTTTGGTATCTACGCTGCTTTGTCACCCTGTATGTCAGAAACGCGTGGATGACCTGGACCCATTGATACAGGAATTTACCAGATTCAGTGGCCTATCCGGTATCAATGTGAACCGGGACAAGTTGATTCTGTTCCCTTTGAGAGATGGTACTGAGGAGTTTGTCTTGGGATTTCCACTCTGCTGAGCGAGGAGCGGTGGCTAAGCAGAAATCTTGATGAACCCTAGAGAGCCAGCCACGGGTGCTTAATGGCACGGCTGGAGGAGCGCCTAGAGGGCTCGGTGAGACTTCCGCTGTCATTGACTGGGCGCTAGACATCAATAATACGGCGGTCCTCCCTAGATTCCTCTATTTATTCCTTAATCTACCTCCCCCGCTGCCACTGTAGCCCTCCAAAGAGCTCCAGTCACATCTGGTGACGCTCAGGGGGTGCAACCTCACACAGGGTGGGAGATATTAACGCTCCCCCTTGAGTAAGGGGGCATTCGAAGCCCCTGGACTTGTATTATTTCTGTGCCCAGGCACGGTTTGTGCATCACTGACTTTTCCCACTCAATTTGTGGCACATACTCTAGCGGAATATGACCAGTCACCCCGTGCCCCCTACAGATGGCACTTATCTGACTCCTAGACGACCAAGGGCACAGGTAGGCACCGTAGCCAGCACGCTCTGGGCGCGGAATGAGCTTAGGCGGCACCGAGGAGACTCTGTACGATCATAGTTGATCCCTTCCTCCCGGTACCGCCCGGTACCTCCTGACTCCCGCGCGCACCGGACTGCATCTTTGTGTCTGATGTCTCTGGGAGCCATCTACCGGAAGGCCCCTTGTCCCCAGTGCTTAATTTGTAAATGGAAAAGTGCCGGTGCTCAGAGCTCTCCTCTGAATCGCGGCTGCTGCAGTTAAATGTGTGAACACGGAATACTGAGGCAGCGTAATCCTGAAACCATCTCGGACTTCTTTAATCCATTTAAAGCCACTCCCAGCCCCTTCAGCTCAAACTTGCAGCGTTCTGCTTTCTCCCTTTGTAACGCTTTCTATTTTTTCTCTTCCTCCATCTCTCCCGTATGTGTCTTTTGCTCGCAGCAAATGCTTGAGGCAAAAGACTAAGCACCGATCCTCAAAACTAAGTGCCGGTGCTCAGCACCGGAAACAACAAGCACAAATTAAGCACTGCTTGTCCTGCCAGAGCCGGCCCTGCAGGGCCCCGAGGTGACTTCCTTAGATATGGACCTTTCCCGGCGGCCTCGCCTGCGCTCGCTGCGCTGTAAGGGACCTCGCATCCCCACCGAGCTAGTAACAGTACTCTGTGCTTCTCATCGCCACTTAGCTAGTAACAATACTCTGTGCTTCACATCCCCACCGAGCTAGTAACAATACTCTGTGCTTCTCATCGCCACCTAGCTAGTAACAATACTCTGTGCTTCACATCCCCACCGAGCTAGTAACAATACTCTGTGCTTCTCATCGCCACCTAGCTAGTAACAGTACTCTGTGCTTCACATCCCCACCGAGCTAGTAACAATACTCTGTGCTTCTCATCGCCACCTAGCTAGTAACAGTACTCTGTGCTTCCCATCCCCACCGAGCTAGTAACAATACTCTGTGCTTCTCATCGCCACCTAGCTAGTAACAATACTCTGTGCTTCACATCCCCACCGAGCTAGTAACAATACTCTGTGCTTCACATCGCCACCTAGCTAGTAACAATACTCTGTGCTTCACATCCCCACCGAGCTAGTAACAATACTCTGTGCTTCACATCGCCACCTAGCTAGTAACAGTACTCTGTGCTTCCCATCCCCACCTAGCTAGTAACAGTACTCTGTGCTTCACATCCCCACCGAGCTAGTAACAATACTCTGTGCTTCTCATCGCCACCTAGCTAGTAAGAGTACTCTGTGCTTCCCATCCCCACCGAGCTAGTAACAATACTCTGTGCTTCTCATCGCCACCTAGCTAGTAACAATACTCTGTGCTTCTCATCGCCACTTAGCTAGTAACAATACTCTGTGCTTCTCATCCCCACCGAGCTAGTAACAATACTCTGTGCTTCTCATCGCCACCTAGCTAGTAACAGTACTCTGTGCTTCACATCCCCACCGAGCTAGTAACAATACTCTGTGCTTCACATCCCCACCTAGCTAGTAACAATACTCTGTGCTTCTCATCGCCACTTAGCTAGTAACAATACTCTGTGCTTCTCATCCCCACCGAGCTAGTAACAATACTCTGTGCTTCACATCCCCACCGAGCTAGTAACAATACTCTGTGCTTCTCATCGCCACCTAGCTAGTAACAATACTCTGTGCTTCTCATCGCCACCTAGCTAGTAAGAGTACTCTGTGCTTCCCATCCCCACCGAGCTAGTAACAATACTCTGTGCTTCACATCCCCACCTAGCTAGTAACAATACTCTGTGCTTCACATCCCCACCTAGCTAGTAACAATACTCTGTGCTTCCCATCGCCACCTAGCTAGTAACAATACTCTGTGCTTCTCATCGCCACCGAGCTAGTAACAATACTCTGTGCTTCTCATCGCCACCTAGCTAGTAACAATACTCTGTGCTTCACATCCCCACCTAGCTAGTAACAATACTCTGTGCTTCTCATCGCCACCGAGCTAGTAACAATACTCTGTGCTTCTCATCGCCACCTAGCTAGTAACAATACTCTGTGCTTCTCATCGCCACCTAGCTAGTAAGAGTACTCTGTGCTTCCCATCCCCACCGAGCTAGTAACAATACTCTGTGCTTCACATCCCCACCTAGCTAGTAACAATACTCTGTGCTTCACATCCCCACCTAGCTAGTAACAATACTCTGTGCTTCCCATCGCCACCTAGCTAGTAACAATACTCTGTGCTTCTCATCGCCACCGAGCTAGTAACAATACTCTGTGCTTCTCATCGCCACCTAGCTAGTAACAATACTCTGTGCTTCACATCCCCACCTAGCTAGTAACAATACTCTGTGCTTCTCATCGCCACCTAGCTAGTAACAATACTCTGTGCTTCTCATCGCCACCTAGCTAGTAACAATACTCTGTGCTTCTCATCGCCACCTAGCTAGTAACAATACTCTGTGCTTCTCATCGCCACCGAGCTAGTAACAATACTCTGTGCTTCTCATCGCCACCTAGCTAGTAACAATACTCTGTGCTTCTCATCGCCACCTAGCTAGTAACAATACTCTGTGCTTCACATCGCCACCTAGCTAGTAACAATACTCTGTGCTTCTCATCGCCACCGAGCTAGTAACAATACTCTGTGCTTCTCATCGCCACCTAGCTAGTAACAATACTCTGTGCTTCTCATCGCCACCGAGCTAGTAACAATACTCTGTGCTTCTCATCGCCACCTAGCTAGTAACAATACTCTGTGCTTCACATCCCCACCGAGCTAGTAACAATACTCTGTGCTTCACATCGCCACCTAGCTAGTAACAATACTCTGTGCTTCTCATCGCCACCGAGCTAGTAACAATACTCTGTGCTTCTCATCGCCACCTAGCTAGTAACAATACTCTGTGCTTCTCATCGCCACCTAGCTAGTAAGAATACTCTGTGCTTCACATCGCCACCTAGCTAGTAACAATACTCTGTGCTTCTCATCGCCACCTAGCTAGTAACAATACTCTGTGCTTCTCATCGCCACCTAGCTAGTAACAATACTCTGTGCTTCTCATCGCCACCTAGCTAGTAACAATACTCTGTGCTTCTCATCGCCACCTAGCTAGTAACAATACTCTGTGCTTCACATCCCCACCGAGCTAGTAACAATACTCTGTGCTTCACATCGCCACCTAGCTAGTAACAATACTCTGTGCTTCTCATCGCCACCTAGCTAGTAACAATACTCTGTGCTTCTCATCGCCACCTAGCTAGTAACAATACTCTGTGCTTCTCATCGCCACCTAGCTAGTAACAATACTCTGTGCTTCACATCCCCACCGAGCTAGTAACAATACTCTGTGCTTCACATCCCCACCGAGCTAGTAAAAATACTCTGTGCTTCTCATCGCCACCTAGCTAGTAAGAGTACTCTGTGCTTCCCATCCCCACCGAGCTAGTAACAATACTCTGTGCTTCCCATCCCCACCTAGCTAGTAACAATACTCTGTGCCTGGACGCAGAGGACTGCGCCGTATCACTCCCCAGGGCCCGCAGTGCGGCGGATCTGGGGTCCCCCATTGATGATCAGTGGAGTCCTGCTGCACTCAGTCTCGGTAGCCCCCCACAGGCCATGGGTTACATCGCGCCCCGGATCAGGTGTTTCGTGTTGCGGGATTGGAGATGCGCGTTGTCTGGGCTGCGCACCCCCAGCTCTGAGTTGCTTCCTCTGGCCTGGGGTTCCTGCACGCAGAGCCTTCGGCTGCAGGTATTGGAAGCGCTAGATCGTGTTATTGGGCGAGTGGCTGCAGGGTCGCCGAAGGCTGCGCTCTTGGGGTAGGTAACCTGCCAGCCGAGCGCCTCCTGCTGGCGGAGCTGCAGGTGGGGACGAACTGTGGAGCACAGGGTGGATGGCTTCAGATGTGACCCATGCCAGCAGCACCTCACCGAGTATTGGGAGATGCTGCCCCGGGTATTGCCCCCCTAGGAGCAGTACTGGAGTTCACAGGCCGCCGAGGGAGGGTGGCTCTGATACACCCCGCAGCCGGGGCTCCTCTGTGGCTCTCTCATTGCTGTGATTACCGCTAACACTGGGCCCTGATGCTCGGAGTGAAGAGACTCGAATAGCTGTAAGCTCAGAGGTCCCCCCTCTCTCCCTTCCTCGCCCCTTGCCCACTTCTTGTGAGACTCAGTGCTAAGGCCGCAGGTGTTATTGCTTTGACCGGCTGTAGCCTGCTCCTGGCAATCATATGTGATTGTACTTCTTGTCTTTTGTTACTGTATGCAAACCTCAATAAACAGAAGAGAAAAACATCCAACTTACTATAAAGCAAACAATACTCCGGTAAAAGTGCCAGCACTCACAAATACCTCTTTATTTAGTCCATCAGCTTTGACCAGTACAAGTCCCAAGTGTTCCCTTTTGTTACTCACGTGCAGATCGCACGAGAGGTGAACAGCACATTCCAATTTTCAGGATAAAAGAATTGATGGCCGCCCACCGGTTAGTGGAGAAGATTTCTTCCTTGCAAACCCAGTTTCACAGACACAGCCAAAGCTTTCGCTTGATCGACCCCCAACCCTTGGACTGACGCTGCTGATTTTTCAGCTCTGAAGGTGCCCTGAGTGCTGCCAATCAGACCTCAGTGCCAGCGCTGTGACCCTTAAGACGTGTAAGTCTAATTGGTTTAGCCACAATTGGCGTAAGTTAGCGCACTCATATGTCCCTAGTATATGGTTCCAGGGGTACCTAGTTCCTGTAAGTTAAGTGTCCCCCGTGGACTGCAGCACTTATCGTCCCACCACAAATGTGACCAAGCAAAACGCGGCTCGAAGTCCACCGTGTGTGGCTGGCAGAGCTAACTCGAATTTGCCATTTAAACCAATAGCAAAGCCAAAAACCTTTCTTTTTCTAAAGGTAGGATGCGTTATATTGTAAATTCGGACATGTTTTATTGAATTTATTTGTCCTGACAGTAAAAACCCCACATTGTCGTGTTTACTGTGGAAAGGCTGGTAGCCCCATTGGCTAGTATAGAGTTACACCCTAAAAACTCAGCAGTGGTACCTTCTAAATGGGACTAGTGAGTACGGACCTTAAAAGTATCAAACACTCAATTTGTGGCACATACTCTAGCGGAATATGACCAGTCACCCCGTGCCCCCTACAGATGGCACTTATCTGACTCCTAGACGACCAAGGGCACAGGTAGGCACCGTAGCCAGCACGCTCTGGGCGCGGAATGAGCTTAGGCGGCACCGAGGAGACTCTGTACGATCATAGTTGATCCCTTCCTCCCGGTACCGCCCGGTACCTCCTGACTCCCGCGCGCACCGGACTGCATCTTTGTGTCTGATGTCTCTGGGAGCCATCTACCGGAAGGCCCCTTGTCCCCAGTGCTTAATTTGTAAATGGAAAAGTGCCGGTGCTCAGAGCTCTCCTCTGAATCGCGGCTGCTGCAGTTAAATGTGTGAACACGGAATACTGAGGCAGCGTAATCCTGAAACCATCTCGGACTTCTTTAATCCATTTAAAGCCACTCCCAGCCCCTTCAGCTCAAACTTGCAGCCCCATTGGCTAGTATAGAGTTACACCCTAAAAACTCAGCAGTGGTACCTTCTAAATGGGACTAGTGAGTACGGACCTTAAAAGTATCAAACACTCAATTTGTGGCACATACTCTAGCGGAATATGACCAGTCACCCCGTGCCCCCTACAGATGGCACTTATCTGACTCCTAGACGACCAAGGGCACAGGTAGGCACCGTAACAAATCGTTGCATAAAACCGACATATTACTCAAGGAGAATTTAATCTACCTTTGGCACAAAAGTTGCCACTTTGTTGCCTAAAGTTTTCCAGTAGCCGTTTACAAGCTGCTGTCCTCCATTCAGCCTCCTGCCCTCCAGGGGGGATGTGAGAAGGCTCTCAAGAAGAGGAACAAATGTCCTGCAAGCAAAGAGGTGTGACCTAAAAGGACAGCTTCAAAGGGGAAGTCGCCTTTGAAGGGCAAATGGTAGTCACACATGGAAGGGGTGCTCAAACAGATAACGTGGAAAGCGTCAGGAACATATCCAAATTACTTAACCACCAATTGGAATTCATTTGTTTACGTTACTATGAATATATTGTAGTGTGGTTGGTTTTATGTATTCTTTGTGCATTAGCTTTGGGCATTAGGCCTTTGTGCATTTTGCCCTGGAAGTATTTTATTTCGTTTGCTAGTAGCTTAGAGCCTCTGTGCACTTTGCTCTTCGTGCTTTTATTTTCTACGTACTGTTATTTTCAGATAGCCAGTTCTACGGTGTTGTTTTTTATTCATAGCACACTGTTTTGCATACTTCAGCACTGATGTTCTCCATAACACACTCACTCTGTGCTTCAGTCAAGGATATAGTCTGGTACATTGCCGATAGACGTGGTTGGAGTTTAGACTTGGCATTTCTGCGTATTTTGTGATCACGTTGACATATAGGTTATAAAATAACTTCTCTGTCCCAATACAAGGGAGAGGGAGATTCCTACCAGGGAACCACAACTAGATGCTGACTGCCTTGTTGCAGATGCTGAACCAAGATCACAGGCCTTTGCTCAGGTATGAAGACTAATGTCTCCGCAGTGATACCGATAGGCAAGCTAGGCACTTAACATGCTGTGCTCTAAATAGAACAAGCAGAGGGAGAGTAGAAACTATAATGTACAATGATTGCTTTACTCTTATGTTTTACTCTCTTGGTAACTATCTCAATCCTACTGTGTTGTATGGTTCTGGTTATCGCGGCTCATGCCTTATTCTCTAAGATACAGTTGTTTTATTAAAGCATTATATAAAACTTATACTGTCTTTGTCATTTGTATATGAGATCATATTGTAAATGAGAGAGTTGGTTTGGATCTGAGTGACCACGACTTCCCTGAGAAGTTCCAAAGATGTCATGCGCTCGGCTGCCCAATCATCTCTTCCCCGTGGGAGAAATGAGGCACTGCTAGTTAGCCGGAGCAAAAAACGGATTTAGGGTGACAAAGTTCTTTACACGTGGGTCAGACTCAGTCCCCCACACAGTTATAGATCCTGCCGCCTAGAAATCCAGTAGTCTCATTTCAGATAATGAGAGCCCACGCGACATGGCGCCGCCAACGTTTGGTCTGGCTCTAATGTTTGGGTCCGGCTGACTCTCTCGATCTCATATATAATTTGACTCCTCGGTTCCGTAAACGGAGACGTCCGTGGGGCTGAGGGTTTCCACCACCACGATAGTGGTTGGTTGTTCAAGCTTGAACATTAAAAGGAAAAACCCCGATGTTGGTGTGCCTTTTTGGATCTCGGGCTATTTTAGACAAATGGCGAATCCTGTTGTAGTTAATATAGCTATCAATATGCGTCACCCACTCACAGGACACCTGATGGCACATGGACTAACTGTCCAAGGGGGTCCAGTCACTTTTGTGGTGGATGCCCATGCAGCCTATAGAACAGAACTTTTTTATTCTTGGGTCGTGTTTCCAGCAGTTGATGGGGGTACGAATACATTTCATGAATATACAATTGCGAATGTCCCTGGACAATACAGGGCTTATGCATATTTAGAGATACCTCTCTCTTATCAAGAACACCATAATTGGCTTGATGGCGCCCTCCCACATACCGTGGCACAAGTTAGGCTAGGTCCGTTGAGTAATGATGGTCCAACCTGGCCTTTATTGGCCACTTATACACCATATCCTGCGGTTGGTAATTTGGCAGTGGCTGATGTCCGTCGTTTATATGGGGACTTAACAAATACATACAGAAGGTTAGTTCAATTTGTAATGCAAAGCTTGAATACAAATGCAGCGCGAGCTGCTCCAGCGCACCCACAGGCAATGGTTCCGGGTATTAATCCGGCCACTGTGCATTCAGTTATGGGTAAAATACCGGCTAAACGAGAGGAAACTCCATTTTGGGTGGCGCAAAAAATTAATACGCTGGAAGCAGTGTTTCCCCATACGGGCCCTCAGGATAAACATAGAATATTAACGATGTGTTTGCCGTATGGGATGGTTCCTCCGGTGGACCTTTGTAATACCTGGGGCACGGTTTTTGCCGCGCTCTACACGACGGCACATGGTACGCCGACATTGGCTAATTTACCGGAGGTACTTAAACAAATTCAAGATGAATATGGAGCTGCACCAGCCTTGGATTTAGGTATGCAGTTGTTAGGCAATTTTGCCACAGTTTCTTCTATTATTTTGAGCAACCTCAAGGGAGAGGCTGTAGCATTAGCAGTGCGAATGCGTCTTCGGGATGTTCCCCAGATTAATCAAGAGCGGGAACTTCCGAGAATAATAGCAGAAACGTATTCTAGTATCGGTCGTGATAGCCTAGGGGCTAGACCGCAAAAACCCCAGTTGCAGGGTAAAAATAATAAAGATAATGCTAAACAGCAGCAATCTGAGGGTACAAAAAAGTGCTGGGAAAAGAAACAGCAAACACCTAAACAAAATGAGGGACAGTCTCCACAATCGGAGACCCCGCAGAATAGGTATAATCTCAGGAATAGGGATAATTTGAAAACGCCTGATAGATATCAAAGTACTGATACACGCCAATCTCGTTCCTTTCAGGACTCCTCAGAGAAGAGAAGTGAGAGAGGTGGGCGGTCAGAGCGGAGAACGGAGTACGTGAAACCAAGACAGGATTCACAACGCTCAGCGGAGGTTTCTGTTAAACAAGAAGAGAAACCGCTGCAACAAAAACAGCAGTTTAAAAAGAAGAAGGTGGCAGCAGTCTCTGTTAGACATGCCGCTCAAGAAAAGAGTTCTCTTGACGAACAAGACATGGGCGTTAGCACTGTTAGACAGCGCGGCAGAGGTCACAATAGTTCGCCGGAGTCTTCAAGAGCATCTGGAGGTGAAAGCAACTGATGACTTCATACAAGTCGAAACGGCGGATATGCGGGTCTCTGATCCTGATAGAGTATATTTAGTGACTCTGAGATTAGAAGGGGACATTGACCGCATTGTACATGCCATTTTTTGGGACCATATGGTAAAATCATATGATGTTTTACTGGCTGAACAGGATTGGCCACCTGACTTTGTTCGCGACTGTTCGGTTGGGGAGGATGTTATTACACCTTCCTTCTCACCACTTGTTCCGAGAGAACTGGCGGAGTCCTATAGTAAATTGTGGGCTCTGGCACAAGCTCCCGCCTTATATAGAAATAATGTGGGGTGGGATAAACAATCACCTTATCATGTAATTCCAATAAAGGGCGAACCTCAGCCACAACCGCAGTATCCTATCAAATTTGAGGCTAGGGCATCGGTTAGACAAATTCTGATAGAATTGGAGTACCAGGGTGTAATTCAGCCCTGTGTCTCGCCAATGAATAATCCCTTATTTCCAGTTTCTAAACCGGACCATTCATATAGGATAGTAGTGGATTACAGACATTTGAATAGTCATACACGCACATATGCGATACAAAATTCACATAGTGCAGCGCTTATGAACAATATAGTGCGTAAAAAATACAAAACTACGTTGGATATCTCAAATGGGTTTTTCTGCCAAAATATAGCACCCGAAAGTCGGGACTATACCAGTTTCAGTGCGTTTGGCTCCCAGAAAAAATGTTGTCGTTTGCCTCAGGGGTATAAAAACAGCCCAGGACTGTTTTCAGCTCGTGTTACAGAAGTACTACACGCGTTGGACCCTGAAGCGTTATCATATGTTGATGACATATATCTGACGGACAATGAGATTCTGCAGCATCTAAGGTGTGTATCGCGCATTGTTGTGGGGTTTGCAGATATAGGATATAAATTTAATTTAAAAAAATCAAACATTGCCTTCCTCAGTGTCATTTTCCTGGGATATGAGTTGTCGAGTGAGGGTAAGAGCTTAGCACCACATTTTCTGGAGAAATGTGCTCTATTGCAGCCTCCAAATACGGTTCGGAAACTACAGTCATTGTTGGGGTTTCTGAATTTTGGCAGAACGTACATTCCTGAATATGCTATGCGTATAAAACCTTTGTACGAATTGATTCGTCCGAATTTTTCAAGTAGATTTTGGACGACTGAGCATACACAGATATTACGAGAATTACAGGCTGATCTTTTATCAGTTAAACACTTACATACACGGGACAATAAGACACATTTAGTCATCAGGGTAATACCTGGGGCACTGGGTTTTACGTATGTCACTTTTAATGAAGGTGAGACAGTCCCGATAGCGTACAAGTCTCACTTGTATTCTTCTGCAGAACAACGCTTTGCACAGACAGAGAAAATACTTACTGCAGTACAGATGGCTGTGATTAAAGAAAGACCACTTGCCCAAGGACAACGCATCATTGTCGTTTCTCCGGTTCCGGCCCTAGAGGCTGTTACTAAAGCGAGTGTTCCCAATTCAAAAGCTTTACACCCGCGATGGATACAATGGGCTACGTCTTTAACAGCCTCTGATGTAGATTAAATTTTTGACCCAAAACTGCAGACTCAAGAATTTCTACAATATGAAATAGAATACCCAGTCCCTGCTGGCACATTACCTATTGACCAGTACCAGGTGGTCATGTATACTGATGGTTCTGCACAACCAGCGGTTGGGACTAAACAACAGTATTCTGCTGCATGTGCGGTGGTGAGTGGCGCGATGGAGGGGGACGTGTTCTGCCCCCGACATACTTATACTAAAACCTTGGGAGATTGTACGGCACAGCTGGCTGAGCTCAAAGCTCTATTGTTAGCGTTGGAACATGCAGAACCGACGATGTTGACCTTGTTGGTCTGTGACTCCTACTATTGTGTGCAGTCTTTCAATGAATATCTACACTATTGGAAAATGAATGGGTTTAGAGATTCTAAAGGCAACACCATTAAACATAAATTGTTGTGGGGTAAGGTTGCGGATCTAAAAGAGACGCTTCCTAATGTCCATGTTGTACATACACTTGGACACCAGCGCGTTGGAATACACGTTGCTGGGAATACAATGGCAGATGAAGCCGCGAAATCAGCAGTGGCTGTAGCCACTGTGGCCGCTGTAACTCGTTCGAGTTCCAAACCAGACACAGAGATTTCGGCTGCCATAAAAGCTTCTGCTGATGGTACGCCGTTTCCTAAAGGATTCCCTTCTAAATATAGTTACTGCTTGGGTAGTGCGCTAAATGCTGTTGTTAATATTCCAGGCGTTGGTGTACGTGAAATACCAAATAAAATTGAGAGATCTCGATTGATTTCGGCAGCACATGAAGGGGCGGCATCTGCACATGCTGGTGTGGCTGCCACGATTTCACTGTTACAGGCTCGTTATTGGTGGCCTGGCCTATATAAGGAAACAAAGCAGTATGTCCTTTGTTGTGACATTTGTCAACAAATTAAAGCTTCGTCGGCTAAACGCCCGCAGCAGACGCCCCTTCTGATTTCAAATAAACCTTTACAATGTGTGTACTTGGATCATTGTGGTCCGCTGGCACCAGATAGTGCATACAAATATATTTTGGTTGCTGTAGATTCGTGCTCCAGATTTGTGTGGGTCTGGCCACAGCGCTCGGCTGACGCTCGTACTGTTATTAAAGATTTGCGTATCTTTGTCGATACATTTGCAGTTGCGGCTTTTCATTCGGACCAGGGCCCTGCTTTTGCCTCTAAGGCATTCAGGGACGCCATGGCTTCGTTGGGGGTCCAGCTCCAATTTTCGTCTCCATTTCATCCCGCGGGAAATTCTGTCGTGGAGCGATTAAATCGTGATTTAAAGCAATCCTTAACGGCCAGAGTTATAGGTACGGGTCGTAGTTGGCTAGTCCACCTTTATGGAGTACAAAGAGCACTTAATAACTTGCCTAGACGGTCACTGGGGGGTCGTACTTCATATGAGTGCCTGTTTGGAACACGAATGTATGTTCCTGATCTAGATGGTCCTGGTGTGGAGGCGGCAGATACGCCCTTTGACATAAATGATCGTGTCACTGTTTTGCAGGATTTACAACAATTCCGTGAAGATAACTCTTCTGCGAATGCTGCCTCCTCAGGAATTAAGGACGAGCCAGTAACACCTACTGGTTGGATACCCAGGATTGGGGATCTAGTGCGTGAAAAGGTCGCAGTAAAGAAAGAATTTGGTCCTTCTTATCGAGCACCAGTCCCTGTGTTAGGGGTAAGCGGCACAAGAACTGTGATTTTACCGCCGCTGCGAGGGGCTAAAGGAAATCGCTTTGTTTCTATTGATAAATGTCAAGTTACAACATGTGGCCGATTCTGCACAGCAGACCAAAAGGGACACCCAGTAGTTCCGGAATCCCTCTCACTACTGGAGAAGAAGTCCCACTGCAGGTGATTTACACCGACACTGTTACCTCTCCGTGCTTGGGGAGGGTGGAAGATGATCTTGCGATTGTTCCACAGACAACGATTAATTTGGAATCTTGCGATCAGGTTGCTGTTCGGTCAACTGATGTTTCTGAACATGTGGTTTATAGCGTGCCTCGGTGAGAGCCTCCATCTGCTTCTATGTTCACAGTTGCACCTTTTGCGAGAACTGCCTCTGGCTGCTTTAACGACACTGATGATGTAGTGTCCAACTCCTCGTCCTCCGTGTCTTCGGTCCGAGGTCCACGTAAGCTGCTGTGTTGGCTTAAATACACATATTTTGTTTTTCCTTGGAACTATTTGTGGCTTTTTATGGCTGTCATGACTATTTTTTTATGGTTGGGGTTTGTGGTTACCTTTTTTCTAGTGATACATGGTCATTTTCTTCCTGATCGGTCTGACATAACTGTGTTAAAACCACATTTTTCGTCTCACATGGTTCGAAGAGATTTTTCCAATGTAAACATTTCTGCGGTGCCGATTCCGGATGGAATTGTGTGGGATAAAGTAATGTTTGATATATATGGTCCTACTGAATTGATTCAAATGCCATATGTCCTCAAGTTGTCAATGAGTGATATTGTTATACCAGGCATTGTCTCTGATGATTGGGATGTGAAGACAGTGGATTCTATGCTATCAGACTTGCAATATTATACTGTCTATGATGATGAAGATGCTTACCAGTTTAGAGATAATCATGGTGACATGTTTTGCTACAACTATTATGGACACCATTTTATTCACAAAGCTAGTAGCCCTAAGTCCATTTTTAATTATGTGCAATGGGAACATTGTTCAACTCCTCCACAAGGAAGTTCGAAAACTTATTATGATAAATTTGCATATTTTTCTGGGCATGATCAACAAAATGCTAAGTCTTACTATTTCAAGGTTACTCCATATTCTAATAAGCAAATGTTGTTGACCGATACTAAATTGTTATATTCTAATATGTTTGTTTCTAAACTTTCGGTCGAAGGTTATGAGTATTGGTTTAGGACTATTGATCTAAAAAGTGTTTGGGGAACAAAAAATTGGCAGATGCAAGGCAGGGACACATTATTTAGGGCATGTATTATCCCTGTACAAATGATTTTCCTCAATGACACAGTACAACAAACGAGTTGTCTAGGCTTGGCAACAATTAGAGAGTTGAATTTGCCTGGAATACCAGTCCCTTCCAAATTAAAGAATTGGCAGCACTATGTGAACGCTACTTTTGGTGAATTTACACATTGGGTCCAGAATGGTACGCTTAACACTTCATTGTTACATCCCGGCGGGTGGTTATTATGGCCTGTAGACACTAATGAGTGTCATCAACGTTTTGTCACCTCTTCAGGGGGGTTCAGGACTAGTAGGGCAGACCCTCGTTATGTTTCGCCGGAGCATGCTGAGATTATAACTACATACAGCGTGGGAAAGCTTTGTCAGCAATGGTTGAAGTCATCCACGCTGGATGCAGTTAAGTTACACCTCACATTACTGTCTAACGATACTGATTTACAAGATTTCTTGTCAGGTCCCAGGGTACCACGAAAGAAGAGGTTCATATATGAGGTTTATAATGAGATTTGGAAACTTTCGCAACAGGAGGCTGCAGCCCGATTGCGGCAGATTGATCAAGAGAATCTGATGCAAGCTTTGTCTGTTGTTGATAATGGCATGCATACACTTTCTGACCGTGTTTACACGATTGACAACATTGTTTCCTCTGCTATCGACATTATTAAATCAGATATGTCTTCTTTATATCATGGGCAGAGTCAGACGCGGTCCATCATGCAGCTGGGTTGGACTCTTCAGACCTTGAAGGCGGGTCGCTTTCCATGGCAGCATATTCGCGCCAAAGAGATCTTTGTCTCGTTTAATTTGACTCGTCAACAACAACTGATGGCTAAAAAGGAGGCGACTTATGTTATGTTAAATATTGAAAAATTGGAGAAACTGCCTTTTACGGTGGCTGAGATTCCGTCAGCTGAATGGTTGATTCATGGCGTTATCAATATGCCTATTTCCACTCTACAATTTACTTCTTGTCTGAAACACATTCCGGTGGGTAGATATGAACTCTTGGGAGACAGTTATATACATGAGGTGTGGGACCTTCCCTTTCAGTACAGATGTGTTAATGGTTTGAGGGAGGTTTTTCTTAGCGGTAGCGAATGCGAAGCTTCTGTCAGCCATTCCATGGTTTGTAAACAGCTGTCATTGCACGGAGCTTGTAATGCTTCGATTGCTAACTTAGCTTGTTATCTAAAGGGAGTTCCAGTCCTGGTGATTAAAAACACTTTCCAGGTGCTTTCTAACGGCAGTTACATTGTTCTCAACAGCGAGCGCTGCTGTGGCATGCGTGCCGGAATAGTTTACGTTGTCGTTGTCAGCAAGGCCGTTACGTGCTGCGGGAATGTGTTGTATCCCCCCACTCAAATTAGGGAGGTAGCGGACATCTGGCCTCATATTGCTACTTCCAAGGTTAATTTCGACAAGTTGAGTCGACTGAAAGCTTTATTGTTTCAAAAGCATGTAGCCCTTACATCTGCTAGCGAGACCTACGCACTTCAAGTGGCAAGGTCATCGGCAGAAATACAGTCCCTTTTAAATACTAACTTTCCGAGTCACTTTGGTGAACTTGTGGGACGTATATTTAATGCATCCAGAGCTACTGGTATTGCACATTTTTTCCAGGCCGTTGGTGTTGGTTTTGCCCACACCTTCTCTTCTATATTCGGTTTGATACCTTCGGCTATACATTCGATTTTCGGAAGCATTTTTGGGGGTTTCCCAATTACTTTGGCTTTATTGGCTGGTGTTTTGCTGCTGTTGCTCTTCTTTCGCAATGGGTGTCCCGCCGCAACGAGATCCACTATTGCTGCTCCCATCAGCACAGCTGTGTCGTGAACGCATGATGCAGCATTTTGGAGCAACACTCCTAGGCTACTTGGAGTGTGACTGGTCTCTGTAATTCAGACCGGTCTTGGACTGTGTGCAACCCGTGTTTCGGTGCCTTTGGTGCTCGTTTGAACATGCACTGGCTCTCTGTCTCTCACTGCAGCGCCCTCCGGTGGTCGATCTTGATCTGTTGATGTTCCCGATTAGGGCTCATTCCCAGACTTGTGTACTTCGGTTGCGTTTGCTTCGTGAGGCAGTTTATGAGATTCCCTTCCTGGAGGAAGATGGATTTGTCTCGTTCTTTGGCACTGCACGGGGTGCCGCCCTGAATGGTTTTGGGGCTTTGGAACACACCTGCTCCAAGTTACTTTGTGGCATAGATCTCCCGATATTGACATACATCGAAGTGGAGGAATTCCTTCTCTCTATTGCTTCCAGTTGAACAATTGGATTTTTTTTTTTTTCCTTTTCTCCTACTAAATTGACATTATATTATATTTGGCTTATTAATCAATTTTATGACTTTGCTGTCCTCTGGACTTGTCGAAATGGATCTATAATTTTAATTTTGCTTATAGTCAGGGCATATTATTGTATTTTTAGAACCACTTGCTACCGACAAGGGGAGGGTGTAGTGTGGTTGGTTTTATGTATTCTTTGTGCATTAGCTTTGGGCATTAAGCCTTTGTGCATTTTGCCCTGGATGTATTTTATTTCGTTTGCTAGTAGCTTAGAGCCTCTGTGCACTTTGCTCTACGTGCTTTTATTTTCTACGTACTGTTATTTTCAGATAGCCAGTTCTACGGTGTTGTTTTTTATTCATATCACACTGTTTTGCATACTTCAGCACTGATGTTCTCCATAACACACTCACTCTGTGCTTCAGTCAAGGATATAGTCTGGTACATTGCCGATAGACGTGGTTGGAGTTTAGACTTGGCATTTCTGCGTATTTTGTGATCACGTTGACATATAGGTTATAAAATAACTTCTCTGTCCCAATACAAGGGAGAGGGAGATTCCTACCAGGGAACCACAACTAGATGCTGACTGCCTTGTTGCAGATGCTGAACCAAGATCACAGGCCTTTGCTCAGGTATGAAGACTAATGTCTCCACAGTGATACAGATAGGCAAGCTAGGCACTTAACATGCTGTGCTCTAAATAGAACAAGCAGAGGGAGAGAAGAAACTATAATGTACAATGATTGCTTTATTCTTATGTTTTACTCTCTTGGTAACTATCTCAATCCTACTGTGTTGTATGGTTCTGGTTATCGCGGCTCATGCCTTATTCTCTAAGATACAGTTGTTTTATTAAAGCATTATATAAAACTTATACTGTCTTTGTCATTTGTATATGAGATCATATTGTAAATGAGAGAGTTGGTTTGGATCTGAGTGACCACGACTTCCCTGAGAAGTTCCAAAGATGTCATGCGCTCGGCTGCCCAATCATCTCTTCCCCATGGGAGAAATGAGGCACTGCTAGTTAGCCGGAGCAAAAAACGGATTTAGGGTGACAAAGTTCTTTACACGTGGGTCAGACTAAGTCCCCCACACAGTTATAGATCCTGCCGCCTAGAAATCCAGTAGTCTCATTTCAGATAATGAGAGCCCACGCGACAATATCATCTCAAATTATTCAACCATGTAATTGATACAACCCATGTCTCTGTTTAATCGCTTGTGTGTACTTGTTAGTGATTTCTTTTCATTATCAAACAAATAAGAATGCAAACCACATACAAAGGACGCAACAATAACATAAATTATAAAAAATAAATATAGGTTCATGAATACGCAACAACAAAAAAATCTAATGTTTTTTTATTTGTACATTCTTACATATACAACCATTCCTTGTCTTTCTAAACATTCATTGTACATCAAATATATTTCAAGTCCATGATCCCCCTGAAGTTAGCAAAAAAGGGAGGGGAGGTGAAAGCAATAGCAAAGTCAATGAAATGGTACAGACCCTTCAGCATGCAATCTGCATCATCGTTCATCTTACAGTAACTCTTCCTTGGATAGGTCAACATGTTAAGGCCTTAACAATTCAAGGCCTCTTCACGACCAATGGAAAAGAAATGTAATTCCTGTTCCCTAATACAGCCTCTATAAGTGGTAAGGCTGCCAGACTGCATTGCAGAATCAGTCAGATCATATATCATAAAGTTATGCCTCTGTTGTGCGGTACAACCAAAAACGTGGTCACTGGCACATCAACCTCTGATCTTTTCCTTGAGCTATGTTTAAAAGCCCTGTTCTGGTAAATGCTAGCAAACCTGGAACGTATCCATAGTGCAGACTTTCTGCTGTGTATGTGAAAAGTGGGTGATTTGCCTCACACAGATTGACTGGAGCCAATCCGAAACCCTTGCCATCACCCACTAGTTCTTTTGTTTTAGCAGACAGGCTGCCATCTTGGGCAGAGAGGGAGAAGCCATTATCAAATCATTTTTTGAAGGGGAGTGTACCTCTTCGTAGCCACATCTCTGGACTGTGCTAAGGCACTCAACACACTGAAGGAATGGTTCTGTCATGTTGGAAGTGGGAATCATCAGGCAGGAGGGGAGGTGGTAGCCCTTTGGCTAGTTAGTCGCCACATCTCCTAAGCTCATAGTGGGCATAGGGACGTAAAGCCCGTTAGGTCAGACTCCATCAGATATAGGCCCACGACTCCATCCTGGAAATTGAAGGTCACCATCTTCTCACTCTCAAACCATGGAAGTAGCCATCTTTCCCGATTCATGCAGCATTATTGTCAGTCTGTCCTTAGATGCAGATGTCGCTGGACCTATCTTTCTTAGAACCGTGAAAACGTAAAATCCTTGGATTAATAGCATAGATACAACACTTGATGCAACGTTTGTCTGGGTCAGATGTCTACTCCTCACCATGTCAAGTTTGAATAAGAACAGATACAGACATATAATAAAAATAGTGTAATCTGAATTGGCATCCTTTTACCTTTTATGGTCATAAGGAAACACCTGGGATGCACACCTTTATGCACATGACATTTGGCAGACATTCCTAAACTTGTGTCAGAAATGTCAATTTTCAAAAAGATTTAGTTGATAAGGACGACCACTTGACCACTTGTCAGGAGAGATTCTTTGCCCAGAATATCACCCAAGTTTCTGCCAGAGATGGTCTCACCTACTGCCAGCACACTGTGCAGATGCTGCATCTCGCCTGAAGCTGATAAAGCCAAGTCCTGGAGGAAGACCGAGCGCCTCCTCAGTGTGTGCTTGCCTTTCGCGGGGAAGACTGTCTTCACACCGCCACTAATAAAGACAGCATTTGCTGTCAACAAGGTATGCAGTGCATCTCTTCTGCTTGAGAAACTCTAGATTGCAAGTTGCTCTGCCTTTCATGGTCTCTTAGTATAGCGCATAGAAGTAGAAGTTAGGTTATTAGGTTTTAGATGACATTTTAACAATGTTAGAAATATTGTTACTCGTGTTTAATGTGCTGTTTTTCTAATATTCTGTGCAGTTGTTTTGTTCCTGTAGTAATAAATACTTTTACTTAAAATTATTTATTCTTCTTAGTGAAGAGTGTGTGTGATATTTTGAATAATGAAATAAGTTTGTTACTGTTACCACAGTGCCCCTGATCCCTTCATTGGATTTTTAGTACCCAAAAGCCATACTTCTATGTCAATTACACATTTAACAGTGTTCTAGGGGGATGCAATAACCTGTTTTTCACATTCATCGTTGGTGCTTTGAACCAAGTCTACCTGTGTCACCCGTGTGTGGAAAAGCACACCTTGTGGAATTATGCCAAAGTCGTAAGCTATGCAACAATAGAAGTGGCATCTCTGGCACACACACCTCCGATTACATCTGTTTTGAAGACAGGACCGAAGAAAGACTGCCCTGCTGCTCTCTGGACGCAGCAAAGAGAGGCTACACCAAAGACTGGGTTGTGCCTGCAGCACCTTGGATTAGCAAAGAAAGGATGGTGGCTGTGGTGGTGCGCTCATGGAAAAGTTGTCTACAGGCCCCAGACAGAGAAGTAACGCCAAGAGTCAGGTGGCTGATTCCCTGTTACAGCCACAGGGCAATAAAAACTGAGAAGCCTGCACCCTTGAGAGCCCAACGTCAAAAAGCCTGAACACCACTGGATGCGGAGGTGCAGCATGGGAGACCGAGTCCTGACCCTCAAAACGTGCGCCTGAGTCTATTAGACAAGGAATAGTTGTCAGAGTGCAGTTTGGTTACTCAGCATGGAAGTTACTGCAAGTTAAAGGGAACTGCTGGTTTTGCTATAACAGGAGACCAGTAGACCAGTGGCAAGTGGTTTTGTGCTGTTTGTCAACTGGACGTTGCAGGATATCAACCCTCCTGAGGCCAAAGTCGCTGCCCTGTGCTCATAGACCAATCGGTCCCCACATGAAGACCCCATCACACTTGCTCAGCAAACTCAGCATCTTTGAGCATCATCAGTGTCCTGCGTATCTCGCATCAGGACCACCCCTGTGATTCCTTAGCAGTTTGTCCTTAGGACCTTGAATTGAAGACTACTTAAACCAAGCGGTAACTATTCAACGAAACCTGACTCGCCCCTGTTACTCCCTCCTTGTCGGAGTCCGGCCCCACAAGAGTGCCCTTGTAGCCGTATTCAATTTACTCATTGTGGCTAAGCCTAAACCATGAGTCACAGTAGAATAAAAATATATATTGCATTAGTGAAAAGCAATGATTTATTAAATAATATCTCCAGAACACTCTGGTGGATGTTTGTCATTGTGGTGTCTGTTTAAAGATAAACATGTTTTATAAATTGGTGTTGGATTTCTATTCTGTTGCATTTTCTTCTTATTCCACAGTTTTAGTACGTCATGCTTTACACTTGTTCCTTTGATAAACCCTGGCTGCTCGAAGCTACAGCTCCCAGGTCTGCGGAAAAGCCACGGCCATACCGCCGGCCCCTCCACTTTCCTGCCAGGATTCCGCCTGGCGGTCATAATCCCCAGGGCAGCGGTGCATGCACCGCTGCCCTGGGGATTATGAGTCCCCGACTGCCAGCCTGTCCGTGGCGGTACACACCGCCATTGAAAGGCTGGCGGTAAGGGGACTTGGGGTGCCCCTGGGGGCCCATGCACTGCCCATGCACTTGGCATGGGCAATGCAGGGGCCCCCAGGCATAGCCCCGTCGCGCATTTCACTGCCCGAATTTCAGGCAGTGAAATGTGCGACGGGTGCTACTGCACCCGCTGCACATCAGCATTGCCGCCGGCTCTATTATGAGCCGGCAGCAATGTTGATGTGACATTTCCGCTGGCCCAGCGGACGGTAACACTGTTACCGTCCGCTGGCCCAGCAGAAATGTCATAATAGGGAGCCAGGAATACCGCCGGCAATGGCGGTATTCTGTCTCCCGCGGCCTCGGCGGTCTTTTGAAAAGACCGCTGAGGTCGTAATGACCCCCAAAGTCCTAGAGACACTGAAAAAAGGTATCTGAGTTTGAGAGAGTTGACTGATAGCAAATTAACCCTCCAATCTCTTCCTGGATCGCCTGAGAGAGTTTCGTAGCACGCTATTATCTCCATATTGTCTGATACCTAAACCCTCACCTGGATCTCCACCTCGAGGCAGGCAGTCTGCAGGTGCTGTGTTTCCAGAGGCTCTTCTCCCCTCAACTAAAGGGTCAGAGTGGTAACGGCATTGCAGCAAGCGTCCTTGTGAGGCAGCAGTAATAGGATACAGTGTACACCAATACCCCGCCCAGAACAGAAGGAAGGCAGACCCAGAGAGAAACACACACCTACATATGCACCTCCTCTGTTTGTACCTCATTAGCATCTACCTGTGCACCGCCTCTGTTTGTACCTCTTACACACCTACCTGTGCACCTCCTCTGTTTGTACCTCATACACTCCTACCTGTGCACCTCCTCGGTTTGTACCTCATACACACCTACCTGTGCACCTCCTCGGTTTGTACCTCATACACACCTACCTGTGCACCTCCTCTGTTTGTACCTCATTAGCCCCTACCTGTGCACCTCCTCGGTTTGTACCTCATACACACCTACCTGTGCACCTCCTCTGTTTGTACCTCATACACACCTACTTGTGCACCTCCTCTGTTTGTACCTCATTAGCCCCTACCTGTGCACCTCCTGTGTTTGTACCTCATACACACCTATCTGTGCACCTCCTCTGTTTTTACCTCATACACTCCTACCTGTGCACCTCCTCTGTTTGTACCTCATACACTCCTACCTGTGCACCTCCTCTGTTTGTACCTCATTAGCCCCTACCTGTGCACCTGCTCTGTTTGTACCTCATACACACCTACCTGTGCACCTCCTCTGTTTGTACCTCATACATACCTACTTGTGCACCTCCTCTGTTTGTACCTCATACACACCTATCTGTGCACCTCCTCTGTTTGTACCTCATACACACCTATCTGTGCACCTCCTCTGTTTTTACCTCATACACAGCTATCTGTGCACCTCCTCTGTTTGTACCTCATACACAGCTATCTGTGCACCTCCTCTATTTGAAGCTCAGAAGCACCTACCTGTGCACCTCCTCTGTTTGTACCTCATTAGCCCCTACCTGTGCACCTCCTCTGTTTGTACCTCATACACACCTATCTGTGCACCTCCTCTGTTTGTACCTCATACACACCTATATGTGCACCTCCTCTGTTTGTACCTCATACACACCTATCTGTGCACCTCCTCTGTTTGTACCTCATACACACCTATCTGTGCACCTCCTCTGTTTGTACCTCATACACACCTACCTGTGCACCTCCTCTGTTTGTACCTCATACACACCTATCTGTGCACCTCCTCTGTTTGTACCTCATACACACCTATCTGTGCACCTCCTCTGTTTGTACCTCATACACACCTATCTGTGCACCTCCTCTGTTTGTACCTCATACACACCTATCTGTGCACCTCCTCTGTTTGTACCTCATACACACCTATCTGTGCACCTCCTCTATTTGAAGCTCAGAAGCACCTACCTGTGCACCTCCTCTGTTTGTACCTCATACACACCTATCTGTGCACATCCTCTGTTTGTACCTCATACACACCTATCTGTGCACCTCCTCTATTTGAAGCTCAGAAGCACCTACCTGTGCACTTCCTCGGTTTGTACCTCCCAGGCAATCCGGCGATGACAACCTTAGCCTCTTGATTATCAGGCAATTATCTGACTTCTGCTGAACCCTTCAGAGTGCACAGACATAGGGGACTAGGGGAGCTGAAGGACAGGAAATGAGGTAAACCTGAATATAAGAAATACAGAAAGGTAGAAATGCTGCATCACTGTGGACAACTGATACTACCAAATGCCCATTCAGTCACAAAGTGGCATCCTGGGCTCAAACAGACAACGTTAGATCAGATGTGATGTAAAGGGAGGAAAAACAGAAAAAAGGTTAATAGGCACATGTCTGTTGTGGCGATCGGTAGGTAAATTATTGGTTGTGATGGATTCCCTAAAAGGACTAAATGACTGATATCTTTGAATATTAAATGATACGAATCAATGTTTGTTTGCCTCACCGGTACTTATAATGTAAAGGAACAGGCATTACAATGAACCCCTCGTTCTGTTTTACAAAAAAGCCCTGGAAGGAGATAAATCTTACAGAACTTTATTTACTTTAGGAAGAACTAAATACTTGTTAGGTCGAGCGCGCAAGCGCCTTGACCTGTTGTAAGTATTGTGCGCTTTTAACCACGCCCACTGCACGCCCATCACTTTCACTCGTTCCTGAGCTTGCCTTTCAACAATCCTTTGTTATCATTGCTAAATGCTTTATGTTTGTCCCTCCTTGGGGCGGTTTTGTTACCGCCTTGTTTTTTAAGTTGTCTTTCAGGGCCAGAAGCAGGCCCTATAAGCTACACTAGTTTTAGGCAGATGGAGAGATGTTATGATGATAGGAAGCCCACTTCAACTCACAAAAATGTTCCAAACTTCCAGCATAGAAGAAACCAGAAATGCTTGGACCAGGGGAGCTGTTGAAAGCGTCAAAGGTGACTTAATGAACAGCAAGGTAAAGATAGGCGTTGGCATGTGAGTTGATCCAATGGGAACAGGAAATAATTGAAAAGTGTGTGAGTGGAGTTACTTTTGTTATATACTTACTTAATAGTTACCTTTATAATATACTTCCTGAAGAGTTACCTTTGTTATATAGTTCCTGAAGAGTTACTGAAATAACAGCAGCCCATCCTGATCCCTATCTTTTTCCACAATCTGTTCTTGCTTAAACGAAATCTTGACCATGTGCACCTACTGAAAGCCGTAGCTGTAGCACATGGGTGGTCTGTGAGAGCCCTTTCTTTGCTAAGTTACTCTCTGAACTCTGGTAAATCACCTCTTTTTTTCAGAGATTGAGAAGATGTGACGTGATCAACAGAACCTTTAGTTAAATATCGGTGCATGGTGAAATATTCCTTGCGAAGTTTCAAAGACAGTAAAGAAGAGATGTCTTTTACACCCAGTTAAACATTGTGATTTTATATGCCATTATGTTTACACTTAGTAATTCTAATTATCTTTACATTCAACAGGAAACAAGCCTTCAATGCATGAAATGCTTATGAATAATGAAGCTAATGCTGTAAAACTGCCCCAAAAAAATGTAATAATAATAAGCCCCAGTATTCAGAAAAAACATCAGGGCAATAGGAGACAGAGTAACCTGCAAATAAAACTACAGATCCAAAACGAAGCAGTCAAAGGCAGGTCAGTGGATGTGAGAGTTTCAGCTGGGCACCTCCACGCAGCAAGACTAAGAAATTACCTTGTAGCGGTGGGCGTAGCGGCAAGGACATTTAAGACAACTCGGGTTTAGGTGAGGTGAAAGATGGGTTTTTATTGTTAATATGCCAGTCCTTCCTATCAGTCCATGAGTCTATCTCTCTTTCTCTCTCTCTGTTTATCTCTCTCTCTGAGATTATAGCTCTTTCTTTCTTCTTCTCCTCTCTTCAGGTCTTCTGTGGTCCAACCGAAGGTCTCGTGGTGGAGTGGTGCCGTCGGGGAAAACCAGAAAAGGAAAGGTAAGTCGTAACTCTGGGGTGTGCTCTACAGTTGTTTTAGTTTGGTAGGAGGGTCTAGAGAGAGTGCGGTGAGGTGATAGGGAAAAAGGTGCATAGAAAGAGGGGTGAGGGGGTTAACCAAAATAGTGCAATCAATTCAGTGGGGATAGGCCCCTATAAAAAGGCAATTCACACTCACACTGCCCGTGTAAGAAAGGGGAAGTGTGGGTATTAGTTGAAAGGTCACTGAGAGAATAGTTCTCTTTCTAGTAATCTAAGTCACAAAGACAACAAAACAAAAACAAAAAAAAAACAAAAAAAAAACCACAATCAAGGAAATGTTTTCTCTTTAGCCTTATTGCCCTTCCTTACTTGGATTCCCTTCCCTTCCTCCCTCTTCCTCCCTTTACCCCTTACACCTCTCACTCCACACCAAGGCTTGTATCCCGCTTTGTAAGCAGGACCGTACCTGTTTGAGCCAGGCCCCTCCCAGGACGTGGCGGTGTCTTCTCCTTTCTGGGGCTTCTTGCCCGTCATCAGGGTTTCCTCCTGGGGTCTGCTGTTCTGATCGTCGGGCTTCCTCGCTCTCCCGTTCTCTGCGTCCCTTCCCTGCTTCAGCGTTTTCGCCGTCTTCTCCATCTGGCATTTTGAGCTTCAGGAATCTGGATATCCGGATTCCCGATGTCTTCGTCTTCTGGTTTCTCCTCGGCGGTACCCCCGGGGTATCGATCTCCCTGGAGGCCACCATTGGAGGTAGCCGGGCGCTCCGACGCCTGAAATTAAAGTCCAAAACAGACCCTAAAACAGACCTCTAGAAAATTAAAGTCAACAACAACAAGCCACCTCCTGTATAAACCGGTGTCCAACACCAGCTGTGATCATGTATTCAGTATGATGTGGTTACCACAGTGCTTTGGTTCCTAGAATGATAACAAACCACCATACAGTGCTCTAGGTATATTGTAAACTCTTTCTGGCCAAACCACACCAACCAGAGAAAAGCACAACGAAGTTTAGCCAGAGAACTGAAGACTAAAGGAAAGAGGGGTTCTGCTGTCTACTACTATTAACAAATGCCGGCGCAATGTAGGTATTGTATAAAATGTACATATTACTATTAACAAATGCAGCTGCAGTATATGTATTGTATACAATGTACATATTCATATTAACAAATGCCGCTGCAGTGTATGTATTGTATAAAATGTACATATTACTATTAACAGGCGCCGCTGCAGTACATGTATTGTATAAAATGTACATATTACTATTAACAAATGTCGCTGCAGTATATGTATTGTATAAAATGTACAGATTACTATTAACAAATGACGCTGTTGTGTATGTATTGTATCAAATGTACATATTACTACTAACAAATGTTGCTTCAGTGTATGTATTGTATAACATGTACATATTACTATTAACAAGCGCTGCTGCAGTACATGTATTGTATAAAATGTACATATTACTATTAAAAAATGTTGCTGCAGTATATGTATTGTATAAAATGTACATATTACTATTAACAAATGTCACTGCAGTATATGTATTGAACTTAATGTATATATTACTATTCACAAGCGCCGCTGCAGTATATGTATTGAATTAAATGTACATATTACTATTAACAAGCGCCGCTGCAGGTTAAGTATTGTATAAAATGTACAGATTACTATTAACAAATGACGCTGCTGTGTATGTATTGTATCAAATGTACATATTACTACTAACAAATGTTGCTTCAGTGTATGTATTGTATAAAATGTACATATTACTATTAACAAGTGCCGCTGCAGTACATGTATTGTATAAAATGTACATACTACTATTAACAAATGTCTCTGCAGTATATGTATTGTATAAAATGTACATATTACCATTAACAAATGCCACTGCAGTATATGTATTGAACTAAATGTACATATTACTATTAACAAGCGCTGCTGTAGTGTAAGTATTGTATAAAATGTACATATAACTATTAACAAATGCTGCTGCTGTGTATGTATTGTAGAAAATTTACATATTACTATGAACAAATGCCGCTGCAGTGTATGTATTGTATAAAATGTATACATTACTATGAACAAATGCCGCTGAAGTGTATGTATTGTATAAAATGTGCATATTACTATTAACAAATGCCACTGCAGTGTATGTATTGTATAAAATGTAGATATTACTATTAACAAATGCCACTGAGTGTAAGTATTGTATAAAATGTACATATTACTGTTAACAAATGCCGGTGCAGTATATGTATTATATAAAATGTACATATTACTATTAACAAATGCCGCTGCTGTGTATGTATTGTATAAGATGTACATATTACTATTAACAAATGCCACTGCAGTGTATGTATTGTATAAAATGTACATATTACTATTAACAAATGCTTTTGCAGTATATGTATTGTAAAAAATGTACATATTACTATTAACAAATGCCGGTGCAGTATATGTATTGTATAAATTGTATATATTACTGTTAACAAATGCCGATGCATGATATGTATTTTATAAAATGTACATATTACTGTTAACAAATGCTGCTGCAGTGTATGTATTGTATGAAATGTATATATTCCTATTAACAAACGCCGCTGAAGTGAAAGTATTGTATCAAATGTATATATTCCTATTAACAAACGCTGCTGCAGTGTAAGTATTGTATAAAATGTACATATTACTATTAACAAACACCGCTGCAGTGTATGTATTCTATAAAATGTACATATTACTATTAACAAACACCGCTGCAGTGTAAGTATTGTATAAAATGTACATATTACTATTAACAAACACCGCTGCAGTGTAAGTATTGTATAAAATGTATATATTACTATTAACAAACACTGCTGCAGTGTATGTATTGTATAAAATATACATATTACTATTAACAAACGCTGCTGCAGTATTTGTATTGTATAAAATGTATATATTACTATTAACATGTAGATGCATGATATGTGTTGTATAAAATATACATATTACTATTAACAAATGCCACTGCAGTATATGCATTGAACTAAAGTGAAGCACAGGTGTTCAGGAACAGCTGGTTCTTTGGGCCTTATAACTAAGTGTGACCCTTACCTCCACTCCGGTTTGGCACTCCGTATGAATTTTGTGACTTGTTGAACTCTACTTTTTACCAGAATTAAGGCACTGGAACTAGCAGATTCTGTTTGAAGAATGTAGTGAAATATCTAAATCCCACTCCAAAATCATACAATTGCAAGGATAATCAATTGCACAACCAGCAACTCCCCAATCCCACACTGGTTGTCTCTTGTTCTCAAATGTTAAAGAGGATTTGTGGTGTGAGTGCCGGAAGTGGCAGTGGCAGTCATGAAGCTACAACTAACAGGGGTGTGTGGCAGGCAGAGAGGTGGAAAGAGAGCTAAAGAGAGTGAGAGAGACAAAGAAAGAAGGAGAAAAAAGAAAGCAAGAAATAGAAGGAGGGGAAAACAGCAGGTGACTTGTAATCACCAAAAATAAACAGAAGAAGCAGCTGAATATTTGTCAGTGTGTGACACCACCAGAGAAATGGCTTGAATACCTAAAAATGTATATATTTATTTTTAATACCTGTAGACTAACGTTGTGCCAATAAACAGGGCACAAGGTGTAAGGAAAGCGGGGGCAATTCTCATAGGCAAATCACAATGACGTCACATGCAGACAGGTCACAAGAAGTAATGCCAGGCTCTTATAATAATTCTCATGTAAAAGGTTGACAACCTATTTGAAAAACAAAAAATAAGAAGCATAAAATAACGTAAAAAGAACATTTTTTTAAAACTTTTTATACATCATGTGTTTTTGCCACTGTTAATCTGTAACTAAACTCCGAAATGGCTGAAAGTGTAAATATTTTTTAACAGATATGTGGAACTTGGAAATTACATTTTTAAACAATTTTCAGCAAATAAATAAAATGTGTTGTTAATTTGTGTTTGTTTCCTGACGTGTTCTTTATCCAGCCCCAAAACACAGAGGTGTTTCACATTCACAGTGAATTAAGCAATAGAGGGTTACCTTTGTCAAGTTCTTTGTTCCTCTCTTGCGCCATTCACAAAAATAAAGGGGATGCTGCTGGTGGGATGGATAGTTACAAACACTCCGAGGCCAGTGTTTGCAGATGCAAGAAACTGCAGTGCTATGCACAAGGTAACACCTCTCAGTCACAGGCTAGGGCTCAAGGTGGAACCAAGTCCCTTTTCTAAAAAATAGTGGGGGGTCTCCATCTAACTGCGTCCACCCCTAACTTGTGCTGTGCTGTTAAAGCAATAGAGAATTTGAGTAATGTACGATGAATTGAATTGAGAGGAAGAAATGGTATAAAGAGAACAAGAGAGCGAGATGCAGGATATATGGCGGAAGAGAAAATGAAATAAAAGTGACATGAGACAAGGAGGAAGTACCCATCTATTCACCCTTGGTAAATAATGCCGTTCTGCACATAGGACTCTTTTCAGGTTATTTATATATAAAATACATAGAAAAGGTGCCAATATACAGCCTTGTCTAACACCACAATTCAAGGCAAATTTGGAAATGTACTTCCCTGTAGGCCCATAACGGGCAGTGGCTGTAAGGTCCAAATGCAAGTCCCTAAGAAAGTAATCACCATTTTGTCAACGCCCATGCTTATCTATATGTACCAGAGCTTAGTCCTGTTAACCTTGTCCAAAGCTGAGCTGAAATCCATGAATCCCAATACAAGAGAGCCCCCCTTTGCCCTGGTATACTTGGCTATAAGTAGATAGAGATTAAGATCTTGGTCCACTTTGCCCTTCCCAGACTGGAAGTCATATTTTAGGTCGGACAAAAGCACATGTTCACTAGCCCAGTTAACTTATTTAACAGCCCATTCCTCATTACTATACCTGTTGAGTCTATCAATGATATTGTCGCGTGGGCTCTCATTATCCTAAATGAGACTACTGGATTTCTAGGCGGCAGGATCTATAACGGTGTGGGGGACTGAGTCTGACCCACGTGAAAGAACTATGTCACCCTAAATCCGGTTTTTGCTCCGGCTAACTAGCAGTGCCTCATTTCTCCCATGGGGAAGAAATGATTGGGCAGCCGAGCGCATGACATCTTTGGAACTTCTCAGGGAAGTCGTGGTCACTCAGATCCAAACCAACTCTCTCATTTACAATATGATCTCATATACAAATGACAAAGACAGTATAAGTTTTATATTATGCTTTAATAAAACGACTGTATTTTAGAGAATAAGGCATGAGCCGCGATAACCAGAACCATACAACACAGTAGGATTGAAATAGTTACCAAGAGAGTAAAACATAAGAATAAAGCAATCATTATATATTCTAGTTTCTACTCTCCCTCTGCTTGTTCTATTTAGAGCACAGCATGTTAAGTGCCTAGCTTGCCTATCTGTATCACTGCGGAGACATTAGTCTTCATACCTGAGCAAAGGCCTGTGATCTTGGTTCAGCATCTGCAACGAGGCAGTCAGCATCTAGTTGTGGTTCCCTGGTAGGAATCTCCCTCTGCCGTGTATTGGGACAAAGAAGTTATTTTATAACCTATATGTCAGCGTGATCACAAGATGTCCCTTCGCAGAAATGCCAAGTCTAAACTCCAACCACGTCTAGCGGCAATGTACCAGACTGTATCCTTGACTGAAGCACAGAGTGAATGTGTTATGGAGAACATCAGTGCTGAAGTATGCAAAACAGTGTGATATGAATAAAAAACAACACCGTAGAACTGGCTATCTGAAAATAACAGTACGTAGAAAAATAAAAAGCACGTAGAGCAAAGTGCACAGAGGCTCTAAGCTACTAGCAAACGAAATAAAATACATCCAGGGCAAAATGCACAAAGGCCTAACGCCCAATGCTAACGCATAAAGGATACATAAAACCAACCACACTACACCCTCCCCTTGTCGGTAGCAAGTGGTTCTAAAAATACAATAATATGCCCTGAATATAAGCAAAATTAAAATAATAGATCCATTTCGACAAGTTCAGAGGACAGCAAAGTCATAAAATTGATTAATAAGCCAAATATAATATAATGTCAATTTAGTAGGAGAGGAGAAAATCCAAATGTTCAACTGGAAGCAATAGAGAGAAGGAATTCCTCCACTTCGATGTATGTCAATATAGGGAGATCTATGCCACAAAGTATCATGGAGCAGGTGTGTTCCAAAGCCTCAACATAAAAAAATAGTCATGACAGCCATAAAAAGCCACAAATAGTTCCAAGGAAAAACAAAATATGTGTATTTAAGCCAACACAGCAGCTTACGTGGACCTCGGACCGAAGACACGGAGGACGAGGAGTTGGACACTACATCATCAGTGTCGTTAAAGCAGCCAGAGGCAGTTCTCGCAAAAGGTGCAACTGTGAACATAGAAGCAGATGGAGGCTCTCGCCGAGGCACGCTATAAACCACATGTTCAGAAACATCAGTTGACCGAACAGCAACCTGATCGCAAGATTCCAAATTAATCGTTGTCTGTGGAACAATCGCAAGATCATCTTCCACCCTCCCCAAGCACGGAGAGGTAACAGTGTCGGTGTAAATCACCTGCAGTGGGACTTCTTCTCCAGTAGTGAGAGGGATTCCGGAACTACTGGGTGTCCCTTTTGGTCTGCTGTGCAGAATCGGCCACATGTTGTAACTTGACATTATCAATAGAAACAAAGCGATTTCCTTTGGCCCCTCGCAGTGGCGGTAAAATCACAGTTCTTGTGCCGCTTACCCCTAACACAGGTACTGGTGCTCGATAAGAAGGACCAAATTCTTTCTTTACTGCGACCTTTTCACGCACTAGATCCCCAATCCTGGGTATCCAACCAGTAGGTGTTACTGGTTCGTCCTTAATTCCTGAGGAGGCAGCATTCGCAGAAGAGTTATCTTCACGGAATTGTTGTAAATCCTGCAAAACAGTGACACGATCATTTACGTCAAAGGGCGTATCTGCCGCCTCCACACCAGGACCATCTAGATCAGGAACATACATTCGTGTTCCAAACAGGCATTCATATGAAGTACGACCCCCCAGTGACCGTCTAGGCAAGTTATTAAGTGCTCTTTGTACTCCATAAAGGTGGACTAGCCAACTACGACCCGTACCTATAACTCTGGCCGTTAAGGATTGCTTTAAATCACGATTTAATTGCTCCACGACAGAATTTCCCGCGGGATGAAATGGAGACGAGAATTGGAGCTGGACCCCCAACAAAGCCATGGCGTCCCTGAATGCCTTAGAGGCAAAAGCAGGGCCCTGGTCCGAAAGGAAAGCCGCAACTGCAAATGTATCGACAAAGATACGCAAATCTTTAATAACAGTTCGAGCGTCAGCCGAGCGCTGTGGCCAGACCCACACAAATCTGGAGCACGAATCTACAGCAACCAAAATATATTTGTATGCACTATCTGGTGCCAGTGGACCACAATGATCCAGGTACACACACTGTAAAGGTTTATTTGAAATCAGAAGGGGTGTCTGCTGCGGGCGTTTAGCCGACGAAGCTTTAATTTGTTGACAAATGTCACAACAAAGGACATATTGCTTTGTCTCTTTATAGAGACCAGGCCACCAGTAACGAGCCTGTAACAGTGAAATCGTGGCTGCCACACCAGCATGTGCAGATGCCGCCCCCTCATATGCTTGTCACGACTCACGTGCTGCTTGCGCCTGGAATTTGCAGATCTGGTGGCGTGGATCTTCAATGTTCGACTTTGGCCCAAAAAGGGGCGACTCTTTCTGGTAGCCACGGTGCTGTAGGCAATGGAGACGCCAAGAACAGACCGTGCCCTTCAGAAAATAGCGCCAGAGGAGAAAAACCCCTTTTGAAAAAGGGGAAAAAACCTCCAAACAGGAAGATTCCTGGAAAAAACAAGAACAAACAAACAGGAATCCAAAAGGAGCAAAAGTCTGGAAACACAGAATGCTGAAATCCAGAACCAAAAGGTGAGGAAATCAGGAGCGAAGACACTAACTGAGCAGAAAGTGTTGCAGCGCAAAGAAAGAAGAGAACACAGCCCTTATATACTAAAAAACAGGAAGTGACCCACAGGAAGTAAAAGGACACCATCTTAGACAGGGAAACAACACATAGAACAGAATAGAACAGGAACCATAGAGAATAGGGAACAAGGAATGCTGGGAAAGAACAGGAATCTGGGAAGGGGGAAAAGACATAAAGAAAGGCACCACAAAAGACTGCAGGAAAGAAGAAAAAGAAAAAAGAAACGAAAAGACAGGTAAGAGGGGTCATAGACCCCAGCATAGTGGAGAGCAGAAAGTAGAACGAGGCCCCATGCTATGTCTGGGGCCTCGATAAGCGCAGGAGAGGCTGGGGGCGCGCCACGTCTTCAAGACGCGGTGTGCGGCCCGAGCCGAACGCCCGGCTTGAGACGAGCTCTCGGCTCGCGCCGCGCGGTGCGGCGCAACAGTAGGTCCCCCTCCCGAAGGTCCAGGTTTGAGAGGAAATAAACAGTGAAAGCGTTGAATCAGGAGAGGTGCGTGAACGGAAGATGCATCTTCCCAAGAGCATTCACTGAGAGGATAACCCTTCCAATGAATCAGATACTGAAGGCGTTTGTGAAAAAGACGAGAGTCACAAATTTCCTGTACTTCATATTCAGGAACATCATCCACAAGTACAGGAGGTGGACAAGGAAACTGACGTGAGTAAGGGTCAGGCACATAAGGTTTAAGCTGAGAAACATGAAAGACCGGATGAATCTTCCATGTATGAGGTAAGTGAAGACGGACAGTGACAGGATTGACCAATTGAAGAATACGGAAAGGCCCATAGTAACGAGGTGTGAACTTATTTTGAGAAAGACGTGAGGGTAGGAATTTGGAGGAGAGCCAGACTTTATCTTGCGGATGATAGTCTGGATTGGTTGCACGTCTCTTGTCTGCAGCCTTCTTCATATATCTCTTGGTATGTAACAAATTAGATCGAATTAGTCTATGGATTTGGAGAAGGCGTTTGGAAAAATAGGTAATAGCGGGTAGAGGAGAGTTGGATTGTGGAGAAGTAGGAAAAGAGGTAGGATGAAAACCATAGGAACAGAAAAAGGGAGTGACCTTGGAGGCACTATGGACTGAGTTATTGTAGGAAAATTCAGCTATAGAGAGGTAAGTGTTCCAGTTACTTTGGGTAGAATTGCAAAAGCATCGAAGATATTGCTCTAGTCCTTGGTTCAGACGCTCGGTCTGGCCGTTGGTCTGAGGATGGAACCCTGAAGACAGGGCTCTATTAATATTTAGTGTTTTACAAAAATGCCTCCAAAATTGGGAAATGTACTGAGGTCCTCTATCAGATATTATGGTATGTGGAAGTCCATGGAGACGGAAGATATGATCAATGAATATTTGACTTAGTTCTTGAGAAGTAGGTAGCCTTTTCAGGGCAGTGAAATGAGCCATCTTCGTGAAAGAATCCACAGTGACCATGATGACCCGGTTTCCTGCTGATGGTGGGAGTGAACACATAAAATCAGTAGAGATGGTATGCCATGGGGCCGGTGGAACAGGCAAAGGCTGTAGTAATCCTGCAGGTCTGGTATGGGGTATCTTGGTTTGGGCACATATGGGACAGGCCTGAACGTATCTTTCCACATCCAGCTTCCAGGTAGGCCACCAGAAAAATCGTGAAAGAAGTTCTTGTGTGGCCTTGATGCCTCTATGACCAGCCACAGGTGAATCATGGCACATTTGTAATGCCTTTTCTTGCACCTTGTTAGTAGGGAGGAATATCAGGTTTTGATAATAAAAATATCCTTGTTTCTTATGTAATAATGGTCTTAGTTCTTCTATGTCATGGTCCGATAGGTTGGCGTATTCCAGTTGTACTTCTTCCAGGAAAGACTGAGCCACTCCAATGATCTTACTGGGTTCCAGAAGATACTGAGATGAGGAAGGAGTACACTCTGGATATCGGCGAGACAGAGCATCAGCCAGAATGTTTTGAGATCCAGGAATATATGTGATGAAAAAATCGTACTGACTGAAGAAAAGGCCCAGCGGGCCTGACGACTATTCTGGCATACAAAATTTCGTAAACATTGTAGGTTACGGTGGTCTGTCCTCACCTCAAATGGTTCCTTGGAACCCATCAGAAACTGTCTCCACTCAAGGCAGGCTGTTTTTAGAGCCAATAATTCCCTTTCCAGTACAGAATAGTGTTGTTCAGCTGTGGAAAGGATATGAGACAAGTAGAAAACAGGATGTTCAAGACCATCATCCTCTTGTCGTTGGAGTAAGACAGCTCCGATGGCTCTCTCAGAAGCATCAGTTACGACTATAAATTGTTTGGTGGTATCTGGATGTCTCAAGATGGGGGCTTGGGTGAAGGCTCTCTTTAATTCTTGAAAGGCTGCTTCAGCCGCCTCAGTCCAGACAAACCCTTTCTTTAAATTTTCCTTTTTTAAGGTGTGAGTTATGTGGCTAGTCAGTCTGGCAAAGTCTAGAATGAATTGTCGATAGAAGTTTGCTAACCCTAGGAAACATTGTGTTTCTTTTATGGAAGAAGGAGAAGGGCACTCTAGGATAGCTTGTACCTTTTCTTGATCCATAGCTATGCCGGTGGGACTTAAATGATAGCCCAGATATTTGACTTCCGTCATGTCGAACTCACATTTTTCTGGTTTGCAAAATAGTTGATGAGCACGAAGTCTTTGAAGAACTTGTTTCACATGGGAAGAATGGAGTTCAGGATTTCTAGAATAAATACGAATATCATCTAGGTAGATCACGACTGTCTGATTCAGAAGGTCTGAAAACACTGAGTCCATAAATCTCTGGAAGATTGCGGGGGCGTTAGTGAGACCAAACGGCATAACCCTATATTCAAAATGGCCAAATGGAGTCCTGAAAGCTGTCTTCCATTCGTCGCCTTCTTTGATGCGTAAAAGGTGGTAAGCTCCTCGTAAATCTAATTTAGTAAAACGTTGAGCCCCTCTGATAGCTTCTAGTATGTCCCTGTTGAGAGGCAAAGGATAACGATCTTTAATTGTTATTTTATTCAGACCTCGAAAATCCAGGCAAGGACGAAGATCCTTTGTCTTCTTGGGCACAAAAAAGAGAGGAGCCCCAGCCGGAGACGACGATGGAACAATAAGACCACTCTGTATATTCTCGTCCAGATACTCTTTTAGAACTTCCCTTTCGGGTTCCGTGAGAGAGTACATCCTCCCAAAAGGAACAATTGTGCCGGGTTCCAATGGAATAGCACAATCATATTCTCGATGTGGAGGTAGCACAGGTTTCGACGGTCTTTGGAAAACATCCTGAAACTCCAAATAGTGGTCTGGGACCCCTTGGACCGTATTAATGGACATACCAGTGGCACCTTCAGTATCTAAGGATCTTTTCGGAGACCAATACTTGTCGGAAGTAAAACAGTTCTCATGACAAAATTGCGAAGACAAAGAAACTGTCCGGGTTACCCAATTTATATACGGGTTATGTCTGATGAACCACGGAATTCCAAGAATGATGGTATGGTTGGGGGACGTGATAAGATCGAAGGAAATGTGTTCTTGATGGTTTCCCACCTGTAGACTTAACATCAGGGTAGTGGTGTCTACAGGACCCGAGGATATCAAGGATCCATCCACGGTGTGTACCTGTTCGGGTACTTCTTTTGCTTGTGTAGGAACTTGGTGAGCAGCAGCCCACGTCTTGTCCATGTATATACCACTAGCACCACAATCTAGTAATGCCATTGTCTTTTCTTGACGACCGTCAGGAAGTTGTAACAGGACAGGAAAAATGAACAAGGCGGTTGTATTGTCATTAAAGGAGCTGATGGAAGGTATAGCTGTAGATCCCGTCCCCTCCCTTCTTACAGAGGACGGGAGGTGGCGTTTCCCGAATGCCTGGGCGGACGTACAGGACAGGTACGAAGCATGTGACCAGCAGAACCACAGTACAGGCACAACCCTCTCTTGCGTCTGTCTTCTCGTTCACTAGCAGAGAGCGGACCTCGGGTAGTATCCACCTGCATGGGTTCCCCTTCGATGTCTCTAGCAGGAGTGCGAGGTTTCTCGGAACGCTGCAGGCAAGCTCGTGAGCTACTTGGCTGGGAAAACCCTCCACTCCTTTTCTTTTCCGATCTCCGTTCCTGAAGACGATATTCGATGGACAGTGCTTGATCCATCAGGCCACGAAGATCTTCCGCTCCAGTAGAATGTACTAGTTCATCCTTTATTTCTTCTTTGAGTCCTCTACGAAATAAAGTTACCAGAGTACGTTCCACCCAAGTGGTCTCTGCCGCCAGCTGACGAAAACGGGTTATATATTGCAGGACGTCTTGCGAGCCTTGTTGGATGTCACACAGGGCTTCTTCAGCAGAGGCTTCCAATCCAGGACGGCTAAACATCTGTTTGAAGCGACTCACAAAGGTGGAATAGTCCGACAATACAGGGTCGTTGGAGGACACCATCGGGGTTGCCCAGGCCAAGGCTGGACCGGATAAGGCACTGATAAGATAACCCACCTTGGTCCTGTCGTGGGAGAATTGGGTAGGTCGGAAGGCGAAGTACACTGTTAAAGCATCCAGGAACTCACGAAGCTTGGTTGGTTCACCAGAGAAACAAGGGGTAGAAGCGGAGATAGTTGGAACATCACTGGTGCGGAGAGCCAAAGCCTGTCGTAACGCAGCATTTTCATTGCGTAGTTGTTGCAATTCCTGAGCTTGTTGCTGAAGAGTGGTCAAAAGAGATTGTTCCGGATCTGCAGCAGCCGCCACTGTGTCATCCATGGTGTTTGAGGACGTCGGAATGGTTTGGCGCTGCAATCTGTCACGACTCACGTGCTGCTTGCGCCTGGAATTTGCAGATCTGGTGGCGTGGATCTTCAATGTTCGACTTTGGCCCAAAAAGGGGCGACTCTTTCTGGTAGCCACGGTGCTGTAGGCAATGGAGATGCCAAGAACAGACCGTGACCTTCAGAAAATAGCGCCAGAGGAGAAAAACCCCTTTTGAAAAAGGGGAAAAAACCTCCAAACAGGAAGATTCCTGGAAAAAACAAGAACAAACAAACAGGAATCCAAAAGGAGCAAAAGTCAGGAAACACAGAATGCTGAAATCCAGAACCAAAAGGTGAGGAAATCAGGAGCGAAGACACTAACTGAGCAGAAAGTGTTGCAGCGCAAAGAAAGAAGAGAACACAGCCCTTATATACTAAAAAACAGGAAGTGACCCACAGGAAGTAAAAGGACACCATCTTAGACAGGGAAACAACACATAGAACAGAATAGAACAGGAACCATAGAGAATAGGGAACAAGGAATGCTGGGAAAGAACAGGAATCTGGGAAGGGGGAAAAGACATAAAGAAAGGCACCACAAAAGACTGCACGAAAGAAGAAAAAGAAAAAAGAAACGAAAAGACAGGTAAGAGGGGTCATAGACCCCAGCATAGTGGAGAGCAGAAAGTAGAACGAGGCCCCATGCTATGTCTGGGGCCTCGATAAGCGCAGGAGAGGCTGGGGGCGCGCCGCGTCTTCAAGACGCGGTGTGCGGCCCGAGCCGAACGCCCGGCTTGAGTCGAGCTCTCGGCTCGCGTGGTGCGGCGCGACAGTGCTGCAGAAATTAATCGAGATCTCTCAATTTTATTTGGTATTTCACGTACACCAACGCCTGGAATATTAACAACAGCGTTCAGTGCACTATTCAAGCAGTAACTATATTTAGAAGGGAATCCTTTAGGAAAGGGCTTACCATCAGCCGAAGCCTTAATGGCAGCCGAAATCTCTGTGTCTGGTTTGGAACTCGAACGAGTTACAGCGGCCACAGTGGCGACAGCCACTGCCGATTTCGCGGCTTCATCAGCCATAGTATTCCCGGCAACGTGTATTCCAACGCGCTGGTGTCCAAGTGTATGTACAACATGGACATTAGGAAGCGTCTCTTTCAGATCCGCAACCTTACCCCACAACAATTTATGTTTAATGGTGTTGCCTTTAGAATCTCTAAACCCATTCATCTTCCAAAAGTGTAGATATTCATTGAAAGACTGCACACAATAGTAGGAGTCACAGACCAACAAGGTCAACATCGTCGGCTCTGCATGCTCCAACGCTAACAATAGAGCTTTGAGCTCAGCCAGCTGTGCCGTACAATCTCCCAAGGTTTTAGTATAAGTATGTCGGGGGCAGAACACATCCCCCTCCATCGCGCCACTCACCACCGCACATGCAGCAGAATACTGCTGTTTAGTCCCAACCGCCGGTTGCGCAGAACCATCAGTATACATGACCACTTGGTACTGGTCAATAGGTAATGTGCCAGCAGGGACTGGGTATTCTATTTCATGTTGTAGAAATTCTTGAGTCTGCAGTTTAGGGTCAAATATGTAATCTACATCAGATGCTGTTAAAGACGCAGCCCACTGGATCCATCGCGGGTGTAAAGCTTTCGAATTAGGAACACTCGCTTTAGTAACAGCCTCTAGGGCCGGAACCGGGGAAACGACAATGATGCGTTGGCCCTGGGCAAGTGGTCTTTCCTTAATCACAGCCATCTGTACTGCAGTGAGTATTTTTTCTGTTTGTGCAAATCGTTGTTCTGCAGAAGAATACAAGTGAGACTTGTATGCTATCGGGACCGTCTCACCCTCATTAAAAGTGACATACGTAAACCCAACAGCCCCAGGTATTACCCTGATGACTAAATGTGTCTTATTGTCCCGTGTATGTAAGTGTTTAACTGATAAAAGATCAGCCTGTAAATCTCGCAATATCTGTGTATGCTCAGTCGTCCAAAATCTACTTGAAAAATTCAGGCGTATCAATTCGTACAAAGGTTTTATACGCGTAGCATATTCAGGAATGTACGTTCTGCCAAAATTCAGAAACCCCAACAATGACTGGAGTTTCCGAACCGTATTTGGAGGCTGCAATAAAGCACATTTCTCCAGAAAATGTGGTGCTAAGCTCTTGCCCTCATTCGACAACTCATATCCCAGGAAAACGACACTGAGGAAGGCAATGTTTGATTTTTTTAAATTAAATTTATATCCTATATCTGCAAACCCCACAACAATGCGCGATACACGCCTTAGATGCTGCAGAATCTCATCATCCGTCAGATATATGTCATCAACATATGATAACGCTTCAGGGTCTAACTCGTGTAGTATTTCTGTAACACGAGCTGAAAACAGTCCTGGGCTGTTTTTATACCCCTGAGGCAAACGACAAAATTTTTCCTGGGAGCCAAACGCACTAAAACTGGTATAGTCCCTACTTTCGGGTGCTATATTTTGGCAGAAAAACCCATTCGAGATATCCAACGTTGTTTTGTATTTTTTACGCACTATATTGTTCATAAGCGCTGCACTATGTGAATTTTGTATCGCATATGTGCGTGTATGACTATTCAAATGTCTGTAATCCACCACTATCCTATATGAATGGTCCGGTTTAGAAACAGGAAATAAGGGATTATTCATCGGCGAGACACAAGGTTCAATTACACCCTGGTACTCCAATTCTATAAGAATTTGTCTAACCGATGCCCTAGCCTCAAATTTGATAGGATACTGCGGTTGTGGCTGAGGTTCGCCCTTTATCGGAATTACATGATAAGGTGATTGTTTATCCCACCCCACGTTATTTCTATATAAGGCGGGAGCTTGTGCGAGAGCCCACAATTTACTATAGGACTCCGCCAGTTCTCTCGGAACAAGTGGTGAGAAGGAAGGTGTAATAACATCCTCCCCAACCGAACATTCGCGAACAAAGTCAGGTGGCCAATCCTGTTCGGCCAGTAGAACATCATATGACTTTACCATATGGTCCCAAAAAATGGCATGTACAATGCGGTCAATGTCCCCTTCTAATCGCAGAGTCACTAAATATACTCTATCAGGATCAGAGACTCGCATATCCGCCGTTTCGACTTGTATGAAGTCATCAGTTGCTTTCACCTCCAGATGCTCTTGAAGACTCCGGCGAACTATTGTGACCTCTGCCGCGCTGTCTAACAGTGCTAACGCCCATGTCTTGTTCGTCAAGAGAACTCTCTTCTTGAGCGGCATGTCTAACTGAGACTGCTGCCACTTTCTTCTTTTTAAATTGCTGTTTTTGTTGCAGCGGTTTCTCTTCTTGTTTAACAGAAACCTCCGCTGAGCGTTGTGAAGCCTGTCTTGGTTTCACGTACTCTGTTCTCCGCTCTGACCGCCCACCTCTCTCACTTCTCTTCTCTGAGGAGTCCTGAAAGGAACGAGATTGGCGTGTATCAGTATTTTGATATCTATCAGGCGTTTTCAAATTATCCCTATTCCTGAGATTATACCTATTCTGCGGGGTCTCCGGTTGCGGAGACTGTCCTTCATTTTGTTTAGGTGTGTGCTGTTTCTTTTCCCAGCGCTTTTTTGTACCCTCAGATTGCTGTTGTTTAGCATTATCTTTATTATTTTTACCCTGCAACTGGGGTTTTTGCGGTCTAGCCCCCAGGCTATCACGACCGATACTAGAATAGGTTTCTGCTATTATTCTCGGGAGTTCGCGCTCTTGATTAATCTGTGGAACGTCCCGAAGACGCATTCGCACTGCTAGTGCTACAGCCTCTCCCTTGAGATTACTCAACATAATAGAAGAAACTGTGGCAAAATTGCCTAATAACTGCATACCCAAATCCAAGGCCGGTGCAGCTCCATATTCATCCTGAATTTGTTTAAGTACCTCCGGTAAATTAGCTAATGTCGGCGTACCATGTGCCGTTGTGTAGAGCGCGGCAAAAACCGTGCCCCAAGTAGTACAAAGGTCTATCGGAGGAACCATCCCATACGGCAAACACATCGTTAATATTCTATGTTTATCCTGAGGGCCCGTATGGGGAAACACTGCTTCCAGCGTATTAATTTTTTGCGCCAGCCAAAATGGAGTTTCCTCTCGTTTAGCCGGTATTTTACCCATAACCGAATGCACAGTGGCCGGATTAATACCCGGAACCACCGCCTGTGGGTGCGCTGAAGCAGCTCGCGCTGTATTTGTATTCAAACTTTGCATTACAAACTGAACTAATCGTCTATATATATTTGTTAAGTCCCCGTATAAACGACGGACATCAGCCACTGCCAAATTAGCTACAGCAGGATATGGTGTATAAGTGGCCAATAAATTTCAGGATTGACCATCATTACTTAACGGACCTAGCCTAACGTGTGCCACGGTGTGTGGGAGGGCGCCATCAAGCCAATTATGGTGTTCTTGATAAGAGAGAGGTATCTCTAAATATGCATAAGCCCTGTATTGTCCAGGGACATTCGCAATTGTATATTCATGAAATGTATTCGTACCCCCATCAACTGCTAGAAACACGACCCAAGAATAAAAAAGCTCTGTTCTATAGGCTGCATGGGCATCCACCACAAAAGTGACTGGACCCCCTTGGACAGTTAGTCCATGTGCTATCAGGTGTCCTGTGAGTGGGTGACGCATATTGTTAGCTACATTATCTACAACAGGATTCGCCATTTGTCTAAAATAGCCCGAGATCCAAAAAGGCACACCAACATCGGGGTTTTTCCTTTTAAAGTTCAAGCTTGAACAACCAACCACTATCGTGGTGGTGGAAACCCTCAGCCCCACGGACGTCTCCGTTTACGGAACCGAGGAGTCAAAATATATATGAGATCGAGAGAGTCAGCCGGACCTAAACATTAGAGCCAGACCAAACGTTGGCGGCGCCATGTCGCGTGGGCTCTCATTATCCTAAATGAGACTACTGGATTTCTAGGCGGCAGGATCTATAACGGTGTGGGGGACTGAGTCTGACCCACGTGTAAAGAACTATGTCACCCTAAATCCGGTTTTTGCTCCGGCTAACTAGCAGTGCCTCATTTCTCCCATGGGGAAGAAATGATTGGGCAGCCGAGAGCATGACATCTTTGGAACTTCTCAGGGAAGTCGTGGTCACTCAGATCCAAACCAACTCTCTCATTTACAATATGATCTCATATACAAATGACCATATAAGTTTTATATAATGCTTTAATAAAACGACTGTATTTTAGAGAATAAGGCATGAGCCGCGATAACCAGAACCATACAACACAGTAGGATTGAAATAGTTACCAAGAGAGTAAAACATAAGAATAAAGCAATCATTGTATATTCTAGTTTCTACTCTCCCTCTGCTTGTTCTATTTAGAGCACAGCATGTTAAGTGCCTAGCTTGCCTATCTGTATCACTGCGGAGACATTAGTCTTCATACCTGAGCAAAGGCCTGTGATCTTGGTTCAGCATCTGCAACGAGGCAGTCAGCATCTAGTTGTGGTTCCCTGGTAGGAATCTCCCTCTGCCGTGTATTGGGACAAAGAAGTTATTTTATAACCTATATGTCAGCGTGATCACAAGATGTCCCTTCGCAGAAATGCCAAGTCTAAACTCCAACCACGTCTAGCGGCAATGTACCAGACTGTATCCTTGACTGAAGCACAGAGTGAATGTGTTATGGAGAACATCAGTGTTGAAGTATGCAAAACAGTGTGATATGAATAAAAAACAACACCGTAGAACTGGCTATCTGAAAATAACAGTACGTAGAAAAATAAAAAGCACGTAGAGCAAAGTGCACAGAGGCTCTAAGCTACTAGCAAACAAAATAAAATACATCCAGGGCAAAATGCACAAAGGCCTAACGCCCAACGCTAACGCATAAAGGATACATAAAACCAACCACACTACAATATGGGCCTATATGCTGCCCTGTTTTAAGAGCGGAATGATAACAGAATTTGACCACAAGGGAGGAATACCTCTCCAAATAGCTGTGTTGACATAGAGGGTTAGGAGGGGTGCCCATAAGTCAATTTTAGATTTAACATCGAGTGGTACAGCATCAGGACCTGGGGCTTTGGGCCAGATGTAGCAAAGGGTTTTTTCCATTCTGTGTCAATGGGAAAATGTGTTCGTACATACGGCCCTTTGTTCTTTGGAAGGTCGACTATAGCATCCGTAACCTATTGCCTGCTAAATCTCAAAGAAGGGCCTCTGGTAGGGAGTGTTGACATATCCTTATGCACATCCATGGTACTTTTAAGGGAGGGGGGGTCATAGATGGATATGTAGTACTTAAGCAAGGATTCTGGGTTAGCAGGCTGGGAAATAGTGCTCCTTGAAGATGCTAAAAAAGGACAATTGATAGTAGCCGAAAATTTGGAGCAGTCTTTGGGCTTACAAGAGTAACCAGGTCTTACCAGGCTTTTTGTCTAAAGATGTGTTTCCTTCTCTTGATGAAAAGGTTATAATCCTGATGACACATTTTGACTTTAAGTTTATCTCTTGACTTCTCCTTCAGAGCCTCCAAACGCTTTTTATGGGTAAAAGTACAAGTATGATCAAACCATCTAGTGGAGGGGGAGTTGGTTTACTAGAAGTAAGGGCCAACCTTACTTTGGTGCAAATAGTACAAAGACTAGAGGAGACAATAATTAAATAAATAAATAACAAAGTGGCAGCTCCTCCCGGAAAAGGTAGGCACACTAGGAGTGGGATGGTTATTTGCTTTCACAGTCCATACCAAAACCAGGTAAAAGTTTCTTAAAATAGCGTTTAAGGGATCACCCTGAGAGGAATGTCTAAAGTGGTGAGTGGCAGGCGGTAAACGGGACCAAGTGTTTACGTCAAGCTTATGGGTAACACTTTTGATAGGCTGCCTTTGACAGAACAAAGGTATTTATTCAGAAAGCCTCTCAAATGGAAGACATTGGCATCTGGAGATATGGGTTAGATTCACATCATAAAAATGAACAAGTAAAATGTTACCAGGATTCTGAAAGGAAAGACAGACTGCAAGAAAATTTTAAGAACCAGATATTACTTGCCTGGGGCAACAGTTTAGGCTCAGAAAGATAAAAACTGCAAGACCCCCTTTAGCTCTGCCTGAGCTGGAGCTTGCTGTTGGAACAAAGAAAACGATTATAGCCCTCCAATAGAACGTTGTTTGATGTTCCTCAAGTTTTTTTTCTCAACAGGGAAAACCACCCAACATCATCAACATTTTTGGACAACCATGCCACATTCGAGCTCAAAATAACAAGATTCATCCTAATCGTTGGATTCTGAGATCCCCTGACGTCTGCAGTACTATCAACATAGACAGTATTAGGAGGCAGTCAGTTGTTGTCGTTGAGCAAGTTCAAAGGATCAAACCTATGAAAATTAGGGACACTTGGGGATAAATTACTATTAACAGCACCCACCTAAACAGTGAGCGGAAGTTGATGGGACATAGAAAGGATAGGCACATTAGTCACAGACCTATAGAAATCGCCCAAAGGCAGGGGTAAGACACTAGCACAAGGTAGACATGGGCTGGAAAGGTCCAACAGTAGGCAGCCAGCAACAAAACGATTATTGAAATTCATGATAATACAGTCCCCAACCATGATCTTGGGTTGCTTGCCTAGCCAATTGACTCTCCGTGACATAATGATGGAATTATGCACGTTCAAGGTTTTGCTTAGACGCCCCTCCACTAATTAACTATTTGTTTCTGAGTTGTGGAAAGTGCTCAATTGTCCCAGATTTAAGGGGGGCACGTAAGCAAGAACAATTAATTACGTAAAGGTTGGCAGCAGGTGGTAAGTCAAGGTTAATGCAGGTAGAGCTAGGATCCCCGCTTCTACTACTGGGGGCTGAAGAAGGCAGCTTCCTCACAGGTACTGCTCGTTTGGGGAAAGCCTGATCAAAGACATGAGCGTTAATCCCCTTCCAGACATGTCTGTGCTGTCAGTCGTATCCTTAGGTGCAGAATCTACGTGTCATAGAGCAGCTGACTGGGCTGACATGGTGAGCCGAAAGCCCACCACTATTGGCAGACAATCCCGCAGTGATGCTGGAGAGTATTAGTCAACATGGCCCTCCTAGTGGCTGGTTGAATGGGGTGTTATACTTTTGGCTGCTTAGTAAGAGCAGCCTCCAGCTTTGCCAGCCTCTTATGGCACACCACAAAGGATGTTATAATCAGGTTCCCCTCTTTGCTAAAGTAACCTGCAAACAAATCACCGACAAACTCAAGACCAATGAAGAACCTTTTTGGTGCCCCAACGTTGGCAGCTTTCTTCTTTTTCCTGGTAAGCTGCAGGGCCGGTGATGAAACAGAATCTGTAGCTGGGGCTTGATGGATAATGGCTTCAACTGCATGTGAATTACCATTTGGAAGCATCCCCATGACACATGACTTGGGAACATGGCCTACGGGCCGTGTCTTAACATCTGGGGAATTTGAAGATTGAATGTCAATGGATGCACCCAGACCAGGCTCCTCTTCAACAGAGATGATTTTGTTAGTTATTGCCCCAACCACAGATGTCCAGTAAGTTAAGATGTTGGATCCACTGCGCTCGCATCCGGGGCACAAGGCACAGGAGAAATGTTTTGTTTCTCATTGACACCAACAATACAAAGAACTTAAAGTTGAAAGCTTGAACATATACTGTCAGCAAGAGGCAATAGGTAAGTACGAATAGTCAACGAAGGCCAGAGAGGGGACGACAGAGTCAGGAATATGTGACACTATAAGGTGCAGCAGGGGATCCCCCAAAAATGAACACTTAATTGATACTGAAGCAGTGGGTGTTAGGGGGTGACCCAAGCCCGATGGGCGTGGACTGGCCTGTCCTTGGCCTGTGCAAGCCCCGTGTCGCTGGTGTGTGGGTGTGCTTTTGAAGCACTGCTGGTCCTGTCCTGCCCCTCCTCCTAGGAGCACAGGTTTCTGGAACTTAGAGTTCCCTGGTGCAAAGAGCATCCCTCGCCGCAAGGGCCAGGGTGTCCTTTTGAAGCACTGCTGGTCATCTTTCCCAGAAAAGAGTTCATCCACCTCAGCACCTTCCTGGAATGTCTTGGGGTAATCTGTCAAGAGGGGGCTGAGAAAAAACGGGGGTCTCCTTGCATTTTTCATAGACTTCTTTAAGGCGGGCTACAGCAAAAACTGCTGAACCGAATTATACCAAATTTTGGGAGGAAGCTAGATCTTGACCCACAGACTGTGTTTTTTGTGAGCTGGCTGGTTGGTGGAAGTGTATTCAGCTGCTAAGGTGTAGTGGTACTGTGTTGTACAAGGCTTTGTATGTGTGCTTGAGGAATTCAAATTGGCTGCATTTGTGAATTGGGGGCCAGGGAAGCTTTCCCAGGTGAGGTAAGATGTGAGTGCATCGTGGGAGTTTGAGGATGAGTCTTGCAGCTGCAGTTTGGATGGTCTGGAGTCTGTGTATGAGCTTCTTGGATATTCCAGTATAGAGTACATTGCCGTAGTCAAGTCTGCTAGTGATGTGAGCATGTGTGATGGTTCGTCTGGTGTTCTGTGGCAGCCATTTGAAGATCTTTAGAAGCATGCGTAGGATGTGGAAACAGGAAGTGCTCACTGCATTGACTTTTGACGTCATGGTAAGCTTGATGTCCAGGTTGAGCCACAGGTTTCTGGCATGATCGATGTGTGTTGGCTCTAGCTCCGTTGGCTACTTGGTGGCATCCAATAGAGAGGTCTTGTTTCTGAAGACCAGTACTAACGTCTTATTGGAGTAGAGCTTTTCATTTAGTTCTCATCCATTTTGCTACCATTGTCATGTAGTTTGTGAGGTTGGTTTTGGTGGTGGTTGCTTTGTCCATTGGGGAGAGGATGAGTTGGGTGTCTTCAGTGTAGATGATGGCGATGCCCTTGGATCTGATGATGCTAGCGAGCGGTGTCATGTAGACATGGAACAGGGTGGGGCTGAGGTATGATCCCGGGGGACTCCACAGGTCATGTTCTTGGTCTCCCATCTGAAAGGTGGTGGTCTGACTCTTTCGGTCCTTCCTGTGAGGAAGGAGCAAATCGATTTGAGTTCAGGTCCATGGATGTGGATCTCGTGGAGTCTTCTGATGACTATGTTGTGGGAGACTGTATCGAACCCTGCAGACAGGTCAAGCATGATGAGAGCTGTTGGCTTTCCATCATCCAGCATGGTACAGATGGTGTTGGTGGCTGCAATGAGGGCTGTTTCAGTGCTGTGGTTTTTCCTCAATCCTAATTGAGTGTAGGCTAGTAAGTAGTTAATTCGAGGAGGATTGAGAGTTGATTGTTGATGGCCTTTTATATCACGTTAGCTGGGTAGCGGAGTACGGAGAGTGAATGGAAGTTATCAGCTGGGTTGAGTTGACCCACGGCTCCTTGAAGAGGGCGTTGACCACTGGATGCTTCTAGTCTTTGGGAAATGTGGCGGATGCGTTGATGATGTGGGTGAGGGTGGTGCTGATTGGTGCTGCTCCCAGGTTGTAGATGTGGTGGGGGCAGAGATCTGTAGATGCTCCTAAATGGATGGACTTTATGATTGTTGCTGTGTATTATCTGGTGAGACTTTCCCATTTGCTTATATGGTCATCTTGGTTGATGATGGGCAGGCTGGTGATGGGATCGCCAGGGCTTGGTTGGTGTGTGAAGTTTCTGTAGATGCTTTTGGTTTTGTTGTGGAAGAAGGTTGATAGGTCGTCACAGAGTTCTTGGGAAGGGGTGATGCTGTTGACGGAGGATGGAGTTTTGGTGATGTCCTTGATGATCAAGAAGAAAATTCTTGCCGCTGTTGGCGCTCCCTTGGATGCGCTCAGCTAGTGCTCTTTTTTTGGTGTCTCATTTTCTGGAGGTAGTGCAGCTTTCTAGGTGGTTCGGTCGATGGTTTTATGGCTGGCTCTCCATTTTCTGCCTAAATTATTGCAGTGTCTTTTGGAGTCCTGAAGGTCCTCTGTGTCAACTGACTTGCTTGTTGGTTCTTCTTTGCTTGTTGTGTTTGATAGATGCGAGGGAGTCTGCACAGTTCTTGATCTAGTTATTGAAGTCAGTGATATCTTTGTTGAGGTCATCCGTGGGACCTCAGATGACCTATGCTGAGGATGTTGAGCAAGGCAGCGTCTTAAGATTTTGTTCCAGCTGCATTTGGGTAGGCTGGCAGTGGTGGGTGTGAAAGAATGAAAGAAAAACGGGAACCAAGAAAGACGGAATTAAAGAAAACAGGGAAGCAAGAAAGGAAAGATGGAATGAAAAAAGGAAAAGATAAATGAATGAAAGAGTACAAAAGGAAAGAAAGAAGAAATAAAGGAATTAAAGAAATGAGGAATGTAAGAAGGAATGAAAGAATAAAAAAAGAAGAAATGAAAGAAAAAGGTAAGCGAGAAAGAAGGAATGAAAGAAAACATGAAAGAAAAAAGAAAGCAGGAAAGAAAAAATGCAAGAAAAAGGAAGGAGGAATGAAAGAATGAAGGAAAGAAGGATTGAAAAAATGAAGGAAAGAAAGAAGGAATTAAAGAAAAAAGAAAGAAGTAAAAGGGAATGACAGAATGAAGCACAAAAGAAGGAATGAAAGAAAGAAGAGCTGCAAACTAAACACAATAGTTTGGGCAAAGTTTATTAAAGACCATTGGTAAATTGGGTCAAGATTAAACGTGCTCTGAAGAATTGTCTTCTTATAAATTAAAATGTATAATATTAAAGCTTTCAATAACTTAATACAGAACAGTTTCAAATGGACACAATCTCTTATGCTGTGAAATCCCTTTTGCAGGGTTCTTAGTTTATCTAAGAAAGTCAGATAAACAAAGGACTTTCCCAAAAGGAATTTACAGCAGCATTGGCAAGAAACAGGAACTGATAATGAGTGGAAATGGACTGTGCTCACATCTGGTATGAAGCGTCCTGCTGTTGCATCAGACTCTAAACACAAAGGTAATATCAAAATAATAAATTAAAAACAAAAACATTGGCCCAGAACGGAACAAGCTTGTGTGCAGATGTGTTGTATAAGAAAGCAGGCCTTTTTACAGATGTCCCCCCACATTTGTCCCCCTTTTGGACTACTATATGCTGTTTTTTCAATTCTGATAGTGCACTGAAGCCTCCCAACCAGGCCGCAGTGCCAGAGCTCTCTCCCTAAAACTGATGTCTGTGAATTGCCAACCCCAACTGACAAGAGCTCACCCCCCCTTATAAATCCCTAGTATATGGTACTTGTGGTACCCAAGGCATGGGTGGTAAAGGGGTCCCCAGGGCTTGTAGTTCTGTTTGTGCTACCCTAAGTGCCCCAAGTAAACTACTGAAAAGAGACCTGCCATTGCAGACTGCTGGAACAGTGTAAACTGCTCCATTTCGACTTTGCCCTCACCATGTGTGTCAGAGTCAATGAACTCCTTTTAGTATACGTCAGCCACCCCGAAGGAAGGCCTCCTAAGCCCACTAAGCAGGGTGCAGTATATTAATGGTGTGGGGATGAGAGCTATGTGGGTTCCATCGATGGCACCTATCACATGTGGAATGATGGCGCAGGCATAGAAGTCTGACTTGATGGCAGGGAGGTCAGCACTTTGCGGAAACCTCACATAGGCTGCAAGTGTCGTACAAATGCATTAAGGAATCTGGACAGTGGAATGCTAAACACTGGCTGTGAAAAACCTGCACCCATGCCCACTGTCACTTGAAATGAGCCTGTGGCCAGGAAATGGAGTGCAGAGAGCACCTGCACTTCTGTAGGGATGGCATGCTGATTCCACTTAGCCAGGCTTAGTGCTGGATCCAGTAATGCACAACGTTCATGAATTGTTGCACGGGTGAGTCTGTAATTAATAATGATGTGACGCTCCACCATGGTCCCTAAATCAACAAGTGGTCTGTACACTGTCCCTCGCCACATGGGTCTGTACCTAGGAGGATTTGAGAACAAATGTGGGGAAACACACATACATCTGCCCACAATGTTAAATATTCAGCACTGCTGGCATACAAGTCGACGACACATATGCATAGTAGCATGTCAAACTGGAGTGACATGTCCTCAATGATACATCAGGACTATTGTGGTGAGTAAATGTACATTTGGTCATGCCTATGGGGGTTGGGGACAATAGGGCCTGCATGGGGCACATGAGGAATTAATAACTGCGTAGTAATGGCCAAAATGTCTGCCCCTGTAATCCAGAAGTGTTGTAGTGGAAGTGACCTCATACCGCTAGTGGTTGTCGTAATAGCATAAGGCGGTGTTCACCGCTGTGCGACCATTCATTGGTTAACTGGGTTGTGAATGGGGATTATTAGCGTATCATGATCGCTGCCGGCGGTGAGGGTGCACACCGCCACGGAGCGCACGCTATCTCGTCACCCAAACTTCACTTGACTCCCGGATTACGTGCATGCAGGTACTCCACTGAGTGTGCTGCTGTGCCCTGCCTCTAGTCCTGGAAATGGCACGAGTGGCAGGGGAAAGGGCCCGGCCTTCACCAGCGCGGAACTAGACAAGCTCGTGGACGGGGTCCTGCCCCGGTACGCCAAGCTCTACGGTCAACCAGAGGTACAGGTGAGTAGGTGGATTGGGGGGCATGGATGTGTGTAATGGTGGTAGATGGCTGTAAACATGTGTGCACGTTTGACACTGTACAGTCGTGGGATTCATGACATGCTGCGTGTGTGAGGTCCTGTTATGCTGTTGTGAGTGTCCGTCCCATAGGGGACATATGTAATATGTAATGGGCATAGTCTGACCTCTATGTTCCTTTTTCTGTGTGTCCCATATAGGTCAGCGCCCATCAGAAGAGGGGACTCTGGCATGCCATCGCCAGGGAGGTCCGGACCCTGAGGGACTACAACCGGCGTAGCACCCACTGCAGGAAGCAGTGGGAGGACCTGCGGCGCTGGGCGAGGAAGACCTGCGAGGCCCAGCTGGGGAAGTCCTCCCAATGAGGAAAGGGTGCCCGTCAGGCCCTGACCCTCCTAATGCGCTGCATTCTGGCGGTGGCATATCCGGACCTGGATGGGCGCTTGAAGGCTGCACAGCTGACACAAGGGGGTGAGTATAGAAACCATTGTATGCCTCCATGATGGATGTGTGAGTGTGCTGTGGTATGTGTGCTATCTAGTGGCAGGGACTCTGACTGATGTCCTTTTACATAATGGCCCCTGTGGGGAGTTGGGTTGTAAGGGTCAGGTCTGCAGCACTTCAGGTCCTTCAGTGATGTAGGGAATGGCTGTAGGGCAGGGCTGTGGCCACTAGTCAGGGTCATAGCCATGTGTATAGCGGTAGGTGCTGCATGGTGGAATATTTGCAGGGTGTGTGTATGTGTGAACCAGTTATATACCTCCATTCAGCTATTTACAAGTGTCTCTCCTGTTTTGTCTCCCCATCCCTGTTCTCTTGCGTTGTCTGTGTACATCAGCATCATCTGGCGAGGGAGCTGAGGCACCGGCGAGTGGGGATGCAGCGGCCCACGGTTCCACGGAGGCAGAGTTGAGCGCCGCCAAGGAGACCAATGGGTTGGAGGGCGAGGGGAGTACCACGGGGGAGGCAACTACCACTGGAGGTAGTGACTCTGATACCTCCTCCGATGAGAGCTCCCAGGCGGTGGCGGACCCTAGTGGGCGCACCCATTCTGTGTCATTTTCCGCCACCCCCCATACCATCTCCGCCCTCCCATTTGCTCTCCACCGAGTTGCCCTTGCCCGCTCACCCAGAAGGGTGGGTGTCTCCTTCGCCCCAGGCACCTCACCACCTGTCCCAGTCACCCCTGCTGCCTCACGGAGGAGGCTATTGACCTCCTGAGGACCATCTCTGTAGGGCAGACAACCATCTTCAATGTCATCCAGGGGCTAGCATCAGAGGTGCAGCAGACCAATGCCTACCTGGATGGCATTCACGGTGCAGTGTCTGGCCTACAGAGACCTTTTCAGGCTCAGGCCTCCTCTTTGACGGCAGCCAGTGTCCCTGGTCATTCCGTCCCCCGCTCCAAGCACCTCTTCCCCTTCCAGCACCCCACTCCCTTCACCCGTTCTAAGCACACATTCTGACAGCCATGCACACACCTCATCACACAAGAAGCACACTGCAAAACACAAGCACCACACTTCCCACCACAGGCATACACACAGCCAACATACAAATGCACACACCCCAACATCCACTTCCCCCAGTGTGTCCACCTCTTCTGCCTCCCTGTCTGTCACCTCTACATGCACACTCACAGGCACTGCACCCTCATTCACTGTTGCTGACCCCATTCTTGCAGGCACCACAAAATCAGACATCCATTCATGCACCCCAGACACCACACCTGCACTCACCACAATGACTTTGGTTGACACGTGCAGCACACTCACTAAACTTGCAGACACACAGACAACATACATTTACACTGGCAGCCTGTCTTGTCCCACTGTGTCCACCCCTCCTCCTCCCAAGACACTCAAACGCTCCACAACACCCACCCAACACACATTCACCACAGCTCAGCATACTGTACCATCACCTGCACCCACGTCACGCACACCTACACCTGTCACGATCACTCCCTCTACCTCCACTCCCACGCCTTCCTCCAGGTCCAACCCGATTGCCCCTAAAAAACATTTCCTATCCGGTGTTGACCTATTCGAACCCACTGGCCCACCCAGTCTCGTGCCTAAATGTGCCCACCTCCTTGCCCTGTCCACTCCTCCCACATCACAGCCCACCCCTGTCCGCCCTACCCATTCCCATGCTACCTCCCCTGTGAGAAAGAGACCCTGTGCTGGCCCAGGAACATCTGCTGCACCCCAGTCCAAGGCCACTCCACCAGCTTCTACGACCAGACGCAAGCCCCCTCCATCTCCCAAACGTAAAGCCAAGCCCCCCCTCCTAGTCGTAAGTCCCCACCCCCACCACTCCCTGCCCCTGTTACCTTAGGTGCCTGGATGCCCCATTGCTGCCCTTATGAGGTGGAGTACCTTTGCACTTGTGGGAGCCAAGTTGGGGCCATTTGGGCCCATCGGAATTCGAAATATGGACTGGCCATTGGCCTTCTGTTGGACTTCTGTTGCTCATGGAGCTTAATTAAAGTTTGTGTGACCGGTGTTCGTTTTGGCACACTCAGGATCTGTGGTTCTGCGTTTCTTTGTGGGGGGGGTGTTGTGCACATGTGTTTACTTTGGGCAGGATTAATTTGCCTTGTGACGGGTAAGTACCTCTCTGGGGTGTATGTATGGCTTGTGCTGTTGTGAGGGGTTGTGGGTGAGTTGTGGGGTGGGTGGAGTGGGTGGGTATGTAACGGTGCCCTTTCTTCCCTTGTTTAGTAGGTTGGGGAACTTACCGTCGTCATCTTCGTTGGCGGTCTCGGTCGTGGGGGTATATGGCAAGGAGCAGGGCTGGCATGATTTGCAACTCTCTATCCATGTTTGCTTCAGTGTGTTGTGTGAGCCTACGGTGAGTGTTTCCTTATATTTGATTAATTTCCACCTGGCTTTGCGTGGCGCTGGTTCCCGCCCCAGAACTGACGGCGGTCTAGTGCTTCATTATTTGATGTGCAGATAGGGCCTTTCCGTCGGCCTGTGGGTGGCCTCTGCCGTCGTTGTCGGCACTCCTCTGCTGGCGGTGAGTGGTTTTCAGGCTGCCTGTTTTTCAGGTGGTTCATTATTTGGCAGTCCAGACCGCCTGACTGCCGGTGGTAATTACCGCCTGACTGTTGGCGGTAATTACTGCCCCCGCTGGCGGAGCGCTATTTACCGCCATGTTCATAATGAGGGCCTTAGAAATCAGAGGTGGCCTAAAAAAAGCTCAGAGCTGTAGTGTGTGAACCCACGCCCAGCTGCAAGACCATCCCCGGAGTGACAGCAGTGACACAAGAACAAGGACAGTGAGCACAGCAGCAATCACATAGTGCAGAGCCAGAAAGTCAGGACAAAAGAGCAGCACAGAAGAAAGAGCGTTCCTTCATATTTATTTGTCTGCAGTTAGGGGTGTTCAATATTGTCTTCTATAACTTTGTCATAGGACTCTTACCTTGGGGGTACAGCTGTGTAGTGTAGGGTGGTTGCACCACTGAGTGTGGGTGACTGAGTCAGTCCCACACCATCTGGAAGCTGCCAGCCTGACTTTGTCAGCTACCTATCAGCACTTCACCCGAACCTTGGAAGTAAAGGTAATTTGTGACAGCCTAAAACATGACACTCTGACTCCTCAGGAAAGTCGTGGTGAACCGATCATACCCCTTTCTCTCAGTTACACAAAGTCTCACACATGCCAAGGCAAACACGGAGATGCAAAATAGATTTCAATATACTTATTCAAGCGATTGCATCCTGCGGTGATTAGGGAGATGAAACATAATACAATGATTATTGTTAACATTAGGGTGAAGAAAATAAACAATCCCACAATCCTGGTCTAATCATAAAACATAATAATTCCTACCTACACCCTAATGTCTAAAACCTGAGAGCATAGTGGTGTTAGCCCTTCTACCTATCCCAGTCTATGGGAAGAGCCCAATCCCATTTCTGAAAGATGGGCAAGAGCCTGCCTGTTGTCTGCTGGCAATCCTCCCGACTGGCTGAAGAGTCAGGGCCAGGATCAGTGAAATGGTGTACATCATCGGATGACAATGGCTGGAATGCCTTCTGCCCTTCTTAGGCCTACATGGTGTTTATATAACAAATCATGCAGTGTTCTAGAGACAGGCCTGATGTGATAATATGTCTAGAGCTGAGGGTTGACTCTGTAACTCCTGGAGTGGCAATACTAGTTAGAATACTGTGTACAGGACATGACAGCCTTGAACAAGGCACAGAGTGAAATACCTGTAAAGGGCTGATAAAATGTGCAACATGATAAACGTTGCCTTCTCAGAAATGGCAGCTGATTAAAATATAAAAACAACAAGCTGAAAGCAAGCTGTGCTAAAAAAAAAAAAAAATCATAATAAAACTTGGATAAATGTGAAAGTGCACAAGCTGAGGGCCTACAGCTAAACTAAGGCTGCCCAACCTAGGTGTTTAAGGGAACCAACAACACCCTCCCCATTGTCGGTGCAGGAGTGCAGGGCCCAAGGCCTAAAATGATTTACAATCATGCTAAAAATATCCCTAATAGAAATAAAATGTCTAAGTTGACAAGCAGACCAGGTCAAATTATGCGGTCGAATTGAAAATGGGTCAATTTAGAAAGATGCCAAATTAAAAAATCATCGGGATCCCACAGGCTACCAGGCATATCAACAGAGATGGAATCCAAGATAGACCCCACCTTTGCCGACGATAAAACTACTAGCTTGTCAATCAATAGGTGGAAGGAGCACACATGATCCATCCGCTCAGCCATAGTTCTGGCCGAGAGGGCAGTGTTACACTCCATGCCAGATGTTGAGGCACCAGGAGCAACTTGATCCATAAAGGACGGCACATAGAAGGCATCCTGCACCAACCGCAAACTCATTGGACAGGTCCGGCAATGAACACTCATCGAGAACATCATCAGATTTATGTCCATAGAAAGTACATGTTGCAAAGCAAGACACACTTCCAGTGCATATTCGAAAGGGCACTATGTAGCAGAAAACTGGCCTCATACAGTTGAGAACTGGTCGATATGACACTGACCAATTCGGGTCAAATTCCTCCAAGAATGATGCTCGGAAATACTGCATCATGCATTCACAACATAGTTGGGTTGGTGGGAGCCCCATCATTTCTCTTTGTTGAAATGGGGCAGCCACTGCAAATCAAAGATAGCAAATGTAAGATACAGACAAGTAATTTCAATATTATTGGGAACCCATCAAAAACACTCAAAAAAATTGAGCGAATGGCTGAAGGTATAACTCCAAACACAGTGTGGAAAGTGCTGACAAAACCAGAACGTACGGCCTTTAAAAAAGTGTACAATCCCAGTGGTGTTAGACGCATTGAAGATGCAACTGACCAATTCACCAAAAAGTTTTGGAAAGTATCTCTGCGGATGACCTTGCCACTTGCAGGTCATATGTTTCACTGTCTGATGTAAGGGCTACATGTTTTTGAAATAAAAGTGCTTTCAGTCTGCTCAGCTTGTCAAATTTTTAATTATAAGTAGTAACATGAGGCCACACATCTTCTACTTTTATCTTGTGTGGTGGGAAAAGTACATTCCCACAGCAAGTCACTATTTGAGAAACAGAAATCATGTAAGCGACACCTGCTCTCATTCCAAGGCAACCTTGATCACTCAGCATCAAGTAACTCCCATTGAAGAGTAACTGAAAAACTGGGTGAATCAAAGGGATTGGAAAACCCTTCGGATAGCAAGGTAAATTTGCGAACTGATGCAGTACATGTGCCCTGCACGATTATCTGTTCACAAATCATCGAATGGCTTGCAGAAGTTTCACTTCCGCTTACAAAAACATCTTTGTCGCCGTTCAGACGTTCATAATCAAAGGGCAATGTTATTTTATGTGCAAATTTGGTTGGACAATGTGTTCAAACTATTATCAACAATGGCTAAAGCTTTCTCTAAATTCTCCTTGTTTATCTGCCTTAAACATGCAGCAGCTTCCATTTGCGAAAGTTTCCATATATCAGTATATATTCCAAATAGGAAACATTTTGTGCTTAGTTTTCTAGGACCTAACAAGAAATCTTCTTAGTCACCATCTTCAGAAAGGGGACTAAGATGTTCTTTTACAGCTCTTGATGTGGAAGATTGTAACCATTGCTGACAAAGTTTACCCAAGCTGTATGTGGTGACGATATCTGAGTGCTGTATGATAATGTAACAAGGGTCCGGTCTGCTTGTTGTAAAACCCTGTGTAGAGTTAACAAAACATGAATGAAAACCATTTCTGTCCACAGAACCCATGAATTAAGGGTACCATTTCAAACCAAACCATTGAGATATTCATCTATTACATTTAGAATACTCTGCAGTTCTCATATTTTGCTACAGAGGGAATACTGGGCGCATTAATTAATTTTATTTTTGTTAACCCTAGCCAAGTCATTTACTGTACTATGTCATTTAGAAATATCATGTGCAACGGAATAAGGCAAGCTCTAAAAAAACATCTGTGCCTTGTCTTTGCCAATCTTTTGTTTCCCACACACTTTTTAAATCAATTGATTTCTTACAATAGTCATAACCTTTTGGGGACAACTGGGAAACAAATTAATCTGAATAAATCAATTTAGTGTTTGTTAGCAATATTTTCCTTCCTTTCTAACGTGGTAATTTGAAATATAAGGACTCAGCATTTTTAACATCATGCCTAGTAAAATAAGAGAACTTTTCTAGATATGTTTTGGAATGCCTCACTGGTGGACAGTGTTCCTATTGTGTTTATTTAAAATCTACTCTTGGGGTAACAGCTCAGTGTAGATAATGGCGTCCATAGTGATACAGAACATTTCCATATAATGTGCAGTATTTCTATAAACATCTTCACTTTCAAATACAGTGTAATATTCAAGCTCAGAAAGTATAGAATCAACTATTTTTGCATCCCAGTCATCAGAAACAACTCCAGGTGTAATGATGTCATTCACTGATACTTTAAACACACATAGAATTTAAATAATTTATGTAGGGCCAAAGATTACAAATGGTACTTTATCCCCAAAAAATCCCATCAGGAAATGAAGCAGCTGAAATGTTCACAAGGGACAAGTCTCTTTGTACTTTATGTGAGGATAAATAAGGCTTTAAAACCTAATTCACCAGTTCAACACCAGAGCGTTCAGGAAGATAGCGACCATGTAGCAGTAAAAAGAAGACAATAACAAATAATCTCCATAGAAGAAAGGCAAACAGTGTCAATAGTATCGACAGATAGTACCATGGACGAACCAAATAATTGTGTTTAGACAGGTAGAGTAGCTGATACTGAAGAATATGAAGAGAAATTATTAATGTTGGCAAAGTACCTAGAAGCAGTAAGTAAAAAACTGGAGCTGGTACAGGTGGAAGAGAACTGGTAGGTGCATCCATAGGTGGTTCATCATTAATGATTCCATCCTTTTGTGTTGCATTGGAAAACTGCAGATTTATATTCTGGACATTTCTTGTCGCTGAAGTGGTGACAGGAATCAACAAAAGTTCATTCTCCACCCTCACTGACCTCTGGGAAATAATTTCAGCAATAGTGCTTGAAGAGGTATATCCTGAATAGTAGTGAGAGGTGTAAGGGAAGTACCCAAGAATCCTGACGGTCAACTGTGTAGGATCAGCCACATGATGCAATTTGACATTATCAATGGAGACAAAACAGTTGTCTTTAGAACCAGGCAGCAGTAGTAGGATGGCAGTTCTGCTACCATGTATTCCTAGAACTGGAACTAGTGCTGGTAGGATAAGCCAAACTCCTTCTTCACAAGTATCTTCTCATGGACCAGATCCCCAACATTAGGAATCCAGCCTGTGGATGGTGACAAATCATGCATTCCCAAGTTGGCGGCATGTGCTGATGAACATTCATGATGGAACTTTTGTATTTCCTGCAAGACAGTAACACATTCATTAATGTCAAAAGGTGTTTTTGCCACCACCGTGCCTGGGCCATCAAGATCTGGGACATAAATGGGGATCCTAAACAGGACTTCATAGGGGGTGCATCCTCCCTCAGACCTTCTAGGCAGAATATTTAATGCTCTCTGGACTCCGTACAGGTGATGGAGCAAACTATGACCTGGACCTAGTACTCTTGCTGTTGTTAAGGATTGTTATAAGTCTCAGTTCTTCCCCTCGACTACTGAATTTCCCTCTGAACGATAGGGAGAATAAATAATGCATCCCAACATCCAACGTTGCCATGGTGTACCTAAATGCCCTGGAGGCAAAGGCAGGGCCCTAATCCGAGTGGAATGCTGCAACTGCATATTTCCCGATGAAGACTTGCAAATCTTTAAAAACAGTTTGAGCGTCAGTCGATCGTGGTGACCACACATGTAGAAATCTGGAGCAAGAATCAACAGCAAGTAGAATATATTTGTATGCATCATCAGATTGTAAAGGACCACAGTGGTTCAGGTACACACACTGCAAAGATTTGTTGGAAATCAAGAGGGGTGTCAGCGGTCGGAGTTTAATGGTGGACCCTTTAACTTCGTTGGCAAATGTCACAACTAAGGGCATACTGCTTGATCTGTTTCTATAGACCAGGTTACCATTAATGCTTTTGAAATAGTGAGATGGTAGTCGCCACACCACTATGGACATAAGCAACACCCTCATGAGCTGCTTTAATCAGATCTGGTCTGTGGTCTTGGCTGGGGATCACATGATCACCCACCTATGGTATTGTAGCAAAGGCAATGTTTTCGGCACTTAAGTGGTAGGAATATTTTGCATGGTATGCTTTTGGTAAGGGCTTGCTATCAGCCGAGGCTTTCACTGCAGCCAATGTTTCATGATCCAACGGGTTTTCACAGCAACAGAAGCCGTAGCCACTGCAGATTGGACAGCTCTGCAGCTTCATGTGCCAACGAGTTTCCTACAACATGTATTCCACAATGCTGCTGGCACAGTGTATGTACTACGTGAGCCCATAGTAGCTTGTCTTTGAGATCTGCCACTTTCCCTCACAAGAATGTGTGTTTTATGGTGTTTGCTTTTGAACCTCTAATCCCATTAATGCACCAGTAGTGTAAATATTAATTAAAGGACTGGACACAATAACACAAATCACACACAATCCGTGTTGACAGTTCAGGATCCATGTGCTCCAGTGCCAAGGCCAAAGCTTTAAGCTCTGCAAGTTGTGCTGTGCAGTCTCCTAGGGTCTGCGTGTAGGTTTGTAGAGGGTGGAACTTACCATTCCTCATCACTCCACAAATGGCAATCCGAGGAGTATGGATGTTTGGTATCTACATTTGGTTGAGCTGAACCATCAGTGTAAATGATGATTCTGTAGTGTTCAAGAGGCACAATGTTGGAAGACATGGGGTATTCAAGCTCGTACTGGAGAAACGCTTGGGTCTCACGTTTTGGATCGAAGACATAATCAGCATCAGTGGCAGTTAAGGAGGTAGTCCATTGTATCCAACATGGATGTTGCGCTTTTGCATTTGAGATGATTGCTTTTGTAACCGCCTCAAGGGCTGGTATTGGGGTATCGACAATAATGCATTTCCCTTGGGCCAGTGGTCTCTCCCTTATGACCGCCATCTGAAGAGCAGTCAGTATTTCTTCTGTTGTTGCAAAGCGCTGCATTAGAGTACAGGTGTGATCTGTACGCTGTAGGTACAGTGTCACCTTCATTAAATGCAGTGGCGGCCGGCGACATTTGAAAGTGGTGGGGCATAAAAGTTAGTGATGGGTGTCCTATGGTGAGCAAGCATTGTAAGGGAGGTTCAAGTGGGTTTTCCTCCTGAGAAAGTTTTGAAAAAAGAGTGGGCGAAAGGTTCATTTTCAAGCAACAACAGTGCGGTAAAACAAACATATCCACAGCATCACCCAATAAATGATTTCGTCCAATTACACCTATCAGTTTCATCAAAGTCCACATTCGGCATGCGCTGAAAGGAATGAACAGAGAGCCTGTGACCGGGTATTCCCGTTCACGAGGGAAGGACGTCCTGAAAGTGACGTATCGGAATCCTCCGATACGTCATTTCCGCGTCCCGGCGTTTCCCCGGCAACGCGGCCAGAGAGAGGCAGGCGTCCCGAGGTTGCCGGGTAACCCTAGAGGGTTTCCGGCCCGGGACGCTGAAGAGCCCCGGGAGCACGGAGGAGGAGGGAGAGAAGCTGGAGGAGAATCGAGAAGAGAGGGCAGCGGAACAAGAAAGGAAGAAACCCGAGGACGAGGAGGAGATTTCCAGAGACGGCTGGCCCGGAAAACCCGACAGAAGAGATCCCGCGTCTACCGAGGTGCTGGACACGGTGAACCCTGTCGAAGGAGACCAACTTACGGACCACGAGAACGCCAGCCACGACCCTGGAGGGTCGTGGCTTAACAAGGTACGGTCCTTGTGGGCTCACAAACGGGACACTACTGGGAAAGGGACTGGGGAGGGGAAATAGAGGGGGGAGGAAAGGGGTGGCGAAAGGGCCGAGTGGGAGGACCTTGAAAGACACCGGGATCCACGTGTGAAACACTTTTACGGGCACTAAAAAAAAAAAACAGACAGTGGTCACTTGGTCCCCCTTAACTCCTCACTGGCACAGCCCCACCCTTTTCCCTTATTTTTCCCCAGTCCGTCATAGTTTAGAGAGAAACAGATGTAATTTCCACCCCACTTATTGTAGCGTTTTCTGTCCTTCTGTTTTCGGTATCCCGAGACTGGAATCAGCCGAGAGACCACCGGAGCAATAACCTGGAAGAGAAGATAAATAAAAGACAGAAGAAACCATCAGTCAAAGACCAAGAACCCTATCTAAATCTAAAAACCCATACTCCCTGAAAACGAACATTTAACCCTTTAATTTGAATAAATCACTTACCTGAGCAATATCAACGCCTCTCTGTTGCCTTTATACTGTCCGTACTGTCACAGAGCCACTGAATGGCAGGCACCAGTTAGTAGCAGATATTGGAGGACAAAACGCAATCAACAGAAGCAGCTTATTTTGAACCAAGAGTAATAGCACACACAGGTGATTAGTGAATTATGCCGCTTGCCACATACAAGGAAAATGGCGCAATGGTAACCCTGTGTGGACACACTGTGGAAGGCAGCCGCAGGCTGCCAGTCTGCCACACCAACTCCAAAAACAGTGCAGTAATGAAACAAACTTTTAGCTGCATCAAAGGCAGCCAGAGGGAGAGCCTTGTCCCTGGGCCCTGGGGTGTTGTTCAGTGTTTTGTTCTGCGAGTGTGAAAGGCTGCGAGTGTGAAAGACACGGGAGGAAGGGGGCTGAAGACCTCTTTGCAAACTATTTGCAGATGGTCTGTGCTGAGGTGATCACCGGAGCAGAGCCAAAAGGAGGCATAATCAAAAGCCAGTACTACAATTAAATTAATGTGAATCGGACCAAGTAAATGGAAGGAAGGACCTACAAGGCCCCAGGCCTAAGGGTCATATTTACAAGAAAATAGAGCATCAGCTATGATGTGCCACTTTTCATGTCCCCCATTCTCCAAAATCACCATGGTAGTGACTTATTTACAATATGGTGCACTATTTTTGGTGCATTGGTCGACTAGCGCCAAAAATGATGGCATTAGTCCAGCAATGCATGGAGAGGCCCATTGGAAACAATGGGAGCATCACTTCAATGCCTGCCTTGGGCATGCGTTAAAAATGACAGGAAAAATGGCGCAGTGAAATCTAGTAAAATTCACTGTGCCATTTTTCTGGGCCTCCTAACGTTGAAACGCCAACCTTGCATACATTATGCCTGGCGCAGGCATAATATGGGGCAAGGGGTTACAAAGTGGCTCAATGCACGCATTGCTCCACTTTGTAAATCTGGCACGGGGAAAGACCTCCTTGACGCCACCTTAGTGCACAAAGAAAATTACACTAGGGTGCACTAGGGGGCGCTAGGGGTTTGTAAATATGGCCCATGTCCCAAATTTAGGGAAAGTGGTGCATTATGTGCAGCATCCCTTTTCTTGTGCCCATCAGCACTCCTCTAACGCCACCAGTGTGTGTTGTAGTAAACATACGTCGCACAATGGCACAGGTTGGGGACAATAGGGCCACATTTTTATACTAATGCAGTAGATTGCAGGATTGGCACCAAAAATGTTGGCGCTATTCCTGCAAGGTGCATGGGGGATCATTAAGAATAATGGTGTGTCCCCTTTTAATACCTGCTCTGTGCAGGCGTTAAAAACAGCCACTAAAGATGGCGCAGTGGAACGCCCCCCTTGCATACATTATGCCTGGCGCAGGCGGTTACAAAGGGGCGCATTTTGCACTTTGTAAATCTGGTGAGGCGAATTTGGCATCGTTGAGCCACATTAGCGTCATAAAAAGTGACATTAATGTGGCGCGAGGAGGCGCTAGGACCTTTTAAATCTGGGCCCAAGTTTCTTACTGCAGCGCTCCTGCCATTTTAAAACCCATGCAGCGCTAGTGTCACGTGCTAGTTCACCCACCACATATGTATGGATGCCACCGGACCAGGCAGGAGGTGCCATCGTGCCAGGCCGGGCCACGGCTTCATCACATGTGCGCAGAGTCGGACAATATTTGAACATTAATGCGCGTGAAGTCCGGCGCGCGCTCTCGCCCCAGGCACCCCCGGCGCAGGGAGCTGGACCAGGGGGTTGTTGGCATGCTGGCACAATGAAGACATGCCCGATGAGCAGGCTGTTGGCCATCCATCTGGCTGCTGTGCCCACTGCTATGCCACACCGTGCCGCCCCTGCAGCGCCAGCTCGTTCCGCCCTTTTAGGGTGCAAGGACAGTTGCCCCAGCTTTGCAGTCAGTAGCAAGGCCCTGAGCGCGTGGTCCGGCCCCTCACCCTGTCTGAAGCCAGCAGTCCAGGCCTCTGCCCCGAGGAGACCCCTCGCCGGACGGGGTCGGAGCTCGGTGACGTTCCCCAGTGCCAGCAGGCGTGCTTCCATGTTTCTGGGGTCTGCCATCTCTTGAAGGATTAGAGATGCTAGTGGGGACCAGAGCGGGCAGCTCAGGCTAACGGATCACGTGTCCTGTCCAAGTCAAACAGGTGAAAACTTATTGGAAAGTCACAGGCGCTCCCTGCTGGGCGCTACTTAAACTGGTTTTACTTGGAGTTCTCAAAGAAAGACAGACTTAGGAGTTATTTTTATGGCACGTAAGGAATGTAAATACAGAGGCTTAGTGGCCATAGTCTCCAGCAAAATGCCGCCGTCAGCTGTGCAAAAGTTTAAGTTCCTCAAGTAGCAGAAGCCTAAAATATGTATTTAAATTGCTGTCCTTGCATAACCTCGCTACAACTTTTACAAGCCACACCGACACCTCTAGCACAATTCCAGGTTGCTCTGATAAGTACCCAATCCCATCCAATCTGTTACCTTTAAAACACAAATGCACGCGCAGTTTCGCCAGGGACGTACTTCGTGGAATATAATACTGCCATACCGGTTTTTCAGAACATATCTGACCTGAACCGGCCGCTCTGTAAATGTTTCCGCAAAGATGAAACCTTGTGCCTTCTCCCCTGATGGACACTTGGACAGGCAACAAATTGGGCAGTTGTGAAGTTGTAACTCTGAAGCCTGGACCCTCCCATTCTGACCATGTTGGTTTTGGCAACCGGTGGGTCCAGGATTGGACACAGAAGGCCGTCCTTCTAGGGGACAAGGAAGTTGAGCGTGTTCCAACTCTGATACCCACATCACAGCTCCTTTTTGTAGTTGTACTGCCACCTCATGCTGAAAATGGGAAGATATATCTAGACGGGGAGGAAGACGGGGGTGGATGGGGGATGGAGTCTGGAGGAATGGAAGGGTGGAGCCTCCTTCTATGATTTGGAGGTCCCACTGGTCAGAAAGTAACAGTCTTCCAGGCCAAGGAGAAAGAAGGACACTCCGCACCCCTTCGCTCGGCAAGTGGGTTAGCATAAGTGAACTAGATCCGCTTTCTTGCTGAATTAGATTAATTATATGTAAATATATTATATGAATGTCCTATTTGCAGACCATCATTCAACCAAATCCTAACTGGTGAAAAGACAGAATCAGTGTCTGATAGCAAAAATATTGATATGAGAAAGAGATGTTGAAAAGTTTAGTTCTTAATAGGTTTTTGAAGGCTTGAAGGATGAGTAAACATTGAACCTTAAGCAGAAACAAATTCCTGCTGTTAGCAGCTAAAGGTGAGAATTATGAACTCCCTGATTTACATTTCTGGAACCTTGGCACTGGGAAAGGAAATCTAAATGCAAAAGAAAACAAACATGATTCATAATCAAGCATGACCCAAATAATATTCAGGCTTGTGTCTCCAAGCGTAAAGGAATGCAAGGACTTGTAAAGTATGTGCTGACTCGTGAGCAAACAGTGAAAGTCTGTGATGAAGATGAGACTTCCTCAGACCACAAATGCCACTAATGCAGCATTCCAAATCATTTTAAAAGGATCCGTCTGTTGCTGAAACCCTCAAATACACAGTGTTCTTGTAGCCCAGCCTTGTAAAGAGGAAGGAGCTCACCAATCAAATATGCATTTCAGAAGAAAGAAAAGGAAACATCTTCAGTAGCCAAAGACCATAGAGAGCAATGCATTCCACTGAATTCCTTTTAACAAAGTGCTGAGTCCCTGCTGCTGACCTTCATCAGCTCCACCTAGTGGTGGTAGTTTTGGAAAAGGTCACTTTCAGAACTTAGCATAAAAACCTGTTACTTGCTGCTAGATACTAGAAGGAGCAGAGCACATCTATGCCCCCAGAGTTCTGTCCATCCTGGCAGGTTTCGTATTGAAGGTTTTGTGAACCAGTGAGAATCAAGAGTCTCCGTACATGTGACTAAAGACAGACCACTTCTGATGGATACGTCTGCCTGATGATTCCTCACCTATAGCACAATCCCCAGGTTCCAGTCTGGATCAGGAGTCTTCAAAGCTGTCATATTGCTGGTAGATGGTGCTGGCTTTGCATCAACACAGGAAGTGGCATCCATTGATGTCACTGAAGCCATATAGTGCTCACCCCAGCTATAGGACATCAGTTCCCTCTTTTCTGCACCTTTGGTACAGATCTGGCATTTGCTCTCTCAAAGAGTCTTTTCGGTTTTCACAAAATGTTTCCCCATAGGTGCAGTACCGTGGTTCCTCCAAAGAGATCGGGGGCCCAGAAAAAAAAGTATCCTGGGACCTGTTTCTGGATATCACCCCTCATCAGCCAAGCTAGCTTGAATCCAGTGGCATTTTGAGCATGGGTATGCCCAAACGTGGGTACCGGGCTAACTGTACCACTGGATTCATACTAGCCTGGCTGATGAAGGGTGATACCCAGAGACCGGTCCCACGATGCTTGTTTCCAGTCCAGGGCGGACCTGGCCTGGCAGTTCAGAATGGACTGTTCCCATGGGGAGCAGGGTCAAGAATGATTTGCATATGGCTAGGTTACAAACTTGGGTGGCATGGTGGGCAAACCAACAATGAATTAGGATGCAGCTCATGCAATTGCCAACGGCTGAGATTAATTCAAGAATTCCATCCATCACCTTGTTCTTTTTGCATTAACCTGCTATGTTGCAGCTCTACCACTACTGATGCCTTCACCACTCCTCCTTCTGGCACCAAGCCCTGAAGTTGGGCCTCTTTCTAAGCCACGCAGGGAAGCATAAAGACTGTTGAAGGAAGAAGAGTACAGAAATAAGATCCGTGACCTATTCAGATTGGATTCACACCCTTTGAATTTATACACCTTGGGCCGCAAGGATCAGGGCTAAGAGTTTGCAGGCCGGCCTTCTGCAAGCGAATTAGACACCTCTCCAGAAATGGAAATGGGAATACCAGCTGGGATGGTGTTAGGCCTGCCATCCTTGGCGTAGTTTCCCCTGTCTTTTTGCCTCTGCTTCCTTTATTTTTGACTGTGTGTTGGACTTCGTTTTTGCTGTTTTTTGTTACTCTGGGCACTTTACCACTGCGGACCAGTGCTAACGTTCAAGTGCTCCCTGTATAAATTGTGATTATGATTGGTTATCTATGAATGGCAAATTTGATTTACTAGTAAGTCCCTAGTAAAGTGCACTATGTGTGCCCAGATCCTGTATATCAAATGCTACTAGTGGACTTGATTGTGCCACCCACTTGAATACCCCTGTAAACATGTCTCAGACCTGCCACTGCAGTGTCATTGCGTGCAGTCTTGCACTGCCAATTAGACTTGGCAAGTGTACCCACTTGCCAGGCCCAAACCTTCCCTTTTACTACATGTACATCACCCCTAAGGTATGCCCTAGGTAGCCCCATGGGCAGGGTGCCGTGTTCTTAAGAGGTAGGACATGTACTGGTGTGTTTTACATGTCCTGATAGTGAAAAATTAAGTTTTCACTATGACAAGGCCTATCTCTCCTGTAGGTTAACATAGGGACTGCCTGTGAATCTTCTTTAAGTGTGGTTTCCCATTGGGAGCAGATAGAGATTTAAAGTTTGGGGTCTCTGAACTCACAATTTTAAAATACATGTTTTGGTAGAGTTGGTTTTTAGATTGTCTGTTTGAAAATGCCACGTTTAGAATGCGGGCATTTTCTTGCTTAAACCATTCTGTGACTCTGCCTGCTTGTGTATTCCCTGTCTGGATCAGACTGACAGTTTGGCTGTTTGTGAATTTCCCCAATACATTCTCACAAGGTCCTCCTGTGGGTGGTGCCTACTGCTGAACCATTACTGCCCCTAAATAGTACCAACTGGATCCAGTGCTGGCACCTGGGAGAAACTAAACTCCGCCCCCACAGTCAACAGGCTCATGGCACGCCACTAGTACTCTGCCAAAGGAGACCCTCCATTTCTCTCTTCACATCCCTCAACTAAAAGCTTAGCTATCCAGGAGTTATGGTTGGCTGGCAGCGTCCCAACTGTTTTCTTAGGCAGAGAATCTAAGTGCCTAGCGGCCTGGAAATAAATTACTTTTTCAACGAAAAGCATGGCATTGAAGTTAATAAATGCAAACTGCAAGCAAGCGTTCTACACCAGTGCCGTATGGGATACAGCTCGGATGATTGTGCCTTATGTGCCAGAGGAAATGAGGGTGCACTTTTAAGAGTTGGTCCTGGACGGTCAGAACCCATCACTCCATATAATAAAATCTGGACTTGACACTGCTAATTTGGTAGTCAAGAGCCATGGGTGCCTCTTTCTGCATCCATAGACAGACCTGGCTACGCACTTCTGCCTTCTCCTCTGATGTCCAGGCCAACCTCATGGGCCTTCCGTCTGACAGGGCATGCCTGTTTGGATTTGGTATTAGAGATGTTCAAGGCCAGGAAGGCAATAGCCTGCTCCTTGGGACTTCAACTGCCACCTCCTACAAGAGACTATCACCAATTTTGGCATTTTGAGGGAAATTCTCCTTTCGCCAATGTCAACCTTACCAGCTCCAATCCCTGGGCAGCAAAATCCACTAGTCAAAGAGTATAGGGACAGAGCCAGAGGAAAGGGCTGTGAATCCGTCCAACAAACCTCCTCCTCCTCCCTCACAATCATGATTCATTTACATAGTTAGTGATGAGGCAACAAATATCTCAAGGATCCAGCTCAATGTTGGACACATCAAGGGAAGTGCCACTATGGTGGGAGAATTTACAGATACATGTGATGATGGAAAAGAGCATCACTTTTCCTGGGCTAGGGCCTTGGTGGGTGGAGAAGGCAGCGGGGGGAATCTCATGCACTGCAAGCATTCACCCAAAGAGTTACAGCTCACATTTTCCTACTTTCAATTCTACTTTTGGACACTGTACTCTGGCCGCTGTCACAGAACCATAAATGCTACATAAAATGAATAAACACCACAGTCAGCTGTGAATATTCACTGATGCGTTCTTGTTGAATCAGTTTGAGTGTGTTGGGGTTATGGGTTTTTATCACTAATCCCTAAAGATAGATGAACACCCCTTACTGGTCCAAGCAATGTTTATAGTGTTGCTTTTTCAGGTAGCATGATCGCATGCACTTGGTTGTTTTTCTTTATTAAGTTCCAAAGTGTTTCCAGCAACTTCACGTCTTTTTCTTATCTGTACAGCACTGAGAACAGACAGTTTAATAATTCTAGTAATATGTTTTTTAAATTCTTTTCTGGTAGTCAGGCCTTATATAATATTAATTTTATCATGTGGCCTTAGAATGTCCCACATAATTTACATTTTATCATCTTCTATAATTTGCTGATGGCTTTGTGGGCAAGATAGGCGACTACAGTTCTTCACAAATCCACCAGTTTTGAATGTTTTTTCCCTGTGTTAGCTCGCTGGTGATTCTTACATGTTGAGGATTCATTCAAACTACTTCCACATTCACTGTGATGGTGTGGTTTTTCCCCTGTGCATGTTTGCTGATGAACTTGGAGGTGTGATAACTGACGAAAGTTCTTTGTACATTCTTTGCAATGGTATGGTTCTTCCCCTGTGTGTGTTCGCTGATGTCTTTGGAGGTGTGATAACCAACTAAACTGCTTCAAACATTCACTGCATTTGTATGGTTTCCCATGTGTGTGTTTGATAATGTCTTTCAAGATGTTTTAACAGACCAAACCTCTTCCCACATTTCCCCTGTGTGTGTTCACTGATGACATTGTAGGCTTGCTAACAGACTAAAGCTCTTCACACATGCACTGCACTTGAAAGGGTTTCCCCTGTGTGTGTTCGCTGATGTTTTTGTAGGATTGATAATTGACAAAAACTCTTCACTTATTCATTGCACTTGAATGTTTTTCCCCTGTGTGTATACGCTAATGAACTTGGAGGTGTGATTGTAGAAGGCTGGCCCTCTATGTAGTGTACAAACTAGGTGCACTGTGTAGGAGGTTCAGGCAACCACACGTTGTTTTCCAAAGGCAAAATCTAGATCACCTAATGCTCTAATTTTTTAGGTAGCTTGGACGAGCAGTTAGGCTAATCTTGGAGAAGTGAAAAGCATTTGTTGTACTCACAGTATCAATCATGCAACACACACTCAAAGGAATGACTCAAGACCAATTTATAAAAATACTTCAGATTTGTATATAATTTTTAAAACCAAGGTTATCAAGATTGGTTAGGTACTTTTTAAGTTATGAATTTTTCAAGTTTTAATAAATGCAGTCCTTCTGTGCGTAATTACGCACCATAGGAATCAATGGAAGGCCACCTATAAAAATGCATGTAAAATCATACAGTTGCTTTACCAAGCTCAGCTTTGGCAGGTTGGTCGCAGTTGTCAGTGGGCACTCTGTGCCAGGAGGAGAGGTTCGGGCGGCTCCCGGTTCCGGCGGGAGCAGCGCTAGAAAGACTCTTGGAGCTGGTGCAGGGCCACTGCGAGGGACCACTTGGAAAAGGTCTGCAGAGGCAGGTTTAAACCGGCGCCTTGGGGTCCCCTTGTGGTGTCAAGGTCCCAAGGGGTGAGGGACCCTTGGGGCACAGCTGGTTCCCCTTTGCAGGGCGGAGAATGGCCGGGTGCAGTGCAAGTCGATCCAAGGACTGTGCACAAAGCTGCCTCTCTGGTCCAGATGCCGGTCGCGGTCAGGGTAGCTTGCAGGATAACGGGAGCACTCTGGGGGGAGGTCCAGGGTGTTTCTGAAGTCCCTTCACTGGGGATTCCTTCTGGCCGGTGCAGCTCAGGGGGAGCTGTTTTACTTGGTTTCCGAAGTCCACTGACCAGTACCTGGGGTATTGGCACCTCTTGGCCACTGGAGGGCGCAGTGCCACCAAACTTGGCACACTTGTGGGGTTTCTCCTGGCGGTCGTTGATGTGTTATCGGGTCTGGCTGCAAATTCGGGTTCGGGAGATATTGGCCGGTCAGAAAAGTGACCATCACTGGCTTGTTGGTCTTTGTTGGTTTGCAGAGTGGTTCCTCCACTCTAAAGGGAGATCTGGGGCGATTTGTGAAGCCTGGAGGTCCCCTGGATTTCTTGGGGTCAGTCAATTGGCCAGCTCCTCCGCAGCAGTGATTTTCAGGTCCTGGGTGAAGCAGGCAGGGTTTGGCACCTTTTCTTGATGCAGCAGGTCCACAGTTCTCTTGCCTTGAATCTTCTTTGGTGCTGGTCTTCTTTGCCCTTTTGAATCTGGAATCTTGGTATGGGGTGCCCTATTACTACTGAATTTAGTGGGCGTTTTAGGGGGAACCTGGTAATGTCCAATGCAACACTTACCTTTGGGTGGCTACACACGCTATAGTAACCACTTCCTGTGGGTAGGGTAACTTCCCTAAACCTTATTGGCTACTTTCCCTCCATTCAAGATAGAGGAAACTGAAAAAGAGGGTTCACCTCGCAGGCAACACCTTAGGGGTGGTGCATACCAGGTGAACCCACTCCTACTACTCTTTGTTCGGTTTTCCGCCTTTGCTCTTGCCAAAATTGGGGGTTTGCAAAGGGAGATGCCAGCTACTGCTAGCAGCAGGCTTGGGGGTCGAGTCTCAAGGGCTGTAAGCCGTTTAAAGCGCACCGCCAGGACAGTGCACATTCCAGAGGGAGGGGATGTTAGCTTCTCCACCCAGGAAGGGCATTGTTTTACAAACCAGAGAGACAGGGCTCTTCCCCCAAGGTTTGTATATTGGCTGTCAGGAGGTGGCGGGCTTGAACCAGTCAGCAACCATGCCAGGTTAGTTAGCTTTTGCAGGGGGCACCTCTAAGGTGACCCCTTGGTACATTTTATAATAAATCCAGTACTGTTACCAGTTTGGATTTATCATTCTGAGTTGATTGATACCAAACAACCCAGGGTTCAGAGTAGCCATTATGTGTCTGGAAAACTTGTGTTGACCAGTGTCCAGCACATATTTAAAATGGTTGCTCTGTTCACTCACTATGTCCTTGGTTTGGCAGGACACAGTGGGGGCATATTGCTCATGCAGGTATGCCCGCACATATAATATGGAGCACCTTGCCCTAGGGTTGTAATGCCTGCCAGAGGGGTGTCCTATCCATAGTAAATGCAGTATATGGTGGACAGGGGACACAGGCAGTGTGCCATGTTGAGTTAGTGTTTTAGGTTTGCACCAGGACACCCAGCCTGCAATGGCAGGGCTGGGTACTTCTGGATGTATGGCCTAGGGGATGGCACAACCAGTGCTGTTAACCTCTGGGGCCTACCCTTAGTACCCCATGCCCTGGGTTCCTAAGTACCTTTTAATAAAGACTCATAGTGGTAGATAAAGGTGTATCCAATTATCTTTACAATGTTTTTAGGGAAAGAACACTGGCACTGGGACCCTGGTTAGCAGGATCCCAGTGCACTCCAGTCCAAGTTGCCTTCAGAAACCAGGCACAAAGTGGGGGGTACTGCAACTAGATGCCAGTTTCCCACAGTGATATCTGACTAAAGCTCTTCACACAGTCATTGTAATGGTATGTTTTTTTCCCTGTGTGTGTTCACTGATGATATTTTAGGTTTTATAAATTACAAAAACTCTTCACAAATTCAATGCACTTTAATGTTTTTTCCCCTGTGTGAGTTCGCTGATGATTCCTTAATGTTGAAGATTTACTAAAACTACTTCCACATTCATAACAATGTCATGGTTGTTCCTGTGTGTGTCTGCTGATGTCTTTGTAGCTGTGATAATCAACGAAATTGCTGCAAACATTCCCTGCAGTTGTATGTTTTTTCCCCCATGTGTGGTCGCTGATGTACTTGGAGGTATGATAACTGACTGAATTGCTTCAAACATTCACTGCAATTATATGGTTTTTCCCCTGTGTTTTTCCCCTCTGTGTGTTCGCTGATGTCTTTGGAGGTCTGATAATCGACTAAAGCTCTTTACATATTCCCTGCATCTCAGTGGCTTTTTCCTTGTGTGTGTTCGCTGATGCTCTTTTAGGAGTGCTAAATGACTAAAGCTTTGCACACACTGGGTGCAATAGAACATTTTTTCTCCTGTGTGTGTTTGCTGATGGTATTTAGTAATGATGACAAACTAAAGATCCAACTGCATGTGTATGATTCTTTTCTTGGTTAGTGCCTCTGGGTTGGGGATAGATTTGTCCGCTTCCCATGACTGTGTTTCCTGAAGGGCCAGCATGGTTGATAAACCACTTTTAGTATTCTCACATGTCCTGTATGTGTTGGTATTTAGGACATGTCATTTCCAATTTAAAAGTAAAGCATAATGGTCACTAAATACTTGTCACACTCAAAATGTGTCAGGATTCTTTGAGAGTGATTGTACCTTTAGATTAGATATCAGTTTTTGACACTTGTGGGGGAAGATCATTCTTCTCTTTCCTTTATCCTTCAGTAGTTTGTCCGCACTCGTGCTACAGGTACAGCTTAAGATAGATGCATATGAACAAGATTTCATTAAAAAACAGATTGTGGAAAAAGAGGGATCGGGATGTGTTGCTGTTTCTTCAGTTTCAGGAATCATCTACCAAAGGTAACTCTTCAGGAAAAATATAACAAAGGTAACTGCATTTTCAAACTTCAGTGCATTCCTGTTCAGTTTTTATCAGCTCAAGTGCCAAGTCATGCCTTTACTTTGCTGTACTTTAAGTAATCATGGCCACTTTCGCAGCCCCCCTGGAGTTAGTTGATGCATTTCTGGTTTCTTCTAACCTGAAAGATTGGAGCATTACTGTGCTTTGAGGTGGATGCTTAATTGCCGTAAAATCTGCCCATCTCCCTATATCTAGTGCAATTTGCAGGGCCTGGTTCTGTCTCGCACACATTATGTACAAAAGAGATTCTTTAATTCTCCCTAAAGTAGTTAAAGTTCAGACCTCGTTGCATTTCAAGATGTAGCTCTTTCCAGTGCAGGCGTTCTTTGTAAAACAGAGTGAGGGGTTCATTGTAATGCCCCGCTTTTACATTATATGCAGAGATAAAGTAAACAAACTTTGACTTATAATGTAATATTCAGTGATGTCAGTCATTTAGTCCTTATTATAGAGAATCTATGACAACTCATAATTAACCTGACAAATCCCCTAAGACAACAGATGCATGCATATTGTTCATTTATTTCCTTTTTCTGACTCTCCAGGGTATCTGACTTAGGGCCTCAATATGAGGCTGGTGGTCTTGCGGCTGCCAGCCTCGCGGTGGCGGTCAGTATCACCACTGCTGTGGTGGTCCGACCGCCACATTGCGACCCTGGCAGGGTACTGCCATTTCTGCCGGGATCGGTGATCCCGACGGGCTGACGATGGCGGAGATCGGAATCAGGCCGGGCAGCGCTGCATGCAGCACCGTCCTGCTGATTACCTGGTTTTCCTGCCATGAAAAGGCTGGCGGAGAACAGGTGCAGGGAGCCACAGGGGAACCCCTGCACCCTCGCAATGCTCACTGTCTGCGGTGCAGACAGTTGCGAGGGTACTGGTGCTTCTTGCGGGCAGCAGCATAGCAGATGGGTCTATTACGAGCCGGAAACAATGCTGCTGCCAACTGCAATATTATGCTTGGGATTTTCTTTTGAAAAACTTTAGAATTTTGTTCCTTGCCTCAGACTACGGGTTTAATGTTTAAGATAATGGCTTCCAATATCAAAGGCGCCTCAACCAACTTTGTGTTTAAATTTGGGGACCCTAAATTCTTCAAAAAGATAAGGCTGAAAATTATGCGGGGGCTGGCAGAAAGTTGGTATCATATTAGGCAATTGGCGAAACTCACCTATTATAATTTTGACGCACCTATCTGGGATTCCCCGGGTACCCCAGAATGCTTTCAAGATATCTTAGCGTTACCGATAAAACAAGCAGGGTTAGAGCACTGGGGAGATTTGTTTTCAGAGGGGGTTTTCTTCCCTGCTGTTGAAAACGGGTGTTTTTTTGTCCAGGTGAAGTTTTTACAAATAAGAAAATGGGCTCAGGGGATTAAGGAAGGTGTTGGTATGTCCAATCCATTGAGTGAGATCACCCTGAGCCCATTAGGAGGCCCCCATAGAGTGTCTGCTTGGTATTGGGGGATCCTAGAAGGGGTGGACGGCGAGTTTGTACTTCCCATTGACTTGTGGAGGGAATTTTTCTCAGAAGAGGCGGTTAAGAGGTGGTGGAAAGAGTCATTAAAAATGCTCTTTGGTATTGTGAAACCTGCTGCTCTTAGAAAAAGTCATTATTTCACGATACATGGAGTTTATATTTCCCCTGAGAAGTTATCTAAAATTAAAGGAGGGCAGGAGGTGAAATGTCCAAAGTGTGGTTTAATTCAAGCAACAGATATTCATGTTTTGGGAATGTCCTGATATTCAACATTTTTGGGAAAGAGTATGTGACACAGTTTCGAGTATATTAAATCGGGAAATCGAGGCCTCTCTCCAGTTAATAATTTTTGGTCTACATCAAGATCGGCAGGGGCGGCCTGGTCGGGATACAATTACAGATATGAAGTTTGTATTTTATGCTATATTGTTAGGGAGGCGGGAAATATGTAGAAAATGGATTTCCAAGGCCCCTCCAGGCCACTCAGAATGGCTTAGGGATGTTTTTTGTACAGCAGATTTGGATCAAACAATGGGGGGAAAGGATAGGATGCAGGGGAATCTTTGGGTACCATTATTGAATTGGAAATCAGGACATTGATGTATACAATTTTGTTTGATTAATGCAGGAATGGAAATGTATTTGTGTTATTTGTCCAATGATTTTACACCCTGCTCTGAAATACTTATGGAACTGGGATAGTCTAAGGATTGTTTGAGAGGAAAGGGCAACCCCTGGCCGAGGAAAACTTCTTTTGTCTTGGTTGATAAGTAAAGGAGGTTTACATAAGGCCTAGGGTGAATGAGGACTAAAAAAAAACACAAAAAAAAACAATGCTGCTGCCACTTTCCTGCTGGGCTAGCGGGCAGAAAGCTTGGTTTCCCCCCATTAGTCCAGCAGGAAAGTCATAATGGGCCCAGCGGGAAGGTAGCCAGTGAGGCGGCAACCTCCCCTTCGGAAATTCGGCGGATCTTCCCGTCGCCAAACTCATTATCAAGCCCTTAGTGGTGTCCGTTTGGTGCCCAAGAAGATACTTTGTGGCCAGATGAAGGTTTGCTAGATTGGGAGCAGATGCACAGGTAGGTGCTTATAAGGTACAAACAGAGGAGGCCTTGAGAGAGCGACTCACGTCCTAGAGTTCTGTTCTTGCTAGTTAGCTTAAGCTTTCATGAACAGATGGCAGTCAGTTAATTTAGATAGTCAGTAGGGGAGGCAATTTGCTGATGACTCACTTTGAACAAGGCATTCATGTGTGAGGATCTTGGTTGGAGAAGGATACCTGCGAGATTCCAAGAAATAGCTGCAGTGAGTAGGCAAATGGCCAACATTCAAACCCGGAAAGTATTTTACAGGACGTTACATGTGCTTTATACGTTTCCCCATTTTTGTGGTCTGTATTTTATTAATGTATACATTCATTGATAGATTACTTTTTTTAAATAACTGTGTAAGTTTTTCATTCACAAGTACAACATACTATTTTGATACTACAACAAATAGTTCATATAACATAAATTAGTGGCTTGATTTAGATATATATTAGGTTTAAGTAGGAGTGCAACAGAATTCATATGCTAATTTTTGCATTTTACATCACAAATCACAAGGTCTGCCTCCTTTCAAGATAATGAGCAAAGTGCATTTACCCTCAATGCACAGGCAATTCATCAAAGAGGACATCTTGTGATTTCCAGAAAGAATAAAACTTGTGATGCAGACATCTGAGCCCCAAAGACCACAGACTCACAGCTCAGCTTGAATCAATCTGTGTAGTTTCAGAGTATGGAATACCAAAAACAGCCGCAAAGCGGGCTTGTGTCTGAAGCCACGCACAGTAGCAGAGTGAGAAAACATCTTGTAAAGTATGCTTGTCAGGGCCTTCTGAGAATCTCATGTAGGCACTTTCTATGCTGAATAGGTTTACATGGAAAAAAAACAGATATTGGACGGAGTGTTGAGCAATGTCAAACATGTTTCACCTCTGGGCCTAAATCTTTCGTTTTGGGTCAAGATTTATTTGCACATGGCTGGGTCCAAACTGGGGTAGCATGGTGGGAAAAAAAGATGGATTGGGATGCAGCCAGAGTGATTGCCACACTGTAGGAAGGTGCCCTTGTTGGCATGGTTACCCCCCACATTTTGCCTGATATTGATGCCAACTTTGATTGAGAGTATGCTGGGGCCCTGCTAACCAGGCCCCAGCACCAATGTTCTTTCCCAAGATCTGTACCTTTGTTTCCACAATTCGCACACCCACGGCAAACAGTTAAGTCCCTTCTAAAAGGTTCCTATGGTACCAAGGGCCCTGTGGCTAGAGAAGGTCCCCAAGGGCTACAGCATGCATTATGCCACGCTGGGGGACCCCTCATCCAGCACATGCGCACTGCCTTTGCAGCTTGTGTGTAATGGTGGAGACAAAAAGGCAAACGTCAACATGGTACCCCTCTCAGGATGCCATGCCCACCAACTACTGCCTGTGGCATAGGTAAGTCACCCCTCTGGCAGGCTTTCCAGTTCTAAGGCAGGGTACAAGATACCACAGGTGAGGGCATAGCTGCATGAGCAATATGTCCCTACAGTGTCTAAGTAAATGTTTTATACATTTTTAGTGCAGGGTAGCCATATTGAGTATATAGTCTGGGAGTTTGTCATTACGATCTCCACAGCTCCATAATGGCTTCAGTGAATACTGGGAAGTTTGGTATCAAATGTCTCAGCACAATAAACCCACAATTATGACAGTGTGGGATGTATTGAAAAATGCACCCAGATGGTATCGTAGAGATGCCCCCTGTATGTTAGCCAAACTGCGAGTGCAGGACTGACCAGTCTGTGCCAACCTGCCACTTTCAGACAAGTTTCTGACTACATGGGGTGAGAGCCTTTGTGCTCTCTGTGGCCAGAAACAAAGCCTGTCCTGGGTGGAGGCACTTCACACCTCCCCCTGCAGGAACTGTGACACCTGGCGGTGAGCTTCAAAGGTTCAATCCTCTTGCTACAGAGCCACAGGGCACTCCAGCAAGTGGAGTTGACGCCCCACCCCCCCGGACAAAGCCCCACTTTTGGCAGCATGTTCGGTGGGAAAATTAGGGAAAGCAGGAAGGAGTGGCCACCCCGGATGGGACCACCCCTAAGGTGCCCAGAGCGGAGGTGAACCCCCTCCCTGCAGAATCCTCCATCTCAGTTTGGTGGACAGGGACCAATAGGGTTAGGTTTGTGTGTCCCCTCGCCAAAGGGAGTGGACACAAGAAGGGTGTAGCCACCCTCAGGGACAGAAGCCATTGGCTACTGCCCTCTAACCCCTGTAACACCCCTAAATCCAGGATGTAAGGGCTCCCATGAACCCAGTTCATCAGATTCCTGGCAACCTCACAAGAAAGAAGAAGGACTGCTAAGCTGAAACCCCAGCAGGGAAGAAGGAAGACGAAAACTGACTTGGCCCCAGACCTACTGACCTGCTTCCTGCTTCAGAAAACCTGCAAAAGAAAATCGATGCATCCTTTGGGTACAGCAACCTCTGCCAAGCCTCCAGAGGACTACCTGCATCACAGAGGACCAAGAACTCCTGTGGACAGTGGCCCTGTCCAAGAAGAAACGACATCCAAGGACTCCAGAGCCTCCCCAGATCAGCGAGTCCTGACCACTCTGCACCTGACACCCACGGCCCGTATCCAGGTGGCCCAAATGACAAGAGAGGATCCACAGGCGATTATGAGCAAGTGCCCACCCTGGGTTTATCTCTCCTGTCCTCCATGACGACGCCTGCAGTGTGAATCCAGAGGACCCCTCTGACCGCAGAAGCTCCAGATGAAGATACCTGTTGCCAAAAGGTTCACTGCACCCACAGCCCCTTGGCCTTGGGGAACTCGAGCTCTGATGCAGAAATGTTCAGAAGGCAGCCCCCTACTTGTCCAGCCCGTGGTTTTTCTGAACCGACCCCCTGGACCCAGCCCACAGCATGTAAGTGACCCGAGGTCCCATCACAGGAAGGCATTGGAAGCCAGACGCTGTGTTTGCACCCTGCACCCGGCCGCTCCTGTGCTGCTGACGGTGTGTGTTTGGTGCTTACCTGTGACCCCTGCAGTGCTCCTCTGAAACCCCCAGGTCTGCCCTCCGAAGATGGGGGTACCTACCAGCCAGCAGATCTGAAACCGAGTGCCCCCTGTCTCCATAGGAGCCCATGTTAAATTTGCCTCAACTTTGACCTCTGCACTCAGCCGGCCCGTGTTGCTGGTGGTGGGTGTTTGGGGTTAACTTGAACCCCATCCTGTGGGCTTCCTAACCCCCGGAAACTGGAACTATAAGTCACGTGCTTACCTGTAAAACGTACTAACTTTTCTTTCCCCCAGGAACTATTTCTGAAAATTGCGTGTCAACTTTTAAAACAGATTATTGCCATTAATTCATAAATTGTACAACTTACCGATTCCAATCAAAGTAATATTGATTCATATGTGAAACACGTATTTATTGATGTACTTACCTGCAATTTGAATCTTGTGGTTCTAGAAATAAATTAACAAAAGATATTTTTGATATATAAAAACAATTGATCTGGAGTTAAGTCATCGAGTGTGTGCTCCTTCTATTGTCTGTGTGTATCGAACAAATGCTTTGCACTACCCTCTGATAAGCCTAACGTCTCAACCACAATACCACAAAAGAGAGCATTAGTATTATCTACTTTAGCCCCTGTTAAGCCTCTGGGGAACCCCTGGACTCTGTGCACACTATGGGGGTCATTCTGACCCCGGTGGTCTAAGACCGCCGGGGCCAGGGTCGGCGGGAGCACCGCCGACAGGCCGGCGGTGCCCTGCAGGGCATTCTGACCGCGGCGCTTCGGCCGCGGTCAGAAGAGGCAAACCGGCGGTCTCCCGCCAGTTTACCGCTGCCCTTTGAATCCCCCAGGAACAGGATGGCGGTAGGGGGTGCCGCGGGGCCCCTGCCGTGCCCATGCCAATGGCATGGGCACGGCAGGGGCCCCCGTAAGAGGGCCCCGCAAAGTATTTCAGTGTCTGCTAAGCAGACACTGAAATACGCGACGGGTGCAAACTGCACCCGTCGCACCCCTGCAACTCCGCCGGCTCAATTCTGAGCCGGCGTCCTCGTTGCAGGGGCATTTCCTCTGGGCCGGCGGGCGCTCTTTTGGAGAGCGCCCGCCGGCCCAGAGGAAATGTCTAAATGGCCGCCGCGGTCTTTTGACCGCGGTGCGGTCATTCAGCGGCGGTAGCTTGGCGGGCGGCGGGAGCCGCCCGCTAACATTAGAATCAGGCCCTATATCTCATTTTGATATAATGTATATAGAGCCAGCTTCCTACACAGTGGCTGAGAATAATTAAAGCATTCCATTCATCCACCTTGTTGTTTTTGCATTTGCCGCCCTAAGTGCGCTGGGTATGCCCAGACGTGGGTCCCGTGCTCACTGTGCCACGGGATTCAAGCCAGCATGGCTGATGAGAGGTGATACCCCAAAACCAGTCCCAGGATGCTTGTTTACATTCCAGAGAGGACCTGGTCTGGCAGTCCAGGGAGAAGGGTCATGACTCATTTGCATACAGCCGGGTCCAAACTGGGGTGGCAAGGTGGGCAAAAAAACAAAGAATTTGGATGCAGCCCAAGTGATTTCCAGTGGCTACAATTAACTCAAGCATTTTATCAATTACCTGGTTGTTTTTCAATAGTTTTAACTGAGGTACGGCCTTTAAAGGGTGGGGTTCCATCATATCAAAAACCATTAACCATGTCACCACTTTTTCTAACCTACTGTTTTATTGCTCATATATTCATGCTTGTTCTGTTTATACTTGTCAGGTTTTGATTACTTTTTCACAGGAGTGAAATGGACACACTGTAATTTCCCACTTCCCTGCAGCCCAAACGGACCAATAAATGCTCACGTCTGGCCCACAGAGATGAAGGAATGAAGCTCAACCAAGTCCAACACCTGATGAGGGCGGTTTGGTATATTGGCTTCTAAAAGACAAATATCAATACTGCTTAATGTTGGGAATATTTTTATGAACTGTATATCATGTAACACTGGTCCCCCTTTTCACCTACCTATTGTCCCTTCATCCATTTCGTGAAAAAACAATTTCCTAGTCTTCTGACAAGGAAGTGTACTGGTTCTATAAAGCAAACTAGACATTAAGGAATCAATACATCATATATATATTTATATAAGTTGCCCAAGGGCATTCTTTTCACACAGATACCTGTAATGTCTGTTATTTCAGGAGCTAAAATGAAATAAGAAAACAGAAATAGAGCATGTCCCCATAATTTCAGCATTTTGAGGCAATGCAGACCCTGAATAACGCAACACCAACCGGCAAACCCAACACAACTTCAGAAGCAAGGACACCAGGTAAGGCAAGACGGGGAAAACACAGACTCGTGTGACAAATGTCCTTGGAACAGGAGGACGTCACAAAGGACGCTGTGGAAACACGTGAGTGTGAGTGGGGGAGACAGAGAACTGATGATGAGCGGTCGTCTAGGTGTACCGCACAGCCATAAAGGCTACGTGCTCTACCTGAAAGGGGCCGCAACTGGCATGTCACCTCTGCTGTGCTTCAGCAGGCCTGACAATACTCAATACATGCATTCATAATAAATGGACTTTGATAGGGTATTAAGTTTCATTAAGCTATCTAAAATATACAGTGTGGATTTCTTCTGTGTGGTCACTCGTGGGGAAGACTTGCAGTGCTTAGTAGGAATGAAAGCAGTTCATACCTTTCAAGCTCTGATTTCATGACTAAGGCATTTGTGGATGGTATCTCTGCTGTGGGACTATCTGGGACTATGTCTGCTATTCTTTCTCCTGTTCCTTCTGGAATGTAGTTGAGTGAGGTAATAGTATGCCTGAAGTAAGTCATTGTTAATAGGGTTTGGATTAATGATTGGTGTGGTTTCACAAATTTTATGGGAGTCAGTGAGCACTCACTAATTTTCCTAGAGGAGTATCAAATGATCACACTCTCCTAAAGCACAACCTGGTCTAACACATGGGGTCTGTCTTCCTCCTTCGAGGGGTGAGGTGAGGCACAGATTGCTGGGAGAGTGATGGATAGACCAACTTGGAAAGGAGTCACAACCTTTGTCAAAAATGCTGCCCAGATCCTCAGCAGTAGAATGTTCAGATAAAAGTTGGTGTGAGTGTAGAGCGGTTGTACCGAACGAATTTGTGGTTCCCTTACACGACAAAATGAAGTGAATACAATGAGGAAAGCGATCTTGAGAGTGAGAAGATGCAATGAGCAGCTAGGCATTGGTTCAAAAGGAGTGCACATGAAGAGCATTGGGACCAAGTTAAAGTCTCATTTGGCATCCAAAGCAGTTCGGGAAGGAACATGTGTGTCAATCCTTTAAGAAACTGCATCCCAGCTGGTGATTTAAACAAGGACTGTTGGTCGGGCAAATGCAAAAAAGCTGAAAAAGCCAACATATAACCTTAAATAGTGGCCACCACAAAACCGTACTTGGCCAAAGACATAACAAACAATAGAAAAGTTATTCTTGGGAGGTGTAGATTGCACATGTTTGGTTGCAGAAATCTGCCCTGCTGCCGCAACAAAAGATCCTCCTGAAGCAGTGACCTAATCAGAGGACAGATGCTCATGCCTAGAGGGTTTGGGTACCAGATTCTCCTGGTCCAATCTGGAGCCACTAGGATGACTTGGGCCCAGTTGTTCTTGATTCTCTTCAGAACTCAAGGCTAGATAAGCAGAGGTGAAAAGGCATACAGGAGTCTCGTTCTCCACTAAAATCAGAATGTGTCTCCTAGAGAGTACTTTCTTGTGAACTCAAATGTGTTAAGTTTTTAAAACAGTGCATTGCCAATGGAGGTGAAAGGATACAGTCAGGGTTCTGTTCACTGTCAGAAGGTGCCCTGTGCCACCAGATGCCACTGCCTGAGTGTCCATCCTGGCAGTTAATGATCTAGCCAGGTGGTTCAGATCAGGGTGATGCCCTGACGATGCAGCCTACTCCAGAGGTGTAGCACCTTTTGGCACCTGACCCAGGACTGCACTCCTTGTTGCAGTAACACATGGCGATGGTGTTGTCTGTCACAACCTGCAGCCTCTCCTTGATAAACAGTAGGAAGACTGCCAGCATCATGTATATGGTCCAAAACTCTACCTGACTGATATGGAGCCCGGTTTCTGCTGTAGAGAAGAGTCCTCTGATCTCCATTCCCCCAGATGACCTCCCCAACCCAGCAGTGAAGCATCCGTCACCAACATCAGCTCTTGATAGGGCAGGGGGAGGGGCATACTGCTGGTTCAATTGCGTTCAAACAGCTGCCAATATATATCAAGTGTAGTCTTTCTGAAACCTGGATCGACTGCAACAGGTTTCCTTGGTGTTGGGATCACTGAGATGTCACGTTCCACTTCAGAGTCTGCACATGCCACCCGGCATAGTAGCCAAGCAGCATGCAGGTTCAGCAGGCCAAGAAGAACGAGAACCGCTTTCATCGAGACCCATGACCAAGTCTAAAATATCCAGATCACAGTTCGAATGTCCTGGGCTCGTGAAAGAGTGAAGGCTCTAATGTAAGGAGGTTCACCATCGTCTGGAGGGGGTCCCCACTTTTAAGAGTCAGTCATCGAGGCTTTGGAAAACTGGTATGACTAACCTCCAAAAATGGGCAAAACAATGCCATAATTTCGTGAACAGCCGAGGGGTACTGCTGATGAGGCCAAAGTGGAGCATGGCAAACTAAAACACCCCTTGGACTGCAGATAACATCTGAGGAACTGCACGAGTATATGACAATACATGTCCTACAGCTACAAGGCCACTATACAGTTGCCCAGAACCAGGGCAGACAGAACATGAGCCAGTGTGAACAGTTTGAATCTGTCTTTCTGCAGGAAGGCATTCAGAGGGTGAGGACCTAAACTATATGACATGCTTCCAGCTTTCCTCAGTACAAGTAAATAGTGGAAGTAACAATTCATCCCTATCTTTGTGTGTGGCACCTGCTCTGTGGCCCCTTTGGAAAGTAGAGGTTGCTCCTTTTTCAAAACAATTGAACGGTGCTCCCGGGAGAGCCACTCTGATGTGCGAGTTAGCTGCAGTGAGTTGGATGAGAACGGAAGGACACAGCCCTGCTGAATGACCTGGAGGACCCATTTGTAGTATGTGAAGGATTGCCACCCTGGGAGAAGGAGCTGGATCCTGCCTCCCAAAGTATGGATATGCACCAGTAAGGACAAACTAAATCTGCTTGGCAAATGATGCCGCAGGTGAGAGGGGTTGGAAGATCAGTAGCCTTGGGAACCTGCACTGTGCCTGCCTGATCCCCTTCCCCAGCTATGAAAGGACTGGGGTGACTGCTGTGGGGACAGAGAGGGTTGGGGCCCTGGTGCTAACTGTATGACTACCCTCTTGAGTAGCCTAGTAAAGGACAAAGCTGTTTGGAAGGGGTTGAGAGACTTAAAAAGTATGCCAAGACTTGGTTCACCTTACAACGGTCTAAGGGGGAATCAGATTGTTCACCATATAGGTGAGACTCATCAAAAGGGATATCTATAAGGGATGTCTGCATATCTCCGGTCATCATGTCCCACATCTACACCACACCGATGGCTGCTTGCCCCAAAGGAGTTGCATGACAATTTGTTTGTGTTTTATGTTACAGGGAAAGTTACAACTGATGCCTACATACTAAGGGATAGCATGTACGTTCAGATGGGAGGAGCAGGCAGTAAGAAGGATGAGAGCAAAGTATCTATGACAAAGTAGACTATAAACAAAGAGTTGAAAGAAAAAGGGCCAGTGGTGCCAAAAGGAAGCTTGTCAGGATAAATGACTGAACTGGAGGGCATGGACTGTGTTGTGCCTGTGTTTTTTTAAGTGGACTGATGGCAAATGGCCAATAGAAGGGTCATGCAATGAAGCAGACATTGAATATTTAACAGTCACAACAACAGGTAAAAAGACTACCCGTACATGACACATCAACTAAAGATAAGGGCTAGACTGGCAAAATAAAATGGCAGTAAGGTAAGAAAGCAAGAAGTGGTAATACAGCAAAAGTAGATGCTGTCATTTTTTCTATACTACCATGGGTACCGCAAAATGTTAACCCTGCATAAGGAACTTATTTTATAGAACAGTTGACCTTCTGAAAAGGTCATGCAAACTATTAGTACCACATTGGCAAATAACAGGATTGTATCGCAAGATATCTGTTGCAATCCCCCATGACCTGCACGTCTAGGAATGATCCAAGGAAATGGTTGTTGCTACTGGCGTGAAAAATAAAAAGCAGGGTTTGCTACACTCATCAGCTTCTGTATGACTTGGCCAATGCCTCTGGTGCAATTCCCCCATAAAAATACCAAGACACCGACACATATACCAAACAATATAGCTAGTACACAAGGGACAATGAATGATGAATTGTGTGAGTAAAGACATAGTTGGCCCCTTCACATATTGGGAATAGCACACAGGTGCACACTGCACACCGATTGTGTAGGTGCCCAATGACATCTCTATAGCAATACTAGATCATGAACAATTAGCATGTATCCACATGTACTATAATTTCACAACATGATAGTAACACGAAGCAGATGCATTCTTTCAATGGTTGTAGAGAACTGCAATAAAACTACAGACATTTCTGCTGATTTGAAATCACCGAGTAATAAATAATACAATACATACTCAAAGTACGCAAGATTGGGAGGATGATAGGGATGTTACTGCATATATTATGGATGCAGTAGAATATGTCCCTACGTGGCGTCATACCCATCTGCCTGTGTTTTATGTTCCCAGCTGTCATCGCTATTTTCTCAGTAGCCATGTGCGCTGCAATGTACTTTAATTTATATGCTGTGCTGAGTGTTTAATTTAAAAGGCATGCTATGCACTTTAGCTTGAGTGCCCTGTATACAAGTCTGGTTAATTAAGTACAAGTGCCTTATATTTTTGTTTAAACAATATGCCTTGTTGAGCAACCAATTAAAGGTCTTTATTTCCTGCTGTCCTTGCTTTCTATCCGTTCTCCTGCATTTTCCTGCCAGAGTGTCTGGAATTTTGATTTTGTTTCAACAACGGCTCCTAATTATACATTTGGCCCAAATGTCTGGTTATATGTCGTCTAAGACCATTTGATGTATGGGGCTGTCAACTATGCTGTCTTATACTGCAAGCAAGTAGTCGTTGTTCAGTGTAGGTTGCCTTAATGTCACTTATCAAACAGTGGAGCAGTCCCTCTATCTTCATCCATCTACTTGGGCCATTTGTGCAAACTCTGTCCCATGATGTTGATAAAGCAGAAATGTCAAAAGCTACTTTGATGTCAAAGTATTCAAATGAATGTGACGGAGTTTCCATTTTATCATTAAAAGCTCTAACAGTCTAATAATAAAGTGGTGCACTGACAGTTTACACCAATATGCATTCACTGAGGGTTAGTATATTTTACTTGATGTAGTATAGACTTAAAGCTTTAAATGTAATGATTTGTTTTGATTCTAATCATTTCTTGTCACGACTCACGTGCTGCTTGCGCCTGGAATTTGCAGATCTGGTGGCGTGAATCTTCAATGTTCGGCTTTGGCCCAAAAAGGGGCGACTCTTTCTGGTAGCCACGGTGCTGTAGGCAATGGAGACACCAAGAACAGACCGTGCCCTTCAGAAAGTAGCGCCAGAGGGAAAAAACCCCTTAAAAAGGGGAAAAAACCTCCAAACAGGAAGACTCCTGGAGAAAAACAAGAACAAACAAACAGGAATCCAAAAGGAGCAAAAATCAGAAAACACAGAAGGCTGAATCCAAAACCAAAAGGCAAGGAAATCAGGAGCGAAGACACTAACTGAGCAGAAAGTGTTGCAGCGCAAAGAAAGAGGAAAAACACAGCCCTTATATACCAAAAAACAGGAAGTGACCCACAGGAAGTAAAAGGACACCATCTTAGATAGGGAAACAATACATAGAACAGAATAGTAGAGGAACCATAGAGAATAGGGAACAAGGAATGCTGGGAAAGCACAGGAATCTGGGAAGGAGGAAAAAACATAAAGAAAGGCACACAACAGACTGCAAAAAAGAAGAAGGACAAAGAAACGAAGAAAAACAGGTAAGAGGGTTCAGAGACCCCTGGGACAGTGAAAGGCAGAAGGAAGAACGAGGCCCCAAGCAAATCTGGGGCCTCGAAACGCGCAGGAGAGGCTGGGGGCGCGCCGCGTCTTAATAACGCGGTGCGCGGCCCGAGCCGAACGCCCGGCAGAAGTCGAGCTCTCGGCTCGCGCCGCACCGCGCGGCGCGACATTTCTTTAGGTAGTTAATTACTAGTTTTCATTAAAACAATAATAGTTTTCTAAAGAGAAATGTTGCAAAAGTTAGATGCAAATGTTGAGAAAATGCAGTTCTGCACCACAATTAATGGATCACTTCTGCCCATAAGTGCAATAAACACACCAGAACTGATCCAATGCATCCTGCTCCATGCCCAATCTTTCTTCAAGCACGCCACTGAAATCTGGGACACCATCACTACCCTCTACCCCGTCATCGCCTTTATCACTGAAACATGGCTCAGCCCCTCCTCGAACCCCAACATCGCCAGCAAAACCCCCGATAGCTACAAGATGATACACCGAGACCGAGCCAACAAACACGACCGGGGCAATGCCGTCATCTTAAAGGAAACTTCTGATGCATCACCACCAACGACGACCCCACATGTTCGATTTCCTACTACAAACCGGCGCCAAGACCACGATAACAGACACCCTTGTATACACCCCCCCAAGACCCTGACCGACTTTCTGAGGTGCCACCTCCAATCTCATGGCCCTCTTAGACATTGACTTCTAACACTATGTCTTACTCAGCGACCTCAATTTCCACATCAACGACACCAACTACGCCAACTCCATCACGCTCCTAGAGAATCTGAACAGCATTGGCCTCTCCCAACTGGTCACCAAACCCACGCTCAAAGCCAGTCACACTCACACCATTTTCACCTCCAGTGACACAATCAAGTTCAGACACGTCACAGAACTCACCTGGACCAACCACACCATCTTTCATTTCACCATCTCAAACGCCCAGCACACCATAACCAAGCATCACGGCTTCTCTCACCGCAGCTAGGACAAGGTAACTGAGACTCAATGAGCATAGGTTCTCAGCACCACCCAGCCAAAAGCTTCATCAGACCTGGACCAGGGCATCCAGAACTTCTCTGCATGGATCACATATTGCACCAACTGATTAGCACGAAGAAACCAGCAAAAAACAATAAAACCCCAAAACAAGCCAGCTGGTACATGCCAGAGCTCAGAACCACTGAGCTCAACAACTATTGACTCGAGAAACAATGCTCACCATATAGAACTCCTCTGATAGAGCTGCTCACAAAGTGGCCCTCTGCAACTACCACCAGCGCATCAAAGAAGCCAAGAGAGCAGCCATCACAGCCCGCACTGACAGAGCTGCCAACCACAAAAGAGCTCTGCAAAATAGTCAAGGAATTCACCAAACTGGCAGCCACAGAGAAAGCAATCCACCCCTCCCAAGAACTCTGCGACACACTCTCGGACTACTTCCATAGCAGGATTGCCACCATCTACTACAACTTCGACCCACAACGTACTGCCCCCAGCCCCAACTGCCTCGATCAACCATCGCATTCCAGCCAAATCATCACCACTTGGTCTCCGCTCACCACTCAGACCACCTCGGCCACCATATCATCCATCAACTCCGGGGCACCCACTGACCCCTGCCCCTACTGCCTCTTCAATCTCAGACTCAACCCATTCAGCACAGAACTCACCAGCATCATCAACACCTCCATCACCGGAGCAGCCTTCCTGAACAGATGGGAACACACAGAGGTCAGACGCCCTCCTAAAGGAACCCTCTGCTGACCCCAGCAAACTCAAAAATGATTGACCAATGTTCCTCCTCCCTCACCCTTCCAAAGTACTTGAGAATGCCATCAACCAATAGCTTACTGAATACATTGAAAAGGAACACCTACTGGACCCTTCTGAATCAGGATTCCGTGCCAACCAAAGCACTGAGACCGTGCTGATCGCTGACATGGATTACAACAGAACCCTCCTAGACTGCGGACAGGCTGTGGCCCTGCTCCTCCTCGACCTTTCTGCTACATTGGACACCATGTCCCCCCACACCCTCATCAAGACTCTACAACATCCACATACAGCAACTCACCCTCAAGTGGATCACCTCCTTCCTTACAGGACGCACACAGAGCATCTGGCTGTCTACCTTCACCTCCAAACCCAAGGACATCAAATGCGCTGTACCCCAAGGATCATCTCTCAGCCCCACCTTGTTCAACACCTACATGACCCCCCTGATAGACATCATCAGATCCCACAGCCTCAACCTAAGTCCCTACACAGACAACACTCAACTTAGCCTCTCGTTCACTGAAGAACCCCTCCACCACCAGAATTAACTTCTACAATGCCATGACCAATGTAGCCAACTGGATGAGAGTCAACGGCCTCAAACTCAACTCTGCCAAGACAGAAGTACTGATTTTTTAGAAGAACACCTTCATTTGGGACCACAGCTGATGGTCATCAGAACTTGGACCGACACCCACACCAACAGATCAAGCGCGCAACCTAGGCATCATCCTCAACAGCAAACTGACCATGAAACAACAAGTCAACTCAGTCTCCTCTCCCTGCTTCCACATGCTCCGCAGGTTCTTCAGATGGATCCCAGTCAACATCAGAAAGACCGTCACCCAGGCCCTCGTAACCAGCCACCTTGACTATGGCAACTCTCTCTACATCTGCACATCCACCCAGCTACACAGAAGACTCCAGACCATACAGAATGCTGCAGCCAGACTCATCCTGGACCTCCTCAAACTGACCCACATCACCCCTCAATCCTGAAACCTCTACATCCAGAAGAGATGCTAGTTCAAGAACCTCACTCATGTGAACAAATCTCTATACAACCATGCACCAGCCTACATCAACTACTGACTCAACCTCCATCTACCAGAAAGACACCTGCATTCCTCCTCATCTGCCCCCTCAAACCCCCTTACATCCCCCGCAGCAGGGGCCACTCCTCCTCCTATATCACCGTCAAGACCTGTAACAACCTTCCCCACCATCTTCAAATTGCACTCTCCCTGGCAGACTTCAGAAAGAGACTCAAGACCTGGCTTTTCGACAGCGATGTTGCACCCACAGTGCTCACTGCAAAATTTCATCTTTCGAGTTGTGAGGAGTGAACGATTGATGAATCATTTTGCACTTTGGATTTTGATATATCATTCCCTTGTGGATGAGGAGCGCTTGGGTCCTGACTTTCCCTCGTAGCAGTCATGCTTGAACCCTCTCCGGGAATACTGTTGATTTCCCTCCGGACAGTCCTGTCTTGACTTTCCCCCGGAAGCCGCCATCTTGTCTGCTCCCCCGGACTTTGCCGTGGGCCCCTCCCCTGCTCTTTTCATGAGGCGCTGATCTCTATTTGGACTCTGAGACGTACTAACCTCTCATCATTTGCTGAATCTGTAATTGTTTTGCTTAGTTTAGGTTTTTTTCCCTATGACCCGAACAAGAAGACTCTTGATCAAGCTTCTGACATGCTGATGCTTTTCCTTATTACTTATTTTTTGCCAATTTTCATTATTTAGTTTTTGCCCCACATTACTTTTTCCTAAATTGTTTTTGTCCTTTATTTGCTGTTCACCTTTTGTCCATGTATGTTGTAACTCCAACACGTTAGTCCCTTTCCCGATTGGCAGGGTTGCCCCTGTCCCAGTAAATTAGCTTAGGAGATTTTAGAATTGTCTTAATGCAACCATTGCTATTTAAACCTCAGATTGTATTGCCAATATTTTACATGATTATTATTGAATGCATGGTCCTTTTAATGTTAACTCGTATGAACTTTTTCCGCCGTTTTGGTCAGCCCATGGTGATCCTGGGCCTATATGGTTTTGCCTTGAGGCTCATTTACATATTTATGAGTATGCATTTGTAGTAAAACTCTTAGCCTTTTCCTGCCTGGAGTTTTCCTTCTATGGCCAAGTGGGTCATACCGATTGTACATTTGATTTGTTGTTGAGATTTTGTTATCTAACGAGTTCTCCCTCTAGCTGGTAGATTTGTGGCCCTCGCCTAACGCATGACTAAGGAAATGCGTTATCAATGTCCATTAAAATAATTTAAAAAAACAGTTACCTCCATCGCCGCTGCACCATTCCATCTGCTCCTCTGCTGCAGGGACAGACTCCCAAGCCTGCCCTGATGCCAATCCTGACGCTGCTAAAAGCTGCGTCAAGATTGGCTGGGCGCACTCAGCCAGGGCGCTCCCAGGCAGACTGGGAGCCTGTGCATGCTCTCTCCAGCTCCGCCAAACATAAATGCGCACTGAGGGGGAGTGCTGTTCACTACCCCTCAGTGCTCGTTACAACCTGTGGCCCTGCCCCTTTTACCAATAAACAGTAATAAACACAGTTTATTATTGTTTTTTGGTAAAAGGTTTGCAGCTACCGTTGCTGAAGGGGGGGCAACGATCCTCCGCCCTAATGGAGGAGCCGCCCCTGTTTCTAGACACACTTGTTGGAAAAAAGCCCGCTTTTTCCACATTTGTCAAAGCCCAAGTAGATTCAATATTCTTCGGTCTCTTCAAATTTCTCAGCTACCTCAAGGCATCTGGAAGGAAGTGGCCAGTCTTGAAACCAGGTGCAACATGACAATATATCCTTGTTGTCATGGCCAAGTAATTCCCACATCCTGGAAGTCATGATTGTACTTGGCACCTCTGCTGAACTTGTTGTCTCCGTTCTCAACATAATCTTATAGACATTCAGAATACCTGAAGTCGTTATGCCTGACAATGTTTAACCTTTCAACAGATAGGGCTTTAAAGACTTTCAGCACAATAAAATCACTCCTTTATGGGCACGAGCTAATGGTGTTGTCAAAGCTTTGTGGCAACTCTGAAAAAAGATATGTACCTTGCTAAACCCATTAGGAAGACAATATCCCCAACTCTGTCAGACACAGAGCACTACAAAAAACATCTACAGTGTTCTACTGCCAAAACAGTAGCTGAAATGCTCTTCACAAGGAAAGTTAAAACTCTGCTTCACCAGGCAGCAGATCCCTCAGGTTTGAAAGATGCAGTGAAGGAACAAAAGGGGAAGCATATGTAGAAAACAGAAGATCCAAAACAGTGGACTTCTGTCGAGGAGATCTAGTAATGGCCAAAACAAAAACTTACGCAAAGTCAACCCACCCTTTGCCACGCATAGTGACGGATATTCATGGCTCCATGCTTACTTGTGGAGACAAGGCCAGGATCTCACCAGAACTTCTCCTTTTAACCTGCTGTGTTAACCCACTCCATGAACTTTGAGGAAGTGTAGACCTGGATCCTGAAGGTCCTCCTGGAGAGGCCACCCTTTACTAGTGGCTCTATCCATAGCCCCCCACCTCTACCCCTCGTTCTCCCATTCCAGAACTCTGTTCCTGCTGACAAATAAATGTTTTTCTGTGTGTATTTATCTGTAAAAATCTGTGAATTTGGAAAACAGGGAGCCTTACTTATGATACAGGTGCCTCCCAACATACATTCAAGGACTTTAGATGCCGCGACAGCAGACCGCACTGGAAGCAGCAGAGAGTTGACGCATATCATTAAGTGCTAGGGAGTTCCTTCTTATTTAAGGCATTATTACTCCATGACCATCAACCTTTCAGTTTAACTTTATTTTGTTTTAATGTGTTTATATTTTCCCTACAATATTACTTTATTTGTAAAACTGTGTTTTCTTTGTACCACTACTGTATCTGTGCATCACTTTCACTGTACAGCGCTCTAACGACCCTGGGCCATGTTCAGGCTATATAAAATTGCATAAATAAATAATAAAAATGAGGAAACTTCAAAATGAATGCTCTTGTTTTCCTGATGCTCATCGTGAGCTTGGTGAACTGGTGAACTGAACAACAACAGAGAAAAACTGCACATTGGCCTTTGCGATTGGTTGTCCTTAGGCATTTGTGAATCTCATTTCATGATAAGAACCGGAGAGATCAAACTCTAGAGATTCTAGAGGGCTAGGTGATTACTGAGACTGTAAAAGTATCCCAATTATTATCACCAACAAGGCCAAAGAGCCTGGGAAGATGCTCATCTTTGTGGACATGCGCATACGAACTGGAGCCATTAGGTATGAAAGCTGCATGGTGCCTAGGCCTGGTGACATAGTGGTAGGCTTGAATTCTGCAAAATGGCTTTCCAAACTGGACTATACCACCAGCTTTCATCATCTTTGAGGTTGTGGTCAACCTTCCAGGCCATCTCGGTGTAAGAGATAATGTTCTGATCTATGTCTTCACCTAAAAGAAGCACATTGCAAGATTCTGTGTCATTGTCCAGCGACTTTGAGCGGTAGAACCTATCCTGGATTGTAAAACGTGTAACATTCTTAAGCCAGGCCTGGAATTCTTTGGCTATGCTGGGGTTAATACCTATGACTAGAAGTTACAAGATGTCAAATTAGTGCACCCACCTCAGAATGTGTCTGAGGTCCACAGTTGTTTTCAGGGTGGTTACCTATTGAGGATGGTGTAAATGTGACCTGTCCACTCTAACCAGGCCTCCGCATAAGGCTCAGAAGCAAAGGCGCGAGTCGCACAGAGGTGAAAGGAAAGAGCACATTTTTAGGATATGAACAAATCTTTCCTAGCTGAAGTCCTCATGTGATAATTTGAAGTTCACAAGGAGACTGAACAAGTAGTAGTCACCAGTCCTGTGGACTGGATAGGTGAAAAAGGACACTTGCCACCTGTAGCTTAAGGCTGGGCCTGATGCCCACCGAGCAACACTACTCACAAATATAAGAAAGAAATAATTGGTAGGGTCTCGATTTATTGCCATTTACACATACATCTGTATGTACATTGTAGAGATGATGCCGCATGTCTATTAATCAATAATTAAAAGTGTATTATATTATTATTTAATAAGTCTCCCGGTTTTATGGTATTTTTTGTAACATTTCCATCTGTATGTATACATATTTATTTTTTGGCCCTCTTATTAGTATTTATCCATGTTTATTTTGTACTTTGCGAATAAGTGGGGTCAAATATGGTACATTTCCTAATTTATTTAACTGATAAACATGCACTCATTATTTGATATCCGTCGCATTTTTCCAAATTCAGCAGCCAAATATGGCAAATCAATACTCCCCCAGGTAAATGAGCAATGTACTACAAATATATTTTAAGATATGTCTGTATTTAAAGATATTTCAATCTGTTTTTAACTCCCCGTGCGATCTGCTCATGTTGTCTTGGAATTCACAGCAGACAGCATGGAAAGTCACTCACTAGAATCACAATTTTCAGTAGTTTCCCACTTTAAAAAATAAATACAGACAGGAAACACATTCTTTTCTGTCCATATTTATCTGTAAAAAAAAAAAAAAAAAAGTCGGATTCTTAATTATTGACACCAATGAAAGAAAACAAGCCGTCAGCCGGCATTACCGCCATCCAAGTCCCACTTTCTCTTCACACGTGTGATCTTCGTGGGGGGAAGTCAGAGTGCAACAACATGAGCAGTGAAAACATCATTCCAGCAGTATTGTACATAGCTTGACACAAGTGCACGGTGCAGCAGAGAGCAGTTCAGGCGAGTTACTCCCATCCATCTTTACCTGTGGAACTATGACCTGGAGTCACCTAGAAACCCATCAGCAGCAGACCCACTGACATCGACCCTCACTCTAGTAAGTGTAGACTGAAGGAGCTCCACGTGGACTAGTGGCTTGTGTGCCTCTTGATGTGCAATGGACATTACTGCATCATGGCTACTAAGATTTCAGAATGGACATATGTGGCATTTCTGTGGTTGTGGTCTGTCTATGTGCGAGATGTGCATGCCTCACGTGACACACTCATCTGCATTTTATTGCAGGAAGTTTATGAAGTTAAGTGCAATGTAGGAATTTCCACTTATGGTTTATTCTTTTGTTGAAGGAACCTAAAATGATGTGCTTAAATAGTGAATATTAAAACTAAAAATACTGTTATTAATTAGAGAAAAAGGATTCAATTAACTGCTCACAGTTACTGTAGAATAATCTGTGATCTCTTAAGTTGTCCCATATGAATGACTAGCTTGCTTTCCACTTTGAATTGAGACTTTTCCCAGACAGTCGTGGACCCCAATGGCCTAGACAGAACTTACACCAACTGCCCAAACAAGTAAAGAGCAGCAATGGCCTGCTGTGAAATGTTAATGGGCATTACTGGCCCCAGGCAGTAACCAGCCTTAGTGATGAAAATCAACGGCTCCAGACAATAATAAGCATTATTGGCACCAGCATCCATGGCCCAAGATAGTGAGAAGCATCAATAGGTGCTAATAGTAATGAGCATCTCTTGCCACAGTCAGTAACCAGCCTTAATGGCCTCGTCTAGTGATGAAAATCAATGGCTCCAGAGAATAATAAGCATTAATCGTACCACAGAGTGACAAGCATCCATGGCCTAAGAAAGTAAGAAGCATCAATAGGCGCTAACAGTAATGAGCATCACTGTCCCCAGGCAGTAACAAGCTATAATGGCCTTGTATAGTAATGAAAATCACTGGCTTCAGACCATAATAAGCATTAATGGCACCAGACAGGGACAAGCATCCATGGCCCCAGAGAGTGAGAAGCATCACTAGGAGTAAACAGTAAAGAGCATCAATGGCCCCAAACTTTAACAAAAATGACCTCCTTGTCCAATCTCCCCATCACAGTCATTACCATATGAGCGTATGCCTCTCCCTGCAGAAATCACCAAGTAAATTAAAAACAGGTGATGCCCATCCCTCTACTAAAACCACCTCCTTTTTCTTGACCTAAAAGGCTGTAAAACCGACCTCCCTTCCTGTTGTTTTCTTCTGCAGGGATCGCGGGAGAAGACGAAAGAAGAAGTAGCGGTAGGTTTTAGGTTTAGCAAAGCCTGCATTAGCGGCCTGATCTCAGAGCAAGAGTCGAGTTTAAGAGGCCATGCACTCGCATATCCAGCATTTGACTCTTGGCATGACTTAAGAACTTTGCTTGGTGAAGTCAGTTTCATTGGCTTTGTTTCAAAATAAAATGGCCAGCCAGACATTTTTTTTGGAAGGGACGAGGCCAGGGAGTCCTTCCTGCTGGAAAATCCCTGATGCAGTTGCCAGATTCTGCCAGCCAAGCCTCAGGGAAGTCCTGACTATGCCACATCACGGAGGACGCGACCAGCTGGGGATCGTCTTAAGCTTTTTTTGAGAGTCTGAGTAAAATCAATCAAGGACAATTAGGTACTCCAGCTAATCAGGGAGGGTTCCCAAACAGAGTTCCAAGACCTTCCCTTAGATTTCCTTTGTGAAACCCCAATACCAGCAGCTGCCGTCAAAAGAGAAGCCCTTGTCTTGCGGATTCAAGAACTGTTATCTAAAAATTTGATCGTGAAAGAGACCTGGAGTCAACAGGGGAAGGGAACTTATCCTGTTCTTAATAAAAAGTCAAAATGGAAATTCAGGCCAGTCATGGATCTAAAGACAGTCAATCTTTCTGTTCCTCACAAGAAGTTCAAGATGGTGACGTCCCAAATGATTCTGCCCTTCCTCTCAGAAGGAGACTTTCTGACACCTCTGAAGCTGAAGGATGCATATTTGCATGGTCCAGTTCACCCTGCATCCCAACATTTTTTCAGATTTTTTTGTTCGAGGAGAATATTATCAGTTCCAGGTTTTCCCCTTTGGTCTTTCCTCCTCTCCTAGGGTGTTTACAAAGGTGTTGACTCCTCTAATGGGGTTACTTCATTCTACGGGGATTCAAGAATGTCCATACTGAATGATTGGTTGATCCGTTCTGCTTCTTTACCATGGCACAACCCCACACAATGGAGTTATGCAGTTTACTGGAGAAACATGGATGGTTGATCAATCAGGAGAAGTCCCACCTTACCTCAACACCAGAGACATTTCAAGGCATGGGCAAAGTGGGCGTTGGCCCAGGCCCCAGTCTTTTAGGGGGGCCCATGATAGAGCCAGCCCTGTTCTGCAGAGAGTCGTGCCCTGATGACCTTAAATAATTCTGAAACAGATTTGTGTGAGAGCCTATTACAAACATTTTGCAGACAAATGGTGTATTTATGTTTCATGCAACAACCATAACAAAAAGTTTTTATTGGATCAAAACAGAACCTTGCATATGAGAAACGGGACGGTGTCACAGAGATTATTTATAATAATACTAGTGAGATGTTGCCGTGTTACAATATTAAAAGCACAGGTATTTGGTGTAAACACATTTAGACTTTGGACCAGTGTGTCTGTGCACTGCCAGTGACACGGCTAAGAGAGCATGAAGGAGATGAAACTGGATTATAAATTCAAAGCTGTTCCGCACAGGGCCCCCAAAATACATTTGGACAGGGCCCCCAAAATTTCTAAAGATGTCCCTGCCCAAAACAGGATCTTCAGTTTAATGGGAGACTTTTAACAAATCTGGGGAAAGTTTTCTTGCCTGTCTAAGGAGAGTGGTTCAGAAGTCAGAGTTGACTGCCCTTCTGGGAGCTCATGGACCATTGGCTACACGGTGGTTGCGACTACAGAGGTTAATGGCTGCAACTATCGTGATTATTCCTTGGACCAGGCTGCATAAGTAGCCATTGTTGAATCATATTCTAGCGAATTGGAATCCAGTATCAGAAACTTTCGAGCACATAATACCAGTGGGACACAAAGTTGCACAACAGCTGCGTTGGTGGTTAACCAAGGAGAATCTGACCTTGGTGTCACCTTTTCCCTTCAGTCATGGTTTGTACTGAGGACAGATGACCTGGCCTGGGGAGCTGTGTCTGGTCAGGATATGATACAGGGGATTTGGTCTCTGCTGGAGGCAGAGATGTTCTTCAAGTTGAAGGAGTTGAAGGCGGTACAGTTGGCATAGATACACTTCCTCCCAAAGATTTTTCAGCAAGAAGTGCAAGTCAGGCCAGACACCAAGGTTGTGGAATTTTATCTGAACACCATCAGGGGCGTTCACAAGTTCCCTCTCTGAATTCATTAATCCAGGCAATTTGCCAGAGGCAGAGATGAATCTATTGTCTCTGAAAGCAATTTACCTACCAACGGTCCAGAATACACAGGCAGATCAGGTAAGCAGGATTTTTCCGATATTGTCTTCAGCTTCACTGAAGTGTCAAGTTTTTCAGGGGTTGGTAGAAGTTTTTCAGGGGTTGGTAGACAGGTTCAGCTTTCTTCAGATAGACGTGGGAGAATGCGTTGCTACAGAGCTTATGCTCAATCACTCCTACTAGGGCTTGGAGGCTGGATGCTAGGTCTTTCGAGTGGTCAGAGGAACTGATGTATGCTTTTCCCCCATTCCTCTAACTTAGAGGGTTCTTTTGAAAATAAAACAGGACAAGGCGAAAGTAGTAATGGAGGTCAAATGCTGGAGCCGTTGTCCCTGGTCTTCTTTGCTTCTCCAAATGGTGGTGCTTCTGCATTGGAGGATTCCGCTGGATTCAGATCCATTGTTGCACTCCCAGATGTCCAGGGCAGGGATGACCAGGTTACAGTTGGGGCCTTGGCTATTGAGCGGTTACATATGGAAGATAGGAGTTGTTCCGCTGAAGAAGCTCCTTTATTTCAACGGTCTAGGCGGCCTGCAACTTTAAAAGACTATGCTAGGCACTGGCAGTCTTTTAAAAAATGGTGTCCTGTCAGAGGGGTTTCAGCTTTGGCTACTGATATGATCTAAGTTTTGGGCTTTCCCAGAGAATGATTTTGATTAGGTCTAGCAGTTTCCATACTACGGGCACACTGGGCAGCGATTAAAGTCTTCTGGGGAGCAGAGGCTGAGAGTTTGTCTCCACTAGTCACAAGGTTATTAAAGTTCTATTTCTGGAAGAAACTACTGTTGAAGTCCTTGGTGCCTCCTGAGATTTACCGTTGGTGTTACAGGCCTTACAGTTGCCGCCACATGGGCCAGTAGATCAGTTTTCCTTGAGGTTTTGATTGCCAGTGGTTTTTATTTTAGTTGCTATCACTTCTGCGTGGAGCATTGGAGAGTTGGGAGCACTGCAGAGTTCAGAGCCTTTTTTAGACATTTGCACCTGATAAGGTGGTGTTGAGACCACAACCTCGGTTTGTTCCAAATGGTCCAACAGTTTCCGATTATTCTGAGGATTTAGTGCTGCCTATTTTTGTCCGGATCCTCAGTTCTGTGAACATCTTAAGCATACCCTAGATGTCAGAAGGGCATTACAGATACATTTGGAAAGAACAGAGGTATTCAGGAAGGTGGAGGCTCTTTTTGTAACTTTTGGTCTCGCAGATCAAGGTCTGAAACCTTCTACAGCAACCTTAAGTAGATGGTTGAAGTGGGTCATCAGTATTGTCTGTGAATCAAAAAATGTGATGGTTCCTAATTCTGTGCAAGGGTGGTCCACAGCAGGCTTGGCAGCATCATGGGCAGGATTTAAAGGGCCCTCCGTCCATGTCAGAGGTTTGGTCTACTCACACATTCCTGTTTCATTACAGACTGTTGGTGGGGGAACTGCTTTGGCAGATTTTCAAATGAGAGTATTGAGTGCTTTTGAGGATCATTAATGTGATTAGTTAGGACCTGTGATGTATAAATAAAGGTTTTAAAGCATCTGATAACATCGGTGTGTTTTGAAGCCGATAAACAATGCTTAGGTATCAGTTCATACAGTAATGACTATGAGGGGAGGTTGGACGCAGAGGTAATGCCTGGTTGCTTACCGGTCATTTTCATTACTTCAAGTCTACAACCTCCTTATCACAGGCACGGTTTCCCACCCCTCCCTTCCCTGTATTTTCATTTTCATTTTTGGCTTGGGAATACAGGAAGTGAGATCAGTTTTACAGCCTTTTATGGACAGGAAATAGGAGGTGGCTTCAGAGGAGGGATGGGCATCATTTGTTTTTAATTTACTTGGTGATTTCTGAAGGGAGGAGCATACGTTCATACAGTAATGACTGTGACTGGGAGGTCAGAGACTCGGAGTAATGAAAATTACCGGTAAGTAACCAGGAATTATTGGCTTCAGGCAGTAATGAGCTTCAGTAGCCACATAAAGTTATGAGCATCAATTGCCTCTGACACCAAGAAGTAGTTTATATCAATGGCCCTAGGCAGAATGTGCATCCACGGCTCCACTCAGTAATGAACATCAGTAGCCACAGACAGAAAAGTAATAATCAGTGATGGTTCTAGGCAATAATTAACATCAGTACCCCACAGGCAGTAATGAACTTCAATAGCCTTAGGCAGTACAGAGAGCAATGCCTTCAGAGAGTAAGAACCAATAATGGCCCCAGGTAGTAATGATTGTCAATGGCCCCAGATACCTCATTCATCAATGAGCCATCACGTCAAAGCCTGCACCTGCCTTCCCTTTTATGTCCCTCAACTTTCCATCCATACAGACTCCATAGTGGTAGGGAGATGGCTGATATTATCCCTGTTTCACAGGTTTTACAGGTAGTCAAGATATTTGGATAGGTCATGTCACCCATGTGTGTTGAGGCAAGCTTCATCATAAATGACCTATCCACACCGTGGTAGGAATAGGACCACCACAGTGGACTCACGTGCATTTCTGGGGTTCTTAATAAAGTGGCACTGGATAAAAACAAGGACCCAGAGCTAAACATAGTTAAGTAATCCCCTAAAATTCTTCCTCTATTAATTGGGTAACTTAGATATGATTAAAGGAGGAGCATAGATAGTTAATGACAAACAGTGTATCATATGTCTTTTCATTTCTGTTTGTTTTTTATGTGTATAGCCAGCATGTTTCGGTCTTATCGTAGCCCCTGTGTGTCAAGTAGCCTTCTTCAGGGCTTTGCAGTTTGCTTCATTTTCTAAAGCACTCAGATCATGCTGTCAAATGAGGCAAATGCTCTCATACCTTAACTTTCTCTATGATTTGAAACCTGCAAATGAATTGTTACAATCATTGCAAGGTATAGGTATACAAAGACAGCAACCCAAAGCACTTGTGGGTACTGCAAATTCAAAAACAAACTAAAAAAGGTGTTATTCATGCTGTGCTTGTTGGCAAACCACGCTGCAACTTGTTATACATTCAAGTGTTCATACATGTGTTACACTCACTCATGCATTCTGTCATCTGATTTAGTAGTCACACTCTATTGAGAACAGCATATGCTTTACCACAACAATGCAGTGACAACACATTTCTATTTAACCCCTTCGCTGCCAGGCCTTTTTCTTCCTCAGGTGCCAGGCCTTTTTTTGGCTATTTGGAGCAGTTTGCGCTTAGGCCCTCATAACGTTTTGTCCACATAAGCTACCCACACCAAACTTGTGTCCTTTTTTCCCAACATCCTAGGGATTCTAAAGGTACCCAGAGTTTGTGGGTTCCCCTGAAGGAGACCAAGAAATTAGCCAAAATATAGCGACAATTTCGTTTTTTTTTTTAAAAATGGGGAAAAAGGGCTGCAGAAGAAGGCTTGTGGTTTTCCCCCTGAAAATGACATCAGCAGAGGGTTTGTGGTGCTAAAATCACCAGCTTCCCAGCTTTCAGGAACAGGCAGACTTGAATCAGAAAACAACAGTTTTCAACACAATCTTTGGACATTTATGTAGATTCTACAAGGTTTTCCAACAGGAAAGAACAGCTGAAATAAAACAATATTGAAATTGAGGTAAAAAAAACAGCAATTTTTCTCCACATTTAACTCTGTAACTTTTTCCTGCGATGTCAAATTTTTTAAAGCAATATACCGTTACGTCTGCTGGCCTCTTCTGGTTGCGGGAATATATAGGGCTTGTAGGTTCATCAAGAACCCTAGGTACCTAGAGCCAATAAATGAGCTGCACCTTGCAATGGGTTTTCATTCTATACCGGGTATACAGCAATTCATTTGCTGAAATATAAAGAGTGAAAAATAGGTATCAAGAAAACCTTTGTCTTTCCAAAATGGGCACAAGATAAGGTGTTGAGAAGCAGTGGTTATATGCACATCTCTGAATTCCAGGGTGCCCATACTAGCATGTGAATTACAGGGCATTTCTCAAATAGATGTCTTTTTTACACACTGTCTTATATTTAGAAGGAAAAAATGTAAAGAAAGACAAGGGGCAATAACACTTGTTCTGCTATTCTGTGTTCCCCCAAGTCTCCCGATAAAAATGGTACCTCACTTGCATGGGTAGGCCTAATGCTCGCAACAGAAAACGCAAAATGGACACATCACATTTTAACATTGAAATCTGACGTGTTTTTTGCAAAGTCCCTAGCTGTAGATTTTGGCCTCTAGCTCAGCCGGCACATAGGGAAACCTACCAAACCTCTGCATTTTTTTTAAACTATACACCTAGGGGAATCCAGGATGGGGTGACTTGTGGGGCTCTCACCAGGTTCTGTTACCCAGAATCCTTTGCAGACCTCAAAATCTGGCCAAAAAAACACTTTTTCCTCACATTTTGGTGACAGAAAGTCCTGGAATCTGAAAGGAGCCACAAATTTCCTTCCACCAAGCGATTCCCCAAGTCTCCCGATAAAAATGGTACTTCACTTGTGTGGGTAGGCCTAGCATCCGTGACAGGGAATGCCCCAAAACACAACGTGGACACGTCACATTTTCCCAGTGAAAACAGAGCTGTTTGTTGCAAAGTGCCAAGCTGTGGATTTTGGCCTCTAGCTCAGCCGGCACCTAGGGAAACCTACCAAACCTGTAACAGAAAACAGTGGCTGTGTACAAAGTTCGCACCTCCTATACATAAGTATATTGTAATCAAACCAACACAGGCAGTACATTAGTGACAAGTAACACAATGGGGTTCCAACTGGTAAGCATCCAGCCACCAAGAATGCAGATGGTATCATTTGAAATTCAAATGATACTTGAAAGTTCATAGGTATATACCAGGGCCCACCATATACATACAATTCTTCCTGTTGTATCAGTAAGGATTCCAATTCAAAACTGATGTGTAGTGGTGTTTTTTATCATCCAATTGTTCCATATGGTGATATCCATCATACATCCAGAGAAACAACAGCCAACATGTTTTTTCATCAGCATGACTCCCTCAAGGCAGTAAGGTATGTTTACAAGAATGAATTATATTACTCTATACGTATATACACATCTAAATGTATAGTACTAACACAGAAAAAGAGGAAAAAGTCAAGTAAAAAAAAGAAAAAATATGAAACAAGTGATGCTAAGAAAAAGAGAACAAAATATCATCATCAATAGTGCATACCCAGGATTGACCATAAGTATTGTGCCCTTTATTTATGTATAAGAGCAAGTAGTATTACGAAATGTAGAAGTTGAAAATCGGTAAAAGTGCCCATGGTTAGTACTACACGATGAAATGATAATACAATGAAGTGCTGACAAGGAATAACCTCAAAGTAGTAGTGAGATTACCCCCCCAAAAAGCCCATGTGCGTGAGGCGAGATAAAAATGAAATAAGGACGACCTACCAAAAGGAAAATAAATTTCCAAGTATCAAATGTTTCGAAGATGCAAATTCATTAGCACCAAAACGTCCTAACGGTGCAATGTCTTGAGATCATTTGGTGGAAGCCGGTAAATTAAACAAAAGAACAACCATGAAAAGCCTACAAGAGAAGTAAAGACAAACCATGGAAAAAAGGTGTAGAAAGCAAAACACCAACCAATAATCAAACAACTTGTCCATACAAGACCAAAATATCCAAAAAATAAGAAGGTCGTTGTTCCCTAACACAAATAGTACCAAAAACGGGCAGTAAATATTTCCCAGAAAATATACGTTTTACAACATCCAGCTATTAAAAGTAGTATGCTTCTAGAGAAATAAAAATATCCAAGTTTGGAACTCATAAGCCATTAGAGCGGCAAGTCACAGGCGACGACCGCTAGTGTAGTGAACTGACCATCAATAATTATGAAGTGTCCTGGGTATACGTATATCTAGAGAGGCCAATATAGCTCTATATCAAAGAATCATTGCAAAGTAGGCGGTGGTAATCATTTATAGGATGTGAAGTCTGTTCCGAAGTTCAACATGGATACTTATACACAAAAATTGTAAGCGTGAGAAAGCACCACGTCCCTCTAAAAACATAGCATACTTACGGCATTATTCAGTCAGACCATGAAGCGTTACCTACTTTACCAATCAAACTATTCCAAGTAAAAAAAAAAAAAAATTGTAAACTATGCGATGCCTGTAATAATGAGAACATCCCCGATACCAAAGTTACCTGTCAGAGCATGATTATTTGTTCAAACGCCAAGTATCAGTAGCGCGGGATGCCGCAATGATCCTTTTTAAAGACACACTTGTCATAATTGTAGAAAGCAGACTGCCTACGGTCAAAGAAACAGACGTAGGAGGGTAGCACCTAATTTCATTACATTTTGTAAAACTACAAAACAACAGTCAAACTATTCCAAGTAAGAAGATCGTTTGTAGACTACGCTATGCCAGTGCTAATTTGAACATATCAAAGATACCTGTCAGAGCATGAGTATTTATTCAGATGCCAAGTATCCGTAGCGCGAGATGCCGCAATATTCCTTTTTTTAAAAAGCACACTTGTCATAGTCATAGGAAGCGGACTTCCCGCGGTCAAAGAAGCAGATGTAGGAGGGTAACCCTAGTCTCATTACGTTCGGTAAAACTACAAAACAAATCATAATGAGCATAGAGAAAGGACTGGAAACGACTAGCATGTCAATGCTGAATTGTAAACAGTTAAACCAAGTCCTGAAAATTACAAAACAAATAACAATAGTAAAGAATATATCAATAAGTGAAAGCCCAAACGATTGTACGCGAGATGTAGAAAAAGACAGTGGAATCACAGTGTAGTAAGTGAATAGTAAAGCGCAAACAGAGGCAGATAGATGAAAACTCTGCACACAAAAATATCACAATTTATTGATCAACAATGAAAATAAATATTTGCATTGTCCAAATTTAGAGAGAGATATATAGGAGGGATGCATTATGGAGCATATGATACTTAAATATTCTCAGTATCCTTAGATGACATCTAATGGTACATATATTGTATTAGATATACGGTTTTGTATACCATACATGAGCATTACAAAAAAACATGAAGATCCTTCTCTGTGTTCAGCCCTTTTTCTACTGCTCTGAATTTAAGGATCCATTTGCTTTCCAAGCCTCACTATCAAAGTACTATTACCACATCGTGGGCATACGCCCAATGTATCAATACCATGTATAGAGATACCCAGAACTTCTCTTGCTCCATGTACGAAATTTTAATCTGTTGCCAAAGGAAAGTCTGGATTATTGTTCTTAATAGCCCTAATGTGTTCCTGGATTCTTTCCTTAAAGGACCGAATAGTGCTGCCAACATAAATGAGTTGGCAAGGGCATATTATGCAATATACAATGTTTGTAGTACTACAGTTCATGAATTTGGAAATTTCATATGATGTTTTAGTATTATATTGGAAGGTCAATATTTTATCCAGCACATATCCACAGATATTACAGTGTCCACACTTATGGAAACCCACTGGAGGATTACCCAGCCATGTTTTGTTAGTCGTCGCTGGCAAAAAACTATGGCATAGACGGTCACGTAATGTCCTTCCTCTACTGTATATCACTGTAGGTCTATCAGTAATACCTTTTTTCAATGTATTATCTGCTGATAACAATGACTAATTATGTTGAATACATTTGTGGATTTGAGAGCTTAAAGTGCTATGTGGAAAAATAGGAGACAGATTATTGCGTGATGTACGTGGACATTTTGTCCTGGCAGTAAGCAGTGTGTGTCATTCGATCTTGTGAATTCTCTTACTTGTGTTGTTCAACAGGGTTTTAGTGTAGCCACGTGACAATAGCAGACATTTCAAGCCTTGAAATTCCTCCAAAAAAGTGTCATCTTGGCTACAATTATGTCTAACTCTAACAGCCTCCCCATAGGGGATAGCCTCAATCTGTGATTTGGGATGTGAACTTGTGGCATGGAAAATAAAGTTAAATGCAGTTGGTTTTCTGAAAAGCTTGGAGCATATCTTGTCATGTTCAATATACAGGGTGACGTCTAGAAAATCAACACTGCTGCTGTGTGAGACCGTAAAGTTAATGTTAAAATTATTACTGTTGAGATGTTGTATAAATAAGGCCAAGGAGTTTACATCACCCGACCAAAACATTAATATGTTGTCTATATATCTATTCCAATACAGCACATGCTGCATCAGTTCTGGGGGACAATCCTGCCAAAAGTGTTGCTTTTTAAAAAAAAACATGGATAAATTGGGAAAGGATGGTGAAAATGAAGCTCCCATAGCCACTCCTTGTACATGACGGTACGATGAACCGTTATGTATGAAAACATTGCTATCCAGAACTGTCTGTATAAGATCCACCATCATGTTGGAATGTTCTAACAAGGTGTGGCTATGGGAGCTACATTTTCACTATCCTTTGCCAATTAATCCATGTTTCTTTTTTTTAAAGCAACACTTTAGGCAGGATTGGCCTAAAAAAATATTGAATGGCCATCATACCTTGTGCTCTGGGGATGCTAGTGTATCGTGAGGCAACATCCAAAGTGACCAACAGATGACCTGTGGTCCATCCAAAGTCACTGATTTTACATAATAAATCCTTTGTGTTCCTGATATATGACGGTAAATTGCACACAAAAGGCTGCAGAAAGATATCAATACATTCAGATACTCTTTCTGTGGGTGACCCTACACCCGAGATTATAGGCCTACCTGCTGGAAAAGTACCAGTCTGATGTATTTTAGGAAGCATATAGATGCCTGGGCATCTGGGAGTAGGATTGTATAAGTAATGATATTCAATATCTGTAAGTAGACAGTCGTCTCTCCAGTGGCATAGTTTGGTTTTACTATTGGTTTTACTTTTTCTCTTCCCTCTTCTGGTTCTCTTGTGTGTGTCTGACGTTCTGGGCGAGATGTCTTTTGACTCTTGCAGTATCTTTCTAACTCTATTAAAAAAGGTGGTTTGTTGCTAGCTAAGTTTGTTGGCGGCCGGCTAGAACTACTTGAATCGTCATTTGTTCTGCTTGATATACTGGAAACCTCACTGTCACTGGTAGAGGCAAAGGATGTCAATTCATCATGTAATATCAGGCTCGTATTAGCCTGTTTATCGACCTTGATGTTGTCAAATTTCCGTGCATAAGTAAGCACCCTACCACTCCTATAATCATTGGCATCTCTTTTTAATTTTCTTCGTTTTTTATCCTTAATATACTGTTTATATTTCTGAAGGACATCTCTAAGTATCACGTCATTGTTTTTGATTGCCTCAGTTAGATCAGTTTCTTGAATTTCTTTTTCCAAGTATTGTATGTCCTTTAATAGTTTGTCTCTTTTATTGATGGCATCCCTAATGAGAATGTCCATCATTCCATATGAGGACGTGACAAGTAATTGCTCCCATTCCGTAAGTAGTTCAGGGCTAAGATCTTCAAATGAGGGAAAAAGAATAACCCTTAATCCTCTTGGTATCTGTTTGTTGTCTATATATTTCTGTAAGATAGTATAGTCCCACCACCTAGATAGCTCGTGTTTTTTTAAGCGTTCTAGTCTCACAAATTTCATTCTCAATGCTTCTTTGCGAGGAATTATAGTGTTAGTCAACGTACTCTCCTGCATATTTGTGCTAAAGAGTTCCTGTTGTATTGTGCCTCTGTTATCATCGAATGTATTCATTTTTATAGTTTGTATAGTACCAAAATCATATAGGGCCAGATGTACGAAAGGATTTTACCCATTCTGTGTCTATGGGAAAAAGCTTTCATACATATGGCCCACAGTGTTAATCAATCTTAATACAAGGAGTGCTGAACCACACAATATGGATACGCAACAGAAAACAGTGGCTGTGTACAAAGTTCGCACCTCCTATAAATAAGTATATTGTAATCAAACCAACACAGAGGGTACTTTACCGATTTTATGAACCTACCAAACCTGTGCATTTTTAAAAACTAGGCACCTAGGGGAATCCAGGATGGGGTGACTTGAGGGGCTCTCCCCAGCTTTTGCTACCCAGAATCCTTTGCAAACCTCACAATCTGGCCAAAAAACACTTTTTCCTTACATTTCGGTGACAGAAAGTTCTGGCATCTGAGAAGAGCCACAAATGTCCTTCCACCCAGCGTTCCCCCAAGTCTCCTGATAAAAATGGTAAGTCACTTGTGCGGGTAGGCCTAGTCCCTGCAAAAGGAAATGCCCCAAAACACTATCTGGACACATCAAAATTATCAAATACAAAACTACCTGTTTTTGGTCGGGGGCACCTGCGTTTTTGGTCCTGGGCTCAGCAGCTGTACAGAGAAACTTACCAAACCCAAACATTTCTGAAAACTAGACATCCGAGGGAGTCCAGGGAAGTGTGACTTGCCTGCATCCCCCAGTGTTTTCTTACCCCAGAATCCTCAGCAAAGCTCAGATTTAGCTAAACAAATCACATTTTTCCCACATTTCTATGTGGGATCACCCCACCGGGACAAATGTCCTACCACCCAATGTTCCCCTCAGTCTCCCAGTAAAAATGATACCTCACTTGTGCCTGTGACAGGGAAGAGCCAAAATTGAGGGGGAACCAAAGCGGGTCCAAAAGGGCAGTTGGAAAAAAAACATTTTTAGACTGACATGTGGGGCAGAATTGTTACTGGTATAGATGAGACAATGCTGGATGGTAGGAATTTTGTGGATTCCTGCAGATTCCAGAAGGTTCCATCACAAAAATGTGGGGGAAATGTATGATTTCCAGCAAAGTTTGAGTGCTAAGTGGGTAAGAAAATGGTTTGGGGTGCATGTGAAGCACACTACCCAGGACTCACCCGGATGTTTAGTTTTCAGATGTGTCTAGGTCTTGTGGATTTTTCTACATGGCAGCATCTCAAAGTCCAAAAAGTGCAGCACTCACCATTCCAAGTGGGACGATTTTGAGAGTTAGCCACGCTCTCATGGCCCAAATGTAAAACCAAACCTCAAAATAATCAAATGTCTTCTTGCTTGCCATGGGATAAGATGTTTTAGTGTGCAGGGGGAGAGCTGAAAGACTGTTACCCCATTCAGTTGGGGGTGGGGCATAACCAAGCCCATACTGGTTGGTAGCTACCACCCCACTATTTTTTTCTTTTTTTTAATTCCCTGGCATCTAGTAGACTTTTTGCCGCCCCCTTCTGGGGTGTGGATCAGGGCAATTGCCCTATATTCCCACTGGTGGGCAGAACAACTTTGGCCCCATTGATTATTTTGGAAAAAAAAATCTTCCCTGGTCTCTGGTGGGCTTTTTGCCCCCCTTGGGTCTTCCACAAATAGGCCGATCTGCCCCCGAGGGGGGCAGATATGGCCAACAGTAATGTGCCCCATGGGGAGCAACCCTTGCCGAAGGGGCTGCCACCACAAACAAAACACACACATACACACACACCAATCCCTGGTGCCTAAGTGGTTTCTGCCCCCCCAGGGCAGATCGGCCTAATAAAATTGATGGGGGGCAGAAATTACCTAAAAATAATTTGGCCCCCTGGGGAGCGGCCCTTGCCCAAGGGGCCGCTCCCCTCATGTCAGAAACAACAACAAAAAATTCCCTGGTGTCTAGTGGTTTCTGCCCCACTTGGGGGAAGATTGGCCTAATAAAAATAGACTGATCTGCCCAAAGGAGGGCAGAAATGAATACATTTTGCCCCCGGGAGCAACCCTTGCCTAAGGGGTCGCTCCCCACATATAAAAAATAAAAATTAACAACAAAATATATATCCCTGGTGTCTAGGGGGTTTCTGCCCCCCAGGGGGCAGATCAGCCTAATTATATTAGGCCGATCTGCCCCCAGGGGGGGCAGAAATGGCGTCAAAATAATTTGGCCCCCTGGGGAGCGGCCCTTGCCCAGTGCCACAGCAGCAGACGTAACCACCTCGTCCCGGGCACCTGAGCGATTAAGACTGTTAGAAATTGGGTCTCTAGTTGGCAGCGGTATGCATCTTGGCCAAGTAGGGACCATAATCCTAGTCAGGGCAAGTCAATTACACAACCTAAATTAACCTGTGCCCACCCTCTGGTACCTTGGCATGGAGCTGGCAGGCTTAACTTAGAAGGCAATGTGTAAAGTATTTTGGAATACCACCAAAAGATTCCAGGTGGTATTAGGAAAACAAACAATATTTACCTAATGAAAATAAGACCCAAACAACAAACATCCAATCAAGATATTTCACTTTTCAAATTAATCAAAAGGAGTGCTTTGCAATCTCAGCGTTTGGTATAATAACGTTAATCTTGTGGCTCTAGGAGCCAGGATGCTTCTCTCACAATAATTAGGGCTCCGACTGGGGGGGAGTGTGAGCAATCCGCTGATGATGCAAGCAATATGGGGAATCCTGGGGGCATCTGACAAGTACATTCTGTAGGAAAGTACCCTCTTTTTGGCATTGGTACCCCAGCTTTTTGCCTGCTGTCAGTGTGTTTTGACCATTTTGACTGGGATCCTGCTAACCAGGATCCCAGTGATTGTGCTCTCTCCCTCTAAATTTGGTGGCTTAGGACTTTGCATACCCCACAATTGGCATACTGGTGCCCCCATATAAGTCCCTAGTATTTGGTACTTAGTTACCCATAGCATTGGGGCACCAGGGGTTCCCCATGGGCTGCAGCATGCATTGTGCCACCCATGGGACCCCATGCAAATTGTGTCTGCAGGCCTGCGTGAAAAGGTGCATGCACCCTTTTACTACAGGTCACTGCACTAGGTCACTGTAAGTCACCCCTATGATAGGCCCTCCTAGCCCAGAGGACAGGGTGAAGGTACCTCTGTGTGAGAGCACCCATGCAGGAGCAGAGGTGCCCCTATGAACTCCAGCTCCATTACACTGGACTTCATAAGTCCGGGGAAGCCATTTTACCTGTGTACTGGACACAGATGACTGACTACCTGTGTCCGGCTGCATAATGATAACTCCGATCCTGGGCATGTTTGGTATCAAACATGTCAGAATCATACACCATACTGTTGCCAGTATTGGTTGTATGATTCTATGCACTCTGAGGGCTCCTTACAGGACCCCCAGCATTGCTCCTACCAGTATTCTGGGGGTTTCCAGGCTGCCTGCACTTCTGCCCCCACCCCCCAGACAGGTTTATGCCCTCCTGCTGCCTGCCAGCTCAGACACAGGAAGGCATAGCAAAGGATTTCCTGTGGGCGAGGGAGGTAACACCCTCTCCCTTGGAAACAGGTGTTACATGGCTTGGGAGGGGTATTCTGTGCAGGGAACATTTGGTGCGTTCCTTGAATAAACCGGTTTGCACCAGTCCAGGGACCTCCGGTCAATGCTCCGGCATAAAACTGGAGGAAGGAAAGGGGAGTGATTGCTCCCCTGTCCATCACCACCCCAGGGGTGCTGTCCAGAGCTCCTCCAAATGGCCACTCAATTCTGCCATCTTGAAACCAAGATGTGCAGAGGCCTCTGGGAGCATCTGAGTGGCCAGGTCAAGCAGGTGGCATCACAGACCCCTCTTGATAGGTGGTCAGCTTACTAGGTGACCACACCCCCTTTGAGGGTTATTTAGGGACTCCCTTTAGAGTGGGTCCCCAGATTCGACGTGCAAGATTCCACCAGGACTCCTCTGCATTGGTTACTTCATCTTCTGGCCACCGGAAACACAACTGGACTCTTCAGGAACTGACAATCTGCAACTCAAGCGATGACTCCGCTTTGCGACATTGTTTCTCTGGCTCCTTCCAGCAACTGCAACATTTCCCCAGCTGTGCATCCTCTGAGGTCAGCTAGACTTAAGCCTGCACCAAGAAGCAAGAAGGACTTTGCCTTGGAGTGATGGAGTCACTCCCCTGCATCTGCAGACACCAACTGCAACGACGTCCAGCTGTGTGGATCTCCTCTCCTGTGGAACTCCATGGATCCTGCATCCCAGGTGGTGCTCTGCAGTAATCCCCTTGGTCCTCTCTGCCAGCTGTCCAACTTGGGAGACAGTAAGCCCTTGCCTTTCCTTGCAGGACAGTCCCCTGTGTACTGTGACTCTTGCAGCTACCAAGGCTTGTTTGCTCCTGCTCCAAGGGGTCTTGTACTTCATCCTGCCAAGCGCAGTCTCCTCTCTGCTGCTCCAGCGACGCGGGACTCCTTTTCAGGTGTGCTAGCTGGGCCTTACTGTGACTTACTGTGCCTGCTGCCAGTGGGTTGTCCGTGGAAGCTGTGACTGTCTCTCCCTAATGCTGAGGGTCACCACGGACTCCACTCCCTGGGTCGAGTCCCCTAGGCCTTGCTGGTCCTCCTCAGCCGTCCAACTCTTCTTTTGCTTCTCTGGCATTTGCCAAGGCTTGCTGGTGGTTCTCCTGCACCACTGACCATCTGCGACCCGACAACCGATGTGGAACACCAGCTGCACCACTCCAAGGACTCCTCTTCGGCTCCTTGGCTCCACACCTGGTCTTCTTCCCTCCTCAACCTGGTTCTGCATCCACAGAAAGGTGGGTAGTGGCTCCTGCCCCCACTGGACACTCCATTGTGGACTGGTTCTCTGGCCCTGTCTTTTGCAGGTCCTTTTCTACTGGAATCCACCTTTAGTTTCTTCCTGTCTGGTCTTGTTTTTGTACAATCCTTTTCTAAGTCCTCCTGTTAGTCCTTGAGATAATCTTTGGTCTCCTGGTCGCTAGGGGTCACTCTGGTACTCACCTCTTGGGGTTCCTAGTTTCTCCAGCTCCTCTCTAATAATTCCACATCCTCTGGTGGGGAACTGTATCTCGCATTCCACTTTCTTAGTATATGGTTTGGTCCTCCCTTGGGGCCCTTTCTATTTTTACTAAGTATTGCCAACGCTTGTTGCCTTTATGCTATTTGCCGATTGCTATTGTAAATATAATTAGCATGTACTTTCCTCCAGTTGGGGGACCTGCCTAAAAGTATTTTAGTGTTGTGTTACTATAATCAAGTACCTTTATTTTTGTAACACTGTGTAATTCTTTCATGTTTGACAAGTTGCTGTGTGACCGTAGTGGTATTGCATAAGCTTTGCATGTCTCCTAGATAAGTCTTGGTTGCTCATCCACAGCTACCTCTAGAGAGCCCTGGCTTCCTAGACACTGCCTACACTTCACTAATAGGGGATACCGGGACCTGGTATAAGGTGATAACACCATAGGTGTCCACCACACACCAGGCCAGGCTCCTACACCTTTTTGCTGTAGTGCTTTTGTCCTGTCTCCGGTATTGCTTCTCTGTCTGGTAGTGTAATACGTGTCTTCCTTGTTTTGTCCTGTTTTTTGCCCTTGTTTTTCTGTTATTATAGTGCTTGCCTTGCCCCATAATGTTGTAGCACTGTCCTTGTTTGTCTGGTACTGCAGTGCTTGTCTTCCTCGTTTTGTCCGGTTTCGTTGCTGCCTCTGCCTTCCACCACATAGTCCTGTAATCCCCCCGGTCCCCTGCCTCCTTTTTCCCGCTGTTTCCCTCTCCCATGTGCTTTTCCCGCCCACCTTCCACTGTGCCCCACCCCCCCCAGGACCTACTTAATGGTGGCCACTATGCGACCATGCAGCGGGCACGCACACTGGTGGCGCCAAAGGCAAGTCTGTCTGCTCCCGTTGGAGCCTGGACCACGTCCAGCACCACAACGCCTGGACCAACAGCCCTCCACTGATACACCCCTGATGAGACCCCGAACACAGACTGCAGCATCGCCTGGCCTTGGTCCACAAAAGGCCCCTTTTCCTGCCACAACTGCCACTTCTCCTGCAATGTAGGAACCACTGATACCCCCACACAGAGGACCTCCAGCCACAAACCACAACTCCACCGCGCCCTACTGATCGTCCGATTGCTCTGAAAACATGCCATAGAGATCTGGGGCACCATCACCACCCTATCTCCCAACTTTATGTTCATCACAGATACCTGGCTCACCCCCGCATCTACTCCAGACATTGCCTTAGCGACGCCCCCGGATACAAGATGCTCCACCGTGACCGTTCCAACAGACACAGCGGAGGCATCGCCATCATACAAAAGGACTCATTCCACTGCATCCCCACGGACGAAGACACCACACTGATTATGGAACACCTCAACTTCCAGATCAAACTGGATGCCAACACCACCATAAAATGAACCCTTGCCTACAGACCTCTGGGTCCCAGCCCCAAATTCTGCAATACCATACCAGACTTCATCGCCCCCGCCGGCTGTCGATTCCAACCACTACATCTTCCTAAGGGATCTGAACTTCCACCTAGAAGACCCGAACAATGCCAGCTTCACCTCACTCCTCAAAAACATGAGCATCATTGGCCTCCCTCAGCTGGTCATTGCCCCCACCCACAGTGCAGGACACAGACTGGACTCCCATCATCTCCACCAGTGACAAAGCCAAATTCTCCCACACCACCGAGGTAACATGGACCGACCACAACATCGTACACTTCACCATCAACCTACTACACAAAGTCCCAACACGACCCCCCACCCTCTCTCGCTGCAAATGGGGAAAAGTCACTGCAAACTCCTGGATCATCGCCCTCAAGAACACCAGACCCAGCTTTGCAGACACCCTCGAACTACGCGTTCAGAATGTTTCCAACTTGCTAACATCTGCAGCCAACACCGTAGCTCCCCTGAAAAGCACCACCAGCAATAAACCCACCAAACAAGCCACATGGTTCACCCCCAAACTCCGGACTCTCAAACAACATTGCAGGAAACAAGAGAGACACTGCTGCTCCAACAAGACCCATGCGAACCTCGACTCCTTCAGGACTGCCCTCAAGGCATTCCACCTCCGACTCAGGGACACCAAGAAAGCACTCACCACATGCATCAAAGCTAGCACCAACCACGCCAGAGAACTCTTCAACATTGTCAGAGAATTCTCCTGCCCCTCCTCTCCGATGAACACAGACCATCCCAAACCCCCTGCGACAAGCTACTGGACTACTTCCACCACAAAATTCCATGGTAAGCTATTGATTTTGGCAATTAAGCATATCTAATCTTTATTGCATTAATTGTGCCTTATTCCTTTTGTACTTCTTTTGAGAATTTTAACAGCATGTATTGTACATTTAGTAGAAAGATATTACTTCTTAGACAGATATTGATTTACAATAGTAGGTGCTCCTAATTATGAAAACACAGTGAAGGTGAATATTGTGCAAAGGAGTGATAGTGTTATATACAATATTTACAGAAGGTGATTTAAGAACAATATGGACTTCCACAGGCTCCGTCAATCCAGGAAGCCCTGAAGTCACATAAAATTTATTTTACAATATAAATCCACATTCAGCTTTGTGTCGACGTTTCGACCCTGTATGTAGATATAAATCAATAGTGGGTCATCATCAGGACTGGGGATTTTTTCTATTTGGTAGCACCTAAGGATTCCTGTCAGTAGTTAAGGTCTTCTGGTCAAAGGCATCTTCATGATCATTAGATTAAATTGAAACAACGATGTGGTGAAGTCAGGTCTATGGCTATCAAACATGATGTGATAAGTGATATTTCCCGGCTACAAGAATAGACGGTAAAGACAGACAAACAAATATCGTGAGCCTCTCAGCTACCATTAATGCATGGCTGATTCTCGATCCAACCATACTGACAGTGCCTTACGAAGAACTGCACATTTTGGTTTGATAGCCATAGACCTGACTTCACCACATTGTGATAATAATGGGTTTAAGCCTGGCCATGAGGCAGAGCAAGGAAAACATTACTTTGACACTGTAATGCAGTATAAAAGGTAGGAGTTGGGTCTCTCTCTCTCTCTTTCTCTACCACAGTCATCTTCATGGATAACCTAGCGCTATTACCTTTCTTGGCTTTTCACCGATATGCGATCTTCCATAACTTTCCCTTTAAAAACCCTCATTCGATTTGCATGAAACCAGAATGCCAGTAGGAAATCTTAGCAGAGATTTAGGGATTGAATGGCAATGCTTACTGAACTGCCATCTCACCCATTAGGCAGGGCTAAACTGGGAACCCAAAGCAGCCCTGGCAAATTTTGTTAGACCAGCCCCCATAGGGTGCATAGTGAGCAAGCCTGACCACTACATTGGGTTTTAGGGGGTTCCCCCCCTCAAGAAAATTTTGAGGAAAATGGCAAAGTCACAGGTGCATTCTACAACACATTTTACATTATATATTCAATTGTATTTGTTTTTAAAGCATAGTAAATGATGACCTTACAGTGCACCAGGATATGGCAATCTTTGTTGGGGCTCTTAAATGATTCCTTCCTCATCACCCTCTAACAGTGCATCTCATCTTTCCATAGCCCCTCTCTCACATGTATTTAAATTGTTTTATAGCGCCTGTCTAACCAGTGTAGGGTGTTGGAGCACTTTACGTCTCAAACATACACATACAGAGACAATGAATCATATGTGTGTAAATCAGTGTGTAGAAAATGTTATATAAGACAAAGGTGACTACAAAGTGTAAGATTCACACGTCATCAGTAATTGTAGGCACATTTTAAGAGTGCTTGCTCTGGGGAGACGCTAGTTTACTTCAAGCCTACGTCTGGCCGCTCCTTCAAAGTTGCGTGTTTAACTTAAACACGCCTCCTTTCTCGGCTCCCCGGTCTCTCTGCACCAGCTGAGGCACGCCTTACATGCGAAGGTTTTTGACAGCTTCTTCTTCCGTCACAGTTCTTTTTCATTGTCATTGCATCTTGGATGTACCTTAAAGTGAGTACTGTGTTACATCTCGTACAGTGGTACTTTGACCTAACAGTTTTCACTGGTTATGGATTCCGTTGCCCGGATTGGTACTAAGGATTGAATGCTCTTTCTTTAAATTTTACGTTATACTGGGTGTTGTGCATGTTATAGTTTATTTTCAATTTAACTTTTTATAACCTTGTGTTATCATAATTTATCATTATTTTTGCATGCTGCATATTACTTGTATGTGTTAAATACTTGTTTTTTACATCATGCAACAATCTATTGCTCCTCCTCCTCCTTTTGTTCCAAATCCTGCTTCTCCTGATGCTGATTGGGAACAGTGGAAGGAGGCGTTTGAAGCATATTTGGAGGCTTTGGAGGGTGAATCTTTCACCCACAAAAGGAAGTTCGGAATATTGAGGCATTGTTTAGGTAATGAGGGGCGGAAAAATTTTAAATATGTTCCTAAGGTGTCTGTTACAACGGATGCAGGCGAGGGTGATGGTATCGAAGATGCATACGAGACAGCCATTAAATCCTTGGACACAAGATTCAAGAAGTGTAGAAATGTTACCTTGTAGAGACATCAATTCTACAAAATGGTCCAAGTCGAGGGCGAATCCGCAGCTAGCTATGTTGGAACTTTGAGACTACTGGCAGTCTCATGTGACTATAAAGAATTTGAGGAGGAAATGATCAAGGATCAACTTGTAGAAAAGACTAACAATAAGAAAGTACAGGAAGCGTTGTTATCCACACCTAATTTAACCCTTCAGAAGGCGTTGGAAATTGCTACCAGAATTGAAAGTACAGCTTCATTCATGGAACAAATGTCAATTTCAGAAAATAAATCCCATCCTCGTCGCCACTGAAAGGATTCAAGGTCTTCGATTCCGAGTAAGTAATACAGCTTTTATTGAGTAAAAGAAATCCAGACAGCTCCTAACTCCCGTCTTCCTTCCGCCGATCCTAGTTCCCCAACTGTCGTCCGTTACACCCATCCACCCCCCACATTCTACATTCCAAGAATCTTCACATCGGTTCCACGGAACGAGGAACGATGGAAGGAGCCATACACAACACAAGCATTAACTCAGGATTACGAACAAGGCACAGTGGTTAGGGTTGACTTCACTAATAATGTATTTGTACACAAACAAACCTTTTTTAGCACAATAAGGATAATCAAAAACTGGGAGGAAGAGATAACTTTCTAACCTGTACTGTGCATTTTGCATGCAGCTGTTTGATGGCAGTTCATAGTTCACTGTGTTGGATTACTATTGTGATTTATGAACTGCACAGTAACAAAAGGATCTCTTTGACAAAAGTAGTATCCCACTGAGCATTGCACATAAAATACTGTTCTGTGATCTGCATAGTACACGTTCTTTGCAGCAGTTATTATATTAACCCTCTGAGCTACCTTAGATAAGTCAAAACTGCTTCTAGACAAAGCTCTGATCCCTCTCCAGCAGGTACATTAACCACGAGAGTTATATTGGCTCTTTTATTGTTGCCTAAAAACTTTTGGAACACTGCAATGCTTTTAAAACTAATGAGCTGCTGTACTACAAAACAGCCCCCCAGTAACAAAAGCGACGCGAATCCCCCCTGACCCCATCCTATCCTCCCCCTCCCCCCCACCCCCCCGGCTCGGGGAAACTCCGGACCTTGGCACTAGGCCGTGCAGCGTCAGCAGAGAGACCAACAGCTGAATGAAGGTGAAGAGTGAAATGAAATGTCATGTCAGCAGAAAGCCGGGGTGTTACATAGCGTTAATAAGAAGAACCAGGACCTGACTTGCTTCACCAGAAAGACAAAAGACAGAAAGGGAACCCTGTCTGAGCCTGACGTACATGGCATGCGGGACAACTTGTTTTATGTAACCCAGCAGGCAGCATGATGTCGGCTGCACACTGTGCGTGGAATTTATTGTGATAGTGTTCCTCATCCAGCACATACTGTTATTGAAGCGCCTAGAAGCTGTTCGATTGCAAGTATAGATTAAGCACGACTGATCTCTATGTAATGCCTGCTATAACTTGTTATACATTTCTGTGCGTGCAGTCATTCATTTAGCTGCGACTGAGTCCTTCTTTTAGCTGCGATGGATTACCCGGGAAGGCATCTTTAGGAGGTAGGCATGCTTTGCCAACCGCAACATGGCGGGTGCACCTGCTGCATCAGCTGTGGGCGAGCTGTCAGAGGGCACGAGAAAGACATCTCTCCGCCAAGCTCAACATGGCCACCTCGGACCCGCTTCCGGTTGCCTTGTTGTCACAGAGGGGCCACCTGGTCTGCCAAACCCAAGATGGCGGCCCTGGCTGGCTAGTTCACCTGGCGCTGTCAGAGTGGCCAACCACAAGGTGGCTGCCCGTGCCGGCCGCAGCTGCCGAGCTGTCACTGGGAGACATCACTTCCGGCGGAGCCCGGAGCGCGAGACAGCGGCTGGTACCGGAGACACCGGGAGGGCGCGGCCGGGGGTGGCGGCAGCGGGGCTCCGTCCAGCGCAGAGGGAGAGGGGCCCCCGCCCGAGGGGCGCAGCGGGCGGCAGGTGAGGTGTCCACGGGGCCGGGGGGAGCCAGGTGAGACCCTGCGAGACAATGAGGGGGCGAGGCCTCAGCACCCCGAGATACCGACTGCGAGGTGGGGGCCGGCCACCGTAGCCGGAGAGGGCAGGGGTGAAGGGCCCGAGGAAAGGGAGAGCAGGGAGGGTGAGGACTGACGGATGAGAGAGAGACTGATGGAGACAAACCGGGGGTGACGAGGGGGCGGGGTACGGGAGCGTGAGGGGGGGTGAGAGCTGACTAGTGAGAGAGGAAATGAGAGGAAGAGGAGATGACGGAAATGTGAAGGAGGAGAGGTGTACAATGAGACAGGGAGAGGAGATGAGAGGGATCGAATGAGAGTGTGGAGAAGATGAGAGGAGGAGATGAGAGGTGTAGAATGAGAGTGTAGAGAAGATGAGAGGTGTAGAATGAGAGTGTAGAGAAGATGAGAGGTGTACCATGAGAGTGTAGAGAAGATGAGGCATAGAATGAGAGGGCCAGAGAAGATGAGGCATAGAATGAGAATGTAGAGAAGATGAGAGGCGTAGAGTAAGAGGGGCAGAGAAGGTGAGGCGTAGCATGAGAGTGTAGAGAAGATGAGGCATAGAGTGGGAGGGGCAGAGAAGATGGGAGGCGTAGCATTAGAGTGTAGAGAAGATGAGAGGTGAAGAGTGAGAGTGTAGAGAAGATGAGAGGCATAGAATGAGAGTGTAGAGAAGATGAGAGGCGTAGAATGAGAGTGTAGAGAACATGAGAGGTGTAGAATGAGAGTGTAGAGAAGATGAGAGGCGTAGAGTGAGGGGGCAGAGAAGATGAGAGGCGTAGAGTGAGAGGGGCAGAGAAGATGAGACATAAAATGAGAGTGTAGAGAAGACGAGAGGCAGAAAAGATGAGATGTAGAATGTGAGTGGTAGAGAATATTAGAGGCATTGAATGAGAGTGGTAAAGAAGATGAGGGGCCGAGAATGAGAGGGGCAGAGAAGATGAGAGGTGTAGCATGAGAGTGGTAAAGATGATAGATATAGAATGAGGGGCAGAGGCTATGAGAGGTGTAGAATGTGAGTGGTGGAGAAGAGTCATAGAATGAGAGGGTAGAGAAGATGAGAGGTGTAGAATGAGAGTGGTGAAGAATATGAGATGCATAAAATGATAAGGGCAGAGAAGATGAGAGGCGTAGAGTGAGAGCGGCAGAGAAGATTAGAGGCGTAAAATGAGATTCGTAGAATGAGAGGGGCAGACAAGATGAGGAGCAAAGAAGAGGAGAGGCGTAGAATGAGAGGGGAAGAGAAGAAGAGATGGGTTGAATGAGAGGGGCAGATAAGAGGATAGGAGTAAAATGAGAGGGCCAGAGAAGATGAGGCTTAGAATGAGAATGTAGAGAAGATGAGAGGCATAGCGTGAGAGGGGCAGAGAAGGTGAGAGGCGTAGAATGAGAGTGTAGAGGAGATGAGAGGTGTAGAGTGAGAGGGGCAGAGAAGATTAGAGGCATAGAATGAGAGTGTAGAGAAAAGAGACGGAGAATGAGAGTGTAGAGAAGACGAGATGCTTAGAATGAGAGGGGCAGAGAAGAGGAGATGTGTAGAATGAGAGGGGCTGATAAGACGATATGAGTAGAATAAGAGGGGCAGAGAAAATGAGGCATAGAATGAGAGAGGCAGAGAAGATGAGAGGCATAGAATGAGAGAGGCAGAGAAGATGAGAGGAATAGAATGAGAGGGGCAGAGAAGATGAGAGGCATAGAATGAGAGGGGCAGAGAAGAGGAGAGGAGTAGAATGAGAGGGGCAGAGAGCAGGAGACGCATAGAGTAAGAGGGGCAGAGAAGATGAGAGGCATAGAATGAGGGGGCAGAGAAGATGACAGGCTGATAATGAGAAGGAGGAGAGGGAAGATGAGAGGCATAGAATGAGAGGAATAAGAGAGAAGATGAGCTTAACAGGCGCAAGAGAAGTGGTAAGAGATGAGGCAGAGAGGCGATGAAGCATGTGTGGATGACCCTGACGCGGTGTTGAACCGCTTCTTAGTGAGTAGTACGCTACTCTAGAACCCAAAAAGAACTAGTGATGGATTAGTAAAGGGAAATATGGTTAAACTGAGCAGTGTCTGTCAGAAGGAATATGATGATGGAGGGATAGAAGAGGGAGGAGTCTAGAAAATGTTACTTGGAAGATCATAGTAGTAAGATGAGGTTTTGGATGAGTAAAAGGAGAGATGGAGGAGGGAGGAGTCTCTTGAAAGAGATTAGGGAAATCATACTAGTATAATAAAGTTTGGGATGAGTCAAAGGAGGGAGACGTGAGGGAAGAATTTAGAAAGGTTGTTTGGAAGAATAATAGATAAAGTAATAGAATGAGGTTTGGGATGAGTCAGAGTGGAGGCGAAACACAGACGAGGAGAGGAAGCAGTAAAGATGAGATGCAGAATGAAAGAGACAGTGGTGAGTAAAGGATACAGGAGATAATAGAGTATAAGGAAAAAAGGAATGAGACCAAACAAGAGAGTGGGGTTGGGAGAGGAGGATGAGTTCTTATCTTTCCTAGGGCAGTGGAGAGCATCCTAATCTATGATGGTGCTGCATGTGGTAACGGAGGTGCACATATCACTCCTAATGAACATAAAGAAGGGGTTATGGAAAGATGGACTAAGACCGTAAGAGAGAGAGGAAACCTGAAAGCATCAAATGGTTGGTGGATAAGGTCGGGGAGGATGAGCCATAAGGCGCTAGAGGGTGACCCAGAGGCAATGTGAGACAACTGTGGTTAGAATAAGGGCTGGAGAATGTGAAAGGAAAACAATCAGGGCAGGATAGAACGAATTGGGCGTGGGGGGGGGGGGGTCAAACTACAAAATAGGAAATAACATTCCACTGCAGTTGTGGACTATATGATGAGCGAAAAGGACAAGAAGAGAGTATGAAAGGAAACATCTATTAGGAGGACGAGAGAAAGAGATGGGGTGAAAGTGTGGGGCTAGAAGGATGAGAGCAGGAGACAAACGGTGAATCTGGAAGAATGGGAGAGTTCAAATGATTAAGAGAGAGTAATGCCTGATTGATAGCATTTTTTGAAGAAAGTTAAAAACGGAAAACTATAAATATTTGCGTACATTTCCGATTTTGAAGATTAAAAAAAACCGCTAAAAGTCGGGGCGGAAATCTACATGAAATGTAGGCTTCTATTCATACTCTGCCTTTTACCGGAGCAGTTTTACACGGACATGTGGGCACGTCAAGCAGGGTCTTTGAGTACCTGTAAGCTCGTGAGTTTGTGGCGGCCTCATGCTTTTTGGACATCCTTCCGCCCCTCACTGTTCCCAGACGTACTAGAACTGCAGCACATCGGACGCAGAGGCTGCAAAGGCAGATGATTTTGTTGCAAACCAATGTTCATATTAGGCTGAGTGAAAAGTGTGTACATGAGATCAATCAAGGGAGATGGAGTGATTCTGAGAGAACGGAACGAACTAGGAGAGTTGGCGGCAGACTGACCGATGAAACATGACAAGGGAGATGGAATGATAAAACGAGGACTGGAGATAGTTATTCTGCTTGGTTTGTCCTTTCGAGCTATCTTGTGTCTTGCCATATGAGTGGTTTGTCCAGTTACCTCTTGCTTTCTCTTGGGTCTCTGAATCTAATGTGTGTTGGGCTATCTTGGCTTTGAGGCAGGTCGCGCCCTGGCAGTCCATGTCCTGTGCATCGTAGGGGGGCTCTCTGTGGTGCACTGGTTGTGCGGAGTCGCATGCATGGTGGGGCTGAGTGGGATTTGGGGTTTTAGTTTGTTAGAGGTTGTGCTTTTACAAAAGTTTGATTTTACTTTAGTTTTGGTTATTTCTTTGATTTTGCTGTTTTACGGGGCGTTTTGTTCAGTCTCCCACATGGAAATTGAGGGATCATATGCCTGGGTGGGAGATCCACACTTCCCTGATTCCTCATGTCCTGTGATCCTCCTTCGTAAACAAAATCCCTGAGAGCAGCGAGCATTGTTTTTGTTGCGTTGGTTGTATTGTGGTACTCAGGAAGCCAACCTTGGTTGGTGTGATCTGTACCCAGCCTCAAGAGGAGAGCTGTTGCCCTATTTTGAGAGTTTGGCTACAGAAAGTGCTCCTCGGTTCTAACCTCCCACAGTGCTGCTTGGTTCTTAGAAATGTGCAACATTTGTTGTCACAACACCTTATGGTAGGAACCTAAGTGCAAATATTGTTGTCATGCAGCAATCTAGAGGTTAACTACATACCTTTCACATTAAAGGAGAAATAAGAGTAAAGAGTTACAAGAATTGTGGTCCTGTGACCCCCACTAACTCGTGTTTCCACGTTTTTTGGTTCGTTTCACAAAGAATGCAACACATATTATAGTATCTTCACCTGAGGTCTTTTAAACCTTGGTCATGTGTCTCCCAACATTACCCTGGGGTCCGCGGCCCTCCTAGCCCTTGGGGTCCGCGGCCCTCCTAGCCCTTGGGGTCCGCGGCCCTCCTAGCCCTTGGGGTCCGCGGCCCTCCTTAGCCCTTGGGGTCCGCGGCCCTCCTTAGCCCTTGGGGTCCGCGGCCCTCCTTGGCCCTTGGGGTCCGCGGCCCTCCTTGGCCCTGGGGTCCGCGGCCCTCCTTGGCCCTGGGGTCCGCGGCCCTCCTTGGCCCTGGGGTCCGCGGCCCTCCTTGGCCCTGGGGTCCGCGGCCCTCCTTGGCCCTGGGGTCTGAGGCCCTCCCCAGCCTCTTTGTTGCACACCCACCCTCCTGACCTATGATTTGCAGCCCTCTTCAGCCTATGATGTGCAGCCCTTCTTGGCCTCTGGTGTGTGGTGCTTCCACAATCTTTGCTCTGTGACCCTCCTATTCTTGTTACGAGGTTGCTGGTATCAAAAGGGCACGAGCACCTCCTATCCAGGGAATGTTTTGTCCCTCAGGCCTCTTGACACTTGAATGTCTCAATGGCGGTGACATAAACTTTATTACTTGAAATCCTTTATTCCAACCACCAAATCTCAATTAGGGGTTCTGCAGAAAACATCACACACAAAGTTGTATCCAGTAACTGTTGCCTTTCTCTCAATTCATGACGTTCCCTATTTGCTTTTCTTTAGGCTGAAACCTCAAAGTATCTGAATCTGTATAAATGGGGGCTGATGAGGTTCTCTTCACATCACCCTTCTTTGCTGACCGGTTCACTACTGAGGATTGATGTTTATTTGCGCGCGTCCTCCAATACTAACTTTCCTTCCCATCACACACCTCCGTGCTGCTCCACTCTCACAGCCTCCCTTGCCTCCTCCTGGTCCAGGGCTGTCTGGATGACTGAGTAAAGCTCCTACTCCTGACAGCTGTAGACCTGCTCTGTCCACCCCACATCTGGGATCCCTCTCTGCAGCACAGCCTCATCTCTAGTAAAGATAGTCCAAAGTGGGCAACTGCCGAGAGTGTTTACCTTCCAGACTGTCTCCTGATAAAGTGATCAGCACAGTCATGAGATTGTGTCTCGTTCTCCATCTCATCATCACGCTCTGCCCACCTCTGACTCTGGTGTTCTCCACCACTCACTACTTTTCTGTTTAGCTCTTCCTCCACCCCACGTATCTCTTGCTCTGCATTGTCTCGCGCCCCACCTTACCGTGCAGGACTTACCTGTCCAGCTCTCTCCACCTATTCCTTCGCTCTGTACCTGACCTTTCTCTACTTCATGCTCCTCTCCCTTACGTTCTGTGTTGGTGCACCTAGTAACCCCCCTCTGCCTTACCAACAACTACGTCCCAGCCCGTCTCTTTACCTCACATTTCTATCAAACCTTCAACTTGACTAATTCTGTCCCCTTGTTCTTCCACCTATAACTTGCTTTCTGTGTCTCACCTGTCCTCCTGCAGCAAGTCTCCCTCTCCCTTTACTTCACCCCTCCTAACATAAATACCCCTCTCTCTGTCCCTCTCTGCTTATCACCTCATCGTCTGTACCTCACCTCTTTCAGTACACCTGTCGAAAATAAAACACTGCATGTCGGGAAGCCTACAATCCAACTAGCGTTTAATGCTAAATAACAGGCAGCACAGCAAAAGATCAAAGACAATTGTCATTTCAACTCACCAGGGCTCTCGCTAGGAAATGGTCCATTGGAGCATAAAGCTAAAATTCTTATATAATGAGACCAATATATATGTTTTTCGCAATGCAAGTCAATGGAGCCTAATCACGTGACAGAAACTTGTTACTCTTAAAACCTATCTAAAAGGCCGGTGGTCAGGCCTTCTCCCAGAGGAAGAGCTCTGCGTCCTTGAAAATGAAATATCATTCATATATCTAATAATACTGGGCTTTTTTATTCTCCTGAAACCTGCATCTACTTGCCAAGTTTGAATACGAGGTTGCACAGTTAGGAAATGTGCAAAGGTACAACCCTAAACCCTTTGGTTTCCAAGACTGCTCAAGCTATATGAAAATGAGCAAACATGTTAAGTGCCATAGGAAGCTTTAAGCAGCATCCACATGTGACTAAAACTGTTGGCACATTCTGGGTTATTTACATGATTACTAACACTATATTACATAGTATATGAACATGATACAGTCGGGATTTAAGGTTTCACACACCCCACTTTGCCCCAACGCCATCTCCCTGTCTGATAACCTCACCTTCACTTCACGCTCTGTGTTCCTGTCTGTACCTCTAGACCGCCTCTATCTGGACTCCCTCTACCTCACCTGTCCCGCTGCACCTCACTGCTGTTTCCATTTCACCTGCTGTATCCCTCCTCCTTACTTCACCTCACTCCCAGCCCCTTCTCTCTTTACCACCCCTCTCTTCATTGCACTCATCTGTCTCTCCACTCATTACCTCACCTCTCTACCACATTTAACCTGCTACCTAACCTACCTTCACCTCACCTCTCACTACCGAGGCCCTCAGTCTTCCTATCTCCCCCTCTGTCTGCCTTCTCTTCGCCTTCTGTGCTCCTTACCTCACCTCTCGCTAATGAGGCCCTCAGTCTTCCTATCTCACCCCTCTGTCTGCCTTCTCTACGCCTTCTGTGCTCCTTACCTCACCTCTCGCTACCGAGGCCCTCAGTCTTCCTATCTCACCCCTCAGTCTGCCTTCTCTTCGCCTTCTGTGCTCTTTTCCTCACCCGCTACCGAGGCCCTCAGTTTTCCTATCTCACCCCTCAGTCTGAATTCTCTTCACCTTCTGTGCTCCTTACCTCACCTCTCGCTCCCGAGGCCCTCAGTCTTCCTATCTCACCCCTCTGTCTGCCTTCTCTTCGCCTTCTGTGCTCCTTACCTCACCTCTCGCTCCCGAGGCCCTCAGTCTTCCTATCTCCCCCTCTGTCTGCCTTCTCTTCACCTTCTGTGCTCCTTACCTCACCTCTCGCTCCCGAGGCCCTCAGTCTTCCTATCTCCCCCCTGTCTGCCTTCTCTTCGCCTTCTGTGCTCCTTACCTCACCTCTCGCTAATGAGGCCCTCAGTCTTCCTATCTCACCCCTCTGTCTTCCTATCTCACCCCTCTGTCTGCCTTCTCTACGCCTTCTGTGCTCCTTACCTCACCTCTCGCTACCGAGGCCCTCAGTCTTCCTATCTCACCCCTCAGTCTGCCTTCTCTTCGCCTTCTGTGCTCTTTTCCTCACCCGCTACCGAGGCCCTCAGTTTTCCTATCTCACCCCTCAGTCTGAATTCTCTTCACCTTCTGTGCTCCTTACCTCACCTCTCGCTCCCGAGGCCCTCAGTCTTCCTATCTCACCCCTCTGTCTGCCTTCTCTTCGCCTTCTGTGCTCCTTACCTCACCTCTCGCTCCCGAGGCCCTCAGTCTTCCTATCTCCCCCTCTGTCTGCCTTCTCTTCACCTTCTGTGCTCCTTACCTCACCTCTCGCTCCCGAGGCCCTCAGTCTTCCTATCTCACCCCTCTGTCTGCCTTCTCTTCGCCTTCTGTGCTCCTTACCTCACCTCTCTCGCTACCGAGGCCCTCAGTCTTCCTATCTCACCCCTCAGTCTGCCTTCTCCTCACCTTCTCTGCTCCTTACCTCACCTCTCGCTACCGAGGCCCTCAGTCTTCCTATCTCACCCCTCAGTCTTCCTATCTCACCCCTCAGTCTGCCTTCTCTTCGCCTTCTGTGCTCTTTACCTCACATCTCTCGCTACCGAGGCCCTCAGTCTTCCTATCTCACCCCTCAGTCTGCCTTCTCCTCACCTTCTGTGCTCCTTAACTCACCTCTCGCTACCGAGGCCCTCAGTCTTCCTATCTCACCCCTCAGTCTGCCTTCTCCTCACCTTCTGTGCTCCTTACCTCACCTGCTACCGAGGCCCTCAGTTTTCCTATCTCACCCCTCTGTCTGCCTTCTCTTCACCTTCTGTGGTCTTTACCTCACCCGCTACCGAGGCCCTCGGTCTTCCTATCTCACCCCTCTGTCTGCCTTCTCTTCACCTTCTGTGGTCTTTACCTCACCCGCTACTGAGGCTCTCAGTCTTCCTATCTCACCCCTCAGTCTGCCTTCTCTTCGCCTTCTGTGCTCCTTACCTCACCTCTCGCTACCGAGGCCCTCAGTCTTCCTATCTCACCCCTCTGTCTGCCTTCTCTTCGCCTTCTGTGCTCCTTACCTCACCTCTCGCTACCGAGGCCCTCAGTCTTCCTATCTCACCCCTCTGTCTGCCTTCTCTTCGCCTTCTGTGCTCCTTACCTCACCTCTCGCTACCGAGGCCCTCAGTCTTCCTATCTCACCCCTCAGTCTGCCTTCTCTTCGCCTTCTGTGCTCCTTACCTCACCTCTCGCTCCCGAGGCCCTCAGTCTTCCTATCTCACCCCTCAGTCTGCCTTCTCTTCACCTTCTGTGCTCCTTACCTCACCTCTCGCTCCCGAGGCCCTCAGTCTTCCTATCTCACCCCTCAGTCTGCCTTCTCTTCACCTTCTGTGCTCTTTACCTCACCCGCTACCGAGGCCCTCAGTCTTCCTATCTCACCCCTCAGTCTACCTTCTCCTCACCTTCTGTGCTCTTTACCTCACCTCTCTCGCTACCGAGGCCCTCAGTCTTCCTATCTCGGCCCTCAGTCTTCCTATCTCGGCCCTCTGTCTGCCTTCTCTTCACCTTCTGTGCTCTTTACCTCACCCGCTACCGAGGCCCTCAGTCTTCCTATCTCACCCCTCAGTCTGCCTTCTCTTCACCTTCTGTGCTCCTCACCTCTCTCGCTACCGAGGCCCTCAGTCTTCCTATCTCACCCCTCAGTCTGCCTTCTCCTCACCTTCTGTGCTCCTTACCTCACCTCTCATTACCTTATTCCTTTCCTGCTACCTCTTCTTCTCTACCTTTGTTATCAATCATTACCTGCTCTCTGACTTTCTGCTCTTCTCTATTCCAGCTCACCTTCTCTACCTCTCTCTTAATGCATCTCTTCCCCCCTCTGTCATCCCCTCTCTACCACTGCATCAGCCTTTCTCTGCCTAACTTCTGCCTCACTACCCCACCTCACCTCTAGTTCTACCCTTCACTGTTCTCCTGTCTTTCCTCTGCCTCACTACTCTTTACATGACCTGTATCATCTTATGTCACTTCCTATTTTGTCCCACTCACTGCTTCACCACAGCCATCACTGCCTCACTTCTGTACCTCTGCCACGAACTCTCAATACCGCACGTCTTTTTACCTGACCTCTCTCCAGAACTCACCCCTTAGTCTACACTATCCCTCTACCTCCCTCCTTGGGGCCTTCTTCATGTATCTAGCTCACTATAAACTGTGTCTGTTCCTGTGTTCCTTTAGCTATCTCTTGGCTGTCTACTTCTGTGCATTTATTTCGGTCTCTCTCATCTTTCTCTCTTTGTGTCGGTCCCACCTCGCCTCTCTAGCTCTACCTCCCGCCTCTGTCTGGATCCTCTTTTGCTGGACCATTCCCCTCATATAGCTGTCTTCCTGCCTCATGCCCCTGCGCTCTCTCTTACTCCGCTGAGCCGGAGGTTGTTGTCTAGGCCCATTCATTTGCATTTGGAAAAATGAGAGAACAGTCAGAGGAATACAATTTAGTAGAAAAGTGTCCGAGTCCACCTGAGCGAGCGGTGAAAGTCCTCAGAGCAGTGTCTTCATTCCCCCCTGCTGCAGTGAGGATTCTAGTGATGAAGGGAGATGTACTTGTGATCCCCAGTACCTGGCAGTTAAAGCTCATCTTTCAAGGTCTATGCACTCTGTGCTTATGACTTATTTGCACTAGCCTACTAACATCTACAAAGAAACATTTTCTGTCTTTCCTGCAAAAAGAGGAACGGGCCGCCTCAATACTGAATTGCACATACAGTGTTATGATAGCAAAGAATCTAGATCCAAGTGCAAAAAGAAATACTTTTATCAGAACTTGTCAAGCTTTCTTTCTGTATTATTTGGCTGGCAGGCGCTGGGCAGCTGCAGCTTTCTCTTGTCAATGAAGGATTTATAAAGAACATCAAATCACCCGTGAGGGTCTCAAGGAGTTGAAAAAGCAAGGAGAAAACAAGAGCAGGAGCGATGCAGCAACGAGGAAAAATGTAAGGAGAAAGAGTGAAAACGAGGGAAAAGAAAGGAGAAGCAGTGAAAAGGAGAGAAAAGCAATACGATGGCACACAGAAAACTGTGGGGGGGGGGGGAACAAGGGTAAAACAAGGAGAGGGCACTCAAAAAAAGGGGTAAAAGCAAGGAGAAGACAGGAGCAAGAGCGATGCTGGGCCTGGGGCCTTCTTTGTCTCCATCTCTGAAAGTTTAAGATATAATTTAATATTGTTTGGTATCCTGGGGGCTAAAGTGGGCAGAAAATAGGAAATAAATTACATTTTTGTCAAAAGAGTCGCCAAAATATGACTTCCCTGCATCCTCAAAAATTCTTAAGATGGCATGTGCCATCCGCAGAACAGACCACTCATCGCAACCACAACACCCCGTTGTGTGTCCTAACCTCCCTCCCCCAAACCGTTCATGACCTGTGACCTCTTCCTCTGGTCACTTCATGTTTCTGGCTTTACAAATCATTATTAATAGGAGACACGACCTGTTTGTTTAATTAGCTAATTTGGTGCAAACAAATACTGTAACATCCCCAATGTACTTGCTCCATAGAAACTCATTTACAGATGTTCTGGTTACTGGTTTTGATGCATGTTTATCAGTGCAACCACAGACGTATCCTCTCCACAGTCCTCGCCCCTTCACCTCAGTACTTAATTTGTGCTTGTTCTTTCCAGTGCTTGAGCACCGGCACTTATTTATGAGGGCCGGCGCTTATTTTTCTGCCTCAAGCATTTACTGCGAGAAAAAGACACATATGAGAGACAGCAGAGAGCTGAAAGAGTGAGCTGAAGGGGCAGGGAAAGGCTGTGAGTGATTGAAGAGGCCTGAGATGGCTTTAGGACTACGCTGCATTAGTATTCCGTGTTCGCACATTTAATTGCATCAGCCGCGCGTTTAAAAGGAGGGCTTTGAGCACCCGCACGTCTTTATTTACAAATTAAGCACTGCTTCACCTACACACCTGGGATACTGTCTCATACTTGATCTGTCACCCCACCACTGCATGATTCTAACTCGTGGCTCCTCCCTCCACCGACCCCGAACTATCCCCCTGGAAGGGTCCGCCCTTCCCTGCACCGGATTTGCCCCTTTCCAGGGATGCCCAGAGCAGAAAGGGCCCCTTTTCCAAGAGCAGGTGTCCGCATCGCTGCTGTGCGATACAGTCCCAGCATTAGACTTGTTGCAAATTCAACATGGTGAAATATTAGGCAGTCTTTCATTGATTTAAGGTGGTAAACAAGACGGTAAAACGAGATATCTCAGAACTGCCTTTCATTAAAATCCACATGTAAGCTGGTTAGCCTTCCGCGCTGGTGGTGGGCAGTAAATGTCAGTAGTACGGGGCCGTGGTCTCCCTGTGTCACTTGGGGTGACACGGCTCACTGCCCGCTCTCACAGACATGCCTCCTGCTTCCGAGTGCAGCAGGAACCACGCATCCTGGGCAGGCAGAGGGCCCTTTGCCCCCACGCCGCCTCCTTCCCACAGTCCCTGGGACCAGCTCCCTGCCCCCCTGTGGGAATCAGGGCGAGTCACAGGTGTGAGTTGTGTGCCAGGCCTGGGCGGGGCGCCTCCTGCCTCCCTCCTCCGCCCCCAGCCTGGTATATTTACCTGGGGAGGCGGAGGAGGGAGGGTGGCCTGGAATGTGGTCGGGGCAGTCCTGCTGGGACCGTCCTCTCCCTGGTGTGCTCAGATCCAGCTGCAGAGGGCACGGGGTGCCCATGTGTGCAGAGCGGGGCTGGCAGCGGCGCAGGGACAGGTAGGTCCGGCCGGCGGGCCAAGAATTCTGCACAAACAACTGCATGTCTGTTCGGAATTAAAGTGTCGCATTCGGGCGCATATTTTGCATAGATCATGGCGGTGCGCGGCTGGGGGTACCCATGGTTTCTTTGCCCACTAAGCCTCAATCTAAAACGCTTTCTAGGCTGCCCACCTTCAGGGGCTGCTTCAGATGAGTGATGGGAAATTCTGTGCCAGCTCGAAAGATCTGCGGAGAGCGCCCGGCGCTTGGGAGGACGAAGTGACATATGGAAGAGTTATCCTATTTTTGGGGGTTCGGAATGATGCCCTGGGCTGCGCAGAAGTCCGGGGGCGGGAGACAGACTAGTGAGGAGCTCCCCGAGTGTCCTCTGCCCCCTCGGGGTGTCTCAGGGCTAGATCCTGTGCTGGGAGCTCCGAGGTCCTCTGTCTCCCGGAGAGCGCCGCGGCCTGCCGGGTGACGTCTTAAAGATGTTTGTTTTTTGGATCAGACAGTTCCTGCTTGCAGCACAAAGCTCTCACGCGGATTTTACCGTGCGTGTCTGCCTGTGCAACTGCGATGGACGTAAGAGTGGAAAGGGCACACGCTCAGGGGCGTAGCCTGCTCGGTATGGTTAGGGGGTTGTGAGCAAGATTTCCCAACAATCGCACTGGGACTTCTCGTTAAAACACATAAGAGGAGGACATGAGAGGGGTTAAGGGGCAGTGGAAGGAGAGGGGAATTTGGATGGTTAGGGGGGACTTAAAACACAACATATTTTAAACTAATCAACATTATTTAAGGCCTTCAAAACACAAATGAGAGAGCGTGCGTGTGTTTTTGTCAGTGTGGGCATGTAAAAATCCCAGGTGAAATCCACCATACCCGACTGAAAGCACCTGTACCGAAATATTAAGTTCAGAATACATTTTTAAGGGGTTGTGACACCTCCACCCCCCTGGAGCTACGTCCGCGCAAAAGCTCTATTTTTCAGGGCAGTCTTAGGACACTGGCTCCTGTGGGCTTAGACTCGTCTCTCTTTAAATGCGAGCCACAGAACAGCTGTTTTCTCCATCCCAGCTCCAGTTCAGAGGCTGCTTCACTAAAATACCCCATGCCTTTACCTGCTTGAATGATGGGTGAGGTACAGTGCTCTGAAGATGCCCACCGTTGTACGAGGTTCCAGCACCCCTGGGCTTTGTGTATAGTGCATGCAGAGAAGACCTCCAGATGGACCCAGGCCTGGAGTGGTCTCCGTGATGGAACACACATAACCAATGTTTAAGTTACTGGTAACTTCTGATGCTAGTATTTCAGTGTTCCTCATTAGAGTTGTTAAGGAGGCCAGCTTGCATCTATACACGTGCCATGCTGCCACCGGGGTTGATGAGTCCAACAGATGCTACGTGACTCCAGGTATGGCGAAGCTTGTCCCCTTCCAATCTGAAGAGTGTTTCTGCCCCTGCACTTACTGAAGCTCCTGAAGAGAGTGGCCCCAGAGGCTGCACCCCTTCCTATGCTCACTGGTGCCAGTCATTAGGTACACTGTGACTCCGCACTGGGCACCAAGGGCGAAGTGTTTTGAGGCAACAATAAAAACGTCAAGCTAACTCAGGTGATTAATGTCCATGCAGGAGAGATCCTGTTTTTTTCTAGTGGCAGTCTTGACTCAGCATAAAGTAGTGCAGAGGATTAATATACCATCTGAAAAGAATCTGTGCTGTGCAGCTCACAGAATTGTATTTTATGTGGATAGCTCAGACAGTTACCGCTTTTGTCACAGAGATCCGTTTGTTAATTCTAGTTCATATGTTATAATCCTAATATAGCACAGTGAGCTACGAACGTCATCAAAGAGCTGCTTGCAAGCTTTAAGGAATAGGGTTGGACCCTTATGATTTTCTCCAGTCTTTCATTTTCTAAATCAGTGGTCTTCAGACTTTTTAATGCTGCACCCCCACTGGAAAAAAATCACCCCCCCCCCCCAAACAATTCTATTAAATTGGCAATGTTAAAATATGTCTAGACTTATTTAAACACTGCAGTTAAGTTCTGTTACTGTCTTAAAAATAGAATCAGATACATGATGTCAAATTTGTCTGGTTGGTCAGGCAGATGTAAAAGTATAAACAGTGTGATTATTAGAAGTGGGGGTGGGGTTTTGAAGAGTATTTGACACATACGCCCAGCTTGAATATAAATGACAAAACATGTTAGTGATGGCCCACAGACCTGTTTGGTGCTGATACATTTTGTCAGCTTAAAACAAAGCCCTGTTATTAGCACAGTGCTTCTTTGGCCAGAGTCTGCCCCCCCCCCTGGGATCTTTTGAGGCACTCCTAGTTTGAAGAACCCTGATCTAAATGCTGCTAAAAAAGGCTTGCTTGGGTTGAAATTCTTATTAGTAAAGCCAACTCTAGCCACTGTGCTGCATTTTAAATCCTGGGTTTGTGCTTCTCCAGACCAAGCACTTTTCAAATACACTGCCCTAGTATGGGTGACTTGTGATTCCTGTCTCATGTAGTCCTCTTTGTCTTAAATAACATTAACTATACTCTAATTTACACACTATGCTTTATTGTCTGTGTATAATGTGAGTGTGATGTAAAGTGCTCTGACACCGTACGCTGGTATGAGTAATGCTATAAACATGTGCGAGAAGGTTATAGAGAGACGGATAAAGGGCACTGTAGAAGGGTGGTAGTGAGGGAATCCATTGACAAGAAGGTTATTTGGGGGGCATCAATAAAGATTGTTGCACCGGATGCCACCAATGCTATAGCAGGCCCTGTGGTTAGCCACACCCTTAGCATGGGAGAATCTTGAGGAAGATGGTTACACTCCATGCCCTCAATCTTGCTGACTGTGATATTGGTGAGGACGACTAAGAGTTGCTGTGTGCTTAATACCTTGTGAGGGGTCCACCTAGACCATTATATGCACAGTCATGCTGTTGATGGAAGTACATGTCCACCTTTATGTTGTTCTCTCTCTGATACCTGAGCAGACAACACATCAACCGCTAGTTCAAATATCAATGAGCAGGGATATCACTGTCCCTGCAGGAACTCCGCCCAAGGGGAGAAGATCTTGATAAAGACCTTTGATACCACGTTTAGGTCATACAGCAGGAAGCAGAAGTGAAAGGGCAGAATCTGACCTGTGAATTGTAGAATACCTGCTGACTTTCATATCAGAACGGGGGACAGGCATGCTTCAGATTCAAATAAACCATGATTTCCCATCATTTGAATTTTCTGCTTGCAGTCCATCTTGAAATAGATAATTTGACCCTTTTAATTGCCTTTTTCAGGTCCAGCACAGGTCTAAAGCTTTGTGACACCCTCTTCACGTATAAGATGATCAAATAAACACCTCTGGTTGCTACTGGAAGGATTGGTTCATTATGAAACTGGAGCCTTTCGCCTATGGTTTGTTGTTTGTGGACCAGAGCAGTAGAGATGAACCCCAAATCTGGAGGCATGTATGTTAATTCAGTGCTACATCTTCTCATAATTATATCCAATTCCCACCTGTGGGAAACGCTAGTCTCCCGGGCCTACTGAAAGTTTCAACTGTGGCCTCCTTGTGGATCTGTGCCTTCTGTTCCACCCTTTTCAACTTGCCTTTTCTGCTGATAGTGATTTTGCAAAAGTCTTGTCCAAAGGTCGTTGCACGTTCTGATGTCTTCCATCTACTGATGAGTGAAGTTGGGGGTACCCTGAGAGAAGTGATGGAGAATCTTTCCTTGGTATAAACCTTAAGCGCTCAGACTCAATGGGGGATTTGTTCACAATAGATTTGCTCCTGAAAGCTTTTCCTCTCCGACAGTGTGGCTACCTTCTTTGACTGTGTTACCTGCCAGGTTGCTCAAAAAGTTTTCTCTTTATAAATGTGTTTTAGTGGGAAGGAGGAGATGCTTCAAGTTTTAAATGAAAAGAAAAGGCGGGCGCGTGGGTCGGACAGGGAGCAGGAAGGGGTGAGCAGTAGTGCCTGATAAGGAAGAGCAGTGAGGCTTCGAGGCAGGTCGCACATGAGTCACGGAGTCACTGGTTTGCGCAGGAGTGTGCCCTGGGACGCTCGCTCCAGGCGAAGGCTGGTAGTGGGCGGACACACCCCGGTCTCCAGGCCCGCCTCTGTCACGGAGTGTGGCTGCTGGACGGGGTGACTCCCAGAGGCGGCGGCCTGTGCCTGCTGGGGCCCGACCCTCCGTGCCTGGGCCCGCTCGAGGCAGGTGCCTCCTCCGCTCAGGCCGGGGTGGCTCAGACGCCCCCTCCTCAGGGGGGATAAACACTTTCGGCCACAGGTGGGAACCTGGTGAAACCGGGCACGTGCTAGCGCAGCTGCCCTTTGACCCCGCCAGCGTCGTCGTCGCCCATTGGCTAGGCTGCGGCCGCGCGGCCTGTGATGAAGTAACACGTGTCCCCTGCGCACGCGCCGCAGGGGCGCGAGGCCTGTGATGAGGTGCCACGTGCCCCTTGCGCACGCGCCGCGCGGCCTGTGATGAGGTTTCCCCGCAGGTGGCGCGAGGCCTGTGATGAGGTGCCACGTGCCCCCTGCGCACGCGCCGCGCGGCCTGGGATGAGGTTGCACGTGCCCCCCTGCGCACGCGCCGCGAGGCCATCTGCGGGAAGAGCGGCACGCGACGCCCCCTGGCACACCCGGTGGACAGCCCTTTAACATGTACCCGATGGACCCGTTCCAGACGGGAGGCTGACCATTTCTGAAGAAGAAAATGCTTGGTTTTGGATGTCTCCCGCCTAAAATTGCCTCTGATTCAGTAGAAGTCAATAGGAGAAATACATTCTCCCGATTATTTTTGCTAACATCTCTTACTGTCCTCTTCTAAAATGTTGGCATGTGTATATCAACCCCCTCCACTGGCAGTCCTGTGGTTTCAGCTCCGTGGCTTGACACCCAGCAAAGCTGCAAGAGCCATGTACATAGCAGTGGGCTTCTTGCCTGCGACTCGCTGCTCATTCTGTACAAGCACCTGCTGACGAATGCAGATGCATGCTACCATTCCTCGCCCACAAGGAGGTAGGCTATGTCAGCTGGTAAAACCACTACCTTTATAAGGATGGCACCACTTGAAATTACATCACACCACGTTTGGCCAGATGATGTAGCCACAGGCAATCCCATCACATTTTATCAGTGCTTGAAATGGAAAAATAGAAGTGTAGGCACTCTGTGCCAGAGTACCTGCTTGTTTCTGAGAAGTGCCAGTACTCTCCAATTTAAAGTAATATGTTTTTCTGGAGAAGTTCAGGTATTCTCTCTCGCAAAATAAAAAAGTGCCAGCACTCAGTACCGGACAATACCAGCCCATGTAGAGCACTGCATTTTATAGAATGTGTTTCAGAGAAAGGGCCCTGAGGTTTCTGCTGGAGATGGCACAAAGGAAATATATGCCATAGTTTAAATGTGTGAATTCCGTGGAAAGCAGCATGTTTTCACCTGGTAGTACATCAGTTTTAGGAAACATGCCTGTGTGCGTGGTGTAGTGATGATCACGCCTAGTCCAAAAGGAGCTAAGGTTGCACATTCAGACCACTGCATCGGTTTCAGAAACAGCCTGGTAATGTTGTTCCAGTCAAGCCCTTGGGTTTCACCTTTTATCATATTCACTCCACAGTTTCCCCAAAGGCCGAGAGTTGAGCCTTTGCAGCTGCAGGGTGTAGTTTGGTACAGAAATGAACAACTTCATAAATGAGTGGGACTGGCATATTCAGCAATGAGTTATGAAAACTCATGTTCAGGGTTAATTTTTTATCCATTACTGTGTCAGGTAAGTGGCATCTGTGTCTCGGAGTTAAATATATGTGTCTTCATGATTTCACCTGCTGCCTGGTGGCTAGGACCAGGGTGACCTTTGTGCAGAATGTACACACTCCATGACTACCCGGCTCCAAGTGTCCCTTAGGCAGACCATTGTGAGCTCCAGCGCTCTGGGATACACCATGCTGGTCTCAAGACTTGTGCACATCATAAATGTTGTGCATTTTCTTGTGGGCTCATGATTTATGCACAGACAAGACATCACAGAGGCTTCATTGAGCTCAGGATGCACAGAGTAGCTCTTGTGCATGCTGTGGTGGGCTAGTGACTCATGCACAAAGGCCATCTTGCAGCTTTGTGGACAGAGTGGCCATCATGCTAAGTTTCTGAGCACATCTTGGCCAGGCAAACAACTGAAAGCTACAGCTTCTCTCTCAGCCAGTAAGATCCGTGATTAACTCAAATGGGAACCCAACTATTGATTATATTGTATTATTATACTTATGTGTTTATTTCATTATATTCTTTGTTTTTGTGCTGGCGCCTCTGTTGAGCGATTACTAGGCTCTTTTGGGTTTCGGATGGTGCTGTAAACAATATTGATAATGAGTATACTTAGATAGCACTTCATAGTCTTAAGTGCCCATTAGTGCTTCCAACTGATTTTATTATCTGAGTGAAGAGTACTCGGTTTCTCGACCTCTGTTGAAGAAAGGCTAATTAGATTTGCCCGGATTGGAACTTATACTCACAAAGTGGCACATTGGTTTCTGCGGAGTGTGGTGGAAGGTGCAGCTGCAGTGGGCCCTCGATAGTCTGCGCCTTGGGTTGGTGGTGGAAGGTGGAGCTGCAGTGATCCCCCAACAGTCAGTGCCTTTGGTCAATGAAGTGTGGTGGAAGGAGGAACTGGAGTGGGCCCTCGACAGTCTGTGCCTTGGGTGTGTGGTGGAAGGTGCAGCTGCAGTGGACCTTTGACAGTCTGGGCCTTGTGTCGGTGGTGTGTGGTGGGAAGCAGATGTGGTTACAGTGATCTCTTAGCGGTCTTTGCCTTGGGCCAGTGGTTTGCGATGGGAGGTGCAGCTGCAGTGGTCTCTCACTTGGTCGGTGGTGTGCGGTTGGAGGTGCAGGTGAGTCTTGGGTCGGTGGTTTGAGGTAGGTGGTAGAATTGACATCTTAAAACCCTGTTCAGTGGCTTCGGAGGCTCGAAGCTGACCCTGCAGTGACCTGTGGTGAACTGTAGCTCCAAGTTAAACAACAACCATGACAGGCTAAACGGAGCCGCAATGTTTAACTTCTGGAAAAGGTGACTTAATACTAACCAGTGCCGGACTGCCCTTTATTGCGCCAGGCACTTCCCGGTTTGCTGGAGCCTGTGAGGACGCTGCAGGTGGAGCTGCTGCTGTCTCCTGCTCCCCAGGTTAACTGAAGCTGAGACGTAAGTGCCTTGGGAGAGGTGGAGGAAAGACAGAGAGAAAATAAAGAGAGGTGGAGGGAGCAGGGCTAGGAGTCCGTTAGAGCTCTTGTAGCGTTTAATGCATGTTTACTTCAAATGATGAGACTGATTCCGTCCTACATGAGATGCTTCTTCAGTTGTGTCAGTGATACCCAAAAGGTATTGAGACTGTTCTGTTATGGGAAAAAAGTACATACCTTGCATTCATTAATGTCTAATCATGATTGGCCGGTGCAGGGGAATGAATAATGCACCCCAGTAGAACGTTTGGTGGAGGCCACAACATTGGCAAGGCCTCGTGACAGCTACCACACTGCTCATGGCCGTCGCCTGGACCCAGCTGCTTAAGAGAGTAAGTTAATCATAATGATAGACGCCGAACTCTTAATGCTGCATCAAGTGGCACATCTGGATGAAAGTGGATTTTCCATCTCCCTACAAAATGCAGAATACTTTTAATTGTTGACACCTTTCGCTGGAGATTGTTAAACCGGAGTATTTCCCCTTCTGGGGTGTGCGCCATATTATTTTGAGGGGGACCGCATCATTTCTACAGCAAAGAAAGTCAAGACTGTCCTTTTTTCACATTTTCTGGCAACAAATATAACTGTCTACACAAAGCATCCCAAATTATGCTATACATAGACAGTCACTGTGATGACTACGTCCTGGTCATTGTGCAGGGTGTGCTTGTTCTGGTCTTCTTTTCATAGGCAGTTGTGTTTGGGCGGTGCAATCTTCTTATTGCTCCCAGAACAGATGGCAGTGCCAGGGATTGAGCAGAGGGCAGTGCCAGGGATTGAGCAGAGGGGAGTCTTAAATGTAGGAAGGAAACTTTAAAATACTTAGGGTCAGCACAGACAGTGGGACCGATGGTACAGGAAAAGTGGGTGGGACTACTAACAGGAGGCGAAAGCAGGAGGGCAGAGGTGGACAGTGACGAGAAGAGGCGGGTAATGATGGGTGAGAGGAGTGCAGTGATGGGAGAGCGGGGCAGTGACGGGAAGAGGCGGTCATTAGCAGGGGAGATTGGTGGTTCTTGGAGAGAGGGGCTGTTATAGGGGATTGGGGCATGCTAGGAGAGGTGTTCCATGATGCCAGATGCTCTGACACAGACATTGACGGTTCGCCCTGCCAGCATCCGTGGTCTAATTGGCAATATCTTACCCATATTGAATGGGCTTTTCCTGATTCTGCTAAGAGCATTCAATTCAAAATGTATTCCAAGTAATCTGGAACCTTAATACTCAAGAATGATGCATACGCCAGCATCTTACTGTGACCCTACTATACCAAGATGCGTTCTTAAGACCCAAGTGTTTTGTCGCAATAACCTTCAAAATCAATACTGCGAAACGTCAGCATTATAAAACAGAGATTGGGCTGGGCTCAGTGCATGCGGAATGTATTAATATGATTGATAATAACATGCTGTTTTAATCCTGTGGCTTTAATCGATCGATATATATATATATATATCTTGATAAAGGTCCTTACATTCAGTTTTATAGGTTGTTTACTGTGTGATCTCTTGGGACAATGAGCACTAGATATTATACTTAACTCTAGTCATTAAATGATTGTGTTTGTAGGTTGGATTTGTGAGTTATTTTACCCACATTAATTGTGATGAATTAAATTTCCTTTGCTCAAAATCTATTCGGATTAATGAGACCGCAGCGAGCCGCTGTGCTTACATTGAGTTACCCAGGTTCCTATGGGTATATTGGGTTGCCCTTGTTTTTATTAGGTTTCACCTAGACAGCATAAGACTTTTGTTTACTTACAGTGGGCTTGCAGTCCGCCCATAGCTGACCATTTATTAGCTTCGGCATCGCCCTCGTATGTTTGGCTCCCGTTTGTCACGTCATGCAGGCATCATGTCCTCTTCTTGTGTTTGGCCCTCCCCTGGGGCATGGAACAAGTACCCGTGTCCATCCACTGTCCCGCTTTTGGAGCTACTTTTTTGTGTTCAATACTCCATCTGACGGCTTGTGTTTTCAGGCTGTCTCCCATATCCCCATCCATGCACCTTCTATTCCATCCCACCGCCCCATTCCATGTTGCTTCTTTTCCCTCCCGCCCACCTACCCTGCATTCTAGGTCACTGGACTGCATTCACTGGACTCTACGTCACTCCACATTGTCACTGTACTCTATGCCACTGCAGTCTACTCTTCACCACTCTACCCTACACCACTGAACTTTGTGCCACTCTACTCTACACCACTCTACTTTGCACCACTCTATTCTTCTCTACTCTACACCTTTGCACTCTTTGCCACTGCACTCTACGCTACTCTATCCCATTGTACTCCTTGCCACTCTACTCTGCCACAGCACTCTATGCCACTCTACTCCACACCATTCTATGGTAATAAACTCTACAGAACAGCACCCTACGCCTTTACACTCTACTCTGCACCACATTACTAGCCTCTGTACTCTATGCTACTCAACTGGACTCTGCACCACTATACTCTATGCCACTACACTGTACTCTGCACCACTCTATGCCGTGCTACTCCATTCTGTTATATGCGCCATTCTACTCTTTGCCACTTCACTCTGCGCCACTGCACTCTACAGCACTCTACTCTAGACCACTCTACTGTCACTGCACTTTACGCCACTGAACTCAACACCACTCTACTCTGCACCACTCTTCTCTACACCACTGCATTGTACCCTACTTTACTCTGTACCACTCTACTCTACACCACTGCACACTATGCCACTCTACCCTGCACCGTTCTACAGCACTGCACTCTACTCCACACCACTCTGCTCTGTTCCAATGCACCCTGTTCTACTCTGCACCACTGCACTCTATGCCAGTCTACTCTGCAATACTGTATGCCACTGCACTCTATGCCACTCTACTCTGCACCACTGCACTCTATGCCAGTCTACTCTGCAACACTGTATGCCACTGCACTCTATGCCACTCTACTCTGCTCCACTTTGCTCTACGTGCCTGCGCTCTACAACACTGCACTCTACTCTACACCACTTTATCCAACTGTATTATGTACCGCTTTACACCACTACACTCTATGCCTCTTTTATCTACTCTGTACCATTGCACTGTAAGTTACTCTGCAACACTCTACTCTGTGCCACTCTACCCTGCACTTCCCTACGCCACTGCACTCTGCTGTGCATCACTGCACTCTCCACCACTCTACTCTGTACCACTGCACTCTGTGCTACCCGACTCCGCACCGCTCCACTCTGCCACTTCACTCTGTGCACTCTAAGCCACTCTATGCCTCTCCAAACCATGACACTCCACTCTACGCTGCTGTACACCATAGCTAAAAAAAACATTGCCAAAGCCAATTGCTCTCACTTAGGGGATAACTGTTGGCTTTGCCAATGCTTGGTTTTTATTGTGGCAGGTAGGGCTTTGCCACGAAAGAGGTCTATGTGAGGCACTGACAGTAGAGAAAAGGGGGCAATGAGAAGTGGAGAATATATATAATGTAAAAGTGAGACAGTAGGAAGGGCAGAGTCCTGTACCCCCTCATGGCCCCAGTAGAGTGGCCACTGTGCAAACAGTTTAATAAACTTCTTCACCCTCCTCAACCCCATCAGCCCTCCTCCCACATGTCAGTTTGACAGTGACCCTTTGGTAAATATGCATTTTTCGGGGTGCATGTCTCGGTGTTAGAGTTTGCAGACCTCTGCACTGATCCCAATAGTCAGGTCCACTCGTATTTTGTGGCAGAAGAGTACCAAATTATACGGCAGGGTTGAGTAAATTATGTGACAAGAACAGCCCAATTATGCAGCATAGTGCAGCTCATTTTGTAATAGCATTACTTCATTATGTCATCATTTTAAAACTTGGTTACCATGTTTGGGCATCGTTTGCACCCTATTAATGCCAGTTTGTTGGACCTGGCAGCTTTTTGACGTGTCCCCCCTGTCTTTTTGCCTTCGGAGCTTCTGTTTTTATGGTATACTAGACTTTGTTTCTGCTGGTTTATTGTCTCTACGCACTTTAACACTGCTAATCAGTGCTAAAATGCTAGTGCTCCCTATGTAAATTGTACTGGTGATTGGTTTATCCCTGATTGGCATATCTGATCTACTGGTAAGTCCCTAGTAAAGTGCACCAGAGGTGCCAAGGGCCTGTAAATCAAATGCTACTAGTGGACCTGCAGTACTGGTTGTGCCACACACGAGTAGCCCTGTGAACATGTCTCAGACCTGCCACGGCATTGTCTTTGTGTGCAGTTTTAAACTGCCAAATGAACCTGGCAAGTGTACCCACTTGTCAGGCCCAAACCTTCCCTTTTACTACACGTAAGGCACCCCTAAGGTAGGCCCTAAGCAGCCCCAAGGGCAAAGTGCAGTGAATTTTAAAGGTGGGACATGTCCTGAGGTGTTTTACATGTCCTAACAATGAAATACTGCCAAATTCTGTTTTCACTGTTGCAATGCCTATCTCTCTCATAGGTTATCATGGGGGCTTCCTTTAATTATCCTTGAAGTGCAGTTTCCCCTTGATAGCAGATAGAGATGTGGAGTTTGGGGTCTCTGAACTCACAATTTTTAAAAATACATCTTTTGGTAAAGTTGTTTTTTAAATTGTTTGAAAATGCCACTTTTAGAAAGTGGGCATTTTCTTGCTTAAACCATTCTGTGCCTCTGCCTGTTTGTGTATTCTACGTCTGGTTCAGACTGACAGTTTGGCTGTTGTGAATTCCCTCTAGACAGTGACACAAAGAGAGCTGGTGTGTAGCCTGCATATTCTAGTGAGCCATCTCGGCTAGAGTGGAGGGAGGAGTCGTCATTTACACCTGAAAGGGCTGTGCCTGCCCTCACACAATGCAGTCTCTGACCCCCTTGAGTGTGTCTGGGGCCAGGCCTGGGCATGGCAGGATCTTGTGAACAACAGAGACTTTCCTTTGAAGTATGCTTACTTTAAAGGCAGAAAGTGGTGTAAGTAGTGGACCCAAAACCCCAGACTTTTAGAATCTTTCTGGATCAATCATGGCTGACTACCCAAAGGCAAGTCCAGGCGCCGGATCCTGCTGTAATCATTCAGAGTCTTAAGCCCGTTTCTGAACTCCATGAGTGAGGATGCTGCTCTGAGGTGTGACTTGCGGCACAGTAGCAGAAGGAGTGCCCTCCACTGTGGCTTCAACAGATGCGGGGAGTGTGGGCGAGGGAGGCAGAGCGCAGGTGTCCTGAGGGTTGAAGTTGAAGCAGTAATTGATGCAAGCTGGCCCTAGGTCGTGGAGGGCCTTACAGGCTATGTCAATATCTGGTAGTTTGGCATCCTTTCTAGATGGTGATCCAGCGGAGGCTCCTGAGGTGGTGGGTAATGTGGGTCTGTCTGGGGAGGTTGAGGATGAGCCTGGCAGAAGAGATCTGTATCATCTGGAGTCTCTTCAGGTTTGGGTAGTGGTTCCTGCATAGAGCTTGTTGCTGTAGTTGAGCTGGGTGGTGACTAGGGCTTGAGTTTTATATGAGACCCAGTGCATGGTCCACCATGCCAGCCAACGCCGGGCTCCCCAGTCAATGAAGGAGGACCATCCCATTCAGACCTCAGTCACTGCAGAGACTAGGTTACGCCACTTGGACACTCCCAATTCCAAACCGGAGAGGCTTTCTCTTTCCAGGCCCCTAAAACTGTGGAACAGTCCTCAAGCAGCACCTGAGCAGAAGAGGTCGAAGCCCTTTCTCTATATCCTACTGCTTCTGGTTCACCCTCTTTCTGCTTACTGCTCCGATCTGCAGCCCCTCCACTCTCCACACTACGCTGGTCTATTCCCTAACGTTTGGTACATGCCTGCCCTCCCCCTCGCTTAAGTTTCATTGTAAAGCCATGTTTATTACAGCACGCTGCTGCTTTGCAACGAGGCTCACACTGTACAGACCCTTTACATGCATGCATAGCTATATGCATAGATGGCTGGATGCAAACACAGATACATACATACTGCAGACCCTTTACATGCATGTATAGCTATATGCATTGATGGCTGGATGCAAACACATACATACATACTACTGTCCCTTTACATGCATGTATAGATAGATGGCTAGATGGAAACACAGATACATACATACTACAGACTCTTTACATGTATGGATAGATGGCTAGATGCAAACACAGATTATATATACTAAAGACCCTTTACATGCATGTATAGGTAGATGGCTAGCTGGAAACACAGATAACACACATACTACAGACCCTTTCACTTTCAGGTGCTGTCAGAAAATCTGATAACTGTCTCTCTAACAAGTAGAAGGAAAACGCTTCAAAGCTAAACGTAACATAACACATTCTTTCATAAATGCTGTGAACCTTGAGTTACAAACCCTTTAGTTGACCTCACAGATGCGTACTTTCGCGCCTAGTCTCAGCGCCTCAACAAATAACTTGTCTGCTTGTATAACAAGCATTTGCAATGCATTGGGTCTCGCTTTTGCTTGAGTTAGAGCTATTAGCATTGTAAACATCTAACCGGACTTTTCTTGCCACATAAACTGAAAATGAAAAGTAAAACAGTTTCACGTACGTGAGCCGACGGCGGCCATGAGCACGAAGTAGACACACAAAAGGAAACAGAAGTTCACTCGCAGTTAAACGTATTGGCAAAAGTGTAATTATCCATGTTACCGGCAAAAGTGCAATTATCCATGTAATAGGGTCGGTGTCATGCAAAGCACTCGATTACTACCCATTGAGATTGCGCTGCCTACGAAATAAAGAGAAAAAGTAGTCCAAAAACCATACGGAAAACATGGTGGCTCGTATGTTTTCAGTAGTTTACCAGCACGCTCGAGAAGCGCTAAACACTGGAAAAGGCATGACGTGTGCCTGCCTTTCACTAATGAAATCAAGCCAATTTTAAAAGGCAAGCCTACGAACCAACCAAACTGATGGGCAGGACATGGGCGCGGTTAAAAGCCCACAGAGAGATTACAACAGGGGTCAGAACGCATTGCGAGCTCAACCCTAAAAACCTAGATCTTTGTTGGGCATATTTTGCTTAATTACTCGAAGCTTTGTCGTCACTTTTAAAAACTGACACATTTGATTATGTTTGTAGCTGGTACGATGGCTCAGTCAGTTAAACGCTTGTTGCTGACATCTGGTGTGAGCTGCAGGTCACACGTTGGTGAGCGCTGTTGAGCATTTCATTTTTCTGAGTTTGATAAATAATTTGCTGTGAAATTATTTAACACTAATATAGCTCTGAAATGGAAATAAAAACGGTGGCCTTGGGTTAAAATATTTCTATGTGCAGTAAATTAATTCTAAGTGGTGTCTGAATCGTGAAAGTGTATTTTTACCTTTACAGGTGTTATGTTAAGAATGTATTGAAGTATATTTCAGCATTTTAAAAGGAAACAGACCTCGTTAAGGCATTATCAAATGCCTGCAGGGAAATCAGAAATTCCAAACTTCATAATGTTTCCATTCTATGTCTAAAATAACGCATTAGCCTGATTAAAAGATGAGGCGTCGTTTGTCTGAGTTTAAGTGCAAGCAGTGGCTGTTTCAGTCTCTGGCTGTCACTTGGTGTGATCGCTGTTATCATGATAATGACCGGAGGGGGCAGGTTTGAGCTGATGCAAAGTGTCTTTGAGTTCACACCTCGACGCCTGCAGCTGAGTGAGGACACCTGGATGTCACATCACATCCCTGAGTGACCCTGAACCTCTTGAGAGGGGCCTCCCTGCAGGCTCTGGGGGGCACCTCGATTGGTGGGAGGCGCCACACAGATGTGAAGAACACAAGGCGCTGCACCCCACCACACACGGGATGATCTGGTAGGCGCTGTCTACCTCTGCCCCCATCCCTCCTGGTAGACCAGGCCTCAGACACGTCCCTCCACTGGCTCTGCAGGACACGGAGGCAGCTGGTGTTTGCTGCACCTCCTTTCATCTTCTCTGGTTTTCCATCCCTGGTTTATGTCCTCCCTTTCATCTTCTCTGGTTTCCTTCCTTGGTTTATGTCCTCCCTTTGATCTTCTCTGGTGTCCTTCCCTAGTTTATGTCCTCCCTTTGATCTTCTCTGGTTTCCATCCCTGGTTTATGTCCTCCTTTTGATCTCTGGGGCCAGTGTGGCTTGATCAAGGGGTGGGTTGTGGCAGTCACTACACCTGCTCCACGTCCTCAGCCCACACGGGGCAGCTTTCCAGGGACCCCTACTCCTTTTCAGGTTTGTGTGAATATTTGCATTAATCTAGCAGTGTTAATCCACGTAGGAAGAGCCCTGCCTGGCACTGGAGGAGGTCACTTCATCCACGGGGTGTCCGTGTACTCGAGGGGGCCTGGTCTCCTGCCCCGCTCCGGGGTGTGTACCTGGTAATAGATTCCTCCTGCCCTGACCTCCCCCGCAGAGTCTGATCCATGCTACCAACCCCATGTCTACTAGGACCCGCCCGTTCCTTGGTGGCACCCTTAAAATGCGCCTTTCTACCTCTGAGGGATGCTCACTGGCACCGGTGACCTCTGTGACAACAGTGCCCTCTCTCTACTTGTGCCAACTATAGATACCCCGCCAGGAATCAGAAAGACTCACAGCAAACCTGGTCTCATCTAGAACTGATCCTGTGAGCTCCCTCCTTCACTCCCTCTAATAATGAGAATTGTAGTGTACAGGCTACATCGCTGCACTGATCCCGTGAGCTCCTTCCTTCACTCCCTCTAATAATGAGAGTTCTAGGGTACAGGGTAGATCGCTGCACCGGTCCCTTGAGCTCCTTCCTTCACACCTTCTAATAATGAGAGTTCTATGGTACAGGATACAACACTGCACTGATCCCGTCAGCTCCTCCCTTCGCGCCTACTAATAATGAGCGTTTTAGGTACAGAATACATAACTGCCCCGATCCCGTGAGCGCCTTCCATCACTCCTTCTAAGAATGAGGGTTCTAGGGTACACAATAGATTGCTGCACTGGTCCTGTGAGCTCCTTTCTTCACACCTTCTAAGAATGAGGATTCTAGGGTACACAATAGATTGCTGCACTGTTCCTGTGAGCTCCTTCCTTCGCATCTTCTAATAATGAGAGTTTTGGGGTACAGGATACATCACTGCACTGTACTGGAGACCTCAGATAGGGCCTTTGTGGAGAATCATCCTTATTTTTTTTTTTTTGGGACACACTCATTGCTGGGAAGTGCCTGATGAAATAGGTAAAACAAAACTCAACACTGTGAGGAAAGGGTGACGAAAGGTTGGGCAAGAGCTCTCAGATGTCCCATTACAGATAGTTAGGATTGTTTGCCAGCTCTGGAATGGACACAGCGTTGCCCAGGACTGCTCCTCAGACTGTGAGATGTGGACTGTTAGACCTGACAGCCTTAGGGTGGTCACCCCTAACTTTTTGCCTGCCTCCCTCCACTTTTTGGAAACTGTTTTTGTTGGTTTTAGGACTCTGCACACTTTACCACTGCTAACCAGTGCTAAAGTGCATATGCTCTCTCCCTTAAAACATGGTAACATTGGATCATACCCAATTGGCTTGTTTAACCTACTTGTAAGTCCCCAGTAGAGTGCACGGCATATGCTCAGGGCCTGTAGATTAAAGGCTACTTGTGGGCCTGCTGCACTGATTGTGCCACCCACATAAGTAGCCCCTTAACCATGCCTCAGGCCTGCCATTGCAAGGCCTGTGTGTGCAGTTACACTGCCACTTTGACTTGGCATTTAACAGTACTTGCCAAGCCTTAAACTCTCCTTTTTCTACACGTCATCCCTAAGGTAGGTCCTAGGTAACCCATAGGGCAGGGTCCTATGTAGGTAAAGGCAGGACATGTACCTGTGTGGTTTATATGTCCTGGTAGTGTAAAACTCCTAAATTAGGTTTTACACTGCTGTGAGGCCTGCTCCTTTCATGGGCTAACATAAGGGCTACCCTAATATATTGTTTGAGTGATAGATTCTGATCTGAAAGGAGTAACAAGGTCATATTTAGTATGGCCAGAATGGTCATAGAAAATCCTGCTGACTGGTGAAGTTGGATTTTATATTACTATTTTAGAAATGCCACTTTTAGAAAGTGAGCAGTTCTCCGCACTTTAATCTTTCTGCGCCTTACAATCCACATCTGGCTGGGTTAGTTGACAGCTCCCTTGTGCATTTTACTCAGACAACCCCAAACACAGGATGCTCAGTCACACCTCCACACACCGGCATACTGAATGGGTGTTTCTGGGGTGGGAGGATGGAGGGCTTGAAACTTACATGTCAAAGGACAGTGGCTTGCCCTCACTCAATGGACTGCCTCACCCCCTACTGGGACCCCGGCAGACAAGATGGAACTGAAAGAGGACCTTGTCCACTTCTAAGCCACTCTTTGAAGTCCCCCCCCCCCCCCACTTCAAAGGCACATTTGGGTATTTTAACAGGTCCTCTGACCCTACCAACTCAGACACTTCCTGGGAAAGAAACTCTGCATCAGAACCTGCAACCTGCCAAGAGAAGCTGCCTGGCTGCCCAAATGACTCACCTGACTGCTTTGCTGTAAAGGACTGCTGCCTTGCTGTTAGTGCTGCCTTGCTGCCCTCTGGCTCTGCTGCGAAGCGCTCTCCAAGGGCTTAGATAGAGCTTGCCTCCTGTTCCTTGAAGTCTCAGGGCCAAAAAGACTTCATCTCTGCTAAGAACTCCTTGTGAGGCGAAAATCGACGCACAGCCTGCACAGCGGTGAGAAAATCACTGAATGGCGAACCAGAATGACGCAGCCCAGCTCCCCGAGTGGAGATAGATGCAACGCTAGTATTGCGACCGGAACTTCAACGCACACCCACTGGATCAACACATTGCTGAGCCGGAATGATGCAGCCCGACTTCCTGGGAGGAAGAATTGATGCAGCACCTGCCGTGCCACAGAAATTTCCATGCATTGACCACCGGATCGATGCAGCTCCTGTGACCTCATCCTGCACACCCAGGATTTCTCCGCATCGTCCCCGGGGCGTCCAAATACCCTGCAACCCAAAGAGGATTCAAGCCAGCGTGCCGGAAATCGACGCAAAGCTCTTGCCGCTTGGAAAAACATTGACGTAACGTCGGTGTGCACCCGGAGAAACCAATGCACACCTCCCCGTTTTCCACGCATCTCCTCCTCTGTGGTCCCTTGTGAATAATTTAGACGCAAACCAGATATTTTGTGCTTGCAAGAGACACTTGTTGCTTTTTAAGAACAAAAGACTCTTTTTATCATTTTCTAAAGTGATATTTCAACGTGTACTTAACAAATCTTGATTGTTTTGACCTGCATTTAATCAGATAGATATTCTAGATTTTTCTAAACCTGTGTGGTGTATTTTTGTGGTGTCTATACTGTGTTACTGCATGATTTAATGCACAAATACTTTACACATTGCCTTCTAAGTTAAGCCTGACTGCTCAGTGCCAAGCTACCAGAGAGTGGGCACAGGATAATTTGGATTGTGTGTGACTTACCTTGACTAGAGAGAGGGTCCTTGCTTGGACGGGGGACAACCTGACTGACAACCAAATACCCTATTTTTAACATGGACCCCTTAGAATGCTTGGGGGGGGGGGGGGGGGGCACGCGGTAAACTTCATGGTAGAGGGTCCCCGGTCCTCATAGTCTTGTTGCACCATTCCTGTGGAGGGCATCATGCACTAGTGCCTTGAAGAGGAGGCGGAGGGACTTCACCACACACCTCCTGTGGTTTTAGAATACGGAACAGGAAATAGTTGTAAGCCCTCTTCTGGAAGCCGACCTAGCGCTGTTCTCCACTTTTGCAATTACTGCTCAGTTTGTGCGGTGCGAGAGACGGATATAATAATTATTTTTTGTTAAGTTTTTCCACAAGGCAATCATGGACATACAAATACCATCAGTAATCTTATAGAGGAATCATAAACATTGGATGAAAGGATGTTGAGAAGTCTACGAGCACACCTGAACTGAAATCATCTATATGTTTGTGAAGGAACTACTATCTGTAGGAAAGTACCCTCTTTTGGCATGGTTACCCCCACTTATTGCCTGCTGTCAGTTTGTTTTGACTGTGTTCACTAGGATCCTGCTAACCAGGACCCCAGTGACTGTGCTCTCTCCCGCTAAATTTGGTAATTCCTGACTTTGTGCACCTCAAAATTGGCATACTGGTGCCCCCATGTAAGTCCCTAGTGAATGGTACCCAGAGCATTGGGGCACCAGGAGTTCCCCATGGGCTGCACTGTAGGAGCACATGCAAAATGTGTCTGCAGGCCTATCATTGCAGCCTGCGTGAAAAGGTGCATGCACCCTTTCACTACAGGAGGTCAATAAGTCACCCCTCCTAGCCCAGAGGGCAGGGTGCAGGCACCTGTGTGTGAGTACACCTCTGTATGAGCAGAAGTGCCCCTACAAACTCCTGCTCCATTTTCCTGGACTTCGTAAGTGGAGGGAAGCTATTTTACCAGCGTACTGGACACAGGTCACTGTGTCCAGCTACATAATGGTAATTCCAAATCTGGGCATGTTTGGAAACAAACATGTAGGAATCATACCCCAATAATGTTGTCAGTATTGGTTGTATGATTCCATGCACTCTAGAGCTCCTTAGAGGACTCCCACCTTTGCTCCTACCAGTTTGCAGGGGTTTTCCTGCTGCTATCCTAGAGACAGGTTTCTGCCCTCCTGCTGCTTGACCAGCTCAAGCCCAGGAAGGCAGAACAAAGGATTTTCATTGGGAGTGGGAGGCAACATCCTCTCCCTTTGAAAATAGGTGTTACATGGCTTGGGAGGGGTAGGCTCCCCAAGCCACCAGTATGCTTTGAAGGGCACATGCGGTGCCCTCCTTGCATAAACCAGGTTTCACCAGTCCAGGGACCCCTGGTTTCTACTCTGGCGCAAAACTGGACAATGGAAAGGGGAGTGGCCACTCCCCAGTCCATCACCACCCCCAGGGTGGTGCCCAGAGCTCCTCTAGGTGGCCCCTTGAGTTTGCTATCTTGAATTGAAGGTTGGCAGAAGCCCCTGTGAGCATTTGAGTGGCCAGGTCAAGCAGGTGACGTTACAGACCCCTCCTGATAGGTGGTCTCCCTGCTAGGTGACCACTCCCCCTTCCTGGGCTATTTAGGGTCTCCATCTTGGGTGGGTCCTCAGATTTGACTTGCAAGATTCCAGCAGGAGTCCTCTGCAATGTTTACTTCATCTTCTTGCCACCGGGACTGCAACTGGACCCTCCAGCAACTGGCAATCTGCTTTGCAACATTGTTTCTTTGGTTCCTTCCAGCAACTGCAACATTTCCCTGGCTGTGCATCCTCTGAGGGCGATAAGTCTTCAGCCTGCACAAGAAGCAAGAAGGAATCTCTCTTGGCGTGAAGGAGTCACTCCCCTGCATCCTCAGGCACCAACTTCAACAACGACCGGCTGCATGGATCCTGCATCACAGGTGGTGGTCTGGAGTCCCCTTGGTCCTCTTTACCAGCTATCCAACTTGGGAGATGGTAAGCCCTTGCCTATCCTTGCAGGACAGTACCTGTGTGCACCGCAACTCTTGCAGCTACCGAGACTTGTTGGCTCTTCTTCCAAGGTTCTTCAGGCTCCGTGTAGACCTGGCCTCCAGCACTCTTCCCTGCAAAACACAGTCTCCTGCCTGCTACTCCAGCGATGTGGGACTCCTCTCTAGGTGTGCTGAGTGGGCCTCAGTGCGACTCCTTTGCCTGCTGCCTGTGAGTTGCCTGTGGGGGCTGCATCCTTGACTTTCTGACTCCTCACTGCTGAGGGTCGCCTGGGACTCACCTCATTGGGCTGAGTGCCCCTGGACCTTCCTGGTCCCCAGCAGCTCTGGATCTCTTCTTCTGCAGCTCTTGCCTTTGCCAAGGCTTGTTGGTGGTTTTTCCACACCACTTACTGACTGCAACTCTTCTTTCGACGGAGGACCTCGACTGCATCACTCATAGAACTCTTCTCCTGCTCCTGTGCTCCATAGCCGACTCGTGACCATCAACCTGGTCTGTATCTCTAGAAGGGTGGGTGGTGGCTCCTTCCCCAACTGGACACTCCAACTGAAACTGGACTTGGTCCCCTTCATTTGCAGGTCCTCTTCTGCCAGGATCTATCTTCCGTTTCTTCCAGTCTTGTTTGGGTCTTGCACTGTTCTTTTACAAAGTTTATCTGTGGGTTTAGAGAAAAACCACGTACTTACCTCTTCTCTCCTGGTCGCTGGGGGGCTCCCGGGATCTTACCTTTTGGGTTTCCCAGTTCCTCCAGCTCTCCTCCACAGATTCCACTTCCTTGGGAGGGGGCCTGCCTTTCGCATTCCATTTAAATAGTATATGGTTTGGTCTCCCCCTAGGGTCTCCATTATTTTTTGTTATTTATTGCTTTTAATTGCTTTCTATGCCCATTCCTGATGACTGTGTATATAATAATAATGTGCCTACTCACCTTGTAGTAGAGTATTGTCTATACAGTATTTTAGTATTTATGTCACTACAATAAAGTACCTTCATTTTTGTAACACTGTGTGATTCTTTCGGTGTGTAAGTGCTGTTTGACTACAGTGGTATTGCATAAGCTTTGCATGTCTCCTAGATAAGTCTTGGCTGCTCATCCACAGCTACCTCTCGAGAGCCCTGGCTGCCTAACCACTGTCTACACCTCCCTGAGAGGGGGTACCTGGACCTGGTATAAGGTGATAACACCATAGGTGCTCACCGCATGCCAGGCCAGATTCCTACACTATCTTTACAAGCCTGCCCGGCCCTTTTAGTCGTTAGCTGCATGGTTGTGTGGCAACCTTTTTATTGTTGAGTAAATACTTGTGAGGATAGAGACTATTCAAAAGTCATTTTAGCATAAATAAACTATAAACTTGGCCCTTTGAAGAAGGCGGGAAGAAAGGTGCAGTGAGCTGGCAGGGAGGTGGCATTGACACTTTCCTGGGCAGAGCTGCTAGTTGCATGAGAGGGAAGGATTACAAAGCTGGAAGGGTGTAGCTGCGCAGCTTCTTGTTCGAGGATATTAGGCAGGTGGACCTCTTCAGGCAGCAGGATGAGGCGAGATGGCCAGGGCCTGCTTACACTGATCCAAGATGGCTCCGGCCACCATACACCACAGTGGGTTGTATGGAGGCCGGCGCCATCCCCGGCCATAAAGCTAATGTTCACGTTTCATGCTGCAGTGCACATGGTAATCCCTCTGTCACAAACTTTGAACCTCCCCATCTGCCAGGGACATGCGCACCAGTGTACACCCCCAAGGTCTGACCCATAGGCCAGCAGAGAGAGGCCCTTGTCGAACCAGGGAGGGCTCCCTGTATTCCACATATCTGGTCAGACTTCTTTATTCAAGCAAGGGGCCGGGACAGCCCTTCATCTTTGGAAGGCAGCTTGTTGCGGGATTATTTCAGGGGCAGTAATGCGTTCTTTGGGAGAGGTCTCTCCAAGGCATGCCCAGGTCAGCCTTTGGGACTTAGATATTAATGAGTCCCGGAGGAGCGGTGGTGTGATCCAAAGGCATTGTTGTCATTTTCAGCGTTCAGGACATTACTTCTTTCTTTGTTTCTTGGGACTTTCTGATTTCAGCCGGGCGGTGCGAGGTGCTTTCCTGCTAACACGAACGTTATTAGTAATTTGTTTAGTCCCATGTAAAATGTTGGCGAGGGAGCGGGGAGAGCTGGGTTATCTCACCTTCTTTAGGATCCAGATCGGCCACCACGACACTTCAAGGACATTCTGCTTGGCAGGTACATGTGTTCTTGTGGTGATTACAGTCAAGGTTTGCTAGTCGGTGGCGGTGTTCAGTGGACTGTCCGTGAGGGGCATCTCCCACTGCGTGAGTGCAGGTGTGTGTCACAGCGGTCTCATGGACCGGTACCTGCTCTAGAGATGTCCCTCTGAAAACCTGCGGCAATGCATGCTCATTGTCAAAGAGGTGGGGGTCTGCTGTCCCTCGCAGGCTTCCACCTCTGCAGTCACATTTCAGTATATCCCACTGTGTGCATCAGTGGTGGCAGGCATCAGTCTCATGGCCCATCACACGCTCCCTGATGTCTCTATCACAAAGGGCCACAGAAGGTAGCTCGTGTGAAGGAGGTGGGGGTCTGCTGTCCCTCGCAGGCTTCCATCTCTGCAGTCACATTTCAGTATATCCCACTGTGTGCATCAGTGGTGGCAGACATCAGTCTCATGGCCCATCACACGCTCCCCAGATGTCTCTCTCACAAAGGGCCGCAGAGCTAGCTCGTGTGAAGGAGGTGGGGGTCTGCTGTCCCTCGCAGGCTTCCACCTCTGCAGTCACATTTCAGTATATCCCACTGTGTGCATCAGTGGTGGCAGACATCAGTCTCATGGCCCATCACACGCTCCCCAGATGTCTCTCTCACAAAGTGCCTCAGAGCTAGCTCGTGTGAAGGAGGTGGGGGTCTGCTGTCCCTCGCAGGCTTCCATCTCTGCAGTCACATTTCAGTATATCCCACTGTGTGCATCAGTGGTGGCAGACATCAGTCTCATGGCCCATCACACGCTCCCCAGATGTCTCTCTCACAAAGGGCCACAGAAGGTAGCTCGTGTGAAGGAGGTGGGGGTCTGCTGTCCCTCGCAGGCTTCCATCTCTGCAGTCACATTTCAGTATATCCCACTGTGTGCATCAGTGGTGGCAGACATCAGTCTCATGGCCCATCACACGCTCCCCAGATGTCCCTCTCACACGCTCCCCAGATGTCCCTCTCACAAAGGGCCACAGAGGTAGCTGGTGTTAAAGAGACTGAGGTCTGCTGTCCCTCGCAGGCTACCTGGGGGATCTTGGCTTGTGGGTACCAGTGAGGCAGGGTTGCCGGTTGCCAGATTCATACATCTAGGGCAGCACTAACACTTGGCTGGTTTCTTTGCAGATGCTGGACAGATGCGATGCGCCCAACCGATGCTGCATCTGGATCCGAACATCTTATCAAGGGGACGTGGTCTTGCTTAGCATGCGTGAAACGCCCGAGAACTTTTTCTGGATCAGTGTTTATGATGATCCGGGGAGTTTCAGTGGGGCATAGATTGCACTTGTGTTGGAGGTAGAGGGCTTGGCTGAACGCCCCAAGGAGGGAGGCTCGACTCCTGCCCCGGCCAGCAGGCAGCCACCCCGGCAGTGGCTTGGCCTCTGCGGTGGAGGTCCCTGAAGCCTGCAGGCTGCCTGGTCATCGGACAGGCTGTAGTGTTAGCATGGAGTGGGCCAGTGTGGGGTTGTGGCCTGGTGCAGTTGCAGAGCACTTGCACACACAGAGGATCACAGAAAGGCAGGCTTAGTGTCCTAGCGACGGATCTATCGTCCCCGGCAGATTGGGGGCCAGATGTAGCAAAGGTTTTTCCCCATTCTGTGTCTATGGGAAAAACTGTTCATACATATGGCCCTAGGTTTCCAATCTGTGGGCACCACGAGGTCGCATCTCACTTTGTGCGCCTGGATCCAGGTGAGCTCTGTTCACGCTGCGGTGCTGGCAGCAGCCTCTTCTGAGACCCCCGCCTCCCGTCAGAGGCTACTGCAGGGCCGCCCCTGATGCTCCCCTCTTTCGGGCTGGTGCCCTCTCTGCTCCCCTGGTCCTTCATAGCACCTGATACTCACCCACTGCGCCTGTTCTCAGAGTTTTTGACTTTTGGCGCTGGTTTTCCCACACGCTCACTCCCTACAAGGGTGTCTCTAGACTCTGTCTCTCTCCATGACAGTCTGTCCCTCTGACTGCTGGGACCCACCATAGAGATGCTGTGCGCGAGTCTCCTCTTGTACAAGGATATTTCTTGTCTTTTAGATGCCATCTTCAGGAGTGGTACAACATTTCACATGCAGTGAATTTTATTCCACTTCGAACCTCTGGATTAGCTTGGCTCCAGTTTGCTTTAATTTCAGGGTTTACAGGAACATTCTGTTCAACAGCAGAGTCATGTTCCCTTCCCTCACTGCTGCAGAAATATTGTGTTTTTTCTGAGGGTCCGGTCTGCTCTAGAGCATAGACTCTTTGCATAGGTTGTTTGACACCGCATTCACTTATGGAATGAAACACTGACCAGGGCTGAACAGACCCTGCAGGTCTTAGGGGCACAGGGAAGTGGAGGGGTGGGTCAACGGGCACAGGTGGATCTCCATTCATAGTGATCATTGGAGTAGTGTTTGGTTGGGGCAGATCTTGCCAACAAATAGCTCTTCACATGGGTATTCTCAGTCTAGGTTGACACATTAAGTAATCTTTCTGGATTTTTTCCTTTTAGTGCATTGTAAGAAGGTAGATTCTTTCTACCATGGTTACCCCATTTTTGACCTGTCAGTGTTTTTTGACTGTGTCAGGGGGATCCTGCTAGCCAGGAACCCAGTGCTTATGGTTTGTGCCCTGCATGTCAGTCTGTTTCACTGTTTTTGTCAGTATGCTTGACTGTGTCACTGGAGTCCTGCTAACCTTATGCTCTCTCTGGTAACCCAGTATTTCACTCCAAATTGGCATACTGGACCCCTCTTATAAGTCCCTAGTATATGGTACCTGGGTACTCAGGGCATTGTGGTTCCAGGTGATTCTTATGGTCTACAGCATTTTCTTTGCCACCCATAAGGAGACCATGCAAAGGCTTCTTCAGGACTGCCATTGCAGCCTGAGTGAAATAGTGTAAGCACTATTTCACAGCCATTTGCACTGCACCAGGTCACTTATAAGTCAGCTATATATCAAACCTTCAGACCCTAAAGGCTTGGTGCAAAGTACTTGCGTGTGAAGGCACCCCTGCACTAGCAGAGGTGCCCCATGTTGTCCAGGACCATTTTCCTGGACCTCGTGAGTGTGGGAAAGCCATTTTAAGTGTGCACTGTACATAGGTCAATACCTATGCACAGCTTCACAATGGTAACTCCGAATATGGCCATGTAAGGTGTCTATAAACCGGGAATTGTACCCCAATACTGATTCCAGTATTGGTTGCACAACTCTATGCACTCTGGAGGCTCCACAGTGGACCCCCAGTACTGCCATACCAGCCTTCTGAGGTTTCCACTGCAGCCCCAGCTGCTGCCACCTCACAGACAGGTTTCTGCCCCCCTGGCACTTGAGCAGCTCAATCCCAGGAAGGCAGAACAACACATTTCCTTTAGGGGAGTGGTGTTACACCCTTTCCCTTTGGAAATAGGTGTTACAGGCATGGTAGGTGTATCCTGTCAGAGCCTCTGTAAATGCTTTGAAGGGCACAGATGGTGTCCTCCTTGCATAATCCAGTCTACACCGGTTCAGGGACCCCCAATCCCTGCTGTGGCATTCATCCATCCAGCGTGGGGCATCATCTGCACCAATGAGGAACCCACATCTGTCTTCTTCGGTGCAGTACTGACTTTGTCTTCTCGCCGGTGGTTCCACTTTTGCACCTTCATCCGGGTTAGCAGGGGCTCCTGTTCTCCCTGGACTCTTCAGTGCTTCTTGGACTTGGTCCCCTTCTTCCCCAGGTCTTCAGGTCCAGGAATCTATTGTTGGTGTTTTGCAGTCTCTTCTGGTTCTTGCGTTATCTTCTATCACGACTTCTAGTGTGTTGTGGAAACTTGCTGTGTTTTACTCCTGCTTTCCTGGGCTCTGGGGTGGGTCCTATTACTTACCTCTGGTGTTTTCTTACACTCTCAGCGCCCCTCTACACACTACACTTGCCTAGGTGGGAAACCGACTTTTGCATTCCACTATTTTAGTATATGGTGTGTGTTCCCCCTAGGCTCATTGCAACCTATTGTGATTTTCACTGTTTTCCCACTGTGTACTTACCTGTTTCTGGTTGCTAGTTTATATATTGTGTAATTTACTTATCTTCTAAGGGAGTATAGTCTCCAAAGTATTTTTGGCATTGTGTCACTAAAATAAAGTACCTTTATTTTTGGTAACACTGAGTATTGTCTTTCATGTGTGTTAGTACTGTGTGACTACAGTGGTATTGCAAGAGCTTTGCATGTCTCCTAGTTCAGTCTTGGCTGCTCTGCCTACAGCTACCTCTAGACAGCCTGGCTTCTGGACACTGACTACATTTCACTAATAAGAGATACCTGGACCTGGTATAAAGTGTAAATACCTTTGGTAACCACTACAAACCAGGCCAGCCTCCTACATTCATTTTCTGCTTCTGTTGGACAGGCATAATTTAGTGGTCAGTAATTTTGGCCAGTGGACGCTTGAACCCACCGAAGGGCCAGGAAACTCCGCATTGGCGCTGGTGCTCATCTGGTCAGGGTGGGAGGGCATCTTGTTACATGTGTCAGACGGCAAGGTTGTCCTTTCCTCAACACCAGCCTCTCCTCTCACAGTGTCCCTTTTTAGTAGGAGTACGGGACAGTGTTCGAAGAGACAAAGCACAGGCCTCGGATGAAAAATATAGATTAGAACATTGTAATATTGAGAGCTCCATTGAAGACAGTGGAGTGCTTCAGGCTTCTAATGGCTGATAAAAGCCCAGAGCTCCAACATTCTGATGTTTCTTATTTCCAGCAACAGCTGTGAACAAAGGCCTCATGGAGCCTGAGGTGATTTATGTGGCATACTGTGGAGTATTTCTGTATATTATATCTAATGGTAATTTAATGCCCTGACATCTGCCCTACCCTTCAGCCTCAACTAACATAGCTCCTCAAGGCCACACTAGGCCACCATGGCTTGCTTCCATCACATTCCTGCCAACAGATCCTCTTTAGCACACACCTCATGAACATGTTGACGAACTCTTAGGATGGGTTGGTACTTGTACAAACAGCAGTCCATGGGAGGGGTTGCTGCCTTCGACCAGCATTTCATATATTTAATAGAGGACTCTGCCACAGTGTAAATGCTGTTTACGGAACCATCTATGGATTTCTGTTTCCTAATGCAAGGGTTCCCCTCACACACTTCTCCTCAGCCACACTTCCTGTTTCCTAAAGCAAGGGTTCCCCTCACACACCTCTCCTCAGCCGCACTTCCTGTTTCCTAATGCAAAGGTTCCCCTCACACACTTCTCCTCAGCCACACTTCCTGTTTCCTAATGCAAAGGTTCCCCTCACACACTTCTCCTCAGCCACACTTCCTGTTTCCTAATGCCAAAGTTCCCCTCACACACTTCTCCTCAGCCACACTTCCTGTTTCCTAATGCCAAAGTTCCCCTCACACACCTCTCCTCAGCCACACTTCCTGTTTCCTAATGCCAAAGTTCCCCTCACACACTTCTCCTCAGCCACACTTCCTGTTTCCTAATGCCAAAGTTCCCCTCACACACTTCTCCTCAGGCACGCTTCCTGTTTCCTAATGCAAGGGTTCACCTCACACACTTCTCCTCAGGCATGCTTCCTGTTTCCTAATGCAACGGTTCCCTTCACACTCCTCTCCTCAGCCACTCTTCCTGTTTCCTAATGCAACGGTTCCCCTCTCACTCCTCTCCTCAGCGGCACTTCCTGTTCCCTAATGCAAAGGTTCCCCTCACACACCTCTCCTCAGCCGTACTTCCTGTTTCCTAATGCAAGGGTTCCCCTCACACACCTCTTCTCAGGCACGCTTCCTGTTTCCTAATGCAAGGGTTCCCCTCACACACTTCTCCTCAGGCACGCTTCCTGTTTCCTAATGCAACGGTTCCCCTCACACACTTCTCCTCAGGCATGCTTCCTGTTTCCTAATGCAACGGTTCCCCTCACACACTTCTGCTCAGCCACACTTCCTGTTTCCTAATGCAAGGGTTCCCCTCACACACTTCTCAGGCACGCTTCCTGTTTCCTAATGCAAGGGTTCCCCTCACACACTTCTCCTCAGCCTCACTTCCTGTTTCCTAATGCAAGGGTTCTCTTCACACACCTCTCCTCAGCCACACTTCCCGTGTCCTAATGCAAGGGTTCCCCTCACACACTTCTCCTCAGCCACACTTCCTGTTTCCTAATGCAAGGGTTCCCCTCACACACTTCTCCTCAGGCATGCTTCCTGTTTCCTAATGCAAGGGTTCCCCTCACCTCTCCTCAGCCACACTTCCTGTTTCCTAATGCAAGGGTTCCCCTCACACACTTCTCCTCAGGCATGCTTCCTGTTTCCTAATGCAAGGGTTCCCCTCACCTCTCCTCAGCCACGCTTCTTGTTTCCTAATGCAAGGGTTCCCCTCACACACTTCTCAGGCACGCTTCCTGTTTCCTAATGCAAGGGTTCCCCTCACACACTTCTCCTCAGGCACGCTTCCTGTTTCCTAATGCAAGGGTTCCCCTCACACACTTCTCCTCAGCCTCACTTCCTGTTTCCTAATGCAAGGGTTCTCTTCACACACCTCTCCTCAGCCACGCTTCCTGTTTCCTAATGCAAGGGTTCCCCTCACACACTTCTCCTCAGGCATGCTTCCTGTTTCCTAATGCAAGGGTTCCCCTCACACACTTCTGCTCAGCCACGCTTCTTGTTTCCTAAAGCAAGGGTTCCCCTCACACACCTCTCCTCAGCAACACTTGCTGTTTCCTAATGCAAGGGTTTCCCTCACACACCTCTCCTCAGCCACTCTTCTTGTTTCCTAATGCAAGGGTTCCCCTCACACACTTCTCCTCAGCCACACTTCCTGTGTCCTAATGCAAGGGTTCCCCTCACACACTTCTCCTTAGCCACACTTCCTGTTTCCTAAAGCAAGGGTTCCCCTCACACACCTCTCCTCAGCCACACTTCCTGTTTCCTAATGCAAGGGTTCCTCTCACACACTTCTCCTCAGCCACGCTTCCTGTTTCCTAATCCAAAGGTTCCCCTCGCACACTTCTCCTCAGCCACACTAATGCAAGTTTTCCCCTCACACACTTCTCGTCAGCCACACTTCCTGTTTCCTAATGCAAGGGTTCCCCTCACACTCCTCTCCTCAGCCACACTTCTTGTGTCCTACGCCTTAGTCTGGTGCTAGTGTGGTGTGAAGAGTCTCGTATACCCAGCATGGGTAGTGTACTTCTACCGACAGAGACTGAATCTTGGTGTGACCTCAGGCCTGGTCTGGAAGGATACCTCCCTCACCTGCTTGTTTCTTTGGTACCCGGGATGTTCTGTGCAGCGAGTACCGTGTCTCACGGCTTATGCTGGTGCTAGCGTGGTATGAGGGACTCGTATATCCAGCATGGGTAGTGCACGTCTACCGACAGAGACTGAATCTTGGTGTGACCTCAGGCCTGGTCTGGAAGGATACCTCCCTCACCTGCTTGTTTCTTTGGTACCCGGGATGTTCTGTGCAGCGAGTACCGTGTCTCACGGCTTATGCTGGTGCTAGCGTGGTGTGAGGGACTCGTACACCCTGAGTGGGTGTGTAGGTGGTAACATTGGATAGATTCAATCATTTAGTGTAAAAGCATGAACAGTAAAAACCACAACAATATAAAACATGGCTTGCCGGAAATATCGAAGCTAAAAGGAATATTAATCACAGCCAGATATTAACAGTACAACCTAAATATTGCATGTCAGAATCACTGACTGCTTTCCTAACACTTTCAGATTGGCTGTGGCCATTCTAAAAAACTGAACCTGGCACCCAATGTATTTATTTGAGTTTCCACCAAAGCAGTGTATGGTGACATCTCATGCAGTTTTATGCCTGACTCCTTTAGAATAGGGAGTGAAATTATTCTCTGAAGGTTATGCAAATCTGCACATGAGCATATTGAGCGGTCCAGTGATTCTTCAGCTGTCTTGCAGCAGGGACATAATCTGTTCTTTTTTTAATCAACATTTGTCCAAGCACCCTCAAACTGAAGAATTAAAATATAAAATTATGTTAGATTTTTAAATTATTTTTTCATTTTGAGGCCAGCTTTGAATCAAGATGAGACTGTCTCCTGACAGAACAAGCATGTTGGGCATAATTGGAGGGCTTATATGACAAATCTAGAAGCAACTCTTTGGAAAAGGAAAGTTGCTTACTTTCAGAGGGTGACAAGTTGGAAACAGTCTGTAGGTTCTAATGTTGCTCCTCTGTGAAGATTCCCCAGGAAAGATTCCTGTTGAAATGCCTGCTGGACCCCACTCTAGTGCAGCTCCATATGAAGTTAACACTTTGAATGGCACCTACAATGCCAAAGAAGATAGGCCCAACTCAAGGCGTAAGCGGCACTGAAGAGGTGAGATCCTGCAAATTAACCAAAGAACTAGTTGATTGCATGGATACAGCATAAGAAGTTTTCAGAGTTAACACAGCGGAAGCATACAGTAAGGTGGGGAGTAAGTGACCCTTTAGAACATTGATAACAGGGCGACTGCATGCCCTTCATGTTGAACAGAGAAGCATCAAAAGGGTTAACTGTGTCCTCACTCCTAGAAACCAGCTTCTCAAAAGGGAAATTCCAATCCAAATTTGATTTATAGTTATGCCCAACTTCGGGTAACTACAAACATTTGATTGTTCTGAATCAATTGATCAAGACAAGGCGGTATTCAGGCAGTTTATTGCTACGATCGTAGATGGTGATGCATCTATGTTCAATCTATTAGGATGCAAGAACAAAACAAGCTTATCCAGTTGGCCCAGTAAATCTGTCTGCAAAAGGTAAAGTAATCAAGTCATCCGCATAGGCTAGATTACTCCTCCGGCTTCATCAATTTAGGCCATAAGCCATCAGCGTGATCCAAGTATCCTGGTAAACCTGCCAGGTATAAAGAAAACAACAGCCCTGCCAAAATGGAGCCCTTTTCAAGCAGTGTATATTTGGGGGGAATCCCTTGTAATATGTGAGCCTGACTTGTTTCCCAGGGTGTGATTCATTTAGGAGATGCATCAAATTGCTATCAATTCCCCAAGAATGTAGTTTATCAAATGTCTTATTGCCGGTATTTGTCAGAGAACATGTGGCCAACAAATGTAAGGTCTGGATATTATCAAGAGTAAAGTAGATCACCAGGAAACCAGTTTAGAAACACTTTAATATTCTTACATCCTGAACACACTGAGACAAATTTGTCCAGCACGAATTTGGCAATAAATGTGCCCTCTTCATCTAATAATGCTATAGAACAGTAGTTTGTGGGCTCTGACACCAAGCCACTTTATGGAGCGATGGTAAATGAGAGCCTTTCCAGGATGGTGGAATAATTCCCTAATTATAAATCTTGGTAAGAAGTAAACTCACAGTTGGGCTCCCCAGTGTTGGACTTCCCCCTAGTACAGCAGGCGGTGGGCATGTGAGGAAAGGCTGTCCTGGACTAATGACAACATAACACATTTGGGAACAAGGCTGTAAATAATTTGCCGTCTGTGAGGAGTGAAGTCGCCACTTTGACCGGCGCTGTAGAACTGGGATTTAGTGGACCCCCAAGTCCCAAACTCTATATGAGAGGAGCAAGAATCCTGGTACCTGTTTGTACACATCCTACCAAAAGCCAGAAACGGCGAGCAGTTCTAGACTCAATGCTTTCTTCATTTTTGCAGCAATTACATTCTCAGACTTTATTGGAAGCTAGTTCAAGTTCTCTTATCAAAGCTTTGCTGCAGGGAGTAGGTGAGCTGTGAGTCTGATGTGCACACATGCCTGCCTCACACTGTGGTCTGTGGACGGGAATGGAGCGAAAGTTCTGCTGGATCTCAGGTGCAAATGAATGATGTTCAGTACTTGACAGGCATGAGACCGGTTTGTGAGTTCATGATCCATTCAGAGCCCAGGATCCCACCCTTTGACAATCCTTATTTTTTCGAATGATGTCAACAGCATGCAATTTTGGGGACGACGACTCTTTTCCCTCATCAGAATTTGACTCTGAACAAGAGAGAGAAAGGCAGAAGAGGGAGAAGGAAAGCGGAATAATACAGGAAAACAGTGCCAAAAGGAGGAAGCAGAGATACAAAGCTGGAAGAGTGGAATACAGAGACAAGAATTGTAAGGCAATGGAAAAAAGAAGAGGAATGCGTTGGACAAAGAGTAGGAAGCCTTACTATTCATGAGATAAAGAGAAAAAAGTGTAGGGCGGTTAAACGAATGATTTGAAATCAAGAATAAGAAGCCCTGGTCTTCATGAGATACAGACATGAAGACTATAGTGGTGAAAAAGTGAGGCATGAGGTGGAACCAATACCAGGCAGCCTTGGTATTCATGACATAAAGAGACAAGTGTATGATGGAAGAAAGAAGCATGAGATGGGCTCAAGAAACAGCACGCTTGGTATGCATAAGCAGTGTGGGCGGTGGAAGAAAGAGGCATGAGGTCGAGTCAAGAGCAAGCAGTGTTGGTATTGAGAAGATAATGTGATGGGAAGTGTAGGGTGGTGGATTAAAGAGGCATGAAATGGTGTTAAAAGCAAGACGCCTTGGCATTCATGAGATAGAGACAGGAAGTGTAGGGCAGTGGAAGAAAGAGGCATGAGGAGGTGTCAAGAGCAAGCAGTTTTGGTATTCATGAGATAAAGAGACAGGAAATGTAGGGTGGTGGAAGAGGCATGAGATGGAATCAAGATTAAGTAACCTTGGTATTCGGCAACCTTAGCATTCAGCAGATGTTAGCTATGAAAAACCTTGTATTAATATACATTTTGTTTCTCCAAATTAAGCCCTGCGATTAGGCATTGGTGTCGATTAACTCCCAGTGATGCTGAAAGGGGTCATACACCCCCTTATCTGTTTGATAGACCCGGTGTGTGCCTGGCACGGAGTCAGTGACTTGGGCACAACTGCACTTCAGAGGTCAGACCCTGCACAGGGGGGCTCCAGGAGGGGGGGGGGCAGATGACGCTATGACACGGAGAGCATAAGAGCACAGACCCATGGGATAGTGATAATTAGGGCTGTACATTGGGAGTTGATTTGGTCAGCCAGGGGTGGGCACGGTGCCAGGCGTCAGGGGTGTTTTAAGATGCATCTGGGTCACTAGAGCTGGTTGTCTGGTTCTTCATGAATAATACAGGGGAGCAGTGTCACACTGTCCTGTAGAAGGGGGTGCAGAGGGTCATGTCGCGGGCTGGCCCTTCATTGAGGTGAAGTCAGTCACTAATGTGTTCTACAGAATAAACCGGGGGGCGGGAGTGTGGGCAGCGTTTGTGAGTGACCCCTGGCACTGAGGTAATTCCCTAACACCACACCCTGGGTGACCTTTCATTCCCAGTGTAACAGCCCTCAAAAATATACATTGGCCCAACCCAGGCAGGAAGGAAGGTTCCTGCTCCAATCACAGATGATAGGAGGTTAGCCCCGCCCAGGCAGGTGGAAAGGTTCCTGCTCCAATCACAGATGATAGGGGATTAGCCTCGCCCACAGACAGGTGGGACGGCTCCTGCTCCAATCACAGATGGTATAAGGGGATTAGCCTCGCCCACAGACAGGTGGGAAGGCTCCTACTTCAATCACAGATGATGTAAGGAGGTTATCCTTGCCCACAGGTAGCTGAGACAGTTTCTGTTCCAATCACAGAGGAAATAAGGAGGGTAGCCCCTCCCACAGGCCCCCTGTGGCCAGCTATGTAGCGAACCGTTTATTTCTCCTTAAAGTCGCCTTTAATACTAGTGCAATGGCATGGGTGGCCACACCTGTGTAACAATTAAACTCTCTTTTGAAACCTAATGACGCCCCCTCCCCATCCCAGTTCACTGTAAATGACCGGGCAGGGTGCCTCCCCTGCCTAAGGCAGATCATAGGGCGCTTAGAATGGAGTAAGCGCTTGGATAATTACACTGCGGGGAGCACCGGGCCATATCTGTATACATGACATTAATTGCAGGGGCATAGATTTCTCTGCTAATTAACAAGGCGTAACCCTGCTCTCAGCTGGCCCCTTCAAAGGCCTCTCATCCTTTTATCATAGCGCCTTCTTTGAGGCATATACACACACAATGGTCTGGTGTGGGGTGGTTGGAGCTATGATCTCTGCTCTAGGATTGACAAATGACCCAGCAATGGGGCAGGTTTCCAGTTCACTTCACAAATCATTGTATTCTACAAAATACTACAGAGGTGAGATTTCCTCTAAGCAATCACTTCTGCAGGCTTTAACTGTTCGATAACAATATATCTTTAAAGGCCTCCTGGCTTTCACATTTGCATTTCATAATAAATAATCAGGTCTGCAGCATTTGTCTTACATTTCATAATAAACTGATCCCACCTATTGCATCGGAAGTAACGTTTCCAAAAGGCCTAGTGCGGCCCACAGCTTTTATCCATAGTTTGACATCCTAACCAGCCCAGGCCTTCTGAAGTGCACATAAACTGGCAACCATCATGCATACGGTTGTACAATTAAAACATGTACAAAATTACCGTTTTTGCAAAACAGTATACAACCCCTTTCAAAATGGCCCAACAAAGAATGTCACAGTGCATATCTACCTGTAGAATTTATCAGATGGGGCGATCAACACTAAAACCCTTACTGACTTTGGGGGTCTGAGAGTTGTCCTGTAAAAAAGTACTTGTATATGGCCTGTGATACAGCGTAATAACATCCACTGTTAAAGACCTATTGGTTTGAATGCATTTTTTCCAAATAAACAACTTTTTGTGAGAAACAGATCTGACGTATTACACTGGACTTAAGCTTTCACCGTCAAACATTCAGTCCAATAACCTTTATCATTGGCCTTACACTGTAGCCAATTTAAGCCTGCTGTATTGAGTACAAGCTTTGTCCAAAGGTAATTATCAGGCATACAGTCACAAAATTGCAAATGTTTGCAACATTAAAGTTGGTGAAGCAAAATACTATCTCAGCTAAGAGAGTTTAACAAGGATAACCACAGTGCAAATGTTATATTTCATGGTTTGTCGGAGGAGGTGACCAACACCAAAACTCTTACCTGACAAGGTAATTTGTGAGATTTTGTGTAACAAAATACGTCTCTGCAGCCTTTAACACACAGTAATAACAATCTACTCTTCAATGCGTATTGACTTGACTATGCCATTTCACCATAAAACTGTCAGGCTAACTACCTGTGTTGTAATGTTCATAGTAAACAGAGAAGGGCTGTATCCTTGATCAATGACTTCACTCCATAAGCAACACAGTCCTTAGCTTTCTCACAAAACAAAAAGTTCAATATAAGCACTCCTTTTCAATGGAAGCGCACATCTTCCAGCCAGTGAAATTCTATGCTCAAAGGAACCAAAAGGCCAATGGCACTCTTTCAGTAGGACAGCAGACATGTATGCACAGGAGTTTTTCATATCCTTGGCATCCCACACAGATCCCTGCCCCCTCACGGACCCACATACCTTTCACACTGGATCCTCACATGACCCCCCACTCATGTCCTTTGAACCCAAAGTTCTCATGCATTGAATGCCACTCCCCTGACAGCCACATGGATGACTTTACTCCCCCATCCCTGACTCTCATTGGATGCCATGCACCAGACACTTACCCTAAATACTTGTCAGTCTCTCAGTGTCTGCCATGTACATGATCCCGCACAGATGCCCTTACCTACACAGGTCTCAGATTCCCACTGGAAGTCACTCGCATGACCCCACACAGATGCCCTTACATATACAGGTCTCAGATTCCCAGTGGAAGTCACTCGCATGACCCCACACAGATGCCCTTACCTATAGATGTCTCAGATTCCCGGTGGAAGTCACTCGCATGACCCCACACAGATGCCCTTACCTACACAGGTCTCAGATTCCCATTGGAAGTCACTTGCATGACCCCACGGAGTTGCCTTTGTTACCCATATCTCTCTGACTCCGCGGTTGGGGTCTTAGGCTGAAGTTCCATCATGGTATTGGACTTGGAGGTCCTGGAAGTGGTCCTAGGGTTCAGACCTTGTCAGCTGCAGTGGTGCTTCCTGCCATGTTGGTCCTGTTCCTCTTCTGCCGTGGTCTCCTCCTGGAATACATACGTCTCATACTCTCCACAACGGCTCCATGTATCTTTGGGGCACACATTTTGGCAGTGAGTTATCTGGACTCGTTTACTGGTTGTCATGAAACTTCTGCAGCCCACTGTCCATGCCATGGCTTCAGGCACCTTCTCCAGTGTAGAGGGCCTCTTAGGCGTGTCAGTTTATCACAGCGTCCTTGTCACCAGGGGACTGCATGGTGCCTTGAGCTGCAGGTGGGGACCGGGGGGTTGTTGAGCTGAATAAGGGAGGTAACACTCTGGAAATCGTGCGCAGCTGCTGGAGGCCTTCACAAGCTGCCGAGCCGTTGGAGCTCGCTAGTAGGGTGGACATTGCTGCTGGGGCTATCGCGCAGCCGTCCGACACTTGACGCTCATTCCCCAGGGGACGCCACTCTTGGACGTCAGTCCCAGAAGGCCTTGCCTGTATGTGTGTGATGTAACACGCCGTTGGCTACTTTGAGGCTACACTTTATTTTCAGTATTGCCCTGAGAGTCGGTAGTGAGGACAGAGGTGGACCTGCGCAGTCAGTTGTGTAACTGAACCGTCTTATGGATTTGACTGATCTATTTTCGCAGGTTGAATTGTAGAACATTTCCATGTTTTGTGTTTACCTGCACTTTATTCAGTCTTCTAGAGTGTTATCATATTCATTTACTCAGAGGCCTGAGGGGCACTCCCACTGTTTGCTTTCACATCCTTCAGGGGGGTGTGGTCAGTCTCATGATTTTTTGGTTTGTGAACAATTTTGTTAACTATTTAGTTTCCCTCATTCTTATATCTGCTATTCCTCATGGCCTCTGCTCAGCAGGTTATGCGACCACCTCCAGCCCCCAACATCCAGGCAAAACCTGTCCTTAGATGGTGGCCGTGCTGGGTATGTGTGAAACCTTCCTGGTTGCAATTGATGCCGTGAAACACGAGGCTTCACTGAAAACAGCTTTGCTATTCAGTCATCTCAGCCGTTCAATTGTGAACAAATATTGGAGAACTCGCCTGAGGTGAAAGCTCCACAAGGCCTGTTATTTGCCTGGGTGAGCGCCGTGAGGCCAAGGAACAGCTGCAGAGACAGTGCTCCGAGGAACCAAGCGTTCAGCTGGAAAGACACAACTTCTTAAAAACCAGCAGTATAGTGATGAGCGTTGCAGAGTGTATGTCTGCCCTGCATGTCCCAGCAGCCTCTTGTAGACTCAAGAATTGTGTGGAAATGTATTTCAAGTACTTCTAGAAATGCTTCTAAAAATGCTCCAAGAAAGGCTATTAAACTGTGGAAATATGGGATTTTCTGAAGTAATTGGCAGTGCCAAGAGTATAGAGCCTTCAGTCCTCTGCTCAACAGCCCTCGCCTGTCAGCAAAGGCCCTCCCCAGTGATCAGTGCCTGCTCTAGAGACAGGATGGCCAGGGGTCCTAGCAGGAAGCTGGTGGTTAGCTAGTACAGATGGGGGTTTAAGGCTGACGCTGGTAACAACGCACAATGCCCACCACATCTTAAGCGTTGTGTTTCTTGCAAGTAAATGAGCCATTTTCAAGCTGTTTGCAAATCTGGGAATACCAGAGTGAAGATTAGTAATGTTGGACTCACTGACCAGGATTGAGCGCATAGGTTTTCCAAACTTCCTCAGACGATGGACTCAGATGCTGGTTTACTGAGTGAAAGGCTGGGAGTCTGGGGCATCTGTGGCTAATGTACCTTTGACCGTGATGATGTATTCAGGAGAGCCCATCACCTTTACTGTTCTCTCGGGTAAATTGGCTGGGACATTGTGTTACAATACACTGATGGTATCCCTGAGGCCTTTGGGGAACACAACATAGAGGTGTTGAGTTCTTTGTTTGGAGTATTTGGGGAGAAAGACTGAAACAATGGTGTATGTCTCAGTGAAGGGAAAGACGTTTCAGGATGGAGAGATTGCATGAAGAAGGATGATTATTGAAGCCAGATTCAGATTATCCGGTGGTGTTGGATGACATCCCTGTGTTTGAGTGCGGAGTAAATGAAAGCCATGTGGATAAAACGCGCTCAACATTTAGAAGTGTTTGCGGATTGTGTTGGTCCCCTGAGAAGATTTGAATGCAGCATCAGATGGAAACAGAATGCGGTGCCTCTTGAACACAAAGTAAGGCCAGTTAGGGATAAGCATCAGGAATGGTCTAAAGATCCTTTTGGATGGCCTTTGCTTTGTTCCCTGTTACCTTTTAAAACCTGGGATGCTCCTTCAGTGTTGGGTACCACAGCACACAGGGCAGGCTGGCACGCGCCACCTCGGGCGCATTGAGGGCAGGCATTACCAAGCAGCGCGCTCCTGATGTCGGTGCTTCATCAGCCACTAACTAATTCAACCATCCATACAGTCAGTACCCTGTTAACGCCCTCCAACCATTCCACCAAACTCAGGATTGTCATCAACAGCAAACTCAACATGACTTCCCAAGTCAACGCAATCACTGCCTTATGCTTCCGTACCCTGAAGACACCGAGGATGATTGTGAAACGGCTCCTAATCGGCACCTGAAAAACTGTCACGCACCCCCTGGTCACAAGGAAGTTGGTCTCTGGGAAACCCTCTATTCCGGGATCAAGAAATAACTCCCAAGAAGGCTGCAGACTATTCACAACGCAGCAGCCAGAATCACTCTCAACTTCCCACGCAGCACACATCGCTCCACACCTGAAGGAGCTCCACTGGCTCCACGTTAACAGAAGAGCACAATTCAAACTCCTGGCCCACACTTTCAAGGCCCTACATAACACTAGCCCAGCATAACTCAACAATCACATCTGCTTTCACAAAACATCCAGGCATCTCCGCTCCTCCGAGTTCCACTTGCACAAATCCCACTCATATGAAAAACCAGATCTTGCAGTCAAGCCTTCTCCTACGTTGCTCCCAAAGTGTGGCATATCCCACCGCTAATGTAGGAGCCTCCTCCTTACGTCTTGATCTCCAGAAGAAGCTGAAGACCAGGCTTATTGAGTAGTCCCACTAGTTCATAGGTTAGGCTCACACCTGTTCAGCGCCAGGTTACCCTCACGATAGTGTGCTGTACAAATCCGCATAGCATCCACCTGTTAAGTCATTCTTGGTCTTACCATTCACTATAACCACAAGCAGACTAGTGGTCAGTGGGTCAGTTCTAGACAGTACTTTTGTGTGCACATGTGGCAGACATGCTGGCTTTGCCAATGATTGTTAGTACAACAGTTTCAGTGCTAGGTGACAAGGTTTGTTCTACTTCATCCCCTTAGGATTTGGAAGGGAAGATGTGGATCCAGGCATTGAAATGTGATTTGTCACAACATTGGCCCAGTAGGAAGAGATCTCGGAGTAATTGGATTGTGTTGTGTAGGTGTGATGGTCTCTGCATGACCATCGCTACCCCTAGTCAACATAACCACGAGTTCCTCCTTGTTCCATGATCTCAGTGGCTGCTCGAATCTGGGTGGTGGGTGATACTCTGCGCGTCACTCTCCTGATCTCCACTTCCTTCTGTAGGTACCTGCCCCTGTGTGTTTGACTGTGCGGTTGTGTGTTATGGTGTGTATGCTGGTTGTTGTAAAGCATCACATAGGCCACTTGTACTTGAGGGTGAATCCTCACTGATGGAGCTGTAGTTGGGGTGGTCCTAAAATGTTAGTGCTAGTGAAGGGTGAAGTGGGAAGCAGTGGAGGTCTCTCCTTGAGGTCAAAGTCCCAGCTTTGCTATAAAGTCTTCCTCTTTGGGTCAAGTGCGCAAGCGCTTTTTGACCTGTTGTAAGTAGTCTGTGGGCTTTAAACCATGCCCATCACTTTCACTCATTCGTGGCCTTGCCTTTCAAAAATCCCTTGATGTCATTGGTAAATGCTTTGTCTGTCCTGCCTTGGGTCAGTTTTGTTACTGCCTTGCAGACTGACCATGTTACATGGATTATTGCACAATTGCCGATATACTTCAGTGTGGGCAAACTCTTTTTTTCTTTTGTGTCTCCTTTTCGTACGCCATGGCGTGAAAAGCGCAGAATACCGCAAACTCAATCGGCAGTATTGAAGCGCTGGCCGCATTGTTCACACTGTTACCTAGAGCCATTTCTTTTGGCACTCCCCTTCATGCTCCATAGCTTTCACAAAAGCACTAGTAATTGATAAATACTTTATGTAGAAAATGCAGAAATTCTCAAAGTGGCTCTCCCGATACAGTGGGAGAGCGATACTACAATGTTCACTGCGCTTGGGAAACTGGCTCCATAATGCTTTGCAGGCCATTACTTTTAGAAAACATTTTTGCTTATAACTCAGCTGTGGTGGTCCAAGGACAATGGGACCACAACCAGAGTGTTCATGACAGTGTGCTCTTTCTGTCTACAGCATCTCTGGGTCCCTACGCTAAGTTATTGGGGACCCCAAATAATAACCCCTTCAACCACTGTGTCTTCTAAAGCTCTCTCATGGCTGGAACTTTTGTTTTACAGCTCGGAGTAGTTTGTGCTTTAAGGGCCTTGTTTGTAATATCATTGCAGTAGACCTGGTTGCTCAGAAAATGTGCAAGGCACTATGCCCCCTAGGGGCTAAATATATGGTTACAGTACATTTCTTTCTGCCATTTTCTTTTCATGTGGTTATGCCGTCTATGGGTTAACTATATGGTTACATGATCATGTTTCTTACAAATTCTGTTTTCATTGTGGCGTCCTCGAGGGGCAGTTCTGAGCATAACAGTCTAATGTCAAACATTTATTTCCGATAAAGGTTTTTTTGAGTTTACATGATAATTGTGTATGTTTTATTAAACTCTCCTTATTGCAATTAGGACCTTGATTTGGGCCAATTTAACATCCTTATTACACTATGACTATTTGAACACTTTTGATATGTTTGAGTGACCCTTCTAGTTTATTTCTCTTGTTACTCCTGTGGCTGTCATGTGTCTTTTTTTGGGGGGGGAATTGTGTTAGCCAGCCGGCAGCTCTGATGGTGGGGTGGTGAAAGTGGTATTCCATTGGAATTAGCAATGCAGATTTAAATTACGATGCTAAATGGCAACACTTTCATTTTTGGGTGCAGATATAGGAAGAAGGTAAATGGGAGTGCTTTAGTTATATGTAGGGCCCCTGGAATTAGTTGGCAGGAAAAGATCAAATTATGAGGCAGGGTTGACCAACTTATGTGGCAAGAAAAGTCCAGTTATGAATTTACAACGCCATTAGCTCTAACTCAAGCAAAAGCGAGACCCATTGCATTGCAAATGATTTTTATTGTTCTGTACATTTCCTGTTTTTTCTCTCTGCACCCAAAGCTGTGACCTCAGCTGATCTGAAGTTATGCTTCACCTCGTCTTAAAGTGCAGGTGCGTGCCCGAGAGCACCTTACCACTGAGAAGTGCCAGTCTCTCCATTTCAGCACTGACCCTATCTGACCAGAAGGTGACAGTCCTGGCGCTGCCCTCCCAGTGACTGCTGCCCTAACCGGCCAGGCCAGCTACCCTGCAGTGCTCCTGTGATGCTGTCCTTGTGCTGCCATCGATCGATCCATGAAAGCGGAAGGCGCCGGCCGGACTCATGGTGTCCAGCACACTGGGAAGGTCCCGGATGAGAGCAGTGCACTGGTTTAGTTGTCACATATTTGGTCTGTGGGAGTGGCAGGATCTAAAGAAGCGTGGAGGATTGAACAGTCTGCCTGTAGGACTTTTTTGTTTATTTGGTGGCGAGCGTGGAAGATCCGGATGAAAAGAAAACTCCAGGTTTTGAGCAGGTCTTTGCCCCACCCAAAGGGATGGTCTCGGCCACACCTCCAGATGGAGCCCGACAGAAGATGTCCCACCCATCCACAGGCGCGCGCCAGGCAGGTATTGGGTGACGCGGTGTCTGATCTCTGGTTCATCTCCCAGCTAGGGGTAAAAGTGGGGATTGTAGAATAAAGCCACAAGAAGGAGGATATTGCAGCAATCTACCGAGGGTTGGAAATCCTACACAATACTGAGACATTTACCATTGAACCTCTGAGCTGTGGGTGGGCGGTACAAGTGGTGGGTCTGGGATCCTCGCCGTGCCCTGGATCCGCTCTCTATCATGGTTAGATGGCAGAATCGCGCCAGCCCTGGCACTGTGATGCCACTTCCAGTGCCCCCCGTGTCTGCAGAGCTTCTGCTGCAGGACCACTCCGCGGCTCCACCACAATTGTGGAAATCTCTGCATTGGGCATATTCCTCACCTCTGCTGGCACAAGGGTGCAAAACCTGCCGGCTCTAGTAACTAATTTCCCACCAGCTAAACTCAAAAACACCCCATAGGTCCTGATTACCCGCTTGCTGGATTTTGGTGCACGGATACCTGACTCCAGGCGTTGTCACTGCACCGAAGTACAGCGATTAGGAGTTTTCTCCGCAGAATGAGGAAAGATCCACATGGGCCTAGACATTCTGGGTCCTTTTCAGTGTGGTTGTCTCAGATCCCTGAGAGTGTACCACTGTCTGCAGTGTATGTAGGAGTGTCAGAGCGGGGTCGAGGATAGAGCTGAGGTGGACCAGGGGAGGGTTTTCTGACCCCCCCCCCCCCTCACCCCTGGGTGCTACAGGGTCGGGCATGGGCTAAGCTGTGTTCCTGCACTCCAGTGGCGTAACAAAGGCCCCTGCAGCACCCATGGTCTGGGAGGGCCCCCCCAACAGCACAGTACTCTGGCCTGGGAGCTCTTGAGTGAGTTCTAAAAGGAAGCCCTCCATGTACTTAGCAGGGGGGTCCCTTCAACTTTCGGTCCGCCAGTGCTGCACTCAGCCAATGCCCCCTTCCCTTCAGTGGATTCGGGTGCGGATCAGTTCCCGGTGAAGTCGGAGTCGGTGTCTCCAGGTCAGGGATTACCGGGCCCGGAGGTATCACGCTACTTAGCACGAACCAAGGCGGCATCTTAACCAAATGTACCTTAGCCTTTATATTAGAATATTACCTCCATGGTATCATAAGTGGCAGAGACCCCAAGGAGTATAAGCTGCAGGGGGTTGCCCCCGCCTAGGGCGATGTGGAGGTCCTCCCAGATGTTTGTTAGCAAAGTTCACTCTTGGTCATAAAGTAGACTCCAGAGGTTACCTCCTCAGCTCTCTGTTAAAAATGTAAGCAGGGGGTGGTAGGTGTGGTCTGGCGAGATTTCCCTTTGGGGGATACATTCATGTCGTTTGTGATTTAGAGGTGGAAGGAACTCCTCCTTGCATGATGCTGGGCAAGGCTCAATGCTTTGCTCGTGAGGGCGAGCCTCATCACCCCCCCTCTTCCTCTGGGTTTAGCGACAATAGCATTGAATAGAAATCTGGCGAAGGGACTGACGAATAGGGGATGGTTTAAGGTTTCTTTGGAGCGCCACTCACATTGTGGCGAACACATTTTGAGTCAAGGAATGCATGCTGGCCCTCAGAATATATCTGATTGGCAAGAGGTGCCCTTGCCAGGGTTAGGATGTTTCTTCTGAAGGATATGCTTGTAGTAAGGACCCTTCACTGGTGATTTGTCATAAGTCCTTCTGTGCGTTGCCAGCAGTCGCGACAGATTCAGTTTTGGGATTATTGGCACCTCTGCTCCATGGCTGCCGCTCAGCCTTTACAGGACGCCTCTTGCTAGCTTTGTCCTTTCTGGTGTAGAGGATTGCTCTGTCCTGGACTTCACCCAAGGGCAGCAGCGAATGGAGACACCGCAGCAACATGGCCCCCTTTCTTCTAATTGTACCCAGAGAGAAGAACCCAGGTTCCATCCCTAGCTGGGGAGATAGTGCATGTAGTGATGTATCTGGGTGAACATGTGTGAGTCAGACACACCGGAAACACACCACAGGATGACATGGTCCACACAAGCCCATGGGTGCACAACATGTGCCCCTGGATCCCTGACTTTACTCCTTCCTCAGCACCATAAGATTGCTTTGGGGCTGCTTTGCTCCTTTGCCTTAGAACGTCCCACAGATATATTCTGCCCCCTCCCTTGAATAATATTCTAGGGGCTGTCACTGGGGCTGTTCCTGACCTGCCTGGGTTTGAGTTCCTTTGTGTTCTGCTGTTTTAAGATTTATAGATTTAAAACTGTGTAGTTGTCACCCCATCGGCTTCTGAGCCTGAAGGGACCGTGTCCATATATTTTACGGTGAGGCCTGCAGTAGAATGAAAGTTATAAATTCTACAACCTTCGGGTGATGCGCAGGAGTGGAGTTCTCCCATGTTGGGTTTTAGGTGCATTTCTCTTTGAGCACTGTTCTTTTTGTTTGATAACTTTAGGGTCCCCTCTTACCTGGTAGTGAAGTGACCAGTGGGTGCAGCTTCAAGGGGTGTAACTTCTGCAGGTCGAATAGTCTGTTACACCCTTGATTATTGGTTTGGCTTCCTCTAAAGAGCTCAACATCAGCCTGAACCGTGGAGTTATGAGTGTGAAGCGTGGTAATTGCCACCTACCTCATCAGCATCACACCTGGTGTCATTCACGTGGAAATAGTCTACTTGCTCGTCAACATTTTGGAGGTTTTTTTAAAATAGTTATTTACCGTTCTGACATTTAAGCAAGACAGTAACATGTGTGAGATGCACACAATTCCATTACAAGGTACAAGCCAGGTTATGGCAGTCCATCAAGCTTATGATGGTGCACAATATCTGTGCACTACAGTAAGGCATTCATGTGTGCACGGACTCACCAAAGCGAACGCACCGTTCCCAACCCAAGTCTGACGTGGTCCACCCATTCATATGTTCCCAACCGAAGTCTGACGTGGCCCAGCTCTCTGCTCTCCAGCCACCCATTCATATGTTCCCAACCCAAGTCTGACGTGGTCCAGTTCTCTGCTCTCCAGCCACCCATTCATATGTGCCCAACCCAAGTCTGACGTGGCCCAGTTCTCCGCTCTCCAGCCACCCATTCATATGTTCCCAAGCCTGACGTGGCCCAGTTCTCCGCTCTCCAGCCACCCATTCATATGTTCCCAAGCCTGACGTGGCCCAGTTCTCCGCTCTCCAGCCACCCATTCATATGTTCCCAAGCCTGATGTGGTCCAGTTCTCTGCTCTCCAGCCACCCATTCATATGTTCCCAAGTCTGACGTGGTCCAGTTCTCTGCTCTCCAGCCACCCATTCATATGTGCCCAACCCAAGTCTGACGTGGCCCAGTTCTCCGCTCTCCAGCCACCCATTCATATGTTCCCAAGCCTGACGTGGCCCAGTTCTCCGCTCTCCAGCCACCCATTCATATGTTCCCAAGCCTGATGTGGTCCAGTTCTCTGCTCTCCAGCCACCCATTCATATGTTCCCAACCCAAGCCTGACATGGTCCAGCTGTCCGCTCTCCAGCAACCCATTCATATGTTCCAAACACAAGTCTGACGTGGTCCACCCATTCATATGTTCCCAACCCAAGCCTGACGTGGTTCAGCTCTCTGCTCTTCAGCCACCCATTCATATGTTCCCAACCCAACGTGGTCCAGTTCTCCGCTCTTCAGCCACCCATTCATATGTTCTCCCTTCTCCGAGCCTTCTGTATTGCCCTCCACCTGGGGTGTGACTGCCTCGATCTGCCTTTACGAGGAGCACCGTTGCCCCAGAGACTGCCCGATCACCTTAAATCCGGGATCCACAGTTGGAACCAATGAACATGCCTTAAGTAGTCAGTCAGACAAGGGCTCCTAAAGGTCAGTCTCCCCTAGAGAAGGGTCTTGTGTCTATTTACATAGCGGTCCGAGGCATCACAAGCCCCTCAATCCCTGTAAGAAGAGTGGTATAGATTTGTGTGGTCATTCTACATACATAAGAGTGCTGCCTATGTACATAGATACCGCATGAACAGCGTTCTTGACTTCTATGCCCCACTCCTGCATCTCGCTTCGTGGGCATATGGCAAGGGGCTCCATTGCCAGAGTTTTGTGAGGTTCTATTTTTGAACTGAACATGGAATGCTTTCACGTCTATGAGTCTTCTCCTCCCTACCATGGGTTCTGAGGCATACCATCGTCTTGTGATGGAGGTGCGCGCCTTGGAGGTACCAGCGCTCTGGCTGCTGCAGACAGGGAACCAAGCGCTTTATCTTGTCTGCTGCCTTCGCCCTCTTGTTCCAACTGAGTATAACTGAAGTCACTGTGATCACCCAATGCTTCTTCTCCCCTCTGTCTGCTTGATCCAGTCACTGTTCATCTACCACGAACTCCTGTCTTGGCGATCGCTCATCACTTTTGCGTTACCTCCGTGTTGTTTCTAATATTTATCCGCTGCCTGGGTTCTCCCCCTCTGTTAGAGTTTGGCTGCTGTTGCTTAACAACATTTGACGCACATTTTGGAGCGGTTTCTTCCTCTCCTCTGCATGGTCTGAGTCTGTTCACACAAGCCACTCCTTCGGGGTCGCAAGGAATTAATAACCGAGCGCCACAACCTCCGACCACCAACGTGCCACAACCTCCAACCACCAACGCGCCACAACCTCCAACCACCAACGCGCCACAACCTCCAACGCGCCACAACCTCCAACCACCAACGCGCCACAACCTCCGACCACCAGCGCGCCACAACCTCCAGCCACCAACGCGCCACAACCTCCGACCACCAACGCGCCACAACCTCCGACCACCAACGCGCCACAACCTCCGACCACCAACGCGCCACAACCTCCGACCACCAACGTGCCACAACCTCCGACCACCAACGCGCCACAACCTCCAACCACCAACGCGCCACAACCTCCAACCACCAACGCGCCACAACCTCCGACCACCAACGCGCCACAACCTCCGACCACCAGCGCGCCACAACCTCCAGCCACCAACGCGCCACAACCTCCGACCACCAACGCGCCACAACCTCCAACCACCAACGCGCCACAACCTCCAACCACCAACGCGCCACAACCTCCAACGCGCCACAACCTCCAACCACCAACGCGCCACAACCTCCGACCACCAGCGCGCCACAACCTCCAGCCACCAACGCGCCACAACCTCCGACCACCAACGCGCCACAACCTCCGACCACCAACGCGCCACAACCTCCGACCACCAGCGCGCCACAACCTCCAGCCACCAACGCGCCACAACCTCCGACCACCAATGCGCCACAACCTCCGACCACCAATGCGCCACAACCTCCGACCACCAGCGCGCCACAACCTCCAGCCACCAACGCGCCACAACCTCCGACCACCAGCGCGCCACAACCTCCAGCCACCAACGCGGCACAACCTCCAACGCGCCACAACCTCCGACCACCAGTGCGCCGCTGCTGCAGCCTTGTATATGAAGGTTTCTCACGAGGTAAAGCAATAACTCATCAACAGTTCACCTCTTTTCATCTAAAATATTCAGTCTTTATTTATTAAGTCTTTACAAAGCATAATACTGGTTTCAAAGATTTCCAACAGATGCAGCCAACACGTGTTTCAGGGACCATCCTTCATCAAGGCTGGGAACCGATAAATGCATAAACTCAGAGAACAATTAAAACATAATATGATGGCAATAAACCATTATACATCAGTACATGCTCGTCCCACCCATGACAAAATTCCAAACAAATTAAACTGTTCAACGCTAATAGTCATGCATGATAATTTCCCATTATTGTATAACAACCGAGGATCCCGGTAGTTTAATCAGTTTCACAATTCATCAATCTTGAACATTTAGTTTGAGCCCGTATTTAGCTCATTCTATATGTTGACGTATTGCTCCATGTTTCTATTAGCCTGTAGTGCCCAGCGTCCCTGGCATAGTGCCACCCTGCTTTTGATTTCATTGCTTCTGGAGTTCCTGGGATGAACTTCTTCTCGAGTTGCCCGAGAGGTGCTTCATGTGATCTGATAACCTGCCCCCATGTCCAAGTCACGACACAACTGGCTGTTGTTGGAAGCTCCTTGGTAATTGTAGGGTGCAGGCCTCTTTACCTGTTCCGCATGTTGTAGACCCCACCTGCTGGCCCTCCATGCTAATTCGGTGCCTTTTGTCATGCTGGGACTTGTCATTTCCCTGTGAGATGGACGTGTGTGGCACATTTGTGTGTACATATGAGTTTTTCATGTATGTGTGTAACTTCCCATAGTGGGCGGCCTCTGAAACAGCTACATATCTTAATAGTATCTGTCTCCCCCGCATGTACGTTTAATCCCCCTGTATTTCTTGCTTTCTGGACTTCCTAGTTTATGGACTTCTGCTGTGATTGAATCTCTCTACCTGTCTCACTCAGTGTAAGCCCTTTTGAAATAGATTGAGATGCCTTTTAAGATAGTCTGCTGCTGTGCAGTCACAATAATAGGTGCTGATCTGGGTGCATGTGGACGGTATTTGTGTGTGTGTGTACTTGTATGGGGGCTGAGGCCCCATACGTGGGAGAAGTGTGGCACAATGGTTAGAGCAGCAGACCCTAATGCAGAGATCTGGTCTGGGACCAGGGTTCAATTCCCACCTCAGCGGGTCTTGGGCTCAATTCCCTTGGACCAGATAATTCTCGCCTCGGTGCCTAATCTAATTAATGGGTCCCACTCTGTAACTCTGGGCAATAGCTTGCTTAATCTCCACAATGGTCCTCACAGCGCTTGGATGCCTGGATTCACCCTGGGGCTATCCAGGAGTGGTGCCTCACAGGGAAAAGCCAGGAGGGGTTCCACAATGGTATGCTTACAGTGCCTTGAGACCCTAACGGGTGAGTAGTGCGCTACAGAAGTGCGAAGTTTTTTTTACAGGCTTTGAGATTACCTTCTTAAATTGGAGCTCAGATGGTGTAAACCTTATAATGTGAATAGGCATTCATAGTGTGAATATGAACATCTGTACTGCGTCACTGAAGTATGTAGAGTGCTTTAATGTGACATAAATTATGAGAAGATTCTGCTCCAAACGACACTTTTGCTGTAGTTAGAAGATGAGATTTGGTTGACGCACCATATTATGATAAATCTGGATACTGATTTCAGATTGGGCATTAATTTCCACATATCTGCACTCCTTGTCGCACTCAAGATTTACAATTTTTCTCTTCATCAGCTCCTAATTAGACAAATCCTTTATTAGAATGGTTTTTCAATCACCCTTCTAGGACAAGTTAATTACTCTACTAGTCACCTGGAGGATCGAAGGCCGCCCACACAATTGGGAGTTATCCAGTAATTAGGCCTGCTCCTGGGAGAGGAGAGGGTGGGATGAAATCTGCATGTGCTAATTACTTTTCACAATGCACCTGGCCTTCAAAGGCTGAGACCCACAGAACTAAAGGAGTGTAGTCAGACCTCGGGAGCCGGCCACAAGAGGAGCTGCCCTTTAAAGTTTTACGGAGATGGGACCATGTAGCTTTTAGAAACACCACTCAGGCTTTCAGAGAAGGTCTTCCAATAGACAACTTGACCGCTTCATCTTGAAAATTCCCAAAAGGCTGTGCCGGAGGATTGGGGAAGGGGCAAAGTGATGCAGAGTCACCCTAGATTAGGCAGAGATGCTTAAGTTCTGGCCACCCTGTTTAAAAACCCATGCACAAGGAAGAGCATGACGAGAAGAGTCTGGACTTGGGGCAAGTGACGCAGGAGGAATGCGGACACCTGACCCCACTGTATAGATGGTCTTAAGAACATCTGATTTCAGTTTGCACCAGGGATTAGGACCAATGGCGCTTGCCCCTCTAGAGTAGAGGAACAGACCTACTTGAGCTGTGATCCTGGAGGGTTCCTTGGATCTTTTGTGGACTTACTGCATGAGTGTGACCTCCAAAGGGTGGGGGGTCCTAAAGTTTGCAGGCTTAGGTGCTCCGCAGGTGGCATTTGGAGGCCGTGGAACCTGGAGGGTGCAGGCAGGGAGAGCACTCTGCATTGGGGTCCTGGGGGGTGCTGCTGAGGAAGGTCTTGGGCCCAGCAGAAGTGCCTGGCACCCACACGAGACAGGTCCTGTGTGATGAGGGAGAGCAGTAAAAATCAGGCTTCCCAAAAGCTGCAAAACTTGGAGGCCTGGAGGACCGAAGAAACCAAACCCGGTAGCTTGAGCACGCCAGAAGGAGCAAAACGCAACTTTCCCTGTGCAGTGCATCATTACCGGTATTAATGAATGTCATTGTAAGAGGGTGCCATCCTTTTTTGTAGGGTTCTAGGCTCACTACCATTATGAATTTTACAAGGGTGTTACCATAAGTATTTCCGCCTTCCATCATGTAATATTTGAAAATGAATGTGTAGTATTCAGTAGTGTGTGCGTCATAAAGTACTTTCCCTCTTTATAAGTAAAAGCGCTGACTGGGCAATCATTTTTTGGATGTTGTTTGTTGTGTGCTTGTGGGCTGGGTTTCTAGCCCACACCCCCTTTTCTGAGTAGGAATTTGGCTGCTCTGCTTGCTACCCTGGCGGAGTAAACTGCTACAACGGGGTACTTGGTTCCCTGTGTAGATGGAAGTTTGCAGACTTATTACTTGTGAAGACCTCCGACCATTCGCACCTACAAACCCACTGTCCTACATTGGTTGCCAATGCTGGTGTCAGTAGTGCACAGACTGGGCTGCACTAATAACTTTTAATAAGTTCAGTTTTAGTGCATATTACCCTCACGTTAATGCACCGATATCAGAGTACAAGGCTCTGAGAGGGGTTCAAAGGCTTGGTAGTGTAAACGCAAGATGTGGGAAAAGAAATGTCCCCGCTCATACATTCCTTGTGGAATGTGGGTGGTATAATGACTGTTTTACTGGGATTGGTTTTTAAGTTGTAAAAATGGGCTTTCATAAAACTGTTCCCATTAGCGGGATCCTCGGCCTTAGTGTTCTACACATGCTGAGCTCGTATGAGGAGGGCAAGTTTCTGTCGGGTTGGGGACTACAAGAAGAACCCGCACCACAGAGATTGGGTAAAAGGTGCAGACATTTTCCAGGGTTGCAGATGATTGGGGCTCTTGGAAATGTTCAGAACTGTCATAACTAATTCAAATTTCAAGTAAAGGAGCCTAAGTTGAGACATTTCTTTTTCAGAGATATTCCTGCCATTGGTGCAGGCAAAAAACACTGGCACAGTTGGGCAGGAGAAGCCCAGAGGTTCCCCAAGGTGTCCCCACTAGAAGTGTGGTGTGGTCCCTGAGAAAAGTTCACACTATTGGAGTTTTGAGAAAAAGTGGTGGTTGCTGAGGTCCTGTAGAGTAGACCATAGTAGCAGGAGGACCAGTGAGGGAATGGTCCTGGAGGTGTGAAGTGTAGTAGTAGCTATTGAGGAGACCGAATAGAGGGTAGTGAGTGCCCTAGTTTCCCCAGGTGGACCAGTGACTGAACCTGTGGAGGTCTGAGAATGGGAGGTGCTCTCCTTAGATTCCCAGAATGGGTTAAAGGTGAACCTTGAAGTCCAGGGTGGAGGAGGCATCAGCCTGTGTTCAGTGAAAGGTGCCATACGAGATACTGTTTTGTTGGATCCTGTGGTGATGACTGTGGCAATGCCCAGCCTGGTGTCCCTTCCAGGGGATTCTTTGGGAGCAGAGCCTATGGATGAGGTGGAGTCCTATAAGAGGGAGAAGGTGTAGGAGGCAAGTGGACCCCACTGTGGCACAACACTGTTGAGTTATGACTTCCATAAACTGAAGGGGCCCTGAGTATCAGACTGGGTTGGTGCTAGACACTTCTGATAGGGAAGGTCGCTCTGAGCGTTCAGAAGGTTAGATAGCTGTGACTTGGCAGGCTTCTGTCTGGTGTAATTTAGATATACCGGCCTTCTGTCTGAAGGACTTGTCCCCTCAGAAGTCAGCAGTGGTACAGCTGGAGGGGGTGACCCCTGAGCTGGAAGGCAGTGTGTGTCTATGAGATGGCATGTCAGATTTCACAGAGGGATCTTTGGGGTCCATTGTTGGTCCCCAACTGAACACTTGGAGGCTGGGGAGCATGGCCTGCACTGTGTCCAGTGTAACTTCCCGCAGGGGGGCTTGAGAGTCCATGGGAAGGGGACATTGACCCTGATTTTATGTACAATAATTCGGCCAGAGTCCCTGGGGTGGGGTGTTTTAAAATCTTTAATAAAGCCCATACTTAACCAGTGACGCAACGGAGAGCTGCACAGTACACAGAATAAACACACTGTACTGTAAATGCATTGTCCTTTTAAAGATATTCACTCAGTATCCAGCCCCCTCGCATCAGAGGCCATCAGAACGTGACTGCAAGAAAGGGCATGTTCTAGTGGCAGCTCGTGACAGTTCAGAAAACCTGAAAGTCCTGCAGAAGAAGTGAGCGTAGGCTGTGGCTGAGACATCTCCTGCTCACTGCTCCAGGCGTGTGTTGTCACTCTGCTAACTGTTGTCTCTCTTGCTTCATCGCCACACTGTGCACGTTTGTTGTCACTCTGGACACTGTTGTGTCTCTTGCTTCATCGCCACACTGTGCACAATCCTCAGGCGTTTGTTGTCACTCTGGACACTGTTGTGTCTCTTGCTTCATCGCCGCACTGTGCACAATCCTCAGGCGTTTGTTGTCACTCTGCAAACTGTTGTGTCTCTTGCTTCATCGCCGCACTGTGCACAATCCTCAGGCGTTTGTTGTCACTCTGGACACTGTTGTGTCTCTTGCTTCATCGCCACACTGTGCACAATCCTCAGGCGTTTGTTGTCACTCTGGAAACTATTGTGTCTCTTGCTTCATCGCCACACTGTGCACAATCCTCAGGCGTTTGTTGTCACTCTGCAAACTATTGTGTCTCTTGCTTCATCGCCACACTGTGCACAATCCTCAGGCGTTTGTTGTCACTCTGGAAACTATTGTGTCTCTTGCTTCATCGCCACACTGTGCACAATCCTCAGGCGTTTGTTGTCACTCTGGACACTGTTGTGTCTCTTGCTTCATCGCCGCACTGTGCACAATCCTCAGGCGTTTGTTGTCACTCTGGACACTGTTGTGTCTCTTGCTTCATCGCCGCACTGTGCACAATCCTCAGGCGTTTGTTGTCACTCTGGACACTGTTGTGTCTCTTGCTTCATCGCCGCACTGTTCACAATCCTCTGGCGTTTGTTATCACTCTGGACACTGTTGTGTCTCTTGCTTCATCGCCACACTGTGCACAATCCTCAGGCGTTTGTTGTCACTCTGGACACTGTTGTGTCTCTTGCTTCATCGCCGCACTGTGCACAATCCTCAGGCGTTTGTTGTCACTCTGCAAACTGTTGTGTCTCTTGCTTCATCGCCACACTGTGCACAATCCTCAGGCGTTTGTTGTCACTCTGGAAACTATTGTGTCTCTTGCTTCATCGCCACACTGTGCACAATCCTCAGGCGTTTGTTGTCACTCTGCAAACTATTGTGTCTCTTGCTTCATCGCCACACTGTGCACAATCCTCAGGCGTTTGTTGTCACTCTGGAAACTATTGTGTCTCTTGCTTCATCGCCACACTGTGCACAATCCTCAGGCGTTTGTTGTCACTCTGGACACTGTTGTGTCTCTTGCTTCATCGCCGCACTGTGCACAATCCTCAGGCGTTTGTTGTCACTCTGGACACTGTTGTGTCTCTTGCTTCATCGCCGCACTGTGCACAATCCTCAGGCGTTTGTTGTCACTCTGGACACTGTTGTGTCTCTTGCTTCATCGCCGCACTGTTCACAATCCTCTGGCGTTTGTTATCACTCTGGACACTGTTGTGTCTCTTGCTTCATCGCCACACTGTGCACAATCCTCAGGCGTTTGTTGTCACTCTGGACACTGTTGTGTCTCTTGCTTCATCGCCGCACTGTGCACAATCCTCAGGCGTTTGTTGTCACTCTGCAAACTGTTGTGTCTCTTGCTTCATCGCCACACTGTGCACAATCCTCAGGCGTTTGTTGTCACTCTGGAAACTATTGTGTCTCTTGCTTCATCGCCACACTGTGCACAATCCTCAGGCGTTTGTTGTCACTCTGCAAACTATTGTGTCTCTTGCTTCATCGCCACACTGTGCACAATCCTCAGGCGTTTGTTGTCACTCTGGAAACTATTGTGTCTCTTGCTTCATCGCCACACTGTGCACAATCCTCAGGCGTTTGTTGTCACTCTGGACACTGTTGTGTCTCTTGCTTCATCGCCGCACTGTGCACAATCCTCAGGCGTTTGTTGTCACTCTGGACACTGTTGTGTCTCTTGCTTCATCGCCGCACTGTTCACAATCCTCTGGCGTTTGTTATCACTCTGGACACTGTTGTGTCTCTTGCTTCATCGCCACACTGTGCACAATCCTCAGGCGTTTGTTGTCACTCTGGACACTGTTGTGTCTCTTGCTTCATCGCCGCACTGTGCACAATCCTCAGGCGTTTGTTGTCACTCTGCAAACTGTTGTGTCTCTTCCTTCATCGCCACACTGTGCACAATCCTCAGGCGTTTGTTGTCACTCTGGAAACTATTGTGTCTCTTGCTTCATCGCCACACTGTGCACAATCCTGAGGCGTTTGTTGTCACTCTGGAAACTATTGTGTCTCTTGCTTCATCGCCACACTGTGCACAATCCTCAGGCGTTTGTTGTCACTCTGGAAACTATTGTGTCTCTTGCTTCATCGCCGCACTGTGCACAATCCTCAGGCGTTTGTTGTCACTCTGGACACTGTTGTGTCTCTTGCTTCATCGCCGCACTGTGCACAATCCTCAGGCGTTTGTTGTCACTCTGGACACTGTTGTGTCTCTTGCTTCATCGCCGCACTGTGCACAATCCTCAGGCGTTTGTTGTCACTCTGGACACTGTTGTGTCTCTTGCTTCATCGCCGCACTGTGCACAATCCTCAGGCGTTTGTTGTCACTCTGGACACTGTTGTGTCTCTTGCTTCATCGCCACACTGTGCACAATCCTCTGGCGTTTGTTGTCACTCTGCAAACTGTTGTGTCTCTTGCTTCATCGCCACACTGTGCACAATCCTCAGGCGTTTGTTGTCACTCTGCAAACTGTTGTGTCTCTTGCTTCATCGCCACACTGTGCACAATCCTCAGGCGTTTGTTGTCACTCTGCAAACTGTTGTGTCTCTTGCTTCATCGCCACACTGTGCACAATCCTCAGGCGTTTGTTGTCACTCTGGAAACTGTTGTGTCTCTTGCTTCATCGCCACACTGTGCACAATCCTCAGGCGTTTGTTGTCACTCTGGAAACTGTTGTGTCTCTTGCTTCATCGCCACACTGTGCACAATCCTCAGGCGTTTGTTGTCACTCTGGAAACTGTTGTGTCTCTTGCTTCATCGCCACACTGTGCACAATCCTCAGGCGTTTGTTGTCACTCTGGAAACTGTTGTGTCTCTTGCTTCATCGCCACACTGTGCACAATCCTCAGGCGTTTGTTGTCACTCTGGGCACTGTTGTGTCTCTTGCTTCATCGCCACACTGTGCACAATCCTCAGGCGTTTGTTGTCACTCTGGGCACTGTTGTGTCTCTTGCTTCATCGCCACATTGTGCAAAATCCTCAGGCGTTTGTTGTCACTCTGGACTCTGTTGTGTCTCTTGCTTCATCGCCACACTGTGCACAATCCTCAGGCGTTTGTTGTCACTCTGGAAACTATTGTGTCTCTTGCTTCATCGCCACACTGTGCACAATCCTCAGGCGTTTGTTGTCACTCTGGAAACTATTGTGTCTCTTGCTTCATCGCCACACTGTGCACAATCCTCAGGCGTTTGTTGTCACTCTGGAAACTATTGTGTCTCTTGCTTCATCGCCACACTGTGCACAATCCTCAGGCGTTTGTTGTCACTCTGGAAACTATTGTGTCTCTTGCTTCATCGCCACACTGTGCAAAATCCTCAGGCATTTGTTGTCACTCTGGACACTGTTGTGCCTCTTGCCTCGTCGCCGCATAGTGCACAATCCTCAGGCGTTTGTCACTCTGGACTCTGTTGTGTCTCTTGCTTTGTTGCCGCATTGTGCACAATCCTCAGGCGTTTGTCACTCTGGACACTGTTGTACTTCTTGCTTCATCTCCAGATTGTGCACAATCCTCAGGCACTTGTGGTCACTTTTGAAACCTGTGTCTCTCGTTTCATTACTACATTGTGGACAATCCTCAGACGTTTGTTGTCACTCTGGACACTGTTGTACTTCTTGCTACATCGCCATATTGTGCACAATCCTCAGGCGTTTGTCACTCTGGACGCTTGTTTCTGTTGCTTCATCGCCGCACTATGCATAATCCTCAGGCCTTTGTTGTCACTCTGGACTCTGTTGTGCCTCTTGCTTCGTTGCCACACTGTGCATAATCCTCAGGCGTTTGTTGTCACTCTGGACACTGTTGTACCTCTTGCTTCATCGCCACATTGTGCACAATCCTCTGGCATTTGTTGTCACTCTGGACACTGTTGTGCCTCTTGCCTCGTCGCCGCATAGTGCACAATCCTCAGGCGTTTGTCACTCTGACTCTGTTGTGTCTCTTGTTTTGTCGCCTCATTGTGCACAGTCTTTAGGCTTTTGTTGTCACTCTGGACACTGTTGTGTCTCTTGCTTCGTCGCCGCATTGTACACAGTCCTTAGGCGTTTGTTGTCACTCTGGATACTGTTGTACCTCTTGCTTCGTCGCCGCATTGTGCGCAAACCGTTGCTTCATTGTGTTGAAGCTGTAAATAAAGTGGGCCATTGTTGTGGGAGTTGAGTAATCTCAGCCCCAGGGCTGTGAGATGCCACTTGAAGACGAGCCTTTGATGCTCCTCCTGTAGGATGAAGTTGCAGGAACCCGATCTGTCAGCTACGGAGAGGAAAACACCAAATCCTGTGAGTCACAAAGATTTCCCTGGCCTGCTAGCACAAGGTGGGACTCCACATCTTCCTTATGAAGCGTGCAAGACTTAATGTGTGTTAGGGGTTGACTTGAGCCACAAGAATGTACTACTGACACCGCAGGGGCCTGGGACTGGACGAGGGGTAGGGGGATATATGTTGTTGTATATACCGTGAAGGTGTTGATGGTTCTCCGAGATGGGCTATGGCGCAAGTCGGAAAGAATGCAACATGCTGTAGGTACTGTGGTGATGCAGCAGCACTGCAGGGGTGGAGAGTGGATGGAGGAGGCGCAGTGCCGTATAGATGTACTGATGATGCAGGACTCCAGGGGTGGACAGTGAGGGGGGGCACAGTGACATATAGATGTACTGCTAATGCAGGACTCCATGGGTGGACAGAGAGCGAGGGGGCGCAGTGACATATAGATGTACTGATAATGCCTCAGGACTCCAGAGTTGGTCAGTTGAAGTAGAAGACATAGGCCCTCATTACAATCCTGGCAGTCGGTGTAGAAGTGTACCGTCAACAGGCCGGCGGAAGAAAAAATGGAATTACAAGCATGGGCGTTACCGCCATGCAAAACCGCCACTTCTACACTGTGACCGCCAGGGTGGTAATGACCGCTGGGCTGGAGACTGCGATCTCCAGCCCGGTGGCCGTCACTAGACTGCCGGCGGTATCAGGACCCCGCATACCCCCATGGATTTTGTGGGGTTTTGTACCACCACAAAATCCATGGCGGTAGGCACTATCAGTGCCAGGGAATTTGTTCACTGGCACTGACAGGGGTCTCCCCCTCCCCACTCCTCAAAGTCCCAAAGGTGGCAGGACCCCCTCCCCACCCCCCCAAAAACACCCACACTCACCCTCACACCCCCTACACGCACGCTTACACAACTAATACACATACACGCAGACATACATGCACACATACACGCACACATGCACACAGACATATACGCACACATTTCCCATACACACAACACCCCCCCACATGCATACACGCACTCACACAGCCCCTCTCCACACTCACACCCCCATGCACGCACACAACATCCCCCTTACCCCCCTCCCCTAACAAACGATCACCTTACCTTGTCTGGTGATCCTCCGGGAGGGAACGGGATCCATGTGGGCTGCTCTGCCGCCAGCTCCCCGTCACCAGAACACTGCCACGCCGAATCCTGGGTTGTGATTCGGTGGGCGGTGTTCTGATGACGTGGAGGTGGAGCAGCCTCCACTTCACCGCCGACCACCAGTAAGGCTGCTGGCGGCTTTTCGTCCGAAAAAGGGTGGAGGGCTGCCAGCAGTCATAATATGCTGGGTGGGAGATCGCCTGCACTGGCGGTCTTCGGCCCAGTGGTACCTCGGCGGTCTTGGAAAAAGACCGCTGAGGTCCAAATGAGGGCCATAGTGCCTTATAGATGTACTGATGCAGCAGGACTCCAGGGATGGACAGTGAGGGAAGAGGCACAGTGCCCTATAGATGGTCTGATGCTGCTGGAGTCCAGGAATGGAAAGTGAGGGAAGAGGCTCAGTGCCCTATAGATGTACTGATGCTGCAGGACACCAGGGATGGGCAGTGAGGGAAGAGGTGCAGTGCCTACAGATGTACTGATGCTGCAGGGCTCCAGGGATGGACAGTGAGGGAGGAGACACAGTGCCCTATAGATGTGCTGATGATGCAGGGCTCCAGGAGTGGACTGTGAGGGAAGAGGTGCAGTGCCTGCTCCAATTAAAGATTTAAAAAAAAAAACTCTTGTTCTGTGTCAATTTGTAGGCATGCTCATGCCATCTCCTTCAAACTAACAGCACCAGCACCCTTTTCTTTTGTTTAGCCATGCTGCACAGCATCGGTGATGCTCTACAGCATCGCCAAATACTGTTGGCAAAGTAAATGGGTCCGACAGGCGAAACTTATTGACTTTGGTGCCGTTTGGTTTAATGGGTGTTTTCAGTGCATTTTCTGCTTCATTAATCGTGTGCACACCGGGGTGTGTCTCTAGTGTGAGAGACTGGCTCCTTGTTGCAGCACCCCCCCCCCCACACACACACACTTTTTGCCTGGTTTCTGAATGCAACTTGGACTGGAGTGCACTGGGATCCTGCTAACCAGGGCCCCAGTGCCGGTGTTCTTTCCCTAAAACATGGTAAAAGTAATTGGATACACCTTTAGCTACCACTATATGTCCCTAGTAAAAGGTACTTAGGTACCCAGGGCATGGGGTACTATGGGTAAGCCCCTGTGGGCAGCAGCACTGATTGTGCCCCCCTCAAGGGCCATGCATCCAGATGCACCCAGCACTGCCAGTGCAGGCTGAGTGTCCTGCTGCAAACCTAAAATACAAACTCAACTTTGCACACTCCCTGTGTGCCCTGTCCACCATACACTGCATATGTTATGGGTAAGTCATCCCTCTAGCAAGCCTTCCAGCCCTTAGGCAGGGTGCACCATACTATGTGTGAGGGCATAGCTGCATGAGCAATATGCCCCCCACTGTGTCCTTGCCAAACCTGGGACATAGTGAGTGAACAGAGCAGCCATTTTAATATATGTGCTGGACACTGGTCAATTTCTCAGCTACATGATGGCTACTCTGGACCCTGGGTTGTTTGGTATCAAGCAACTCAGAATAATAAATCCGAACTGGTACCAGTTCTGGATTTATTATTAAAAAAAGTACCAAGGGGTCCCCATAGAGGTGCCCCCTGAAAAAGCTAACTATCCTGTCATGGTTGCTGACTGGTTCCATGCAGCACGCTGCCTCCAGACAGCCAATCCACAAACCTTGGGGGAGAGCCCTGCCTCTCTGGTTTGTGAAACAAACCCCTGGCAGGGTGGAGATAACTCCTCCTCCCTCAGGAATGTGCGCTGCCCTGGCAGTGAGCTTCAGAGGGCTACCGCCCTTGAAACTCGACCCCCAGGCCTGGTAGCAGCAGATGGCCTCTTCCTTTGCACACCCCCACTATTGGAGGGAGCAAAGGCTGGAAACCACACAAGGGATAGGATGAGTGGCCTCACCTAACCTGCACCACCCCTAAGGGGCTTGCAGGCAAAGTGGACCCTTCATTTCAGTTTTCTCCATCTTGGAATGGAAGAAAATAGCCAATAAGGTTTAGGGAAGTGACCCTTCCCACAGGACACTACCAGGTTCCCCCTAAAACGCCCACTAAATTCAGTATTTAGTGGGCTTCCCTAGAAAAAGATTTTAGATTTGAAACGGACTCGAAGAAGATTCCAAGAAGACAAGAAAACCAGCACCAGAGAAACCGCCAGGGTGAGAACTGAGGACCTGCTGCACCAGAAGAGGCGCCAAGACCCCTGCATGCTGCACCAGAGTCTCGACAATTGCGACAGCGGAGAAGCGGAACACTGGACCGACCCCAAGAAACCCTGGGGACCTCCAGATCTCATCCCAGATCTCCCTCCTGAGTGAAGGCATCACTCAAGAAAAGCAAAAGACCAAGAAACCAGTGAAGGGCACTTCACAGAATCGCCGATATCATGACTGGAAGTCATAGCTGGTCCCGACGACACACAGGCAACAGTACAGAAGTGCCCCCCAACTGTACCAAGTTTGGTGACGCTGCGACCCCTGGTTGCCGATAACGAGCATTACCCTGGGTCCTGGTCAGCTGACGTCAGACCAGGAGAAAACCAGCTCCCCCACAGCTAACAAAGGATCAGGAGGAAGCCCCAGTCGAGGGACTTCAGGAACACCCCAGACCTCCGACCATCGTGCCCCCGCAAGCCACCCCCAAAGAGACTTATCTCCAGCTCCAGAGGACTTCGTTGCGCACAGCATCTAAGACCTCCAAAATGCCCTGCACCTGGCCGCCCTGGGCCTTGCATCGCGGGTTCTGCTATGTGCCCCGGGTCCACAACCCTTTGTGACCTCGACAGCCAAAGGGAACCCCCTGCTACCACTTTGAATTTGCCAACCAGCCTTTTTTCCGAGTGGCCCATCCAGGTGGCCCTGTGACTGTGCCAAGAACTTTGCCAACACTGCTCCCGCTAAATCCGGGAGCTGGACGAAGCTCTCCAGCTGGTACAAGGTGCCCACCGACCTCTGCGACCATCCTGCAAAAGAAGAGACTGGTATCTCAACCGTACGATTTTTTTAATGCATTTTTTAAAGTTACTGCGTATTGATTACAATGATACGTAACTATGCACAGAAAGACTAACTTGGCTAAAACTTTAAAAAGTCACAACAAGAAAAGTACTGAAGTATTTTTTTAAACTCTGGTCTTGAGTTATTCATTGAGTGTTTGTGGTGCATGATTGGATTTGTGAGTCCAGCAAATACTTAGCACATCTCCTGGATTAGCCTAACCGCGCGACCAGCTACCTTAAAAATTAGAGCATTAGGTGGTCTGATTTTTACCCCTGAAAACTAACGTGGTTGTTCTGACCCTCTTTATAGTGTGCTTGGTTTTTGTACGCTACAATGATGGCCAGCCTCCAACATCTAGGCCAGAGGCTGTCGGGGTGGGCAGGTAGATCCGGTGGGGTTACTGCAACCATGCTCCCTGCAGACATGCTGACTGCAGACACACTCCCTGCAAACATGTTCCCTGCAGACATGCTGACTGCAGCCATGCTCCCTGCAGACATACTGACTGCAAACATGCTAACTGCAGCCATGCTCCCTGCAGAAATGCTGACTGCAAACATGCTAACTGCAGACATGCTCCCTGCAAACATGCTGACTGCAGATATACTCCCTGCAAACATGCTCCTTGCAGCCATGCTCTCTCGACAGACATGCTGACTGCAGACACTTTCCCTGCAAACATGGTAACTGCAAGCATGCTTCCTGCAGACATGCTGACTGCTGCCATGCTCCCTGCAGACATGCTCCCTGCAGACATGCTCCCTGCAGACATACTCTCTGCAGTCATGCTCCCTGAACACATACTCCCTGCGGACATACTCTCTGCAGTCATGCTCCCTGCAGATATGCTCCCTGCAGATATGCTCCCTGCAGACATGCTCTCTGCAGATATGCTCTCTGCAGATATGCTCCCTGCAGATATGCTCCCTGCAGATATGCTCCCTGCAGATATGCTCCCTGCAGATATGCTCCCTGCAGACAATCTCCCTGCAGATATGCTCCCTGCAGACAGACTCCCCGCAAACATGCTCCCTGCTGCCATGCTCCCTGCAGACATGCTCCCTGCAGGTTGATGCCACAGGCAGTCCTCTCAGATGGGTGTTTGCATCAGTGCAGTGCATTGCACACACCCCTAGGCACGTTGAAACCGGTTTAGGAAAGAGTTGTTGGACGAGGAACCTCGCAGTAGGGAATGTAGACGCTCTTGTGGGCCAGTAGCCCTGATAGGTTTTTCTCCTTTCTGGTAAAATGCTGCTGTTGCTGTAATGGTGGCTTCCAGTCTCCAGGTACTGGTGGCTTTCTGTTACATGGGTTCTGTCTAGTGCATAGAACCCTCTGGCCTCTTGGCACTGTGAGGGGTGTCAGGGATGCTGTTGGGGGCTAGTCCTTTGGGGATCGGTGGGGGCGTCAGTGATGTGGCTCTACACATGTTCGGTGCACCCCCACTCCTGTGTCCTAACACTACACCCCACTCCTGTGCCCAAACGCTACACCCCCACTCCTGTGTCCTGACACTACACCCCCCACTCCTGTGCCCTAACGCTACACCCCCACTCCTGTGCCCTAACGCTACACCCCCACTCCTGTACCCTAACGCTACACCCCCACTCCTGTGCCCTAATGCTACACCCCCAGTCCTGTGCCCTAACGCTACACCCCCTAAACTACACCCTCACTCCTGTACTCTAATGCTACACACCAAATCCTGTGCCCTAATGCTACACCCCCACTCCTGTGCCCTAACGCTACACCCACTACACACCCCACTCCTGTGCCCTAACACTACACCCCACTCCTGTGCCCTAACACTACACCCCACTCCCGTGCCCTCACGCCACACCCCACTCCCGTGCCCTCACGCCACACCCCACTCCTGTGCCCTAACGCTACACCCCCCACTCCTGTGCCCTAACGCTACACCCCCACTCCTGTGCCCTAACGCTACACCCCCACTCCTGTACCCTAACGCTACACCCCCACTCCTGTACCCTAACGCTACACCCCCACTCCTGTGCCCTAACGCTACACCCCCCACTCCTGTGCCCTAACGCTACACCCCCCACTCCTGTGCCCTAACGCTACACCCCCACTCCTGTGCTCTAATGCTACACCCCACTCCTGTGCCCTAACGCTACATCCCACTCCAGTGCCCTAAAGCTACACCCCCCACACCTGTGCCCTAACGCTACACCCCCCACTCCTGTGCCCTAACACTACACCCCCACTCCTGTGCCCTAACACTACACCCCCACTCCTGTGCCCTAAACACTACACCCCCCACTCCTGTGTCCTAACACTACAGCCCCCACTCCTGTGCCCTAGCACTGCACCCCCACTCCTGTGCCCCAACGCTACACCCCCACTCCTGTGCCCTAACGCTACACCCCCACTCCTGTGCCCTAATGCTACACCCCCAGTCCTGTGCCCTAACGCTACACCCCCTAAACTACACCCTCACTCCTGTACTCTAATGCTACACACCAAATCCTGTGCCCTAACGCTACACCCCCCACACCTGTGCCCTAACGCTACACCCCCCACTCCTGTGCCCTAACGCTACATCCCACTACTGTGCCCTAACACTACACCCCCCACTCCTGTGCCCTAACACTACACCCCCCACTCCTGTGCCCTAACACTACACCCCCACTCCTGTGCCCTAACACTACACCCCCACTCCTGTGCCCTAAACACTACACCCCCCACTCCTGTGTCCTAACACTACAGCCCCCACTCCTGTGCCCTAGCACTGCACCCCCACTCCTGTGCCCTAACGCTACACCCCCACTCCTGTGCCCTAACGCTACACCCCCACTCCTGTGCCCTAATGCTACACCCCCAGTCCTGTGCCCTAACGCTACACCCCCTAAACTACACCCTCACTCCTGTACTCTAATGCTACACACCAAATCCTGTGCCCTAACGCTACACCCCCCACTCCTGTGCCCTAACGCTACACCCCCACTCCTGTGCCCTAACGCTACACCCCCACTCCTGTGCCCTAATGCTACACCCCCAGTCCTGTGCCCTAACGCTACACCCCCTAAACTACACCCTCACTCCTGTACTCTAATGCTACACACCAAATCCTGTGCCCTAATGCTACACCCCCACTCCTGTGCCCTAACGCTACACCCACCACTCTTGTGCCCTAACGCTACACCCTCCACTCTTGTGCCCTAACACTACACCCTCCACTCCTGTGCCCTAACACTACACCCTCCACTCCTGTGCCCTAATGCTACACCCCCCACTCCTGTGCCCTAACGCTACACCTCCCACCCCTGTGCCCTAACACTACACCCCATTCGTGTGCCCTAACACTACACCCCACTCATTTGCCATAACACTCCACCCCCACACCTTTGCCCTAACACTGCACCCCCAGTCCTGTGCCCTAAAACTACACCCTCACATCCTGTGCCTTAATGCTACACCCCAAATCCGGTGCCCTAATGCTACACCTCCACTCCTGTGCCCTACCGCTACACCCTCCACTCCTTGCCCTAACGCTACACCCTCCACTCCTGTGCCCTAACGCTACACCCTCCACTCCTGTGCCCTAACGCTACACCTCCCGCCCCTGTGCCCTAACACTACACCTCCCACCCCTGTGCCCTAACACTACACCTCCCACCCCTGTGCCCTAACACTACACCCCATTCATGTGCCCTAACACTACACCCCCACTCTTGTGCCGTAAGACTACCCCCACTCCTTTGTCAGAACACTGCACCCCCACACATTTGCCCTAACTCTGCACCCCCAGTCCTGTGCCCTAAAACTACACCCTCACTCCTGTACCCTAAGACTACACACCCATTCATGTGCTCTAACACTACACCCCCCCACTCTTGTGCCATAATACTACACCCTCACTCCTGTGCCCTAACACTACACCCCAATTCATGTGCCCTAACAGCACGCCCCCACTTTTGTGCCCTAACATTACACCCCAACTCCTGTGCCCCAACACTACACCCCCACTCTTGTGCAGGTACAGTGTATGAAGTTGGCTCTGTATGCACTATTTCAAAGAAAGGAATAGCATGCACAGAGTCCAAGGGTTCCCCTTAGAGGTAAGATAGTGGCAAAAAGAGATAATTCTAATGCTCTATTTTGTGGTAGTGTGGTCGAGCAGTAGGCTTATCAAAGGAGTAGTGTTAAGCATTTGTTGTACACACACAGGCAATAAATGAGGAACACACACTCAGAGACAATTCCAGGCAAAAAGGGTTTTTGTATAGAAAAATATATTTTCTTAGTTAATTTTAAGAACCACAGGTTCAAGATTTACATGTAATACTTCAAATGAAAGGTATTGCAGGTAGGTACTTTAGGAACTGTGAATTAGCAAAATAGCATATACAGTTTTCACATAAATGACATATAGCTATTTTAAAACTAGACACTGTGCAATTTTCAACAGTTCCTGGGGGGAGTAAGAGTTTGTTAGTTTTTGCAGGTAAGTAAACCACCTATGGGGTTCAAGTTTGGGTCAAAGGTAGCCCACCGTTCGGGGTTCAGAGCAACCCCAAAGTTACCACACCAGCAGCTCAGGACCGGTCAGGTGCAGAGGTCAAAGTGGTGCTCAAAACGTATAGGCTTCAATGGAGAAGGGGGTGCCCCGGTTTCATTCTGCCAGCAGGTAAGTACCCGCGTCTTCGGAGGGCAGACTAGGGGGGTTTTGTAGGGCACCGGGGGGTACACCAGTCTACACAGAAAGTACACCCTCAGCGGCACGGGGCGGCCGGGTGCAGTGTGCAAACAAGCTTTGGGTTTTCAATAGAAATCAACGGGAGACCAAGGGGTCTCTTCAGCGATGCAGGCAGGCAAGGGGGGGGGGGGGGGCTCCTCGGGGTAGCCACCACCTGGGCAAGGGAGAGGGCCACCTGGGGGTCGCTCCTGCACTGGAGGTCGGATCCTTCAGGTCCTGGGGGCTGCGGTTGCAGAGTCCTTACCAGGCGTCGGGTCTTTGAAGCAGGCAGTCGTGGTCAGGGGGAGCCTCGGGATTCCCTCTGCAGGCATCGCTGTGGGGGCTCAGGGGGGTCAACTCTGGCTACTCACGGTCTCGTAGCCGCCGGGGAGTCCTCCCTGAAGTGGTTGTTCTCCACAAGTCGAGCCGGGGGCGTCGGGTGCAGAGTGCCAAGTCTCACGCTTCCGGCGGGAAACGCGAGTTGTTTAAAAATGGCTTCTTTGTTGCAAAGTTGCAGTCTTTGGTGAACAGAGCCACTGTCCTCGGGAGTTCTTGGTCCTTCTAGATGCAGGGCAGTCCTCTGAGGCTTCAGAGGTCGCTGGTCCCTGTGGAAAGCGTCGCTGGAGCAGTGTCTTTAGAAGTGGGGAGACAGGCTGGTAGAGCTGGGGCCAAAGCAGTTGGTGTCTCCGTCTTCTCTGCAGGGTTTTTCAGCTCAGCAGTCCTCTTCTTCTTAGGTTGCAGGAATCTGAGTTCCTAGGTTCTGGGGAGCCCCTAAATACAGAATTTAGGGGGGTGTTTAGGTCTGGGGGTTAGTAGCCAATGGCTACTAGCCCTGAGGGTGGCTACACCCTCTTTGTGCCTCCTCCCTGAGGGAAGGGGGGCACATTCCTATCCCTATTGGGGGAATCCTCCATCTGCAAGAGTCACCTCAGCTCAGGATGCCTTAGGGGCTGTCCTGACTGGCCAGTGACTCCTCCTTGTTTTTGTCATTATCTCCTCTGGCCTTGCCGCCAAAAGTGGGGCCGTGGCCGGAGGGGGCGGGCAACTCCTCTAGCTGGAATGCCCTGGGGTGCTGTAACAAAGGGGGTGAGCCTTTGAGGCCTTTGAGGCTCACCGCCAGGTGTTACAGTTCCTGCAGGGGGAGGTGAGAAGCATCTCCACCCAGGACAGGCTTTGTTTCTAGCCACAGAGTGATAAAGGCACTCTCCCCATGTGGCCAGCAACATGTCTGGTGTGTGGCAGGCTGCTAAAACCAGTCAGCCTACACGGGTAGTCGGTTAAGGTTTCAGGGGGCACCTCTAAGGTGCCCTCTGGGGTGTATGTTACAATAAAATGTACACTGGCATCAGTGTGCATTTATTGTGCTGAGAAGTTTGATACCAAACTTCACAGTTTTCAGTGTAGCCATTATGGTGCTGTGGAGTTCGTGCATGACAGACTCCTAGACCATATACTCTTATGGCTACCCTGCACTTACAATGTCTAAGGTTTTGCTTAGACACTGTAGGGGCATAGTGCTCATGCATTTATGCCCTCACCTATGGTATAGTGCACCCTGCCTTAGGGCTGTAAGGCCTGCTAGAGGGGTGACTTATCTATACCTATAGGCAGTGTGAGGTTGGCATGGCACCCTGAGGGGAGTGCCATGTCGACTTAGTCTTTTTATCCCCACTAGCACACACAAGCTGGCAAGCAGTGTGTCTGTGCTGAGTGAGGGGTCCCCAGGGTGGCATAAGATATGCTGCAGCCCTTAGAGACCTTCCCTGGCATCAGGGCCCTTGGTACCAGGGGTACCAGTTACAAGGGACTTACCTGGATGCCAGGGTGTGCCAATTGTGGAAACAAAAGTACAGGTTAGGGAAAGAACACTGGTGCTGGGGCCTGGTTAGCAGGCCTCAGCACACTTTCAAATCAAAACTTAGCATCAGCAAAGGCAAAAAGTCAGGGGGTAACCATGCCAAGGAGGCATTTCCTTACATACAGTGTGAGGAGAGGATGCGAGGAGAGACCCCAGGGGCAGGTGGAATGTGAGAGGTCAGGGTGAAGGGAGACCCCTGGGGCAGGTAGAATGTGAGAGGAAGGGGTGAGGAGAGACCCCCCAGGTGGCCTGAGAGACCGTCAGGCCGGTAGCGTGAAGAGGTTAGGGCGAGGAGAGACCCTCTGTGTAGGGAGGGTGTGAGAGGAGGGGGCGAGGGGAGACCCCCCCCCCCCCCCGGGCAGGTAGAGTGTGAGAGAAGGGGTGGAGGAGAGACCCCCGGGGCAGGTAGAGTGTGAGAGAAGGGAGAGAGCCTTTTTGTGGTATATTCATTTACTCCACTGTAGCTGCTGTGATGTTATGATTATTTTTTATAGCGTTCAGCTTAGTTTGAAAAGGCTGTCATCATTGGCTTCCTTGCTGATGACACCAGCAGCACTTGTCATTCGATGATTGTGATTTAATTTATAAAGGGTGCAAGTACCCGTAGGTGTCTTGGCGCTGGAAATCCGAGGTTTTCAGTTTGTGAAAAATAACAACATTGGATTATTATTTTTTTAGGAATATTGCAATTCTGTTCCACAGCAAGCAGGTGGTGTGCACAAAATTGCGGCACCGCAAGAAGTTAGACGTGTCCTGGGAACTACAACTGATGATAATGCAGGAGAGCCAAGATTCCTCTGAGGTTGATACCTCCTCATTCTTCCACTCACGCTGGTGGATCTAGTGCCCCTCAAGGCCTCATGGGCCACTCAGAGAGCCTTGAGGGCTGTTACCGGGAGCCAATCAAGTACCCGTAGAGCATTAGACTTGGGAGCTTCTTTAGATCTCGAACAGCCGCATTTTGTACCATTTGCAGGGTTTTTTAACTGATGGCCGCGTGTCCACGTAAAGGGCATTAGAGCGTCAATCCCAGGAAGGGTAAGCATCACCACTGAAGTTTTTGTAACTGAGAAGGAACGTGGTAATACTTTCCTTATTGACCTAAGAAGCAGGAAACAGGAGGAGAGCACTTTGTTTACCTGTTCCCGGAAGGAAAGATCCCATCGAAAATGACACCCCGGTTTCTTACCCTGGTAACTGGTACAAGTGGGGTCCCAAGGAACCGGGCCACCAAGGATGGCCCCAAAAATGAGGCTCTTTTCCACAAACGAGCACCTCCGTCTTGTCTGAGTTCAGTCTCAGACAGCTGGAGGTCACCCACGTCGCCATAGCGCCCACACACCTGCTAGACCTGTGTGCCACCCCCTCTGTGAAGAGCGTGGAGTGAGTGGTGACCCTTGGGGGACCCGCATGGGAGAGGGAAAGGTTTAGAAGAGGAATTCCAAGGGCCACCGTCTGCCCCCTGTTGCTTCAGAAAGAGACAGTCTGGGTATGAGCTGCCCCTCGGATCCCAGTCTCTGACATCACTGGGCGCATCAGGTGACCTCTCATGGCCCCCCGCTACTGAGTGTTAAATCCCGAGCACTGATAATCAGACTCCGGCCTCACCTCACACTGACTGATCTTCAGATGGGAAGGCTCCGCTTGTGCAGTTTTAAGCTCCGAGGTCTGCGCCTGGGCGGATATTGAGTTCTGGGTCACTGGGACACACTCTGTGCCTTATTGGCAATTACAGTAAATGAATTGGTACAGTTGTGACTGTTTCTTCCCAAATACATGATATTTTAAAGCAGCAGCTGCGCCGGCGTTCTCTAGCGCTTCTGAGCCCGTAGCCGCAGCCCAGGGGGCATTTAAGCGGAGGAGTGAGCTCTGGGGGGAGGACGGATAAAAGGGGAGAGACCCTTAACGCAGGGGACCCCCACATCGTGAGGGGTGAGCAGGCCCCAGTCCGAGCTGCAGGAAGCAGATGGAAGATGGGGGAGGCCTGGGTTCGGGGAAGGGACACCCCACCACAGAACAAGGTCAGGGCGCAGGAGTCCAGGTCACTGGAAGGCCCCCCAGAGCTATCCCAAGAATCCCCACCCCTGCCAGCGGCTGGGAGAGTTGTTCACGTTTTACCCCTTTACCTTGGGGTACCCCCAGAGGGCCTGAGCTGTGGTGCTGTGGGAGGCCTGGGGCTCAGGGGAGCATCTCAGGCCTGCTTGCACTGACCCAGTGGCTTCTGATCCCTGGGTCTGGCTCACATGTGCCTCTCCCCCCCCCCCCCCCCCCCCCCGTTCACCACTGCTCACTAGTGCCCTGTTCTATCACGTTATGCCACTGGAGCGCTGTGTGGCGCAGCCCTGTGTGTCTCACACAGGAGACGCCGCCCAGGCCCGCCTGCAATATGTATTTTGTTGTTATGAGAACGGAATAGTGCTTTGTAACAACCAGTCCAGGCAGCGCTTTAACGTGGATGGACGATGGGCGGTCCCTCTAAGGGGCGTGGCCTAAGAAACCTCAGCAGGAGTCCCTTCCAAGAGGGCGGCCTATGTAAAGTAGGTAAACTGAACCCCTGTGCTCCCCATAGCCCGCCCGACCAGTACTGGGGGGCTTCCCCGAGCCCCTGCAGCCCTCTCGCTTACTGCATCAACACATACTCCCAAAATAGCCAGACCTCCTGGCTTTACCATCCATTACTGGCATAAACCAGTAACAACTGTGATTTTGTTGTGAATAATTAGAAGTTAAAATGTTAATTCTGCAAATATGAGACTGTGACTTAAACATTACTAGTCGGCGGAAGGGGCAGTGTCTTAGCGTCGCAACCCCCCCCTCCCCCCTTCACAACACTTTCCTCTGCAGTATCTCACTCTGTTAGACAGATTATGCTACAGGGTAAAGCAGATTATGCAAAAAGAAAAGACAAATTATGCGGCACAGTTCATCCTTTCCAAACTTGGTAACACTGTTCTGGGCATTGGTTGCATTTATTTCCAGTGTAACACCCAAATCTAGCAATAAACAACAGGAAGGTGCCCAGCCCGGCGGTGCAAACGGCCTTCCACTGCGCAATAACACGTGTTGCTGCATTTTTAGTAATGTTTGACTGATTTGAGCTAGAAACAACATTTCTGTTTAAAATCGGCAGATTATGCGGAACATGATGCGTTATGTGGCAGATGCGGCAGATCTATAAGTATGCGACAGTCACATAAATCCAGCGGCCCTGCTTATGTCTTTTTTCAGCTCACATCTTCCTTCAATCCTCCTTTCAGCATGTCTGACACATAATCTCTGTCCCCGTCAGCTCCCCCTTCCCACTCTCTCTTGCAGGGACATCCTTGAACCTCTGTCGCTTCACCATCACCTGTGAGTACGGTTTCTTGTACTTCCACCTGTCACTGTTTGGCAGCTCCCGCCTGCAAGGCCTTTCACACAGAATCACAGTTACAGCTGGTACAAGTAACTGTGCCTTTGTGCTCTCTGCAGAGAGGCCAAGGATTGGATGAGCCCGTGCTCTGAGCACCGTATGACCCCTCGACAGGCACTCTCTTCTGCTCGACTGCAGAGGCCTCAGTCGTGCTCCATTACTAGCAGTCCCCAGCTGCGTGCCCTCACACGGACAACTCAACACACAGTACACGATACACAAGAGTGATGAGCTGCATGAAAAACAAGCACTGGCAAAACCAGTAGGTCGGGCCTACAAGAGAGCTATTGGCTTTGTCAGTGGCTTTTAGCCATGTTCTTCAGCAGCATAGCTGAAAGTAAACAAAAGAAACATGCTATGACATGGCCGGCGCTGGCCACATAATATCAGCTTTTTTTTATTGTTGGCGGGATGGGATGCAACTCGAAAGGGATTTAGACCGTGTGGGGCGGGACAACATGTGCAGCGGGGGTGTACGGGTAAGCTGAATGACAACGGTGTCAGAGGGGTTAGGTAAGGGGTTAGGTAAGCAATAACACATATTGGAGGAGGACGGGCTGTAGTTTAAGCAAGAACACAGACAACTGGAGAGGCGGGGCAGGCGTGTTGGGTAAGCAACATGGTTGAGGGAGGGAGGTTGGGGCAAAGCATCCGCGATGAGGGAGGCACTGAAAGAACAAACTCTGGTAAAGAGCTTAAGCAAAAGGAAAACAATATCACATAAACAAATGAGCAGTGGAAGAACACACGTCCAGGCTCCAGAGGAGGGACAAACACACAGTCCTATAGCCGCTGACTAATGAGAGGCAAGGAAACGAGAGTGACAATGAAACTAACCAATGGTAAAGTATGGGCGTACTCAGCCCACTGCTAGAAAACAAAAGGTCTCAAGGCACAGCGCATGCCCTGGTTAAGCAAGACCTAAACATTACAGAAGTTCTACATCCTGGAGAAAGCAGAGAGTCTGCTGGGACACAAGGGGGGGTGACTGAGTTCACTGCACACACTGAGTGATGAGCTGTATGAAGAAGAGAACATCCTATAAAAAGCGAACCCTCTTGTGGGAGGCAATGTCTGGTGAGACGTGGGGCCTAGATCACGTTAGCTGGAGTGAGTCGTTGTTCAGAACTTGAATACTCTTTGATTCCTGTAAAGCCGGGCACACGGATATAAGAGCTGCTATGGACCCGCTTCAAGGTCGGTTGTGAAAGGCCTGAGCCCCGGAGGAACCCGCCCCACTTAAAGCCCTGAGTGCAGCCCCCCCACAAGCAACAGACTCCACATTGGACCCCGGTTACATTGTGGGTGATCGAGCAGGGATCCGAGGAGGGCTCCCCCTTCCTGTCCTGGTGACCTGTGACCTGTGACCCCAGGCCTCGCCTCACAGTGCCTCGTCTCCGGTTCCTAGGAGCCAAGAGGGGGCGGGGGGATGATGGATGCCGAAGGCGACCCTCAGCATTTCACGGAGAGAAGCGAGGAGACTGCCAGGAACTTACATTTAAAAAAGAAGAAAAAAATATATATATCACCTTAGATTATTTGTTTACACCTTTTTGTCAACAATATATTTGCATATTCAATTGTTCGAAGCCAATTACATAATGGGGACATCCCTCAGATGGATTTTCAGATCATTTTTTAAATTAAGGAACTAGCCTTTTATAAAGTGAAATCCGATTGTTACCTACGGATAATGTATTATTTCTGTTTGATTATTTTGTTGTATGAGCTCTGCAGACAACACTGAGAGGAATGCACAAGCACCAGGGGACGGGTGCAGAGTGGAGTTTTTATGCTTCCATATCTATTCCATGTGTATTTCTGAACTTTAGTTCTCTAAGACCAGCATGAGGATGTTCAGTGCAGCCGGGCACCGAGGTGGAGCTGACCCCCCCGGATGTGGGTGATATGTGCCACCCCCCTCACTTGCCTCGTTTAACCATCCCCAGAGCCCAGGTGTCCGCCTTCCATATGTCAGTATTCATCAGTGGAAGGTGGTTAATGCTGTGAGATAGCTCAGCAGGTTATTGTCGCTGCTGCAGAGCTCTGTGTAAACCTAAAGTCCCAGGTGTGAATCTCCATCGGTCATCTCGTAATGATATCCTCCTTAAAGTAAACAAGCGTTGGCAAAACCAATAGGTAAAAGGCTTTTATGTGCAAGGCAGGCATACACAAACGAATGTGCATGCCATAGCACATACAAGCATACTGAGAACCTTTGCCTGTGCTCAGCGGCCATGCCAATCAGTTGGCGTACGTTTACGGAGGTGTGACCTATTGGCTTTGACAATGATTGATCATAAAGTCTGGAGAAAGGCCGAGCCAGGGCTGTGCGCTTCTTCTGCAGAGAGAACGCCGTTGGTCGTGAGGTCTTCAGACCATAGCGCTGTGAAGCTGGCACCAACCCTGGCCGCCGGGAGGCATGAAGACTCATTTACTCGCAGTGTTTCTCTCTACCCCTGTTTAATCCCACGAGGCTCTTTGCTGGAGCCCTAACTTCTTGTCATTACTGTGGGTTCCTGGCCTTGAAGAGACCTGTTGATACAGACAGGATTTGTATCAGGTCACCGGCGTGTTTCTAAGGGCTTCGATCCTGGACAGTAAGTCTTTCCTTCAGTGCCGGGCCTGGATTGGAGGGGCGGCGTCCCTTGGACCTGTGTGCCCCCCCCCCATCCAAACCTCATGATTTTCCATTCTGAGCTCGTGCCTCTTTCCACCACCTCTAGTTCCTGGTTCGTCGATGCCCCCTGCCCCAGCTCTTTGACTCCTCCACCCACCCCGACTCGTGCTTGCTTCAAATCCATTCTTCATGCATGCTCTGCCCCCCACAGGCCGTGCTTCTCTCCCACGCAAAGCTTTGATCTTCTCCCACTCAAACTCTGCTTCTCGCCATCCCATCGCCCATGCTGCCACCCTGCCCAGATCTAGTGCCTTGCTACGAACCATAGCTTGTGCTTCTCGCCCACATCACATTGTGCTTCTCGACCACCCTACATTGTGCTTCTCGACCACCCTATATTGTGCTTCTCGCCCACCCCGCATTGTGCTTCCCGCCCACCCCGCATTGTGCTTCTCTCACATCCCGCAATGTGCTTCTCGCCCACCACGCATTGTGCTTCTCGCACATCCTGCATTGTGCTTCTCACCCACCCCACCACCTGCTTTTCTCATTCACCCAAAGTTCATGCCTCATCTTTTCCTTATCCAGAGCTCTTGCTTCTCGCCTGCCCTCAATCGTGCTTCTTGTCCACCTATAGCTCATGCTTCTCGCCCATGCATAGGTCATGCCTCGCCTCTATCTGATCCATAGCTCTCGCTTTTCGCCTGCTCTAGGTCGTGCTTCTCGTCCACCTGTAGTTCATGGTTTTCGCCCACCCAGGGATCAGGCCTCTCCTCCCTCTGATCCAGAGCTCTCGCTTCTTGCTCGCTCTAGGTCATGCTTCTCTTTCACCTGTAGATCATGCTTCTCGCCCACCCAGGGATCAGGCCTCTCCCCCTTCTGATCCAGAGCTCTCACTTCTTGCCCTCTCTAGGTCGTGCTTCTCGCCCACTCTAGGTCATGCTTCTCACCCACCCAGGGATCAGGCCTCTCCTCTCTGATCCAGAGCTCTTGCTTCTCGCTCGCTCTAGGTCATGCTTCTCTTTCACCTGTAGATCATGCTTCTCGCCCACCCAGGGATCAAGCCTCTCCTCCCTCTGATCCAGAGCTCTCGCTTCTTGCTCGCTCTAGGTCATGCTTCTCTTTCACCTGTAGATCATGCTTCTCGCCCACCCAGGGATCAGGCCTCTCCCCCTTCTGATCCAGAGCTCTCACTTCTTGCCCTCTCTAGGTCGTGCTTCTCGCCCACTCTAGGTCATGCTTCTCACCCACCCAGGGATCAGGCCTCTCCTCTCTGATCCAGAGCTCTTGCTTCTCGCTCGCTCTAGGTCATGCTTCTCTTTCACCTGTAGATCATGCTTCTCGCCCACCCAGGGATCAAGCCTCTCCTCTCTGATCCAGAGCTCTCGCTTCTCGCTCGCTCTAGGTCATGCTTCTCTTTCACCTGTAGATCATGCTTCTCGCCCATCCAGGGATCAAGCCTCTTCTCCCTCTGATCCAGAGCTCTCACTTCTCGCTCGCTCTAGCTCATGCTTCTCGCGCACTCTAGGTCATGCTTCTCGCCCACCGAGGGATCAAGCCTCTCCTCTCTGATCCAGAGCTCTCGCTTCTCGCTCGCTCTAGGTCATGCTTCTCGCCCACCCAGGGATCAGGCCTCTTCTCCCTCTGATCCAGAGCTCTCGCTTCTCGCTCGCTCTAGGTCATGCTTCTCGCCCACCCAGGGATCAGGCCTCTCCTCTCTGATCCAAAGCTCTTGCTTCTCGCTCGCTCTAGGTCATGCTTCTCTTTCACCTGTAGATCATGCTTCTCGCCCACCCAGGGATCAGGCCTCTCCTCTCTGATCCAGAGCTCTCGCTTCTCGCTCGCTCTAGGTCATGCTTCTCGCCCACCCAGGGATCAGGCCTCTTCTCCCTCTGATCCAGAGCTCTCACTTCTTGCCCTCTCTAGGTCGTGCTTCTCGCCCACTCTAGGTCATGCTTCTCACCCACCCAGGGATCAGGCCTCTCCTCTCTGATCCAGAGCTCTTGCTTCTCGCTCGCTCTAGGTCATGCTTCTCTTTCACCTGTAGATCATGCTTCTCGCCCACCCAGGGATCAGGCCTCTTCTCCCTCTGATCCAGAGCTCTCGCTTCTCGCTCGCTCTAGCTCGTGCTTCTCGCGCACCCCTGAGTCATGCCTCACCTCTCTCTGATCCAGAGCTCTCACTTCTTGCCCTCTCTAGGTCGTGCTTCTCGCCCACCCAGGGATCAGGCCTCTCCTCTCTGATCCAGAGCTCTTGCTTCTCGCTCGCTCTAGGTCATGCTTCTCTTTCACCTGTAGATCATGCTTCTCACCCACCCAGGGATCAGGCCTCTCCTCTCTGATCCAGAGCTCTTGCTTCTCGCTCGCTCTAGGTCATGCTTCTCTTTCACCTGTAGATCATGCTTCTCGCCCACCCAGGGATCAGGCCTCTTCTCCCTCTGATCCAGAGCTCTCGCTTCTCGCTCGCTCTAGGTCATGCTTCTCGCCCACCCAGGGATCAGGCCTCTCCTCTCTGATCCAGAGCTCTTGCTTCTCGCTCGCTCTAGGTCATGCTTCTCTTTCACCTGTAGATCATGCTTCTCGCCCACCCAGGGATCAGGCCTCTTCTCCCTCTGATCCAGAGCTCTCGCTTCTCGCTCGCTCTAGGTCATGCTTCTCGCCCACCCAGGGATCAGGCCTCTCCTCTCTGATCCAGAGCTCTTGCTTCTCGCTCGCTCTAGGTCATGCTTCTCTTTCACCTGTAGATCATGCTTCTCGCCCACCCAGGGATCAGGCCTCTTCTCCCTCTGATCCAGAGCTCTCGCTCGCTCTAGCTCGTGCTTCTCGCACACCCCTGAGTCATGCCTCACCTCTTTCTGATCCAGAGCTCTCACTTCTTGCCCTCTCTAGGTCGTGCTTCTCGCCCACCCAGGGATCAGGCCTCTCCTCTCTGATCCAGAGCTCTTGCTTCTCGCTCGCTCTAGGTCATGCTTCTCTTTCACCTGTAGATCATGCTTCTCGCCCACCCAGGGATCAGGCCTCTCCTCTCTGATCCAGAGCTCTTGCTTCTCGCTCGCTCTAGGTCATGCTTCTCTTTCACCTGTAGATCATGCTTCTCGCCCACCCAGGGATCAGGCCTCTTCTCCCTCTGATCCAGAGCTCTCGCTTCTCGCTCGCTCTAGGTCATGCTTCTCGCCCACCCAGGGATCAGGCCTCTCCTCTCTGATCCAGAGCTCTTGCTTCTCGCTCGCTCTAGGTCATGCTTCTCTTTCACCTGTAGATCATGCTTCTCGCCCACCCAGGGATCAGGCCTCTTCTCCCTCTGATCCAGAGCTCTCGCTTCTCGCTCGCTCTAGCTCGTGCTTCTCGCGCACCCCTGAGTCATGCCTCACCTCTCTCTGATCCAGAGCTCTCACTTCTTGCCCTCTCTAGGTCGTGCTTCTCGCCCACCCAGGGATCAGGCCTCTCCTCTCTGATTCAGAGCTCTTGCTTCTCGCTCGCTCTAGGTCATGCTTCTCTTTCACCTGTAGATCATGCTTCTCGCCCACCCAGGGATCAGGCCTCTTCTCCCTCTGATCCAGAGCTCTCGCTTCTCGCTCGCTCTAGGTCATGCTTCTCGCCCACCCAGGGATCAGGCCTCTCCTCTCTGATCCAGAGCTCTTGCTTCTCGCTCGCTCTAGGTCATGCTTCTCTTTCACCTGTAGATCATGCTTCTCGCCCACCCAGGGATCAGGCCTCTTCTCCCTCTGATCCAGAGCTCTCGCTTCTCGCTCGCTCTAGCTCGTGCTTCTCGCGCACCCCTGAGTCATGCCTCACCTCTCTCTGATCCAGAGCTCTCACTTCTTGCCCTCTCTAGGTCGTGCTTCTCGCCCACCCAGGGATCAGGCCTCTCCTCTCTGATCCAGAGCTCTTGCTTCTCGCTCGCTCTAGGTCATGCTTCTCTTTCACCTGTAGATCATGCTTCTCGCCCACCCAGGGATCAGGCCTCTTCTCCCTCTGATCCAGAGCTCTCGCTTCTCGCTCGCTCTAGGTCATGCTTCTCTTTCACCTGTAGATCATGCTTCTCGCCCACCCAGGGATCAGGCCTCTTCTCCCTCTGATCCAGAGCTCTCGCTTCTCGCTCGCTCTAGCTCGTGCTTCTCGCGCACCCCTGAGTCATGCCTCACCTCTCTCTGATCCAGAGCTCTCACTTCTTGCCCTCTCTAGGTCGTGCTTCTCGCCCACCCAGGGATCAGGCCTCTCCTCTCTGATCCAGAGCTCTCGCTTCTCGCTCGCTCTAGGTCATGCTTCTCTTTCACCTGTAGATCATGCTTCTCGCCCACCCAGGGATCAGGCCTCTTCTCCCTCTGATCCAGAGCTCTCGCTTCTCGCTCGCTCTAGGTCATGCTTCTCTTTCACCTGTAGATCATGCTTCTCGCCCACCCAGGGATCAGGCCTCTTCTCCCTCTGATCCAGAGCTCTCACTTCTTGCCCTCTCTAGGTCGTGCTTCTCGCCCACTCTAGGTCATGCTTCTCGCCCACCCAGGGATCAGGCCTCTCCTCTCTGATCCAGAGCTCTTGCTTCTCGCTCGCTCTAGCTCATGCTTCTCTTTCACCTGTAGATCATGCTTCTCGCCTACCCAGGGATCAGGCCTCTTCTCCCTCTGATCCAGAGCTCTCACTTCTTGCCCTCTCTAGGTCGTGCTTCTCGCCCACTCTAGGTCATGCTTCTCGCCCACCCAGGGATCAGGCCTCTCCTCTCTGATCCAGAGCTCTTGCTTCTCGCTCGCTCTAGCTCATGCTTCTCTTTCACCTGTAGATCATGCTTCTCGCCCACCCAGGGATCAGGCCTCTTCTCCCTCTGATCCAGAGCTCTCACTTCTTGCCCTCTCTAGGTCGTGCTTCTCGCCCACTCTAGGTCATGCTTCTCGCCCACCCAGGGATCAGGCCTCTCCTCTCTGATCCAGAGCTCTTGCTTCTCGCTCGCTCTAGGTCGTGCTTCTCGCTCGCTCTAGGTCATGCTTCTCGCCCATCCAGGGATCAGGCCTCTTCTCCCTCTGATCCAGAGCTCTCGCTTCTCGCTCGCTCTAGGTCGTGCTTCTCGCCCACTCTAGGTCATGCTTCTCGCCCACCCAGGGATCAAGCCTCTCCTCTCTGATCCAGAGCTCTCGCTTCTCGCTCGCTCTAGGTCATGCTTCTCTTTCACCTGTAGATCATGCTTCTCGCCCATCCAGGGATCAGGCCTCTTCTCCCTCTGATCCAGAGCTCTCGCTTCTCGCTCGCTCTAGGTCATGCTTCTCTTTCACCTGTAGATCATGCTTCTCGCCCATCCAGGGATCAGGCCTCTTCTCCCTCTGATCCAGAGCTCTTGCTTCTCGCTCGCTCTAGGTCATGCTTCTCGCCCACCCAGGGATCAGGCCTCTCCTCTCTGATCCAGAGCTCTTGCTTCTCGCTCGCTCTAGGTCATGCTTCTCTTTCACCTGTAGATCATGCTTCTCGCCCACCCAGGGATCAGGCCTCTTCCCCTTCTGATCCAGAGCTCTCACTTCTTGCCCTCTCTAGGTCGTGCTTCTCGCCCACTCTAGGTCATGCTTCTCGCCCACCGAGGGATCAGGCCTCTCCTCTCTGATCCAGAGCTCTTGCTTCTCGCTCGCTCTAGGTCGTGCTTCTCGCTCGCTCTAGGTCATGCTTCTCGCCCATCCAGGGATCAGGCCTCTTCTCCCTCTGATCCAGAGCTCTCGCTTCTCGCTCGCTCTAGGTCGTGCTTCTCGCCCACTCTAGGTCATGCTTCTCGCCCACCCAGGGATCAAGCCTCTCCTCTCTGATCCAGAGCTCTCGCTTCTCGCTCGCTCTAGGTCATGCTTCTCTTTCACCTGTAGATCATGCTTCTCGCCCATCCAGGGATCAGGCCTCTTCTCCCTCTGATCCAGAGCTCTCGCTTCTCGCTCGCTCTAGGTCATGCTTCTCTTTCACCTGTAGATCATGCTTCTCGCCCACCCAGGGATCAGGCCGCTTCTCGCTCGCTCTAGGTCATGCTTCTCGCCCACCCAGGGATCAGGCCTCTCCTCTCTGATCCAGAGCTCTTGCTTCTCGCTCGCTCTAGGTCATGCTTCTCTTTCACCTGTAGATCATGCTTCTCGCCCACCCAGGGATCAGGCCTCTTCTCCCTCTGATCCAGAGCTCTTGCTTCTCGCTCGCTCTAGGTCATGCTTCTCGCTCGCTCTAGGTCGTGCTTCTCGCGCACCCCTGAGTCATGCCTCACCTCTCTCTGATCCAGAACTTTTAGTTCTCGTCTTCTCGTCCACCTGTAGATCATGCTTCTCCTCCCTCTACTCCAGAGCTCTTGCTTCAATGCCACGTTTAGCTTGTGGTTCTTTCTGTACCACCCGGTCAGTTATATCAACACTTCCTGCCAGAGAAGATTACTTCCTGTTCTGCTAAATGCAGCCAACCCCACATTGACTTTATAGTGACTGTCATTACTTATCCCACTTCTAGATGGAGACTTACATAGCCTGGTGGGGCTGTTTCTGGACGCCTGATTCTGCATGGGTGAATGTATGTTTGTAATAACTGTTTCCTGGGCACCTGTAGCAGTGCATTCGTTGGTATCTCTGTGTTTTCTTGTGTGCATTTAACACACAGAAATCACACCCATTGTCTTTGTCAGTGCTCGCTTCTCTCTGTTTCGTGCCGCCTTCGCCTACAGCCCCGATGGCTGCAGTGAGAGGGACCATGGATTCCCTTTACTTGCACCTGCTTTGATTACTGTAGTCCGACTGCTCAAGCCACACGTACTTTGTTATGAGCATGTTTAAAGCGCCTTCTAGCGTTAATATAGCGCTATAGCACCCTCTTAACCTGAGCACCCTTTTTGTTCGGGTCTAGGATTCCCATCAGTTATCTGGTTACTGGGTTGTGTGTTAGGGAGATTTATTCCAGGTCTACTATGAACTACCAGCTCCGCTACTGTGATGTATGTGAATTAAATAAAAACTGAGAAACCACAATGGAAGAAACAAAATAATGGAAAACCAGTTTTAAGACAAGTCCAATTTACGAAACAGAAATAAAAAATTAAAGGAAGCAGTTTAAAGGAAAGATCATTTTAAAGGAAAATCCTAAATTATATTAAACTTGAATGGAGTTTAGAGGCGCTGAGGGTTTTTAGGGGTCAGGGATGGGTGGAGTTTATGGGCGGTGAAGGGTTTTTAGGGGTCAGGGATGGGTGGAATTTAGGGGTAGAAAGGAGTGTCAGGGTTGAGGGATGGCTGGAGATCAGGAGTCAGATATGGGTGGACTTTAGGCATGGTGAGAGGATTTTAAGGGACAAGAATGAATGGCGCTCCGAGTCTGTGAGGGATCAAGAACGATGAATGGTGTTTATGGGTGGTGAGACGTCATCGAATTGAAAGCATCCGAAGTGATTGACAGTGTAAAATATGAATCCGAAATAATGTCCCCTGATGGAAAGCACTGAAATAAATACCTCCAATAGAAAAATTCTGAAAGTAAGACCTGCAACCGCTGCATTTACACCTTAAAAATAAGTATATAAAAGACAATTTCTGAGTATTACGCATTCTATGAATTGGTTTATATGGAATGGATGAACGTCAGTCATCCTGCAAATTTCCATTCAACAATGTAGGTGAAATTGGATGTTTTCTCAGTGATGGTATTCCATGGAATCGTTTCACATACAACCTCACTGATGGTCGCCGTGCCACACTGCCTGTTTGTTGCATTTTGAAATAACCCTTTGTTCAGGTATGTTCACACTGAAAGCAGTTCCACTTGCTGCCAAATCACACTCATTTCTTGCTTAGGTGGCTTGCCAGGACTCCCCACCCTCCTCTGTGCTGACTCAGATTGCAGGGGAGGGAATGCGTCCTTAAAGGGACAGTGGAGCAGAATCTCCATGATAAAGAGAATGGCGCTGGTATGGATTGATGCTAGGCCTCTGGCCTCTGACCAGTGTCTCGTTTATAAAATAAATGTAGTTTGAAGCCTTCACAACGTATCATCACAGGAGTGCAACCCAGCGTGTGACCGAGTGGAGAGGACTCGGAGAATGGTGTTCTTTCTCATTCTTTCTATATGTGTATGTTGTGTGTGTGTATATGTATGTGTGTGTGTGTATATATATATATGTGTGTATATATATATATATATATATATATATTATAGTGAGTTGCCAGTGCACCTAAGCTATTATGTTAGTCTAAGTAAACAGATTTTGAGGTTACCTAAACGGTAAAAGCCTCGACTTGAGTCCCGTCTCTGTGCCTGCTGCAGTCTCATCCACCTTACATAGAGTGCACATCTCTCTTTGGCCTGGAGCAGGAGAGAAGGGTCGTGTTAAACCAGATTTATTAATAAAAGAGTAATCTTCATTTTCTATATGTAAGTTAGCACAACTAGGCCACAAAAGAGCTCATTTACTGGGTCTGCTGCTTTGGGTGCACTGACAGCTGAGAAACGTGGCTTTTAAAAGTTGCATTGCATGGATGATTTCTCTCTGTGTGTTGTTCCTTGAATAAAATAGACAAAATTGTATTTTTCCCGTGGCGTTTTTATTCGCGTTGTGTTAAATAATGAGCTTTAGAGGAAGGTTGCCAGAGATGTTTCAGATTTTGCAGAATTCAAGGCTGTTCCTGCCTGAAGCTTCAACTGTTTGTGTAACCTTTCCAATAAGTTCTGTGTTCAGTCACATGATGCCGTTTCGCCTTGGATGTAGGTAAAAGCTACTCATTCCCTAATTTTGGGAGGCCTTTAGAGCAGCCTCTTTAATGTAACACAAATTTCTGCAGTGCTGATTAGTTTGTGTAGTGTACAGGGGCGGCTCCTCCATTAGGGCAGAGGAGCGTCGCCCCCCCCCCCCGCCAGCAGCGACAACTGTAAAACTTTTACCAAATAACCAAAAAAAACGGTGTTTATTATCGTTGTTTGCTAAAAGGATGGGGCCACGGGGGTGATGTGCACTGAGGGGGGGTGCTGAGCACTCCCCCTCAGAGCGCATGTGTGTTTGGCCGGCCGTCTCGGGTCAGCCGAACACACACGTGCTGTAGGCTCTCTCCAGCCTAGCAACACATTTGCCAGGCTGGAGAGAGCCTGCGCAGGCTCCCAGTCTGCCTGTGAGCGCCCTTGCTGGGCGCTTCCAGCGAATCTAATCGCTGCTTTGAGCAGCGACAGGATTGGCCGCAGGGCAGGCTGAGAGCCTGTGCCTGCAGCGAGGAGGAGCAGAGCGGTGCGCGGCAGAGGAGGTAAGTGTTTTTTTAAAAATTTTGTTTAATTTTATTTTCATTCCCAAACCCCCCTACGTCCCCCTTCTTTGCGTGCTGCCCCGCCCCTTCTTCTTGCCGCTCCTGGTAGTGTACCTTTATTTGTACAGCACATCTCACCATCTGACGTTATGTGGAGGACATTATCCTCTACTGCCAAGAAACTTTAAAATGTGCCTCCATGCCAGTCTTCTTGTAGACTTTGTGCTTCGAGGTTCTTCAGCCTTCGCCTTGCATTTGAACTAAACAGTCCTTATTGCGGTTTGCTTTTTGACTATATACTGACTTTGAAGGTTGGCTTTATGTCATCCTCTCGCTCATTATGATTTATATAATTGATTAATCAAATGCCTTTGCTTTCTGTTTTGATTTTTGTTTGTCAATAAACCTTAATGGTTTGGAATTTGAATCTTGCCCTGTGTAGCTTGTATTTGCCTGGCACCCTCGTCCTTTGGGACTTAGAGCCCTGATCCATCTTATCGGCCCTTTTGAGTGGAAAGTGCTAACAGTAGGCCGGTAAGGGTGTCTGTTACTCAGTGTAATGGCCTCTAAATACTGATCTCAAAGGGATGAAAAACTGTGTCATCCCTGCCAGGATTAAAAGCTACATCATCCAGGTCTTGTGGATTGCAGCAATAAGAATTCATGATGACGTACCAGGTGAAAGATGAGATCTAAAGAAATCTTATAAGAGCTTCTTGAACATCTTGAGTGCACTTTTATGAACCTGAAGCTTTCAGAAGGTAGGGTGTGAGCAGATTCAAGACAAGTGTAAAGTAGAAGCGAAGCTGGGACAAGCAACTATGATTGGGCAAGTAACTAAAAGAGAAAAAAGTACCTCCCAAAGTGCTAGCAGTTGAAGGGCACACAGTGGAGTAAGGAAGCAGTGCTTAGGCCAGGCTCCAGGGGTGGGACAAACCTGTGAAGAGGAAGTGAGGCTGATATGTGCTGACCAAGTGAAAGCAAGAAAATGAGTGACTATGAAGTCAAGCAGTGGGTGAGCTCCAAGCTCCCTGCCAGCTAACAAAATGTCTTACAAGCCACAGCGCAAGCACTGTCTCACACCAGACCTAAAAAGCTGGAAGGGTTGGGAGTCAGGATTGGGGCCATGTGAGCCCACAGGACGGCGACCCTAGGACAATAAATAAAACTTTCACAGAACAAAATTTCAAGTCTAAATAATAATCGTCTAATCAAATATAGGAGTCATTACAGAAGGCACAAATAGTTAATGATTAAAATCTGTAGCGATAATACTTTAAATCAACCAATTTGCCAGCAGTCATAACATAAAGTCACCCTCCATAGCAAGTAAATAGCCAGAATCGAAATATAGTTCAACATACGATTAGCATAAATATGCTCAGTTCAAAAGCCAAGAAAAGACTAAACTATAAATCAGCAGCAGAATGACATAGAGAAAGGGTAATTTGTGAGGCCTGGAAAAAGTAAGACAGACTAACGTTGCGTCTACACAGATCTCAAAGTGAGAAACGTCGGGCACATCTCCCAGGAGGGGCACATTTTATAGGTTTTGAGACACTGAGAGAGACACTCACAGCGTGGTGAGAAGTGAGATCTTGGGGCTGATAACAATTCATCATTCATATAAACATGATACATGAAGCACAAAACATTTAGCAGCGCCTACTTTGCTTTCATAATTAAACATAAGAAAAGAAAAAATAATGTGACTTGTGTGTGAGAAATAAAACAACACACAGTGCACTGCTTAGATCACACCTGGACAAAAGACCTGGGATATGTTGCAAACACAGGAACCCTCAGCACATGGTTCTTGGGGAACACAAATTAATACATTTCATTCAACACTACAATAACAGCACTATGAAAATGAGTACTATTTTGCTTATTTTCTGAAAAGTACGATCACAAGAAAGAAAACATGCACAAAGGAATCTCGTTCACAAAACAATGAATTGTGCAATTTTCTTCAGAAGCTTTAAAACTGAAGTTATTGCAAGCAGGCTGAGGCCTACTAATGCTAGGTTAACACTTCAATCTGAACTTTATTTACTAATTTCTAATTCTTAAGAACCCTTCTTCAGTGCTCAGGCTCCTGCAGGTTGGAGGGGGTCTCTGAGGGAACTGAAGTCTCTTTAGCGGGCACAGGTACGTCCTGGCTCTGCTTGAGCAGCCTTCCAAGACTTGGCCTCAGTGGTCACTTGGACAGCTGTGGAAATGTACTGTTCATTGTTTTATTTATAATGTGCACACAGTGGCCTGAACTGTGACAAACGATCAGCGACTGCAAGAGTAATAAAGTACCCAAAACAGCGAGAATTAACAGGACAATCCATCTGTAGGTTTCTCCCCCTTTTGGACGAGCCTTGAGCGCCCCCTCCAAAGGGTGGTTCCTTTCATAGGAACCCTTGGTTTCCAGGCTTTTTTTAAAGAAACATATGCTCAGCCAGTCGCAGTGGATCTGAGGGCAGATCACCACCTATGGGCGTTTGGAGCTGGAGAAGTTTAATTCAGCGTTAGTTGAATAGTTTGTGGGACGAGAGGAGCGGACAGTGGTTCTCCCCTGCCTTGGTGTGTAGGAGGCTGGCCCTCTATGTAGTGTGCAAAGCTAGGCACACTGTGCAGGGGGTCCAGGCAACCACATATTGGTTTTCAGAGGTAAAAATTAGACCACCTAACTCTCCAGTTTTTAAGGTAGCTGGTTGCGCAGTTAGGCTAATCCAGGAGACATGCTAAGTATTTGTTGTACTCTGAAAAATCCAATCATGCACCACACACACTCACTGAATAACTCAAGACCAAAATTTATAAAAATACTTCAGACTTTTAACTATTTTTTTAAGACCAAGATCTTTGATACGTTAAGTACTTTTTGAGATATGACTTTACAAAGTTTTAATAAACATAGTCCTTCTGTGCGTAATTACGCACCATAGCAATCAATAGGCAGTCACTTTTAAAATTGCTATAAAAATCGTGCAGCTGAGTTACCAATCTCTTCTTTTGATGGGTGGTCGATGTAGTCGGTGGGCACTTTGTGCCAGCTGGAGATCCTCGGGCGGCTTCTGATTCTGGCGGGGGAGCAGAGCTGGAAAGTCTCTTGGCAAAGGCACAGGGCCACTTGGAGGGGCCACCTGGAAAAGGAGATGGTTCCCCTTGGGCTGTCGTGGTTGCAAGGGGTTGGGGACCTCTGGAGCACAGCTGGTTCCTTGTTGCAGGGCACAGGGCAGTCGGATGCAGGGCGAGTTGGAGATTCAAGAGCTGTGCCCAACAGATTCCTTTGGAGCTGGAGGTGAGTCTCTTTGAGGGCTGCTTATAGGACAACAGGGCACTCTGGCATGATGTATGGGGTGTTCCTGAAGTCCCTCGACTGGGGCTTCCTCCTGATCCTTTTTCAGCTCCGCAGGAGCTGATTTCCTGGTTGTCCAACGTCAGCGGACCAGTGCCCAGGGTATTAGCGTTACTCGGCCACTGGAGGGCGCAGTGCTGCCAAACTTGGCACACGTCCGGGCTGTCGTCAGGTGTGTCGTCAGGTGTGGCTGCGACTTCCGGTTGCGGCTGCGACTTCCGGTTGCGGGGATATCGGCCGGTCACTGAAGTGACCCTCACTGGCTTGTTGGTTCTTGCTTGGTTGTTGAGTGGTACCTCTACTCAAATGGGAGATCTGGGGAGATTCTTGAAGCCTGGCGGTCCCCTGGGTTGCTTGGGGTCAGTCCAGTGTCCAGCTCCTCCGCAGCGGCGATGTTCGGGTGCTGCGTGAAGCAGGCAGGGTTTGGCGCCTTTTCTTGCAGCAAGTCCACAGTTCTCTTACTTTGGATCTTCTTTTGTGCTGGTCTTCTTTTTCCTTTCAAATCTGATTTCTTGGGTTAGGGGTACCCACTAAATACTGAATTTAATGGGCGTTTTAGGGGGAACCTGATAGTGTCCAATGGGACACTGACCCTTGGGTGGCTACACCCACTACAGTGACCACTGAGAAGGGCCACTACCCTAAACCTCAGTTTTCTGCCCTCCAACATGAAGGAAAATTAAATAGAGGGACTACTTTGCCTGCAAACCCATAGGGGTGGTGCATGCTCAGTGAGACCCCTCCTCGTATCCTTTGTGTGGTTTCCCACTTTTGCTCCCTCCAAAAGTGGGGCTCTGCAAAGGGGGAGGCCATCTGGTGCTAGCAGCAGCCTGGGGATCGAGTTTCAAGGGCGGTAGCCCTTTGAAGCTTACTGCAAGGGCAGTACACATTCCTGAGGGAGGGGGTGTTAGCTCCACCACCCAGAAAAGGCATTGTTTTACAAACCAGAGAGACACGGCTCTCCCCAAGGTTTGAGTATTGTCTGTCTGGAGGTGGCAGCTGGATAGGACCAGTCAGCATTCATGCCCGGATAGTTAGCTTTTGCAGGGGACACCTCTAAGGTGACCCCTGGGTACATTTTTATAGTAAACCCAGTACTGGTACCAGTTTGGATTTATCATTCTGAGTTGTTTGATACCAAAAAAACCCAGGGTGCAGAGTATCCATTATGTAGCCAGGAAACTTGTACTGACCAGTGTCCAGCACGTATATTAAAATGGCTGCTCTCTTCACTCACTATGTCCCAGGTTTGGCAAGGACATAGTGGGGGCACAGTGTTCATGCAGGTATGCCCGCACATATAATATGGAGCACCCTGCCTTAGGGCTATAAGGCCTGCTAGAGGGGTGCCTTATCTATAGAATATGCAGAGTATGGGGGACAGGGCACACAGGCAGTGTGCCATGTCGACTTTGAGTTTTAGGTTTGCACCAGGACCCTCAGCCTGCCATATCAGTGCTGGGTGCATCTGGGTGCATGGCCGTAGAGGGTGGCAGAATCAGTGCTGCTGCCCTCAGGGGCCTACACATAGTACCCCATGCCCTGGGTACCGAAGTACCTTTTACTAGGGACTTATAGTGGTAGCTAAAGGTGTATCTAATTACTTTTACAATGTTTTAGGGAAAGAACACTGGCACTGGGAACCTGGTTACCAGGATCCCAGTGCACTCCAGTCCAAGTTGCATTCAGAAACCAGGCAAAAAGTGTGGGGAGTGGGGTGCTGCAACTAGATGCCAGTTTCGCACATGGTGAAACCAGGGTATGTTCACAGCCACGTGACCCTCTGTTCTTTGACTATAGTGACTGAGCGACTGTGTCTAAGGTAGCCGAGAAGTCCAACATCACTAAGAGCAACGCTGACCCCTTCAGAGAAGCACGAGCAGTTCGCCCCAGACCTCTACCTGGACCTGAATGTAGGTATTGCCCACTTCAGGGAAGGCCGGTCACTGAATAAGGGTCTCAGATTAAACCCTTCCGTGGCAGACCAGCAGTGGGGTGAGAGGACACTGGAGCTCGGCTCAGAACTGGATTTCTTCAGCAGCCTCCTCACTGTGGCTTTCAGAACTTCACCTAGTGCTTAAATAAGTGCCGGAGCCCTCGTCAGGAAGCCACTTCAGCGTGCACCACCCATGGCCCGTGCAGCGCTGCCTGCGACAGTAGCATTAGCAGTACTACCCATCATGCAACTACTCTTGTGAGGTTTTAGACATTCTGGGCCCCAAAAGCTTTAGGGATGTCTTTGGTGGCAGATATTAGTCATTTAAAATATTTATTGATTTAATAAACGACTGTTATTGTGCTGATAAAGATTGCCACCATGTGGCAGCCTCACATAAGTGCCGGTGTTGACAGTTGAGTGCTAGCGATGGGCAAAGGAAAGCACCAGCTCAAATTAAACTCTCACTTCACCCTGAGGCAAGTGAGCCACTGATAAATAGCAGCGAGGTCCTCAGCATGGACCCTCATTGGTAAATCAGGAGAGGGGCCCTCACTGGTAAAGCTGGAGACTCACTGGTAAAGCTGGAGAGGTGCCCTCACTGGTAAAGCTGGAGAGGGGCCCTCACTGGCAAAGCTGGGGAGGGGCCTCACTGGTAAAGCTGGAGAGGGGCCACACTGGTAAAGCTGGAGAGGGCCCTCACTGGTAACGCTGAGGAGGGGCCCTCACTGGTAAAGCTGAGGAGGGGCCCTCACTGGTAAAGCTGAGGAGGGGCCCTCACTGGTAAAGCTGAGGAGGGGGCCTCACTGGTAAAGCTGGGGAGGGGCCTCACTGGTAAAGCTGGAGAGGGTCCTCACTGGTAAAGCCGGAGCGGGCCCTCACTGATAAAGCTGGAGAGGGACCCTCACTGGTAAAGCTGGAGAGGGGCCTCACTGGAAGGGGGGTCTCACTGGTAAAGCTGGAGAAGGGCCTCAGTGGTAAAGACAGAGAGGGGCCTCACTGGAAGGGGGCCCTCACTGGTAAAGCTGGAGAGGGGCCAAGCTGGAGAGGGGCCCACACTGGTAAAGCAGGAGAGGGACCCTCACTGGTAAAGCAGGAGAGGGACCCTCACTGGTAAAGTTGGAGAGGGACCCTCACTGGTAAAGTTGGAGAGGGACCCTCACTGGTAAAGCTGGAGAGGGACCCTCACTGGTAAAGCTGGAGAGGAGCCCTCACTGGTAAAGCTGGAGAGGGACTCTCACTGGTATAGCTGTAGAGGGGCCCTCACTGGTATAGCTGGAGAGGGGCCTTCAGACTCAAAGGTGGCCTCAAGGGACCAAAGAAGTCGAAGGGAATCTTGTTCCTGGAAGCCATGAGGGGCAGGAGTGATGCTTGCAAATAGAGCGCCCTCTGCAGGTCTGCTTACCTGGGAGTCAGACAAGGGAGGATGGGGTGGGGGGGCATTTTCAGAATGAAAAACAAAGGCCACTCTCTGTCCGTCCCTGTGAAACAGCCGCTGCCTTAGAAAGAGGAAGATGTTCTGTGAAACCATTCTGTGCTGTAAGCGGGTGGAGTACACCTCTCGTCCACTAGGTGGCCCTGTCGCACTGCTTTCCATCACAGCACTGATAGAGGATGGAGGCTGCAGGATGCTGTGGCCAGGGCGGGGAAGCAAACTCTGCAAGTAGCAGCGGCCTCCGGTTACAGCTGGGGGTCCAAGGGGACTTTAGTACTGCCCAGGCCATATCAGCCAATCCACAAACAGCAGGGTGCAGGAAGTGAGAGGTGTTCAACCGGATCCTGCTCCTGGCAGCTGTTACCAGCCGGATCCCGGATCCCAGTGAAATACTTTGGGTGGATCCTGTGTAAAGCTCTGACACCGGGACACGTTCACAAGCCCCTGTGCTTTCTGCTTTCTGTAGGGGCACCAACGTGAGGCAGCAGGAGCTTCCTTACTTTAGTTTCCAGCTGGGCCCAAAACAAAGGCCGAACCTAAAGGGCCATCATTGCCCCGTTTTCAAGCATAGCACTGACAGGGGCCTAGATGCCAGGGTAATGGAGGGAAACAAAGGCACCCGCCTTATCACTTCACTTTTGGAGGCCGGTTCTGACTTTCTTTAGCCACGTATGTGCGAGATGTTCTGCACTAAGGATGTCAGATGTATGTGTCCGTGTCAGTAATCACACAAAGATTGAAAGAGCACTTACCTTACCTTTTATACTTAATGATTTTATAGCGCTACTCATCCCAGTGTGGTGTTAGAGCGCTTTATATCCCACGCACACATTATGCATTACATAGAAACATTATATACATCATGTGTAAATAAATGTGCAGGAACTGTTACATAAGACATTGAGAGTTACAAGGTGTAGGATTGTGTCAAGTGCGTGTTCGGGAGAAACCCAACGTCAGGATTTAAAACGTAACGCAGGGATTGGGGTTACCTGTACTTAAAAGACTTTATTACTACCGAAAGGAACCTTTTCCAGCAACCTTAGATTAATGACAGATTGAGAAAAGAACTTTAATATTCTAAGCCCATGCCTTATAGTTTGCGTGCGCATCATTGATGGCAGTACATGGGTCACTGCGCTATATTAAAAGGACTGCAAGTTAGGAACTGCAGACAACAAAATGATCTGTGTGTAAAACTACAGGAACCCTCTTATCCAATCTGTGCTCCGCATGTTGCACCATCTGCTCTCCAGCAGGCACGTGGACCCGCTGGGCTACTCTGAGTCAATCCTGTAACAGGACACAACAAAGACTCTAGCAAGTGCATTCAGGACCAGAATTATCACACTGTCGTTATTATCCCATCAGGATTGCAGGCCACAACTCCCTGCAGCAGGTGCCTTTACCTCGTAAGCTATTTTGCAGCCCCCATTTGACCAATTAGATAAACCGCAACACATTTAATGTCATGTGTTTTATTGTCAAATTCTTTGCAGCAGAGTTTAAAATAAATAAATGTAGATGTTGGCTGTTTTCTGTTATCCTTACTCGGGTGCGCGCATCCCACCAAGCGTGTACCCTGGCAGGGCAGAGCTGCGCTGTAGAGTTCATTGGAAGAGGCAGAGGTTCAGCTTCTTGTGGGGTTTTCTGATGTGGAGGGGGGGTGGCTCCAGGCTCTGGGGGCCGGGTAGGAGAAGGCGCGGCCCCCAGCTCTGGCTTGGCGGATGTGGGAGGCGTGCCTGCTTGGTGTGTGCAACTGGAAGTGGATGGTAAAGTATGCTGGGCATTGCTTGTATAGTGCCTCGTAGGTGGGTGTGAGGCGCTTGAAGAGGGTGCTTCAAGCTCCTCTTCAGGACTCTGCTTTTCATGAAAATGCACTCCACCCAGGACTCCTCCAATCCCCCTCCACTTTCCCCTGACACACCCTGACCACCTTTACATGGTTCCCAGAAATGTTTTTTTTTTCATTTCCAGCACTGACTCTACAAAGTTATTAAACGTGTGCAAGAAAGCACATTCCCAGGGAGAGCTGAGACAGGTCTGATTTGGCTCTTCGAGCTGACCCATGAAAGGGTTTACATATAAATGAGAAAATAAACCAGTTTTTTTCTCAAGTGCACAGTATATGTGACCAGTAGCGTTATTGTATATCAAACAATATTGTCTATGAGACACCAACCAGGTAGGCGTTTACACAGCCCAGGCCATGAACTGGTCTCCTTCATGGTGCCCCCTGATTTGACAATCACAAGTACTTTGCAGAGGATTACACAGTTTGGTGATGTAGGGGAGCCGGGGCTTAATCCCAGGTTTCTGGGCTTCACATTGTGCCATTCAGTCATTGCTTGAATATTTCCCTTGGATTCCCCTCATTCGAAGTGTTTAGTTACTTCGTGTTCTAATCAGTACCTGTGTCCCATCAATGCAAGTATCACCTGCTTATTCAATATCATGACATGTATAAAGTTTCTAAATAGTTTCTTGAATCAAAATGCAAACTTTAGGGGAAGGGAAGGCAAGAGACCATTTTAAAGTTAGTAACACTGCCTTCTGTGAGTTCACAAACAGTAAATGGGGGCCACCCCCTGCAGCAGTGTTGATGAAGAGACTGTGGCTTGCTGCAGGGGTTACAGGTCTGTAGTGAGACCCCTGCGACTGGCAGCTCAGCAGAAAAGCACCTTATTTTAGATTGTGTGCTCAGCTGTTCTACATTTAGTGACTTGTTTTTATTGAAACTACACTAGGGAGGTAATAGGGCAGTGAATGAGACGATTGGCTAGGCTCTGTTTGGCGTGCCAGTCCTCTGGGACAAATGCTGAGCTAGAGCCTGGCATGGGACCCCACGGAGCCCCCCCAGAGATGCTGAGACCCTCTGCCCTCCACTATATGATAATGTTTATTCGGCTGTTGTATAATTCATCTTTTCATGCCCTCATTCCTGCTGTGTTAAATCCTTGGTTTCGCGGTTTGCTCTAACCTCTTCGCTGTGACATCGTAGAGAGGGGTAGTAACTGATTTCTGTTATTTCCCTACTCCTTGGGACTCTTTTCTCTAGTAGTAAGCGAGTACTCCATGTAAAAAATCAATCTCAATAGTTTAATTTAAGGACTCCGGCTACACCCTGTCCCTTGGCATAAGATTATTATTGTCCGGCCTGGGGAGCAGGGGCCAGTCTTAGGAAGTCCACAACCCGTGCGGGAAGAATAAATGTACATCACGTCCACCATCTTCTCGCCATCTTACTGTAAACCCATGCCAAGAGAGTCTGATAGTGTCATACTATGTCTGGGCCGCCTCTGCTTGGTCCCCGAATCCCTAAAATTCCTGAGGCATATAGCATAATCTAGCATAATCTTTGCACCATCTGACAGGTGCAAAAGGAGCATTAATGGTGACTAGTGCAGAACCTAAACTAGTCATAAGTTGATCAGTGGAAAGTATATAACTTGCTCCCAAGAGTTTAATGCTTGATCTCTTTCCGAGGCTAAGGGGAGCTCTTGGCAGCACAAGTGGCTCTTGTTTAAAAGGACAGCACGGGAGCGGGCACGGGCTCCACCTGAGAGTACTATAGAACGTTGACCCTTGGCGGTGCATCCTTCAGCTAGTGTCAGACCAATCCATAGCCAGCCCACCTTTGGTTGCGGCCCCTGTTGTGGTTCTTTCACTGATAGTCTTCCTTGAGTCCTTACACACACACACACTCAGTACCTTGCAACAGACGGGTCATTGCAACAGTTTCTGTGACACCAAAGCCCTCCTGGCTCCTACAGCTTCTCACAACGTGTCGCTTTCTTCTGCAGGACTCACCATGACGGACGGCATGATGAGCAAAGCTGCCACCATGGAAATCCCAATCAATGGCAACGGAGACACCGGGAGCTTGCCGGAAGATGACAGCCTCGAACAGGTACTGAGTGGGAAGTGGGGTAATGCGTGTGACCAGGCGTGTGTGTGGAGTGCAGGCCCAATTGGAGAACAGAGAGGGAGTTGTGCTGTGCATAGAGGCAGGATACTAGACTGCATTCAGTACTCTAGACAGAAGAGTCAGGGTGGTATCTTCTGATCTTAGGAGCGGGGAGTGCCGTACGGTCCTTAATGCTCTTTACAGATACGACTCGTCACCTCTCTCTTGAACGGTTGGGTGGTGGATACGAGCCTTACATATATCGTGATGGTGTTGGCGAAGACTTGTCTTCCAGTGTTTTCCTTACTACCGATAGATTGGCTCAGGGAGTAGAATGCCCACCGTGACACATTTGGTCCAATATCTCCACCCTTTTATGAGATCAGTAAAAAAAAAAAAAGAGGAGAAAATGAGAATATTCTGTTCAATCCAAATAACCGACTCACATGTCCACCACTCAAATTAACTCATATCTCCTTCTACTAATCTACCATTAATCCTTTTGGGTTCTGGAGTAGCGTGTTACTCACTGAAAAGCGCTTTGATGCCTCATTACAGATAGTAATCCCTATATAAATACAATTGCAATATAATACAATAGTTTACTTTGGGAACAGCACATTGGGCGAGAAAGGGGCTGTTGGAGTCATGGAGGAGAAGCTCTGTCTAAGCAATGGTCTGTCGGTAAGTATCTGTGCATTTAACTGACAAATCTGTGCCCTATAATCTGACGAGGGAATGTCCCCTAGTCCCGCTGTTCAGCCCACTTAGTCACAAAAATACGTCATTGTCAAATGGCTTAGCAGATTAATTCACCTGCCGCACAAATACGTATCAGGTTAGGTAATTCCGGTAGGCCAGCCGTTTGCTGGAGAAGTGCATGTGTGGAATCTCTGGTCACAAATTTTAAATGATAAACTAGCATAGTGGATTCAGGTGCGTACTGCCCATCTGTATGCGTAACTCGAGCGGGGTACTCCCTGTAAGGTGGAGCATTGAGTTAATATATCTGTTGTAGGCATCCTGCCAACAGTGGTGTATAACCTTCAAGGCAACTCAAGTCTTTTGTTCTTCCAAGAAAAAAATCCCAAAGACCAATATAATTGAGCTGTAGTCAAGTCCTCTTTTTCCTTGATTTGCCCATTTTTTAATAGGACCCGCAGGGATTTTTGCACTGAAGACTCAGATTGGCCCCTAAACACCCGCCGGTGAGTGCGCCCTGAACAACTGTCATATTTGACTTTTAGGTAAGACACCATACAGTGGCACAGAAAGTGAGTGAGTCTCATAATTCAGATGTCACTCGTTGGTTACACAGTGGACTTTACACCTCCCACTTGGGCGACTCTAAGCACATAACACCACGACTGCCCCTACAGCCCTGGCGATAGCTGCCCTAATATTCATTGTTGATGCGCACGAAAGGTTACTTCTAACTTTATTAAGTCACTTGTAACATGTACCTTGAAGTCCACAAGGTATAGGTACTTAGAGTGTAGAAGTGAACCTGAGGTGGGCTTGTCGCCGTAGTAACAGGATACACGTATGTGGTTTGTTGTGAAGGTGAGAGCACCCTGCCTGCTTTAAGTATCAGACGCATGATTTAGGCGGATAACATGTTGCTGCATTTTACATCATGTTTCCAGATCCGTTGACTGACCCGTGACCAGATGGAGATAGTCAGCAAGGCTGTGGTCTCTGTTTACCGCCCAGCGTGTCTCCCCTCTGATACAGGAAAGATTTATCCAGCTATTATCCTACTGCCTCCTGCCAGATCCAACAGGGGTATCAAAGAAATTAAATCATTCTTCACTTGACGTCCAGGATCTCACTCAACCTCTTATGAGTAAAGCCTGGAATGTTCAATCAAAAGTCATCCCTTGGTTCACTCCAGAGCCTGCACGATGTAAACTCGCAGTCTGCCAGCCAGATAGGGAGTGACATGGATCATGTTCACAGGACCTCAGGTTCCTTTACACCAAGTCCTTGTATACATTTCCTGAATTATAGCAGAGTTGTCCAGTCTTGATGGATATGGGGAAGTCAGTCCTGTGCCAAGACACTCAGTCGGTTAACTCAACGGCCGCATAGAAGGGGTGCAGGTTGTGATGGCTTCGTACATGATGCTGCTGGTTTTAAAGAATATTGTGTCCTGGCACATGCAAGCCAGTAGAGTTCCATCAGGGTCGGGTGATTTAGACATGCCCCTTCTGCCCCTTCTGGTGCACGTGGGATGCCCGTACGGGAAGCACATTTTTAGGCTTTAGAGCAGAGCATTGCCAGGATCCAGATGTTGGAGAATAAATCAAGGACTTGGACATTTCTGAAGTTGTTTTCTGGATCTGGGAGGAATCTTTCACTGTGCCACTGGATTCAAGCTAGCCTGGCTGATGAAGGGTGATACCTGGAAACCAGTCCCAGGATGCTTGTTTCCAGTCCAGGGAGGACCTGGGCTGGCAGTTCGGGCTGGACTGTTCCCATGAGGAACAGGGTCAAGACTAATTTCATATGGCTGGGTCCAAACTGGGGTGGCATGGTGAGTAAAAGAACAACGGATTAAACCCAGATCTGTGACTGGGGGTGAGTGTTTACATTGTTCAGCACTCCGTCCATCATCCTTTTGTGTTACTAAAGTTGCCCTAAGTGGGAAGGGTATGCCCAGACGTGGGTCCCGTGCTCACTGTGCCACTGGATTCAAGCTAGTCTGGCTGTTGAAGGGTGATACCCTGAAATTGGTCCCAGGATGCTTGTTTCCGGTCCAGGGAGGTCTTGGCAGTTCGGGCTGAACTGTTCCCATGAGGAACATGGTCAAGACTGATTTGCATATGGCTGGGTCCAAACCGGGATGGCATGGCGAGTAAAAGAGTTGATGGATTAAACCCAGATCTATGACTGGGGGTGAGTGTTTGGATTGTTCAGCACTCCGTCCATCATCCTTTTGTGGTTGCTAAACAATGTTTCACTTTGTTTAGTACAGAAAGCTGGTACCAGGCCTTCTTAGTGTTATTGGTGATGTGTTTCTTGAGGATGAGATTGGTGCACCAGGCAAGTCTGAGAGACTTGGCATTGTGTGAAAGTTGGGGTTCGAATCCATCAAGGTTCATTTTCTTGAGGCAGGTTTGGATTTTCTGTTGCTTATTCCTCTTGATGAACAGCTGGAATTCTGCTTTGGTTGGGTTAAGCTTCAATGAGCAAAGCTTCCTCTGACTCTTGTCCAGGAGTATCCGGCCTCGTGGAGGCCTGGGCCAGGATGGTGCCTAGCCATGTCTCACCAGAGGAGTTCGAGCTCGAAAAAAGTGACTAAGACCGAACATAGAGCGAGTGAGCAGAGGCCGCAAGGTGACCCCAATGACTTGAGGAATTCATCGGCTTCTATCTTCATGATTGTGTCACTCAAAGCTTTTGGCTCTAAAATGCAGGACTTGATCAGGATCTGATAAATGTGGCCACTTCTGTCCCTCCTCAAACTCTGCCTCTTCCCTTGGTCTGCTGGAGGATTTGGGGCTCTAGAAACTTTGGGCTGTCAATGATAAAAGGCAGCCAAATCATCCCTGCAACGATATGACATGCCTTTGCCGTGACGTGCATCTGATTGAGTCTGAAACTCAAACCTTTGACCAGGGTGAAGTGCCCGACATTTGCTTCATTGTGGTTGGCCTGAAATGACACCTGGGACCCCGCCACCCTTGCGCCACGTGTAGCATTGACTTTTACTTTCCCATTGTTTCTTATTGGTACTTTTTGATATTTTCTTAAGCAATTCTTAACTCTTAAGATCTGTAATCAGTTTTTATCATTTTGGTGGTGTTCGCAAGTTTTGGGTCTTGACATGAGAAGGCCTTATCAAGAGGGTTTGAGTATTTATTTTTGGGGGTGTCATTCCTGAAGCTGAATTTCCCTCTGGTGTCTGTTGCTTCTCCTTGGGGGTGCAGGTTGTTTTTCAGTTTGCTTGTTAGTCTGAAGTGAAGGGGTTCACCTGTGATACCTCCTACTCTGATGAATCCCCACTGCGGGGGGCAGCCAGGAGTGGGTGATGGGCACCAATTGTATTAGCACCCATGACCAGGTTGGCTGCTGCAGGAGAGGGGGCTTTGGGGTTCTAGTGGTGCTTGGTGTCATTTTGATCAATGATAAAGCCCAGCAGTTATGTAAACGGGACTATCTCGGGATATCTCAAGGGAAGGACGTTTTTGGAGCTTTATTTTTCATGGAAAAGATGAATTACTAGCTTCAAACTGGGAATCCACAACCGCGGAGCTAAGTCTGGAGGGAGAATTCCCAAATAGTGCACTACGCAGAAGCCCTGTAAAGCAACGTGGCAATGACGTTTAAGCTGAGGAACACTGATGCCACCCATCTCCCAGCTCTTCCGGGTGGTCCTTCCAGGCTTCCGTTCTCGCACAGAAAGCTCACATCCCACCTCCAGTGTATCAAAGCGCCTCGTGGTCAGACTCATGACTTGCACAGCAGAAGTCTTCTTGTCAGTATAAGCTGGACTCCTATTTATTTTACAGTAACTCTGGGACCGTGTCTGACCGTGCTTGGACAGGAGGGGTCTGACATCATTACCTTGAAAATCATTTGTTTGTTATTCTAGGAAACAATGCTTTATATGTGGTTATAGGACAATTATCGTGCTAAGTGTACGATAAACATACCTGACATGCATAGCTCAGTTGTGGAAACCCCAGGCCATCCGTGGAATGTTGTTACAATCCCAAGTGCATCGCTACTTAATTCATTTATTCGTATCAACAGTCCTTGGCTTAAAGATTGCATACTTTCATTTGTACTAAATTGTAACTAGTGTCAAGCCCACACAAAGTTAATTTTATATAGTATTCAACAATTGTTAAAAACCACAGAATTTGGCTGTTTATCTCATTATTTCTAAATGCTTCTGTCACATCATCTGCTGTCTATCCAAATTTAGATCCTTTACCACTCTGTGAAGGATATTCTCTCTCTTCTCTGGTTATTGTAGCCAAATAAACCACAGAAAGTAAACCACAGGCGGAGGTGTCAACTAAAAATAATCCACAAATGCAGGTCTCAACTGAAAAATAAACCTCAGGCAGAGAGGTCACAACTGAAAATAAAACACAGGCTGAGGTCTCAACTGAAAATAAACTACAAGCAGAAGTCTCAACTGAAAATACCCACAGGTGGAGGTCTCAACTGAAAATAAACCACAGGCACAGGTCTCAACTGAAAATAAACCACAGGCAGAGGTCTCAACTGAAAATAAACCACAGGCAGAGGTCTCAACTGAAAATAAACCACAGGCAGAGGTCTTAACTGAAAATAACCGACAAGCGGTGGTCTCAACTGAACATAAACCACAGACAGAGGTCTCAACTGAAAATAAACCACAAGCACAGGTCTCAACTAAAAGTAGGCCACAGGCTGAGATTTCAACTGAAAATAAAACAAAGGCAGAGGTCTCAACTGAAAATAAAACAAAGGCAGAGGTCTCAACTGAAAATAAAATATAGGCAGAGGTCTCAGCTAGGATCATCTGCACTGCTGCTATTTCCTCAGGCAGGCCATGTGCTCTGGAAATGCAATGTCTTTCTTCATTTGTTTGCCAAAGACTAATACATTCAAAGACTGACCTGTACATCAGTCGAAGTCTCCGGTACCCTATCTTAATTTAAGGGCTGTGTTTGCCATAACTAATGGTGAGGGAGTGTGACCGAAGGAAACTCAAGCCATTTAACTGATCTATTTTTCTCAAATCTGATCTCGCTAATAAAATTAAACGTTTCTGCTCACTGACCTCTCTCTAGATGTCCTTGACCCCGCCTGGATCTGCCCAGGGTCACTGGAGATTGCAGTTCTTCAATAAGATACAAAGATGTTGTAATCCTTGTCATACATAGTAATTGATACATAGATCCTGCCAGTCAATCAATCAGGAATTTGTAAAAGCGCTCCGCTCACCCGTGAGGGTCTCTAGGCGCTGCCCACGTGTACCTGGAACTCTCTCCCCACATCTCTTCGCCAGACCCAGGACCTCCTCGCATTCAGAAGGCTCCTCAAGACCTGGCTCTTCGACCGCTAAATCAGCAGCGCTCCCCCCCCCCCCCTCAGCGCCTCGAAACCCTGACGGGCAGTGCTTTAAATGGGCCGGTACTCTCCGGTACTGAGTACCGGCACTTTTTTATTTTGAGAGGGAGAGTACCGGCATATCTCAGGAAAAACGTAATACTTTTAATTGGAGAGTACCGGCACTTCTCAGAAACAAGCAGGTACTCTATTACAGAGTACCTGCACTTCTATGTTTCCATTTAAAGCACTGCTGACGGGTACATAGCGCGCTTTATAAATACTATGATTGATTGATTGATTGATTGCTGTGCCCCGGCAGGTTTCATAAGAGGCGGGGTTGCTGTTGTCACATACTCCAGGACTGAAGTGGGATGAATATTCAACCTTCCATACAGAGTGGTCCGTATTCACTGCCCTGTGATCCGCTCCAACGTGACGCCCTCGGGCATCCGAGGACTCGTCAGGAGCCCCAAAGTGGAGCAACTTCAGAAGGTTCACTCGAGTCCTGTTGAATTTACTGTTAATCTACAGAGCTTCGAGTGCAATGTCCAGTAACAGTCGGGGGAGATCCGCCTCTCTCGGTCTGAAAATCATTTTACATTTCCCTTTAGAGCTACCAGCGATTTCTGAGATATTTACAATTTTTTAACGAAATTCTGTGTTTTTAGCATTATCTGAAAGTGTAGCGCTTTGTGCCCTGGAGGTCTCCTCTGGAAGAACCCAGCCTTGTGTAAGTCCAGGTTACCGCCTCCTCTCCCGGCTCGTGGGGCTGGGAGGAGGGACCAGTTTGTTTAGTGGTGAGAGGGGATCTTCACAGCACGAGGAACAAAAGTACAACCTTGGGGGATCATGCATGGGAGGCGCGAGTTGACTCCCCACTTCCCCCCAAAAAGAATGGAGGAATGGGGTCCATTACTTAATTAGAAGGATCTGCTTTCTTGGACAGCCAGCACCCCAAGCTTTTTAACCGTCTGAGCAGGACCCGTGAGCCTCAAGGCTGGCTGGGTGAGATGCTCGGAGTCTGACCATAACGGTCTGAGCAGGACCCGTGAGGCACAGGGTGGGCCTGGTGAGATTCTGGGAGTCTGACCATAACCTGTCTGAGAAGCATCTCCTAGGTTCATGGCTGGCCTGGTGAGATGCTTGGAGTCTGACCATAACGCATCTGAGCAGGACCCGTGAGGCACAGGGCTGGCCTGGTGAGATGCTGGGAGTCTGACCAGAACCCGTCTGAGCACGATCCGATCCGTGAGGCTCAGGGCTGGCTTGCGATGCTGATGCTGCGAGTCTGACCTTAACTATTGAAGGGGTACAGAAAAATGGCATGGACATGAGATATCTGCCAGTCTGTGGCTAGATGATGTCTGACCGTGCTTGGACAGGAGGGGTCTGAGCGCACTTACATTAGAAAGGGCTACTGGCTGTTGGAGAGGAGAGGTCTACCAGCGGGGTCTGACAGCGCTTGCATCAGAGAGGGTACCACCTGTTGGTGAGGAGAGGTCTGCCAGCGTGTGGATAGAAGATGTCTGACCGTGTTTGAACTGGAGAGGTCTTATGGTGCTTGCATTAGAGGTCTACCAGCTGCTAGAGAGGAGCGGTCTGCCAGTGTGTGGATAGAAGATGTCTGACCGTGCTTGGACAAGAGAGGTCCTATGGTGCTTGCATTAGAGAGGGCTGTCAGCTGTTGGAGAGGAGAGGTCTACCAGTGTGTGGATAGAAGATGTCTGACCGTGCTTGGACAAGAGAGGTATTATGGTGCTTGCATTAGAGAGGGCTACCATCTGTTGGAGAGGAGATGTCCGAGAGTGTGTGGATAGAAGATGTGAGAAGAGATCTGCTAGTGTGTCGATAGAAGATGTCTGACGGTGCTTGGAGCAAAGAGAGTGCTTGGATAGATATCTGACAACACGTGGATACAGGATGTCTGACAGTGCTTGGATACGAGATGCCCGATCGCTTGGATAGGAAAGGTCTGACAGCGCGCGTATCGGAGGGGTGTGAGAGCCCTTGGCTGAGAGGTCTGACAGCCCTTGGGTAGAATAGATCTGCTGCACGTTAATGGGAGAGGTCTGACAATGTTTGGATAAGGAATGACCATAACCCGTCTGAGCAGGAGCAGTGAGATGATGATCAGATGTCTGGCAGCTCATGGATAGGAGCTATTTCACAGTGCCTGGATAGATGTCTGACAGCGCTTATTTAGGCGACACCTAACAGTGCCTGGATAGATGCCTACAACTGCTTCTTTAGGAGTGATCTAACCGCGCATGGATAGATGTCTGCCAGCACCCGGATAGATGTCTGCCAGCGCTTCTTTACGAGAGATCCCACAGCTTCTGGGTAGACAGCGACTGGTTAGGAGTCTGATAGCGCTTGAATGGGAGAGACCTCATAGCGCTTAAATGGGATGGGCAGTACCTTAAAACGTGTCTTTCCTACTTAGAGTGACCAAGTAATACAAATATTTAAATATGTGGTTGTCTAGGAGCATGTCCAAGTTGAATATAGTCTATTTTAAATTGGTTAAATACGTTTTGCAGTGACTTTTGTCTTCTGTCAGAGGTAAAATGGGTATGTGCGGAGGAGGAAAAGTGGATTGGCAAGCGTCCGGCCAAGTACTGTGGAAGTATTATCTGGCCGAGAGTCCGGCTCCAGGGAGTGTTGGTGCAGGGGGTCAGTGTTGTGCCGTCTGCCCCCTCCCCCCCACCCCCCCACACACATCTGGGCCGAGCTGAGGCAGGGCATGTGTACAGAAAGATGCTGAGTGCGCCCAGGCGCGGAAAACATGCGAACTCTGCGTTTCTGAACACAGAAATGTGACGACTCAGGGAATACCTCTGACACCGCCGCAGATCCAGCCACGGTTCATTAATCGACTGCATTATTTTATGTGCGCGCTGAACCGGGGCCTGGCAATTAGTGCGTGGAATTCCCACAGCATCTGCTTGCAGGACTGAACTCCTGCCCGGGCAGACGTGTGCTCTTGGGCACCGCGTCACTAGGTGAGCTGCTGGGAGGCGTCTCTGCCCCCAAGGGCCTGCCTCATCTTTCAAGGGCCTGTCTCATCTATCTCAAGGGCCTGCCTCATCTTTCAAGGGCCTGTCTCATCTGTCTCAAGGGCATGTCTCATCTATCTCAAGGGCTTGTCCCATCTATAACAAGGACCTGTCTCGTCTTTCAAGGGCATGTCTCATCTTTCAAGGTCCTGTCTCATCTATCTCAAGGGCCTGTCTCATCAAGTGGCTGTCTCATCTATCTCAAGGACCTGTCTCATCGTTCAAGGACCTGTCTCATCGTTCAAGGGCCTGTCTAGTCTTTCAAGGGCATGTCTCATCTTTCAAGGGCATGTCTCATCTTTCAAGGGCATGTCTCATCTTTCAAGGGCCTATCTCATCTTTCTAGGGCCCATCTCATCTTTAGAGGGCCTGTCTCATCTTTCGAGGGCCTGCCCTGTCTCATCTTTCAATGCCCTGTCTCATATTTCAGTAGTCTGTCTCATCTTTCAAGGACCTGTCTCAAGGGCCTGTCTCATTTTTTAAAGGCTTGTCTCATCTTTCAAGGGCCTATCTCAAGGACCTGCCTCATCATTCAAGGACCGGTGTCATCTTTCAAAGGCGTGTCTCAAGGACCTGTGTCATCTTTCAAGGGTCTATCTGAAGGGCTTGTCTCATCTTTCAGTGGCTGGTCTAATCTTTCAAGGGCCGGTCTCATCTTTCAAGGGCCGGTCTCATCTTTCAAGGGCCGGTCTCATCTTTCAAGGGCCGGTCTCATCTTTCGAGGGCCTATCTCATCTTTTGAGGGCCTGTCTCATCTTTTGAGGGCCTGTCTCATCTTTTGAGGACCTATCTCCAGGACCTGTCTCATCTTTCAATGGCTTTCCCTGTCTCATCTTTCAGTAGTCTTTCTCATCTTTCAAGGACCTGTCTCAAGGGCCTGTCTCAATTTTAAAAGGGCCTGTCTCATTTTTTAAAGGCTTGTTTAATCTTTCAAGGACCTGTCTCATCATTCGAGGACCTGTCTCATCTTTCAAAGGCCTGTCTCAAGGGCCTGTCTCATCTTTCAAGGGTCTATCTCAAGGGCTTTTCTAATCTTTCAATGGTCTGTCTAATCTTTTAAGAGCCTGTCTCATCAAGGACCTGTCTCATCTTTCAAAGTACTGTCTCATCTTTCAAGAGCCTGTCTCATCTTTCAAGGGCCTGTCTCATTTTAGGAGCCCATGGTCTCCTTGGAAGCAGCATTTTTGTTCTGCTGTTTGAAGCGCCCAGAGTGGAATCCTGTCTGGGCGCTATCTTGCCCCCTGTGTGGAGATGTCTGGGAGGGCGGTGCACAGATGGCGCTATAGTGCTGCTCTCTGCCCGTACTGCCCTGACGTGAGGACATTGTAACCGGAGAGATCAGGCGGTGTGAAGCGCTTTCATTGTAAGGGGATCAACCCTTGGCCTAGTGCTGAGGTCAGAGGGGGCTGAGACAGACCGCAGCCTCCATAGGAAGGGGTTCACTCCTCCCTAGCTCGCATCACCCCTCCCCCTGCCCTCCCTCCATCCATTACTTGCTGGGCAGGGCAGGGCCAGGGCCTGCCCCTTGGACGCCTGCTGCTTCTCAGGACAGTCCTTGCTGTGCACTGCTCGTTTCGAGTGGTTCATGTTTTGTGGATACATGATTAGATGAAGACTTCAGTGAGTGAGTGAGTGAGTGGGAAGGGCGCTGAGGAAGGAGATATCAGTCACTCCCAGTGGTGCACTTTTGAACCCCCTTGTGGTCAGATCTTTCACACCACGCTAGGCTCAGGCCAATGTTTGACCACTCCAAACTTGCAGCCTTTTTAAAAACAAAAAAACTTTTTATTATTTTAAAGATAAACAACGAACAGTGCGAACTTGCACCCAATATAAAATAAACAATAAAGCAGAGGAAATGCAGCAATATTATCATAGTGTTTAATTCCACTTATAAGTACATAGATGCGTCAAGATATTTAGGGCCAGATGTACGACCATTAGAGATTGTGACTTGCTAATTGCGAGTCGCAATCTGTATTGTACAATAGTGTCTGCAACACTGTTTGCGATTTGCAAATGGATCACATGGGACCTGCCTCATTAATATTCATGAGGCAGGTTGCTATTTGCGACTGATAGGCAATGGCCGCACTCACAAGGATGCTGGCCTGCTCGGGTCAGCCGGCCACCATGCCTGTGACTACTTCTTAAATAAAGCAGGAAAACGGGATACGCTACAGAAAAAAAACATGAAAAGTTCCTTTTTTATTTTTCAAGACTGCTCTGAAAAAATGTTGGCACCCCCATTCACAAAACAAAAGGGTTTCGTGGGGACCCCCTCCCGTTTGAGAATGGGTTATCACCGATTTGAAGTAGGTGGTAACTGCTAGTTTTGAGACTGCAAATAGATCCGCCCAGAGGAATATTTTATTCTCACCTTCTTTCTGTTGGCTTTTTGGGTGTATCCTTCCGCCACCACTGGAATGCATGAGGGATTGTGTTGCATCTGAAAGGTACCCTGTGGGAATACCTCTAATTATTTATCCTCGCATTGTGTACACAACGTAAACGTCTTCAGGTCAGGCCTGCCCCACAGTGCTGCTCTCTGGTTTGCAAAAGACATGTTGTGGGCTTACCAAGAACAAAGGGGTGCTTGCAGCCCCCTCGTTGCTTATCAGTGGGTGGCCCTATTGTCATTCTCATTTTCCTGCTTCTTAGTGGATGGCTTGCCTTGTCCATCTGGTCTGTCCCTTCCCCTTGCACATTGTCATTTCTTGTGTCCTTCCACTGCTTACTTTCAGGGAACTACTTGTTTCTTTTGTCTCAAGCAGTCTGCTTGACTGCATGTGCTTTCTAGCTTACTGTGAGAAGGTAGCCTCTTTCTAGCCTTGTTACCCCCACTCTTGGCCTGTTTGTGAGTGTATGTCAGGGTGTTTGTCACTGTTTTCACTGTCTCACTGGGATCCTGATAGCCAGGCCTCAGTGCTCATAGTGAAAACACTATGTTTTCAGTATGGTTGTTATGTGTCACTGGGATCCTGCTGGTCAGGACCCCAGTGCTCATAGGTTTGTGGCCTATATGTATGTGTCACTGGGACCCTGTCACACAGGGCCCCAGTGCTCATAGGTGTGCATGTATATGTTCCCTGTGTGGTGCCTAACTGTCTCACTGAGGCTCTGCTAACCAGAACCTCAGTGGTTATGCTCTCTCATTACTTCCAAATTGTCACTGACAGGCTAGTGACCATTTTTACCAATTTACATTGGCTTACTGGAACACCCTTATAATTCCCTAGTATATGGTACTGAGGTACCCAGGGTATTGGGGTTCCAGGAGACCCCTATGGGCTGCAGCATTTCTTTTGCCACCCATAGGGAGCTCTGACAATTCTTACACAGGCCTGCCACTGCAGCCTGAGTGAAATAACGTCCACGTTATTTCACAGCCATTTTACACTGCACTTAAGTAACTTATAAGTCACCTATATGTCTAACCTTTACCTGGTAAAGGTTAGGTGCAAAGTTACTTAGTGTGAGGGCACCCTGGCACTAGCCAAGGTGCCCCCACATTGTTCAGAGCCAATTCCCTGAACTTTGTGAGTGCGGGGACACCATTACACGCGTGCACTACATATGGGTCACTACCTATATGTAGCTTCACCATGGTAACTCCGAATATGGCCATGTAACATGTCTATGATCATGGAATTGCCCCCTCTATGCCATCCTGGCATTGTTGGTACAATTCCATGATCCCAGTGGTCTGTAGCACAGACCCTGGTTCTGCCAAACTGCCCTTCCTGGGGTTTCACTGCAGCTGCTGCTGCTGCCAACCCCTCAGACAGGCATCTGCCCTCCTGGGGTCCAGCCAGGCCTGGCCCAGGATGGCAGAACAAAGAACTTCCTCTGAGAGAGGGTGTGACACCCTCTCCCTTTGGAAAATGGTGTGAAGGCAGGGGAGGAGTAGCCTCCCCCAGCCTCTGGAAATGCTTTGTTGGGCACAGATGTGCCCAATTCTGCATAAGCCAGTCTACACCGGTTCAGGGACCCCTTAGCCCCTGCTCTGGCGCGAAACTGGACAAAGGAAAGGGGAGTGACCACTCCCCTGACCTGCACCTCCCCTGGGAGGTGTCCAGAGCTCCTCCAGTGTGCTCCAGACCTCTGCCATCTTGGAAACAGAGGTGCTGCTGGCACACTGGACTGCTCTGAGTGGCCAGTACCACCAGGTGACGTCAGAGACTCCTTGTGATAGGCTCCTTCAGGTGTTAGTAGCCTTTCCTCTCTCCTAGGTAGCCAAACCCTCTTTTCTGGCTATTTAGGGTCTCTGTCTCTGGGGAAACTTCAGATAACGAATGCATGAGCTCAGCCGAGTTCCTCTGCATCTCCCTCTTCACCTTCTGATAAGGAATCGACCGCTGACCGCGCTGGAAGCCTGCAAACCTGCAACATAGTAGCAAAGACGACTACTGCAACTCTGTAACGCTGATCCTGCCGCCTTCTCGACTGTTTTCCTGCTTGTGCATGCTGTGGGGGTAGTCTGCCTCCTCTCTGCACCAGAAGCTCCGAAGAAATCTCCCGTGGGTCGACGGAATCTTCCCCCTGCAACCGCAGGCACCAAAAAGCTGCATCTCCGGTCCCTTGGGTCTCCTCTCAGCACGACGAGCGAGGTCCCTCGAATCCAGCGACACCGTCCAAGTGACCCCCACAGTCCAGTGACTCTTCAGCCCAAGTTTGGTGGAGGTAAGTCCTTGCCTCACCTCGCTGGGCTGCATTGCTGGGAACCGCGACTTTGCAAGCTTCTCCGGCCCCTGTGCACTTCCGGCGGAAATCCTGTGTGCACAGCCAAGCCTGGGTCCACGGCACTCTAACCTGCATTGCACGACTTTCTAAGTTGGTCTCCGGCGACGTGGGACTCCTTTGTGCAACTTCGGCGAGCACCGTTTCACGCATCCTCGTAGTGCCTGTTTCTGGCACTTCTCCGGGTGCTACCTGCTTCAGTGAGGGCTCTTTGTCTTGCTCGACGTCCCCTCTCTCTGCAGGTCCAATTTGCGACCTCCTGGTCCCTCCTGGGCCCCAGCAGCGTCCAAAAACGCCAAACGCACGATTTGCGTGTAGCAAGGCTTGTTGGCGTCCATCCGGCGGGAAAACACTTCTGCACGACTCTCCAAGGCGTGGGGGATCCATCCTCCAAAGGGGAAGTCTCTAGCCCTTGTCGTTCCTGCAGTATTCACAGTTCTTCAGCCTAGTAAGAGCTTCTTTGCACCAACCGCTGGCATTTCTTGGGCATCTGCCCATCTCCGAGCTGCTTGTGACTTTTGGACTTGGTCCCCTTGTTCCACAGGTACCTTCAGACAGGAATCCATCGTTGTTGCATTGCTGATTTGTGTTTTCCTTGCATTCTCCCTCTAACACGACTATTTTGTCCTTAGGGGAACTTTGGTGCACTTTGCACTCACTTTTCAGGGTCTTGGGGAGGGTTATTTTTCTAACTCTCACTATTTTCTAATAGTCCCAGCGACCCTCTACAAGGTCACATAGGTTTGGGGTCCATTCGTGGTTCACATTCCACTTTTGGAGTATATGGTTTGTGTTGCCCCTATCCCTATGTTTCCCCATTGCATCCTATTGTAATTATACATTGTTTGCACTGTTTTCTAAGACTATACTGCATATTTTTGCTATTGTGTATATATATCTTGTGTATATTTCCTATCCTCTTACTGAGGGTACACTCTAAGATACTTTGGCATATTGTCATAAAAATAAAGTACCTTTATTTTTAGTATAACTGTGTATTGTGTTTTCTTATGATATTGTGCATATGACACTAAGTGGTACTGTAGTAGCTTCACACGTCTCCTAGTTCAGCCTGAGCTGCTTTGCTAAGCTACCATTATCTATCAGCCTAAGCTGCTAGACACCCTATACACTAATAAGGGATAACTGGGCCTGGTGCAAGGTGCAAGTACCCCTTGGTACTCACTACAAGCCAGTCCAGCCTCCTACATTGGTTGTGCAGTGGTGGGATAAGTGCTTTGAGACTACTTACCACTCTTGTCATTGTACTTTTCATAAGAGAAAAATATACAAAACAAGGTCAGTGTATATACACATAGCCAAAAAGTTTTGCATTTCCTCTTTTCACTCTTTTCTAAGTGCTGAAAAGTACTTCTAAACTTTCAAAAAGTTCTTAAAAGTTTAAAAAGTTTTTTCTGTCTTTCTAAAAAGTTCTGAAAACTTTTTTCTCTTTGTCTATCACTTTAACTCTCTCTAAAAATGTCTGGCACAGGCCAAAAAGTTGAACTGTCCAAACTTGCATATGATCACCTTAGCTGGAAAGGAGCAAGGAGTCTCTGCATAGAGAGAGGTTTGAGTGTAGGGAAGAATCCTTCCTTAGAACTGTTAATTAATATGCTTAGAGTACAGGATAAGGCCATAAGTGCCCAATCTGTAGAAAAAGTAGCTAATGGTTCTCAATCTGATCCAGGGACTCCCCCAGGAAAAGGTTCAGGAAAGAAACTTCTCAGCCTGCCCATTACTAGACAGTCTAGCATAGTTGGTACAGAGGTTGAATCACATCATACTGATGATGTGCTCTCACATTATGCTGGTAGCCAAGCTGTTAGGGTGCCCTCTGTAAGGGACAGGTCTCCTTCTGTTCATTCCCATCATACCTCTGTATCTAGAAATGTCCCTCCCACCCACCCTGATGACAGATTGTTAGAAAGGGAGCTCAATAGATTGAGAGTGGAACAAACCAGACTGAAGCTCAAGAAGCAACAGCTGGATTTGGATAGACAGTCTTTAGAAATAGAGAGGGAAAGACAGAAGATGGGTTTAGATACCCATGGTGGCAGCAGCAGTATTCCCCATAGTCATCCTGCAAAAGAGCATGATTCCAGGAATCTGCACAAGATAGTTCCCCCTTATAAGGAGGGGGATGACATTAACAAGTGGTTTGCTGCACTTGAGAGGGCCTGTGCTGTACAGGATGTCCCTCAAAAGCAGTGGGCTGCTATCCTATGGCTATCATTTACTGGAAAAGGTAGGGATAGGCTCCTTACTGTAAAAGAAAATGATGCTAACAATTTCCAAGTTCTTAAGAATGCACTCCTGGATGGTTATGGCTTAACCACTGAACAGTACAGGATAAAGTTCAGAGATACCAAAAAGGAGTCTTCACAAGACTGGGTTGATTTCATTGACCAGGCAGTGAAGGCCTTGGAGGGGTGGTTACATGGCAGTAAAGTTACTGATTATGAAAGCCTGTATAACACAATCCTGAGAGAGCATATACTTAATAATTGTGTGTCTGATTTGTTGCACCAGTACCTGGTAGACTCTGATCTGACCTCTCCCCAAGAATTGGGAAAGAAGGCAGACAAATGGGTCAGAACAAGGGTGAACAGAAAAGTTCATACAGGGGGTGACAAAGATGGCAATAAGAAGAAAGATGGTGAAAAATCTCAAGATAAGCATGGGGATAAGGGTAAAACCAAAGATCCCACTTCAAATCTTAAACACTCTTCAGAGGGTGGGGATAAAACAAATTCTTCCTCTTCTTCCCAACCTGCACACATTAAAAAGCCTTGGTGCTTTGTGTGTAAAAACAGAGGCCATAGGCCAGGGGATAAGTCCTGTCCAGGTAAACCCCCTGAGCCTACCACCACTAATACATCAAGCTCTAGTGCCCCTAGCAGTAGTGATACTAGTGGTGGGACTGCTGGCAACAGTCAAGCAAAGGGTGTAGTTGGGTTCACTTATGGGTCCATAGTGGAAACTGATGTAATCAGTCCCAAGACAGTTTCTGTCACACCTAGTGGCACTGGCCTTGCCACACTGGCTGCTTGTCCCCTTACAATGGATAAGTACAGGCAGACAGTTTCAATAAATGGTGTTGAGGCCTTGGCCTACAGGGACACAGGTGCCAGTTTCACTTTGGTGACTGAAAACCTAGTGCACCCTGATCAACACATCATTGGACAACAGTATAAAATTATTGATGTCCATAACTCCACTAAGTTTCTTCCCTTAGCTATAATTCAGTTTAGTTGGGGTGGAGTTACTGGCCCTAAGCAGGTGGTGGTTTCACCTAGCTTACCTGTAGACTGTCTCTTAGGTAATGACCTAGAGGCCTCAGGTTGGGCTGATGTAGAGTTTTATGCCCATGCAGCCATGCTGGGCATCCCTGAGGAATTGTTCCCTCTCATTTCTACTGAAATGAAAAAGCAAAGGAGAGAAGGCCTGAAAACTCAGGATCCCTCTCCATCAACAGGTAAAAAGGGTATCACAGTATCCCCTAACCACCCTACCATTCAGGATACTATTCCTGTGGTGGGAGAAACCTCTCCTGGGGTGGCACCTATTCCAAGGGAATCATCAGCTGGCAAAGCTGGACTCCCTGAGGTGGAAGTACCTCTCTGTGGGATAACTAACATTGGTGAGAAAAAGAGCACCATTTTAGTTAACATGGAGCATCCCTCCAACCCTCCCAGAGAAACTTTAGTGCAGAAACTCTGCACTGCCTCACAACACTTAGGACAGCATCCCTGCCCTAGTGTGGAGCTGATAGGACAGCATCCCTGCCCTGCTCCAACCCAAGAGAAACAGCATCCCTGTTCTCTCTTCCAGCCATATGGACAAAGTTTTTGCCCAGCTATGGCTTTTCTGAGACAGCATCCCTGTCTGGCATTTCCATCACTACAAATAGGTTCAGTGGACAATTCCCACTGCTCTAAACTAAAACTTACTGATAGAAACTCTGAAAATACATCTTCACATTGTTGCTTAGCTAAAAAACTTCAAACAGGGTGGTTTACATCCCCACAGGGAAGTAACCATATAGTGGATGATAAAGGGAGTAACCAGTCTATTGCAGAGCTACTCTCTACTTATCACCACTTAGACAATAAAGTCTCAACTGGCCAAGGTTAGCCTTATTGTCCTTCGTTTGGGGGGGGGTTGTGTGAGAAGGTAGCCTCTTTCTAGCCTTGTTACCCCCACTCTTGGCCTGTTTGTGAGTGTATGTCAGGGTGTTTGTCACTGTTTTCACTGTCTCACTGGGATCCTGATAGCCAGGCCTCAGTGCTCATAGTGAAAACACTATGTTTTCAGTATGGTTGTTATGTGTCACTGGGATCCTGCTGGTCAGGACCCCAGTGCTCATAGGTTTGTGGCCTATATGTATGTGTCACTGGGACCCTGTCACACAGGGCCCCAGTGCTCATAGGTGTGCATGTATATGTTCCCTGTGTGGTGCCTAACTGTCTCACTGAGGCTCTGCTAACCAGAACCTCAGTGGTTATGCTCTCTCATTACTTCCAAATTGTCACTGACAGGCTAGTGACCATTTTTACCAATTTACATTGGCTTACTGGAACACCCTTATAATTCCCTAGTATATGGTACTGAGGTACCCAGGGTATTGGGGTTCCAGGAGACCCCTATGGGCTGCAGCATTTCTTTTGCCACCCATAGGGAGCTCTGACAATTCTTACACAGGCCTGCCACTGCAGCCTGAGTGAAATAACGTCCACGTTATTTCACAGCCATTTTACACTGCACTTAAGTAACTTATAAGTCACCTATATGTCTAACCTTTACCTGGTAAAGGTTAGGTGCAAAGTTACTTAGTGTGAGGGCACCCTGGCACTAGCCAAGGTGCCCCCACATTGTTCAGAGCCAATTCCCTGAACTTTGTGAGTGCGGGGACACCATTACACGCGTGCACTACATATGGGTCACTACCTATATGTAGCTTCACCATGGTAACTCCGAATATGGCCATGTAACATGTCTATGATCATGGAATTGCCCCCTCTATGCCATCCTGGCATTGTTGGTACAATTCCATGATCCCAGTGGTCTGTAGCACAGACCCTGGTTCTGCCAAACTGCCCTTCCTGGGGTTTCACTGCAGCTGCTGCTGCTGCCAACCCCTCAGACAGGCATCTGCCCTCCTGGGGTCCAGCCAGGCCTGGCCCAGGATGGCAGAACAAAGAACTTCCTCTGAGAGAGGGTGTGACACCCTCTCCCTTTGGAAAATGGTGTGAAGGCAGGGGAGGAGTAGCCTCCCCCAGCCTCTGGAAATGCTTTGTTGGGCACAGATGTGCCCAATTCTGCATAAGCCAGTCTACACCGGTTCAGGGACCCCTTAGCCCCTGCTCTGGCGCGAAACTGGACAAAGGAAAGGGGAGTGACCACTCCCCTGACCTGCACCTCCCCTGGGAGGTGTCCAGAGCTCCTCCAGTGTGCTCCAGACCTCTGCCATCTTGGAAACAGAGGTGCTGCTGGCACACTGGACTGCTCTGAGTGGCCAGTACCACCAGGTGACGTCAGAGACTCCTTGTGATAGGCTCCTTCAGGTGTTAGTAGCCTTTCCTCTCTCCTAGGTAGCCAAACCCTCTTTTCTGGCTATTTAGGGTCTCTGTCTCTGGGGAAACTTCAGATAACGAATGCATGAGCTCAGCCGAGTTCCTCTGCATCTCCCTCTTCACCTTCTGATAAGGAATCGACCGCTGACCGCGCTGGAAGCCTGCAAACCTGCAACATAGTAGCAAAGACGACTACTGCAACTCTGTAACGCTGATCCTGCCGCCTTCTCGACTGTTTTCCTGCTTGTGCATGCTGTGGGGGTAGTCTGCCTCCTCTCTGCACCAGAAGCTCCGAAGAAATCTCCCGTGGGTCGACGGAATCTTCCCCCTGCAACCGCAGGCACCAAAAAGCTGCATCTCCGGTCCCTTGGGTCTCCTCTCAGCACGACGAGCGAGGTCCCTCGAATCCAGCGACACCGTCCAAGTGACCCCCACAGTCCAGTGACTCTTCAGCCCAAGTTTGGTGGAGGTAAGTCCTTGCCTCACCTCGCTGGGCTGCATTGCTGGGAACCGCGACTTTGCAAGCTTCTCCGGCCCCTGTGCACTTCCGGCGGAAATCCTGTGTGCACAGCCAAGCCTGGGTCCACGGCACTCTAACCTGCATTGCACGACTTTCTAAGTTGGTCTCCGGCGACGTGGGACTCCTTTGTGCAACTTCGGCGAGCACCGTTTCACGCATCCTCGTAGTGCCTGTTTCTGGCACTTCTCCGGGTGCTACCTGCTTCAGTGAGGGCTCTTTGTCTTGCTCGACGTCCCCTCTCTCTGCAGGTCCAATTTGCGACCTCCTGGTCCCTCCTGGGCCCCAGCAGCGTCCAAAAACGCCAAACGCACGATTTGCGTGTAGCAAGGCTTGTTGGCGTCCATCCGGCGGGAAAACACTTCTGCACGACTCTCCAAGGCGTGGGGGATCCATCCTCCAAAGGGGAAGTCTCTAGCCCTTGTCGTTCCTGCAGTATTCACAGTTCTTCAGCCTAGTAAGAGCTTCTTTGCACCAACCGCTGGCATTTCTTGGGCATCTGCCCATCTCCGAGCTGCTTGTGACTTTTGGACTTGGTCCCCTTGTTCCACAGGTACCTTCAGACAGGAATCCATCGTTGTTGCATTGCTGATTTGTGTTTTCCTTGCATTCTCCCTCTAACACGACTATTTTGTCCTTAGGGGAACTTTGGTGCACTTTGCACTCACTTTTCAGGGTCTTGGGGAGGGTTATTTTTCTAACTCTCACTATTTTCTAATAGTCCCAGCGACCCTCTACAAGGTCACATAGGTTTGGGGTCCATTCGTGGTTCACATTCCACTTTTGGAGTATATGGTTTGTGTTGCCCCTATCCCTATGTTTCCCCATTGCATCCTATTGTAATTATACATTGTTTGCACTGTTTTCTAAGACTATACTGCATATTTTTGCTATTGTGTATATATATCTTGTGTATATTTCCTATCCTCTTACTGAGGGTACACTCTAAGATACTTTGGCATATTGTCATAAAAATAAAGTACCTTTATTTTTAGTATAACTGTGTATTGTGTTTTCTTATGATATTGTGCATATGACACTAAGTGGTACTGTAGTAGCTTCACACGTCTCCTAGTTCAGCCTGAGCTGCTTTGCTAAGCTACCATTATCTATCAGCCTAAGCTGCTAGACACCCTATACACTAATAAGGGATAACTGGGCCTGGTGCAAGGTGCAAGTACCCCTTGGTACTCACTACAAGCCAGTCCAGCCTCCTACATTGGTTGTGCAGTGGTGGGATAAGTGCTTTGAGACTACTTACCACTCTTGTCATTGTACTTTTCATAAGAGAAAAATATACAAAACAAGGTCAGTGTATATACACATAGCCAAAAAGTTTTGCATTTCCTCTTTTCACTCTTTTCTAAGTGCTGAAAAGTACTTCTAAACTTTCAAAAAGTTCTTAAAAGTTTAAAAAGTTTTTTCTGTCTTTCTAAAAAGTTCTGAAAACTTTTTTCTCTTTGTCTATCACTTTAACTCTCTCTAAAAATGTCTGGCACAGGCCAAAAAGTTGAACTGTCCAAACTTGCATATGATCACCTTAGCTGGAAAGGAGCAAGGAGTCTCTGCATAGAGAGAGGTTTGAGTGTAGGGAAGAATCCTTCCTTAGAACTGTTAATTAATATGCTTAGAGTACAGGATAAGGCCATAAGTGCCCAATCTGTAGAAAAAGTAGCTAATGGTTCTCAATCTGATCCAGGGACTCCCCCAGGAAAAGGTTCAGGAAAGAAACTTCTCAGCCTGCCCATTACTAGACAGTCTAGCATAGTTGGTACAGAGGTTGAATCACATCATACTGATGATGTGCTCTCACATTATGCTGGTAGCCAAGCTGTTAGGGTGCCCTCTGTAAGGGACAGGTCTCCTTCTGTTCATTCCCATCATACCTCTGTATCTAGAAATGTCCCTCCCACCCACCCTGATGACAGATTGTTAGAAAGGGAGCTCAATAGATTGAGAGTGGAACAAACCAGACTGAAGCTCAAGAAGCAACAGCTGGATTTGGATAGACAGTCTTTAGAAATAGAGAGGGAAAGACAGAAGATGGGTTTAGATACCCATGGTGGCAGCAGCAGTATTCCCCATAGTCATCCTGCAAAAGAGCATGATTCCAGGAATCTGCACAAGATAGTTCCCCCTTATAAGGAGGGGGATGACATTAACAAGTGGTTTGCTGCACTTGAGAGGGCCTGTGCTGTACAGGATGTCCCTCAAAAGCAGTGGGCTGCTATCCTATGGCTATCATTTACTGGAAAAGGTAGGGATAGGCTCCTTACTGTAAAAGAAAATGATGCTAACAATTTCCAAGTTCTTAAGAATGCACTCCTGGATGGTTATGGCTTAACCACTGAACAGTACAGGATAAAGTTCAGAGATACCAAAAAGGAGTCTTCACAAGACTGGGTTGATTTCATTGACCAGGCAGTGAAGGCCTTGGAGGGGTGGTTACATGGCAGTAAAGTTACTGATTATGAAAGCCTGTATAACACAATCCTGAGAGAGCATATACTTAATAATTGTGTGTCTGATTTGTTGCACCAGTACCTGGTAGACTCTGATCTGACCTCTCCCCAAGAATTGGGAAAGAAGGCAGACAAATGGGTCAGAACAAGGGTGAACAGAAAAGTTCATACAGGGGGTGACAAAGATGGCAATAAGAAGAAAGATGGTGAAAAATCTCAAGATAAGCATGGGGATAAGGGTAAAACCAAAGATCCCACTTCAAATCTTAAACACTCTTCAGAGGGTGGGGATAAAACAAATTCTTCCTCTTCTTCCCAACCTGCACACATTAAAAAGCCTTGGTGCTTTGTGTGTAAAAACAGAGGCCATAGGCCAGGGGATAAGTCCTGTCCAGGTAAACCCCCTGAGCCTACCACCACTAATACATCAAGCTCTAGTGCCCCTAGCAGTAGTGATACTAGTGGTGGGACTGCTGGCAACAGTCAAGCAAAGGGTGTAGTTGGGTTCACTTATGGGTCCATAGTGGAAACTGATGTAATCAGTCCCAAGACAGTTTCTGTCACACCTAGTGGCACTGGCCTTGCCACACTGGCTGCTTGTCCCCTTACAATGGATAAGTACAGGCAGACAGTTTCAATAAATGGTGTTGAGGCCTTGGCCTACAGGGACACAGGTGCCAGTTTCACTTTGGTGACTGAAAACCTAGTGCACCCTGATCAACACATCATTGGACAACAGTATAAAATTATTGATGTCCATAACTCCACTAAGTTTCTTCCCTTAGCTATAATTCAGTTTAGTTGGGGTGGAGTTACTGGCCCTAAGCAGGTGGTGGTTTCACCTAGCTTACCTGTAGACTGTCTCTTAGGTAATGACCTAGAGGCCTCAGGTTGGGCTGATGTAGAGTTTTATGCCCATGCAGCCATGCTGGGCATCCCTGAGGAATTGTTCCCTCTCATTTCTACTGAAATGAAAAAGCAAAGGAGAGAAGGCCTGAAAACTCAGGATCCCTCTCCATCAACAGGTAAAAAGGGTATCACAGTATCCCCTAACCACCCTACCATTCAGGATACTATTCCTGTGGTGGGAGAAACCTCTCCTGGGGTGGCACCTATTCCAAGGGAATCATCAGCTGGCAAAGCTGGACTCCCTGAGGTGGAAGTACCTCTCTGTGGGATAACTAACATTGGTGAGAAAAAGAGCACCATTTTAGTTAACATGGAGCATCCCTCCAACCCTCCCAGAGAAACTTTAGTGCAGAAACTCTGCACTGCCTCACAACACTTAGGACAGCATCCCTGCCCTAGTGTGGAGCTGATAGGACAGCATCCCTGCCCTGCTCCAACCCAAGAGAAACAGCATCCCTGTTCTCTCTTCCAGCCATATGGACAAAGTTTTTGCCCAGCTATGGCTTTTCTGAGACAGCATCCCTGTCTGGCATTTCCATCACTACAAATAGGTTCAGTGGACAATTCCCACTGCTCTAAACTAAAACTTACTGATAGAAACTCTGAAAATACATCTTCACATTGTTGCTTAGCTAAAAAACTTCAAACAGGGTGGTTTACATCCCCACAGGGAAGTAACCATATAGTGGATGATAAAGGGAGTAACCAGTCTATTGCAGAGCTACTCTCTACTTATCACCACTTAGACAATAAAGTCTCAACTGGCCAAGGTTAGCCTTATTGTCCTTCGTTTGGGGGGGGGTTGTGTGAGAAGGTAGCCTCTTTCTAGCCTTGTTACCCCCACTCTTGGCCTGTTTGTGAGTGTATGTCAGGGTGTTTGTCACTGTTTTCACTGTCTCACTGGGATCCTGATAGCCAGGCCTCAGTGCTCATAGTGAAAACACTATGTTTTCAGTATGGTTGTTATGTGTCACTGGGATCCTGCTGGTCAGGACCCCAGTGCTCATAGGTTTGTGGCCTATATGTATGTGTCACTGGGACCCTGTCACACAGGGCCCCAGTGCTCATAGGTGTGCATGTATATGTTCCCTGTGTGGTGCCTAACTGTCTCACTGAGGCTCTGCTAACCAGAACCTCAGTGGTTATGCTCTCTCATTACTTCCAAATTGTCACTGACAGGCTAGTGACCATTTTTACCAATTTACATTGGCTTACTGGAACACCCTTATAATTCCCTAGTATATGGTACTGAGGTACCCAGGGTATTGGGGTTCCAGGAGACCCCTATGGGCTGCAGCATTTCTTTTGCCACCCATAGGGAGCTCTGACAATTCTTACACAGGCCTGCCACTGCAGCCTGAGTGAAATAACGTCCACGTTATTTCACAGCCATTTTACACTGCACTTAAGTAACTTATAAGTCACCTATATGTCTAACCTTTACCTGGTAAAGGTTAGGTGCAAAGTTACTTAGTGTGAGGGCACCCTGGCACTAGCCAAGGTGCCCCCACATTGTTCAGAGCCAATTCCCTGAACTTTGTGAGTGCGGGGACACCATTACACGCGTGCACTACATATGGGTCACTACCTATATGTAGCTTCACCATGGTAACTCCGAATATGGCCATGTAACATGTCTATGATCATGGAATTGCCCCCTCTATGCCATCCTGGCATTGTTGGTACAATTCCATGATCCCAGTGGTCTGTAGCACAGACCCTGGTTCTGCCAAACTGCCCTTCCTGGGGTTTCACTGCAGCTGCTGCTGCTGCCAACCCCTCAGACAGGCATCTGCCCTCCTGGGGTCCAGCCAGGCCTGGCCCAGGATGGCAGAACAAAGAACTTCCTCTGAGAGAGGGTGTGACACCCTCTCCCTTTGGAAAATGGTGTGAAGGCAGGGGAGGAGTAGCCTCCCCCAGCCTCTGGAAATGCTTTGTTGGGCACAGATGTGCCCAATTCTGCATAAGCCAGTCTACACCGGTTCAGGGACCCCTTAGCCCCTGCTCTGGCGCGAAACTGGACAAAGGAAAGGGGAGTGACCACTCCCCTGACCTGCACCTCCCCTGGGAGGTGTCCAGAGCTCCTCCAGTGTGCTCCAGACCTCTGCCATCTTGGAAACAGAGGTGCTGCTGGCACACTGGACTGCTCTGAGTGGCCAGTACCACCAGGTGACGTCAGAGACTCCTTGTGATAGGCTCCTTCAGGTGTTAGTAGCCTTTCCTCTCTCCTAGGTAGCCAAACCCTCTTTTCTGGCTATTTAGGGTCTCTGTCTCTGGGGAAACTTCAGATAACGAATGCATGAGCTCAGCCGAGTTCCTCTGCATCTCCCTCTTCACCTTCTGATAAGGAATCGACCGCTGACCGCGCTGGAAGCCTGCAAACCTGCAACATAGTAGCAAAGACGACTACTGCAACTCTGTAACGCTGATCCTGCCGCCTTCTCGACTGTTTTCCTGCTTGTGCATGCTGTGGGGGTAGTCTGCCTCCTCTCTGCACCAGAAGCTCCGAAGAAATCTCCCGTGGGTCGACGGAATCTTCCCCCTGCAACCGCAGGCACCAAAAAGCTGCATCTCCGGTCCCTTGGGTCTCCTCTCAGCACGACGAGCGAGGTCCCTCGAATCCAGCGACACCGTCCAAGTGACCCCCACAGTCCAGTGACTCTTCAGCCCAAGTTTGGTGGAGGTAAGTCCTTGCCTCACCTCGCTGGGCTGCATTGCTGGGAACCGCGACTTTGCAAGCTTCTCCGGCCCCTGTGCACTTCCGGCGGAAATCCTGTGTGCACAGCCAAGCCTGGGTCCACGGCACTCTAACCTGCATTGCACGACTTTCTAAGTTGGTCTCCGGCGACGTGGGACTCCTTTGTGCAACTTCGGCGAGCACCGTTTCACGCATCCTCGTAGTGCCTGTTTCTGGCACTTCTCCGGGTGCTACCTGCTTCAGTGAGGGCTCTTTGTCTTGCTCGACGTCCCCTCTCTCTGCAGGTCCAATTTGCGACCTCCTGGTCCCTCCTGGGCCCCAGCAGCGTCCAAAAACGCCAAACGCACGATTTGCGTGTAGCAAGGCTTGTTGGCGTCCATCCGGCGGGAAAACACTTCTGCACGACTCTCCAAGGCGTGGGGGATCCATCCTCCAAAGGGGAAGTCTCTAGCCCTTGTCGTTCCTGCAGTATTCACAGTTCTTCAGCCTAGTAAGAGCTTCTTTGCACCAACCGCTGGCATTTCTTGGGCATCTGCCCATCTCCGAGCTGCTTGTGACTTTTGGACTTGGTCCCCTTGTTCCACAGGTACCTTCAGACAGGAATCCATCGTTGTTGCATTGCTGATTTGTGTTTTCCTTGCATTCTCCCTCTAACACGACTATTTTGTCCTTAGGGGAACTTTGGTGCACTTTGCACTCACTTTTCAGGGTCTTGGGGAGGGTTATTTTTCTAACTCTCACTATTTTCTAATAGTCCCAGCGACCCTCTACAAGGTCACATAGGTTTGGGGTCCATTCGTGGTTCACATTCCACTTTTGGAGTATATGGTTTGTGTTGCCCCTATCCCTATGTTTCCCCATTGCATCCTATTGTAATTATACATTGTTTGCACTGTTTTCTAAGACTATACTGCATATTTTTGCTATTGTGTATATATATCTTGTGTATATTTCCTATCCTCTTACTGAGGGTACACTCTAAGATACTTTGGCATATTGTCATAAAAATAAAGTACCTTTATTTTTAGTATAACTGTGTATTGTGTTTTCTTATGATATTGTGCATATGACACTAAGTGGTACTGTAGTAGCTTCACACGTCTCCTAGTTCAGCCTGAGCTGCTTTGCTAAGCTACCATTATCTATCAGCCTAAGCTGCTAGACACCCTATACACTAATAAGGGATAACTGGGCCTGGTGCAAGGTGCAAGTACCCCTTGGTACTCACTACAAGCCAGTCCAGCCTCCTACACTTACTCACTAGTGAGCTTCTCTTCCCCTCTCCGCGCTGCTCTTGTCTGCTTGTTCTTTAGTCCCTCCCCTTCATGTGCTTCTTTTCTCCTGCGTTGCTTTCACACCCATGACATTCTGCCCCAAGCCCCACTATGCCTTCTCTCTCTCCTTTTTGCTTTTCTCCCCCTTAATAGTCCATTTCACTCTCTTGCCTATTTGCTTTTCTCTGCCCCTGTCCATGGCCCCCACAGTGTGGGTTCTGCCAGCCCCTCCCTCGAGCCCACCACATGATGCTTCCACCCTCCTCCAGCCCCCTGTGTTGCTTCCCCCTTCCTCACAAAAACGAGTTTGTTTTTTTCTTCTTTATGTTTACAGATACAACTCAAAAAAAGAAAAAAAAGCATCTGCGTCGTTTTGTAGATGCCTGCATCTGTGGTGCGAACACCTGCAAAGTGACGTGGGGGGTGCCCGTGTCATAGTGTTTTTTGTTTATTTAGACCCATTGACTTTGCCAACGGTTGTTTCAATTGTTTGCATTGCAGGAAACATTTTTATTGCTTTTGTCAGCACTCAGAAGCAAGCCTCAAACATACTGACTTTACCAAGGGGTTGCCAGCACACCGCCCCTACTACAATATTATTTGTTGCTGAATAATAGCTAATAACTACAATCACCTCCGTTAGCTGACATCTAGCGTTTTATTGTATTGTAGTTGCATTAATATATTACCTTGTGCTGTGATAAGGCCTCGCAGTGATGTTCGGTAGACTTGTAGCACACTACCCCTTCAAGTGCACGGTGCTGTGCTGGTGCTAGGTAGATTTGCTCCTGGGGTGGTTTGTGGTTCCGCTGACGGAGTGGTTTGTAGTTCTGCTTCTTGGGTGGTTTGTGGTTCAGCTGCTGGGGTGGTTTGGTTTGTGACTCTGCTGCCAGAGTGGTTTGTGGTTCCGCTGCTGGGGTAGTTTGTGGTGGGGCTGCTGAGGTAGTTTGTGGTTCCGCTGCCAGAGTGCTTTGTGGTTCCACTGCCAGAGTGGTTTGTGGTTCTGCTGCTGGGGTGCTTTGTGGTTCTGCTGCTGGGGTGCTTTGTAGTTCTGCTGCTGGGGTGGTTTGTGGTTCTGCTGCCAGAGTGATTTGTGATTCTGCTGCTAGGGTGGTTTGTGGTTCCGCTGCCGGTGTGCTTCCGCTGCCAGTGTGGTTTGACGTTCTGCTGCCGGTGTGGTTTGTGGTTCCGCTGCCGGTGTGCTTCCGCTGCCAGTGTGGTTTGACGTTCTGCTGCCGGTGTGGTTTGTGGTTCTGCTGCCGGTGTGGTTTGTGGTTCCTCTGCCGGTGTGGTTTGTGGTTCCTCTGCCGGTGTGGTTTGTGGTTCTGCTGCCGTTGTGGTTTGTGGTTCTGCTGCCGGTGTGGTTTGTGGTTCTGCTGCTGGGGCAGTTTGTGGTTCCACTGCTGGGATGGTGGTTTGTGGTTCTGCTGCTGTGGTGGTGGTGGGTTGTGGTTCTGCTGCCAGGGTGGAGGTTTATTGTTCCACTGCTGGAGTGGTTTGTGGTTCCCCTGCCAGGGAGGTTTGTGGTTCTGCTACCAGAGGGTGGCGGTTTGTTGTTCCACTGCTGGGGTGGTGTGTGGTTCCTCTGCAGGAGGGTGGTGGTTTGTGGTTCCACTGACGGGGTGGTTTGTAGTTCTGCTTCTGGGGTGGTTTGTGGTTCCACTTCTGGGGTGGTTTGTTATTTGGTTTGTGACTCTGCAGCCAGGGTGGTTTGTGGTTCTGCTGCTGGGGTAGTTTGTGGTACTGCTGCTAGGGTAGTTTGTGCTTCCGCTGCCAGAGTGCTTTGTGGTTCCACTGCCAGAGTGCTTTGTGGTTCCACTGCCAGAGTGCTTTGTGGTTCCACTGCCAGAGTGCTTTGTGGTTCTTTGGCCGGGATGCTTTGTGGTTTTGCTGCTGGGGTGCTTTGTGGTTTTGCTGCTGGGGTGCTTTGTGGTTTTGCTGCTGGGGTGCTTTGTGGTTTTGCTGCTGGGGTGCTTTGTGGTTCTGCTGCTGGGGTGCTTTGTAGTTCTGCTGCTGGGGTGCTTTGTAGTTCTGCTGCTGGGGTGCTTTGTAGTTCTGCTGCTGGGGTGCTTTGTTGTTCCGCTGCCGGTGTGGTTTGTGGTTCTGCTGCCGGTGTACTTTGTGGTTCTGTTGCCGGAGTCGTTTGTGATTCCCTGCCAGGGTGGTAGTTTGTGGTTCCACTGCCGGGGTGGTGGTATGTGTTTGCGCTGCTGTGGTAATGGTGGTTGGTGGTTCTGCTGCCGGGGTGGTGGTTTGTTGTTTCACTGCTGGAGTGGTTTGTGGTTCCACTGCCGGGGTGGTGGTTTGTGGTTCTGCTGCTAGGGTGGTGATTTGTGGTTCTGCTGCTAGGGTGGTGATTTGTGGTTCTGCTGCTAGGGTGGTGATTTGTGGTTCTGCTGCTGGGGTGATTTATGGTTCTGCTGCAGGGGTGGTTTGTGGTTCCACTGCTGGGGTGGTTTGTGGTTCCTCTGTTGGGTTATTTTATGGTTCCATTGCTCAGGTGGTTTGTGGTTCCGCTGCTGGGGTGGTTTGTGGTTCCTCTGCCGGGGAGGTTTGTGGTTCTTCTGCCGGAGGGTGGTGGTTTGTGGTTCCACTGCTGGGGTGGTTTGTGGTTCTGCTGCTGGGTGCCTTGTGGTTCTGCTGCTGGGGTGCCTTGTGGTTCTGCTGCTGGGGTGCTTTGTAGTTCTGCTGCTGGGGTGCTTTTTAGTTCTGCTGCTGGGGTGATTTGTTGTTCTCCTGCAGGGGTGGTTTGTGGTTCTGCTGCCAGGTTGATTTGTGATTCCGCTGCTGGGGAGGTTTGTGGTTCCGCTGCCGGTGTGCTTCCACTGCCAGTGTGGTTTGTGGTTCTGCTGCCGGTTTGGTTTGTTGTTCCGCTGCCGGTGTCGTTTGTGGTTCTGCTGCCGGTGTGCTTTGTGGTTCTGTTCCCGGAGTCGTTTGTGATTCCCTGCCAGGGTGGTAGTTTGTGGTTCCACTGCTGGGGTGGTGGTATGTGGTTGCGCTGCTGTGGTGATGGTGGTTGGTGGTTCTGCTGCCGGGGTGGTGGTTTGTTGTTTCACTGCTGGAGTGGTTTGTGGTTCCACTGCCAGGGTGGTGGTTTGTGGTTCTGCTGCCAGGGTGGTGATTTGTGGTTCCGCTGCTGGGGTGGTTTATGGTTCCGCTGCAGGGGTGGTTTGTGGGTCCACTGCTGGGGTGGTTTGTGGTTCCTCTGTTGGGTTATTTTATGGTTCCATTGCTCAGGTGGTTTGTGGTTCTGCTGCTGGAGTGGTTTGTGGTTCCTCTCCCGGGGAGGTTTGTGGTTCTTCTGCCGGGGGGTGGTGGTTTGTGGTTCCACTGCTGGGGTGGTTTGTAGTTCTGCTGCTGGGATGGTTTGTGGTTCTGCTGCCGGGGTGGTTTGGTTTGTGGTTCCGCTGATGGGTAGTTTGTGGTTATGCTTCCAAGATGATTTGTGGTTCTGCTGCTGGGTGGTTTATGGTTCCACTGCCGGGGTTGTTTGTGGTTCTGCTGCCGGAGGGTGGTGGTTTGTAGTTCCACTGCTTGGGTGATTTGTGGTTCCGCTGCTGGGGTTTGTGGTTCCACTACCAGAGTGGTTGGTGGTTCCGCTGCTGGGGTGGTTTGTGGTCCCGCTGCCGGGGTGGTTTTTAGTTCCTCAGCTGGGTTAGTTTGTGGTTCCACTGCCAGAGTGGTTTGCGGTTCCGCTGCCGGGGTGTTTTGTTGTCTGCTGACAGGGTGGTATGATGTTTCGCTGCCGTGTTGGTTTGTGGTTCCGCTGCCAGGGTAGTTTGTGGTCCCACTGCCAGGGTGGATTGTAGTTTCTCTGCTGGGTGGTTTGGGGTCCCGCTGCCGGGGTGGTTTGTAGTTCTTCAGCTGGGTTAATTTGTGGTTCCGCTGCTGGGGTGGTTTGTTGTGCCGCTGTCAGGGTGCTTGTGGTTCCGCTGCTGGGGTGGTTTGTGGTTCCACTGCTGGGATGGTTTGTGGTTCCACTGCTGGGGTGGTTTGTGGTTCCGCTGCTGGGTGGATTGTGGTTCCACTGCTGGGTGGATTGTGGTTCCACTGCTGGGTGGATTGTGGTTCCACTGCTGGGTGGATTGTGGTTCCGCTGCTGGGTGGTTTGTGGTTCTGCTGCTAGTGTGGTTTGTGGTTCCGCTGCTGGGTGGTTTGTGGTTCCGCTGCTGGGGTGGTTTGCGATTCCACTGCTGGGGGGGTTTGTGGTCTGCTGCTAGAGTGGTTTGATGTTCCGCTGCCAGGTTGGTTTGTGGTTTGGTTTGTGGTTCCGCTGCCAGGGTAGTTTGTGGTCCAGCTGCCAGGGTGGTTTGTAGTTTCGCTGCTGGGTGGTTTATGGTCCCGCTGCAGGGGTGGTTTGTACTTCTGCAGCTGGGTTAGTTTGTGGTTCCGCTGCTGGGGTGGTTCGTTGTTCCACTGTCGGAGTGCTCTGTGGTTCTAATGCTGGGTTGGTTTGTGGTGCCACAGCTGGGTGGTTTGTGGTGCCACAGCTGGGTGGTTTGTGGTTCCACAGCTGGGTGGTTTGTGGTTCTGCTGCCAGGGTGGTTTGTGGTTCCGCTGCTGGGTGGTTTGTGGTTCCGCTGCTGGGTGGTTTGTGGTTCTGCTGCTAGGGTGGTTTGTGGTTCCGCTGCTGGGTGGCTTGTGGTTTCGCTGCTGGGGTGGTTTGCGATTCCACTGCTGGGGGGGTTTGTGGTCTGCTGCTAGAGTGGTTTGATGTTCCGCTGCCAGGTTGGTTTGTGGTTTGGTTTGTGGTTCCGCTGCCAGGGTAGTTTGTGGTCCAGCTGCCAGGGTGGTTTGTAGTTTCGCTGCTGGGTGGTTTATGGTCCCGCTGCAGGGGTGGTTTGTACTTCTGCTGCTGGGTTAGTTTGTAGTCCCGCTGCCGGGGTGGTTTGTTGTTCTGCTATAGGGGGGGGTTTGTGGTTCCACTGTGGGGTTAGTTTGTGGTTCTGCCTTCGGCGTGGTTTGTGGTTCTGTTGCAGGGGTACTTGTGGTTCCTCTGCAGGATTGGTTTGTGGTTCCTCTGCAGGATTGGTTTGTGGTCCTGCTGCCGGGGTGGTTTGTGGTCCTGCTGCCGGGGTGGTTTGGTTTGTGGTTCCACTCCTGGGTGGTTTGGTTTGTGGATCCACTGCTAGTTGGTTTTTGGTTCCATTGCCGGAGTGGTTGGTGGTTTGTGGTTTGGTTTGTGGTTCCGCTGCCGGGATGGTTTGATTTGTGGTCCCTCTGCCGGGGTGTTTTGTGGTTTGGTTTGTGGTTAAGCTGCAGGGATGGTTTGTGGTTTCGCTGCCAGGATGTTGTGTGGTTCCGCTGCTTGGTGGTTTGTGGTTCCGCTGCTGGAGGGTGGCGGTTTGTGGTTCCGCTTCAGGGATGGTTTGTGGTTCCACTGCCTGGGTGGGTTGAGGTTTTGCTGCCCGGATGGATTGTGGTTCCGCTGCCTGGGTGTTTTGTGGTTTGCTGCCGGGGTGTTTTGTGGTTTGGTTTGTGGTCCCTCTGCCGGGGTGTTTTGTGGTTTGGTTTTGTGGTCCCTCTGCCGGGGTGTTTTGTGGTTTGGTTTGTGGTCCCTCTGCCGGGGTGTTTTGTGGTTTGGTTTGATTTGTGGTCTCTTTGCTGGGGTGTTTTGTGGTTTGGTTTGTGGTCCCTCTGCTGGGATGTTTTGTGGTTTGGTTTGTGGTCCCTCTGCCGGGATGTTTTGTGCTTTGGTTTGTGGTCTCGCAGCAGAAGTGATTTGTTTTGTGGTTCTGCTGCTGCGTGGTTTGTGGTTCTGCTGCTGCGTGGTTTGTGGTTCCGCTGCTGGGGTGGGTTGTGGTATGGTTTGTGGTCCCTCTGCCAGGGTGTTTTGTGGTTTAGTTTGTGGTCCCTTTGCCGGGGTGTTTTGTGGTTTGGTTTGTGGTCTTGCTGCCAGGGTGATTTGTTTTGTGTTTCCGCTGCCGGGTGGTTTGTGGTTCCGCTGCCGGGGTGGTTTGTGGTTTGGTTGGTGGTCTTGCTGCCAGGGTGATTTATTTTGTGGTTCCGCTGCCGAGTGGTTTGTGGTTCCGCTGCCTGGGTGGTTTGTGGTTGCGCTGTCGGGTGGTTTGTGGTTTCTCTGCCGAGGTGGTTTGTGGTTCTGCTGCTGCGTGGTTTGTGGTTCGGCTGCTAGGGTGGTTTGTGGTCCCCCCACCCAGGTGGTTTGTGGTTGCGCTGCAGGGATGGTTTGTGGTTGCGCTGCCGGGGTGGTTTGTGGTTCCAGACCGGTAGCACAGTGTGCTGCGGGCTGTCTTTGTAGCATGAGTTAAAGCTCCCTGGCGTCCTGACCAGCAGACTGTGAGGCGCATTGTCCTACAGGGGTGTGGGCGAGTGGCCACTGGCCTCTGGCTACTGGCTGCAGCGCACGGATAAGGCCCTTGGCTGTATTGTGTGGTGTGGGCACGGGGGCGGGGTGCCCTGGGTCTTTGATGGTCACCGCTCACAGCGCCTGGAAGCTGAGAGCGCCCACGGCCTGTCCAAGGATCTGAGGAGGCCCTTTATAGCGCCTATTGTCCACAGCCCTCCCCTCAGTGTGCTTCCTCAAACCAGCACTTCAAAGGCTGCAAGGGTCAGGTCAGGGGGGTCGAGGCCCCGCTTCCTCCATAGGCTGACGGCCACTCCACACCTTACAGAGACCCCATTATTTGCACTTGTTTCAGGGGATGCCCCATGGTCCAGTCTCACCGGAGCGGCCCCTCGTCCTGGGCGAGTCCAGGCCGAGGGTCACTGTTGGACACAGGACATTCCTCGTTCCTTTCAACGAAGAGAACTTAATTCACTCTCAGATTGTGGATGAATTCCAGGAGGTTCAGGGGGTCCGCTTTTCAGGGCACGTATTGTGCATCCTTTCACCATAGCAGGCAGATTTGGTGTCAGCATCTTTCTGAGGTTGGGAGGTAGCTGGAGGGGCCCCCCTTGAATTGATGGAGCCTGGAGCTATGGGGTGACTGTGGGTACCGCTGTGGGGCAGTCCTGCTGTGGGGCAGCCTGTGATAACCACGCTTTGTACATTGCACAACTTAAAAGCGCACGTGTCTCAGATAAAAATATTACCCATCACCCCTAAGTGAAAACATTTCTGAAGCAGTTTTACCCCAAAATCAAGGAGACAACATTTAGTACAGCCTGGTGTCCCAAGGGAGCGCTGCAGGACCACCAAACCGTCTCAGAGAAAGGTCCTGCAGGAAGGACAAGCTGTTTCTAAGCTCAAAGAATGCCCTCTCAGAGGGAGGTCCTGCAGGAAGGAAAAGCTGTTTCCAAGGTCAAAGAATGTCCTATCAGAGGGAAGTCCTGCAGCCCTACAGGAAGGACAAGCTGTTTCAAGATGAAAGAATGTCCTCTCAGAGAGACGTCCTGCATGAAGGACAAGCTGTTTCCAAGGTGAAAGAATGCCGTCTCTGAGGGAGAGGCCCTGCAGGAAGGACATGCTATTCCAAGGTCAAAGAATGTTCCATCAGAGGGAGGTCCTGCAACCCTGCAGGAAGGACCTGCTATTCCAAGGTCAAAGAATGTTCTATCATAGGGAGGTCCTTCAGCCCCGCAGGAAGGACAAGCTGTTTCAAGATGAAAGAATGTCCTATCAGAGAGAAGTCCTGTAGGAAGGACATGCTGTTTCAATGTGAAAAAATGCCCTATCAGAGAGAGGTCCTGCAAGAAGGACATGCTGTTTCAAGGTCAAAGAAAGCCCCCTCAGAGAGAGAGAGGCCCTCCAGGAAGGACATGCTTTTTCAAGGACAAAGAATAACCTCTCAAAAGAGGTCCTGCAACCCTACAGGAAGGACATGCTGTTCCAGAGTCAAAGAATGTCCTATCAGAGGGAGGCCCTGCAGCCCCGCAGGAAGGACATGCTGTTTCGAGGTGAAAGAATGCCCTCTCAGAGGGAGGTCCTTCAGCCCCGCAGGAAGGACAAGCTGTTTCAATAGTAAAGAATGTCCTATCAGAGAGAAGTCCTGTAGGAAGGACATGCTGTTTCAAGGTGAAAAAATGCCCTATCAGAGGGAGGTCCTGCAGGAAGGACACAGTGTTTCAAGGTGAAAGAATGCCCTTTCAGATAGAGGCCCTGCAGCCCCGCAGGAAGGACAAGCTGTTTCCAAGGTCAAAGAATGCCCTCTCAGAGGGAGGTCCTGAAGGAAGGGCATGCTGTTTCCAAGGTGAAAGAATGCCCTTTCATAGGGAGGTCCTGCAGCCCCGCAGGAAGGACATGCTGTTTCAAGATGAAAGAATGCCCTCTCAGAAGGAGGTCCTGCAGGAAGGACAAGCTGTTTCAAGGTGAAAGAATGCCCTCTCAGAGGGAGGTCCTGCAGCCCTGCAGGAAGGACAAGCTGTTTCAATGTGAAAGAATGCCCTCTCAGAGGGAGGTCCTGCAGGAAGGACATGCTGTTTCAAGGTGAAAGAATGCCCTCTCAGAGGGAGATCCTGCAGGAAGGGCATGCTGTTTCAAGATGAAAGAATGCCCTCTCAGAAGGAGGTCCTGCAGGAAGGGCATGCTGTTTCAAAGTGAAAGAATGCCCTCTCAGAGGGAGGTCCTGCAGGAAGGACATGGTGTTTCAGGATGAAAGAATGCCCTCTCAGAGGGAGGTCCTGCAGGAAGGACATGGTGTTTCAGGATGAAAGAATGCCCTCTCAGAGGGAGGTCCTGCAGGAAGGACATGGTGTTTCAGGATGAAAGAATGCCCTCTCAGAGAGATTGACACAATCCACATGGTAAAGCCCAGCGAGGGAAGGTAACAGGCAGCCACAGTGGTGGGTGAGCAGAGTGTGTGACCATAATCCACAGTCCTGGGTAGTGGTGAAGATACCACACCTCGGTTCACCCATCCCTCGCCAGAGCAGACCACACTGCGTCCAGGTGGAGGCATGGAGCCCTCCCACGCCAGGCCTGGCCGATGAGACACGGTGGACCCTAACATCATCGAGTGCCAAGGCTTGGAGTTGGCAAGGTGTCCTCTTCTTCCAAAGCCTTGGTTGCCCACCTCTGTCAGAAGGTGGCTTCACCAGGACGGTCTCTTCAGGGCCCGCTGTCAGCCTCGGAGCCCTAGGTGAAGGCTGCGTAAGATCCCTGCCCGGTCCCCTGAAGGATCCTGCCAGCCGGCTGCTCCCTGGACCTGTTCTTGGAGTGTGATCATCAGGAAAGATGTAGAGCCCTGGATGAATGTGTGGTTCTCAGCATCTCCTTGCCAGACTGAGCCGTGTGCTCTGTCCTGTTGCATCAAGGCTTTGTTTTTCTGGTACTTACTGCCACTGTGGTGGCCACTGTTTTTACCAGGATGTTATCAGTGATATTCCTGGGATTAAAGGTTAGTCTTAGATGGATGCTGATCCTCATGACCAGTGATGGTGATAGTTGATGGCTTTATGAGGCGAATGGCTCTTTAATGTCATTCTTTAAGACCCCCATCCACAGCTTGACTTTAGACCTTTAACTGGCCACATCTTCTGCCTGGAAGTTGTTCAAAATCAAAATGGTGGTGTTACCCTTACTGCACCTCCATCGTGTAACCCTCGTCTCCTACATCAGGGATGTCTCTGTGGCTCCACCAGGGACGCTAAACGTGTAGTTCTTTGGTGTGTTCGGGGATTCTCAGTTGCGCAGATGGACATCCCTGCATTTCATATGAAGCTAAGGAAGATACGCGGCTCGCGAACTATTGTTACGGGCAAGTAACTCTGGGCCTGATGTAGATTTCAGCAGACAGGTTACTCAGTCACAGCGGTGATGGATATCCCGTCCGTCAAAATATGTATCGCATTATGTCCTGTGGGATTTAGATTTTGGCGGACGGGATATCCCTCACCGTTGTGACGGAGTACCCGTCCGCCGAGTTTTACATCAGGCCCTTTATCTTTGCTCAGACCTGATCTTCTAGTCAGATTTCTATGATAACTCCCTTGTCTCTTCCTCTATCCCTTAGTCTAAGCTCCACCCACTCCCTCATGCTTCTTCCCCCACCCACCTGCCAGTGAAATACTTCACAGTTCTCGACGGAACACTTGGTCCTCTCCGGCTACCACCCCGTGTCCCTCCAGACCTCATCTTCAGACCCCTCAAAAGGGTCTTAAACCTCCTCAAGTTGTCTCCTTTCATTGGTGATCTCTGCAGCCGTCAGGAGTCAGGGTTCCACAGGTGCACCACAACACATCACCCTACGCGACATCTTGTCTGCCTTCATCCCAGCTGACCACACCATCCAGTACAAAGCCTGTCCTCTGTGCATCATGACAGCCAGGCTCACCCCTGCTTGGAAATGTAAATGGGGGAGGACCGGAAATTGCACAGAGGTGGTTTCCAGGCACATAGTTGGCAAACAGTGGAGAGATTCCAGCCCCAGCAGCAACCTGCACAGTCACATTCGGGGGAAGACAAGACTAGGCCAGCTCGTGACATCATGAAAGTGGGCGGGTGGGGGTGGGCTTGTCCAGGGCTTTAAGGGTATGGTTTGAACTAGAAAGTATATTTCTGGTTGTAAGCATCCCTGAAGGTGAAGATGGGGTACATTTATTTTATATACAGAGGCCGAGACTTGTGTATGGTGCTCTTAGGATCTTCATTCCATTCCGAATCCATAAATTATTTTTGCTATGCCCAACCATTGCGACTTTTGACCCACCGTCGTGCCCTGTATTGGCCCTTTGCATCTTGTGTTTCAGCAGCCCATCTTGAAGTACCTCACTTTACCTGTGAGTCTGAGATAAGCCTGAGATGAGTCCTGGATCTCCTGTGCCCTGCCAGTGCCCACAGACCCTTGTCACATCCCACATCCTAGCGCCTTGCATCAGACACCCAAGTCCACCACATTCTACAGTCTTTCTTTCATTTCCTGTAATATTGTGGTGAGGCGTGTGTTGACTCATGGTATGATGCTTTGTGTTGCTCACCCTTCTCCCCTGCAATGCCACATTGCGCATTGTTACAATTGATGACATGATGTTGCGTTTGTTGACTGATCATGCACTAGTATATGGTCTCAGCATGTGCGGTGCACCGCTGGTATGTCCTATTTCATGCTACATGTGGGTGTTTCTAGCAGGCCTGGAGGTGATCCCCATGAGTGGTCACCAATAATCTTTTCTGTTCTTGCTGGTTGTAGGACCTGCAGCAGGTGATGGTGTCCGGACCCAACTTGAACGAGACCAGCATTGTCTCAGGAGGCTACGGGGGGACGACGGAAGGCATAATACCAACAGGAAACATCAAAGGTGAGTGTGGTAGAGGTACCTAGAGTTCAGCAGGTCATCCTAGGACAGGGGAGGGTGTTCTAGCACTTGGGTCTTCAGTAGTCAGATTTGTACCTAATATTCTCACTTTGAGGCCCAGGGCAGATCAGATCACACTACACCACCATGGTAAATCATGAAAACAGCCAGAATCCTTCTCCACAGCACTAATCGACGTGGAACCTCCGCACACTACTGTAGTGCTAGAAACTGCAGAGAACTAGACCTTAAGGACTCTGTTTAGCTGGACCTCACTTCTCTACTCCATGCTGTGGGGGCTTGTGCTGCATGTTCCTTTGCTACTAACATCCTCTGATATTATCTGCCTACTCTGTGGCCCATCATTCTCAAAGCTAAGGATGCTCGTAGGTGTTCTGCTTTTACTAACCCCCCTTCTCATCTGATCTGCTTCCTCCTTGCTTCATCCTACTCAAGGCTTTAGATGCTGATGCCAATCTTCCTTCTCTTACTGGCATCCTACCCCAGCCCCTGATCTCATTTGTATGCTCCAGGGTCGAGCTTACTCCTGGTGTCAGAGTTTGTCGTTTTACTAACATTTTCCCCCGGCCCCATGGTTATGTTATGTTGTGCTGTGTGTGTTGTGTTACGTTTTGTGTCTTTGTAAAGTGCACTGTCGCCTGCAAGGATATTCTTGTGCTGAGCAGGTGTGTGTGCCTAGCCCTGCCTATAGTAGGTTAGTTAATTGAAAAGCCAGGCCTTCAGCCTCTTGCAAAATTTAAGAAGAAATGAGGAATCTCTGATGTGAAGTGGGAGGCTATTCCATGCTTTTGGAGCAATGTAAGAGAACGCCTGTCCTGATCTGGTTCTGTGTATGCGTGGGAGGTGTGTGAGTAGTAGTCCTGTGGAGCGGAGGTGGTTGTTGGAAGAAAATGCAACAGTTCAGGTACGTGGGACCTACGTTTTCTAGTGCCTTGAGTGTGTGTCTGAGGAGCTTTAAATGAGCACGTTTTTGTCTCTGGAGCCAGGGGAGCTCCCTACGTTTGCTGTGTGGTTTGGTAGTTTGAGCTCTCTTTGGGAGATTGAGAATGAGTCTGACTGCTGAGTCCTGGATGGTTTGTAGTCGTCTGGTGATTTGCTTGTTGATCCCGGGTTCCTCTAGTCCAACTTGCTGGTGACTAGGGCAAGAGAGACAGTTTTTCTAGTGTTGCTTGGAAGCCATTGAAAAATCTTTCTCAGCATCTTTGGGGTGTGGAAATGCTATTGGCTTGTGTGGTTGTGTCCGTCTTGTTGATGGATTATTGAGAGGTTCCTGACCTGGGTCTCAGATTGGTCTGCTACCACTTGGAGTCCAATTGTTCGGTGCTTTTGCCGAAGATTACTCCTTCTTTCATGCAGGTGTTGAGCTTGAGACAGCTGGCTTTCGGCCAGTTTGCGACTTCAGTAATGCTGGCGGTGAACTTGTTTTTTGTGTTGGAGTTGTGGTCAGAGAGGGAGAGTATGAGTTGCATGTCATCAGCGTAGGAGAGGTTGTTGATGTGTGCACACAATACACTGACCAGAGGTATCATGTGTGCATTGAAGAAGGTATTGGGTGAGTGATAAACCCTTAGGCAGTCCGCAGATTCATTTGTGTGCTTCCAAGGAGTAAGGTACCCTGTTATGGAGGCTAGTTCCAAACGTGCTTCTTTCACTGACATCATCCCTGGCCCGCCTATATTACTCATCTCTCGACTTACTTCATGATTCGGATGCTAGTGTCAAGATTCCTTCTCTTACTAACATCCCCCAGCCATTGATGTTATCTGTCCCAGATGCCCCATCCTACCTGATGCCACAGACACAAGCAGGTGCTTTCCTTTTCTCACATGATCTGCCTGCTCCATACTGAATGCACCAAGATCAGTGGGTGTGAGAGGGTGGCAGATGGGCACTGGTAGCGGCGCGGCCTTGTACCTGCATAGCTGGTGTTGGCGCGGCACACCGCTGGTCCTGGGCCTCTCATCAAAAGCGACTAAATCCTTCTATGAGAGTCTTTCCAGCTGCAAGACAACTTGAGTCCTTATTAAAGATGTCTGCCATTAAAAGACACATCCTCTTGGTAACAGTCCTCTGACCCTCCTCATTTCATCATTGACTTATCGTCGTCTCTGTATGGGAGAACAAGGTTTATAGGGTTTTTTAACCGCTTCTGTGTCCCGTAGACATCCGTAGGACTCGCATAGGGTCACTTCCCTGATGTGGTCCCCAAGAGTAAGTACAAAAGGAAGCATCCTGGCAGACAACAGGTTGAAGATATTGAAAACTCAGTGGGGCCAAGGAAGCTGTTTAAGGGGTTGATCTGCTTGGGAGGGGGTGTACCATCGGACTTTGTCTCTCGATGTACCCTCCGCACGCCTTCTTACAGTGAGACGATACTTCCCTATGAGAGTCTTTGTGAGAAGTCCCATGTACTCCTCCATTTGTATAACCATAGTGTCATCTCCACCCATTTGCTGTACTGAGAATTGGCGGCTTTGGTCTCAGTTCATGTTGTGCCTGCTTTGTGGGTCTTGTTCTTGAGACTGATGACTTGTCCATCCACTGCTAGGCCTGGCCAAAAGACACCTTCAGCTCTTTCGTCAGCTTCATCTTTTCCAAAGAATATCGTTCAGAATATATCCGCATACAGAGGCTCTTCATCAACACTCTTTTCCGATTGGTCTATTCAAACGTCACTCCCTCCCTTCCACCACAACACAAATGTAGTTCATTGGACCCACCCACTTCAACCATTGGATGCCTTCACTTTTATTGACTGCATTTTCTCTTGCACATTTATGTATACACTTAAAAAAGAGTCCCCCAAGATTAGAACTGTTTAGGCACTTGTTCTTCCCAGTGACTGCTAGTCTGCGTCTCTTGTAGGGTGTCATCGACTGTTTCCAGAACACTCAGCGTTTATTTTCTTAAGTGGCAATGTTGACGTATCGCTGTCAACCACCAGCAGCTTTGGTATAGTAATGACTTGAGGAACTGCAGTCGCTGTACACTGGTATTGCAGTTACATGTATTCATCGTGTGCAAATATTCCAGAATAGTTGCGCGGTTGCCATTCTCCATTGGGATGCACATGCTAATTCCTAAAAAGAATGAAAAAGGTTTATGGTGGGAGTCAGCCCTGCCAAATGTGATCTTGCAGAAGTGTTTGTTTATTGCACTTGTTTGAAGAAAACATGGACCTAAGTGCAAAGCAATGATCTTTGTATTTTCTCAAGATGTCAGCATTAGGCCTTTTGCTTAACTTGCTCTTCCAAAGTGTAACTATATATAAAGTCTACATCATCATACTTTTCTGTGAGGACCTCTGTTGGTGGTATAGTGCAAATGCAGCTTTCCATCTCCATGCAGTCTTCTGTGAGGACCTCTGTTGGTGGTATAGTGCAACTGCAGCTTTCCGTCTCTGCACTCTTCTGTACGGGCCTCTGTTGGTGGTACAGTGCAACTGCAGCTTTCCATCTCCGGTGCAATCTTCTGTACGGGCCTCTGTTGGTGGTACAGTGCAACTGCAGCTTTCCGTCTCCGTGCACTCTTCTGTACGGGCCTCTGTTGGTAGTACAGTGCAACTGCAGCTTTCCATCTCCGGTGCAATCTTCTGTACGGGCCTCTGTTGGTGGTACAGTGCAACTGCAGCTTTCCGTCTCCGTGCGCTCTTCTGTACGGGCCTCTGTTGGTAGTACAGTGCAACTGCAGCTTTCCATCTCCGGTGCACTCTTCTGTACGGGCCTCTGTTGGTGGTACAGTGCAACTGCAGCTTTCCGTCTCCGTGCACTCTTCTGTACGGGCCTCTGTTGGTGGTATAGTGCAATTGCAACTTTCCGTCTCCGTGCACTCTTCTGTACGGGCCTCTGTTGGTGGTACAGTGCAACTGCAGCTTTCCATCTCCGGTGCAATCTTCTGTACGGGCCTCTGTTGGTGGTACAGTGCAACTGCAGCTTTCCGTCTCCGTGCACTCTTCTGTACGGGCCTCTGTTGGTGGTACAGTGCGACTGCAGCTTTCCGTCTCCGTGCACTCTTCTGTACGGGCCTCTGTTGGAAGTACAGTGCAACTGCAGCTTTCCGTCTCCGTGCACTCTTCTGTACGGGCCTCTGTTGGTAGAACAGTGCAACTGCAGCTTTCTGTCTCCGTGCACTCTTCTGTACGGGCCTCTGTTGGTGGTATAGTGCAACTGCAGCTTTCCGTCTCCGTGCACTCTTCTGTACGGGCCTCTGTTGGTGGTACAGTGCAACTGCAGCTTTCCGTCTCCGTGCACTCTTCTGTACGGGCCTCTGTTGGTAGTACAGTGCAACTGCAGCTTTCCATCTCCGGTGCAACCTTCTGTACGGGCCTCTGTTGGTGGTACAGTGCAACTGCAGCTTTCTGTCTCCGTGCACTCTTCTGTACGGGCCTCTGTTGGTGGTAGAGTGCAACTGCAGCTTTCCGTCTCCGTGCACTCGTCTGTACGGGCCTCTGTTGGTGGTACAGTGCAACTGCAGCTTTCCATCTATATTGTACTCTTCTGTGAGGACCTCTGTTGGTGGTGTAGAACCATGTCGGTTTTTCATCTGTATTGTACTCTCCTCTGAGGACCTCTGTTGGTGGTATAGCACAGTGTCGGTTTTTCATCTGTATTGTACTCTCCTGCGAGGACCTCTGTTGATGGTATAGTACCACGCTGGTTTTTCGTCTGCATTTTACTCTCCTGCGAGGACCTCGGTTGATGGTATAGTACAACGTCATTTTTGCATCTGCATTGTACTCTCCTGTCAGGACCTCTGTTGGTGGTATAGGACAGTGTCGGTTTTTCATCTTCATTGTACTCTCCTCTGAGGACTTCTGTTGGTGGTATAGTACAACGTTGGTTTTTAATCTACATTGTACTCTCCTGTGAGGACCTCTGTTGGTGGTATAGTACCTCGTCGGTTTTACATCTGTATTGTACTCTTCTGTGAAGACCTCTGTTGGTGATATAGTTCGACTGCAGCTTTCCATCACAAGGGCACTCTTCTGTGAGGACCTCTGTTGGTGGTATAGTGCAACTGCAGCTTTCCATCCCGGGGCACTCTTCTGTGAGGACCTCCGTTGGTAGTATAGTGCGACTGCAGCTTTCCATCACAAGGGTACTCTTCTGTGAGGACCTCTGTTGGTGGTATAGTGCAACTGCAGCTTTCCATCCCGGGGCACTCTTCTGTGAGGACCGCTGTTGGTGGTATAGTGCTACTGCAGCTTTCCATCCCGGGGACACTCTTCTGTGAGGACCGCTGTTGATGGTATAGTGCGACTGCAGCTTTCCATCACGGTGCACTCTTCTGTGAGGACCTCTGTTGGTGGTATAGTGCGACTCCAGCTTTCCATCACGGGGGCACTCTTCTGTGAGGACCTCCGTTGGTGGTATAGTGCGACTCCAGCTTTCCATCACGAGGGCACTCTTCTGTGAGGACCTCCGTTGGTGGTATAGTGCGACTGCAGCTTTCCATCGCAGGGACACTCTTCTGTGAGGACCTCCGTTGGTAGTATAGTGCGACTGCAGCTTTCCATCACAAGGGTACTCTTCTGTGAGGACCTCTGTTGGTGGTATAGTGCAACTGCAGCTTTCCATCACGGGGGCACTCTTCTGTGAGGACCTCTGTTGGTGGTATAGTGCGACTGCAGCTTTCCATCGCAGGGACACTCTCCTCTGAGGACTTCTGTTGGTGGTATAGTACAACGTTGGTTTTTAATCTACATTGTACTCTCCTGTGAGGACCTCTGTTGGTGGTATAGTACCTCGTCGGTTTTACATCTGTATTGTACTCTTCTGTGAAGACCTTTGTTGGTAGTATAGTAGAGCATCAGTTTTTCATCTTCATTGTACTCTCCTCTGAGGATCTCTGTTGGTGGTATAGTACAGCGTCGTTTTATCATCTATATTGTACTCTCCTGTGAGGACCTCTGTTGGTAGTATAGTACAACGTTGGTTTTTCAACTATATTGTTGTCTTTGGTACTGCATCACAACTGCAGCTTTCCGTCTCCGTGCACTCTTCTGTACGGGCCTCTGTTGGTGGTATAGTGCAACTGCAGCTTTCCGTCTCCGTGCACTCTTCTGTACGGACCTCTGTTGTTGTTATATCACAACGGCAGCTTTCCGTCTCCGTGCACTCTTCTGTACGGGCCTCTGTTGGTGGTAGAGTGCAACGGCAGCTTTCCGTCTCCGTGCACTCTTCTGTACGGGCCTCTGTTGGTGGTATAGTGCAACTGCAGCTTTCCGTCTCCGTGCACTCTTCTGTACGGACCTCTGTTGTTATATCACAACGGCAGCTTTCCGTCTCCGTGCACTCTTCTGTACGGGCCTCTGTTGGTGGTAGAGTGCAACGGCAGCTTTCCGTCTCCGTGCACTCTTCTGTACGGGCCTCTGTTGGTGGTACAGTGCGACTGCAGCTTTCCGTCTCCGTGCACTCTTCTGTACGGGCCTCTGTTGGTAGTACAGTGCGACTGCAGCTTTCCGTCTCCGTGCACTCTTCTGTACGGGCCTCTGTTGGTGGTACAGTGCGACTGCAGCTTTCCGTCTCCGTGCACTCTTCTGTACGGGCCTCTGTTGGTGGTACAGTGCGACTGCAGCTTTCCGTCTCCGTGCACTCTTCTGTACGGGCCTCTGTTGGTAGTACAGTGCGACTGCAGCTTTCCGTCTCCGTGCACTCTTCTGTACGGGCCTCTGTTGGTGGTACAGTGCGACTGCAGCTTTCCATCTCCGGTGCAATCTTCTGTACGGGCCTCTGTTGGTGGTACAGTGCGACTGCAGCTTTCCGTCTCCGTGCACTCTTCTGTACGGGCCTCTGTTGGTAGTACAGTGCGACTGCAGCTTTCCGTCTCCGTGCACTCTTCTGTACGGGCCTCTGTTGGTGGTACAGTGCGACTGCAGCTTTCCATCTCCGGTGCAATCTTCTGTACGGGCCTCTGTTGGTGGTACAGTGCAACTGCAGCTTTCCGTCTCCGTGCACTCTTCTGTGAGGACCGCTGTTGGTGGTATAGTGCTACTGCAGCTTTCCATCACGGGGGCACTCTTCTGTGAGGACCTCCGTTGGTGGTATAGTGCGACTGCAGCTTTCCATCGCAGGGACACTCTTCTGTGAGGACCTCTGTTGGTGGTATAGTGCGACTGCAGCTTTCCATCACGGGGGCACTCTTCTGTGAGGACCTCTGTTGGTGGTACAGTGCGACTGCAGCTTTCCATCCCAGGGCACTCTTCTGTGAGGACCTCTGTTGGTGGTATAGTGCGACTGCAGCTTTCAATCACTGGCACACTCTTCTGTGAGGACCTCTGTTGGTGGTATAGTGCGACTGCAGCTTTCCATCACAAGGGCACTCTTCTGTGAGGACCTCTGTTGGTGGTATAGTGCAACTGCAGCTTTCCATCCCGGGGCACTCTTCTGTGAGGACCTCTGTTGGTGATATAGTTCGACTGCAGCTTTATATCCCAGGGGCACTCTTCTGTGAGGACCTCCGTTGGTAGTATAGTGCGACTGCAGCTTTCCATCACAAGGGCACTCTTCTGTGAGGACCTCCGTTGGTAGTATAGTGCAACTGCAGCTTTCCATCCCGGGGCACTCTTCTGTGAGGACCGCTGTTGGTGGTATAGTGCTACTGCAGCTTTCCATCACGGGGGCACTCTTCTGTGAGGACCTCTGTTGGTGGTATAGTGCGACTGCAGCTTTCCATCCCAGGGCACTCTTCTGTGAGGACCGCTGTTGATGGTATAGTGCGACTGCAGCTTTCCTTCGCAGGGACACTCTTCTGTGAGGACCTCTGTTGGTGGTATAGTGCGACTGCAGCTTTCCATCACGGGGACACTCTTCTGTGAGGACCGCTGTTGATGGTATAGTGCGACTGCAGCTTTCCATCACGGTGCACTCTTCTGTGAGGACCTCTGTTGGTGGTATAGTGCGACTCCAGCTTTCCATCACGGGGGCACTCTTCTGTGAGGACCTCCGTTGGTGGTATAGTGCGACTCCAGCTTTCCATCACGAGGGCACTCTTCTGTGAGGACCTCCGTTGGTGGTATAGTGCGACTGCAGCTTTCCATCACGGGGGCACTCTTCTGTGAGGACCTCCGTTGGTGGTATAGTGCGACTGCAGCTTTCCATCGCGGGGCACTCTTCTGTGAGGACCTCTGTTGGTGGTATAGTGCGACTGCAGCTTTCCATCGCGGGGGCACTCTTCTGTGAGGACCTCTGTTGGTGGTATAGTGCGACTGCAGCTTTCCATCCCGGGGCACTCTTCTGTAAGGACCTCTGTTGGTGGTATAGTGCAACTGCAGCTTTCCATCAAGGGGGCACTCTTCTATGAGGATGTCTGTTGGTAGTAACCTGCAACTTTGTGGTGCCCGTGTATTTTCCTTTCACGTTGCAGTACAGTGAGCACACTTTCCACATCCATTATACTCTCCTCTGAGGACATCTGTAGCGACACTTTAGCTTTCCAGCGCTTCTCTGAGTCTGTGGGAGACACGACCCTCGATGCAGGGCAGTGCTCTATCATTATTTTCTCGATGTCAACTTTGTCATTGTGCACTCATGCCTTTGTTTTTGTATGGTGTAAGTATGGTTTCAAATTTACACAGAGGATGCATAGCTCACTCTCCCGACACTCACGTATGAATAGTGTAAGAAGACCAGATTTATGACAACTGCGGCTTCCCCCTCCATGGTGTTCCTCCATGAGGGCCGGGTTTGGCTGTGTGTTGCACCTTCAGATTGCAGGCGATGGTGTCCTCCTTTGAGGACATCCGTAGCTGCATAGTAAAACTGCAGCTTTCCTGGTCCTAGCTTGATTTCCGGAGCACCCTTATGATGTTCTGGGTAGAAGGAGGACCATCCGTTTACATATTTGGATTGTGCAGTGACTTATGTTTCCCAGACAGCCGAAGACGAAGGCAAATAAAAATCCAATGAATGACACAAAGAATTAGATGTATGGCGACAGTCTGCTTTTCTGATATCAAATCGTTCCTCTTCCATTCTACAAATACTGAAAGGACACCTCGAAGCTGATAGAAAGACGTGATAATAAAATGCTATTGTGGAATGATCCAAGATGTGTTTAACAATGTCTCAAGCCAGTAGTGAAAGGAGATCAACCTGATGTTTTTTCTATAGGGATGGAGTATGTATTGAATGTTATATGCTTGCTTAAATGGTGCGAGCACAATTACAATCCAAACTTAATACTGGTGCAAGCAGATCCTAAAACACATACCTACTTTCTTAACGCATACAATTTTGCCATACATATAAAGGATACACTTTGTGCTCTGAATCTCAGGTGTGTTATCGGGTCAGTGGAGGGGTTCCATCTTCTGTAGGGGTGGGGGATTTATATCGCCCTACGCTCGAACCAATTAGATTGTCATAGGGGACAAGAAGTTCAAATGTCTAGTTTTGTGCACGGACAACTAGACATTAAATCACGCCACAAGGGATGAGCTGAGGCACTTTGGTACTCACAGCCAAGCCCTGTCGAGAGTAATAACCTTTATACTATAAAAACTAGCTAACACTCCGACCGGGGAGTGGAATTCAGCCCCTTGGGACATGTTATTTCATGTCCTTCGATTCTTCTAGAGACGTAAGGTGTACCAACAAACACCTCTTATATACACACTTGGATTTACCGCTACAATGTTGAATACAGGATTTGTATTACTTGGGGAGCTATTGGAGCTCTCGTTAGCAACTTTGCTCCAAATACTTTGTTGAGCCCTGAGGAAGTCACTGAGATTATTGTCTCTCAGGACGAAACACGTGTTGGCTGTTGTCTGTTGTACCAGTATCTGTGCGCTACACCTCAAGAATAAACTATATTCATGTCAAAGGCTGTTGTCGTTTGTATCAGTATTTGAATACTACAACTTCAGGAATAATCTGGATTCATGCTAGATTTTCTTGGCCAGCATTGTGCCTGATTGCTTGGAAGAGGACTGTACTGTATGCGGACATGGACCTTGTCCCTTTCTAATTCACGTGTGCCTCCGCATTTGTTGATTATATTGTGTTTTTCTTTGAGAAACTTTGGAGGAGTGGGGAGAATCCTCCTGCCAGGAGCACCCTGTTTATAATTGACTTGACTTGTACAACAACTGGGTGATTTATCGTGAGCGCCGAGCCCTATAAACCTTCTTCCCTTTGTTGCTTCTTTCTTTGTTTTTCCGATTATACTATACAAACGTAAATGATATACTGGACCACACCTCCTTGTCCAGAAAGAAAGCTTTTGTTATAAAGGATGTGGGCCACAGTCGGAGAGTTGCAGGCACTAAGTAAAGTAGACGGTGGGGAGTTTTATCGCCCTGCCCCCTTCTTCTCATCACCTCGCCCTCTTCTTCTCATCACCTCGCCCCGCCCCTTCTTCTCATCACCTCGCCCCTTCTTCTCATCACCTCGCCCCGCCCCTTCTTCTCATCACCTCTCCTCATCCTCCAGCCACTGACTCGAGCAGTGGACTCCATCATTGGGACGCAGAGTGCAGTCGGTGTAGCTCTGGTGAGATGTGCCCTCTGCCGCTGGTTGTCTCCGGTGGGTGTTTGCAGCTTCCCAAGCGCTTGAGTGTGTGCCCTGGGGAGGGATGTGTGTAGGTTTTTCACCGCAAGGTGTGAGTATGCACAAAAGAGGGGGGTGGGGGGGTTGCGTGTACATCTGTCCGTAGAGAGTGTGCATGTGTCTTTGAATAGTGTGTGTACCCTAGGGAGAGATGTGTGTAGGTTTTTCACTGCAAGGTGTGAGAATGCACAAAGAGGGGGGGGGGGTGGTTGGGTGTACACGTGTCCGTAGAGTGTGTGTATGTGTCTTTGAATGGTGTGGACGGTAGGTAGGAATGTTTGCAAGGTGGATATGTGTCATTTTCGGAGGTTGTCTGTGTGGGTTGTGTCTGCAGGACTCTGTGTGTGCATAGTAGATATGTTTCACTTTGAAGGGTGTGTGAATGTGCAGTAGCTGTGTATCTGCAGTGTGCGTGTGAGAGTGAGAGAGAGAGAGAGACAGAGAGAGAGACAGAGAGAGGATGCATCTTTAAAAGCGCGTGCGTCCCTCCAAGCACTTCCGGGCCACTGCACTCTATAGAGATCTTTAGGATCTGAACCTTGAAAACAGCTGCTCCCAGAGGTTTCTGCTCTTCACTTCGCCAGCACCTTCCCGTTGATGTGAAGGAGCAAAGGACAGAAAAAATAACAAGGTTACAGACTACTAGAAATGAAAGTGGGAATTGTATAAAAACAGGAGGAAAAGTAATGAAAATTTAAAATATATTCAAAATTAGAGGAAATGAGAAACCACAGGCCAGGGAACAAGAGAGAAGAGGGACAGAAAATGGGAAAGAGTGAGCATTATATAGTATTAAAGAAGATAATGTGTATGTTGTTGGAAAAACTCAAAGTCAGGTGCAAATGCAATTTGCTAGTTGTAATCTGCAGTCCATGGACACCAACCTTCAAAGGAGTTCAGTGGATACGTAACAGGCTGCACAGATGCACCTCTAGTTTGTAAGTGATGGGTCTTAATCGCCAAACTATATACCAGTTGTTGCGTATTGCTTGAGATCACTTATTACAATATCTTAGTGAAAGCTCAGTAAGTTAATGCACCTAGTGAACAATTGCTTGTAATTTTTTGATCCCTGTTTGCAATCAGTGTATTGATAGGTGGCGATATGATCTCTGTACCAGCAAATTTCTGATAGTTAAGAAAAATACACATTAAAACATTTCTTTTCAAAATGTACAAATACAACACACAAAAGCACCTTCCCAAACTGCAAACATGTTTCCAGTTCCAAAATATTCATTTTTTCAGACTAGGTAACTGATATAGGAAAAAGTTGGACAAGTAGCCATCTTTTCAAAACAAGTAGATTTCAGTAACATTTTGTCCCTTGGACAAGTAGATTTATTTTTAAATTCCACACCCCTGTTCTCTTTTGATTACATTGTCTGTGCATTGTTTCTTCTGGGGCTTGGTCTGATGCTGTTATGTGATTCTGTTTAGGGCCAGCGATTCAGGTTAACCCAGCTTTCCTGGGACTACGACATCTCCATGCAGAGGGACAAGGTGGCAAGCCTTTCTAATTTACATTTACCTTCCTCCCTTCTCTGACATAACCTTTCTGACTGCGTGACGGCTGCATTAACAGGTTGTGGGCATGGTGCCTTGTATCCTCTTTCTAAAGGAATCACTTACAATCTCTGCACTGGCACACATTGCGCAGGGCGTCGGCGGGTTCTCGCCACAGTGATTCATATTTGATCTGGCTCCTGGAATCCTCTGCTCTCCTACTCTCTGCGGTTGCGCATGATTGCCGTATTATGGAAATGGTGCGCTGACCTGCTCCCTCTCTCCATCTCCCTGTCTTTCTCTCTGCCTAGGGAATGTTGAAGGGAATGTGGTTTCTTCTTGCTAACTTCAACTTGTCGCAGTACATTGATGACGGTGGCATTGCACCAAGTGGAACTCGTGCATGAGTAGCAACGAATGCAGTTACATTGTCATGCGCAGTGGTTCTCAACCTTTTGATTTCTGTTTGCCACTTAATCATTACTGAAACCCAGGAATCCCCAATGAATCACTGTTGAAGTCCGTAGACCCCCACTGAGTCATTACTTGAAGCAGGAGACCCCAGCCTAAGGCTTTTCGATGATTTGAACCACAAAACAATATACACAAAATACAGACACAAGCATTTAGCAAACAAATACACAAAATATTTAGTCATTTATTTAATTCACAAATTAATATAAAAAGACAATCTAAATTTTAATAGGAAGGTTGGATTTTTTCTAAATTCAATTGAGGCCACTAGTCATCCATACTACATCCTGTTTGATGCACTTTCATTGATTTCACTAATCAAAATGAGGGCACTAATTTAATTTTTAGCCTCCAAATTTAAATTCCTTCACATTGATAGAAACATAAAAAAATGTTCAGATTTACATTTTGCTTTTTTTATACACCCATTATTAATCTGTTGATATTATTTAATTTTTGAAGCAGTTGCACCCCTCCTGAGTAGGCTTTGCGGACCCCGAGGGGTTCCCTAGACCACAGATGGGGACCCGCTGGTCTAGAGGCATTCATGTAGGAATGATCTCCCAGCCATTAAACTCTAGCAGTGCAGTTCCCGCAATGTTGTCATCTACGTTGCCCTCTGAGAATGCGCCTCTGACAGCTCAGTTTGTTGCATTGCTGTTGTGCTGGTTATGACTGTACAGGTGAGTCCTAAGGTGAATCTAGAGCTGCAGGAGAGGGCACCACTCATAGCTGATGCACAGCAAGGGGAAGAATCGGACATGATTTGGGCGTGTCTGAACATCCCTAAAGAAGATGCGTCAAAGATGGTGCCAAGCAGCTCTGAAACCACTGTACTGATGTTCAGGCTGACCGAAGTGCAACAGGCAGGAAGAACAGATGTGGGTTTAATCCATTGTTTTTTTTGCCCACTACGCCACCCCAGAATGGACCCAGTCAGATGCAAATCAGTCTTGACCCTGCTCCCCATGGGAACAGTCCAGCCCAGACTAGTAATAGCAGCTTTATTAAATCTGGTGGTAGGTGCCTGGGTTCATTTTCGCAACGTGGTGTAGAATAAAATGTAGTTCACAAGGAAACAGCAGTAGCGTCTGTGGAGTGCAGGAAGAGAGCTGCTCCAATCCTAACAATCTACCAAAATGTAAATATTATGGAGGTTAATACAGAAGGGAGAGCTGCTCTTTACTACGTTATTGTTAATTCTCCAAAAAAGCAGTCATACAACACAATACGGCTTGTTCCCGGGCCCATTAATTCACCAACTTGTAGACCTTATTACGCTAAGTATAAAAATGAAAACTAAGCCAAACCACTTCTTTGTTAAAATAGAAACTCTGCTAAATAAGACATCTGCCCACACCCCAGGAATAAACCTACAAGTGGCTCCTCCCGGGCCTAATGCAGCAGAGAGCACGAGCCCGTCAGCGTTACCCAACAGGTTCAGATGGTAGTCCACCCTACTGCCCAGAAGGTAGCTCTGTCTGTGCAAAGGAAACTGCACCAGATGAAATTAAATACCAGAGGGACAGGGGAATGGAATTAAAAGAGAGAGAACACGCAGCCCACATACAGCTTCTTTAGCACAGCTCTTTCAGATGTTACATTTCTAGTTGCAGCAGGTTATGTACTGAAGATCCCCAGAAACAGAAAGACTCACAGCTTCAGAATGGCAGGCCACAGTAAGCCTGAGCCAAGCAGGAGGGAGGAAAGCTGTAAGCCCTAGAATCAAGTGTCGGGCCAGGACTTCTCTCAGTAGAAAAGGGAATATGGAGAAACGACAGAGCCAAAACTTAATCCAAAGAGCAAGGTCAACTTAAGAAGGCAATTGATCAGTTAACCAAGAATTTGCAGCTTGGAAAAATAACAAATGTAGGCAGTGAGCAAACTATACGGCAAGTGGATTGCCAATGCAACACACTGAAGGTTAGCAGGCCGCTTGCTTAAGCCTACCTGCTGATTCACTAGTGCGCTTCTTCTCATGACCCGGCGTTGTGGGTCCATTTTAGTTAGTTGCTTGGGCACAGTGATAGCTTAGCTTAGGCTTGCGGCCTGTGCCCCTTTACCTAGTGATTATGCTCTGTATTTCTGTATGCAATTTTTATTCATTTTATTATTGCTTCTTTTAGGGGCATTGTTTTAATTTCATTTTCAGCGGCTATTTTGCGAAAGCATCAGTATCGGTGCTATGAATTACATACTTTGCATCATGTTCTTTTCCTCGGACTCACAATAACTGAATGTGAGGCATACAGAATAGTATTTTGAATTGCCGGCCGCAAGACTGCATAAACAGTACAGCATTAGGTACATACCAGCGTCAGGCTTCTGTACATAAACATGTCCCCTATAATAACATCTTGTAGGACAAAGGGCATTAGACAAGATTCTAGCCAGAATTTCCATTCATGCTGCATGCCAGTTTTCAGTCAACCTCATTCCTCGTGTCTCCACGGATCCTGATCTGGAGACTGGTGGCCTGACCTTGTACCAGGGTAACAGGGGTGGGTGTGCTTCTCATGGACACAATAAGGACGGATTAGGCTTTTAGGTAGGGATTGTATACTCACGTCATGACAATATGTTGAGGTTGTTTATATTTACAGCTCTAACTTTCACAATCCTGATTTTGTTATTCCTCATTATCCTAATCATTGCAGCTCATGCATTTTAACACAGATTGCAGTCTTTTCAATAAATGTATTGAAAAGTGTCCTGCATCTCTTTTCTGGCCTCTGTGTGTAAGAGTCTCGTCTTCGGAGAGAGAAGGGTAAGGCTTGTTTCGCCACGTTTTTCCCTGAGGAGTTTTCAGAGTTCCATGCAAGGCTGCCACAAATCACCTCTACCGTTTGGGTGAGTTGCTGCTAGAGAGCCGGGAGGGTTGAGCCTACAGCTTCCAACTGGTGTGGGAGTGACTCAGTCACCTGCAATCCAGAGGTGCTGCTCCCCAAATCCAGCAGTCTCATTGGAGAATGAGAGTCCTTATGACACTGGAAGTCCCAACTTTGACCCAAGATGTCCCTCTACCCTGGGCGCCCTCTCCATCAATGGCAGGCCCACTCAGTCCTAAAGGACCACTCTGTGCACTCCTCAAACCTCGAATACGTTGATGATTCATAACGGGACCCAAATCACACCTTTGTTAAAATGCCAGTTCTACAAAGAGAACAGCCATGCAAGAAATCACCTTAAATACAGTGAATTCAGCAACATGGAAATCCCACCAGATTTAACGCAAAAGACAAAATAAATGCAAACCACACCTCTATAAAATAGCAATTCAGAAAAAGTGGCAGCGGCTCAGCGTGATAACAGATCCATTCACATCCACTGATCCCACGGACATGAATATAACAGGAAACAAACCCATAGTCCAACTTTGTTAAAATAGCAGTTCATGAATATGTGGATCCAACCAAGTTTAATTCAGCATAGAAAACCAATCTAAACCCCACTTTCCTTAAAATAGCAATTTTACAAAAGTAGCGACCTTATTGCACGAAAAAATATTGGTTCCCGTTCCATGAATCCTCCAAAGTCTGGATACTGGCAGGCTTAAAACAGAGGAGAAAGTTGTTCCTAACCGTGCTGTTGAGTAAATAAAATAGCAGTTCAAGAAAAGTTGCAGCATTTCAGTGTGATCCATTCCTGTCCACTGTCCCACGAAGTCACCAGCACATGGACCCTACTGGGCGTAGTACAACAGAGAGAACCGGTGCAAACCATAGGTTGGATACATAGGAATTCTGTGACATATCCTCTATACAATGAAATCAAGCAAGAGGGAAAACAGAGACACTGAACTCCACCACTCACACATCACTTCTGCTGGGCACTGATGTCTGCTGAGAGCAGTGAGTATCTAAAGTCAGAGATATCGTTAGTGTCGTTCCATGAATGTCCTGTTTATCTGTGTAACAGTGCATGGGCCTACATCAGCAATATCTCAGTGTAACCAACTCTCTGTATCTGAGAAGGCCTTCATGGGTTACTGGTGTCTAATGGTGCCCCACTGGGTTACTGGTCTGTAGCTATGTCCCTGTGGCTTGCTGGTGTCTAATGAGGCCCAACTGGTAACTGGAATCTCGTGGTTTCCCGTTACTGCTGCCTAATAATACCCCAGTCTGTTACTGGTGTCTGTACGAATATGTCAAACGGCGTCTAGAAGAATACTTTGGTCTATTATTGCCACAGTCACGGTTTTCCTTTAATGTTGCTTCTCTTAGGATCCACAGGGGATCTGGGATTGTTTTACTCCTGTGTTTCTTTATTTGTTGATGTATTCACACTCTGTCTATTAATAGTGATGTCTGCTGTAATCTTTCCTTACTTCTTCTCATCTTGTGTCCACAGGCATCTTGTGACCATGTCTAATGTTAATCTTTCTCTCTACCTTCCCTTCTTCATTGTCCTGTCCCATCTCATCCCTTCTCTCATCTATCCTATGCTCGTCCCTTAAACTGGGGCCCATTTTCTGCTTCCTATCCTTCAATCTGCCTTACCTGTTCTTCGTTGTCCCTGTTATTGGATCCCCGACCTCTTCTCTTTTTTGTCTCCTTCTTACCTGCTTCTCTCTGCCCTTTGACGCCAACTTACCTGCTCATCTGTGTCTTTTTTATTGACCATACCTGCTCCTGTGTCCTTTGTCTCCACCTTACCTGCTCATCTCCATCCTGTGTCTCCACCTTACCTGCTCATCTCCATCCTGTGTCTCCACCTTACCTGCTCATCTCCATCCTGTGTCTCCACCTTACCTGCTCATCTGTGCTCTGTCTCAACCTTACCTGCTCATCTCCATCCTCTGTCTCCACCTTACCTGCTCATCTGTGCTCTGCCTCCACCTTACCTGCTCCTCTCCGTCCTCTGTCTCCACCTTACCCGCTCATCTGTGCTCTGCCTCCACCATACCTGCTCCTCTCCGTCCTGTCTCCACCTTACTGCTCATCTGTGCTCTGTCTTCACCTTACCGCCTCCTCTGCATCCTTTGTCTCCACCTTACCTGCTCCTCTCCATCCTCTGTCTCCACCTTACCATCTCCTATCCGTCCTCTGTCTCCACCTTACCTGCTGCTCTCCATCCTCTCTCCACCTTACCTGCTCATCTGTACTCTCTCCACCTTACCTGCTCCTCTCCATCCTCTGTCTCCACCTTACCTGCTCATCTGTGCTCTGACTCCACCTTACCTGCTCCTCTCCGTCCTCTGTCTCCACCTTACCTGCTCCTCTCCATCCTCTGTCTCCACCTTATCTGCTCCTGTGTCCTTTGCCTCCACCTTACCTGCTCCAATCTGTCCTCTGTCTCCACATTACCTGTTCATCTGTGCTCTGCCTCCACCTTACCTGCTCTTCTCCATCCTGTGCCTCCACCTTACCTGCTCCAATCTGTCCTCTGTCTCCACATTACCTGCTCATCTGTGCTCTGCCTCCACCTTACCTGCTCCTCTCCATCCTCTGTCTCCATCTTACCTGCTCCTCTCCATCCTCTTTCTCCACCTTACCTGCTCCTGTGTCCTTTATCTCTACCTTTCTTTCTGTTTTATGTCCTTTTTCTTCACCATGCCTGTTCCTGTGTCCTTCCCCTCCACCTTACCTGCTCCTCTCTGTCCTTTGCTCCCTCCTTACCTGCTCCTCTCCGTCCTTTGCACCCTCCTTACCTGCTCCTCTGTGTCCTTTGCTCCCTCCTTACCTGCTCCTCTGTGTCCTTTGCTCCCTCCTTACCTGCTCCTCTCCGTCCTTTGCTCCCTCCTTACCTGCGCCACTCGGTCCTCTGCTCCCTCCTTACCTGCTCCTCTCCATCCTTTGCTCCCTCCTTACCTGTTCCTCTCTGTCCTTTGCTCCCTCCTTACCTGCTCCTCTCTGTCCTTTGCTCCCTCCTTTCCTGCTTCTCTGCATCCTTTGCTCCCTCCTTACCTGCTCCTCTGCATCCTTTGCTCCCCCCTTACCTGCTCCTCTGCATCCTTTGCTCCCTCCTTACCTGCTCCTCTGCATCCTTTGCTCCCTCCTTACCTGCTCCTCTCTGTCCTTTGCTCCCTTCTTACCTGCTCCTCTCCGTCCTTTGCTCCCTTCTTACCTGCTCCTCTCCGTCCTTTGCTCCCTCCTTACCTGCTCCTCTCTGTCATTTGCCTTACCATACCTGCTCCTTTATGTCCTTTCCATCCACCTTGCCTTCTCTCTGTTCTTTGCCTCCTGCTACCCGCTCTTCTCTTTCTTTGCCTGTACTGTACCTGCTCCTCGGTGTTCTTGTTTCTCATTTTTCAGGCTTTCTTGTCAAACCTTCTCCATCCTCCAGAAGACCATTCATATCACCCAGCAAATCAGCCGCAAGCCGAATAGCCAGTCAGGCAGACATGCCATCAGGTATCATGCAATGTCGTGAGCCCTGACAGCCACGCCCCATTGGATGCTGTAAAATGTCTCATATCCTTGTTTTCTTTTTGCCTCATCCCTGCATTGTGAGTAGAGAGCAGGGGTCTAAATCTGAATGACCAGGTGTGTTTGCAACGTGATGAATACACAACCTAACGTCTTCACTCACTCTCAAGGTGCACTGGATCTTGGTTACCACGCTTGATGCCAAGCAGTGCTGATGCCAAGCCCCATGCTGCGCTTGACTGATGTTGATTATCTTGAATATACGGCTTGTATAACCCACTTGGGTGGTTGTAAAGCCAGTTGCATGAGTATTGTTGTTCTTTTTGCATAATGATTTACAGATTTTAAGGTCGTTCGAAATCAGGCAATCCTGATATCTTTAAATGGTTGCTAATCGGTTGTTGTACAGACAATTGTTGACTAGTGTCACAAGGCCACTGCCTCTCAGGAGCATTGGAACAAGTCTGGGTACCCACACTGGTATTCTTAGGTCTGGTCTTTGAGACACCTCTGTCTGTCTTGCCATGCGTTTATTTAAAAAAACATGCATACGTAGAAGGGCTTTTGGGTATTGAGATTCATCCATGTACCTGTTATATTGTCATTAACATTTGGCGTCTGCCTACCTCAGCACGGAACACTGGATCAGCCCACCTTTAGCGTTGGCTTCCTTGACTTTCAGTGACTGTGCAAAGCCTGTGCACATTGTTCACATCCATCTAAAAATAGATCCTTTCATTTCAGTGGCAAAGATTGTTTAAGATGTGTTTTTAATTATTTTAGTGTTATATGAAATTTAAATTCCCAGTATTTCTTTTGCCTGCAATTTGGGTGCCCAGATAGATGATGACTTGTTGCCCGTCTCATTTTTAGGGTCAAGCCCGCGTTGCATGCGCTCGCGCATGCGTATCGCAGTGAGACAGTTTAGTATTTAGAAAAGGGCTCAGAGCCCTGTCAACTTCACGTCAGTGTTTTTTATTGGTTCGTGGGTTTGCCTAATAAAATCTGCTTGCGTTCATTAGTCGAAGGCACCCATACGTCATGCCTTTTCCAGTGGCTAGCCCTCCTTGAGCACAGTGACCAATTACAGAAAACATGCGAGGCTCGCTGTATTCCATCGGGCTCGTGGACTTCTTTTTCTCTAATTTACGAGTGCGATCTCGCTTGGCAGAAGTCGAGCGCTTTACATAGTTGATTTCACTTTTTCGGGTTATGTACATAAATGCACTTTTGCCCGATAGGTGAAAAGTTGGGTTAGGAGTTTACAACGCGATCAGCTCTAACATGAGCAAACGTGAGACCCGTTGCATTGTAAATGCTTGTTTAAGTTGTTGTAATAAAGTTTCTAAGTGGCCTAAATTGTAGCTGCCCGAGATTTAGGGGTATTTCATTCTTTTCTACTTCCCAAATAATATTTGTAAGGAAAGCATGGTACAAATGAAGCTTTCTGTTTAAAAATATTACTAGTAAAAGAACCACATCAGTGTTTTTTTTAAATTTTACATTTTATTGCAAACGTATGACATCCACACTTGGGCGGTGACATTCCTTTTTAGGGTTGAGCCTCCCTTGCTTGCGCATGCGTTTCGCTTGCGAGACGCTTTAGTAGTTAGAAAAGGGCTTGGAGCCCCATCCATGTCACGTCGGTGCCTTTCATTGGTTCGCGGGCTTGCCTGTTAAAATCTGCTTGCTTTCATTAGTGGAAGGCATGCATACGTCATGCCTTTTCCGGTGGTTAGCCCTCCTTGAGCGCAGCGACCAAGTACTGAAAACATGCTGAAACTCGCTGTTTTCCATCCGGTGTGTGGACTACTTTTTATCTTTTTTTGTAGTGCGATCTCGCTAGGCAGAAGTCAAGCGCTTTCCATGACATCGACCCTGTTATATAGATAATTGCACTTTTGCCGATAGGTTTCACTACGAGTGAACTTTAGCAGCGCGATCGTGCTCTTTTTTTTTTCCATTTAATGTGGCAAGAAAAGTCCGGTTGGGAGTTTACAACTGCTAATAGCTCTAACTCGTAGAAATGCGAGACCCGTTGCATTGCAAATGCTTGTTTCTTTATATTTTTGTGGCACATGCTTACAATTTAAAAAAGAATAACCATTGCAGTAGCTTGCCAAGCTTAGACCTGTTGGCTTTCTGATGGGAACACCTCCACCCAGACCATCAAGCCACGGCTGCATAACCTGCTTCCACAGCCCCAAAGTTGAAGGGCCTCAGAGTCGTTGTGTGGCTAGGAAGCTGAGCCAAAAGGCTAAGGCTGCTGTCAGTGGGATGGCCATGTTTATAAGGCGGTATTATCCTGTGCTAGAGAGGATCCTTCCTTCTCCCTCCCACACATTTATGTATGTATATGATACATGGGACTCATTTCTTAAAATAAAGGCACTTGCATGACAGGGAACACATCACTCTTCGAAGCATGGCTGCCCGTAGTGTAACAATCCCACAAAAGGTGATGGCAGTAATGTTTGCAAATAGTCTAAGCCACTGGTAATCACTTTTGGTAGTATTCCAAACCACTGTTTTTGCCCACGTCACTCTAGAGTGAGTCACACCTTCTGCAAATGAGTACTGACCCTGCTCCTCATGGGAACAATCCATCCTGAACGGCCGGGCGAGGTCCTATCCAGAAGGTAAATCAAGCAACCTCACACCGTTTTGGCCTTATTAGGACTCATCAGGCCTAGGGCCACATTGTAAAACGTAGATGCAAAGGTTATCTCTTTAAAGCTGCTGATATTCTGGATACCTAAGGGAACTACCATGGGAACCCTCTTAACGCCCTCCCAGTCTTTGGAGCCCCTGCTGAGGCCTGCGTGTCCTTGCCAGTGACGTGATAGGGCGTATGTGGCGGGGACACCCAGAGGTGCTATAAAGGACTAAGAGGGAAGATGACTGTGAGCAACAGGGGCTCACCTCCAAATTTAGACGTATCTTCTCTGCAGGGCACAAAAACTGAATAAATAGGGTTGGGATTTGGTAACTTCATTGGGAAGTCATCCTTGCATGCTGAATTAATGTTGATGCTGGCTCACTGCAGACCCCTTACATTGTAAATGTTTGGTACTCCCAATGGGGTCCCCATCATGTCACATTGTCCACCATGCACTAATTATCAACTTTAGCGTTTAGTCCATGTTGTGTTGCCAGGAATATCCAGTGAAGGGCCAGGAGGGTCTGATCAGTGCTAGAGTTTCATACTTTTAATCTAAATCCAGCTCATTTGCTTAGTCACTGGTAACCCTAAAACAGTGTTTAGATTTATTTTTTGATAAATGCGTTCATCAAGTGGTTGAGAGATGCCATTGCACGCTTAGTTTTCACTTGTTGAAGAACGTAAGAGATTTACTACACAGACTCTTGGTTAAGATTCCTTTGCAGTTTTTGAGTCTGTGACATTGTCAGTATTCGCTTGCATCAGTCTGCATTAAGGTTACAGTTAATTGTCACTGCACTGCATAGAAATAGTAAGAATAGGAATTACTATTGTTATTAGTGCCGCTAGTAGTACTATTTTTATTATCTGCTGTAGTATTATTAGTATTTCGTATAATGATTGTGTTAGTGTTGTTTTTTGTGTTGTGATTAGTACTATTACGATCATTATTGTATTGTTATTACGGGTTTTGCTGTTAACCTTGTTATTTAATATTAGTTGTCAGGGTAGTATTATCATGACTATTAGTAACATTGTTGTTATTAGATGTCCTAGCAGTATTTTCATGGTTAGTATGCTCATGGTTATCAGTTGTGGTGTTATTGTTATCATGGTTAGTTTTCTCGTGGTTCTTATTAGTTGTTGTGGTAGTGTTAGTTTTGTTCTTGTTAGTAGTATCATGTTTTTACTCGCAGCTCTCCCAGTTAAGGTCTAATACGCTGCCACTGTGTAAAAGCCCCCTGTTGACCCCGCTGGCCCACGGAAACACGAGGGGTCTATCTCTAGATGCATTAAAATGCAGGACAGTGGGTTCACCCAGGTTGTCACCATGGCGTGTCTGTCCAGTGTCAGGCTCAGTGTACACTACTTCTGGCGAATGCTCCTGATGTGGCCTTCTCTTCTATCCCTGCCACTGACATCACTTGGGACCAGCACGCTTGGCGGATATGACCAAACTGCATGTAGTGAGGCCAGAAGTCATGCACACAAAGCCCATGTACCATAGTCCCTCCTCCATGTGTGTTTAGTACCTCCGCACCGACCCCCTAGAGACAGAAAGACCTTTAGTCATGTTTTGGATATTAGCACACGCACTCCAGGTGGCCAATTGTCAGACTTGAGTTTTGAACCTTGACTTGGGAATTATTTTAGCAGTTCTGTCTGTCAGAAATCTAGGAATTTCACCTTCCATCACAGTTTTCTCTCCTGAGGCTGCAAGTGCCAGTGTCAGGGCCTCCATGACCCATCTGGCTCTTTTTCTTCTAGGATGGCTTACTAGCTCCGGGATTTGAAGCTATTTCATAAAACAACACAAAAGGAATGGTATTGCCCGTTTTTTGTTTTTATTCCTGGATAGGCACAGATTCAATCAACTAGACCTTTACGCAGAAAGCACCATTATGTTAGACACATGAAGGGCCAACTAGTATTTGCTGAGTCCTATGTACTGTAAACATAAGAAAATGTTGAGAATGTTTAGTAGGAAGTTGAACCCTTTGTTAAAATGAACCAGAATCTTTCACCTATGGGGGAAGAATTGCAGCTCGAAGTTTGAAATTTAGACTAGGCGTCTCAGCGTGACGTTTGATGATAAACCCGTAGACCATTTCTGAAACCTTTGGACAATAACCTACTCATGGATAGGCTCAACAGATGCTGTAGCTACTATAGCTCTAATAGGAACAATCCTGTTCAGAAAAGGCCTTTTTGTTTGCAACATCAGGATTACTTGAAGCCCTTGGAGGGCTGCGTATCAGATGTGGAACACCTGAAGGAGGTCCCAGAGAGTGAAGGTTTTTATATAGTACGCTCATTCAGCACACAACATCGGCCGGCACCTTCCACCCAACCATTCACGCCCAGCAGAAACCGGAGATTGACAGAATGCCAGTAACGCAGCAATTACTGCAAGCCAAGCCTAAAAGCCATGGTGCTCGTGCCCAGCCTGCGGGTGAGTGGAAGCTGATTTTAGATCAGAAGGCTGTGAGTACAAACAGCTCTTTTACTTATCCAAAAGTATAGCAAACTAGAGAGAGGGTAAACACATGGTCTATATGCCATACATCTCCCCACCCGAGATAACAATGTTGTTGTCCACCACTAAGTGCTGTATCAGAGGTGGCGGAAGTTTGTCTTAAGGAACAAATCAGCGCAGTAGCCCGTGCACTCATTGGTGAGAGGATCTGCTCATTCTGCCTGGTGGAGATAAGGGTAAACCACTCAACAAGCGCAGTTTAGGATAAAATATTCCTCCGTAGCCACCGTTGCTTGCTCTGCTGGGGACACATCTTTGCGTTTCCAGCACCTGGGGTCAATGGCCTACTTCTAGCCTTGGTCCTTTTTTTGTCTACCTTTGTGATGCACCTCCATGGGGTCCCTTGGGATGACTCCATTGATGTAGACTGGCCCCTTTCTTCTTCTGGCTGAGTGGTGAATCCTTCACTTGCCTTCCATCGGGCGAGGTTCTGTTAAGTCTATCTTCATTGGCCTACTGTATCTTGTATCAGCCCATGTTTTGAGTCTTCCTGGCGCCGTCTCTTTGTGAGTCTTTCTGGTACTGTGTGGAGCAGTGAGGGTTTACTAGCAATGCCTCCCAATATCCCACCTTCCACTTCTGCCAACTAGATCAGTTAAACCTATGGCTGAGCAGGAGCTAACTTTACTGGCCCCAGTGACGCCTGCATAGTATTTGTATATTTTAATCTATAAATGAATCAGAATAAACCACACTGACATAGTGACCTGTTTTCACTAACGCATGTGTACCTGAAATCTTCACCTGCACCCAAGATGTGTCCTTGATTTCTCACTACCCATAAAATGGGCCCTTCATTCATTGTTCACTCATTTGTCATGGTTTCTCCACTGACTTACGCGTGATTGCTGTCCATGAAGAGGGTCACTCATTAACTTACCCATGATTGCTCTTGGGATGAGTCCTTTATGGATCTGTGATTTAGGTGGGTCTTTCAATGGCCTACACTTGGAATGACTCCTTCCTTGACTTACCTTTGAGCTGGGTCAGTCATGGGTGCCATTGGTCTTCTATTGGGATGAGTCTTTTATTGATGAGTGATTGAGTTGGGTCTTACAGTAGCCTACACCTGGAATGAGTCCTTTGTTGACTTACCCTTGGGATGAGTCTGATTTGTCAGACGTTGGTCTTCCTTTGAGATGGGTCAGTTATTGTACTACCCCTAGGGTGGCTCATTATTAAGCTATCATCATGATGGGGTCCTTCAGTACGTTACATCTGGGATCTTGGCCTCTAATTTGTGTACCTTAGGGATGTGTCCTTCCTTCATCTATGTCCAGGGTAGGTCTTTAGTCTACTTGTGGACGCCTTCTTCAGTGTTCCTTATTTGGAGTGAATCAAATTTGGGTTTTGTGAAACAAACAGAAATTGTGGTGGGTCTGTATATATAGAACCGTTTGTTAACTGTATAACATGGTTTGCAAACATATAACCATGCATTGAGACTTGTGAAATGTAAAAAAAAAAAGCTTTAAACTACAAACCCCCCACGAAGTTCTCATAAAAGACTCTTTGATCATAAAGTTATATCAAATATTTTTATTTTTTTTATTTTTTATTTTTTAGAGTTTTAGATATAGCAGTGCTAGACCACGAAGAGTAACTGATCACTTAACTATACGCGGTCATAGGATAAGAGCTTGTGTAGTCTTTGCAAGTGGAGTAGAGCTAACATAACATTACAATATTGGTGGAGGTGAGAGGTGTATACATTTAAGCTCGGCATCAGAATAGCTATGTAGCATTTAAAAGATGTAGCCAGCAATGCTGAAGCATATATAAACAAGCATTTTCAATGCAACGGGTCTCACATTAGCTCGAGTTAGAGCTATTAGCGTTGCAAAGAAAAAAATACGCAGCGTGATCGCACTATGTAAAGTACAGCGCGATTGCGCTGTGTTGAAAACAAACAGATAAAGTAGTCCAGACATCATGCTGAAAACACAGAGCCTCGTATGTTTTCAGTAGTTTACTGTTGCTGTGTAGGTGGGCTAAACACCTGAAAAGGCGTGACTTATACATGCCTTTCACAAATGAAAGCAAGTGGATTTTAAAAGGCAAGCCCACAAACCAATGTAAGTGACTGACGTGACATTGGTGCAGTTTGAAGCCCAAAGAGAGATTACAGAATGGGACGGAGCGCTTTGCGCTCACCCATAAAAAGCTGCAGTGGTGTAGTGAGGTAGGTGTAGTATTTACATTTCCAATAAGCAGAGGTTTGGGAAAGAGGCGGGGTTAGGGTGCGGTTACTGATGGAGCTCCCTTGAACCACACCTGAGGTCAGTGGTAGGTACAACAGCAGTGCAACTGTGGGAGTCTGTCAGCAGGCACGAATGAAGTGAGCAGTGTTGGGCAGCTCTATTTGGGCATCCTTCAGTTGGGCTTGGAAGCTTTGTGATGAGGGAGGTAGTCTCCTGGTTTGAAAGGTACCACAGTGACACACTCATACAACCTGGAGAGGAGCTTGTTCTGTGTGAAGGATGGACCTCCATCCCAGGCCACTTTACTTGGAACCCCTCCTCCCCCATTAAACATCAAGGCCCCTGAGCTCTTCTCACCTCCTAAGGCCCCACCACTCCTTGAGGTCAGCCTTGTCCACCAGCCCCATCTCTTTCTTACTGTGTCCTCTTGCAGCCTATTCCTATGGGAGACGAAGCTATGGAGCTCAGGATCCCCCTCACCCTCAGTGGGGAACAGTACCTTTACTTTAGATGCCCGTGACTGCAGAGGTGAGTTGGGGACACAATGTGGAATTAAGAGCCTACAAATGGTCCCTGCCTGAGCGATACTTCTGCAGTTTACAGCATACACTTACAAATAGCCCCATCCCACAGATTTGGTCTAAGCCAGCGTCTATCCTCTTGGATCTGAAGTCCAGAAGCGGGGGTTGCTAGCCTCTCGCCAACAGTGGTAGTGATGGCTAGATCCACCATGTAACTTCTTGTAAGTTTCCTTCCAGGTGAAGGTCCAATGTAGAACCTTGTGATCTGTCGGTGTCGTCTGCCCCCCCTTAACTCATGCTTGCTGCCTGTGACCAGGTGGTAGCCTGAGGTGGGTGTCTGAATATACCCTCCCTTATCTCATGCTCGCTACCTGTGACCAGGTAGGCGCTCACCAGTCTGCACTCGGGTCAAGCTGACTTTCTTTATATTGTCGTGTTGTTCCTTTGAAGACTGAACTTCTCTTGCTTTGTTTGTTTATTTGTGGGGGATGCCCTGCTTGCAGGCTCCAACATGCATCAGTGTCACAGTAGTTCTTCCATGTCAGAGGAGCTGTCCCGGGGTCTGGCCGTGGAGAAGTTCGACGTTGTCAAAAAATGGGGCATTAACACATATAAGGTAAGGCCTTCTTTGTTCTCCACCCCTTCTGCCCACCTCCCCACCATCATCCCTCTGCCTTCACCCAAGACCTCCTGACCCACCCTCTGCCTCCACCCAAGGCCTCACTGCCCTCCCTTTGTCTTCACCCAAGACCTCCCCACATTCGTCTGCCTCCACCCAAGACTTCTCCACCATCCCTCTGCCTTCACCCAAGACCTCCCGACCCACCCTCTGCCTCCACCCAAGACCTCACCGCCCTCCCTTTGTCTTCACCCAAGACCTCCCCTTGTTCCGCTTCCTCCACCCAAGACCTCCCCACCCATCCCTCTGCCTCCACAAGGCTTTCCCACCGTCCTTCTGCTTTCACCCAAGACCTCCCCACCTTCCTCTTCCTCCACCCAAGACCTCCCCACCTTCCTCTGCCTCCACCAAAGACCTCCCTGCCCTCCTTCTGTCTCCACCGAAGACCTCTCCACATTCCTCTGCCTCCACCCAAGACCTCCCCACCTTCCTCTGCCTCCACCAAACACCTCCCTACCCTCCTTCTGTCTCCACCCAAGACCTCCCCACATTCCTCTTCCTCCACCCAAGATCTCCCCACCTTCCTCTGCCTCCTCCCAAGACCTCCCTGCCCTCCTTCTGTCTCCACCCAAGACCTCCCCACATTCCTCTGCCTCCACCCAAGACCTCCCGACCCACCCTGTGCCTCCACCCAGACCTCACCACCCTCCCTTGGTCTTCACCCAAGACCTCCCCACGTTCTGCTTCCACCACCCAAGACCTCACCACCCATCCCTCTGCCTCCACAAGGCTTTCCCACCATCCTTCTGCCTCCACCCAAGACCTTCCCTTCCAACCCTCTGCCTCCACCCAAGACCTTCCCTTCCATCCCTCTGCCTCTACGCAATACCTCCCCACCATCCCTCAGCCACCACTCAAGACCTCTCCACGATCCCTCTGCTTCTCCCTCTGCCTCCACTCAAGACCACCCAGCCCTGCCCATCCATCCCTCTGCCTCCATCCACGACCTCCCCACTCCCCCCTCTGCCTTCACCCAAGACCTTCCCAGCCATCCCTCTACCTCCACCCAGGACTCGCCCACCCACCCCTCTGCCTCCACCCAGGACCTCCCCATACATTCATCTGCCTCCACCCAAGATCCCCCATCCCGCTGCCTCCACCCAAGACCTACCCCATACCTCTGCTTCCACCCAAGACTTCCCCATCCATCCTTCTGCCTCCACCCGAAATATGCCCACCCATCCCACTACCTCCACCCAAGACCTCCCCACCCATCCTCTGCCTCCACCCAAGGCCTCCCCATTCATCCCTCTGCCTCCAGCCTGGACCACCCACCCATCCCTCTGGTTCCACCCAGGATCTCCTCACCCATCCCTCTGCCTCCACCTAAGACCACCCAGACCTCCCCACCCGTCCCTCTGCCTCCACCCTCGAGCTAGCCCATCCCATTCATACCTGCGGATAATGATTTTACTAATTATGTTTTAAGCTGCTAAATGCAAAACAACGAGCGCTGAAAGGCCTGACAGGCGACCAGGAAACGAAGTGCGTGCTGCCCACACCTCTGGGGGGCAGCGGGGGGGGGGGGGGGGGGATGTTGTACACTTCACTCTGGGAGCGCCTCCACTTCTTCAGTAATTTGTATATATAGTGCTTGCTGCTACAGGGTGTGGTTTTGTAGCGCTGTAGATTACGCAGTGCTCGGATTTGAATCCAGAGCCTGCAGGCCCCACAGGTCTGAGCAGCAAGTGTCCAAGGAGGAGGCAGATGTGGCCTCTTCTGGGCTCCTCTCATCCTTCTTGAGAAGATGCTGGTTCCATGAAGCTGCGGTGTTCACACAGGTCTGTGGTTGAAGTGCAGCTGAGGGTGTGTATGTTGCTCCTAGTTGTGTGTCCCGTGCAGGAGGGGGCTTGCCTCTAGCTGCTGCTTCTGCTTCTCATCTCACTCTCGCATCATTAATCATGCCCTGTTAGTCCTTTGAGGCCACTGGTCGCTGTTACTCCTCCCATGTCTGTGGGTTACATATGGAGCTCTCCTGTCTTTGTTTATTTTCCTTTTGCTTAGTTTGCTGGTGGTAGATTTGGTGGGACCCCAAGTGCTGGGCTTTATTCTCCCTCTTGCAGTTTTTGCTGATTCTGATTTTGGTCGGTGTGGGGGGTGTTTTCCTTTTTCAGTGTTTTTCCATGGTAGTGTTGGTTTTAATTAAGTGCTGTGTGTCTCCTCGTGCAGTGTTTGCTGCTGCAGCATAAGGAGAAGCGAGATCTTTTAACAACAGGAGTCTTCTTTAAGTGTATTCTGCTTGTTGGTTTAGTCAGTCTATGCATGCTTTCTCTTCGGCATTATTTGCTGGTGATGTGTTCACTGGAGGTTATATAACACCAGGTTTCCATTGCAGAGTGTGCTGTTTGGAGTTGTAGTTCGAATTCGTCTGTGTGTCTGTTTTCCTTTTGCATGGTCTGCTGGTGGTACTGTTGGTTGAAGTTTCACTGTAGCCTGTGCCTATATAATTAGCATGTCTCACTCTGTAATGTCCTCTCTTATTGTTTCTTGTGTGAGTGGCATAATAGTTAGAGATTGTGCATTCATTGTGCTCAATGTGCTTTGAGGCAGTTGATTTCATGAAGTGTATGTCTCCTTGATGATTGCTGCTGTCTGCGTCCCCTTCTCGTTTTGCATTCAGTGGACACCCTGAAATGTTTGCTTGTGGCAGTTCCTGCTTATAGTTGATACTTTCATGAGTCTTCCATATAAACTAGTGGACCAGGCTTGTATGACCTCTGGTTGTCACAATTCACGGTGGTGTTATGGGTCCCTGTGGTCACAGTTCTCTCGTATCCTTATGGTGGTAGTATGGGTCTCTGTGATCACAGTGTTATACCCCCATGATGGTGGTATGGGTCTCTGTAGTCCAAGTCTTGTACCCTCATGGTGGTGGTATGCGTCTCTGTGGTCACAGTTCTGTTGTCACCTCATGGTGGTGGTATGGATCCCTGTAGTTGCAGTCTTGTACCTTTGTGATGGGTGGCATGGTTCTGTGTGGTCAGAGTTCTCTTGTCTTGTGCCCTCATGATTGTGGTATGGGTCTCCATGGTCAAAGTTCTCTCATTATCGCATGATAGTGGTATGGGTCCCGGTGGTCACAGTCCTCTTGTCTTGTACCCTCATGATGGTGGTATGGGTCTCTGTGGTCACATCTCTCTTGTCTTGTACCCTCATGATAGTGATATGGGTCTCTGTGGTCACATCTCTCTTGTCTTGTACCTTCATGATGGTAGTATGGGTCTCTATGGTCACAGTTCTGTTGTACCCTCATGATAGTGGTTTGGGTCCCTGCAGTCGCAGTGCTGTACCCTCATGATGGTGGTATGAGTCTCTGTGGTCACAGTTCATTCATTACCTCATGACGGTGGCATGGGTCTCAGTGTTCACAGTTCTGTTGTAGCCTCATGATGGTGGTATGGGTCTCTGTGGTCACAGTTCATTCATTACTTCATGACGGTGGCATGGGTCTCAGTGTTCACAGTTCTGTTGTACCCTCATGATGGTGGTATGGGTCTCTGTGGTCACAGTTCATTCATTACCTCATGACGGTGGCATGGGTCTCAGTGTTCACAGTTCTGTTGTAGCCTCATGATGGTGGTATGGGTCTCTGTGGTCACAGTTCATTCATTACTTCATGACGGTGGCATGGGTCTCAGTGTTCACGGTTCTGTTGTAGCCTCATGATGGTGGTATGGGTCTCTGTGGTCACAGTTCATGTTGTCACCTCATAATGGTAGTATGGGTATCTGTGGTCACAGTCTTGTACCCTCATGATGGTGGTATGGGTCCATGTAGTCACAGTTTTGTACACTCATGATGTTGGTATAGGTCTCTGTGGTCACAGTTCTCTTGTACCCTCATGATGGTGGTATGGGTGTCTGTGGTCAGTCTTGTACCCTCATGATGGTGGTATGGGTGTCTGTGGTCAGTCTTGTACCCTCATGATGGTGGTATTGGCCTCTGCAGTCACAGTTCTCTCATATCCTCATAGGGGTGGTATTTGTCTTTGTAGTGACAGTTCTTCTCTCCCCTCTTCATGATGGCATGGTTCTCTGTGCTGACTGTCCTCTTGTACTCTTATGATGGGGGTATGTGTCTCTGTGGTCACAGTCTTTTACCTTTATGATGGTAGCATGGGTCTCTGTGGTTACAGTTCTCTGGTACCCTCATGGTAGTGGTATGGGTCCCTCTAATCACAGTCTTGTACCCTTATGATGGGGGTATGTGTCTCTGTGGTCACAGTCTTTTACCTTTATGATGGTGGCATGGGTCCCTGTGGTTACAGTTCTCTGGTACCCTCATGGTAGTGGTATGGGTCCCTCTAATCACAGTCTTGTACCCTTATGATGGTGGTATGGGTCTCTGTGGTCACAGCCTTGTACCCTTATGATGGTGGCGTGGGTCTCTGTGGTCACAGCCTTGTACCCTTATGATGGTGGCATGGGTCTCCGTGGTCACAGTTCTCTGGTACCCTCATGATGGTGGTATGGGTCTCTGTGGCCACAGTTATCTCATACCCTCATGAGGTTGGTATGGGTCTCTGTGGTCACAGTTCTCTGGTACCCTCATGGTGGTGGTATGAGTCTCTGTGGCCACAGTCTTGTACCCTCATGGTGGTAGTATGAGTCACTGTGTAGGTAGTGTTAGGCAGTGGCGGCCCATCCTTTAGGGCGGAGTGGCCACGCCCCCCCACCTTTTGCCCCTCATGAAGAGTGTCTGTCAGGCTGAACAAAGGTCAGCCTGACAGACACTCTTCATTTTCAGCTCAGCCAGCCAGGAGTGAGTAATGCGCGATTTGCGCAGACTCCTGGCTGCCTGAGCTGAACTTTGCTGGGCTGAGGAGGTCACAGCTCCTATGGGCGTGACCTCCTCAGCCCAGCAAAGGTGCCTCGAGGCCCTCCGCTGGGTGACGAGGAAAGCGTCACCAATTGACACTCTCCCTGGGCGCTTCAGGTTTAAGCCCTGAAGTGCCCAGGGCGTGTGTCAATCAGTGACACTTCGTCACAGAGTAGGGTGGGGTCAGCAATCTCACTGACCCCATCCCACTCTGTGATGAGGCTGGGACTGCTGCCTTCCCTCATTGGCTGACCTAAGGTCAGCCAGTGAGGGAAAGCAGCGGTTCCAACCCTCCTGGGTCCTGGAGGCTGAAGATAAGTGTGTGTGTGTATGTGTGTGATGTTTCAAATTGAATGTTTGGTGCGCACGTGCATGTTTGAGTGTTTTGAGAGTTATTAATAGATGTGCGTGCGTGTGTGTTTGAAAGAATGAGTATGTGTGATCTTTTAAAATGAATGTTTGGTGCGTGCGTGCATGTTTGAATGGTATGAGTGTTAATGGATGTGCGTGTGTGCGTGTCTGTGTGAAAGAATGAGTGTGTGTGTGTGTGTGTGTGTCCCGCCCGCCCCCTCCCTCCTAAAGCTGCCGGCTGCCACTGGTGTTAGGTAGTTACCACTTTCTTCACTATACTCTTAAGGTATTTCTGGATTCCTTTTAAATCTGACCAACTGCCCTCTCTCGCTTCTCTTCCTAGTGTACGAAGCAGATGTTCTCAGAACGCTTTGGTCGAGGATCACGTACGGTCGACTTGGAGCTGGAGACGCAGATAGAGTTACTGCGGGACACAAAACGTAAATATGAAAGTGTATTGCAGCTGGCCAGAGCGTTGACCAACCACTTCTATAACATGGTGCAAACACAGCGTGCCCTAGGAGATGCCTTCTCGGACCTGAGCCAGAAATCGCCAGAACTACAGGTATAAGACTGTGTGAACTCATCTGCATTTCCTGATTGACTTTTTCTAGCAGGTTCTTGCTTTCTTGATTGACTTCATCTAGGTGGTTCTTCTTCCCTTGATTGACTTATTTAGCTAGTTCTTGTTCCCTTGGTTCACTTATTTCAGCTGGTTCTTATTCCCTTAATTGACTTATTCTGACTGGTTCTTGATCCTTTGATTGGCTTATTCTAGCTAGTTCTTGTCCCCTTGATTGACTTATTCTAGGTTGTTCTTGTTCCCTTGATTGGCTTATGCTAGCTAGTTCTTGTTTCGCTGATTGACCTATTGTACCTAGGTCTTGTCTAGTTCTTGTTCCCTTGATTGACTTATTCTAGCTGATTCTTGTTCCCTTGATTGCCTTATTCTAGCTAGTTCTGCTTCCCTTGATTGACGTATTCTAGCTGGTTCTGGTTCCCTTGATTCACTTATTCTAGCTAGTTTGTGTTCTCTTGATTGACTTAGCCTAGCTGGTTCTTGTTCCCTTGATTGACTTATTCTAGCTGATTCTTGTTCCCTTGATTGGCTTATTCTAGCTAGTTCTGCTTCCCTTGATTGACGTATTCTAGCTAGTTCTTCTTCCCTTGATTGACGTATTCTAGCTGCCTTGATTCCCTTATTCTAGCTAGTTTGTGTTCTCTTAATTGACTTAGCCTAGCTAGTTGTTGTTCCCTTGATTGACTTATCCTAGCTGGTTCTTGTTCCCTTGATTGACTTGTTCTAGCTGGTTCTTGTTCCCTTGATTGACTTATTCTAGCTGGTTCTTGTTCTCTCAGTTGACTTGTTCTAGTTAGTTCTTGTTCCCTTGATTGACTTACGGTATCTAGTTTTTGTTCCCTTGATTGACTTACGGTATCTAGTTTTTGTTCCCTTGATTGACTTATTCTAGCTGGCTCTTGGTCCCTCAATTGACTTAGTCTAGCTGGTTCTTGTTCCCTTGATTGACTTACTGTAACTAGTTCTTGTTTTCTTGATTGACTTATTCCAGCTGGTTCTTGTTCCCTTGATAGACTTATTCTAGTTGGTTCTTGTTGCTTTCATTGACTTATTGTAGCTGGTTCTTGTTCCCTTCATTGGCTCATTTTGCTGGTTCTTGTTCCCTTGATCAATTTTTTCTAGCTGATTCTTGTTCTCTTGATTGACTGATTCTAGCTGGTTCCTGTTCCCTCGATTGACTTAATCTAGCTGATTCTTGTTCCCTTGATTGACGTATTCCAGCTGGTTCCTGTTCCCTCGGTTGACTTAATCTATCCGATTCTTGTTCCCTTGATTGACTTAATCTAGCTGGTTCTTGTTCCCTTGATTGACTTATTCTAGCTTATTCTTGTTCCCTCGATTGACTTGTTCTAGCTGGTTCTTGTTCCCTTGATTGACGTATTCTAGCTGGTTCTTGTTGCTTTCATTGACCTATTGTAGCTGGATCTTGGTCTTTTGATTGAGGTATTCTAGCTGTTCTTGCTCCCTTCATTGGCTCATTTAGCTGGTTCTTGTTCCCTTGATTGACTTATTCTAGCTGGTTCCTGTTCCCTCGAGTGAATTAATCTATATGATTCTTGCTCCCTTGATTTACTTATTCTAGCTGGTTCTTGTTCCCTTGATAGAGGTATTCTAGCTGGTTCTTGTTGCTTTCATTGACCTATTGTAGCTGGTTCTTGGTCTTTTGATTGAGGTATTCTAGCTGGTTCTTGTTCCCTTCATTGACTTATTCAAGCTAGTTCTTGTCCCCTCAATTGACTTATTCTAGCTGGTTCTTGTTCCCTTGATAGACGTATTCTAGCTGGTTCTTGTTCCCTTGATAGACGTATTCTAGCTGGTTCTTGTTGCTTTCATTGACCTATTGTAGCTGGTTCTTGGTCTTTTGATTGAGGTATTCTAGATGGTTCTTGCTCCCTTCATTGGCTCATTTAGCTGGTTCTTGTTCCCTTGATTGACTTATTCAAGCTAGTTCTTGTTCCCTTGATTGACTTATTCTAGCTAGTTCAGTTTCACTTTCAATCTGGTTTGCGTTTTTGATCAATCTGAGTAACTTGTTCAGTCTGTTTCAGCTCTGCACACCCCTTCTATCCCCCACGTTTCTCTTTTACAAGCACTTATTTTGTTTCTGTCTGTAAAACCTCAGGGCTGTGGCATGTCTGTCAAAAGAATATGTAAAAAAACCCTCATTCTGGTTCTGGCCCTATGATCCCTCATGGTACCACCCCGCCCTGCACCAGCCTTCTCACTCTGCTGCTGGTCACTCGACCAGAGGGGATTCCTAAACCAGAAGGCTGCTAGTTTTGTATTTATTCATTTTAAAGCTATTGTTTCAGATCTCTATGTCATCTGCACACTTTAAAAAACCAGTAGGGAAGGGAACCTGAACACAAACTTTTCTGTCTGTATGAAAACCAGGACATATACAGTTGCAGACACCCCAGATGGGGGCCTTTACAGCTCTGAAAGAGAGAGAGAAGGGCGGGGGTCTCTTTATTATAAAGCTTCGTACCAGTGAAGATTATTTCGTATTCTTCTTCTTTGTAGCTGGACTTTGATTGCCACCACCTCTGATTAAAGTTAGTTTGGTTCTAGTTAGGGGCGCTGATGAGTGTTATTATTTTGAAGGCTTGTTTTTATCCTTCTCTCTGCTGCATTTGTTTATTGTCCCATTTTTTACTCCTATGTGGTTGTGCTGGTTCTCTTATGTAGTTGTGCTGCTGTTGTCTCATATAGTCGTACTGGTTTAGCCTGAATTCAACATTTGTTGGCTTTAATGCTGGCCTTAATCCTGTATTGTATAAATGTGGAGTTTGTTATTCATCTGTTTCTTTGTTGTTAGATTTCAGTCATAATTATTTGTTTCTGCTGTAGTTTTGCTTTGGTGTATTTAGTTTTCGTTATTAGTTGATTTTAATGTTTTTTTCCGTAGTTTGTTAAACTTGTGTTCAGTCCTGTCTATGCTTGTAAAATGTAGTTTGTTTCTTTAATCCCTTTGCTTTTATGTAATTTGTTTCATTTTATCTGTTTCATTTTGGAGTTTTTGAACTGACCAATATTCTGTTGGTAGTTTCTGTCCTCACTAATATTTATGGTGGTCAAGCTCAAGGCCTGTAATGTTCAGATTTCATCCTGTGCTGCTCCCTTTGGTTAGCTCTGCCCCAGATCAGCGGCAGCTACTCAATAGTAAGTCCCTGGGAGCTGTAGTGGAACCGTGCAGCTTAAAACTTGGCTCATCAGATGATTTTCACAATCTTCTGTCGCCTCCCTGTAACCCCAATAAATGTACAGCACTTGGTCGCTGATCAGCGGAGTTTGCACTTTATAAATACCAAGACATACATTAATGCGGTAGAGTCTGCTTGACATTCTGTTTTGTCTGGTGGACATTGGTCCAGGGTTCAGTACTCAGTTGTTTGAATGTATTGTTATTGGTGGGGTGTTTAAGGAGTGCTCTGTTCACGCAAGAACCTTGTCTCTTAGTACTACTAATAAATAAAACTGCAGTTTCACTTACCTGGGATACTGGGGAAACTACTTCTGTTCTGTAACTGGTCAGGTATTCCACTGGGATGAGCACCTGACTAGATTCAGAGCCAAGAGCGCCTGGGTGATAGAGGCGCTTTACAAATGTTTTCTCTCTTGCTTGGGAAAGGCTTTAAGATTTTACATTACTGCCTTTTTCTGTATTCTGCCATTCGTTTGTTAACTGGACCTTGGGGTACTATCGGGGCTCCATGTTTTGCTCCTTCTGTGAGACCTTGTGCTATGTTCTGCCATTCACTGGTTAACTGGATTTTGGGGTACCATCTGGTTTCCATGATTGGCTCTGTCTCTGAGATCTAGTTCTGTATTCTACCATTCATTGGTTAACTGAACTTTTGGGGTACCATCTTGGATCTATGTTTGACACAGTGTCCCAGATCTTGTTCTGTATTCTACCATTCATTGGTTAGCTGGATCATGCAGTACCGTCTGGGCTCCATGTTTGGCTCTGTCTCCGAGACCGTGTTCTGTATTCTGCCATCCACTGGTTAACTGGCTTGTGGGATTCCATCTGGCCTCCATGTTCGGCCCTGTCACCAGGAGTGTGGGATTTCATAAAATATCTACTTGTCCATGGGACATGTTGCTTTATATATCTACTTGTCCTGTAAAAAGAAATCCACTTGTCCCTTTGGTGCCACATACTGTGACAACAAATTATGGCAGCAATCTCATTATATGAGCGCTCTGATAGCGTCGCTGATTATGCCAGGATTCATACTATAGTAGGGTTGAATACTAGCAATTCACTGATTTTGCCACCTCTCAGCATATGTACATACTGGGGCTGGCGGTAGGCAAGTTTAAGTATTGGAATGCCCTTTTGAGCCTGTGCAAACCTACTACCTTGCATGTTTTAGGGATTTGCACCATCTCTTCTCTATTATTTTCCATACAGAGAAAGGCTGTAAATGTACTCCTGACAAGGGCAGAAGTAAAAAATAAATTCCAGGGTTGGGAAAAAGGGGTTGTAGGAAAAGCAAACTTGTAAACACTCAACAGATGGACGCGTGAGTAAATCTACACATGCATATTTGCTTGTGCTAAAAATGCACTTTACACATATTTTCCAGGAGTACTATTTCCTGCCTACCTTTGTAAATTCATGAAAGCCATAGATCTGCACTCATGCAAGGACATATACCATGAGTGCACTTGGGTGACTTTCTTTAAGAATTGGAGTTAACCGAGACCCTTTGTTTTTATTAAAATTCTATCAGTTGTCTTTACTGTGAGTGGCAACATTCTACTCTTTGAAAAAGAGCATATTAGCACACAGCGTTGTTTTGCTTGGTGCCAGGGACTGCTGTGGCAATGTGTGCTTTTTGAGACCAAAACATATTTTTGCCAATATTTGGTATAATGGTGAGAGCCTTGTGGGTCCCACAATAATACAGTTTTATAAAAACCATGTCAAAACAAAACACAGTGAAAAAAAACAAAATGCTGAATACCAATGTCAGACCTATTAACTTTGCCATTGCTTACATAATCTTACTCAACCTGGTTACACTGATTTTCTACAGGGAGTGCAGAATTATTAGGCAAATGAGTATTTTGACCACATCATCCTCTTTATGCATGTTGTCTTACTCCAACCTGTATAGGCTCGAAAGCCTACTACCAATTAAGAATATTAGGTGATGTGCATCTCTGTAATGAGAAGGGGTGTGGTCTAATGACATCAACACCCTATATCAGGTGTGCATAATTATTAGGCAACTTCCTTTCCTTTGGCAAAATGGGTTAAAAGAAGGACTTGACAGGCTCAGAAAAGTCAAAAATAGTGAGATATCTTGCAGAGGGATGCAGCACTCTTAAAATTGCAAAGCTTCTGAAGCGTGATCATCGAACAATCAAGCGTTTCATTCAAAATAGTCAACAGGGTCGCAAGAAGCGTGTGGAAAAACCAAGGCGCAAAATAACTGCCCATGAACTGAGAAAAGTCAAGCGTGCAGCTGCCACGATGCCACTTGCCACCAGTTTGGCCATATTTCAGAGCTGCAACATCACTAGAGTGCCCAAAAGCACAAGGTGTGCAATACTCAGAGACATGGCCAAGGTAAGAAAGGCTGAAAGACGACCACCACTGAACAAGACACACAAGCTGAAACGTCAAGACTGGGCCAAGAAATATCTCAAGACTGATTTTTCTAAGGTTTTATGGACTGATGAAATGAGTGAGTCTTGATGGGCCAGATGGATGGGCCCGTGGCTGGATTGGTAAAGGGCAGAGAGCTTCAGTCCGACTCAGACGCCAGCAAGGTGGAGGTGGAGTACTGGTTTGGGCTGGTATCATCAAAGATGAGCTTGTGGGGCCTTTTCGGGTTGAGGATGAAGTCAAGCTCAACTCCCAGTCCTACTGCCAGTTCCTGGAAGACACCTTCTTCAAGCAGTGGTACAGGAAGAAGTCTGCATCCTTCAAGAAAAACATGATTTTCATGCAGGACAATGCTCCATCACACGCGTCCAAGTACTCCACAGCGTGGCTGGCAAGAAAGGGTATAAAAGAAGGAAATCTAATGACATGGCCTCCTTGTTCACCTGATCTGAACCCCATTGAGAACCTGTGGTCCATCATCAAATGTGAGATTTACAAGGAGGGAAAACAGTACACCTCTCTGAACAGTGTCTGGGAGGCTGTGGTTGCTGCTGCACGCAATGTTGATGGTGAACAGATCAAAACACTGACAGAATCCATGGATGGCAGGCTTTTGAGTGTCCTTGCAAAGAAAGGTGGCTATATTGGTCACTGATTTGTTTTTGTTTTGTTTTTGAATGTCAGAAATGTATATTTGTGAATGTTGAGATGTTATATTGGTTTCACTGGTAATAATAAATAATTGAAATGGGTATATATTTTTTTTTGTTAAGTTGCCTAATAATTATGCACAGTAATAGTCACCTGCACACACAGATATCCCCCTAACATAGCTAAAACTAAAAACAAACTAAAAACTACTTCCAAATATATTCAGCTTTGATATTAATGAGTTTTTTGGGTTCATTGAGAACATGGTTGTTGTTCAATAATAAAATTAATCCTCAAAAATACAACTTGCCTAATAATTCTGCACTCCCTGTATTATGAATATTTTTGGAATTGCTAGCTTGTATCAACACATTTTACTAAATGATGCTTCAAAGAAATGGTAACTTAAAATTTCATAGTAGTTTAGCAAAACATTTTTTCCTAGTTGCATTTTTTTTGTGAACATTTTATTTTGAAAGCAAAGAATCATCAATCTTGCTTTTAAGCTTCTGCAAATACTTGGATCTAACCTGAGAACATTCTGGGATCATTGTACATAGCCTCATGTTAAACTTTGCAAATGTCTGTACACATTTTTATAGTGGAACCACTATCAGTATTGCAATCCGAGCTTGCAACATTTCCTTAGAGTGTTCACACTAATAATGAAGGCTTTGCATTAATACTACCAAACATACTAGTTCAGCATTAATATATGGACACAAATATTACCCTAACTGCAGACAGTGCCCTTCCCAGATCCATAATGCGGTACTGTAAACTAGCAGCCAAAGGGTTTGTGCTGCAGGGGGTTGGGCCTACTTGTCCCAAGGACAAAATAGACATGAAAGCTTGTCGTCCTTGACCCCAAACACTGTGTCCTGGGTGTTGGACTATAGAAATTCCACGCCATTGTGTCACCCAGACCGTATTCTATTTCCTGCCATTCTTTGGGTACCTGGATCTTCATGTACTATCTGGGCTCCATGTTGACATTGTTCTGAGTATAGCCCAGCAAAGCATTCTTCATTTATTCTCTCTACATTCTTATCACCGGACCAGAGCAGCGAGCCAAAAAGTCCAACCACACCTCCCCCTTGTCCCAAATATTTTGTTGTGTCGTGCCCCAACCAAAGCACCTGCTCCTCCCAATGTGCAAACCAACAAGCGGTCCAATGTATATCTATTACAGTTGGCAAGGCTCCGACAAAATCCAAGCTAGAATCGAACCATCCAATTGTATCGTTCCAATGAAGCCTTTATTTTCTTCAATACAAAATTACCCTTATTTACCATGGCATCCTACTGAGCGGTCAGAAATTCATGCGAGCGGCTTATCATGGCGTTGAAGAGTTAAAATGATTAGAATCTGAGCTACTACACGTAACATAAAGGGACATTATAATGGAGCAATTGTGTTGAACTTGTGAAACTGATACACTTGGTGATTGTGACATGTTACACTGCTGTGAAGTATTGATACCCTGAAGAAGTTCACAGGTGATGAACGAAACACATTGGCTGTCTTATTTTGTATTAAAGAAAATCAAGACTTTGTTGAAACGATACGTTTGGATGGTTCGATTCTAGCTTTAATGTTGTCGGTGCCTTGCCAACTGTAATATATAGACATTTCTTCTCTCTTTTTAATATGAGGTTGGCATCTACCTTTAATGTGGGAATAATTTCTCATTTTCCCCCGGTTCGGACACCGCACACAGCTAATTTTGAGATTGTGTGAAAAATACAAGAACTGTGATGTTTAAAACGTATTTAAGTACTCAAGTTGTAATTTTCTGGTTTCTCCTAGTGAAGAGTGTGTTGATAGGGCAGGACTGAGGCTGTTTAATACCCCAGAGAGCAGTGGATTCCAGTTAATTAATTTAAACTCTAGGGACTTTGCCCTCCTAAATTAATTTTGTCATATGATTTTGGTCATTATGTGTCTTTTGCCTTAACTAATGAGAATGTATGTACATTGACAAAATGGAACAGGGAATAGAAATGAGTTATTCCTGTTTTACATGGGCTGTCATGGGGCTCCCATTACACTTGGATTAAAAGGTTTGAAACTCCTTGGACTGGGGAGATGTACAGGTTGACACAGAGAAATCAGCACCATTTGATTGTATCAGAAGAATATTAAATGTTTCCCTTTTGTACAAATAAGTTGAGTGTGTACCATATTATAACCCGAAAAGTCTGTGAGACCGTGTCCGAGTTCTCCTTGTGGTGCCCCTTTGTTGACTGAAAACGTAGGTTGGCTGTTGTCCAGATAGTGGCTTCGTGTCCTTGAATATAGAATTTAATTTGTGAGTTTGGTTCTGATGCTGGTCCAGTTCTCTTCCTTGCAGGAGGAATTTGGTTACAACGCTGAGACCCAGAAACTTCTCTGCAGGAACGGCGAGACCCTTCTCGGTGCGGTGAATTTCTTTGTGTCCAGCATAAACACGCTCGTAAACAAGACCATGGAGGACACGCTGATGACTGTTAAACTCTACGAGACAGCCAGGTAAGCCTTACCATCATCCCATTGTACCGGGCAGTGGCATTGTTAGTTTTATGTGCGCTTGAGACCTTGGAAATTCACAAAGTAGGGTCCCTACCTGTGTGATTGTATTTCTAGGCCTCAAACCCAGATTTATTCCACTCTTCCTTTTTGCGAGCAGGTGACACTTCATGGCTCCTAAAATAGTGACAGTTTACCCAATGAAAAGTTAGGTTGTGGTTTATTTGCGAGGAGCACTTAGCCTGAACTGTCTTGATTCTGTCCAATGCAAAAAGAAATATCATAGATAGAACAAAGGGCTGGTGAGGGAAGCGCCACGCCTTCCACAGATGGGACTCTCTTGTGTAGGCATTGGGCAGCATATATCAGAATTTGTTGCTTCCATTCAAGAGGTCCTTTCACAAGGTGAAGCAGTCTACAGATAGGCACAGCGAGAGCAGAGAGTCCAGCAGAGGTTGAGTTTCCATCGCGTTAGAAGCCGGGCAGTAATGGGGCTTCCTCTACAGAGCCTTCTGACAAGGAAGACTGATCAGAGGCAGCCCATGAAGACTTTCCAGTGCATGCTAAATCTTCTTCACTCCAGACAGATACTGGCAGTGGCCCCTAGAGAAGCTGCAGAACTGGAGCAGATGTATGCACTTATCCTAATCTTTGTGCGAATGAACAAATACATTGGTAATTGTGACTGATGGCGCTGGCAACTCACTCTAAATTGGGGTGCACAAAAAAACTCTGAGCGAGCAGTTGCAGCTGGGGATAACCGGTACTAACTGATACTCTGGAACCCTGCTTTTGGAGTGACATCTTGAGAACCATGATTTGTCACCGAATGAACACATTAAGGGCAGTCTCCTGGGGTGTTAGCCATGAACCAGTATCCCATAAAGATGCATGTGACCACCAGGCTTAAGGCGAGTTAAGGGGTCTTGTTGAATGTAAGCTCACTTGAACTGTGCAATACATTACTCTGCAAGTTTGGGTTTGTTTACCCAACGTCACTTGTAGCACACTAGTCTACTGTGTCCTAATGTTCTCCCTGCCTCAGAACATGCTAGTCCACTCTTTATGGAAATCCTGTTGAAAGTGCACACTCTCTTTTTCCATCTCTCTTCTGGCTGCTTCCGGTTCTCCTAGGTCAACCCCCTCTTCTTCTCTTTTCAGCTTGGTCAGTGTGTTGATTTGTTTTTTGTTGTTCCACTATGGTTTCCCTCCATGGGCTAGATTTTCCTTTCCTTTTTATTGCTTCAGTGCTTGCGCTAGGGATGCTCCTGCAGTTGTAACTTCCCTGGAGGTTTCGGACTGCTTCATTCCCTGCTTACCAACTCCCCGGGTGACATTTTCTTGAGTAGTTGGCGCTATGGACTCAGTTGTCTCCTCTACCAGGCTGTCAACAATGCACAAGATAATATTGTAAGCAGGTACATAATATTTTGGATGATCTAAGGACCATGGCCCTGCCCACTCACCCACAGTGCCAGTTGTCCCTCTGACATACACATTGAATATCTACGAAAGGGTAGTGGGGAGACCGGCGTGAACATAACAATCAGTATAAGAACCACAATTACACACAGAGTTGTACAACTGTTTAGCTTGTATTGCCAATACCAGTGGAATAACATTCAAAGTAAAGCACAAATTGTTAAAAATCTGATTATATTGCTTTGAATTACATTTTAGGATGTATTCGTCTTAGACATATCAAATTATAAAACATATGTGAATCCAACAAAAGTGATTTCCAGTAATATAAAATGTTAAGTGAATATGCTTTATTTGTAACATAGTGATTCGATCCTGCAAAAAAGTGGGTGCCGACACGTTTCGCGGTTCTTCAGAACCGCAAGAAATGCAGTAATGCTTACATTTAATGTCACAACAGAACATGTATAGTAAAACTATAACCACTTTTGCATAGGAATACCTTATACCAAAAAACAACACTCTTAAACTACGAAAAAGTACTAAAAAAGGAATTAATCCTGCAGCTGCACTGGGCAAGTTATCAGTTAAAAGACACAAACTCAGTATCCATCAAAAACCGTGGAAAAAGGCATAAGAATGAGGATTAACTTAACAGGTAAAAATGTAAGGGAGATGACGGCCTAGGTGTTAAAGGGAACAAAGGAAGGAGGTGGATTCATGAAAGTGTATTGAGGGAGAGAAAAGGAAAGAAATGAATCAAAGAAAAGGGAATTGGGTAACAGGTAGATGGGCTTCTCTTCTATGGCTTTGGCCATGTATCATACATGTATATGTATTATCTAGATGGCTAATTTGCACAACAACCACCCAGAAAATGTAAATAATACACACAAAAGTTTTAAATAAGTGAAAATAAATAAATAAATAATCCTTATAAGGTCTTAAGCCTTCTCACATGATAATCCCGTAATACCGTGCATTAGTACATACACTATCTGTTCATTCAATAAATACCGGTCCATCAATCTCCTATAGAGTAACAGAAAGAAACAACTTAAGAAATAATGAAAAATGGGGTCTGGAACCCTCTGTCATAGTAAGCCTATAATACCACGCACTTGCGCATGTGCTATCAGCTCATTCAACAGATGCCACAACCCTAGTATCATATAGAGACACAAGCCATAATGAACTGTACAGCAGAAGAGCTACAAGTTCGTCCCATATGCAACAATCCAAAGACGCCTTACTGTCTGGTACTCATGTTACAGAATAATATACAAATTTGAAATCCAAAAATTAGCACAGTGACTACAAAGCAACTACAAAGAAAGCTAATGTATCCTACTACATGCCACCTAAAAGTAATACTGAACCCAACAATTAGGAAAAGGAATTAAAAAGACAAAAATCTTGGCCACAAAAAGATCAAAGTTCACCAATCTGTGGTCCTATATGACTATTACAGAAACCACCATCACCAAATAATCATGCCTAATGTATACTCGCACAAACAGTGGTTCCAAAATAGCTAGGTCCCACAGACTTGGTCCTCTTTTTCAAACAATCAACAACTACTACATCTACTGTTCCGATATATCGCATAACACATAGCCAAATTATGGAATAGTGTAAAATTCTTGATCAACATTCAAACCAACGTGCACTGTTTGTGATTTATTGATCCACCAAGATTCCCGGTGCCTCAGCTTCAGTTCCACATCCTCTGTGTTGTTTGGATATGTGATCTATACCAGCAAAGGATATTTGGCTCGTGAGTATGTTGATGTTTTTCCAAAAAGTGTGTAGACTTGGGGGATCTGGTGTCGCGGTTTCATATGCCATTACGATGCTCTTTCCACCTTTGGTTCAAGGTCTGATAGTAGAGCCCGCATATTGTGACAAACAACGCATGTCACCATATTAACACAGAATAGGTAGTATGACAATTCATTAAATTCTTTGTCTTAAACATCTTGAATCAATAATGATTATAAAATATCACAGTTTTGTCTTTGACATATTTTCAACATATACACCCTCCACATCTGTAACAACCTTCAGATTTGTTGTCTTACCAAATAGCAGTTTTAGCCACAACATATCTGTTAGTGTCACTCGGGCTTAGTATATTTTTAAGTGTATTCACTTTTCTAAAAATAATAGAAGGACTGTCTGCCAAGATACCACTGAGTTGCAGCATGAAGCCTTTTCATAATTCACATGCTGTGCATCATTCCGCCATCTAGTGGTGGGGTCCGGAATTATCTCTTTTTTCCTCTTCTTTTTTTTTTTTTCTCTTGGGCATCGTCGACCACCATTTGCTGCTTGGTCCCGTCCCTTGTATGACGTCAGACGGTGCCCGTAACTTCCTGTGCGTGATAGCCATCTTCAGATTCTTTTTTTCCACTGTTGGGTCTGGAAACAAGGGAGGAGCTTTGATTATATTGCTCCGATTATGTAGCTCTCAATTTTTTTGAGACCACGCCGAAAAGAGCAGAAGAAATTCGAAAGTTTTTAAGAAGGTAACTTCGAAATCAACAACAACTGGGACAAGGAGCCATCCGGGCACATCCCCCGGCGGGGGACGCTGAGGGTATTCGCATTGGCCAGGAGAAGGAAGCAAGGTAGAGGTCATGGAAAACACCCTATTTGAATTCTGCCTGAACTGCACCATAAATTTGCACAGCGCGACCCGCACAAAGATTTGCCTTCCAAAGGACCATAGGGATGAGGGCTTTGAAGCATTTGTACCCAAAACTCTCAGGGCATGCCGAAAGCAGAGGGAAGAACACCACGCAGCAATGCAGAGCCAGAGACACCAGGAGTCGCTGAAAGAACTAGGCCTATTCAGCGATGAAGAAGATCAGGTGGGAGGCGCACAGTCACCACACAGAGAGTCAGACATCGAATTCCTCGAGGGGGGACGCTGGGGAAAAACGCCCACCGAAGAAGACGACAAAAGATGTTGAAAAAGGGCCCGAAAAGGTAAAGAAACTGCCACAAATCTCAAAGCAGAAAATCCTTGAGAAAAAACACCACAAGGCAGCCCCGACATCCAAGAAAATGATGATCGAGGGCCAGCCACGAACAAAAGAGCTCCACGGATCCCATGCCTGGGATACCGAAGAAGGCCGGAAGCCAAAACAGGCGAAACCCTCCACAGGGAAAGAAACCTTCAGAGGTACAAATGCCAAAAAAACAACCATCAACAGCACAAGAAGTTGAGAAATCAACGGAGGTGGAGAAAATGAGGCGTCGTCTAGAGGCTGAACTAGAAGCACTCCTGCAAAGAAAGAGAGTTGGACAACGCCATTAAAGCAATTCCGAATCCCACCAAAACCCTCGACAACTGCGGACGTCGAAGAGGACGTGACCGCGCCCGAGGCCCCGGCAACCCCCAGGCTGCATGAAGAAGAGACAGAGGAGGAATTCTACGACCCCAAAGAGGAGGAAGCAGCGGGGAGATTCGAGGACGATTAGATTGACCTCGAAACAGAGAGTCCAGAAGAGGAGGTTGACAGCTACCCCTCGAAGCCTTTGCCCCCGGATGACATCACAAATGCGATAACAGCCTAGTGAATAGGGCAGCAGACACATATGGAGTGCCCTTGGAAGAAGAGAAGGGAGATTCATATTTCGTACTCAACACCCTCAGGTCATCAAGCAAGGGAAACCTCTACCTCCCCATGCCACCCAGCATTCTAGACCAGGGTAAGGAGGCCTTCAGAGAACCTTCGGCAGTAAGAGCGATGACAGAGGGTAAAGAAAAAATACAAGCCCTCTCCAAAGGACCCCAGCTATATCCAGGGGAACACAGTGGTGGACTCCATCTTCGTCACAACAGCAAGAAGGAGAAGCAACGCACACACCGCCACAGGCCCCCACTCCAGAAAGGGAAAGCAAAAGGCTGGACATGGTGGGGAGAAAGATACAGAGAGAAGACGCAACACAGTGGCATATAACAAACTCAAATGCCCTTCTTAACAGCTATGGTCACCAACAGTGGGTCGAGATTGAAGAATTAATAAAGAAACTCCCAGAAGGAGATAAGAAAAGAGCAAAGGCGATCATACAGGAGGGGAAAACTATCGCCAATACCTGCCTAAAATCTGCGCTGGACGCTGCAGAGACAGCCAGCAGGCAAATGTGCACATGCACAACACTAAGGAGGCATGCATGGCTCAGTGTATCTGGTTTCAAACCTGAGGTACAGGCCTCCATAATAAACAAGCCCTTCACTAGAGAGGCCTCATTTGGCCAAGAGGTGAATGAGTCCTTTCAGCAGATCAAAAAGGACAACAAACCGGTTAAGATTATGGGGGCCCTCCAATACAGAGGCAACTTCAGAAGAGAAAGCACCATCACAAGGCTCACAGGAAGGGAAGCCTTTAGGACAGGGCAGCAGCCACAGCAGCAACCACCCCAGGGGAGTACCCAACAAGGTGGCCAACAGACCGGGTACCAGCAGTGGCAACATCCTATTGCACGGGCCTTTCGAGGTAGAGGGAGAGCAAGGGCCAACCCCCCCAGAGGAGGAAGAACAGCCAAATACCCGCAAGCCTGCACACAACACCAGTAGGGGGCAGGATAGAGCAGTACCCAGAGCAATGGGAAGAAATTACTACAGACAACTGGGTTTTTAAACATGGTACACCACCGAACTTTCAAGCCTACCACTGCCAAACGCACCAAAGAGGAAAACATATCAAAGAACACAACTGGTACAACTAAGGAAGGAGGTAAAAGAACTCCTCCAAAAACAGGCAATAGAAAGAGTCCCAATTAAACAAGGGAAACTACTCACTTTATTTCCTAGTACAAAAACAAGACCTTACATTAAGACCAATCCTGGACCTCAGGTTCATAAACAAATTCTACCACACCCAATATTTCAAAATGACAACCCTACAGGAAGTAATCCCACTCCTGCAAAAAGGAAACTACATGGCAAACATAGACCTTAAAGATGCCTATCTGCGTATACCGATGAACCAGGCACACAGTAGAAACCTCAGATTCGTACTCAAAGAAGTTCAGTACCAACTCAAGGCCCTACCCTTCGAAATAAAGTTAGCACCAAGGATCTTCACAAAATGCCTACAACAGTCGCAACTTTCCTAAGAAGGAAGGGAATTCACGTATACTCCTACCTAGACGACTGGCTTATAAAGGCACACTCGAAGGAGAAATGCCAAAGGGATACCAAAACGGTGATCACAATCCTGCAAGAGCTAGAGTTCAGCATAAATATCAAATAATCATTCCCAGAACCACGGCAAGAAAAGATCTTCCCAGCAGCCAGACTCGATGCAAGGAAAGCACATGCTTACCCTGCCCAGAGGAGAATACAAGCGACCACAGAGCAAGCTCACCTTTACCTGAAGGGACAATCCCTGACACCGAGGACAATCATGAAGTTGATGGGCATGATGGCATCATGCATTCCCCTCATTCCCCATGCGAGACGCCACATGCAAAAAGTCCCGGAATGGCTGACCAACAGCTGGTCACAAACCACAGGAAGCTGTGAAGATCTACTGGTTGTAACAGAGAAAATACAGGAGACACAGTGGAGAGCATCCAAACACATAACCAGGGGAACGCCTTTCAAGACAGAAACTCCCTCAGTGACCATCACAACAGACGCGTCCCACAGGGGATGGGGAGCGCACACTGGCAAATTAAGAATCAGGGGCCAATGGAACAAGATGGATTTGATAAAACGCATCCATTTCCTAGAGCTCAAAACAGTGTCACTGATCCCAAAAACATTTCAAACGCAAGTATCAGGAAAGACTACTCGTCCCCCAGCCTAAGCCCAAAATAACACACTACCCCAAGCCCCTTCCCCCTCCCCTAAAAAATAAACTACTCAGTCTAGCCCTAAAACCTAAACTTCCCCAACCCGCCCCTATAAAAAATTAGCCCCCTCCACCTACCCCGGGCCCATAATCCACTCCCCACCCCTAAAAACTATCCCCCAACCCTGCCCCTGCCCTACTTACCTCACTGCATCCTCTCCTGATCCACTAGACTGCTCTCTGCCTTTTTCTCTGTCTTAACCACACATATGTGTAGCTTGGCACATGCGTGGTTAGGCACAGAAAAAGGCAGTTGTTGTTACGCTTGCGTGGTAAACATTCGCATTGTTTAGGACGTTTCCCCTACTTAACAGTAGGAGTAGTTTTGCAGCCTGAAGGGCTTTCTGTATCCACGTGCGACCCACCCAGCTCCCCGGAAATGAGAACAGGATAGACAGGTGGGAAAGAGGTCTAATGTACAAAAAACAAAATAGGAAGATGGTTACCATGCACAGTAACGTCTGACGTCAAAGAGAAGAAAAAAAAGGAGGAGTTAGAAAGAGACAATTCCGGACCCAGCCACTAGATTGCGGGATGAGGCACAGCATGTGAATCCAGAGCGCTTTTTCTCTCTTTTCCATTTATTGTGTTCAGTGTTTCTGCTCTCCCGCACATCTTTGCTCAGTCTCAGCTGTACGTCACACCTTTAGTTTTTTAGGAAGTTCTGCATTTTATAAATCAATCAAGTAAAGATGCTCTTTTTTGTGAGTTTGACTAGTTTCCTATCTTTCCTGCACTTTGTCTTTGCACTGTCGTCCTTTCTTACGGACACTTCCAATGGTAGATTTCCCACCTTTCGAACTCACACAGGTGTCAGGTTGGATCTAACAGCAGGTTCCACTTGCTGTAAGCTGGTGCCGTCAGACTCTGCAGCGAGTTTCTCCCACCTCTAAAGCTGATGCGTGGAGCCGCATATAGCTACCATCCATGCGGCATAGTGTCAGTTCCTTTTTCCACACACTTCTACATTGATCTAGAGCTTCGCTCTCAAACCGTTGTTGGTGTTTAACTGGCCTCTAAAACAATTTCGCTGAGAGTCGACTATAAATGTATCCTCCGAAAGCTACTGGCTGTAGGCTACGCCGCACCTGCAGAAAGCAGATGTTGGTCACTGACCCACATGGTGTCTGTCTTTGGTGTATCCGATCCAAGCACAATTCAGAGTCAGGTAACAGGTGCTGCCTGACGCATCAGAAGCGCGGTAGGTGAAGCTTTATGTTGCTGAGTATAAAAACCAGGGCCACTGGCGCTCCAAATTGTGGGCCTACTGCCGCTCAAGGTCCCAGTCCCGATCCAGATCCCCGTCCTCAGCCAAGTCTACAAAGCCGTCCCTGGGCAAACATCAGCACAAACTCAAGAAGTTCAGACAGGAGCCCTCCCATCACTTTCATTCCACGGACGGTCTTCTTAGTCATACTGAAGCCCTGATTCTGCACCATTAATCAAATTATGACACCGTTCTGCATTTAGAGCCGGTGCCCCCCTGGTTTCCTGGGTATCTACAACACTGCAGCAGGAAGAGGCAAAGCTCCCGCTCTTCCTGATGATTCTAGGTCCACCTGAAGCACCTTCAGACCCACAGGTCCTCCGGGGCACCCAGTCGGACTTCCGCTCATGTTAAGCCTCTGCCACTGCCATCTGTCTATGCTTACGCTACCTTGCCAGAAGCCATGTGGGTTCATATGAGGTGGTGCCAGCTTTGGCCTCAGAGATGCTGGTCCAACCCTAACTGCAGGTCTCAGATGTGGAGCTGAGTTCGGCTACATTTTGGACAATGTCTCACTGCTAGATCATTAACGAAGAGTCAGTGGTTTGAAGGTTCTCCAGCACTGCCCCTAGCTTAGCGCTGGTACCTTCAGCACCTAGAAGACTTGTATGGTTCAACTCAGATTCACAGGAAACTCATGAGGACCCACATGGTGGGAATGCAAAGGGAAAGGACTGACAATTTGCTCCCTTTCTATACTGATGGTGGACTTTATCTAGATCTCCGGTAAGCAAGTCACCTTGATACTTCCCCAGAAAAGGAACTGGACTCCCCATTCAGAAACTCACTGAAAATTGCCTCTTTTGCTGTGGTGGGTCGCAGTAAAGCTGAGGTTTTGGAATTAAAACTGATTACTGTAGAAAGTATGGCTTATCGTCTGACTGAAATAATTTTGCAACCTGACCTGTCTCTAGAGCCTTCCAGTAAAGCCCTGACAGGCTGTGGCATGGTTGAAGCCTTGGGTAGGTCGCTCTGGCGTGGCTCTGGCGTGGTTGACCCAAGGGTAGGTCGCTCCCCCTGCCGCTGCAGCTTCTCCAGCTCCTCCAGGTTCCTGAGTTCCTGAGACCCACCTCACAGTAAGTACCCCCCACCTCCCAGCCCCTCACCCTGCCCCGCGCTACTCACCCTCTCTCCTGCTCCTTTTCCTCCTCTCTGTCTCTTCCTCCTCGCTCCTCCTCTGCAATCTTCTTCTGTACTCTTCTCCTCCCCGTCTTCTCTCTTCTTCTGTGTGCTCCTCAGCCTCTCCTGTCGCCTCTCTTCTTCCTCATCTTGCTCTGTGGTCTTCTGCCTTCTGCTCTTCGTCTTCTGTATCTTCTTTGTTGATCTTCTGTTTGTCTGCTCTTCTGCTTCTTCGTCCCCTGCATCTTCCTCTGTGTTCTTCTGTTCTTCTGTGTTCTTCTCTTCTGTTCTTCTGTGTTCTTCGGTTCTTCTGTGTTCTTCTCTTCTGTTCTTCTGTGTTCTTCCGGTCTTCTGAGTTCTTCACTTCTGTTCTTCTGTGTTCTTCCGGTCTTCTGTGTTCTTCTCTTCTGTTCTTCTGTGTTCTTCGGTTCCTCTGTGTTCTTCCGGTCTTCTGTGTTCTTCTCTTCTGCTCTTCTGTGTTCTTCTCTTCTGTTCTTCTGTGTTCTTCTCTTCTGTTCTTCTGTGTTCTTCTCTTCTGTTCTTCTGTGTTCTTCCGGTCTTCAGTGTTCTTCTCTTCTGTTCTTCTGTGTTCTTCGGTTCTTCTGTGTTCTTCCGGTCTTCTGTGTTCTTTGCTTCTTCTGTTCTTCGGTCCTCTCCGACTCCTGTCTCTTCCCGCCCCTGTCTCTGCCCTCCTGCCTCACCCCCCTCTATCTCTCCACCTATCTCTCACTATCACCCACATCTACCCTTTCGCTACCTGCCTCCTTCACTCCTCTACCTATCTCTCCACCTAACTCCCTCACTCACCCCCTCCTCCTATCTACCTATTTTTCTATCTCTCCACCTATCTCTCCATCTATCTATTTCCCTATCTCTCCCCCCGTCCCGACACCCCCTCTGTTACCTATCTCCCTATCCTCTCACTCTACCTCTCACCCACCCCTACCACCCCCCCTCCCCTATCTTTTCAACCCTACTCCTATCTATCTCCCTATTCTCCTAAAACTCTAACACTCACCCCCCCTCCACCCTTAAATCCCCCTCCCCCAGCTCTTCTCACTCTACCTGTCCCCCCCTCCCTCGCGCTTTCCCGCCGCGACCTCCTGCACGCCCCCGCCCCCCTGCCCCCCAGCTCCCATTCGCCCTCCAGCTGACCCCTCCCCCCCTCCTCCCTCTTATGGCGACCGCGCGCAGTGGGCGCGCCGCTGGCGCGCCAGAGGCAAGCCCGTCTGCGCCCGTCCGCGCCTGGCCCGCGCCCAGCGCCACGACCCCTGGTCCCCAGCCCTCCCCTACCCCGCTGACCCGCTACTACCCCACCACCCTCCACGCCCTCAACCCCGGGCGCTCCAACACTTGCTTCCAAGCCCACCCCAAGCGCACCCATGGACCCTTCGCCTGTGACTCCTGCAAACGCATCTTCCACCACGCAACTACCACGACCACCAGCCCTCGCTCTGTCCACAAGCACGCCGTTGAACTCTGGGACCTCCTGGACTCCACAGCTCCAGACGTCGCCTTCATCACGGAAACCTGGATGAACGCCTCATCAGCTCCAGACATCGCCACTGCCATCCCCGAAGGCTACAAGATCTCCAGAAAAGACCGCACCAACCAAGTAGGAGGAGGTATCGCCATCGTCTTCAAAGACTCCATCAGCGTCACCACCTCCACCGAAGACACCCCTCTCGCCGCTGAACATCTGCATTTTCAAATTCGCACCGACCCCAGGACCACCCTCAGAGGATCCCTCGTCTACCGTCCCCCTGGACCGCGCGCCCCTTTCAGCGACGCCATCGCCGACTTCATCTCCCCGCACGCCCTCGCCTCGCCGGACTACATCCTCCTTGGCGACCTCAACTTCCATCTGGAACAGAACAACGACCCCAACACCACCACCCTGCTCGACAACCTCGCCAATCTCGGCCTCAAGCAACTGGTGAACACCGCCACCCACATCGCCGGACACACGCTCGACCCTATCTTCTACGCCAGCAAACACATCTTCTTCAGCCACACCTCCGCTCTACACTGGACCGACCACAGCTGTGTCCACTTCACATTCCGACGCGAGACCCGCCACCTCCGCACTCAACCCATCCCTCGTCGACAGTGGAACAAGATCCCCGAAGAGCAACTCTTCTCCGCACTCGCCGCCAACCAACCCACCCTCACCACCGACCCCAACGACGCAGCCCTCAGCCTCACAAACTGGATCTCCAACTGCGCAGACAACCTTGCTCCCCTCAAACGCACGCATCGACAGACCAACACCAAAAAACCTCTCTGGTTCTCTGACACCCTCAAAGAATCAAAGAAAACTTGTCGCACCCTCGAGAAGGCCTGGCGCAAGGACCACACCGCTGACAACATGACCGCCCTCAAGAACGCTACCTGCGAACACACCGCTGACAACATGACCGCCCTCAAGAACGCTACCCGCGAACACCACCACCTGATCCGCGCTGCCAAAAGGAACTTTTTCACCGACAGACTGGACAAAAACAGCCACAACAGCAGAGAACTTTTCAGCATCGTCAAGGAGTTCTCCAACGCCGTCACGCCCTCACAGGATTTGTGTGAATCCCTCGCCACCTTCTTCCATCGCAAGATCAGCGACCTCCACGACAGCTTCGGACACCAGACCCAACCAAACATCACCGAACCCGCACCCCCGGCCTTCACCCTCAACAACTGGACCCACATCAACACTGAAGAAACCAAATCCATCATGAACTCTATCCACTCCGGCGCCCCTTCGGACCCCTGCCCTCACTTCACCTTTAATAAAGCCGATGACATCATCGCCCCGCACCTCCAGGCCGTCATCAACTCTTCTTTTTCTTCTGCTACCTTCCCCGAATGCTGGAAACACGCCGAAGTCAACGCCCTCCTAAAGAAACCTACGGCTGACCCGAGCGACCTGAAAAACTTCCGCCCCATCTCTCTCCTGCCTTTCCCAGCCAAGGTAATAGAGAAGACCGTCAACAAACAGCTGACCACCTTCCTGAAAAACAACAACCTGCTCGACCCTTCACAAACCGGATTCCGAACCAACCACAGCACGGAAACAGCCCTCATCTCAGTCACAGACGACATCAGAACCCTGATGGACAACGGTGAAACAGTAGCCCTCATCCTCCTCGACCTCTCGGCTGCCTTCGACACCGTCTGTCACCGCACCCTAATCACCCGCCTCCGCTCCACCGGGATCCAAGGCCAGGCCCTGGACTGGATCGCCTCCTTCCTCTCAAACCGTTCCCAAAGAGTTTACCTCCCACCGTTTCGCTCAGACCCCACCAAGATCATCTGCGGCGTACCTCAAGGCTCATCGCTCAGCCCGACACTCTTCAATGTCTACATGAGCCCCCTCGCCAACATCGTACGCAAGCACAACATCATCATCACCTCCTACGCCGACGACACCCAACTTATACTCTCCCTCACCAAGGACCCCGCCAGCGCCAAGACCAACCTACAAGAGGGGATGAAGGACGTCGCAGATTGGATGAGGCTCAGCCGCCTAAAGCTGAACTCTGACAAAACGGAAGTCCTCATCCTTGGCAACACCCCGTCCGCCTGGGACGACTCCTGGTGGCCCACGGCCCTCGGCACCGCACCGACCCCCACAGACCACGCCCGCAACCTCGGCTTCATCTTGGACCCTCTTCTCACCATGACCAAGCAAGTCAACGCCGTGTCCTCCGCCTGCTTCCTCACCCTCCGCATGCTCCGCAAGATCTTCCGCTGGATCCCCGCCGACACTAGAAAAACCGTGACCCACGCCCTCGTCACGAGCCGCCTGGACTACGGCAACACCCTCTACGCTGGGACCACTGCCAAACTCCAAAATCGCCTGCAACGCATTCAAAATGCCTCGGCCCGCCTCATCCTCGACGTACCCCGCAAGCAGCAGTAAACCCCCCCTTTCCCCTAGCGCCTTGAGACCCGCACGGGTGAGTAGCGCGCTTTCTAAATGTTAATGATTTGATTTGATTTGATTCCGTGCGGATGCTGCTAAGCTGCCAGCACCATAGACCTGCTCCGCATGACCTAGCCTTCTTGTCTTAGCCCCCTTTACTATAGTGCAGGCTTCTGCCACCGAAGTGAACCAATGTGTTTTTCCCACTGCTCTGTGTGATGGACAACCTAAACACATTGATGCTCTAGGCAAAATAGTGTTCGCCTTTGCCAGCTTAGCAATACTCTCTTGGAACGTAGTTGCCTTCTAGACACCATGGCCATGCCTTCTGGGACATGATGAGCGACATCCTGCCTTCCCTGAGGAGTTCTGAAATACTTTTGCTAAAACAATCCAGGATAACCAGGATGCATCAAAGTACTTGCTGGGCTGGACATCACAGACTTTGTAGGCCGTGCTGTGGCCACAATAGTGTGGTTGTTCACCTCCATGCTGAGATATGAAATACAGGTTACTCCAGGACATATAGGGTACCCTCACGGTCAGGCTACAGGCTGTTTGGAGACGAGGTGGATTCAGCTCTGGAGTGTTTCAAAAATAGCTGTCTGTAGCTTCCTTGCCCTGACCAATCAGTTCCACAGACAATACTGAAAGTTCGGGTGGCTACTTGTGTGACCTGGCGTATTACCCTAGACAGCATCCCAGCCTCTGCAACAGCCCTCCCAACTCCTTTGGGGGTCCAGGTGGCGTGGTAATGCCAAAACAGAGCTAACAACACCCTAGTCATTCCTAGTCTTCCTCTTTCCTGCTCCCGTCACCAACAAATCTCTCTGATCCCCCCTTACAAGGTCACTTGTTCCCTGTGGGGGGACAGAATATGCTTTTACAAATCTAGCCGTTGCACAATTGCTTCGGACCAGTGGGTCTTGCAAACAGTCCTTCAAGGTTACACCCTCCCCTTTTTGTCAGCATCCTCATTCCAGTTCCTCCTGCTTTCATCCACACTTTGTCAGAACATGCCCTCATTCTTGTTAGAGGGGTTCAGTCATTACAGGCCATAGGGGCAATTGAAAGCGTGGCTCAAAATGGGAGAGAGCAGGTGCTGTTTCTTCAGTTTTCTGGTACCCAATTTTAGATCTTCAGTTCCATAACAAATTCCTTCTGAAGGACAAAGTCAGGATAGTAACCTTGGCCCAGGTCCTCTCTGCTCTGAACTCTGGGAGCTGGACGGAGTTGCAGGATATGTACTTCCAGGTGCCAGTCCCATGGGTAGATCTTTTCGCTACTGCTGGGAATGGTCCTTCTCAAGCTTTTCCCTCACACGGTTTCCTTGGAGACGTGTATTGTGGATCTTTGGACTCCTTTCTGCTTTTGCGTCTACTTCTCCTGGTTTGGAAGATTGAGAGGGACCAGGCTCAGCTAGTCCTGATGACCCTGGACTTGCCTTGGAGGGTCTGGTTCTCTGACCTGCTGAGTCTCAGTGGCTGTCCCCTGCTTCATGTTCCTCTTCAGGAGGGCCTGCTCTCCCAAGAACATGGAAAGATCTGCACCCAAGCCACCACGATGTACACCTCCATACGTGGAGATAGACGGGAACCAGCTGAGCAGATTCGATCTGCCCAAAAAGGTAGTGGATGTCATCTTGGCTGCCCACCTTCCAGCCACGAAGTTGATCTATTCCTGACTTTAGGCATAGTGTGCAGTCTGGTGTGTTGACAAATGGGCGATCTGCGGTAGGTTAAACTTTCCAATGTTCGTCTGTTCTTTTTATTGGCCCAGCAAGGCCTTGCTGTGCGCACTTTTAAAGGTTATTTGTTGGCTCTATGGGCCATTCTGCATTTGCTGGATCAGCTCTTTTTATTTAAATGACGAGTTGTGATGTGTTTTTAAAGGGCTTGTACATATGTTTGCTTCTGCACCTTTTCTTGTGCAAAAGTCAGACCTTGATTTGACTCACCTTCTTAATGTAAACACCTTTTGAGCATATTCACAGCTTTCGTTAAGGCTTCTGTACCTTAAACCTAACTTCCTCATTAAAATTATTTCTGTGCGCTGTGTCATAGAACTGCAGGTGCGTTTGATGCATTCACCATTTCCCACCTTTTTTTGGCCAAACTGGTGCTTCGGACTCTGGCACCATTTCCGCCAAAAGTCACACCCCTTTGAGGAGGAGGATCATCTTCACTGCTTGAACCCCTTTATATTGATGGGACTGAGCAGCATACCAATTGTTTTGTGCAGTTCTGTAGTTCTAAGAAGGGGAGGGCAATTTGGAAGAGTACATTATCCGGTTGGGTCGTCCTTTGTAAAAAAAAAAAAAAAAAAAAGGGGTATTCCTTGGCCAAGAAGGAGCCGCTGCTAGAATTAAGGGCATCATTATGACGCTGGACATCTGCCAGACAGCTACATGGGTGTCATTCCTTACATTCACCTGGAGTTATTGCGTCGATTTTCAGGTTCACAGAGGAGGACATTTTCTCCACTCAGTTCTTCAGCATTCCCTGGTGTGAAGTCGACTCCTCGGACCTACCTTTTTTGGATTACTGCCTCGTACCTATTCAAAACGTGAAGATTCTGCAGTTAGAGGTATCCATGAGAAGAACCAGTTACGTTTGGTAATGCTATTTCTGGTGGATAGTCGCATCTAACTGCAGATTCCGCACCGCCCGCCCAACCCTCCGTTCTGTGGAGTGAATAATATGGTCCCATGTTACGGTTCACAATCTGTTATTGAAGCTTTGCGTCTGTGGCTGTGAATGGGTTTATAGTAAAAGGACTTCAGCGTGCAGGGATGACACCTATATATGTCTCCGTGGTGTCGCTTCGAGAGGAGGGCGGGGTTACTGCAGAGTCGATGGCACCACCTATTGGCATGTGGGAGATATTGCTGGGGACGTTTCTGGACCCAGTCTGGTGCCTAGACGTATTTTAAAGGTGAGGAATCTGCAGTTAGCGTACTAGTAGAAGGAGACAACTTGTTGGTTTGGTCTCTTTGCTCTCCAGCACTTCTTGTCTTTGGTCAGTCTGCTCCATGCTCTACATGTTTTGATTACTCTGCTTTTTCATGTGTTTGATCTCCTTGTGTTCATCTTTGATTACTCAATGTCCCTCTTTGCTGTGCTTTAGCTCTTGTTGTCTCTTTTCTTTGCTATTGCTTTCTCCCGGGGGAGGAAAGAGGCCAGACCACAAAATGGAGAGAGCCTGACGACTAACTCAGTTTTACCAAATTGCTCCTTTCAGGGATGAATGACAGGGCTCTTCACTTCTGTTATCAGATCAGATTAAAATACCAATATTATTGTGATTAATGAGGGCACATCAGTCATTTTACGCCTTAAGTGTGACGTGGGGATTCTGTTCTTTTGCACATTGCAGAACTTCTGCAGACTTAAGCCTGCACACCATTTTTATCCAGTGAAGAAAAAAATGCATTCATGTTATTTTATAGAGCAATGAACAGAATCCGTGACCTCTCTGTGGAGAGTCACGTACTCTTTGATTTACAGAGTCCTCTGTCTCTCTTTGTATATGCTCAAACGTCTCCACTCTCGACTGAGACGAATGCTCGCGCTGCCTCTGAAGCCCGTTGTCGTATGTCCCCATTGAACCTGTCTCCTCAGGCCCACGCTCTCTGATCTTTGTTCCCTGTGGATGGAAACTAAGTGCAACAAAGGAAAGAATTGTATCAGGGAGAAGGAAGTGATCTTTTTGTACTAATTCAAGAGGCCAGTCACACGAAACAACGTTTGAATGAAACACCCAAGGCTAGCGTGGTACTAGTATGGTTCATACCTTTCGTTTCATCACGGCCTCTTCTTTCTCAGCCTATTTTCATATTTGACCGGCAACAACTTAGCCCTGTCAACCTATCCATGTAAGCAAGGTTAGACTAGGTGAATCTCTTAAAAGCGTAACCTTTCGAATAAACTCATGTAGCAAATCCCCTACTGTAGGATTTTATCGTTTACCCCTGGGCTCACGTTTGATGATACATTTGCAGTTTAGAAGGTCCCGTTATAGATCACCACCTCAGATTTTCATGAACCATGCTGGTTTCCATACTTGGCGGTTCCTACAGCCTCTGCTGTTGTCTCCATCCACTTCCTGATGTTTCCTACCTGGTTTGGTCCCCCTGAGCCCCACCACGTCAGGTCTCCCTCTCTGCTGCTGTGAACCTCTGCTTTGATTGACTGTAGACCGGTGATGGTGTTTCTTGAATGCACGTTTCATGTCTTTTTCCCATAGATCACTCAGCACAGTTTCTCTTCTGTCTCAGGTTGGAATATGATGCGTATCGAACAGACCTGGAGGAGCTAAACATGGGTCCCCGTGATGCAGCAACCCTCTCTCGGATCGATGTAGCCCAGCAGAACTTCCATATCCACAAGGACAAGTACGAGAAGCTCCGAGGAGACGTGGCCATCAAGCTGAAGTTTCTGGAGGAAAATAAAGTGAGCATTTCAAAATTCATTGGTGAAGATGGGCTGCTCTATAGAGTACTTTGTTGAGGCTTACATATCTGTTGATTGATATGTCATGCTTGCATGCGTGTGTGTGTGTGTGTAGGTGTATGCATTTTGATTTCCACTGACAAAAGCAAGGGGTAAAGTGACATTATAATTACGTGTTGAAATAAAGTAAAAACTAATGTTGAAAGTAAAAAAATCCTCTGAAATTCACCAGTAATAGTTTACTGAGCTAACTATAACTTACGTCCCTCCCGTCCACTGTTTATGACCTCACGTATTGCATCACTCATGAAATGTTTAATTGCATCATTAATTGACAAACAAACCTGCTTACACTTGCCATCATGGGACAATAGAGTAAGCAGATGTGGCAGATGTGGGCTGACATGCCAACGTACACTCACCTTCTTCCGAATCAAAAACAATAGAGACATTTCGAAAACAAGCCGGGCCCTGAATATTGTGAGTGGTAGCTGCCTTCTTGGCTGCTGCTGTCATGCCCCTTGGAATACCGCGGCACAGGTTTTACCAGCTTTTAAAGACAACCTTAAGTCGTCCGTTTCATGGGCTATTCAAGACAGTTGCGATGCAGCAAACTTTGTCATACATTCTGGATTGGACATGAGTGACTGACTAGGATGAGCAATGGGTACTAGTGTGACCCTTTCATGCCACGCCTGGATGAGGTCTACTGGCTTCTCCGGAGATGTTCAGGCATCCTTAATGTGGACACGCTGTTTGATAGTGCTTGATCTTTTGCTGAGAGGGTGGACTCAGCCTTGGAGCATTTCAAGGAGAACAGGGCCTCACCATATTTCTTTGGCCTTTCTGTCCCCACAACACAGTTGCGCCTGCAATTTTGCACTAAGTGGCTACAGTACAGTTTTTTTCGATTTCACCAATATCCAACTCCTCCACCAGCCCTTTCAGCCCTTTAGTGGCAGAGTCTGCGATGTTCAGAGACCAAGCTCCGTTCAGTAGAGACAGCATGCAGCTCAGGTCTCCACTCCTCCAGAAGCTGCAAAACCACTTTAGTGTGTTCTTGCCAGCTCACAGCCTCCCGGTCAGAGGACGGATTCAGTATTTCGTCCAACGCTGTCATGTCAGACAAGAGAGTCCTCCAAATATTCCATCAGGTCTACATCCCACCACTTCTCTCTATCCTGCTGCTCTTTCCACCACAATTAAGCCGGCTGATGGAGGACCACCTGTCCGTCTCGCAGCAGGAAGTGGAGGACTTTTTGGTTAAAGTAGCCATATGGTGGGTCCTGACCTCAGAAGTAGAAACTGGGTGTTATCCTGCTACTCCCTTGTGCTGAAAGACGACAGAGGCTTTAGTCCTGTTTTGGATCTTCGCCCTCTCAATGCCTTCCTGCAGCGGGACAAATTCAGGATGCTCACGGTAGCCCAGGCCCTGTCTGCCCCACACCCTGGAGACTGGATGGTGGCGGTGGACCGGTAGACGGCTTATTTCCATATCCCCGCCCTGCAGACCCACCGGCGCGGCTTGTGGTTTACAGTGGGCCGGGGGCATTTTCAGCTCACAGTGCCCTCACTGGTGCCCCTTGGGTATTCACAAAAGTGATAGAGGGGGTAACCGCACACCTTCAGAGGTCAGGGGTATCAGTCTTCCCCTACCTTGATGACTGGCTGCTGAAGGCTACAGTGCCCCTGGCAGTCGTCAACCACCTCCAGATGACAGCAAACCTCCTGAATTGTTGAGGTTTACTTCAGTGTCACACATGAGTCCTTCGCAGATACTCTTGTTCATCAGAGATATTCTGGATACTGTACGGTTCAGTGCCTTCCCTCTGTAGAGGAGAGTCCAAAACATTAAGGCTGTGATCCCAGCTCCTAGGGCTGATGGCCTAGTGCATCCTGATGGCCAAACATTCTACCTGGCATATTCGGGTTCTGCTGTGAGACCTAAAATCCCAGTGGGCACAGCATCAGGGGAATCCAGTAGATTATATCCAGATTTCTAAGTAGATTGCAAAACATCTGCACTGGTGGCTAATGGCCTGTGTTTGGGTCAGTGCCAGACTGTTCTCCGTACCCCCTGAACTTACGGTGGTCACAGATGCATCACTACTGGGTTGGAGAGGCCATCTGGGAGAGGTGCAGATCAGAGGTCTCTGGACTACTTTGGAGACTCAACTCCACATCAGTCTGTTGGAACTGAGGGTGATTGCCTTTCTACCTATCATCAGAGGAAGTCTCGTACAGGTGCTCACGGGCACTGTCATGCAATGTGGTGCTGCAACAAACAGGGTGGAGTGGGGTCCTGGGTCCTGTCTCACGAGGTTCTGTGCCCCTGATAGTGGCTGGACCACCAAGGAATTTCTCTGGAGGTAAATCACCTGGTGGGATCTTTAAACGCCAGGGAGGATGATGCAGCTGCAGTTACTTAGTGAATCATGAATGGCAGTTGCACCTGGAGGTGGCACAAAGTGTCTTCCAGCCATGGGGAGAACCCTGGCTCGATCTCTTTGCCACCACCGCTGAGAATGTGTAATGTCAGCACTTTTGCACGTTGGAGATTTCAAAGAAGCTCTCTCTCTGCGACAACTTCCATCTAGAGTGGAACTTCGGGTTCCTGTATCTCTTCTCACCACTGCCTCTCCTGTCCCGAATTCTTAAGACCAACAACAACCGGGCCCAAGTCATCCTAATGCCACGGCATAGGGCCAGGAGAACTCCTGGGCATGTTCATCTGTCTTCCTACCAATCTGCCACTCCAGGAGGATAATCTGTCGCAGTAACAGAGCTGAGTGCTGCACGTGTCTGTATCATTTACGTCTCCATGCTTGGAAATTGAGCGACTGAGGTTGACCTCCTTTGACCTTCCTACTGTGGTCATTGACACTGTGGTGGCGAGGCATCCCTCCTTTAAATCAGTGTATTCCAGTTGTTGATACATTTGTGGCTTGGTGTTGCACCCAACATAGACCCACTACAATCCAAGTTGTCTAAAGCTTTGCTGTTTGATTTGTCCCTGGTCCAGCAAGGACTTGCTTTAGACACTGTTAAAACCCTTTTTGCATTTTTGTGTTTGCTGGAACAGCCTCATTTATTTAATTCACCTGTTGTGATGAGATTTGTGGAAGGTTTATAAAAAAAATTTCCAGCAAAACTCTTTGTGATATCTCAGTGGGATGTGAAGTTATTCCTCACTTTATCTGATGTGCACCCCTTTTGAGCAGGTGCACAATTGTGCTTTGAGACTTCTGATACTGAGGACAGTCTTCCTCATTGCCATAAAATCTCCTAAAAGTATGAGTGAGCTGCCGGCTATTTCTGTCAACCCACCTGATACCACTTTTTTTCCAGATAAATTGGTGTTTAGGTCCAGAGCTTCCTTTCTTCTGAAAGTGGTCCCTCCTTTTTACATCAGCTAGGCTGTCTCCCTTTCTGCTTTCCTTGCTCAACCTCATCCCTCTAAGGAGGAAGAGAAACTCAATCATTTGGACCCTAAGAGGGCACGAAGGGCCTGATTTTGACTTTGTCAGATGGGGTTACTCCACCAGAAACCTGACGGATATTCCGTCCGCCGTATTACGATCCCACTATAGCCTATGGGAATCGTAATATGGTGGATGGGAAATCCATCACGTTTGCGAGAGAGTAATCCATCTACCAAACTCTTAATCAGGTCCTAAGTTTTTATACTGATCGTACCAATGAACATTAAGTAGACAAGCAGCTCCTTGTGGGGTTTTCTGAAGCAAAGAAGGGCATGGCAGTGCAAAACCAGACCATCGCCTGATGGATTTGTCCCGCATAAAGATCTGCTGTCCAATGGTGAAGAAGCTGCCCCAGAAGGTTTGCAGTCTCACTCCACCAGGCCAAAGCTGCAGCCACTGCGTTGTTGTCCTAGACATTCGCCAGACAGCCACTTAGGCATTGGTACTCACATTCACAAAGCACTGCTGCCTCGACAGCCAGGCCCTTCGAGGGGCGTTTTGCCCCCTCAGCCCTGCAGGACATTTTGGTATAAGCCTGTTCAGAGACCCATCGCCTTGGGGTGTACTGCTATAATATCTATTCCCAAGATGAGAAATCTACGGTTGAAAGTATCCATCAGAAGAACAGGTTACTTACCTTTAGTAAAGAGCTTTCTGGTGGATACTCTGTCTAACCACAGATTCCTCATCGACCCTCCCACCTTCCCATTGTGTAAACTGGAATCTTTTTTATATCTAAAGAGGTCCCAAACTCAGAGCGTTGTGCACTGGTCATGCTAATCTGCCGATGAGCTCTGCATCTCAGAACACAGACAGCCTGTAAAGCAATTGACGTCAACATGTATGGGTGGTGCTAATATGCAGCTCCGCTTTTCATTTCCAGAGCAGAATGACATTGGCACGCAGTCACATTACTCAACCTGCCGGGGGTGGTACTAAGTCCCCAGCTCTTTCAGAAGACTCAACATCCATGGAATTGTCTGTCGCTGTGTGTCATTGGCAGTAGAACATTTGCCAAGAGTGAACAATTCATGGGAAGATAGGATGCTGAAACAGAACTCATGAATGAGAGCCCAACCAAAATCTGGTAATAAGGATCTTTGGTCAGTGCATGAAATGCCAGTTCTTTGCAAACAGGTGCTAGCATCCAGAATGAAGGGTAGAGGCATGTTCGATGTCATGGTCCAAAACCTTTGTGAATGATTTTTCAACACTTCCCCTGACTCTGCCGGTCATCAGGGCAGACAAGAAGAAACCGTGCAAACAAATTCTCCTAGCACTTTCATGCCCCACCCATATTGGTTCACCAGTATTCTTCATCTATCAGAAGCTCCCTACACCTGCTGAAACAGCTGTCAGGATCTTCGCGCCAGGGAAGAAGACCAGGTTTCTCTTCAATCCAGAATCTATCACATTGGCAGCACTGATCCTGAATACATTAAATCCTCCCATCTAGCTATGCATTCAGACTGCTGTGCAATCCTACCTCAAGCCAGGTGCCCTCAACTTCAAAAACTTACCATGTCAAATGGAAGAGATTCTGCTTTTGTTGCAGATCGAAGGGTCGCACCCTCTGACTTCAGAGCCGCTCCAAGTACTTCCTTACCTGCTGCAGTTGGCAACATCTGAATTGAAACATTAATCTATTAATGTTCATCTGACGGCTCTCGCTAGATTTCACTTAGGCATTCAATTGACTAGACTTCTTTATCAGCTTATTGAATCATCAACAATATATTAAAAAGCTTTTGATGGGGCACCACCTATATGACACCCACCATCATTGTGGGAACTATGTACAGCCCTTGAACAACAGTTGAAACCACCCTTCGAACCAAAGGTAGAGCCGATCTCAATGAGTAATATGATAAACAGCTGTTTTGATTCCCTTAATGTTAGCCAGAGACCAAGCAGAACAAAAGCATTCACTATTAAAGAGCCACTTTCGCTATTCCAAAGGTCAGAGTTAGTATGTGGACAAATATGAAATTAATCCCAAATGCATCGATTGACTTCCATCTAAATGAACCTGTGGTTCTTAAGTCTTATTTTGAAAACTCTTTGACAGTCACTGAGAGAATTCTTCATTTTATGGACATTCAACAATGTTTGAAGTGTTATATTGACAAAACAAAGGCATTCAGGAGGTTGGACCAGGTAATATTTTTCTGAGAAGGGAACAATGAGGTGGATAGCCTTGGTTATTGCATTCTGTCATTTTAAGGCTATGTGGCCACAGAAGACATGTCTGTTGGCTCATTTCACAAAAAGCGCATCAAACAGCAGCATTGCATGCTGCTGTTCTACTAGTTGATATCTGTAGAGCGGCACCAGGGAAGAGCCTCAGCACACTAGTGAAACATACTGCCTGGACGCGGAAGCTTCTATGCCCGATGGTCCTCCATAAACTGTTTCACTAAAGTGACTCTCTTCCTGCTTCATTATTCTGCTAAGTTCAATCAATGTTCTTAAAACATGTGTTCATTAATATTGCTCATGATATGCATGCTGAACATTGAACAATTCTAGCTATTCTGATTAATACATGTGCATCTATGAGAGGTGTCCAGTGCTGGAGAAGAAAAACGCTACTTGTAACTACAGATCTTTCATAAATTCAAATGCAACACTTTCCCCCTCCACTCAGAAGCTGAAAAAAATTGGGCCTTTCACACTTGTGCTTGGAAACTCTGAAGTGAGTGGGGATCACTGTACCTTCACCTCAATGGTAGAACTTTGCACAACTTCTAATGGCATGACTAAATTGCTTAAGAAAATGTTTTTCAATGTATTTGTATGTAATCTGGCCTTTCTGCTGCTGTAATATTATAGTGGGAGTCTCCGCTTGATGACTGATAATGAGTCAAGCAAGTGAATCTATTAAAGACTCCAATGCTGAAGAGATGCCATATTTCTTTTACTGGTACCAGTCTGCTTCTGGCAACAGATCCGTATTCGATCCTCAAACGAGTCGGGTGAGGCCATCTTGGCCCTTTGTAAGTGTCTGAAAAATAAAGGAACAAGAGACCCACTGGTATGGTATCAAGCCTGGGAAGGTCCATCGCAACAGTATGGACTTCTCTGAAAACTGATAGGCAGCCAGCAGAACATCACTCCACTCACAGACAAAGCTGCACCCAGAGGACCATCTTGCACCCTTCAGGACTGTCTGAGGATTGTGGTGCTTTGGATAGGGCCATAGCTCAATGAAGATCACTTTATTTCCTGTAGCTGTTGTTTTTTGCCACCTCCAACATTAAAGCTACTTGCTGCCATAATTGTAGGCCACACTCCTCTATCTTATCACGATAATAATAGAATAATTACAAATTAAAAAAAGATAGCTGAACACTTTTTCCAGAAGATCCACCTTTCTTCAACATTAATGGTAAATTTCCCTCTGGACTGATCAGGAGGGTAATCAATGTTGGCTGCAATGCCTGGCAATACATTCCCCAGCATTGCAGACTGGCTGTCTCATTGAAGCTAGCTGGAGGCGGTCTTGTGGCCGTAATCTTTATTGCCTCTGATTAGCTTAGAAAGCAGCCATGATTGGTTGTGTAGAACATCATTGTAGAGGTCATTCAAAGTTGCATGCCATCATTTAGACTTGAGATTTAGTGACTCACTTGCTGGCCCTTCCAGATTTTTGATTTTATGAGCACTGGTACTCAACTTAATCATTGTAGATACACATGCTTTTCATACTCATGCAATCTAGTGTTTGGCTTGGACGTTTATAACTTGTTTTTCTTTGAAGAAGTCTTTCGAGTCACAGAAACCTGTGACGACTCCTCTTCGAGGTAATGTACATTGTCATCGGTTCCATCTTCAGATTGTTTTTCTCTGCCATTGGGCTTAGACGTGGTCATCGAAGCTCACTTTTTATGCCCTTTATCGAGGCCTTACAGATCCGAGAAGCTAACACAGTTGTTAAGAATTCATTCCACGACGCAGGCAAGACATTGGTGATGAGTCTCCAAGGAATTGACTTATCGACTACTCAGCGCCTTCAACCCGGCGCAGAGAATGTTGTGGAAGTGGCAGTGGATCAGATTCCATTTTGAAGGTGCCCTCAGTGCAATGCCAATTACCCTCACAACAATCTTCACCTGGTCTGTAACTTGTGTCTGTCATGGTAACACAATGACCAGGATTGTGCAGCGTGTCAGCAGTTTAAATCAAGCAAGACTTTAAAATACTATTGTGCGCAATGACTTGGCCACAGTATGGAGACCACCACAGATCAGGCGGTATCGGAGGGAGAAGAGATCATCGGTACAGAGGAGGAAGAAGAGTACGAAGGAGGCAAGCCAGCAGATAGCTCTGCAGTACGTCACATCTGGAGACTCCAGCATTGATACCCAAGGCAGCGATGATGAGGGCCAGCCATATATCTCCTATGGGAAAGGTCCAGATGCTGAGCTGGAAACAGTCATGGGCCCAAAGACTAAGCCACTGGTCGTGAGTACTGTTGCTCTTCCAGTCCATGTACACAGACCACAAATGCAAGACTTGCCGGGGCGACACCCTAGAGCAGATCGGGCCCGCAACTGTCTGCTTAACAGAGGCCTTGGATCCCCACGACCGAGTGGTTCCGGTTGACACTGAGACAAGGCTTCGGAGCCTGTGCTTAACACAGGTCTTGGAGCTCCACGACCAAGTGGTTCACGGTTGACACTGAGACAAGGCTTCGGAGCCAAGAAAGGACGAGATGCCTCTTGATCCTGATGGGGCACCTAGTCACAAGAATAGGTAGGACTCCAAGACGCCAAAGTCACAAACCTCTGGATGCCACACCTCGCCAAGGCCGTTGGCACTGAAACCATCTTCATCGTAGTCTCCAGCAATGAAGCCTTTGGCAACAAAACCATCTGCGTTGAAGGAACACTCACAAAGGAGTTTCACCAGAAGTAATCGCAAAGACAGTTTGGCGCTGAAACAAAAGCGGTCTCCAAAACATCACGTTGCCGAGGAAAAAGAGGGCCCAATCCTTGAAAATCTTTATCAGGTCCTGGACAAGAGGCGGCAGACAATTGACTCAAAGACTGGGAAACTAACTGCCCCTTAGAAGATGTGGCTAGAGTTTGAGGAACCTTCCACCACCAAAGTGACCTATGGTCAACAAAGGCACCAGTGCACCATCACCCACATTACTCACCAGAACATTCACTTCCATCGCAGTCTCCTACACATTGTGTAGATCTCTACTCCCCAAGGGGGTGGTTTGGAAGGGCCCTCGGATTACCCACAGAGCCATGATAATCTTGGAAGGACTATAATTTCAACCCACAGGATGACTCGAATTTAGAGTCCATCCCTATTAAGCCATCCCCACGGACGACACCATAAATTATCAGTGTCATGCAAAGAGCTGCAACATATCATAAAGTAGGTATGCATGAGATCTCTGGAGAGGAGGCTGTTTTAGTGGAGACTTTGTCCAGAGCAGAGCAGACTGTTCATTATCTCCCTGTGGTAAAGTCAGCGCTGAAACTGACAACGAAGATTTTCAAAGACCCTGTTAAATGGAAGGTACTCACTCCTAGGGAGAGAGGACATATAAAACATCACCCTTAGATCCATTATACATCAGGGGGGCACTGCTCACAAGATTCCTTAGTAGTGGTTACCTCTCGGAAATGGGTGGCAGTGCAAGCAAGAGGAGCTGCCCCTTCTCCTGACAACAAACGTAAGGGGATTGCAGCTGTAGGAAAGAGAGTGGCTGTAGGCAGCACCAGTTATTGGTGGATTGCCACCTCTGCAATCCTGCTTTCTTGATATAACTGAGCACAGTGGTACAAGATGGAAACTCTCCTTCAATGCCTCCCCAATGAGTGTAAAAGGAAGGGAGAGGATCGCGTTTATGAATGGAAACTTATATCTAATGCGACCATTAGATGTTTACTTGATGCAGCTGATGATTCGGCTAGAGGAATCAACTCTGCAATTCTAAGGAAGCATGCGTTCTGAGCATCCGGGGTTTAAACACCTGCTAAATTTTCCTTTTGATGGGGAACATCAGGACACCAAAACAGCAAAGGCAATGGACGCACTACAAACAACCACCCCATGCTAGTCCTTTCACAAGCAGCAGGGAAGGGGCGGATGGAAACTGTCCACCTCAGATCAGGAGCAAACTAGCCAAAGGCAGCAGCAGGCTTCCACCAACAGGGAGGTAAAGGTTTCACCAGAGGCTCATACAGTGGCAATAGAAGTGGAGGGAATGGTATAGGAACACCATTCAAGGGTGCCTCCACCCCCAAAAACTGACTTGCCACGAGTCTGCCCTATCAACTCTTTCAAACACTCCTCCAAGCAGACACATCCTCATCCCTCAGCTTTTAGATCTATAAGAAGTAAATGCACGCCCAGTCACAGGGCCATCAAGCCGTTCAAGGCAGAGGAGTGTATTCCCTATACTTCTTCATTCCAAAAAAGGACAGGGCATTACGGCCTGTAGTAGACTTCAGGCCTCTCAACCGATGCATCCTTTCGGAAATGTTTCATATGGTGACCCTCTGGGATGTAATCCTGCTTTTACAGAAAGTGGAGTTCATGACAGTCCTCAACCTCAAAGACACTTTAATATCCCCATTTATCCTAGTCACCGCAAATACCCATGGTTCGTGGTAAGTGGACAACAGTATCAATTCAGTGTACTGCCCTTCGGGGTCACAGCGGATCCAAGGGTATTTACAAAATGTCTTCCAGTAGTAGCAGCTCACCTAAGGATCTCTGTCGTTCCTTGTTTAGATGATTAGCTGAAAAGGAGTGCAAACAGAGACACATATGTACCGATACACAAGCCACTATCTCCTTCCTCCACGAATTGGGATTCACAATAAATGCCACCAAGTCTCGTCTACAACCGCTCCAGATTCAGCCCCATTTGGGTGCCATTCACAACTTCGTCACAGCCAAGGCCAACCCAAAACCCCAGCGGGTTCTCAGTCGCCAGAAACAACTGCCTCGTTTTCAGCCACATTGTCGTCTGCCAGTCAGGACGTTAATGCATCGCCTAGACATGATTGCCTCTTGCACAGCCTTTGTACACTGTGCCAGGCTACACATGCGCCCATTACAGGAGTTCCTGGTGTCACAATGGTCACAAGCGAAGAGCAATCTGGGGGATCCAGTGCTGACTGAGCCCTCACTTCATCATTCCCTGCAGTGGAGGAACAACAGCAATCTGCTGGAGAAAAGGGCTTTCATGGACCCGTTCCTGTACGTGCCCATTACCTGGACTTATCTCTCAAAGGTTGAGGGGGCTGCATATGTTGGAGATGACAGTCTGAGGAGTATGGGTGGCTCAAAAAGCACTCACCCCATCAAACTTTTAGAGCTTTCATCAGTTCACCTGGCGCTTAAGGCATTCCTCTCATACATTCAGCGCAAAGTAGTCCTCTTAAAAACTGACAATATGACACTGATGTATTACATATAGGAACAGGGAGGCACTCCTAGTCCAAAACATCTGGAAATAGGCAATACACCATCGCATTCACCTTGTGGCAGAATATCTCCCTAGAGTAGACAACAAATTTGTGGACTCTTAAGCAGGATACAGCAACAAGCCCACGTCTGGGAACTTCACCCACAAGTCCTTCAGCAGTACTTCCAAGTCTAGGGAATGCCAAACATAGATCTCTTTGCAACAGCAGAAAACGCAAAATGCCAACACCTCGCCTCAGGGTTTCTTCACCCACAGTCACAGGGCAATACACTATGGATTAATTGGTGAGGGATAGTTGCCTACACTTTTCTGCCTCTCCAACTACTTCCATATATGGTGAGGAAGCTCAGAGAAACCTCTCTCAACCTAATTCTAGTAGCCCGACAACCATACTACACCTCTCAACTTGACTTGTCAATGGTCCCCCACGAGAAGCTTCCCTAGAGGTAGGACCTTTCCACGCAAAATCACAGGACAGTCTGACACCCAGATCCCAAACAGCTCAAGCTAGCATTCTGGCGCCTGAAGTCCTAGACTTTGATACCTAAACCTCCCATCACAGAGTATCAACATTCCCTAAAGAGACAAGGCGTCCTACCACTAGAACTTGCTATTCCACTAAGTGGAAAATAGTTGTATGTTATTGTACTGCACACCGCATTCATCCTATCAACCTCACAGTACAACATGTATTACATTACCTTCTACATCTTCAACGGTCAGGCCTACACTGCACATCCATACACCTTTCACCTTGCAGCTATTGCTGCATATCTACAAAATAGGAAACAAGATTCTCTGTTTAGAATCCCTGTTAAAGCGTTCATGGAGCATTTTAATATGGTAATACCTTCAAGAACGCCACCTGTTGCAGGTTGGAATCTTAATGTGGTACTAACTACACTCGTGGAACACCCCCCGCCCCCATTAAGTCCTTACACTGATGTTCACTTCAGTACCTGTCATGGAAAGTTGCTTTTCTGGTGCCTTTTACCTCGCTAAGCAGAGGTAAGTGAAATACATGCGCTCACTCTTCAAGAGTCGTTCTGTCAGCTACATCAGGACAGAGTAGCCCTAAGACCCAGTCCAAAGTTGTTACCTGAAGTCCTGCCAGCTTTTCATCTCAACCAGACAAGTTAGTTGCCAGTTTTCTTTCCCAATCCACAGTAGGTAGCAGAAAGAAAACTTCACGCTTTAGATGTAAAGAGAGCATCACTATATACACTGACGGAACTAAGTTATTTACAAAAATGAAACAGTTGTTTGTAGCTTTTTTCCAATCTAAGACAGGGTCATGCTATATGCAAAGCAGGGATTGCTAGATGGATAGCCAGATGTATTCAAACGTGTTCCTATAGCACATATTTGAAAGCAGCTACTTGATCTACACCACACACATTTAGTAAACATTACTCTGCGGCAGTCCTTGCACACCAACAGGCTGTGAATGGTTAATGTTGCTTAATTTGTAAGCATCGTTTTGTGGCATGTAGTGCTGTAGATTCACATGAGTCCACCCACCTCCCCAAAAGTCATTGGTTGTTCCAGATAATACTCAGATAAATCATAGATTCACTGTATTTACATTCACATTGCATAGTCACAACTATAAGCTAGTTATAGCTCCACTTCTCCTGCACCTAATGTAAGAATAGCAATCTACTGACGGAGCCGATAACCATGTTCATTACCTCGAAGAGGAGTCACAGGGCTCGAACGACTTCTTCAAAGAAGAACAAGTTGTAAACGTCCTATTCCAACACTAGATGGCAGGCATGTGCAGACAGAGCACATGAATCTACAGCACCACTTGCAACTTATAGATGCTAACAAGGTAAGTAACATAATCCTTATTCATTTGGTTTCAGTCACCTCAGACCTCTTTAACAAGGCTGGTACAAGAGAGATGTTTGTGGACATTTGGAGTTTTCGATGAGTCAGGCATATCTCAAGTGAATTAGAGTGGCACATTATGAGTCCACATAGTACCCTCTTGGTGATGGAATAAGTATGGAAAAACGATATCCTGGTTGAGTATACTTGTAGGAGCCGCCTAGTGTGCCCATTGTCAGATAGGAATGTAAACGAGCCATTGTGAGCGTCTTCCCAGCAGTAATGTATCAGTGGATGGTGGTCTAGGAAGTGCCAAAGTCCTAGTTTTGAAAAATGCGTAGTTATGTTCTTGCCATAGGCTGTGAAGGAGATGTCTTCAGATCATTTCAAGATGTTTTGTTTAAGTCTTGAGTAGGGAGATAGTTACAGAGAGTGGTTTGCATAGATTTATTTATGCATTCCTTTATTTAGGAGTTCTGTAGAACACTGTACACACATTTTCCATAACTTTAGAGTGCATAGGGGATGGATGCATTGTCCCATCTGAGGCAGAGTGTTAGAAGGATCCCGTCAGCAGGGGTAGGTGCCCATAGCTGATGTTCTGTGATCTCGGCTCAAGAGAGTCTGGAAGGTCTATAAAGTGAGCTAGTTCAGTTTCTGACATTTCCTAAACATATGTGATTGGGTTCAAATGTCTGTGCAGGGCTGAGGGCTTTCTACAGTCTTCAACTGTGTCCTCCCAAGGATCTGCCACTGTGTTTCTGTGAATGAATTTCCATTGCTGGATCATGTTAGCACTTGCTCGGAGTGTAATTGAGTTTTAAGTTCTGCAAGAATTCTGAACCTTTTTCCATTAGGCTTTATGTATAGTGTAGAGAATCTTACATTTCACTCCAGACTTTGACAGGTAGCTAGTGGTGAGCTTTCAGAGCAGGTTTCATCTGGCCCTGCTTACCTACTGTAAGGCATATTGCAGCTACCTGGTTTTGTAGATGCGGCGACCCTGGTTGGAGGTTGGTAGGGAGGAGAGTGGAAGGATATTGTCTGAATGGTGTTTATAATTAGCAATGACATCTGAAGGACACATTGAATTGCATAACATGCGAAAATCATACAATTGAATACACATATTTAAATAAAATACTCCTTTCTGGTGGTCAGGACACACATGAACAGGAAACTATGCTGTGGCTGAGTACTGACAATACCCTGTACGTAATTAATAGGTCTGATTAGAATTGTAAAACAAATTGAGTAGTGACTAATGGTGGAGAATTGGTCTGAGGCTGTTTGTGCCATTAGACTTGTGTTTTGGACTTCTTGGTTTCGATTGCCACTAATGACATTGAGTAGTCCTGGACTCCCTGTGTTCAGGTAGATTTGTTAATTTCTTTCCAACAGTAGACTGATCATTTCCCTTCCATGTATCTACTGACATCCTGTTGACTCGTCATGAGGGGGTTCTGCAGGGATTACCTCTCATAGCGTGAACCCAGCAGCAAGGCTCCCCTCAATTTTCTTTCGCCCCACCCTTCACACCAGCGCAGTGACACCTAAAACCTGCGCCATCTCAGCCGGTAGAATAAGGTAGACTTCACGGTGAGAGGGGTTGTTGGCAATCGAATTGACTGTCTTTAAATTTTCTGACTGATCATGTGAACACCCTTGCCCCCCCCCCCCCACCCCAGGCATGACTTTTACATTACACACATGCATCCCCTGTCTACTCATTAATTGTCTCCTCTTCTTGAAGCTCAGATAGGCCTGCAGCTCAGGACTTGACGCAATGCACCCTACAAGGGCTGACCTGAAGCGCCTTGCGTCATTTCTATTGCGAAGAGGGCGGCTGTTGATGGGGGGTATCTCTGCAGAGCACTGTTTTTTTTAATTGGAAGTTTACTTGAGTGTTTGTCTTTCTTGCAGATTAAAGTCATGCACAAGCAGCTGCTGCTCTTCCACAACGCCATCTCAGCCTACTTTGCAGGAAACCAGCAGCAGCTGGAGCAGACCCTCAAGCAGTTCAACATCAAGCTGAAGACCCCGGGCTCCGACAAGCCATCGTGGCTGGAGGAGCAGTGAGGGCTGGCAGTCGAAGAGTGGTGGGGTACCCACCGGATCCGATGAATCTGCACCGCATGCTCAGCGTGGCGCTGAGATCCACACCAAGGATCACCCTTTTGTGTGCATGCGGTCAGACATTTGTACATACTTGTGTGATTGCATTTGCAGGTGTGTACGTCTGTATGATCATATGCCCAGTTGTGTGTGTGCTTGTGGGGGTGTCCAGGTATTCATGTACCTGTGTGGTAGCGTATGCAGTTGTGTGTGCATGGGTATGTTTGGATATACATGTTTGTTTCATGAGAAGGTTGGCAAGTGCATTTCAGTAAGGCTGGAGAGTGTTTGTGTAATGTGGACATGAGCCAGTTGTGTGTGTGTATATAAGCATGTAAGCATGGTAAGTGTGAATGAACTTTGATTCCTTGTGTAGGTGCAGCGCGCAAGGTGGAATTCACTTGCCAGGGCTCACTCTTTGTAGAGGGGAATGTGTGAGCATAGAAACCCTGAATGTTGTGGACACATTCCAGTGAGCATGGGAAGGACCAGAGCACTTGTACACATTGAACATTGGAGAGGCGAGGGCATTTCTGGACATTAGAAACTTGAAAGAATTGTTTTCAATTTCCAGAAGAAAACCATTGTTTCTTGGATCTGCTCAGGACTCTGGACCTGAAGAAGTTGGGTTGGGGGGACACGGCGATGTGTGGTGTGTTTGTGTTCATATGTAGTGTCACTGAAAAGAGGTCGTTTTGAGTCTGAGTGCATACCATGATTTGAAAGAGAGATTTACAATCGTAGATTGTGATGTTTTAAGTTCCTGCTAGGTTTAGTTATTCTCGTGTGGTAGACCGTTCACGCCTGAAGCGCCCACGGATGGCGCCTCCTCTCGGACTCAGTATTTCTTCTCTAGGAGGGGGTGCCCTCCAGCATCGGTCAGCAGGTGGGTGCTCCTGGCTGATCGATTCAGGTCGCGTGCGGTGTCTAGGTTCAGACTCTTAGATGTATTATTTGTGTCTGCGCCCGACATCTGTACATTCACCCAAAGTGGTACGCTTCTGATGGAGATATCATCTCCTGTGAAGGCTCAGGCTGTTTTACTTGATTGTTTCAGACTCCAGGGCTTATTGTGGCCCTAGAGGTAGCTGTGCTTCTATACGCTACAATAGACGGATAATAAGAGGGACTACCCTATGGATGTAAATCATGCGTTACATTCGACCCCTCTCTATGGTCCAGTGTAATAATGTTGTACTGTAGTTTTATACGAAAGCATAGGATGGGCCAAGTGTTAGACCCTGGGGGACCAAACACTTTGTAACTTGAGGATCCCTACGTGGTAGGATGCCAGTGACGTAACCTGGTGACTGCAGAAGACACGCGGCTTGGCATGTAGTGTCAATGGAAGACACTGGAGACTCTGACCACTGCCAGTGTCGACAACTCCTGCTAGTGAGCGGTAACCCCCTGCAGTGCTGGGCTGTACAAACAGAGAGCGGGAGCTGCATATCCCAAGTGTCTGCTACCTAGAGCGGTAACTCCTCATTGGGATTTGTAGTAGTCTCTCATTGTACACCTGGTTAGGGAGGGCAGTAGTCCTGTTCCAGCTGATTGCAAAACTTGGATGCAGGTTGTACTGCCTCTGGGTCAGAGACCAGGTCTCTTCTCTGGGACTCTCAAGAATGCAATGTACCGCCGCAGCGTAAATTCTGATATATTTATTCGGCGGGCGCGCTCAATTTTTGAAGGAGGCAACTGTGCCACGGAGAGCAAAGCAGCTGCGAGCAACAATGAATTGAAGGCTATTTTAGATTTTTTAATCGGTGTGGGTCTTTATTGTAGCAATACTTGTAAAAGTAAGTTTGTAAGGAGTCCTGACCTCCGTTTTTCAACATTAAGGTTGCTTTTCTGCAAACGCTGTCTTCCTCTATGCAAATGCGACCATACATGAGTCTCTGAGAAAGATTGCCCTCGGCGACAAATTTCCAAGCAATTTACCGCCTAGTCTTCAGTGTTCTTCGTTTGTTCCCCCGAGTTTTTTGGTGGATGTAACTGTTGACGCGGAAGGCTTGTGCCCCTCACTGTGTTCTTTCTGTAGCAAACCATACCTATGCCGACTGACCAGTTTCTCATTGACCCCACCTCTTTCCTGCCTGATAGATACACTGTTATCCTGTTCAGCCTCAGTGCCACCTACTGGCGCTTTTAGTTCTGGTGGCTTTCAGACTCCAGTAGAAGGTCAAATCTTAGTAAGTGGGTCACTTGAAACTCTTGACCCATATGTGCAATTGATGTTTTGCAGTTTCTCATTCAATATTTCTGAAATTTCCAAATAATGTAATGGATTCTTATTATGCAGTGGATAATATTGCACATAATTAAATAAAGAAAAAGAAGAATAGGGTAAAATATTCTGTTTAGTTGTTCATGGATGGTGCTTTTCTTAGATGGCTCAGTAAGGTGTGGGCGCTATATTCTTGGTGCAGAATCTCTTTTTATTGCTTACAGTCTGTTCATCCCTAAATAGGTTTCTTCTCTTTCCAATTAAGTTGACATTAAAAATAATTTTACAGTGTCCTGCTCTCTACTACCTCCATATCTCGGACCTTCATGGGGCAGTGAGGTTAATACTTCATGCCGTTGAAGAACCTGCGATATGATAAAGCAAACACTACAGGCTCAGCAGACCTAGGGAGATGCGTCCACCTCTGGATGACGCCATCATACAAGCCAGACTCACCAGACCTAGGGAGATGGTTCCACCTCTGGATGAAGCCATCATACACTCCAGGCTCACCAGACCCAGGGAGATGCTTCCATCTCTGGATGACGCCATTATACACTCCAGATTCACCAGACCCAGGGAGATGCGTCCACCTCTGGATGAAGCCATCAAACACGCCAGGCTCACCAGACCCAAGGAGAGGCGTCCACCTCTGGATGATGCCATTATACACTCCAGTTTCACCAGGCCTAGGGAGATGGTTCCACTTCTGGATGACGCCATCAAACACTCCAGGTTCACCAGACCCAGGGAGATGCGTCCACCTCTGGATGAAGCCATCATACACTCCAGGCTCACCAGACCCAGGGAGAGGTGTCCACCTCTGGATGGAGTCATCAGCATGCAGACTGGAATGTTGGGATGATTCTGGGCAGTATTGAGGTTCTTTTTTTCAAATAAGGTTTAGGATTCATGGCCAGAATTGTCTAAACCTCGTTACTGCAATGGAAGTGGTGCCACACATTGGGCTTTAACATCTTAGCAATGTGCAATGCTCATACTGGTGAGCCAACATCAGGCCCTACAGATCAGAATTGAGGTTCCCATCTTGCTAACGAAATCGAATTTCTACAGCTTGAGGTTGAAGTGCACTGGCTGGGGAAGAGATCGGGTCCTGTAAATCAGGAACATTGTGCAGGCTACAACTGGAGTCAGGGTTGTGGTGTGCAGCTGAGGGTTCTGCGTGTGAACTATGAAGCGTGTGTGTGCCCATTTGTAACACTAAGTATAATTTTAGGAGACGCACATTTATAAACCAAAGGAACTCATCGGTGAGCTATGACTGACCATGCCAGTTTGTAGAAGATGAGTAATAGGATCCTCATTACTGAGCTGAACACCGTCACCCCGCGGAGAGAGCGCCACCCAACACATGCAAATTGGAGACTTAACACTCCACAAACAGAAGAGGAACATTTCTAGTCAGAGGGTAAGAGACTGAACAGGAAGCAAAGGAATAAACTCCTGGTTTTAAATCTGAAGCATGAAGTGTTGGTTCAAGGGGGCGCCATCGTATCCCCGATAGCGCCATTCAAACGCGAACATGCTCGTGCAGATCTTCCGTTGTATGCATGTATGTGTGAGTACGGACAAGTGTTCTTTGTAATACCGTCTAGATGGGAGGAACCAAATCGTTCTGTTTGTATCGGTGACTTCATGGAACTGTATAATTGTTTTAAAAGAAAAAAAACCTAAACATTTCTGTAAAATAAAACTTGACATTGTAAAAAAAAAAGAATTCAAATGTGTAATAAATAATAAACTCTCATGTAAAGAAAACTTTAATAAAAGGACATGAAGGTGGATTTTGTGTTTCTAATTACGAAACTTAAAAAAAAATGGGCTTAAAAAGTTGTGATGCGCTCAGACACCTCAGTATGAACTCCCGGTGTTATTTGTTTGGTCCCATGTGTTGCATTAGGTTCTACATTGTACTAGGACTTTGTTAGCAAAATTCCAAATGTACGGATTCAATCCAGAACTTGGCCATGGCAGTATCCATATGGTGCACTCACTGTATCTTCACTTTATGATCTAGCCCTCAATTATATTGGGTTTTATTTAGGAGATTAACGTGACACAGTTCTGGTCCCATAAGGAGACAGAGAAATGTCCATACAAAAAGCAACCCACGCAGCAGGGAGTGTGCAGAGAATAATCAAGGGGCAGGTTGCATGACCTTTGACCTTGTTCTTTCAATGGTACATAGATTATTGTATCTCAGCATTTAGCAAGGAAAGCAGAGATATATGAAGTCCTGAATTGTAAAAGGGCACTAGTTGGCTGGCAGATGTTCAGCAATATTAGGTAGGTGGGAAAGATAGTTTGTTATAGGGTGGAGAAGAGTTTATTGGGTGGAGGTCTGGCAAGGACCTGAATATTTAGAGAGAAAGATAGGGTCCTATATCTTGATAGACCTCATTCCTTACCCCAAGCAGCCTCTCAAAGACCAGAGCTTCCTGTGATGTGCAGTTGACCTGCATGAATATCCAGAGTCCTTCAGTTGAGGACCTTGAACATGCTGCGGTACGCGTTGAATTTTATGCACCACCAGCAAAGTGTGAGATGAAAACGACCCAGACAGCAGATGCAAGTGGAACGTTGTGCATTGATTTTCCTGAGGTGGTTCAGTACTGACGTGAACAGGGCAGTTTGAAGCATCTTGGTTGCCTATTGTTTGAAGAAAAGGTTAGAGCCAGTGTAAACTCACATCCTGGATGCAGTTGTTGAGGGGTTGAAGACGGTCAGACATAGGTCAGTGAATTCACGTGTCTTATAGGACCGCCTCCTTTTGACTGATCCTCATACAGCTGACAGCACCTCCCTTATAATGCTTCCCCCCCTGGTACTGAAGAGTAGCACAAGAGAGGGCTTTTCATCTTGTTAGTGAATCCTCTAAGCACTTGACCATAGGAAACAGATCAGTACTGTGTGTAAACTCTAAGTACATCCATCACTGCTCTAGCACATCTGATACTCAAAGCAGACATTTGCTGGGCCCAAGACTTTGATGATGATACATTGACATTCAAGTAATCCTATTCTGTGACTTCCTCAGTTGGGTGCCCTCTCACCATCCAAGATTACTGTCCGCCTTGCCAAAACCACAGTTTTGTTTTTGTTCAGGTTCATGTTTAACTTGTTTAGGTTGTCATACTCCAGTGGAGCAGCTGCAGTTTGCTGAAGCCTAGTAGGGGGTTGACACTAAGCATGTCATGAGTATAAACACATTAAAGATAGATAAATCTGAAATGTATATATTAAAACAAATAAAGACCAACGTACACCCTTTTTTTGTCCCATTAAATGTATCTGTCTTGTTAGTAAGTGTGTGATCTTTGGCCCTCTCCTCTTCTCCCAAGTGGTGTCAGTAAATCTTTGCTGTAGCAAAAGGTGATTTTGGACGATCTGCGGTAATCTCAGTTTCTGCCACAATCTTCATGTTTCTAGTACACTGATGACATTACCGAAGTCCACGTAGCAGCAGAAAAGGTTGGTCTGCTTTTGCCTCCAGTTTGAATTCCACAGTAAACCTGTTTGTATTTTAGATCAGCAGGAGACCCGTTTAAGTTGTCGGCAAAACTTTTAGTCTGCCTCACTAATGTCAATATCTGGTGAATATCTTGTAGACTGTGGTGAAAACAGCACAGGCAAGTGGAAAATTATTAAAGTCCTCTAATTGTAGTAATTATAACCTCTGTTTGCTGGATTTCTGTATCCCGATCCCCTTTTTGGTGCTTTTTTTCTGCTCTTTGGAACGTGTTCTGCTGTGTCTTTGTGTCGGACACCGTTATAGGGTCTCCAGGGCAGGCAGTGGCTTCGGGGTTTCGACCGTCAGAGTTGAGGTTGTTCCTATTAATGTCCTCGAGTACACCCTACTGTGGCTCTGCAAACTGGGCCAAGTACAACCCCTTCACCACTTGCGTATCATTGGTAGCGGTGGTGAGCATTCTCGGGCTTCTCAGGGAGGAAGTGTGTTCTGCACAAGCTCAGGTGTCAGCAAGCACACTTTAGCAATGCAAAAGGATGATGGACGGAGTGCTGAACAATGTAAACACTCACCCCCAGTCGCAGATCTGGGTTTAATCCATCATTCTTTTGCTCACCATGCCACCTCGGTTTGGACCCAGCCATATGCAAATCAGTCTCGACCCTGTTCCTCATGGGAACAGTCCAGCCCGAACTGCCAGGCCTGGTCCTCCCTGGACCGGAAACAAGCATCCTGCAACAAATGCTCCTTGATGCAGCAAAGGCTATTGGGGAGAATGAAGGAAAGCTGTATATCACCCAACACAAGGAGTGAGGTCACTAACATTTAAAGTCCCAAGCCTTTTACAGATCCATATCTCGGCCCCAGCCCAGTATCACGTCTCCTTCCTTGCATAAGTGTAGACAAAGTTGAAAGGAAATGCTTGGTACAAGCACAAACAATCTAAGCTGGAGTCCACTCCTCTCTGCAGCTCACACACTAGGGAGTGGTAGCACAGCCAGCATCCCAAGGACCCAACCTGCTGCTGTTGTGGGGTTACTTTAGCAATTACACAGGTACATTATTTCAGCTTTCGCCAAACAGCTTGTGCCCTTTCATTCAGATACATGGAATTCTATTCTTCTGATTATTTTAGCAAAACGCTTCATTTTAGTGGAGATGTGTTTATTATTTTATCAGTTGTCCTTTCACACAGAATTCTGTTATTCATTTCTCTGCACAACATTTTCACTCAGTGCTTCACTCAAGGCTGAACCTGATAAGTTCACGGGTTATTGCAACCACAAAGCGTTCATCCTGGCCCCAACTCTTATGCATAGAAATATACGTGTTGTCACGTCAAGCCAGTTTCTCAGAACACCAGATGTTTTATAAAACACCTCACTGCCCTCTATATAATAGAGGTGAATTCCAGCCAGTCGCCATTCCATGCTGCACGTCGTACATGCAGTTTCTGTTGAGACCTGACGCCTTCTCTGCCTCTATGTGAGAGGACTCTCAGTAGACTAACAGATCTGTACTTTACCTGCAAACACAGGTATGGGGACGAGTTCATTCCAAGGAGCCTGATGGGCAGATTAGAGCTTACCCTTCCATACTCTTGTATAGAATATTAGTAGTGCAGGTAGGGGTTCTAGAACTTATGTTGTGATAGTATGGTGGGACTTTTCCCATGTTTCACTTTCCTTGTTACTGCCTTGCTTTTATAATGTTTTATCATCAATCGCAATATATGTCCTTTTACATAGAATGCAGTTGATTCAATAACACCTATTCAACGTAGTCCTGCTTCTGTTTTTCGTTTGCATGTGTGAGTCCTATGTGACTGAGAGAAAGGGGTAAGATCTGTTCCACCACGGTTTTCCCGGAGTAATCTAGATGTCATGTGAAGGGATGACACAAATAGCCTTTATTCTTGGGTATTGGTGAGGTGCTGCTAGCTGGCTGGAAGGGTTGGGCTGACAGCTGTCACGTGGCGCAGGACCAGACTCAGTCCCCTGCACTTGGTGGTGTTGCTGCCCAAATCCAGCAGTCTTGTGACTTTAGCAGGACTCTTTACGACACCGCTATCATCCCACTCCAGTCTTATTCCACAGTTGTAGCCAATGCACATTGAATATCCAGGACCATTGTTAGGCCATAGTCTGGGAAGGCTCCCTTATGATGCCCTTGCCTCGACACCAGTCTTACAGATGGCTAGAGACTATGTTTGAAGCTGATTCTCAAGCTGCCCAGGGCAATCGGCATGTTCCTCATGACAATGAGGAGGTGCACACTATATTCTTCTTCTCACTACTTTGATGCTGGTTTTTATTTGGACGTGCAAAGTGCTAGTGGCCTTTACACTGAGACTGAGCTGGACTCAACTTTTGCCCCCCAGCCCCACTGAAGAGAAGACCCTCTTTTGGGGTGGTGGTTCGCAGAGGTGCTAGAGTTTAATTTGCCTACTTTGGCGAGTAAGAAACATTTGCTCACAGAAGTTTTGCAGACAGGTCGTTCAGCTAGCAAACTATTGCTGCCCTTCAATGAGGCCCTGACTGGGAAACTGATGGTTGCATGGTCCAAGTCTTGCTCAGCACTGCCTGTGAACTGCCCTTTTGCTAGATACCACAGGCCTGCCTAGGGAGACCCATCATTTCTTAATGCAGCATCCACTGCTGGAGAGTCTGAGTTTACAGGCTTTTGCCAGTAAAATAAAACGAACCTAGGGCTGCACTGGCTCGAGATCGAAAGGCATTGATGCACTGGGAAAGAGAGTCTTGTCTTCTTCTGCCAATCTGGCTCTGAGGTTCTTTAATGCTGATTGCCTTTTGGGCCGGTCCACACATGCCCCTTGGAATATGGCAAGCAATTGCTTGCCCGCTGTTCCTGATGAATTTCAGAACTAATTTGTTCAGACAGTTGATATTAGACAGGATGGATCCAAAGTACATTTTATGGGCAAGTATGGAAACCTCAGACTCTATTGACCATGGTATGGGCACTAGAGTAGTGGTCCAGCTCCATGCCTGTTTGCACACCACACGTTTCTCTGGAGATGTGAAGCGTCCCTGATGGATGTGCCGTTTGATGGCTCTAGACTTCTCCTCTTCACTCCCTGCTGCAACTGCCATCAAACCACGGACAACGCCCCCTTCCTTTCCAAGGAAGCGCTGACTCTGCTTGTCAAAGGGGCAATAGAGAGGGTTGCCAAGGGGGAGAAGGATACAATGTGTTGACTCTGGCCCCGGTCCTCTCTGCTGTAAACCTAGGAAATGTATTTTCACTTTCCCATCTTGTGGTTTCACAGCTATTTCTACCATTTCATTGTGGACTTAGAACAATTTTAATTGACCATCCTGCCCTTCGGCTTTGCCTTGTCCTCCCAAGTGTTCCTAAAGTATTTGCGGCTCATATTTGCAGATTGAGGGTACACGTAATCCTGTATCTCAAAGACTGGCTGTTGAAGCCAGGTCCAACACAGCTAGTTGTAGACCACCTATACAGGATGGTTTCATTGTTGTCTTCCCCGGGGTTCTCCACCAATGAGCTGAAATACAATCTTCAGCCAGAATTATTTAATAAGGACTGTTCTGGACTCAGTGGGTTTCAAAGATGTGCCGCCCCTGCAACGAGTGTAGGGCGTTCAGGGCCTCATTATGAGTTTGGCAGGTGGCAGAGTCCACCTGCCAAACTCTTTGGGCCAGAAGACCACCACTGTGGTTTTCCGCCTGCTGGCCCTATTATGAGTTTCCCGCTGGGCCAGCGGGCGGAAAGAGCATTCCTGCCCAATGGCCCAGTGGGAAACTCACCACAACATTGACACTGGCTCGTAATCGAGCCTGCGGCAATGTTGCGGTGTGACGGGTGCGACAGCGCAACAGGGCTGTCCATGGGGGCCCCTGCACTGCTTATGCCACGTGCATAGGTAGTGCAGGGGTCCCCATGGCCCCCCGGGACCCTTCCTCCAAAAGCTGGTGGACACAGAGGTCGTAATCCCCTGGACAGCGCTGCCCTGGCGGATTAAGACCGCCGGCACCGCCAGGCCATCGGTCTGCCTAAAAGTGGTGGTGCCGGCGGTCTGACCATGGCACTTTAACTACAGTCGTACTGTGGAGGTCAGACCGCCACCACGAGTCTTAAGAGTGCCACACTCGTAGTGAGGGCCTCAGTGTCTGATCCTGATGTTTTGAGATTGGTCCTGTGTTCAGACTGGACAATTCTGAGGCGTCTTGGTCTCTTTCCTCGAGCATCCCGCTGGTGTCTCATTCCTGTTGGCATATGCGAGCTATGCAATAATTGCAGTAGTGGGGGTGTTTTTCAGATATCATTTATATTTCAAAGGTCGGTGAAGGATGCTTACCTGAAGTGCTGAAGACCATTTTTCATTCTCCGTCTAGGCTCGAAAGTCACATGGAGGAGGTAGAAGTAAGTGGTCTCTGGTCTCCTATCAAGCAAAGGTATCATCACAGCCTTCTGGGGCTGCATGCCATCTATCTGCCCTCAAGGCCTTTCTGCCTTCCATCATGGGGAGTCCTCTTCTGGTTCTGATGGATAACACAACCACAGTGTGGCAAACCTATGAGAATGCAGCGTTGTACCTTTTCTTCCACCCTATAGTGTAATCCTCAACGCTCTTTGGGAGACGCGTGCCTTTGGGAGTCTTGCAACCTTTATGGGTTTCCACCTCTCCTGCCGCCTCTCCTAGTTGTGGAGGGCCCAATCTAAGCTTATTCTGGTAGACCTGGGCTAGGCTCCTAGAGTCTGGTACTCCAAACTGCTGAGTCTGTGCAAATGACAATCCTCTCTTCCTGCCTCTTTGAGATGGCCGTCTGTCCTAGCAACAGGACAGTTTCTTCATCCGAACTTTAACATCTTGCGCTTCCATGCGTGGAGTCTGAGCTGAACCAACTGAGTGCTTTTGAATGCCTTTGGAACTGGTGGATATAATTTTAGCCAATTGTCATCCGTCTACCAATTCTATATATTCTGGCTGCCGGGTGAAGTTTGTGGCCTCATTGAAGGGCCATCGGATAGATCGGCTTCAGGCTAAGGTTGAATTCCATTAAGATAACTTGTTGGCGCTTATGGCCTTTCTGTGTTTGCCTGCTTGCTTGAGTCACTGGTTTGAAAGGGCTTACATACATACTTCTTCTTTCGTCACGCTAAAACTATATTAGGTCCTTATATTCTTGACGTGTACTCCTTTTGAACTCGCACACAGTTCTTTGAGATTTCTGAAGAATATTTTCCTCACAGCGATCACTTCTGTTCACTGGCTGCTGTATACCACCTTTTTGAGCACCAGACAAGCTGGTGCTCAGGACTCGCCCATCCTTTCTCCTAAAAATGGTGTCACCCTTTTGTTGGGGCCGTCCATCACAGTCCCTGCTTTCTTCTCTCTGCTGCGTGCCTCTAAGAAGGGGAGGCTTCATTGGGGAAATCCAAAGAGAGCCCTTAGTTCCTATATAGATCGGACTAGGGCCCAATAGGTGGATGACTCATTTTTTGCTGGCTTTCCTATTAGAAAGAAGGGAAAGGCAGTTCAGAAATTGACCTTAGTGAGATAGATTGTCCTCTGTATCAGGACGTGCTACGCCTTGGCCAAGAAGGAGCCTTTTGAAGGAGTTCAGGCTCATTCCAACACTGCCACTGCTATAGTTTGCCTTCTTATGTTCTGGTGCTGGACATTTGCTAGGCTATCTGGGCTTCTGACCACATCTTCACCGGGCACTAGTCAAGCGAAACACACGCAGTGGTCAATGGCGTTACAGATTCAACAGGCACTATTGTAATAATTCTCAGGTCATCAGAATTGGCCATTTTTCCCATTTGGACCTGCAGGACTTCCTGGTGTAAACTCCACTCCTCAGGCCCACCCATTTTTGAGGTTACTGCTTTGGTGTCTGTTCAGAAGGAATCTAGGGTTAGTATGCTTATCTGCTTATCTTCAATTATTCTTTTGTTGATAGATACTCTATCCACAAATTCCTCCCCTTCGTATTCTGTAGAGTGGGCTCCTGGTAGGCCAAAAAGTTCAGTTTTAGAGTCAACTTACCGTCTGTTTACCAGTTCTTCTGTAGCTCTACTTTTTTTTTCTAAAAATTACATTAGTGTGTAGTGTTGTTGTCATTAGACAGCTTTGCGTCATCCTTTTTGGAGGCTGGGCAAAGCTGCACCAGAGTCCAAGGGCGCCACCCAATGATTTCACTGGATTTATTGCTTAAAATTACTTTTCCTAAACTTGTAATCTGACAGGGTGGCAGCTGCTAAGGATATAGGATTCAAACCATGCTGTGCTTATTGGAAAAAGATGCATGTCACAAACCTTCATTACATTCGGCTGTGGTGGCTTGGGGCCAAACACGAATCCCGATCCTGTGACAGACGCTCTCTGATGCAACCAAAAGAGATCAGGGAGCGAGATTCAAAACATTATATGGCCGAGCACATGAAACAAGGTTGATGTGGTCTCGGTCACCCTTGTCAGGTTATTTGAAGTAAAAGGACAAATGAAACTTTTGGACTTCCATCGTTCCATTCTGGTGGGAGGTCACATAGTTGGCATACACTAAACCGGGCCTTGTCAGAGTCTTTGGCCCAGAGTTCAGGGAGCAGTATTTAAGGAGGCTCTGCTACAGATTTTCAAATTCACTGTGGTTCTCTCTGGTGTACTGTCTGGTTTTAAGGAACCATTGAGGCCCCCAGTTGTGTCTCAACAATGGGACGTCAAGGCTATTTTGTTGGATGGTCTCTGACACACCACAGCTCTTTGGTGAGAAAGCGGACTCTGCCTTAGAAAGATTCAAGAATAGTTGGGTGACAGCATGTTCTCTTTTTTCAGCCTTCCTACCAACAGTATTGGAAGTTCAGGGGTTATTGCAGGGGCTTCGCTTTCAACTTACATCGGCCGTTGAAACCCATCCACAGATCATGCAACATTTTTGGTTTGGGAATGTAGAGCAGAAATTATGCTAAGGGAAGATAATGCTCCACAGATCAATCTGGTGGCCCTGGATTGGATTTGGAGGATCCAGAGTTCCGAACATTTTACAGTGGGCATTTCCCCTTTACTTTGACTTCCCCTTTTGGAGGACATTTTGTCCCAGAAACAGGGCAGAGTACTTGATCTGAACCTCCACAATATACACCTTTATGCATGGAGATTGAGCAGAACCAGCTGACTTTCTTGTGAGTGGTGGATGTCATTCTGCTGCCTGCCGTTCTTCCACAAATTCCATGTATTTAGGCCAGTGTGATGATGTTGCCGGGTGTGAGGAGAAGCATGTTGACCGTTGTCCGGCGAAGCTGACTGATGTTCTTTTGCTTATGATGTCTTTGGCTTGGCAACGCTTCACTGTAGGGATAGTTAAGAGTTTACTGATGATGAGGGCCTTTCTTCATCTGCCTAATCAGCCCTCATTATTCAAGTTACAAGAGGTGATGCATTTCTTAAAAGGGCTTTCACATGCGTGATCCCCTATTTCCTTTATAATGCAGCAGTATAAACTTAATTGTGGACCAGTGGAACCATCCTGGTGTGTACATCTTTTGATTTGCTCCACAGGTGCATCTTGAGGCCTCCCTTTAAAAACTGTGTTCCTCATTGTGATCACTTTGGCATGTTGTCAGAGCAAGCTTCAGGAGTTGTCCATTCAATCTCAGTATGCTACAGTTCTTTCTGTTAAACTAGTTTGTAGTATTCGGGCATCCTTTTAAAAACAATTGGTTTCACCTTTCCATGTGGGACAGTCCATTATGCTTCCCATGTTCTTCTCTTCACGACATCTATCTAAAGAAGAGAAGCAGTTGCCTGAGTTGGACCCACAGCAAGCCCTTTGCTTCTACATTCGTAGGACCAATTAATACAGCGTTGAAGATCAGCTGCTTGTTGGTTTCACCGGTGTGAAGAAAGAAAAAGCGGCCAAGGCAACGACGTTAACTCGCTGGATTGTCTTCTGTACTAAGCTTGGCTTAACCTTGGCCAAAGATGCTTCTCCGGAGGACCTTAGGACTCATTCCATCAGAGCAAAGGTTGTGGCTACAGGTCTACATCACGGGTGTTCCGGTTTTGGACATCTGCTACCCTGCAATGTGGGCTTTTGTTCCTACTTTCACCAGACACTACTATATCTATTGTCAACTCCACAGGGAGGGACATGTTGCCCATTCAGTCCTGCAGGATTTCCTGGTCAGTAGCCCACCTACTTTGAGGAGGCATTGCTCTGGTACTTATTGAAAAGGCGAGGAATGTACTGGCAGAAGTATCCATTAGAAGAATAAGTTCCCTTCTGTGACACAGTTTCTTGTGGGTATCCTTATCGTACAGATTCCTTACTGCCTGCCTATCTGACAGTTCTTTTGAGTGGACTTTCAGGAGTTAATAAGGTTCCAGGTTAGATTTGCTCATAATAATAATTTCAATCTTGTCAGCCACATTGCACATCTGAGGGTGTGGAAAACAGGAGATAAGTGACATCACAGTGCGGGGGTGGTGCCTATATGTGACTCAGTATTGTTATGTCCTTGGTGGGGCCAAGTCACGATGGAGGCTTATGGCACCACCTACTGGCACACAGGAACTTTCGCAAGAGTTTGCGGATCCAGTCTGACACGCACAGGGTTTAAAAAAGATGAGGAATCTGCATGTTAAATACAGTACCCACCAGAAAGAGTGTTACAGAAGATAAGTAACTTTTTCATTTAGTAAATGTGAATAATTCACACCAGAGTTGGTCTTAAAATCTTTTCTATTTTTTTTGTACATTAGCTGTCTAAGCTTTTGAAGTTTCAGTTAACATTCACCAGTTTCCCCAGAGATCAGGTACCTTCATTGTATTGATGGATAGTTTTCTCAAAAACAGATTTATGCTTTATACAAGAATTCGTTATACCATCATTGATTTTTTTTTTTTATAGATTTGCAAAGTTTAAGAGTTCACAATTCTACGTAATGTCTCACATACCTTTGACCAGGATTTAAGTACTTCACCTGATTCTTTAAAGGGTTAAGCTAAATCAGTGCTTCACTGCCAGTACATCTCATTTTCTAAATTAGGACAGATCCATTTAACAGAGACCTTCTTTCTTGTTTAGTCTAACCTCCCGTTTTTTAAATATTAGTAATATACAGTCTTGTTGACTCACAAAGTTTTCAACTGTGGCAATCAGCCACTTTGTAAAAACCCACCTATCTCCAGAGGTGTAATGTAAAATTGTGTTCCTACCTGATGTTACTGGGTGAAAACTTAAGTGAGCTGCTCATAGGACCAATCCGGCCCTGCGTCCCCAGCAAATGTTTCAGAAGCAACCGTGTGGCAGAAAGGTTGCATGACCCCCTGCTCTACTGCTCACTCCACCATTCAGCTGACAGTGCACACTTCCCGCCACCTGGAGAATGCAAAAAAGACACCAATGTTGCCACCACTCCAGCAAGCACCCCAGATGCCACCACATGTTAGGGAGGTCATGTGACCATGGCTCCAGCCACCCAGAACTGCTAATCAGTTGCCCTCCTTCTATTTCAGTCTGAGTCCTAGCAAAGTGTAGATGAAGACAAGGGGTTCACCTATTTGGGTCTCTTCAGCACAGGAAGAAGCTTAGGATGAGACCCCTTCACCATAGGGAAGCGTTCACCATGTGCTGTGCACACCGTGCAGAAATCCCCTCATCCACACGCACACATTAGGATTACTTAACATTTACACCATGCTTGCAAAGTATACCATCATTCACAAACCACCAGACTCCCCACCAGTACTAATCTTCCAACTTATGCAAAAAAATGTACACTTAGCAGTAATTTATGTCCTGACACAGCGGACATCATCACACAACACAACCTATATGCGCTCTTCAAAACAGATATATGGCTTTCACCACTTCCTTGCATTTCCTTGATAGCCTCATCCCAGATTACTGCATCCAACACAAAAAATCCACACATCAGCAAGGATGACAACTTGCTGTGCTCCACGAGCCTTCCTGTGCCTGCAGTTTCAGTAAACCAATAACTCGCTTGTCTTTTGAGCTCCTCCCCTGCTGTTTCCAGCTCTAAATATTTCAGGGAGCCTCTTTCAATCTCATCTACAGACACTTCAAGCCCAATAGAAATGGCACAGAAGAAATGTGAACATCATGACCTCTCCCTCCATTCAGCACATGAAGCCAGCATGTCATGGAAACATCTCTCTAGTGACCAAAGCAGTAAGACACTAAGGTACATGAGTGCATTGAGGCCCACTGAAAAGAGAAAAGCTAACATTCCACATTTGTGAAAAACATTGAATACTCAGAGGAAGAATTAAAAAACCTGTGAAACCCTGATGAGCCCTCATCAGTTGTCTACCTAGTTCTACACATGCAACGCAAACCTAATAAACCATGTAGACCTCAGTGGATCACTCAGGACGTGATCGGCGAACCCCAAAAACCAATCAGGAGGGTGAACTCGGGAAGCTTCTGAGAATAAGCTTGCAATATGCATGCAAGAGAATCAATAGAAGGGAGATAGACCCTTATCCCTGGAGATCTCACCCTCCTAAACACACTCCACTCGGCACAGAGCTTCCCCAGTTTAAATGCCCATCCTCCTCTTTCACAGGAGCCTGAGACATATTGTGGGTGACTTTCGGTTAACTGTAAACCTGTGTTTTGCCTAAGTCCATCAAATGACAACTGAATCGCATCCAGGAGAGACATTTCTCAGTTGAAAAATAAAATCTCTTCAACTTTCCTCATTACCTACCTGGCCAGGCCCCAGTTCCTGTGTAAACTGCAAACACCTGGCAGGCATCAGATCCACAAACTGCTGCTGCAAAGCTACCCTATACATGGCCCGAGTACTCCTCCAGAAGTGGACATTTCCTGCCCCACTGGCCCTACAACCGAGGGGAGATCTTGTCCTTCACAAACGTGGTGTGGAAGGTGCCGGAGACCTTGGAACTAAATTTGGTTTTTGTGGAAGTGAAATCAAACATTCTGATGGAACCTTTTAACCCTCCACGGTTTCAGAGTTTTGTTTTTCTTCTAACAAGGCTTTCTGCATGGGAGAAACTCTTTAAGGGACCAGCTGCCGTCCTCAAGCAGATAGTCAGGTGACCAAACCTGTTGTCCTCACTCCCATCACTGAAGAGTCTGGTGCTTCAGATGTTGTTGTCACATTATATCTCATCTTCAAAACAGAACAACACACCACTCCTACATCTCTGCTGGGGAGAGAATCAAGGATACTGGATGCTCTGGGTCACAATTGTTTTGCTTCTGGCATTTTGACGATGCCCAGAGCTGTTGCCACCTTCCATGTTTCATTTGAACTAGCAAAATTCATGGTCATCAGCTGGCCAGAGCACACGAAGAAGCCATTCTCAGACCTTGTGAGTGATGGATTTAATGCATCTAACCTAACATTGAAACGTGACTTTGACTGTGGACACTGGTCCGGTCTGTGGGTGTAGATGTCATTAGATGGCAGGATATTTGGATGTATTCCACAGAATTTCCTGGGGATGTTCAGGCTACTCTTATGAACATGTTCTTTGATAGAAAATGAGTATTTGGAGAGAAAGCCAATTTCTCCTTGGAATGCTTTAAGGACAGCATGTGATAGCCCTAAGCTTGGCCCAGCCCTACCCTGCACAACAATTCTACCTATAACATCGCGGGTTCTCTGGTTACTCTAAAGCTGTGCAGTCCTGGCAGTGGCAAGCATCTCACCCTGATGCATTGCTCCTTTTGAGGCAGGGTGGATTTAAAATCTGTCAGATCCAGTCCCTACCGTCCTCTGCAGGCTCTATCAACTCGTAACTCCTGATTTCACCCTCTAATGGCATCATCGTCTCGTTGGGCACGGTCTCCACTTTTGTCACCCATCGCCAAGTGATCATGGCAGACTACTAGGTCTATCTGCTGATCCGCCAGAGACATTCCCTTTTCTTCCTAACCTATTCACTTTCATGGATCTCTTGATTCTTCTCTACGCTCAAACAGGAGCGAAAGAGTCCTGACTAGGATTATTCCTGCCGCAAATATGACATCACAGGGGGATGTTAGATGTCCGCTGGTGTTCTGACTGGTATTTGTTGGTGTTTGTGCTTTATTTCAGTAACCTGTTGTTTCCACTAGGACCAGTCTCACTCCCTTCTTATGGGTCCCCAGGCATTGTAGGTGGTAAGTATTATTTAGATGCCTTTTTCTAAAATGTGTTAACTTTTTGTGACCATCCTCTGAACATGTCTCCAGCTCTTGGAGTGTCTCTCCTAGTCCTCTTGTTTTTACTTATTTTCTCTTTCTTTTTTTCTCTTGGGTGCCAACTATTTTTTATTTTTTAGAAACACTTTATTGCTTTTTCATTCCAATCAGGAACAGTGTACATTGCATTCCATTCAAATACAAAAATGGGTAATTCAAAATTGCAGAACAGCACCAGCTCCAGACCTATGACACAATACTTATTGTCACAGGACAGTAGCACTGAGAGATAATTAGCCCATTACGCTGTGGTAGTCCCACCTTTCAACCCAAACCTTGTGAAATTTCTTGGGCGTCCTCTTGCTTTGTAACTAAGTTCTTCACGTTTTCCACATCAGCCCATACCCCTCCTCCATGCCTCCAAGCGGGGTGCTGTGGTCGCTGTCCAGTGGCGAGCTACGTCGCATTTGGCAAGCAAGGCACCCATCCCCACCAGCATCCTGTCCCCACAAGGTCCTCCCGTATCCTGGGTGCCAATGAAAGAAAAATGAAAATTGGGTTCATTATCTGTGACCAGAACCTATTTTGGTTTAAATTCTGTACAATTAAATTTTGTTGTTCCAGGAATCTCTCAATGAACCTCTTGGTTCTCTTGAACTATTTTTTATTAAAGTTCATCTTATATGTTAGACAGGAAAAACAACCTCTTGTGATGGCACATACTATCAAAGGAGTTTCGCAACGCAAACCAGTTCTTAAGGATAATTTAAAGATATCCATTATTGGATCTCTTTGAACGTTTAATGTATGAGAACAGCATCTCAATGTACTTCTGCTTCTAATATTTCTCCTTGACCTTATTGTGGGTATAAAACACTCCCTGCAGTAGCAGGCGTGGTGGAGGCCAGGTTTACACTCTCTTCTTTAGAACCTTCAGAAGTGCCAACCTCTGGACCATCCTAGGGCTGGCATCTGTGCCCCTCCTGTCCCTCGGACCATGCTAGGACTGGCATCTGTGCCCCTCCTGTCCCTCAGACCATGCTAGGGCTGGCATCTGTGCCCCTCCTGTCCCTCAGACCATGCTAGGACTGGCATCTGTGCCCCTCCTGTCCCTCAGACCATGCTAGGACTGGCATCTGTGCCCCTCCTGTCCCTCAGACCATGCTAGGGCTGGCATCTGTGCCCCTCCTGTCCCTCAATAACTGGAGCCTGCTTACTTTAAACTATTACCCCAACTGTACATGTTTCTTCTGTAATCTGCTACGGCTGAATTTATCCATCTTTTTGGTGCATTACGGCTTCATCCTGCCAGGACCCATCCAGCATCCGGGGTGGATCCTATTAAGATTGTGGGGTTAGGGATCCAGATTCCTAGTCATTCAGGATGATGCCCTCACTAAACATGGATTATGTTGTGCGCCGTCTTACACATTCAAAATGCGGACTATACCCATCATCTTGATTTTTTGACTCTACCAATTCAGCTGTTTTTCGCTTTTCCATTACCAGCATTTATGTGAATACAACTATCTACATTGAACAAACAACATAAAACATTCATATAGATCAGTCGTCTTGACATATAAATTGAAAGCACATAAATAATCACAAAAAGAAAATCTTTTACAAATAAGGTATTGAGAAACCCTGAATAGTGTCTTAATTAATTGGAACTGCTAATCCTTGAATAATTCTTAGAACTTGCCCTCAGTAAATGCTTCAATTCATCAGATCCCATGTGAGGGTTCTGTAGAGGTGCCTAGGATGGGTGTCTATTATTATAACTGGTGAACTGATTAGGTCCTGGGTGGTGTGGGTGGACTGATAGTGGCTTGACGATAACATCAGCGTGTCCTGGCACGTTCTATGCTAATGATCCATATTATAAAAAGGTATTTTGGGCTATTGATATCCGGTACTTCTGGGCGCACTCAGTCGGGGTGGGTGATCTACGGAGCGCGTCCTGAAATTACACACAGGATGTGTTTTTATTTGTGTTTGATGGTAGGGTAGGACTGTTGGGTGTATCAGAACAGGGAGCAGTGAGTTTGTATTCATTTATTATACTGACAGATATCTAAAGGAGGAATGCAGGGTGAGCCAGGGACATTCACCCCCTAGGCAGATCCAGTTTTACCTGTTGTATAAAACATCAGATGTATGTGTGCATATATAAATATATATATATGTGTGTGTGTTTTAGGTCTGGCATTAGCTAAGATCTTTTGATTTTAATAAAATTATGCATATATATACCTGCATAGAAGGGCTTTTAAAAGCTCTCTTAATCCGTCGGTTAGTTATATTATAGGAGAGAGAGTCGCCATTGTGTATTTACGGTTGAGCTGTACTTTCCACTGGAAAAGCATTTTTGATTTACCTCTAACATTGGCCACAATTTTCAAACATTTCTATGCAGCGGGGAAAACGTTATTGGGGTGACGGGATTATAAAAAGATGTGTTTTCCCAATCTAGCTTCCATGGGAATTTTTTTCCAGATGCAGCAAAAACTGATGAGTGGATTTACACCAAATCTTGACATGAAATTGAACCTTCACTCACAAAGTCAGCTTTTCATGGTTTGATCTCCATTTCTTAAGTAGTTTTTGAGATATTAGGATTTGATGGTGGTATTGGTTGGCCTTGAAAGGTTAACACTTTTGTGTATCTTGACAGAGGAATAGCTAGTTGTTAATTTGTTTATAACCTTTGCACCATTTGAGGAATATGCTTCAGACATTAACAGACGTTTAGTGTGTTGTTTACTCTTGGTAGTTGCACATTCAAGCAGATCTATCACGGGAGGACAGGTGAAAAGCCTGGTGTGGGGCAAAAAAACGTTAAGTTGGACACTGTGTTGCATCTGCACAATATTCGGCAGACATTTAGCAGGTTTCGTTTTCTGTTGGGTAAGTCAAGGTTTGAGCAGAGCCATGAAGGAGCGGTGGGAGGGCAAAGGGTAGCCAGGAGATGGAAACATTTATTTAGTTAATAACTTTGGCAGTATTTGATGACTCTGCCTGAAACTTGCCAGGCAGGGAACTAAGCCCAGTATAACTCATGCTGCACACAGACTTAGGGGACTGGCCAGCGGGCCTGGCCAATGGACAGACTGGGTACATTGCAGGGGACTGTTGGGCATCATTCAAAAACCCATGAAATTCACTGAAAAAAACATAGTTAAAAGTTAGTTATGGTTCAGAAAATACAAAACTGGAAAGACTGTTGAATTTGCTGGTTGTGGGGCGAGTCTCACTTTGAGGTACGCCGCGCTATGTTCCTACACTCCTTGGGAGCGCGCGGCCTGGCCTTTCTGGGTTTTCACTTCTGGTTTTTATCAATCTTCTTTGATTATCTGTTTGCCAGCACAATTGGACTGATTCACAAATAATCATTTAACAGTTGTACAAGTACACACTTTGAGTTGTGAGGATTTCTGACTTTTAGGGAATTCCTAACAATCCCCTAAGAGTAGAGAAAGAAACCTACACAAATTGTACATTTCAAGGGACTTTCCTAGTGTTGTGCGCTCACTGGCAGCTCCTTACTCTCAGGGACAATTTGGTGGTGCATTAGCAGGGATTTCTTTTTTCTTCTGATTATTAATATAAGAAATCATTTCCTTATACCCTTCTACTATGCGGGAGTGTTTCTCTTGATTTCTTTGTGTTTTTTACATCCAACCATATAATGAACTTCAGCCATCTTGGCTCTCACGTCAGACGAGTAACAAGGGTGCCATCGGTCCCAATGTAAGCAGAATAATCCATAATTGGGCCTCAACGGGCGCCAGTCATCCCTGGACCCCAGGCCCCCTGCACCTGCGGCACTATGGACAGCTGCGCCCCTGACTTCATTCCGGGGTCACAGAAGATCTTGTACTTACAAGTTCCATTTTGATGCCAAGACAAATGCTCTTCATCTGCTCAATTCCACAACCTATTTCAAGGAACCATAACCGGTGGCATTTTTTACTCATGCAGAATTTTCCAGCTGGGTGTTATTCTGACTTCATAAATGTAAAGTTCTGGTGTGCCTTTGTGCAAATTCAGATAAGTACTCCGGGGACTCTTTGTGAATTCCAAACAACTGCGAAATGGAGTCCGAACATAAGATTAACCCTGTAGAAGCCATGTTCGCCTTTTTCACCAAGTGCTCTGAATCTGGCCCAAGCTGTAGTTGAACACGAGTAAAAACCATGGAGCAGGGTTGGCTATAGCAACAGGGTGGCATCTTTTCAGGGGTTAGGGAGGTAGGAGAGGTTCTCCCCCCCCTCGAAGACAGCCATATTACTGCCTCGCCTCTGAACGTACCCCTGCAGAACACGTGCGAGTAACTTCCATCTCCAGGGTAAGTACCTGCAGGCCCTGATCCTGTCGGACGGTATTTACATTTGTAGAGCACAATGGGCTTTTGTTTAGAGTTTGGCAGATGGGATGCTCCATCACACACGTGCCACATACTCTTTCCGGCATATTACAGTTGTCATGTGGTGGACGGGATCTCTGTCAGGTTTTGAGGAGTATCCCGTCCTCCGAGATCTAAATAAGTCCAAAGTTTGTGTGCCTGAGAGAAACTAAGGGGAGTTAAAATTTAGATGAAATTGGCTTTAAGTCTCTATGTTGTGTAACAGCAATTACAATGCGGTCATTACCACGCACTCAATTTACAACTCGACCATTACAACGCGAATGCCTTTACCACGCATGCCTTTACCACACGTTTTTTTACCAAGCATATGCCTTTATCACGCACGTACACTTATATAGGGCTTAGGGATAGGTGAGGGTATTTAGGTGGCAAGGGTATTTTGAGGGTTTAGGATAGGTAAGGGTATTTGGGTGGAAGGGAAAATTTAGGGTTTAGGGGTGGTTGAGTTTAGGGGTTAGGGGTGATAAGATAATATACACATATATATATATATATATATATATATATAAACACACAGATACATATATATATATTTTTTTTATATATTTTTTTATATTTATTTCTCATTTAATGGCATGTCTGGTAAACAAAATGTGTGGTAAAGACATGCGCTGTAATGGACGCTTTTTAAAGGCATGCATGGTTCCGTCATACAACTCTGTGTGAGCTCTAGTGCCCGTGCAGGCGTCAGCAGCAGTCCAGCTTGGTGTTTATCTCGTCTGCATGTTCTCAGTCAGAGGTGTTCACAAGTGTTCCCAAAATAGACACTCACAAGAAGTACTGGTGCTACAGACCAACAATTTCACAATATTACATAATACATGTCAGGATCTGTATCACACCTCCAATTAAGGTTTATGCAAGCTTCTGGGAACTATCTGGCACACCAATAAAACACAGCCAATTATTCAGAGGAATCAAAAATATTCCAATTTAAATAGACTCGTGATTGCTAACTCTATATATATATGGGGTGGTTGCAAAAGTAGGTGTGTTTACGCACTAGGTTACATTCCGGTAACACAAAAGTCGTTGGCCATTTTCAATTTGGTGGCATTTTATCTACTGCCTCTGAAATATAAAATTTCAGAAAGACAAAAATTGAATTGGTGTTTTCATATGGGGTTGGAGGATGCATGTCTGCCGATTTAGTGTGTCCTCCAAGCCTTCCAGTTTTTGCAATTGACTTCACCCTCCGCGTCAGCATGTGAGAGCTCAACATTGGCTCTGAGGGAAGGGGGAGGGAGGAAAGCCTCAGAGCTTTTGCTGGTCCATTTAAAGGCTTTTCTTTTGCTGGTGAAGCGAAAGCTGATGGAGATGGGCTCACATGCAAGCAGAGCTGAAGTCCATGGTGCCGTCAGAGCTCTTAGGTGCTAGCGACACTGGTACTGCTGACAGCGTCTAAGATATTGGCTTTTCCAACATCCCATGCGCCCCTGCATTAAACGTAGTCATGCAGAAGAGAGGTGCTTATTAATGTATGCCAGCACTCATCGAAGATAGAATTTGGAGATACCCAGGACACTACTCAACATTAATTCGCCCCTCGCCTCATACCTTACACTCCCCCTTGAGTTTAAGGTCAAATGCTCTAAAAATGAGGTTTTTATTGGTTGTTGCTTTCTTCTTCTGACTGGTTGCTAGGACTAGGGTCCTGATTGGTTGATAGGGCTAGGAATGTGATTGGTTAATAGGGCTTGGCCTCCAGTTGGTGCTAGAGTTTAGGGGTAGGGTTCTGATTGGTGAGGATTAGGGCTAGGGTTTCCATTGGTCAAAGGTCACCTGACCACTAGGGCTATTTAACCTTAGGGCTCAAGACGTCTTAGCCTGTACTTCAAGGCTAAGGGTGGAGAGGACAAGGGTGTCACATCTTTGGGCCTGTTCCGGCTAGAGATGCTGCCTTCTTTCCAATTACCAGCCACCACTATAAGACAGCCACATTATTAAGCAAACTGACACAATCTCAGCAAATGCACACTACTCATTCACAACAAACACACTCAGTCCACAATTCAATCTCTAAACAAACACTACAAAACACATCCATTTACCCTTCAACACCTACTCTACACAATGGCACCTTTACTCCCACAGAAACCACTACTCTGCCCTGTATGGCTATCCAACACACACATCACCGACTCAGCACAAAACCACATTATGCATAACCTTTAACCCTTCAAACACACTCACACTTTTCATACAAAAAAACACTTCTACCTTCTACTTATTCCTAACACCCCCATCCCAGCACCGGCAACCTTCTTTCGTATCATCCTCCAAGAACTCCCCCCTCGTCTTTTACCAAAAACACACAAACAGTTCTTACACTCTACCCCAAATATTATCTCTTCAAGCTACCTAATCAACTACAAACACACACAAATGTGGTCAATCTCTTCTCACACATCTCACACACTTTCCCCCAACACACATCACCTCATGCTACCCACAAACGCACTACACCAATGTCATATATGACTACTCCATAAAAGCCAAACACCACACACAATTTCTTACTACATTCCATCACAAAATACACCCACTCCCTCCCTCATACCCACATAAATAATATGCACCCAAAACCAATTTTGCACACAAACGTTCATTTACTATACCAAAGACAAACTCCTCCAATACACACCAATGCTCATCCACGGGATGTTTATCCTTCGCACAATTTAGATCCTCAATCATGACCCATGAGCTCCACCACCACGACTCACACAACGACATTCCACCCTCAACATATGCAAATGAATTAAAGAACACACCCCTGTTCACAAGGTTCCATCTCCTTGTTTATTAGAGAGAAGACTACACCACAAAAACAAGTGCACAGCTCACCACCCCACTCTTAACCACTAACCCCACCACCAGCACACACAGACCCAACAGAATACCTTCTAAGCCTGTTGGATAAGGATATCGATATAGACACACACTATGGCTATACTGATGCAGGTACCAACATCACCAATAGTCCACGCACTACAAGCCCAAAGGATACTACTTACTCTTCCAGGAAACAGACTCACACAACCACCAAATAAACTACCTACTAATAAATGCACAATCTCTTTCTAAAAACAAGCACCACGTCTACGACCTACTCACAGGCACATAACCTGACTTGCTCTTCATAATTGAATTATGGTTGGGGGGTGACATGGAACCAGTATAGTCACACGGGCAAAGCAGGCACAGTCGTTCTACTCAAGGAACCGTGAAATCTCACCAAAGCTAGTGACGTTTCCACACAAGGTTGTGAGACCCACATCACAAGATACAACCCTACACCAGCTTTCTCCTGTAACTTCCTCCTTCTTTACAGACTACTGCCTAGCAATGGAACACTTCCAGACACGGTTTGAAACCTTCTGGCACTACACGCCAACCTGTGCCTTCTTGGTGCCCTACATCAGATCCTCCCCAAGCCCACAACCATCCTAGATGTAATTTGGCCAACCTGAGCTAGTTATTTTCCAAAGGATTACTCCAGTCACGTGGTCAGATCACCATCTGTTAGCTTTCCAAAACAAGACACCACAACTCTCCTCACCTAAAGCCACCTTACCAGCAATCATGTATCGACCTTGGAACGAACTGAAGTTTCAGGACTAAGAAACACAGCTAACATCCAACACAGATCTGGACACAAGTTCAGTTAAAAGCTGAATGAGTGGCAAGTTTTTGATACCCTTGTTCCACTAAAAACAACAAAACATGTCAAAAGAAAACAAGCACCTTGGATGAATGCATGACTAAACAAATAAGGAAACAAAGTGCAAAGCTGCTTTAAACCTGGCTCAGAACAAACAATACTCAAGACAAACTTCGCCTACACAAACACAAGAGAATATACAAGTCATGCTACTATTGAAACACAATTCCGAATGCCAAGATATTCCAAGGCTCTCTCCAAATGTCACTGGGCTGTCCACGACTCAACAGTCTCATCTTTGTTAGTGTCTGTGGAGAAAATGGGGCGAGCCTTGGAATATCAGCATTTGAATATTCTCTAAGGACAAATGCCCTGAAGAGGCTCCTGAAGGAGAAAGCTGTGGTTAGGCACTACTGAGCCATTAAAGGTTCAGTGGCCTATTTATTGAAGTTCCCAGGAACAGAGGCCTCATTCCCCTATTTTTCCCAGGTTCTGGAAAGGCGGCTGAGGTGCACTATCCTTCAGCTTTGAGTAGGTATGGACCCTGGCTGGAGAAAAGCTGGTTATGAAAATAGAGTTTTGGGTAATAATGGCTTCTATTTTTGCACCTTAAAAGCTAAATATTCCATTGTTCACTGCACCGTTTTTTTCAAGTGAAAAGAAAAAGATCTTCAGCCCTCTCTTTTTAAGGCAGATGTTAGACCACAGAGCGAAGCACTCATCTCTTGGTTTGCAATGAGCCAGTTAGATTTTCTGGTCTCAATTGCTAGATATATTCTGCTTTTTGAAAACAGGAATTCTAAAAGCCTGGTTGTGTATGTTGAACATGATATTGACATGAAGAGATGTTACTGTGCTATGTGCTATGTGAGCGCAAAGTATGGTACGCGGGGGGTTCTTTCTTTCTTGTGGATTATTATTAGTATGTTGAGTCTTTTTTATAAATAATGACACTGCACTGTGTGCTTTTATTTAGTTGAGATGTTATTGCTGTGCGTATATTTATCGATTTTAAAACAATTACATTGTAATGTGTCCTTTTCTCTTCTTGAGATCTTGCTCTTATGTGTACATTTCTATAAGACAAATTAATTTGTAATGTGAATCACTATCTATTTTGAAGTTACTGTGATTTTTTAGAATATGTTGGTCTTATCTACTACTACACTTCAGATTGGCACTCTGCCTCCAAATCCCACCATAAAAGAAAAAAACACATCGGAGGAGCATCTTTCTCTATCCAAGCAGCCAAACTATGGAATTCATTACCCCCAAACGTAAGATCCACGGACACCCATCTTATCTTCAGAAGACGACTCAAGAGCTGGCTCTTCCCTGCATGATCACCATGTTCAAAATTGAAATTTACATCAATGGTATGCACAAGACACTAACGATACATATTGTTGTGTTTCTAAACATGTATACTGTGATTATATGTGTGTATTCAGATATGTCCTTATCGTTGTACAAATGCACACACTACTTATGGATAAAAATATATACTTTTTTATATTCATGTTTAACAAATGTACACAGTATATATCACTTATAGTTAAACTATCTGCACTCCTTATCTTTATGTTTAAAATGTACATAGGTCAATACATAAATACTAGATACGTTTTTGACTACATATTTATAGATCTTTATTACAATCACTCATATCACAACGTATACATTTGATTATGCAGAGAGGGAGTGTAAATGTTGACTATTCAATATACTTAATACTCTAAAAAAATAATACATAAATCAAAATATTCAAATATTAAATACAAATAACACTATTTAATGGGAAAAGCAAACAAAAATAATATGGGCATGTATCTCTCTGTATATATTTGTATCCTGACTAGAGGATTGAAAAATATATTTAAAAAACCATAAATAAATAAAAATAATATATACCCATATGTACAATTTTATGATTATATCCATATATAAGTAGATCAGTATAGGAATAACATATGAGACGATGAGAGTATGTTTATGGGTTTTTCCTACAATCGCACATATCTGCCACAATGTGTAAATAGGATTATAACAATTGTATTTATTAGTGCTTCACTATTGAAGTATTGGAGGTCAAATATACATTGAAAAACTTAATAATGAATAAAATAAAAATGCCTGAATTAACAGCAAAAATGGAAAAGCCTGAGTTTGTAAATATGTATCCATACATGTACATATGGGACTTTATCCAGTGCAGTTTTATATCTCCTGATTATTTTTATATGTGTGTCATGTTAAAATCTCTATGGATGCATGCCTCTTATGTGTGGCTCCGTATCTACATAATTATACATTTTCTCCCCAAATCTCATCACACTACCACTCTGATTCATCTTGTTCCTCTTCCAAAATGTCACCTACCTTCACTCTTCTACTCCACCCAAACCTCTCTTACTACTACTGTGAACTTCTAAATAACTGTCTCAAACTCCTCCCTCCTCTACTCATCCTTTATCCTACTCATCCAACTAGCTCTCTGAATTATCCCAAACCTCTTATACTACTATGAACTCCGAAATAATCCTTTCTAAACTCTTCCCTCCTTTATCCATCCTTCAGCCTAGTCACCCAACCAACAGCTTTGACCACTCCTAATAATACTTTATATTTCCCCGCTACTAATCCACCATTCATCCAACTTTAGGATCCGGAGAAGCTCCTCACCAAAAAGAGCTTCCGCGCCTTGTCTGGTGGAGTAACCGTTATTTAAATACAATTACAAATACAATTGTATGCCATCTGGAACTAGAGTGTAAAAAAGGAGGTCAACAATAATTTTATGTCAGTGATGCATAAGAAGTTCCTGGTCTCTTAGAGAGGTAATCAACTGCATGCGATGCCTCCAAAAATCCTCAAAAATGATCAAAACTCAGACACCCCAGAAACCCCAAGGACCAGTGACTGCAGAGATAATGAACTCTTTGGAGGAAAAAAAATAGAAATTCCTTAACAGCGGCTTGATCTATGCCCTCTACCCCTCATGCAGATGGGAGGGTGCCCCCCCAATAGCACAACTTCCTACACAAGAGGTAGAGAAGACTGAGCCAGGACTGGACTACATCTTGCAAGGTGGCTGGCCTGCAGATAGATGAGGGGTCACGGGAGCACACCGTGTTAAATACAGACCGTTTGGTACTGCAACACCATCAGGACTCGCCCTTGCCAGACACAATCTTTATTGTTCCCTAAGTGAACCAAATAAAGGGAACAGTGGTCAATGCACCTACTCTTTCCACTGTCATTAGTAAGCTGTGAAGGGACAAGTTTTCTCTTTTTCAGCCATAGCATAAAATAATGTCCCGGGTAGATTGCGGGGAGTTATCTTCGGAATTTTAGGAATTGTCTTTGGTTTCAGTCCAACAGAGTTCAGATGCCAGGAATATCACAATAAGTTCCAAGTGTGGCAAATGAATGGAAACCTATAAATATCTGAGAGTACCACAGCTGTAGAAATTATTCCTAAATTATCTAAGGGTATTTCAGCATTACTAGAGTATAGCCAAGACTTAATAACTAGAGTATAGCCAAGACTTAATTACTAGAGTATAGCCAAGACTTAATTACTAGAATATAGCCAAGACTTAATTACTAGAATATAGCCAAGACTTAATTACTAGAATATAGCCAAGACTTAATTACTAGAGTATAGCCAAGACTTAATTACTAGAGTATAGCCAAGACTTAATAATCTGTTTTAGCTCTGGATACTACACCGGACGATCCTGACAAAAATGCGCGGGGCCATGTCCAGCATGTGCATGGGGGATGCGGGCAAGAAGGACCATTCTTTCATATGTTGTGGGCCTGCTACGGTCCAGACATTCTGGGCAAAACAAAAGGACTACATGAAACACGCGCAGGGACAGGCTTGAATAATGAGGCAAAACTGTACATCTTAAATGTGTGGGGAGACACTGAGGACCTGGGACATCAGAAAAGATGGGCAGTCATCGTGAGCAAAAAGGAATATTGCCAGATCATGGGAGTTCGCGGTTATGCTGGATGTCGAAACCTGGAAAAAAGATATGGTTGGTGCAAGCTCACCGAAAAAGTGATATATGAGAGTAGGGGCTGCCCCACAAAATGGGAGAAAACCAGGGTCATATGGGGCGCCGTCTGAAATATAACCATTGACAATGGGGAGCGAAGACATCACAATGGCCCCCCTGTTACTTCCCTAGAGATGTATGAGGCAGGGAGAAGTTGTATTTATTGTTATAAATTGTGTAATGAAAAAATTTTAAGAAAAAGACTTAATCCATGGACATATGGTTGCTTTGCAAATGCCAACCAATGCTAAATGTCTGTGAACAACTTTAGTACACATTTACGATTATAGGGTTAGACAGTTGATATTGACGAATGCCGTCAAGGAGAAAGATTTGTACACACAGAAGAATGAGTTTTGATTCCACATGTATTCACATAAGGCAGTGCAAACAGCTGGAAGACACAAGGAATTTACAACTATAACGCCCCAGTTTCAAGCAGTGGGGTCTCAGGCTCCCGTAGTCCAAGTTATCTAAATTGAAGGTGCTATTCAAGGGACATATTCAAATGTTCTCTAAAGTCAGAGATGGACATGTGTTTCTGGAAAAAAAGTCTGGATGGTTCAAAGTTAACTTGTTTCCTTAGCTGGATGGTAGGTTTGCTGAAATAATAATGAATGTTGGATTGGACGTTGATTTAGATTTAGCTGATTAATTAGTACTAAAATTGGGGGGAGGGCTAGGGTCATGAGGGAGGGGGAGGTACCAGAAATATTTGGGTTGAGGAGGCGCTGAGAGGAGGCTGATAGGCAGGTCGTCCGCTAACGCACAGGGTTTATGGGGATGTTTTTTGTTGGCTTCTTCAGGTACAGGTTTAGTTTTTTAGGCGCATATTATTTATTCACTGTACATATTTACTGTGCCTGTTTATTTAAATCATATTTTAAGATGGACGGTATAATAGGATTTAATGTAATGCGTGTTAGACTTTCAGAGTATTTGCTTTTAAGATCTGCGGTGAAAGGTGGATGGCGGAATTACACATGAGGCTATGAGTGCGAAAGGGTATAAAAGGCCTAGCCATGAGACTGAACTATATAAGGCAGCTGAGCATTGATAAAATAACAATTTATTAATTATCAGATAAACTGAAGATATTTTCTTTCAATGCTAATGGCCTAAATATTAACAAAAAGGCAGAGGCTAATAAAGGCAACATTTTCATGCACAACCCTTTGAGTATTATGCACCAAGAAACCCATATTCCTTCTACTAAATTAACTACATTTACGATTTTCAAGGCATGGGAAGGATTTAAGTACCTTTCTTCCATAGGGGTAACCTATAGGAGCATTGCGATTTTTATTTCTCAGAATCTTGATGTCCAAATACATACATAGATGACGCCTGCACTGGGTTAATTTCACAACTGCGTCTATCCGTGTAACCTTCATCCGCTTTTGTGCTCCCGAGTGAAGATGACTCAGAACCATTTATTGCACATTTCCAATCTCTCGTCCCAGTTTTGGGAAGAATTGTTATCGGAGGTGATTTCAAAATCATGCAATCCCCAGCCATGGCTTCCACAATATTGAGTAGGAAACAGAAGCCAAAGGCAACAAGGGTTATGGGAAATACCACAGAGATTTAATGCTTGTGAATCCAAGGAGAGCGCCTTCTCCAACTCAGTGAAAATCCACTGGTGTTTCAACAAGATTTAAATCTGCTACCATACTCATTTTTTGAGATCACTCCCACCATTAAGTCTGAGCATGTTAGTGTTCCCAAACAGCTTCCCTGATCATTCAGCTCAGATTCAGATAACTGGATTTAAAAGATCTCTTTCCCTTAGGAGATGGGCTGTTAGTAAAATATATCCAGAAAGTGAAATCTGGGTAGAAGAGTTTTGTAAGTAGAGATCTCCAAATTCTTTCTGAGGCATCAGGGCTCTGCTACACAATAAATGGCGTGGGATGCTTTTAAAGCATCCATACGAGCGCTGATAACCACAAGAGACGTTTACAGAAATAATATTAAAGCAGAAAAAATAGATCTTGAAAGTCAGGTCAGGAGAGCCTCTGATAAATGTTTGATACGCGATATGAAGCAAAAGTATAGCTTTCAGAAAGACTAAAACTACTCTGTATGAGCACCATTATGCTGAGAGTTGTAAAACAAATATAAACGAATATATAATTATGCTCAAAGAGTTGATCAGAATAAACCAGAAGATATCGTCTCCATGTTAGAATCTTTTACTCAGGGGCGGCTCCTCCATATTGGTGGAGGACCGTCGCCCTCCGCCCCCCTCCCCCCCCCCCACCAGCATCAGAAGCTGCAAGCCTTTCACCAAGAAGGGACAATAAACTATGTTTATTATCCCTTTTGTGGTGGAAGGGGCGGGGCCACGGGTGATGAGCACCGAGGGGAGTGCACTGTGCACTCCCCTCAGTGCGCATGTGTGTTTGGCTGGCCATCTCGGGCCGGCCAACCACACATGCACTGTAGGCTCTCTCCAGCCCGGCAACATTGTTGGTGGGCGGGAGAGAGCCTCCACAGGCTCCCAGTCTGCCTGGGAGCGCCCAGCCAGGGCACTTCCAGCCAATCCTGATGCTGCTCGGCCACAGGGCAGGCTGGGAGCCTGTGCCTGAGGGAGGAGACGGGGGAGAGGAGCAGCACGCGAGGAGCAGGTACGTTTTTATTTTATTTTATTTTTTTAAATTTATTTTAAGACCTGCTCCCGCGCACCACCGACCCCACCACGTCACCCGTTTGTCGCTGCCACCCCTCCTCATTAGGGAAGCGAGCCGCAACTGCTTTCACTACGCAGGAACTGAAAGAAGTAATTGCTAGCTTACGCTGTGGGAAAGTGTGTGGCCCAGATGGCTATCCAGCAGAATTTTTTAAGCATGTGCGAGTGTTTTGGATATCCATCTTTTAAAAGTGGCTAGCTTTATTCTGGCTGGAGGTGCAATTCCCCACTCTTTAAACACAGGGATTAAAGTTAGTTTTCCAAAACAAAAATAGAAAGGGGTAAAAATCTGGGGGATCTAAATTTATATTGTCCCATTTTTCCTAAAACTCAGATCATAACATTTGTATGAAGTTAATAGCAAATAAATTCAATGGGTTAGTACACAGATTAATTCATCAAGATAAGAATGGCTTTATTTCAGGGCATCAATTCTACACTAACAGAAATTATTTAATTGAAGCCCTGGATATCTCTAGTATAAAACAAATCCCTGCAATTATGTTTTACTCGCTGCCAGGAAGACCTTTGACCTTGTGACCTGAGATACTCTTTTTTTATGTGCTGGAAAAAACTGAATTCCCCTCTCAGATCCCTAGGACAAGCTGTATAAAGGGGGAGAGGCTTGGCAGACCCTAAACCCATCAGGTGCAGGTTCTTTCACGTGCAGAGGGGCACCTGGCAGGGATGGCCCCCTCTTCTGTATTATCCCCTCTCATTATAGAGCCATTAGCTATAGGCATTCAAGCAATAACATGCTTTGTCCACCACTTCCACAGGTGGCTCTGATACAACTTCATGTGGACGATGTAATTCTATTTTAAAGGCCAGATATAGCAATCCAGTAGAGAGTATTTGAACGTGTTTTCTCTTTTTCAAACTTTGGGTGCTTACAAGGTGAATAAATAAAAATTAAATTGTGCAACTGCTCTCCCGAAAACATACGTGACCTACAAATGTGCCATAACAACCAGTCATTCTGGGAAGCAAAGTTTCAAACAAAATAGAGGATTTTTATGAATTAAATTATAAGACCCTTTTGGCTCCAGTAAGAATGTTGCTATTAAAAGAGAAGCCTCTCCTGCTTTTAGACAGAGCAGCTTTAATTAAAACCACCATATTGTCCTTGATAAATTTTTTCCTTTCAGCTGCACCTTGTGTTTTGCATGTAACCTTTTTTTTAAAGAAAAATATAGTCTATGGTTTCATCATTTTTAAGGTGAGATTCTAATCCTAGCTTGTCTTTAAGCGCTTAATGCTGTCCTACTTCAGAGCGGGGACTAGCGCTACCACACATGAAAATCATTATTATGCATATGTTGCACAGTACTCAACTACATTAATATAGCACATTATTCTCAAACATGTTTTAATAATGAGTTGTAAGCTATTATGCAGAAAGACTATAATATCAAAGATATTCTCAGATCAAAAAATCACCAAAAATGTGCTATAAGATTTTACAGTTGTTTCAGAAAAGGAAGGCACAGTTGTATAAACATGCTTCCATCCATATATTAATGCTGCAAAACACCTTGAATATTTGGTACTTAAAACCCAGGATGTTTGTGATAAAGTAATAATAGTTACATTGAAAATAGAAGGCTTCTCCAAAACAATTGCTTTTGTAGTTGGGGGATGGGTGGCAGACTTGGGAGAATTAGAGACGGTGATAGGAACAGGTGGCAGACTTGGGAGAATTAGAGGCAGTGATAGGAACAGGTGGCAAACTTGGGATAATTAGAGGCAGTGATAGGAACAGGTGGCAAACTTGGGAGAATTAGAGACAGTGATAGGAACAGGTGGCAAACTTGGGATAATTAGAGGCAGTGATAGGAACAGGTGGCAAACTTGGGAGAATTAGAGACAGTGATAGGAACAGGTGGCAAACTTGGGATAATTAGAGGCAGTGATAGGAACAGGTGGCAAACTTGGGAGAATTAGAGACAGTGATAGGAATAGGTGGCAAACTTGGGAGAATTAGAGACAGTGATAGGAACAGGTGGCAAACCTGGGAGAATTAGAGACAGTGATAGGAATAGGTGGCAAACTTGGGAGAATTAGAGACAGTGATAGGAACAGGTGGCAAACTTGGGAGAATTAGAGACAGTGATAGGAACAGGTGGCAAACTTGGGAGAATTAGAGACAGTGATAGGAACAGGTGGCAAACTTGGGATAATTAGAGACAGTGATAGGAATAGGTGGCAAACTTGGGAGAATAATAGACTGTGATAGGAATAGGTGGCAAAATTGGGAGAATTAGAGACAGTGATAGGAACAGGTGGCAAACTTGGGAGAATAGGAGACAGTGATAGGAATAGTTGGCAAACTTGGGAGAATAGGAGACGGTGATAGGAACAGGTGGCAAACTTGGGAGTATAGGAGACAGTGATAGGAACAGGTGGGAAAAGGCAGCCACAATGGTCATATAATGATATATATCTTACTCTTAAGATTTCCTCAGCCCTGGTTTACTGTAATGAGTAATTGGTCATTGATTTAATTGAACCTTCCACATTAAACAAAAGCAGGGAACCGGAACAAATATTTGCTGAATATTAATCAGGTGGATGTTTTCTCGAAAATTTCCATGAAGGGGGAGAAGCAGAAATATGTTGTTTTATCCCTGGAAATAAGGAATAAAGGAAATGAGCTTCATACTTCTGTTCTAAGAGGTGCCATTTTTCGAAAAATACAATAATATTCAAAATGGCTGATTTACTGGACCCGCTTCAATTAAATAAGATTCATCCAGAAACTGCAGCCGCTCTAGATTTGAAGACACAAAGGAAGCAAAGTGTTCCCACAAAGATGCTGTAGGTTACACAATATTTGGGATTCAATATTCAAACACATTAAATTTCCCTAAAACCTGGTGCATCTCTATTGGGTTATTTTCCAATGTATGGAACAGCTGGACAGCTGGGAGATTTAAAAATCTGACAGATATCTCACTGCTGGTAGCAAGGTAATTAATATTACAGAGGCGGAGGACCAAATTAATTTCTTCCTTTTCACACTGTTTCACAAAAATGCATAATGTACAACATTGTGAAGGTCACGCAGACTGGTGCAAGTCGAAAATATTTGCAGTTTTGGGACCATGTGTTTGTACCATCTAGAACACGATTGCACTTTGTCACTTTATCGCATTAAAAATTTAACTTTGTCAGGGTATTCTCCTGTAACATGCACATCAATGATCATGTCAATGAGTTATAAGCCTGTAGAATTGAACAAGCGGTGTTGGCAGTGCATCGAACTGCCAAACCAGGTCCTCTCTGACTGGGCCACAAGCAGCCCATGAGCGGTGCCACCCTACGTGGTGGTCTACTGTGAAGCGCAGCTTGGTTCCAGTGGCACCGTGAGCACAGAACCCACATCTGGGCATACCAGTCACTCAGCCCCTCAGTATTAGCCGCACCACCTTTCTCCCCTCCCGCTCTTCCATGTGATGTCTTCCTGTTGTGTAAGTTGGTTGGTGGCTTTAAGATCCCACATCAATCTCTTTGTGGGGATCACTTACGTTACTTTCTGAGGTTTTCAAAGTTGCAGCCCATAGGTAGCTCGCCCTTGCTCTGCTCTTCTCAGTCAGTGTTGCTTCTTTGAAATTCTTCAACAGCGGAGAGAGCTTGGGCCACGGCTCTTCGTGGATTACGGTTGGGTGGGTGAGAAGGCGTCACTCTCGCCTCCCCCTTGCTACATTCAGAAAAGACCACCAGCCCTGAATTCTGTCCCGTTAGGAAGCCAGTGATTCTAAAACACATGTATGGCAACCGTGTCCCCCCCACCATCCCTGGTCCCCATGTCGCTCCAGTGGGTGGGATGGTGTCCAGAGACATCATTCATGAAATCTGCATGCAGCGAGGTGCTTGTTGATGTTTTCACCAGGAAACACCAGTCCCACCACCGCTCTGACCCCACCAAACACCTCCTCCTACAGCGGTCAAACTCATCGTCAGGAGACAGCCATGTCACCTGTTTCCTGCTCAGGGTGATCCCTCGCCCGTCCTTCAATCGATGTGGTTGGATGTCAGTCCAGGAGACTTCTTGACTAACCTCTACGGGAGCAGAAGAGATCCATCCTCGCTGCCACATTATGGTGGAGTGGTATGCATGTGTTTTTAATGAGTGTTTTTTATTGTGAGAGCCTGGCAGACATCTTAATCTTCCAAGCCCTCCTATCAGGGTCTAGCACAGACCATCACAGAGCAAATCACCTACCCCCAGGGTTTGTGAGAGTGAGTAGTGGACACCAAAACCCATATCTACGAATGCACCTGTGAGATTCCGTGTAACAAATTACTGATCTACTACAAATCTACTGACTTTAAAAGAGTGGAGTAACAATCCAGCCTTAAAGGCCTATTGTCTTTATCAAATGCTTTCCATATGCGACTGCCTTTGTTGTAACATTTCATAATACACAGGTCATGCATAACTTTCCCCAATAAAGAAATTAGACCTACAGCCTTTAAAATTGGCTTGCCACCATTAGTAACTGAGGCAGCTATATTGAACATAAGAGTTCAAACAGGAGAAGCAGCAGACAACACAATGATAAAGTTACACATATGTAGAAAATTACAGTAAATAAACCCATATGAAACCCTCCTCATAGGAGAACAACAAGAATTCCAACAGGACATCTTCTCTCAGGGTTTACCTGAGGGTCACTAACACCGAAGGCTTTTGCGTGATGTGGTGATCTCTGAGATCCCACCTAGCAGGATGTATATTTACAGGATTTACACAGGAGAATAACCATCCATCCTTTATCTCACAATACACAGGCCAGGCCTCTTGCCTTTGTTGTATGTTTTCATGATGAAGAGTTTAGATCTTTGGCCTCTGACATAACTGTTTCCAATGGACCTCTAGCCTCTACCATTGGTTTGTCACCATAACCAGCTCAGGTCTACATATGGCGTATATGTGTCCCACAAGTCAATTATCTGTAACACAACCATAAAACCGAAAATATCTATAACATTTATATTAGCTAAACAATCTATTACCCCTAGTAAGAGGGCAAGAGAGGGTTCTCACTGTGCAAAATGTCTTCTTCCCCCAGATTGTATCAGAGGGGGATAACCAAAGCCAAAATCCTTGGATAGTACGGCAATCTGTGGGAAAAGGCAAAAAATCACAAACGGGCTGACGTGAAAATTAAAAATACATTTTACTACACATACCAGAGATCAAAGCCAACAGACCTCTTAAACAACATTTCCATAAAATAATAAGGACAACAGAGCATTGTCAAGCAAAACCCATAAATGGGTGATATTTTTCTGTAGCACCACAGCAGCACTGTTACCTGTTTTCCTCTGCAGTTTAAGTCCAGTTAAATCAATACACACAATTGGAAAATACAATCAAGTATATAGCACAGAATTGTAATCCACCAAAAATTACAAATACAAACAAGTTTCCATCTCACAAAGGGGTCTGAAACGAAGAGGTACAGCTTTAGAAATAGAAATAAATGCCCACCAGCCCAACAGCTGCTGCACAAGGAACTGGTGTCCATGATGGTATCTTGCCATTGATGCAGCTCACTTATAAATAACCATGTTTTACTACCAGGTGTTCAAAAATGCACTCCCTCCCTCCCCCTTTATCCCGCCCTAACATACAAAAACCAAGCAAGCAGCCAAGGGAGGCGGAGAACAGGCCATCGGGTGGGTGGAGGGAAGAGGGAAAGGGCCGTACATGCAATGGGAGGGAAGAGGCAACACGTACATCGGGAGGGTGCTGGGTGGGAGGAAAGAAGCAACAAGGACGACAGTGGAAGAAGAAAGGACAAATATCAACTCAATCACAGCGTCAGCTGCAGAAGGACCCTAATCAAGATGAAGGAATCTGTACTTGGCCCGTGCTCCAGACGAAAGAAGAAGAAATGAAGTCAGCACGTGCTGCCCAATTAGGAGGCAGCAAATGAAAGTGACAATGAAGAACACAAATGGTAAGCAATGGGAGAGCTCCAAGCCCATCCATGGGAACAATATCTCAGGCGAACACATGCACTGTCACAGGCAAGACCCAAGCAACCTTTGTCTCTCGCTGCTGTGGCATTGCAAGAGTGAGTATGGATTGGGAATCCGGGATTCACGCTGTTAGTTTCCAATGGAAGCCATGCATAGCAAGGTTTTTCAACTTTCTGATAAATTAACAAAACTCCATCATTTATTTCTTACGTTTATTTACACAAAGCGCAAAACCAGCAAGACTACCCATAGCAATGTATTGTGAAACAACGGCCTCTTCAGTCGTTCATTCTTTAATAAATAGGTGTCGTCTTTTTGTCTCCCCCCCACCTATGCCCTTATTTTCTTTCAAAATGTCTGTTCCTTAGGACCCTGTTAATTCTGTCTACATTCCTGTTTGAGGTGAACAGTGTCCTTTACTTTATTTACAATGGCTTTTAAAGCAGTAAATATCTACACATTTCTCTATTCCTCTTGTCCTCGCTTTCAGCACCAATAAAAGTCAGTTTTTTTAAGAAAATGAAACCGTGTACCTGTTTTCTGTTCCTGGTTCTGAACTCAACTCTCTCACATGGAGTTCCATTATAAGTAAAGGAGGCGGGCAGTCTGGTCCCCACGGCGAGGAAGTGATTGGAATTCCTTCGATAAAAGGAATTTAGGATCCATTGGAACATCAGTGCAGCGGTGGCACGAGGGAGGGGCGTGAAGGCTTGTCAACAAGTGGTGGTCTGAACAAACTGCCATGAGCGGCTGCAGAGCGCTCAGTGGTTGTGGGGGCGGCGGTGCTGTGAATGATGGTGCAGCTCTGAAGTGAGCGTACGGTGTGAGTATTGTGTAGAGGGACAATATGAGCAGGTGGTTGGTGATATCAGTGTCTGCAGGGGGGCGGTGGGACTGTGTGCGGGTGTTGATGATTGACTGTGAGTGCATCGTGTTAGTGGTGTAAGCAGTGAAGAAGTGATTAGTTTTGTGAATCAGTGATCACTCAATCAATCAAGGCTTTGTAAAGCGTGGCAAGTCACCTGTGAGGGTCTCCAGGCACTGGAGTTGCTAGCTACTTCGTGGTGATCTTTTCAATCGAACATCCAGGCCTTGAGTCCTTTCCTGAATTGCTGGAGAGATGAGGTGATCCTGATGCGTAGGAGGAAGGTTGTTCCAAGCTTTGGCCGCCAGGTGTGAGAAGAAGCGGCTTCCACTGTTGCTTCGGTGTATCCAGGGGGTGTCTGCGAGGAATAAGGAGGTGGATCATAGGCGTCTGGTTGGTTGGTGGAAGGTCATGCATTTGTTGATGAAATCTGGTCCTTCACTGTGCAGGGCTTTGTATGCGTGAGACAGCATCCTGAACTGGCGTCTCTTCTGGATCGAAAGCCAGTGTAGCTTCTTGAGGTGGGGTGTGATGCGGGTTTATCTGGGGCGTAGGAGATGATATCGAGTCTGTGTTATCTGACGGTGCTGGCCATGGGGTCATGTATGTGTTGAAGAGGGTGGGGCTGAGGGATGATCCTTAGGGGAGGCCGCAGATGGTCTTCTTGGGTTCCGAGGTCATCAGTGGGAGGCTGATTCTTTGAGTTCTTCCGATGAGGTGTGAGGCTATCCATTGGAAGGCGTCTTTTTGTGTTCCGATGTGGTGGAGTCTGTTCATCAAGGTGTGATGAGAGACAGTGTCGAAGGTGGCGACAGGTCCAGGAGGATGAGGTCTGCTGTTTTGCCATGTTCCAGGAGGGCCCTGGTGTCATCTGTGGCTGCAATCAGGGCTGCCTTAGTAGTGTGGTTGGCTTCGAATCTGGATTGAGAGGAGTCTAGGAGGTTGTAGTGTTCCAAGTGTTTGGTGAGTTGCTAATTGATTGACTTCCCTAGGACGTTTGCTGGAAAGCAGAGTAGGGTAGATGGGCTGGTAGTTCTTTGGGCCTGCTGGGTTGGTGGATCGTTTCTTCAGGAGGGACCCCACTTCAGCCTGTTTCCATTCCTCAGGGAAGGAGGCTGAGGTGATGGAGACATTTCGGATTTTCTTTAACTCAACGCCAATCGTCTTGCTCCTGAGGTTGAAGACATGGAAGTGACGGGGATCCATGGGTGCCAACTGGCCGCATCAGTGTGTCTTCTAAAAATTCATGTATGTTGCATGTATTAGGGGAGAAGCAAAACAAACTGTTCCTCATTGCATATTTTTACCAGCATTAATTATAAATACTGTACTCAATGCACAATGTTATTTTACATAACCCCTTTATTTGTTCAGACATTGCCCTATGAGAATATTTTGTGTCAGTAGTGTTTTATCCTCTAACTTGTATTTATGTTAGTAATTACAAAACTATGCAAGTGAGCGCGTGTACTGCTCAGAGCACACATTTCTAACAAACAGGAGACATGGGTTTATGACCCAGACACTGATACATCCAATAGCTTTGAATTTTCAAATGTAAATAGCTTTGGAGTGCTCTTTTTCAATACATTTCATAAACAATTATGTGATGTCTTCCCTGGTGATGTCATCATTATGTAATTAGTGCTTTTCCAAGCAAAAAAACTTCTACCTCTTTTTCGAGATGGCCTGTTGTCATGTGCGTGGGTGTGCCTGAGTGGGAACTGCCAGTGAGTGGTTTTGCGAGAGGCAGATGCCATGTGATGCAGTTGAAAGGTGTGAGTGGTTGTGGAAGAATGTCTAAAGTGAGCCCTGCAGCTTGTTAATACCTGGAGGTGTTTATGTGTCTCTGGTGCTTCAGTGGGATCATAAAGAGAGCCCTTGTGGTACTTCACACATGGTGCTCTGATGTGATCATAAAGAGTGTCCTTGTGGGGCTTCACACATGGTGCTCTGGTGTGATCATAAATAGTGCCCTGGTGGTACCTTGGACGTGATGCTCTGGTGTATCATAAAGAGTGCCCTTGTAGTGTCTCAGACATGATGCTCTGTTGTGACCATAAAGAGTGTCCTTGTGGTACTTCACTTGTGGGGCTCTGGTGTGATCATAAAGAGTGCCCTTGTGGTGCCTCAGATGTAGTGCTCTAGTGGGATCATAAAAAGTGCAATTGTGGTACTACACACATGGTGCACATGTGTGGTCCTAAAGCATGCCCCTGGGTGTCGCAGGCCTGATGATCTTGTGTGATCATAAAGAGTGCCCTTGTAGTGCCTCAGACGTGGTGCTCTAGTGTGTTCATAAAGAGTGCCCTTGTGGTGCCTCAGGCACTGTGCTCTGGTGTGAATGTAAAGAGTGCCCCCACTGGGCCTCAGAGGTGGTGCTCTGGTGTGGTTATAAAGAGTGTCCTTGTGGTGCCTCAGACATGATGCTCTGGTGTGATCATAAAGAGTGCCCAGGTGGTGCCTCAGGCGTGATGCTCTGGTGTGATCATGAAGAGTGTGAGAAAGTAGCCTCTTTCTAGCCTTGTTACCCCCATTTTTGGCCTGTTTGTGAGTATATGTCAGGTGTTTTCACTGTCTCACTGGGATCCTGCTAGCCAGGGTCCAGTGCTCATAGTGAAAACCCTATGTTTTCAGTATGTTTGTTATGTGTCACTAGGACCCTGCTAGCCAGGACCCCACTGCTCATAAGTCTGTGGCCTATATGTATGTGTTCCCTGTGTGATGCCTAACTGTCTCACTGAGGCTCTGCTAACCAGAACCTCAGTGGTTATGCTCTCTCTGTACAAATTGTCACTAACAGGCTAGTGACCAACTTCACCAATTTACATTGGCATACTGGAACACCCTTATAATTCCCTAGTATATGGTACTGAGGTACCCAGGGTATTGGGGTTCCAGGAGATCCCTATGGGCTGCAGCATTTCTTTTGCCACCCATAGGGAGCTCTGACAATTCTTACACAGGCCTGCCACTGCAGCCTGAGTGAAATAACGTCCACGTTATTTCACAGCCATTTACCACTGCACTTAAGTAACTTATAAGTCACCTATATGTCTAACCTTTACATGGTAAAGGTTGGGTGCTAAGTTACTTAGTGTGTGGGCACCCTGGCACTAGCCAAGGTGCCCCCACATTGTTCAGGGCAAATTCCCCGGACTTTGTGAGTGCGGGGACACCATTACACGCGTGCACTATACATAGGTCACTACCTATGTATAGCTTCACAATGGTAACTCTGAACATGGCCATGTAACATGTCTAAGATCATGGAATTGCCCCCCCAATGCCATCCTGGTATTGGGGAGACAATCCCATGATCCCCCGGGTCTCTAGCACAGACCAAGGTACTGCCAAACTGCCTTTTCAGGGGTTTCACTGCAGCTGCTGCCAACCCCTCAGACAGGTTTCTGCCCTCCTGGGGTCCAGCCAGGCTTGTCCCAGGATGGCAGAACAAAGGACTTCCTCAGAGAGAGGGTGTTACACCCTCTCCTTTGGAAAAAGGTGTTAAGGCAGAGGAGGAGTAGCCTCCCCCAGCCTCTGGAAATGCTTTCAAGGGCACAGATGGTGCCCATTTCTGCATAAGCCAGTCTACACCGGTTCAGGGATCCCCCAGCCCTGCTCTGGCGCGAAACTGGACAAAGGGAAGGGGAGTGACCACTCCCCTGACCTGCACCGCCCCTGGGAGGTGCCCAGAGCTCCTCCAGTGTGCTCCAGACCTCTGCCATCTTGGAAACAGAGGTGCTGCTGGCACACTGGACTGCTCTGAGTGGCCAGGGCCAGCAGGTGACGTCAGAGACTCCTTCTGATAGGCTCTTACCTGTGTTGCTAGCCTATCCTCTCACCTAGGTAGCCAAACCTCCTTTTCTGGCTATTTAGGGTCTCTGCTTTGGGGAATTCTTTAGATAACGAATGCAAGAGCTCATCAGAGTTCCTCTGCATCTCTCTCTTCACCTTCTGCCAAGGAATCGACTGCTGACCGCGCTGGAAGCCTGCAAAACTGCAACAAAGTAGCGAAGACGACTACTGCAACTCTGTAACGCTGATCCTGCCGCCTTCTCGACTGTTTTCCTGGTGGTGCATGCTGTGGGGGTAGTCTGCCTCCTCTCTGTACTAGTGCACGTGTGTAATGTTGTCCCCGCACTCACAAAGTCCGGGGAATTGGTCCTGAACAATGTGGGGGCACCTTGGCTAGTGCCAGGGTGCCCTCACACTAAGTAACTTTGCACCTAACCTTTACGAGGTAAAGGTTAGACAGATAGGTGACTTATAAGTTACTTAAGTGCAGTGTAAAATGGCTGTGAAATAACGTGGACGTTATTTCACTCAGGCTGCAGTGGCAGGCCTGTGTAAGAATTGTCAGAGCTCCCTATGGGTGGCAAAAGAAATGCTGCAGCCCATAGGGATCTCCTGGAACCCCAATACCCTGGGTACCTCAGTACCATATACTAGGGAATTATAAGGGTGTTCCAGTAAGCCAATATAAATTGGTAAAATTGGTCACTAGCCTGTTAGTGACAATTTGAAAGAAATGAGAGAGCATAACCACTGAGGTTCTGATTAGCAGAGCCTCAGTGAGACAGTTAGTCATAACACAGGTAACACATTCAGGCACACTTATGAGCACTGGGGCCCTGGCTGGCAGGGTCCCAGTGACACATACAACTAAAACAACATATATACAGTGAAATATGGGGGTAACATGCCAGGCAAGATGGTACTTTCCTACACAACCCCCCCCCAAACGAAGGACAATAAGACTAGCCATGACCTGATGAGTCTTCATTGTCTAAGTGGAAATATCTGGAGAGTCCATCTGCATTGGAGTGGCTACTCCCAGGTCTATGTTCCACTGTATAATCCATTCCCTGTAGGGATATGGACCACCTCAACAATTTAGGATTTTCACCTTTCATTTGTTTTAGCCAAAGTAGAGGTTTGTGGTCTGTCTGAACAATGAAGTGAGTGCCAAACAGGTATGGCCTCAACTTCTTCAGTGCCCAGACCACAGCAAAGGCCTCCCTCTCTATGGCAGACCAACGCTTTTCTCTAGGGGTCAACCTCCTACTAATAAAAGCAACAGGTTGATCCTGGCCCTCAGAATTAAGTTGTGATAGGACTGCCCCTACTCCTAATTCAGATGCATCAGTTTGGACATAGAATTTTTTAGAGTAACAAGGGCTTTTCAGGACAGGTGCAGAGCACATGGCCTGCTTCAGCTCCTCAAAAGCTTTCTGACAGTTTGCTGTCCATAATACCTTTTTAGGCATTTTCTTGGATGTGAGGTCATTAAGAGGGGCTGCAATGGAGCCATAGTTCTTAATGAACCTCCTGTAATACCCAGTGAGGCCTAGGAAGGCTCTCACCTGAGTCTGAGTAGTAGGGGGAACCCAATCTATAATAGTTTGGATTTTCCCCTGAAGTGGTGCAATCTGTTCCCCACCAACAAGGTGTCCCAGATAAACCACCTTCCCCTGCCCTATCTGGCACTTTGAAGCCTTGATAGTGAGGCCTGCCTTTTGCAGGGCCTCTAAAACTTTCCATAGGTGGACCAGGTGATCATCCCAACTGGAGCTAAAGACAGCTATATCGTCCAGATATGCTGCACTAAAAGCTTCCAGCCCTTGCAGGACTGTATTCACCAACCTCTGAAAAGTGGCAGGTGCATTTTTCAATCCAAAAGGCATTAATGTAAATTGGTAATGGCCTCCAATGGTTGAAAATGCAGTTTTTGCTTTTGCATCTTCTGATAATTTGATCTGCCAATACCCTGCAGTCAAGTCAAAAGTCCTTAGATACTTGGCAGATGCCAGTGTATCTATGAGCTCATCTGCCCTGGGTATAGGGTGAGCATCAGTTTTGGTTACCTGGTTGAGACCTCTGTAGTCTACACAAAACCGCATTTCCTTCTTTCCATCTTTGGAATGAGGTTTTGGTACAAGTACCACAGGAGAAGCCCATGGACTTTCAGAGTGCTCAACCACTCCTAGTTCTAACATTTTCTGCACCTCTTGCTTTATGCAGTCTCTGACATGGTCAGGCTGCCTATAGATTTTACTTTTGACAGGCAAGCTGTCTCCAGTATCTATAGTGTGCTCATACCAGGAAGTGGTACCTGGCACAGTAGAGAAGAGTTCAGAAAACTGACCCAGGAGATTTATGCAATGGTCTTTCTGCTCAGCAGTAAGACAATCAGCCAAAACTACACCTTCCACTTGAGCATCTTGTTCTGTGGAAGAGAAGAGATCAGTTAGAGGATCACTGTCTTCTTCCTGTCCCTCATCAGTTGCCATGAGCAGGGTGAGATCAGCCCTGTCATAGTAGGGTTTCAGACGATTGACATGGAGCACCCTAAGGGGACTCCTGGCAGTGCCTAAGTCAACTAAGTAGGTGACTTCACCCTTTTTCTCAACAATTGTGTGGGGTCCACTCCATTTATCTTGGAGTGCTCTTGGGGCCACAGGCTCCAAGACCCACACTTTCTGCCCTGGTTGGTACTGAACCAAAACAGCCTTCTGGTCATGCCATTGCTTCTGGAGCTCTTGGCTGGCCTGAAGGTTTTTACTGGCCTTTTTCATGTACTCAGCCATCCTTGATCTGAGGCCAAGTACATAATCCACAATATCTTGCTTTGGAGCTTTTAAAGGTTGTTCCCAACCCCCCTTGACAAGTGTTAGTGGACCCCTAACAGGGTGTCCAAAGAGGAGTTCGAAGGGGCTGAAGCCCACTCCTTTCTGGGGTACCTCCCTGTAGGCAAAAAGGAGGCATGGTAAAAGGATATCCCATCTCCTGCGGAGTTTTTCAGGGAGTCCCATAATCATGCCTTTGAGAGTTTTGTTAAATCTCTCCACCAGTCCATTTGTTTGTGGATGATAGGGTGTAGTGAACTTGTAAGTCACACCACACTCCTTCCACATGGCCTTTAAGTAAGCAGACATGAAATTGCTTCCCCTGTCTGATACCACCTCTTTTGGGAAGCCCACCCTGGAAAATATTCCCAGGAGGGCCTTTGCCACTGCAGGTGCTGTAGTGGTCCTTAGAGGAATTGCTTCAGGATATCTTGTGGCATGGTCCACTGCCACCAAGATAAACCTATTGCCTGAAGCAGTAGGAGGGTCAAGGGGGCCAACTATGTCAACCCCTACCCTTTCAAAGGGAACCCCAACCACAGGCAGTGGAATAAGGGGTGCCTTTGGAGTGCCACCTGTCTTGCCACTGGCTTGACAGGTTTCACAGGACTTACAAAATTATTTTGTGTCCTCTGACATTCTAAGCCAATGAAACAAGGGAACAAGTCTGTCCCAAGTTTTCATTTGTCCTAAATGTCTAGCTAGGGGAATGTCGTGGGCTAGAGTTAGGAGGAACTTTCTGTACTCCTGAGGAATCACTAACCTCCTGGCAGTTCCAAGTTTAGGATCCCTTGCTTCAGTGTACAAGAGGTTGTCCTCCCAGTAAACTCTGTGAGAGTCACTGACATCCCCATTAGCTTGTTTGACAGCTTGCTGTCTTAGACCCTCTAGTGTGGGACAGGTTTGCTGTGCCACACTCAGCTCCTCCCTTGCAGGTCCCCCTTCATCCAAAAGCTCAGCAGTGTCTGCTTCCAGCTCCTCTGGTGTAGGTTCTGCACAGGGTGGAAATTCTTCTTCCTCAGAAGTAGAATCCACTGTAGAGGGAGGGATAGTAAGTAGTGCTTTACTTCTACTAGCCCTAGCTTTAGGGAGCACTTGGTCCATTGTTCCAGGATCCAAGTCACCCTGTCTTTTTTGCTTTTTGGCCTGAGCCCTGGTTAAAGCAAAAATATGCCCTGGGATGCCCAGCATTGCTGCATGGGCCTCCAACTCCACATCTGACCAAGCTGATGTCTCCAAATCATTTCCTAGTAGACAGTCTACAGGTAAATCTGTGGCTACCACAACTTTCTTTGGACCAGTAACCCCCCGCCAGTTGAGATTTACAACAGCCATGGGGTGGCTAAGTGTGTTGTTGTGAGCATCGGTTACTTGGTACTGGTGACCAAGTAGGTGTTGTTCAGGGTGGACCAGTTTCTCTATTACCATAGTAACACTGGCACCAGTGTCCCTGTAGGCCTGAACCTCAACACCATTTATTAGGGGTAGCTGCTTGTACTTATCCATATTAAGGGGACAAGCAACTAAGGTGGCTAAATCAATAGCCCCCTCAGAGACTAACACAGCCTCTGTGGTCTCCCTAACAAGACCAACCCCAACTAAGTTACCAATAGTGAGCCCAGCTACTCCCTTGGATTGGCTATTAGTAGGTTTGCTCCCACCACCACTGCTATTAGTAGGGACACTAGGTGTAGCAGTAGGGGTTGTAGTGGTAGGAGGCTTGGTGCTTTTCTTTGGACAACTGGGATCTGTTGTCCAATGGCCTTTTATTTTACATAAATAGCACCATGGTTTCTTTTCTTTGTTTTGATTTGAAGAGGATTTGGGCCCACCACCCCCACCAGAGTGTTTTTGTGGGCCTGATGAAGACTCATTTTTAGATTTGTCCCCACCCTTGTCAGAAGACTTACCATCCTTCTTCTTGTTGCCATCTTTGTCACCCCCTGTATGAACTTTTCTGTTCACCCTTGTTCTGACCCATTTGTCTGCCTTCTTTCCCAATTCTTGGGGAGAGGTCAGATCAGAGTCCACCAAGTACTGGTGCAACAAATCAGACACACAATTATTAAGAATATGCTCTCTCAGGATCAAGTTATACAGGCTGTCATAATCAGTAACTTTACTGCCATGTAACCACCCCTCCAAGGCCTTCACTGAATGGTCAATGAAATCAACCCAGTCTTGTGAAGACTCCTTTTCGGTCTCTCTGAACTTTATCCTGTATTGTTCAGTGGTTAAGCCATAACCATCCAGGAGTGCATTCTTAAGAATTTTGAAATCATTGGCTTCACTTTCTTTCACAGTAAGGAGCCTATCCCTACCTTTTCCACTAAATGATAGCCATAGGATAGCAGCCCACTGCCTTTGAGGGACATCCTGTACAACACAAGCCCTCTCAAGTGCAGCAAACCACTTGTTAATGTCATCCCCCTCCTTATAAGGGGGGACTATCTTGTGCAGATTCCTAGAATCATGCTCTTTTGCAGGATGACTATTGGGAATACTGCTGCTGCCACCATGGGTTTCTAAACCCAATTTCTGTCTCTCCTTCTCTACTTCTAAGGACTGTCTATCCAAATCCAGCTGTTGCTTCTTGAGCTTCAGTCTGGTTTGTTCCACTCTCAATCTATTGAGCTCCCTTTCTAACAATCTGTCATCAGGGTGGGTGGGTGGGACATGCCTTGAAACAGAAGTATGGTGAGAATGGACAGAAGGAGACCTATCCCTTACAGAAGGTACCCTAACAGCTTGGTTAACAGAAACATCACTTCTACTGTGGTGAGAAGGAATACTCTTGCTATGATGTGAGACAACACTATCTCTATGGTTTGACTCTACATCAGTACCAACTATGCTAGGCTGTCTAGTAATGGGCAGGCTAGGAGGTTTCCTTCCTGAATCTTTTTCTAGGGGAGTCCCTGGATCAGATTGGGAACCATTTGCTACTTTTTCAACAGATGGGGCCCTTCTGGCCTTATCTTGTTCTCTAAGCATGTTAAGCAATAATTCCAAGGAAGGATTCTTCCCTACACTCAAACCTCTCTCTATGCAGAGACTCCTTGCTCCTTTCCAGCTAAGGTGATCATATGCAAGTTTGGACAGATCAACAGTTTGGCCTGTACCAGACATTTTAGAAAGAGTTTAAGTGACAGAAAAAGAGAGAAAAAGTTTTTCAGAACTTTTAGAAAGACAGAAAAAAAACTTTTTAAACTTTTAAGAACTTTTTGAAAGTTTAGAAGTACTTTTCAGCCCTTTAGAAAAGAAGTGAGAAAAGAAATGCAAAGGTTTTTGGTTAGGTGTACATACACTGAACTTGTTTTGTATATTTTTCTCTTATGAAAAGTACAATGACAAAAGTGGTAAGTAGTCTCAAAGCACTTATCCCACCGCTGCACAACCAATGTAGGAGGCTGGACTGGCTTGTAGTGAGTACCAAGGGGTACTTACACCTTGCACCAGGCCCAGTTATCCCTTATTAGTGTATAGAGTGTCTAGCAGCTTAGGCTGATAGATAATGGTAGCTTAGCAGAGCAGCTTAGGCTGAACTAGGAGACGAGGGAAGCTCCTACAGTACCACTAGTGTCATATGCACAATATCATAAGAAAACACAATACACAGATATACTAAAAATAAAGGTACTTTATTTTTATGACAATATGCCAAAAGTATCTCAGTGAGTACCCTCAGTATGAGGATAGCAAATATACACAAGATATATGTACACAATACCAAAATATGCAGTAATAGTATTAGAAAACAGTGCAAACAATGTATAGTTACAATAGGATGCAATGGAGACACATAGGGATAGGGGCAACACAAACCATATACTCCAAAAGTGGAATGCGAACCACGAATGGACCCCAAACCTATGTGACCTTGTAGAGGGTCGCTGGGACTATTAGAAAATAGTAAGGGTTAGAAAAATAGCCCACCCCAAGACCCTGAAAAGTGAGTGCAAAGTGCACTAAAGTTCCCCAAAGGACATAGAAGTCGTGATAGGGGGATTCTGCAGGAAAGACACAAACCAGCAATGCAACAACAATGGATTTCCAGTCGAGGGTACCTGTGGAACAAGGGGACCAAGTCCAAAAGTCACAAGCAAGTCGGAGATGGGCAGATGCCCAGGAAATGCCAGCTGTGGGTGCAAAGAAGCTGCTACTGGACAGTAGAAGCTGAAGGTTCTTCAGGAACGACAAGGGCTAGAGACTTCCCCTTTGGAGGATGGATCCCCCACGCCGTGGAGAGTCGTGCAGAAGTGTTTTCCTGAAGAAAGACCACCAACAAGCCTTGCTAGCTGCAAATCGTGCGGTTAGGGTTTTTGGATGCTGCTGTGGCCCAGGAGGGACCAGGATGTCGCCAATTGCGTCTGGGGACAGAGGGGCGTCGATCAAGACAAAGAGCTTTCTCAGAAGCAGGCAGCACCCGCAGAAGTGCCGGAACAGGCACTACAAAGTAGAGTGAAACGGTGCTCACCCGAAGTTGCACAAAGGAGTCCCACGCCTCCGGAGGACAACTTAGGAGGTCGTGCAATGCAGGTTAGAGTGCCGTGGACCCAGGCTGGACTGTGCACAAAGGATTTCCGCCAGAAGTGCACGGAGGCCGGAGTAGCTGCAAAAGTCATGGTTCCCAGCAATGCAGTCTGGCGTGGGGAGGCAAGGACTTACCTCCACCAAACTTGGACTGAAGAGTCACTGGACTGTGGGAGTCACTTGGACAGAGTTGCTGGATTCAAGGGACCTCGCTCGTCGTGCTGAGAGGAGACCCAGGGTACCGGTGAGGCAGTTCTTTGGTGCCTGCGGTTGCAGGGGGACGATTCCGTCGACCCACGGGAGATTTATTAGGAGCTTCTAGTGCAGAGAGGAGGCAGACTACCCCCACAGCATGCACCACCAGGAAAGCAGTCGAGAAGGCGGCAGGATCAGCGTTACAGAGTTGCAGTAGTCGTCTTTGCTACTTTGTTGCAGTTTTGCAGGCTTTCAGCGCGGTCAGCAGTCGATTCCTTGGCAGAAGGTGAAGAGAGAGATGCAGAGGAACTCGGATGAGCTCTTGCATTCGTTATCTAAGGAATCCCCAAAGACAGAGACCCTAAATAGCCAGAAAAGAGGGTTTGGCTACCTAGGAGAGAGGATAGGCTAGCAACACCTGAAGGAGCCTATCAGAAGGAGTCTCTGACGTCACCTGCTGGCACTGGCCACTCAGAGCAGTCCAGTGTGCCAGCAGCACCTCTGTTTCCAAGATGGCAGAGGTCTGGAGCACACTGGAGGAGCTCTGGGCACCTCACAGGGGAGGTACAGGTCAGGGGAGTGGTCACTCCCCTTTCCTTTGTCCAGTTTCGCGCCAGAGCAGGGCTAAGGGGTCCCTGAACCAGTGTAGACTGGCTTATGCAGAAATGGGCACCATGTGTGCCCATGAAAGCATTTCCAGAGGCTGGGGGAGGCTACTCCTCCCCTGCCTTCACACCATTTTCCAATGGAAGTCCTTTGTTCTGCCATCCGTGGCCAGGCCTGGCTGGACCCCAGGAGGGCAGAAGCCTGTCTGATGGGTTGGCAGCAGCAGCAGCTGCAGTGAAACCCCGGGAAAGGCAGTTTGGCAGTACCAGGGTCTGTGCTACAGACCACTGGGATCATGGGATTGTGCCAACTATGCCAGGATGGCATAGAGGGGGCAATTCCATGATCATAGACATGTTACATGGCCATATTTGGAGTTACCATTGTGAAGCTACATATAGGTAGTGACCTATATGTAGTGCACGCGTGTAATGGTGTCCCCGCACTCACAAAGTCCGGGGAATTGGCCCTGAACAATGTGGGGGCACCTTGGCTAGTACCAGGGTGCCCTCACACTAAGTAACTTTGCACCTAACCTTTACCAGGTAAAGGTTAGACATATAGGTGACTTATAAGTTACTTAAGTGCAGTGTAAAATGGCTGTGAAACAACGTGGACGTTATTTCACTCAGGCTACAGTGGCAGGCCTGTGTAAGAATTGTCAGAGCTCCCTATGGGTGGCAAAAGAAATGCTACAGCCCATAGGGATCTCCTGGAACCCCAATACCCTGGGTACCTCAGTACCATATACTAGGGAATTATAAGGGTGTTCCAGTAAGCCAATATAAATTGGTAAAATTGGTCACTAGCCTGTTAGTGACAATTTGAATGAAATGAGAGAGCATAACCACTGAGGTTCTGATTAGCAGAGCCTCAGTGAGACAGTTAGTCACAACACAGGTAACACATTCAGGCACACTTATGAGCACTGGGGCCCTGGCTGGCAGGGTCCCAGTGACACATACAACTAAAACAACATATATACAGTGAAATATGGGGGTAACATGCCAGGCAAGATGGTACTTTCCTACACTTTTCTTCTCTCACTTCTTTGCTAAGTGCTGAAAAGTACCTCTAAAACTTTCAAAAAGTTCTTTAAAAGTTTTAAACGTTTTTTTCTGATCTTTAAAAAGTTCTGAAACTTTTTCTTTCTTTATCTGTCCCTTAAACTCTTGTCTATCATGTCTGGTACAGGCCAAACTCTTGATCTGGCCAGCATAGCTTATGACAACCTTAGCTGGAAAGAAGCAAGGAGTCTCTGCATAGATAGAGGTTTAGGGGTAGGGAAGAATCCCTCAAGACAACTGTTGGTTAATATGCTCATTGAACAAGATAAGACCTTAGTTGGCACTTCTGGTGAGAAATTAGCTGATGGTCCCCACTTTGATTCTGGGGCACCCCCAGTGAAAGATTTGGAAGGGAACCTTCCCAACCTGCCCCTTAGCAGGCCACCTAGCATGGCTGGTACTTATGTGAGTTCCCATCACAGTAGGAGTGTTACTTCTGTAGGCCAGAATGTTAGAGTGCCATCTGTTAGGGACAGGTCTCCCACTGTTCATTCACACCATTCTTCTGTGTCAAGGCATGCCCAATCCACCCTCCCTGAAGACAGAATGTTAGAAAGGGAACTCTATAGATTGAGGGTGGAAGAGTCCAGGCTGAAGCTTAAACAGCAACAGCTGGCTCTCGACAGGGAATCTTTAGACTTAGAAAAAGAAAGACAGAGGTTGGGGTTAGGACCCCATGGTGGCAGCAGCAGTATTCCAAATAGTCATCCTGCAAAAGAGCATGATTCTAGGAATCTGCATAAGATAGTTTCCCCTTACAAGGAGGGGGATGACATTAACAAGTGGTTTGCTGCACTTGAGAGGGCCTGTGTTGTACAGGAGGTCCCTCAAAGGCAGTGGGCTGCTATCCTATGGCTATCTTTCAGTGGAAAGGGTAGGGATAGGCTCCTTACTGTTAAAGAAAGTGATGCCAATCATTTTGCAGTTCTTAAGAATGCACTCCTAGATGGTTATGGCTTAACCACTGAACAGTACAGGATCAAGTTCAGAGAAACCAAAAAGGAGTCTTCACAAGACTGGGTAGACTTTGTTGACCATTCAGTGAAGGCCTTGGAGGGGTGGTTACATGGCAGTAAAGTTTCTGACTATGACAGCCTGTATAACATAATTCTGAGAGAGCATATTCTTAATAATTGTATGTCTGATTTGTTGCACCAGTATCTAGTGGACTCAGATCTGACCTCTCCCCAAGAATTGGGAAAGAAGGCAGACAAATGGGTCAGAACAAGAGTGAATAGAAAAGAGTGCCCCTGAGTGTCTCTGATCTGGTGCTCTGCTGTGATCATAAAGAGTGTCCACACAGTGCCTCAGATGTGACGCTCCGGTGTGATGATAAAGAGTGAACTTATGGTACTTCACATGTGGCGCACTGATGTGACTATAAAGAGTGTCCTTGTGATACTTCACATGTAGTGCTCTGGTGTGATCATAAAGCGTGCCCTTGGGTGTTGCAGGCACAATGCTCTTGTGTGATCATAAAGAGTGCCCCTGTGGTGCCTCAGACGTGGTGCTGTAGTGTTATCAATAAGAGTGCTCTGGTGGTGCCTTAGGCGTGGAGCTTTGCTGTGATCAGAAAGAGTGCCCCCACGGGGCCTCAGAGGTGGTGCTATGCTGTGGTCATAAGGAGTGTCCTTGTGGTGCCTCAGACATGATACTCTGGTGTGATCATAAATAGTACCTCTGTGGTGCCTTAGGCGTGATGCTCTAGTGTGATCATAAAGAGTGCCCCTGAGTGTCTCTGATCTGATGCTCTGCTGTGATCATAAAGAGTGTCCACACAGTGCCTCAAATGTGATGCTCTGGTGTGATCATAAAGCATGCCCCTGGGTGTCGCAGGCATGATGCTCTGGTATGATCATAAACAGTCCCCTTATGGTGCTGCAGAAGTGATGCTCTAGAGTGATCATAAAGAGTGCTCTTGTGGTGCCTCAGACGTGGTGCTCTGGTGTGATTATAGAGTGTCCTTGTGGTACTTCACACTTGGTGCGCTGATATGACCATAAAGAGTGCTCTTGTGGTGCCTCAAACGTGGTGCTCTGGTGTGATTATAGAGTGTCCTTGTGGTACTTCACACTTGGTGCTCTGATATGACCATAAAGAGTGCTCTTGTGGTGCCTCAGACGTGGTGCTCTGGTGTGATTATAGTGTCCTTGTGGTACTTCACACTTGGTGCTCTGATACGACCATAAAGAGTGTCCTTGTGGTGCCTCAGGTGTGATGCTCTGGTGTGATCATGAAGAGTGCACCTGAGTGTCTCTGACATGCTGCCCTGCTGTGATCCTAAAGAATATACCCACAGTGCCTCAGACGTGATGGTCTGGTGTGATCATAAAGAGTGCCCTAATGGTACCTCGGACATGATGCTCAGATGTGACCATAAAGAGTGCGGTTGTGGTGCCTCAGACGTGATGTTCTGCTCCGATCATAAAGAGTGCCCTTGGGTGTCTCTCCCTTGCTGGTCTGCTAGGTCATAAACAGTGCCCTTGTGGTACTTCACACGTGGTGCTCTGGTGTGATCATAAAGAATGTCCATGTGGTACTTGACACGTGTTGCCCTGGTGTGATCATAAAGACTGCTCCATGGGGGCCTCAGACGTGATGTTCTGCTGTGATCATAAAAAGTGCCCCTGGGCATCTCTCCCCTGGTGCTCTGCTGTGATCATAAAGTGTACCGTTGCGGTGCTCTGGTGTGATCATAAGGAGTCCCCTTGTGGTGCCTCAGACCTGGTCTCCCCTCTGATTGTTAAGGGCGCCACTCAGTTCTGTGCCCTGGCACTCTGGTGTGTTCATAAAGAGTGTCCCCGGATGCCCAAGACCTGGTCCTCCGGTGTGAACATGAAGAGTGCCCCGAGTGTTCTGACCTGGTGCTCTGCTGTGGTCACAAACAGTGCCCCTGAGTGTGCTGACCTGGTGCTCTGGTGTGGTCACAAACAGTGCCCTTGGGGTGCCTCAGACCTGGTGCTCTGGTGTGGTCACAAACAGTGTCCTTGTGGTGCCTCAGACCTGGTGCTCTGGGTGTCTCTGCCCTGGTTTCTATGGACATGATCTTGAGGACATGCTGACATCTCATGGCCTTTCTCTGCTCCAATGTCCTCACTTGCACCAGGTGCACACAAAGCACACACAAACCAGGCGCCTCTTACTTATTTCCAGAAGAGTGAGTATCAGGGGGAGCACACTGCTCCCCTTGATACTCACTCATTACCCTGTCTGTTCTCCGCAGCTTGCACCTTTCACTCTCAGCCTACGCCTGCCTTGTTCCTAGGTGGGTGTGCCCAGGCGGGACAGTCCCACTACTTGCACCCCCTCCTCTGGCCTCCTCTTCCACACAAGCTGGAGCTGCACTTTCACCCCTTCCTAGTGACTACACACCAGAGCAAGAGACACACAATAGTTATGAGTATGGAAAGTAGCATTACAGGAGTATTTTTACCTACTCTTACATGTCTGTGATTCTGAAAAAAATATGCAACTCCCTATTAGTAAAACTTTCGAAGAGGGCACAATGTTTTATGTTTTTATTAACACTGTTCTGGGGAGTCCTGCCCTGATAAGCTTGAAGAATTTTCAAACAGATTGTTTTAAATACTGTTTCATTTATTTTAATGTGAGTGATGTGTGAGTCTATTACAGACATTTGCAGAGAAATGTTGTGTTTATGCTTCATGAAACATCCATAAAAAGGTTTCTTTTAGATCAAAACAGGACCTCACATATGATAAATGGGAGAGTGTCACAGAGATCATTTGTAGTAGCAGACACCACTATCCCTGAACATAGATGCAAACACAGTTAGACTTTGGACGAGTGTGTCTGTGCACTGTCAGTGACCTGGCCAAAGAGGGCATGAAAGCGCTGAAACTGGATCATACTTTCAAAGCTGTTTGGAACAGGGGCCCCCAAAGTGTGTTTGACCCAGGACCCCCCAGATCCTTAAGATGTCCCTGATATTCCCATCCTAAATGCTTTAAAGGCCAATTCAGAAAGGTATCTAAGAGTATGTTTAAGGACCCTGCAGGAGCACTAATTCACATTCTGCAAAGTGCCTATGTGAACAGGACCCTTTTTCTCCTGTTTCCATGTTTTGGTGCTTTTTCCACAAGGCAGTGAGTTGGGGTCACACAAATGAATCTGTTGTGTAACTGTATCCTGGCTGCCCTTGGGGCAGCATGTCCTGGGATGTCCGGGGAAGGGGTGTGCCCTACAGCTTTGTGGTAAGTCTGCCCTCCCGTGCCAAATCTGCAGGGAGTTTCTAGCGGAACACAGGGGCATATTTACAAGAAAGTGGCACATCAGCACTGATGCACCACTTGTCTTACGCCCCCCTACGCCTCCCTAACAGAACCATGGGTGCACCGTAGTTACAATACAGCACACCATGGCACACATTATCACAACAGAGTCAAAATATTTGCCGCTTGTAACCGGACGTCTCCAGACGCCAGTCTTCAGGAAGGCACAGAAACTGACGAAGGATTCCCCGGGGGCACCCGAGGAGCTCTGGACGTCATGACGTCAAGCGTCATGTACGCCAGAGTGAATATTGAAAAGAAGGAAGCCGCCGTAGACCCGGAGATCGCAAAGGATCGAAACGCACAAAGAACAACAAGAGAGCAGAACGAACGACCAAACGAAGCGAGTCCCCGGGAAGCAGACGAGCACCGCGAAAGAGGAGCGATACCCAGGGCGCCTCCCGTCCCTGAGCCGGTGAAGTCGGGAGACCGTCAGGAAGCCGGCCAGGTCCCTGGAAGGGCGTTGCCTACCGAGGTACGGTCGTACCGAAAGGGGGAGGGGGACACTGGGTGGTTACGGGGTTTACGGGGACTATGGAGACTACGGGGAACTGAGGGGAGAGGGCTGAGGTCTTATAGGGAGGGGGAGGTGGTGTAAAAAGAGAAACCAGGATACCCTCTAACCTCACGGGGACCCGACCATAAAAAGCTGCTAATAAATCAACAAGGGAGCTACACGAACGCACTGGGACAGGGAGAAGGACGTGAAGAAAAGTAACCCTCACCTCCCTGCACTCCTGTATCTATCCCCACCTCCCTACTAAACCTAAATAGCTCTACCTATTATTTAAACCCCACTTACCTGTTTTTCTTTTCTCCTTTATTTTGGGAACCTGGGCCGCTGACGCATGGGAGGAGCAGAATCTTCCTAAAGACGAACCAGACCCCACAAGGATCCTTATCCAAACCCTGGAAGAGAAAATAAGGAAACAAGAGACTTTATTATTTATCCTTTGAGAGAATAAATCAAACCTGACATTCTAAGAAATAGTTAATTTGTCTTAAGACTGTAAGGGAAATAAATTAATTAACCCCATGAGTACGCGTCTGTCGTCTTAATCCAATATCCCTTCGACCCGGGATAAAGAACCCACCACAGTGGTGTCAGAAGTGGGATATTGGACCAGGCGACAGGCAGTTCAAGACCATGGAGGATAAACCCACAATCTCAGATATGATGCAGCAGTTGGCCGAGGGACAGAGGCATCTACAAATAGTATGGGAAGAACAACAGAAGGAGGCTAAAGTAGAAAGGGAGGCCCTGCGAAGCGCGCTCAAAAGTCAGGCCACTATCATGGCCAACAATCAATTGGTTCATGAAACTGCCATCAAAAATCTCACGGATACCATTGCTGCCACCCGGGTACATCCGAATGTGCCTAGTTCGGTCCTACAGCGTTACCAGGAAGGCGAAGATCCTGATGCTTTTTTCACCAATTTTGAGCGAGTTGCCACTTCCGCTACTTGGCCCCAAGAGCGATGGGGTCAATATATAGCACCATTATTAACAGAAACCCTCCAAGCGGCTTATCAAGCGGTGAACCCAGGGCGAATAACTCCATACCAGGACATTAAGAAGAGCATTCTGGAACGGGTGGGTTTCGATTCAGAACACTACCGAGTCCGGTTCAGAAAGGCTAAGTGGGGACCCTCCGAGAATCCCCGAGCCCTATACTTCCGGATCAAGGATTTAGGTCTCAAATGGTTAGGCCCCATTGGGACTAATCGGGAAGACATCATCGAGATCGTCCTCTTGGAACAGTATCTAGACGCCCTACCCCCCAACACACGTCACTGGATTAAACAACACCCAAACCCAGACACTAACACCACCATCGAGTTAGTATGTGCCTTTCACCGCTCCCTCGAGTTTAAGGTCCCCCCCCTTCAGTCAACCCCTAGTCCGGTTCGACCGAGTCCCCTTTCATCCTCATCGGCAGGACGAAGAACCAACGAGGATACTGGAAAAACACGAGGGTTTGAAAAGCCATATGTTCAACAGCCACAGTGTTTTAGTTGTGGTGAATGGGGACATATAGCCTGGGTTTGTCCCCTAAAAACCGAAAAACCCGAACCAATGGAAATAGGAATTACTAAGGGACGAGTCTTTTATACCGGGGGAAAAGAAACCCTATATAAGAAGAGACTGGTTATCAATGGAAGACCCACCCTGGCCCTCATTGATTCAGGATGCAGTCAGTCCGTAATCCGAGCTGATCTACTCGTTAACCCTACCTTTACTGCCGGACTTACTGTATCCATCTGTTGTATTCACGGAGAAACCAAGGAATATCCTCTAACCTGGGCAACCCTGTCATGGGAAGGAAAAGAAAATCCCATAAGGATGGGGGTAGTGGAACGACTAGTGGAAGAAGCTATTATAGGAACGGATTTTACAAAATTTCCGGAGCTTCTAGATAGTACCAGACATTCTGAAGAAATGAATACATGGTGGAAAAGTGCTCCCTTCTCTAACATACCGATACCGACCCCGTTAGACCGGTACAAACCCTCTCGGAGTGAAAAAAGAGCAACCAGAAAAGCCTACACACAAGAAACCTCGAGCCCAGAGAGGGTAATTACACCCGTTCTTACCCTTACTAACCTGCCCCCCTTCCGGAGCTGCCAAAGAGAAGATCCAAGTTTGGTTCATGCCTGGAAAAGTGCACGACCCCGGGCCCTCCAAGATAAAGGTCCATCGTTCACAATAGTTAAAAATCTATTATATCGAGTCACTAGCACTGGCCGAGAAGAAAAGAAGCAATTGATAGTCCCCGAACCCTACAGACAACAAGTTCTACACCTAGCCCACAGTCAGCCAGGGGGTGGCCACTATGGGAGAGAAAAAACGGAGGAGTATCTGTTGAGGAGGTTCTATTGGCCGGGTGTCTTTTCTCAGATTAGGAAATTCTGTCAGCAGTGTCCTAAATGCCAAATGATTGATCCTGGTACGAGGAGAAGAGCCCCTTTACAACCCCTCCCTATCATAGATATTCCCTTCTCACGAATAGGAATGGACATTGTTGGTCCGCTCCTACCCTCTTCCCGGGAATACCGTTACATATTAGTGTTGGTGGATTACGCCACAAGGTACCCCGAGGCCCTCCCCCTTAGTAGTATTAACACCAAGAGCGTCGCCCACGCCATGATAGGCTTCTTCTCCCGAATCGGTTTTCCCTGAGAAATCTTAACAGACCAAGGCACCCAATTCATGTCCTCCTTAATGGCACAGATATGTCAACTTTTGGGGATCAAACAATTGCGGACTTCGGTCTATCATCCCCAGACTGATGGTCTGGTGGAACGGTACAACAGAACGCTGAAAAATCTTCTAAAGAAATCTATCTCCGATTCAGGTAAAGACTGGGATAGGAAACTCCCCTTAGTATTATACGCTGTCAGAACCCATGAGCAAGCTTCCACGGGCCATAGTCCGTTTGAACTGCTGTTCGGACGACAACCCAGGACCTTATTAGACATGGCAGCGGAATTATGGGTGGAAGAGGATGGGGAAAAGACCCTTCTGAAATATACCCAGGAATTAAAAACCCACCTACACACGGTGTGGGAAAACGTGAGAGTAAACATGGAAAAGGCTCAAGAGAAACAGAAAAGGTATTATGATAGGAATACTCAGTTGAGGACTTTTTCCATAGGGGATAAAGTGTTAGTGCTTCTCCCCAGTTCAGACAACAAACTGTTAGCAAAGTGGCAGGGACCATATAACGTGACTGGAATCATAACACCGGTGACCTATAAAATTCAGCTAACCGATAGACCCAATAGGTCACAGATCTTTCACGTTAATCTGCTAAAAAAATGGGAAGAACCTGTGACCGACCCGGTCCGAGGATGTCTGGTTAACACTGTTAAGGAATTGGAGGTAGGGTGGTGCCCCACTGATCGCCCTAGTGGAAGCGAGATACCGGTCATAAACACAGACATCTCGCTTCAACAACGCAAGCAGTTAAACAAACTCCTCTATGAACATACTCAGATATTCTCCCTGACACCTGGTAGAACCAAGTTGGTACATCATCAGATCATAACCCCTCCTGACAAGATAGTGCGGTTACGCCCTTATCGTATCCCTGAAGCTAGGAAGGTTCTGGTAGAAAGCGAAATAGAGAAAATGCTAGACCTAGACATTATAGAACCTTCTCAAAGTCCCTGGTGTTCGCCTGTGGCATTGGTACCCAAACCGGATGGGTCTATACGTTTTTGCATTGACTTTAGACAAGTCAATTCTATATCCCAATTTGACACGTATCCTCTCCCAAGAGTAGACGAACTTTTAGAGAAATTGGGGAAAGCTCACTACATGTCTACTCTCGATTTGACAAAAGGCTACTGGCAGATCCCGCTAGCCCCAGGAGACAGAGAAAAAACGGCCTTCTCCACTCCCTCCGGACTATATCATTTTAAGGTTCTCCCTTTCGGGTTACATGGGGCACCCGCCACTTTTCAACGTCTCATTGATACCATTCTACGACCGCATACCAGCTACGCTGCCGCCTATCTGGATGACATCGTCATATTTAGCGAGACATGGGGGGACCATTTAACGCATATAGGAAAAATTCTTACAGCATTACGAAGGGCTGGACTGACAGCCAACCCTTCTAAGAGCCGACTGGCCTTTAATGATATCTCTTACCTGGGCTATCACATAGGAAAAGGTATACTGAGACCCCAAATGGACAAAATTGAAGCCATCCTACGCATCGATGCTCCCACCTCGAAAAAGGAGGTCCGTTCTTTTTTAGGCCTGGTAGGATACTATCGACGCTTTATCCCTCATTATTCCACCTTGGCCGCCCCCCTGACTGATCTTCTGAGAAAGGGACAACCTAAAACCATTACGAGACTAAACCCAGATCAATATCATAGTTATCGTACCTTACAAAAATGCCTCACTACTCAACCGATCTTAAAATGCCCTGAATTTAATAAACCCTTCCATCTTCAAACGGATGCCTCCGACGTAGGATTGGGAGCCGTACTTTTTCAGAAAGATGAAACCGAAGTTAGCCATCCCGTGGTCTTTATTAGCCATAAACTGTTTCCCAGGGAACAGAAATATCCCATTATCGAGCGAGAGTGTCTTGCCATTAAGTGGGCAATCGAAAGCCTCCAATATTACCTTTTGGGCTGGTCCTTCCTGTTGTATACAGATCATGCCCCCCTTACCTGGCTCTCAAGATATAAAAATACCAACAACCGCATCCTGAGGTGGTTTATTGAGCTTCAACCTTTCTCCTTTCAGGTCTGCCACCTCCCAGGTGACCTAATGGGTCAGGCCGACTATCTATCCCGGTTCCCGGGTCCTGTGGGACTCGAACAGCCCCATTCAAGTGAGGGGATGTGTAACCGGACGTCTCCAGACGCCGGTCTTCAGGAAGGCACAGAAACTGACGAAGGATTCCCCGGGGGCACCCGAGGAGCTCTGGACGTCATGACGTCAAGCGTCATGTACGCCAGAGTGAATATTGAAAAGAAGGAAGCCGCCGTAGACCCGGAGATCGCAAAGGATCGAAACGCACAAAGAACAACAAGAGAGCAGAACGAACGACCAAACGAAGCGAGTCCCCGGGAAGCAGACGAGCACCGCGAAAGAGGAGCGATACCCAGGGCGCCTCCCGCCCCTGAGCCGGTGAAGTCGGGAGACCGTCAGGAAGCCGGCCGCGTCCCTGGAGGGGCGTGGCCTACCGAGGTACGGTCGTACCGAAAGGGGGAGGGGGAGGGGGACACCGGGTGGTTACGGGGTTTACGGGGACTATGGAGACTACGGGGAACTGAGGGGAGAGGGCTGAGGTCTTATAGGGAGGGGGAGGTGGTGTAAAAAGAGAAACCAGGATACCCTCTAACCTCACGGGGACCCGACCATAAAAAGCTGCTAATAAATCAACAAGGGAGCTACACGAACGCACTGGGACAGGGAGAAGGACGTGAAGAAAAGTAACCCTCACCTCCCTGCACTCCTGTATCTATCCCCACCTCCCTACTAAACCTAAATAGCTCTACCTATTATTTAAACCCCACTTACCTGTTTTTCTTTTCTCCTTTATTTTGGGAACCTGGGCCGCTGACGCATGGGAGGAGCAGAATCTTCCTAAAGACGAACCAGACCCCACAAGGATCCTTATCCAAACCCTGGAAGAGAAAATAAGGAAACAAGAGACTTTATTATTTATCCTTTGAGAGAATAAATCAAACCTGACATTCTAAGAAATAGTTAATTTGTCTTAAGACTGTAAGGGAAATAAATTAATTAACCCCGTGAGTACGCGCCTGTCGTCTTAATCCAATATCCCTTCGACCCGGGATAAAGAACCCACCACACCGCTATTGTGTCGCTTTCCTGCACTAGTCCAGCAAAGCACAGGGTGGCCCATAGGAGATTATGGGTGCATCATTTTAATGACTGCCATGAGCAGCTGTTAAAAATGATGTGGCGGAAGGGTCTTGTAAATATGCCCCACTGTTTTTTACATAATTTAGAGGTTGTCACGCCTGGCTGCTGAGACCTATTGACGTCACAAATTGTTTAATCCCTCCTCTGAGATGGGATGATGGATGCCAGTCCCTGACGGGCGAACTCACTTTCATTCAAAAACATAAACTGTACTCCCAGCATACTTACAGAACAAACTCAAGCGATATGCATCAAATACTCATATGCCAAGATTTCTATCGTCATATGTGTGACATTCCCATCTTTTCAGACTCTTTATGCGTGACATTTCACTGCCTTGAGAGTGACATTTTGAGTGACTCTTTACCTCGCGTAGACTATAGCCCAGTATACAGGTGCCAGCAAGTGCCCCAACTGGCCCTAGTGGCCTGGCCGAAGCACCAGTCCCTTACTGCAAGACGAGGCATCTTTACTCCTGCCCCAGGACAACAGAACGGATGCAGAGCTGTGCCAGGCAGCTGGGCGGCCAATTATGAGCTGCAAAGTGGACGGGGTGGGGCCCTTGTCCCTGTGAGGCAAGGACCCAGTGCCCGGCTTCAGGCAGGTGTACATCATTCTGGTTGTAGGAGTACAGCTGAGGCTCTTACTTATGTTGACAGGTACCCAGAGAAGCAATCGAGCTGATAACCCATGCCACAGAACGCATGGCACCATGGCACGGAATCCATGGCACCATGGCACGGAACTCATGGCACCGTGGCACAGAACTCATGGCACCATGGCAGGGAACTCATAGTACTATGGCACAGAAGCCATGGCACTACAGCATGGGATCCATGGCACTATGGCACAGAACCCATGGCAGCTTGGCACGGAACCTATGGCAAAGAACCTATGGCACTACAACACAGGACCCATGGCAGCTTGGCATGGAACCCATGGCAGCCTAGCACAAAACCCATGGCACTGAATCCATGGCACCATAGCAGGGGCCTCATAGTACTACGGCACAGCATCTATGGCAGCTTGACACGGAACCTATGGCACCGAACCCATGGCAGCTTGGCACGGAAGCCATGGCAGCCTAGCACAAAACCCATGGCACTGAACCCATGGCACCATAGCAGGGGCCTCATAGTACTACGGCACAGCATCTATGGCAGCTTGACACGGAACCTATGGCACAGAACCCATGGCAGCTTGGCACGGAAGCCATGGCAGCCTAGCACAAAACCCATGGCACTGAACCCATGGCACTATGGTAGGGACCCCATGATTACATGGCAGGGAACCATGCACCATGGCACAGATCCCATGCACCATGACGCGAAATTCCTGGCACCAGGCATAAAACCCTTGGCAGCCATCAGAAGGAGCACCTGACACCCACCAGAGACAAGAGGAAGCTCCAGGCACAACAAAGGGAGCCGGGACCCTTAAACACCCGCTAGGCCACGTTACCCATCATGTGCGCGTCAGATGGGTGAACCTGGGGCACGTGGGACGTCCTCAGCCAGTTGTGCAGTTTTACCTCATTGCACAAACATCCGTACAAACGGAAGACTTTGGGCTGGGAGAGACAGTGAGGGACTGTCTCAGCACGTCCAAGATAAACACACAGTCAGTTGGCACAGAGGGAGCCCCCGGGTGGCCTGGCTCAGTATCCCTGCCGGGTGGGGCAGTGGTGTGTCTGACGCTCAGGGTGGGCACTGGGGCAGGTGGGAGCAGCCGCACGGGACAGCCCGGGGCCAAGAAAGCAGGGGGCGAGGAGACGTCATCGCCCATCCTTGCACAGACATCAGAACAGGGAGGGACTCCCAGAGCTTCAATGTCAGCCCTTGCCAGGGCGCAGTTATGTTTAAATTACATTATCTTGTGCAACAAACAAGTATTGGTGCTCGTCAGTGCATGAGAAATTCAGCTATTAGGAATTATTCTACAAAGGGTCGTTTTGGGAAAAAGAAAGTTCCTGCAATCACCAAGTCCTATCAGAAATCCAAAATATGTTAACGATCTAGGAAACCTTTTTAAATGTAATGTACATTTGTTAAGTAGGGATTGTCTATGACTAAACATGAAAACACTTTACAACTTTGCATTGCGTGTGTGACTGTTGCCAATAAATTCATTTCTTTCCTCTCCGTTTTAAGAATCCAGAGCCCGTGCAGTGAGGGGTTCTGGGAATGTCACCGCTGCCGCGTGGCCTCTGTTCATGGGTGACACTGACAGCGACGGAGTGCATCATGGGATGTGGGGTTTTTACTTTAACAATGCCAAGGATGGCCATAAAATCTCCATCTGCCAAAGGTGGCTTAACAGGTGGGGTGATACTGCCACACAGAAGGTGGGACACTCCGAAAGCCAGGGAGGTCTGACCGCCTCCGTGCATTCTCTGTATTATATCCCAGCCTGGGCCACATCCCCGGACGCCATGAAGAGGAAGAGGAGAGGAAGAAAAGGAGAAAGACAGAAAAGGACAGAGAGAAAAATAATTGACAGAGGTTAAAAAAATGAGAGAAAAGGCTTGAAGGTGTTGGAGCGCAAATTTTAGTAATGCTTTCAGTGCACCAGACGTCAGCATTTCCTGACATTTATATTCATGTTTAAAGCGTAATTTAGAAGAAATTGCACTGACACGTACTTTGAAGGTGTCTCTGTTTAGAAAGTGGAGGACATTGTGCCTACCAGAACTGGCAACCTGCTAACATGAGTTAATACAATATTGGAATATAATCAATTTTAAAGTAATAGTTGGTAGACAAATGATTTGATTTCTAATGTTTAATGGTTTACTAGTATAGAGTTACGCGTGTTGCAGAAAAATAAATGCATCTCTCTGTCATACTTAATGTGATGTCTTAACAAAGATTGCTAATATTAATAAAATGTTTCTGCTTATTTAGATGAGACGTGAATAATGTTGAAATAATGAATGTATTCATTTGCATATATTATGTGTTTTTTATTAATGACAATAGTAATGCATTTTATTTCTAGTGTTAGCATAACTAGGCCTGAAGATTTCGTATTTGAATTCACATGAGGGCTGAATTATTTCTTTTCTCTAAAATTAATTTTTCAATTAGGTCGTTTCTCGCGAATAGTAAAAAGTCCTATTGTGTTATGTGCAAGTTTGTTTGTAACAACCTTGGAGTAGTTACTTTAGGGAACAGCAGCTTGAATGTAAAGTGCTTCCATTGTTCAACTGAGCTTTTCTCATGTGAACAGAGGAAGACAGCTTGTCCCTAATTAAAAGGAACGTGACTTGCAACAAGTGATGTACAAAATTGTTATATGATTGAAGTCACGGAAAGGAGAGACATCTTCTCACCAAGTCCTGGGAAAAGACATGGACATGTCTGTTTCAAATTTGATTTGTGCTAAGATTCTAACTGGACATTGCCCCTTTTAGGTAATGTGGACTCATTGAACCGACCAATCAAACTATTTGGAGTATATTTGATAGGGAAGGGCTGAATAAATTTGTGAGGAGTCCCTTTCTGAACCTTATGCTGTTAACTTGTCCTGTGGACCTTTTCTAATTTCTATGTGAAGCTCGTGTTCTGCACTTTCCCTTGATGCTGTTTCTAATGGACTTTTGTTGATGTGCTTTGCTGATGAAAACTGAATTGCCTGCTGGCCTAAGGAGAGGTATATTCTAACGCAGTGTTATTTTCCCTTGACCTGTTTTACTAGAAGTTGGCATCTTGACACTTACATATTTTTGTCTTAGTTAGAACTTGGCCTGAGATAGATGATTTTCAATGTATTTCTGTCTAATGTTTTGGATTTTGTCCGCACGCGTTAGCCCGCTCCCACACATGCATATCCTAATTTGGATAGCTGTAGGTAGTGCCTACGTCCAAAATTCCTGATTATCATTCTGTGCATTTTAACTTGATTAATGTATTCTCAGTCTGATTCAAATTGAGTTACTGATGCTCAAGTCCTTACATTAGTAATATGTGTTATTAATCTAGAACGTCTAGTGGTGTTGATGTTAAGTAGATTAAACTTGTTTCAGAGATTTGGTCAGCCAGTGGTCTTAATTTACCTTTATAAATTGATTTTGCACACTATTTAAGTGACGTTGGTTTTGTGGTGGTGAAAAATAAAGCTTTGAACTTTTACTGATTGGAGTTTTCCTTCCGTGGCCACATGGGTCATGGTGTCTAAATTGTTGATTGTTATGTTGATGTAAATTGTTGATGTTTATGGTTCACCACACTCTTTACTGGGTCAAAAGGTCCATCGACCTCAGTGAAGCATTCTAGTCCTGCCAAGGATGAAAACGCGTTTGCAAAGGAAAGAGACAGAATGAGAGAAAGGAGGAGTTCTGAAATTTCCCAAGTGTTAAACGCACGCCATTTTGCCCTTCTTCCGATATCCGGGGTCTACATCACTGGTTCCTAACCTGCGGTCCTGAGACCCATGGGGACCACCAAGTCTACTATGCGACTGCTTGGAAAATTAAATAATATTAATAGATTAGTAAAGTGTATATAAAGAAGCAAAATGGTAAATTGAGAAGACTAAAATGTTATGTAAATGTCAAGGAATTTGAAATTGGAGGCTAAAATTGTTAGTATCCTCAGATTGATTCATGGGGGCAGGGCAGGTGCATCAAACAGAATACAGTATGGATGCTGAGGGACCGCAATTGAATTTAGAAAAGCTGCAACCTTCCCATTAAAATTTCATTTTTTTATATATATATTTGGTCATAAATTAAATAAAATATTACATCATTTGTGTATTTGTTTGATGAGTGCTTGTTTCTATATTTTTGTGTTTTGTTTTGTGGATTAAGTCACCGAAAACGCTTAGGCCGGGGTTCCCAGCTTCCAGTAATGACTCATTGGGGGGGATTTCTGGCTTCCGGTCATGACTCAGTGGAGGTCCCAGGATTCCAATAATGATTCAGTGGGGTCCATGGGTTCCAGTAATGATTCAGTGGGGGTCCATGGGTTCCAGTAATGATTCAGTGGGGTCCATGGGTTCCAGTAATGATTCAGTGGGGGTCCATGGGTTCCAGTAATGATTCAGTGGGGGTCCATGGGTTCCAGTAATGATTCAGTGGGGTCCATGGGTTCCAGTAATGATTCAGTGGGGGTCCATGGGCTCCAGTAATGATTCAGTGGGAGTCCATGGGTTTCAATAATGATTAAATGAAGGGCCACAGAAGTTAAAAAGTTGAGCCACTGGTCCCCATAGTTTGATAGCAGCTAGAGACTTAGCCAAATAGAGGTGCCATTTCTATGAGATACTGTCATCAAGAAGGGAATATGGATGAGTGAGAAGATTGAGATGTGAAGGTCAAGAGTTCAATGCAGGCCCCTGGCAGAGCCTGTGCCTCAAGAGAGTTCCAAATGCTTCTGGGGGGCCCATTCACTCCAAAGCTATCTGTACAATATGAGAGACTCAGGAGCCACACTTTACATTCTTCAGGGGATTCCCATCATTTACGGGGCAGATCTTTTTTGTATTTTTGATGGCCAAACTTTGGAACGCATTGCCCACCAGCAGGGCGGACTAGGAACCCAAAACCATCCTGGCAATTTTGTCAGACCAGCCCTGGGTCCGGGGGGGAGGGGTTAGGGGTTAGGGGTTGCAAATGTGAAGCACTGCTGCTATTGTTACGGGGGTGATATTGAGCACTGCTGCAAAACCGCCCCCCCCAGTAACAAAACCAGCCCCACCCTTCCAGCATCCCGGGGAAATGACCAATGCCTACTATGGCCAGTCCAGCCCTGCCCACCAGCCTTCGTATGGCTCCCTCTGAGTCCATTTTCAAAAAGAGGTTAAAAACTCTCCTCTTTGATGAGGCCTAGATCTTCCCGTCCTTTTATCAGCTGGTACCTTTTTCTTGTTATTAGAGCAGGGACGCCTCTTTGGAAGCAGCGGTGCGCTGTACAAGTGCAATTTGATTGGTTGTTTGATTGATTGATTGATGGTTGACTCAATTATACATCAAGAAAAAGCAAATAATGTGACCTAATTTAGCACATTTGTGATAATATTGTGTCATAAATTTGTAATTTTTACACATGCTAACAATGTCTGGGCAAAGGTTTTACCTCAGTAGTACCAGTTTAACATCCAAATACAGTAATATGCAACTGAAAAAAGATCAGTCGACCTCTTCAGAGGGCGTCCACTGCACGGCAAAACGGGTCGCTGGGGTTTTAGTAGCTTTTGATCCATTTGAGTTTGAAACACTTTTTTTGTTAATATATGCAGATTATGCTGCAGATGATGGATTATGTGCCAATTGCAGCATCTCAACAATTATGTGGCAAACGCCACAGTGCAGAATAACATAATTCCAGTGGTCAGGGCCAGAGCTTCCTCCACAAGTGAAGCCAGAAGAGAGAGTTAATTAATTAGAAAGTGGCGGGTGAGCAACAGTGAGACAGAGAGACGCTGGGCCAAATTTAAGAAAATGTTGCGCTGCATCATATCCATGGCGGTAGTTAGGGAACTAGCGTCAAACGTTTTGATGCTAGTTTGGCGCTTTGCAGGATTAGTGACAAAAATGTTGACGCTAATCCCGCAAAGCACCTAGAGGCCCATTGAAAACAATGGGAGCCTCATTTTAATGCCGGCTGTGTGCAGGCGTTAAAAATGCTGCAAAAAATGGCACAAAGAAATCTCTTATATTTCTTTGTGCCATTTTGTCGGCCCCCCTAATGAGGTAACACCCCCCCATACATTATGCCTGGCGCAGGCTTGTTGTAAATAGGGCGTGTGGAAAAAGCCACGTTAGCGCCATGTTAGCGTTACTAAAATGACACTATGGCGGCGCTAGGGTGACATTGGGGGCTCTTAAATATGCCCCCCTGTGTATTTGAAAACACGAAAAAAAATGAATAAACAGTGCACATTGTGTACAAACAAGTGGAGCACCAGCCGTAGCGTGAGACATTTAAAAGGCAGCCGATGCCGAAAAAGCTGGTTGTCTTCAAGGCGCTCGGTACTTCTCCGGCTGGGAAAGCAAAGCACAATTGTACTGCACATCAAAGGTGGCTGGAGACCTACCATCAATTAAACAAACTAAGGCCAGCCATCAATTTAAAAAAAAACTACTTTGATATAGTAATATATACAAGCAATGTACAAGAATTGGGATTCTAGTGTATGGACCGAGTGAGAAGGACCTTCGGACAACGAACACCTTTACCGTAAAGCATTCCTCTTTTCCATGTTTGATTGTAGGGCCACTGAGCCAATGATGGCTTTAAATCCTGTAAGGATTATTCAGGGGTGGGCAGAAGGACTTAGGGCCTGATTTAGAGTTTGGCCAATGGGTTACTCCATCACAACGGTGACGGATATCCTGTCCGCCGATATCTAAATCCCGTAGGACATAATGGGATTTAGATTTCTGTAGATGGAATATCCTTCACTGTTGTGAGGGAGTAATATGTCTGGGAATAACTAAATCAGGCCCAAAGATTGTTGCTCAGGTTTACTTATGTAAAGAGGGGCGAACGAAGCAACACTAGAATTGAATGTCTGGCTTGGCCCTTGTCCCATGGGGGTTGCCAAGCCCAAATAGAGCCGAGCCAAACAAGCCCGGCACTGTCCTTCTCGCTGCATCCCTCACTCCCTAACGCAGTTTTAAAGAGGTGGATGAGCCACTGAAAGCTTGAGCCAGGCTCGGGCCTGATGCTTGGCTCCAGCTCAGCTCTAGGCCCACTTGGAACCTCAAGCCCAAAACCAGCTGAGCTTTTAGAGGAGTCCACATGGCTTAGTTACTACAAATGCTGACTACATAACACTGGGGACCAGGTTTGGACCTGCCCTGGGACCCGCATCCTATAAATTTGGCAAATCTCCCTGTTTTATAAAAAAAATTAAGTGGAAAGTAGTCTGTGTGTTGTGAAGCGCTGGTATTTCTGTGGGAAAAGTAAGCGCTATGTGACACAGTTGGAAATAAAATGAGGATTCTGCCTGTCACCCATGCTACTCTCCTCCTCCAAAAATGAAGGACAAAGCATTAACCCTTGATTTCAGAAAGTGATACCCAACTAGTGGTCGAACTGCCCAGCTTGAAACTGAAAGTCTGGGATCAATCCCGGCTTCCCTGCTTCCCCAAATTGTGTGATTTTGGGCAAATACGTTGTCACAGAGCATCCTTTTTACGGGCGAGCGCAAAGCGCTCCGTCCCATGCTGTAATCTTTTTTGGGCTTCCAATGACGCCTATGTCACGTCAGTCACTTTCATTGGTTCGTGAGCTTGCCTTTTAAAATATGCTTGCTTTCATTTGTAAAAGGCATGCAGATGTCATGCCTTTTCCGGTGTTTAGCCCACCTACACAGCACCGGTAAACTACTAAAAACATGCAAGGCTCGATGTTTGCAGCATGGTGTCGGACTACATTATCTGTTTATTTTCCACGCAGCGCAATTGCACTGGGGTTTACATAGCGCGATCGCGCTCGGTTTTTCCGTTTTCAATTTCAGCACGATCGCGCTGCATTTTACATAGCGCGATCGCGCTGCATTTTACATAGTGCGATCGCGCTGTGTTTTTTTTCTTTTAATTTGTGTGGCAAGAAAAGTCCGGTTAGGAGTTTACAACACTAATAGCTCTAACTCGAGCAAATGCGAGACCCGTTGCATTGCAAATGCTTGTTTTCATTATCACCTATCAGAGCATCTTCCAATATGTGAATTCAGGATGTGCACTGTACAAAAGCCTCTGTTTGATTTTATAAAGTATTTAATAAACTATAATCTTGCTCTGTGTATAATGAGAATCTAGCCGACATATAGGGTACGCAGGACAACTGACTCGCCTCTCAGTTCGCTCATTGTCACCAGGGCGCAGGAATGCTTCTCAGTTTCTGTTCAAAGCTATCACTTTTATTAAACACTTTTCATTGCAGAGATACAATCTGATATACTGAGGTGAAACGATTTCCCGTATTAAAAAATTACATTTTTTAATTTTGAAGACACCTTGTCATATTTTACCATGATGTTTGTAGCCTGATTACATACCAAGTGTTTTCAGGACTCGGCTCGAACACGGGCGCTTAGAGCGAGGCTCGGCTCGGCTCGGGATTATGTTAATATTTTGGCTCGTCCACCTCTAGGTTTTTATAGGACAAAAACTACCAAGACACGAGAGCTGAGGATAGACACATTTTCTTGTAGAGCTGTCACCAGAGGAGCAAACTCTCTGAAGCCTCGGTGAGGTCCCTGTGGGTCCCTGTAGCTGATTGGGCCTGGGGGGGACACCTTGGTGTAAGTGGGATTACTGGCTCGTGCCAGCACCGGAGGACCTATGAAGCATAGTTGTGCTTTATTTTATGCTTCCAAGCAGTGATACCAAGTAGGTGATGTCCCCTATCAGTACGCAGAGTGTGTGTAGTCATTTTGCAACCAGCACACACTTAGGTATGGAAACAGGGAGTTAAGTTCCTTGGTCCTGAAGAAAAGCCATGGGGCTCGGCTGGAAACATGTAGACCCTCAAAAGGGAGGGGACATTATTACCCATGCCTCCTACTTTCTTCCCCAGTTTTTAATCACCCCGCCTGGGGGATAGATTAAAGCACCACTCACCTACCGCACAGGTATGTTTCATCTTTCATCATATACGACAAAGCCCTCCTGCTGCTACTCCTTCCATCACATAGAGCCACCAGTCAGCGCTCCAGCCTGATCAGCAGGTGTTGGCCAGGGATCCTATGATGAAGCATGCCACCAAGAGGCAACCCTGGTGGGTGAGGGTTGCGCAGCACAAAGCCGAGTGCTTTATCCCACCCTGTGGAGGCTTAGCACAACCGAGAACAGACGGGTCCTTTACTGAAGTTTTAGAAGACAAACACTGCTAAGTTACATGAGAGCTGAGGACAGACATAATCTACTTGAAGAGCTGTCACCTGAGGGGCAAACTCTCTGTGGTCCCTCAGCCCTCTTTGTGTTCTTTTTTTGTTAACTTTTTAGTTGAGGTGATGAGCAGAGTCTCTTCCAAAATCAGTCTGGACGTAACAAAAAAATAGCATCTTTCGCTCTCTGTTAAGTGTCAGAGAGTCCTTTGAAGTGGGACAGGCTGCATGAGACTGGCATTTTAAAAAAAGGGACGGGAGATTATGGCCTGATTTAGATATTGGCGAATGAGTTACTCCAGCACAACGGTGGCCGATATCCCGCCCGCCGAAATGTAAATCATATAGGAAATAATGGAATTTATATTTCGGCCGGCGGGATAGCCGTTAACGTTGTGCCAGAGTAATCCGTCCGCCTAAATCTAACTCAGGCCCGTAATATCTTTATATTAATGTTACCTCTGGCTCAGGGTTCCACACCTCAAAGACCCAGTTAATAAGTGGAAGCCCAGGAGGTCTTGGAGCCCCCCAGAGCTTGCTCTTCGCGTCACAGATGCAGGGGACGTGTTACTCTGTCCTTCACCTTCCTGTCCGAATGAAGGGCTATTATCAGGCGTAGAAGTGGGTGTGGAACCCCAGGTTTCAAGCTTCCTCCAGTTTCTATGGGAACCTTCAAAAGTGACAAGAAAACTTTAAACCTCCTGGCTGACCACATATTTATATATGTGTGTGTAGTGTCAGTTTGATGAAGGTGTGCTTGGTGTATTGTACTAAGAGTCATTTATGAAATAATTGGACACAACACCCTTCCCTTCTGTGTTATAGAGAAGAGAGAAGGATGTCGCTTGAAACCAGGAAACCTGAGTTCAAATCCCATCCAAGGCAAAGCACTTTACTTCACTCAGGACCCTTTTCCTAAACCATCCAATCCTAAAGCACATTGAAGTAATTCAGATCAGCATCTTCGCTCTACAAAAACATCACTTGCATGTGGTGAATACAAAATTATTTGGCATCACATTTAATAACAATACAGGCAGTGTTTTTCTGTTAAAAAAAGTTTTTTTGTTAAAAAAAAGAAAAAGTGGCAATGCCTGAGGTATTTTTCAGGAGGGCATTGCAGATTGTGCCTCCTACAGTTCATGCCAGCACAGCCAAATACCAGTGATAACTTTACCTACTAACCATTAAACTCATAGAAATGTAACAATTTGAACCATCCCAAGTGCAGCAATTATTATTAAATTGTAATTCTTTTTGAATTCTTAAACACTCTTCTCTGCGCTTTTAAAAATAGGCTGATAGCGCCACCATGTAGTGGACTGTCATAAACAGAAATAAGTGCTGGTGCTGAGCGCTGGCAAACACCGGCACAAATTAAGCAATAAATATATGCCACATATACAGAAAATTGACACATCGTAGGTAGGGCATTTAGGTGATATTAAGGGCCAGATGTACCAAAGGATTTTACCCATTCTGTGTCTATGGGAAAAAGCTTTCGTACATATGGCCCTAAATTTTTTATGATTAAAACAATATTACTTTCAACAAATGTTGTTCAATACAGTGATATAATGGTATGTACTTCAGACACTCAGCAATGTGAAGGAAGTACATTGTTTTACTTTTAAAGAGTCAATTAAATTTGTTGTCTGATGTACATGCTGAATACTGGAGGTTCGGCTCGTTTTTGGCTCTCTGCCCAGGTAACTCTTTGAATATTCTGGCTTGCTCACCTTTACTTTTGGGACGAGAAAATATAGTTTTTCTTTTACTTACGCTCTACTAATGTGTACTCATCCCAGCTGGATGGGGTGAAATGCCTGTTTGATGACTCATTAATATTGTTTTTGCCTCCAGGGAAATTGAAGAGTTTTTTGAAGGCCAAACTACAGAGTGGCAATGAGTGTGAAAAATTCCATTTTATCTGCTTTGCTCTCAGAGAGTTGTGAAAATGTAGGAGCAGTGCAGCCACTATATGTCCTCGTGACGTCACACATGAAAGGGTGCCTGTTTAATGTAACCTTCCGGATCCCCTGTTCTGTACCTGAACAAGCACCCAGGTACTGCCCAAGTGTATGGGGTATGTGTAGTGTGCTGTATGTTCTTGGATATCTCATCTGCTATTTAAAATATTCTGATTTCATGCCGCTCTGGATAAAGGCCAGGTCATCGTATTGATGACGCGGATATGATGAATGCGTTTGACACCTTAGCCCCCTCCCTCAAGCTGCCAAGAATATGGGGTGCGTTTGGGGTGTTGAATCTACCCACCCAATGGTTTCACACCTTTCTACCCGACGTAATATGCATAGATGACAAGACGTACCCCAGGACCCCCTTTAGTTCTGAGGCCCCTTGGGGTTCATGTTTGACACCCACTTTATTCATTAATAATCCCCTGCTTCTACATGAGCTGGGGGTCAGGACCACTGGAATTATGCGGCACGAGAGCAGTGGCAGATGGCAATTTTAAGAGGGAGGGGGGTGGGAAACTGGATACATACTGTACACACATGCTCACTCACACTCATTCATTCACACACATGCGCACACACACACATCCATTCACAACACTCATTACCAAATATTCAAACATACATGCACCAAACATTAATTGAAAAAAACACACTTACCTGCAGCTCAACTCGGAGGTCCCGGGGAGTTGGGACTGCTGCCTTCCCCCATTGATTGACCTTAGGTCAGCAAAAAGAGGGACGGCAGCACTCTCAATCTCATCACAGAGTGCAATGGGGTCAGTGAGACTGCTGACCCCTCCCCACTCTGTGACAAAGAGTGACTGATGGACACTCCGCCCTGGGTGCTTCAGGGCTTAAGAATCAAACGAGGAGGTGTAGGAAGGTAGCCTCTTTCTAACCTTGTTGCCCCCACTCTTCGCGTGTTTGTGAGTATATGTCAGGGTGTTTTCCCTGTCTCACTGGGATCCTGCTAGCCAGGGCCCAGTGCTCATAGTGAAAACCCTATGTTGTCAGTGTGTTTGTTATGTGTCACTGGGATCCTGCTAGCCAGGACCCCAGTGCTCATAAGTTTGTGGCCTATATGTGTTCACTGTGTGGTGCCTAACTGTATCACTGAGGCTCTGCTAACCAAAACCTCAGTGTTTATGCTCTCTCTGCTTTCTAAATTTGTCACTGCAGGCTAGTGACTAAATTTACCAATTATCATTGGCACACTTGTACACCCATATAATTCCCTTGTGTAACTGCCTTGCCGTGGTTTCCACTGCAGCTGCTGCTGCTGCCAACCCCTCAGACAGGTTTCTGCCCTCCTGGGGTTCAGGCAGCCCTGGCTCAGGAACGCAGAACAAAGGATTTCCTCTGAGATAGGGTGTTACACCCTCTCCCTTTGGAAATAGGGGTGAAGGGCTGGGGAGGAGTAGCCTCCCCCAGCCTCTGGAAATGCTTTGATGGGCACAGATGGTGCCCATCTCTGCATAAGCCAGTCTACACCGGTCCAGGGATCCCCCAGCCCTGCTCTGGCGCGAAACTGGACAAAGGAAAGGGGAGTGACCACTCCCCTGACCAGTACCTGCCAGGGGAGGTGCCCAGAGCTCCTCCAGTGTGTCCCAGACCTCTGCCATCTTGGAAACAGAGGTGTTAGGGGCACACTGGACTGCTCTGAGTGGCCAGTGCCAGCAGGTGACATCAGAGACTCCTTCTGATAGGCTCTTACCTTTCATCGTAGCCAATCCTCCTTTCTTGGTAGCCAAACCTCCTCTTCTGGCTATTTAGGGTCTCTGCTTTGGGGAATTCTTCAGATAACGAATGCAAGAGCTCACCAGAGTTCCTCTGCATCTCCCTCTTCGACTTCTACCAAGGATCGACCGCTGACTGCTCCAGGACGCCTGCAAAACCGCAACAAAGTAGCAAGACTACAACCAGCAACATTGTAGCACCTAATCCTGCCGGCTTTCACAACTGTTTCCTGGTGGTGCATGCTCTGGGGGTCACCTGCCTTCACCCTGCACCAGAAGCACAGAAGAAATCTCCTGTGGGTCGACGGAATCTTCTCCCTGCTAACGCAGGCACCAAAAGACTGCATCACTGGTCCTCTGGGTCCCTCTCATCCTGACAAGCGTGGTCCCTGGAACACAGGAACTCTACCCAAGTGACTCCCACAGTCCAGTGGCCCTTCAGTCCAAGTTTGGTGGAGGTAAGTCCTTGCCTCTCCATGCTAGACTGCAAACTTGTGTACTGCGTGATTTGAAGCTGCTCTGGCTTCTGTGCACTCTTCCAGGATTTCCTTTGTGCACAGCCTAGCCTGGGTCCCCAGCACTCCATCCTGCAGTGCTCAACCTGCTGAGTTGGCCTCTGATGTTGTGGGACCCTCTTTTGTAACTCTGCATGGACTCCGGTTCTCAAATCTTCCAAGTGCCTGCTCGGGTACTTCTGCGAGTGCTGCCTGCTTTTGTGAGGGCTCTCTGAGTTGCTGAGTGCCCCCTCTGTCTCCTCCTCCAAGGGGCAACATCCTGGTCCTTCCTGATCCTCAGAAGCACCCAAAAACCTCTACTGCAACCCTTGCAGCTAGCAAGGCTTGTTTGTAGTATTTCTGTGTGGGAACACTTTTGCACCCTTCATCGCGACGTGGGACATCTTCCTCCCAAAGGAGAAGTTCCTAGTCCTTTTCGTTCTTGCAGAAATCCAAGCTTCTTCTATCCAGAGGCAGCTTCCTTTCACCTTCATCCGGGGTTTCCTGGGATCCTGACCCCCTGGACACTGTCGCGACCTTTGGACTTGGTCCCCTTGCCTTGCAGGTCCTCAGGTCCAGGAATCCGTTGTCAGTGCACTGCTTGTGTTTGTTGTTCTTGCAGAATCCCCCTATCATGACTATTGTGCTCTCTTGGGGTAGTAGGTGTACTTTACTCCTACTTTTCAGGGTCTTGGGGTGGGGTATCTTGGACACCCTGACTCTTTTCTTACAGTCTCAGCGACCCTCTACAAGCTCCCAGAGGTCTGGGGTCCATTTGTGATTCGCATTCCAATTTTGGAGTATATGGTTTGTGTTGCCCCTATACCTATGCTTCCCTATTGCAACCTATTGTAATTCTACACTGTTTGCATTACTTTTCTGACTCTAACTTACCTATTTGTGGTTTGTGCACATATAACTTGTGTATATTACTTACCTTCGTATTGAGGGTACTGACTGAGATACTTGTGGCATACTATCATAAAAATAAAGTACTTTTTTTTTAGTAACTCTGTGTATTGTGTTTTCTTATGATATTGTGCATATGACACCAGTGGTATAGTAGGAGCTTTACATGTCTCCTAGTTAAGCCTCAGCTGCTTTGCCATAGCTACGTTCTATCAGCCTTAGCTGCTAGAAACACCTCTTCTACACTAATAAGGGACAACTGGACCTGGCACAAGGTGTAAGTACCTTTGGTACCCACTACAAGCCAGGCCAGCCTCCTACAGGAGGTCTGAGGCTATCAGAGACGCTACCCCTCATCACGAGGAGAGGGACGCGAGGACCTGTGCTGAGCAGAGGAGGTCATGCACACAGGAGCTGTGACCTCCTCAGCCCAGCAAAATTCAGCTCAGGCAGCCTGGAGCAGGCACAAATAGTGCATGTCTGCTCCTGGCTGCCTGACCTGAAACTGAGGAGTGGTCTGTCAGGCTGACCTCTGCTCAGCCTGACAGACACTCTTCATGAGTGGCAAAAGGTGGGGAGGTGTGGCCGTCAGCCCCAAGGGACATGTCCTGGCTGCAGGAGAGGGCCAAATTATGCTGCAGGGTTGAGCAAATTATGCGGCACGGAAAGGCAACTTATGTAGCATAATGCTGCATATTTAGTAATAATATTACGTCAGTATTTCATCATTTTTAAACTTCACAACACTGTATGGCCATTGGTTGCACCTCATCAGCACAAGTTTAACACCCAAAGATTGCAATAAGCAAGAGAAAGGTGACCAGTCTCAATTTGCAAAGGGCCTTCCACTGCGCAGCAACACGTGTCACTGCATTTTGTTTTACAGTTGAACTATTTGAGCTAGAAACAATTTTTTTGTGTTGAAATCTGCAGATTATGCGGTAGATGACAGATTATGTGGCAAATGCAGCCACTCTTTAATTTTAATAATGTGAAAATCGCTGCACATTTGCATAATTCCCGAGGCCCTGGTTGGGGGTAAAGTTCCACTGCATGCAGACAACGCCAAGGGGTGTTTGACAAAGACACTTGAGAAGCGAATCTAAACATAACTTTCCACTAAGAAATAGCAAGCCTTTTAGCTGGTGAGGTGTTGATCACACACTGGTAAGAAGAAACAGTAGTGTGGTAGTAAGAAATGAGTTGCACGTAGAGTTGAGGAAATAATTGTGCTATCAGTATCTTGAAGGAAAGTCGACCTTCGCTGCGTCGCTGTATTCAGAACAAACTGTGATTGTCAAACATATATATTATTAGCGAATAAAAAAAAATCACGCTGACACGTTAAGAATTTTCATTTCTATTAAGGACATGGAGGCGAGGATTATGCTTCTCTTTCTTTACTGAGAATTTCACAGCAGCCAATCAAAACATATAAAACTTTAACCTGCATATCCCATGAGCCTAGTGCCTCCTCCAATCAGAGGTGTTGAGCGTTGCTATGTGTATATCAAAGACCGTTGCGCTTCCTCTTTCTTTGTGAACCACAACATAAAGTCTCGGAACCTGAATCCAGCCTGAAACTGCAACAGAACCAACACAACCACTCAAAAGGAGGAACAGCATCTCACAAAGGAAAGAGAACTCCTTTCCCAGCTGCAGCAGATCAGCCACCTGCAATCTGATACATAGTTTCACATTGATTTGGCGTCCGTACTTGGAATAAAACATCAAAGTACTACCAATCTCGTAAAGATCGATCAATCAATTACAGGCGGGAAAAATGGGATGCAATAACATCAAACAATGCATCATAGACAACAGTATAGCATTAAATAACATTCAGTATGATGAACATGTACAATGGACAATTCTCTTTTTAATTATATTTTGATAACTGCAGGTGGGATAATCGTCGCCTCCATGTCCTTAGTAGAATTGATAATTCTTAACGTGTCAGCTTGAATTTTTTTTATTCTATGTCAGGACCGGAGGCTTCAGATGATGCTAGTTCATGCCACATCCACAATAAACTTATGATAAAAGACTTTAAAGGTGGAATCAGAAGAGCAATTCACCGCAGCCATAATGTCCTCAAGCCGAGAACCTACAGATCCCATGGCACCTCTGACAGAATGAGCTCCAAAATAGAGATTTCTACCTCAGCCGCAGCCAACAACCATTTAACCCATCTGGCTAAGGTCGTCGAAGCGACTGGACAGAAAGCTTTCTTAAAGAAATAAGCAATGGACCTGCAAAATCTCTCAGCAGTTCACGAGTACAGTCCTCATGTGCCTTAAAAAATTTAACCACACACAATTTCGGATGACAAGGAGAAGCAGGATAACTAATGCTTCGCAATGCAGTCTTTGTACATCTTGAAATAGTAAAAGATACCCCAGAGGGAGTAAATGCTCTAATTCCAGTGGCAGTACATCTGAGACAAGCCTGCAGGAAGCCAGGCACAAAAAGAGCATTAGCTTAGCAGGCAATTGTTTACGAGAAAGATCCTCGCTAGCTGGCCAAGATCTAAAAAAACGTAAAACTATATCAACATCCCATGACAAAGAATATTTTGGTTGATGGGGACGAACCATCCGAATACCTCTGAGTATCTTACACTTCAATGGATGCTCAACAACAGGTTTTCTATCCAAATGGGAATTTCTAACCGTCCTATAGGTAAGACCCTGACTAGCCAGTTCAGAAAGAAAATTCACAGTCATATGGACATCTGTCCCCATGGAATACACACTCCATTCGTCACACTAACATACCCATCAGTGCCAGGCAGCCTCATGTCATTTGTGCGTAGACGGAGCCCAAGATTGCAACAAGAACAACATAGCGTCTTGCCAAACTCCCAGCACTTGCTAATGGTGCCTGAAAGTATCCATGACATGAGGGACAAGAGTCCCTGATACACCAACGGGTGTGGAAGACCCATTGGGTCTGAGAGGAGATCTGGGAAATGAAGGACCCGCACCGGCATTGTGCAGGACAGCAACATCACCACAGGAAACCAAGGTTGGGCCTCTGGATCCTCGAAAAGGGGGAAAATGTATACACAAGCATATCATCCAAGACTGGAGAAAGGCATAGGAGGAGGCCACCATAGGGTCTTGCCTCCAGGATTAAAAGATCAGGAGGTGAGTGAGCAGACGTGATGCAAATAGGTCTATCAAACATAGTTCCCAAAGCTGATTCAGCTGGTGGAAGACTCCTGGGTGAAGACTGCAATCGCCGGAGTAACACAGGAATCAAGAGTTCCAGTCCACAATTACATTGGACTGGCCCAGAATATATTACGCTGTCACTGATATTTGATGCTGGGGACAATAATGCCAGAAATCCTTGGCAATCTCCGCCAGCAGTCGGGATCTCGTTCCACCCAGATGGTTGATATGACTGTACGACGAAACAACGACTTCAAAAACAACTACTGCCTTAACAACGAGGTCGGAACACCGACCTCGTTGCTACTACTAATGATTTTACCACGAATGCCTTAACAACGATATTTCGTTGTAAAGGCATTCCTGATAAAATCATTAGCAATAGGCACCATTCACCCTACATCCCTCACCCCACCCCCCCCAACACCACCCCAAAACCTAAAACCCTCTGACCCCCCCACCCACTCCCCAAAACCAAAAACGCCCCACCCCCCCAACCCCACCCCAAAACCTAAAACCCCCAGACCCCCACCCACTCCCCAAAACCAAAAACACCCCACCCCCCCCAACCCCACCCCAAAACCTAAAACCCCCTGACCCCCCACCCACTCCCCAAAACCAAAAACGCCCCACCCCCCAACCCCACCCTAAAACCTAAAACCCCCTGACCCCCCACCCACTCCCCAAAAACAAAAACGCCCCACCCCCCCAACCCCACCCTAAAACCTAAAACCCCCTGACCCCCCACCAACTCCCCAAAACCAAAAAGGCCCCACCCCCCCAACCCCACCCCAAAACCTAAAACCCCCTGACCCCCCACCCCCACCCCCCTCCCCAAAACCTAAACCCACCACTTACCTTCGCCAACTCACTTCTTTGTACCTTAACCACGCATGTTCGTTGTTCAGAACATACGTAGTTAAGGCACAAAAAAACGGAGTCGTGGTTAAAAAAAAGCGTTGTTGCGCTTTCGTTAACCACGACTTTCGGAAAAAAAAAGTTGTAAAAAAGGATGTTCCCCGGTTGATATAACAAACCGCCAACACATTGTCCATCCTTAGCAGAATGCATCAACTTGCCTTGCGGGGGAAAGAGTGCGAACTGCAAAAGACCCCACCAATACCTCAAAACAATTCATGTGGAAATTAAGCTTTTCCAGGGACCACCCGCCCCCCCATCTCCAACGAGCCCCACCCCAACCCCATTGGCTGGCATCAGATTCTATTTTCACCTCTGGAACTGACGCAAAGATCACTTTACCATTCCAGGCATCCATGTGGTCTAACCACCAGGACATCTCTGTCCTGGCTTCCTCCGACAGCATTATTCTCTCCAAATACGCTAATCCCTTCCGAAAATGTAAGATCTTCAATCTTTGAAGGGCCCGATTATGCAGAAACCTGGAAAAATCACCTGTATGGATGAAGCTAACAGGCCGACCAGGTGAGCCAGGACCCTCAATGATATAGTCGGAGAGGCAAGAGCTCTCCTTAACTCTTTCTTGATAGACATCCGTTTCTTCAATGGTAATAGGAGTTGGGCCTTGACAAAGTCCACTTTAAAGCCCCAAAACTCTAGAGTCTGGGAAGGAATCAGAACTGACTCATCTGAATTGATGATGAATCCCAGATCCTGAAGAAGCTGGATTGTCCAAGAGAGATGAAGAATTACTGCGTCCCTGTTCTGTGCCATGACAAGAATGTCATCTAGGTAAATAATCAAGCATACTCCCTGCTCCCGGAGATACTGGACCACCGAGGACAGACCAAAGGGCATTGCAGTGAGCCTGTACCACTAGTGATGCCATCTTAATGAAGAAACCTCCGATGGGGACTGCTAACTAAGCATCCTTTAGGTCTAATTGGACCATGCAATCTCTATCCTGAAACAAATCGCGAAGCAGGTCTATGCCCTCCACCTTGAAGTGGCGGCACACGATCCAAAACTTGAATTGTTTGAGGTTTAGGACTAAATGAAAACTACAGTCCTTTTTCTGAACCAAGAAGATTGTACTGACGAAGCCCTGGGAATGAGGGATAGTCTGTACAATAGCCTTCTTTGAAAGGAGCGCCTGAATCTCTTTGTCTATGAAATTGCTCTCTAATTGGGAAAAAAAGAAGAGGAGTTGGATGTTTCCCCTTTCGGAGGTGGAATAAAGCTCCAATCTGACCCCCTGAACTGTCTGCAACACCCATGGGTCCCATGGGTCCTGAGTGGTAATCCCCAATTGTGCACGAACCACTGTATCTGTTCCCCCGCCAAGGCTTCGAAGGCCAGCATAGCACTTACCTGCATAAGTGGAAATATCAGTGTTATTACAACCTTGATATCCACCTCTGGAAGCTTAAGTAAACCCACGGTCTGGAGCTCCTTCTAAAAAGCACCCAGCCCCAGCAAAAAGGCCACCTTGGAACACCTTCTTCATGGACATCTGCGCCTTGTCCAGTGCAGAGAACGTGGCCAAATACTTCCCAAGGCCCTTAACAAATTTGTCTCCAAAGAACAAGCAACTTGCCATAGTGCCCATCTCCGTAGAGGCCAACTCCGCCAATTTTGGGTCAATCCTCATTATAAATGATTTTTGACGTTCTGTGGACATAGCACAGTTAGCATTGCTGAGGAGGCATGTTGCTTTTTGGGTCCATTCAAGGATCTCTCTCGGATCCAATTGTGCATTTGCCTCTTTCGCCTGAACGGGCAATTCCAGAATTGTGAGGGGGCCAGACAGGTCAAGCAATTCATCTTGGAATCCATGTGATGCCCAGTCCAGACCTTTTTTGGGATCCTTCGCAAACTTTTTAGGTAAAGTTGCCATGTTGGGATCTAAATCCGGCGTGTCCGCCACTTTTCCTAAAAGGGATGCTCTAAGGCATTCCACCCTGAGAGTGTTGCACAACTTGTGTTCGAAGCCCTTGTGCAACCTGTCCTGCACATAGTGTACTTCCTCCATACAGGACACACGTTCAGAGAAGCAAGGATATGAATAACATTTTTTGGATCAAACAGCAGGTTCTTAAAGTCAATTCGTTGTAGTATGGTGCATCTTACGCTTGTGATTTGATGCCTGTTGAGAATCATCCTGGGGAATATTGGAATCAGAAGGTGGAGATCCCAGAAGGACCCAAGGATGCAGCATTCCCACACGCATGGTCCCAAAGGGCCGAGGCAGAAATCTGGAAGCAGAAGTAGTACCCCCACATGAGTCTCCTGGGGCGATGCCCACATCATTGGTCGCAACATTTCTGGGAAAGGAATCACCAGCTGGCTCCCCAATCTCTTGTCGTCCAAAATGGACCAGGGGCTGCGTAAAAGGCGTCAAAGCCTTGATGAGAGCTTGATTAATGGAATCTTACACCTGGTTATTCAGTGCCTCCACCAATCTCTCTTTCTTATGGTGTTCATAAGGCACATCTGTATATTCCTCTTCATAAGCGTAGTACGCCATGCTGCTTGTAGAGTAAGTTGCAGAGAGGGGCTGGAAGAGATTCAGGTGGGGATACGAGCCCCAAGCAGGTGAAATAATTTCTGAAAAGACAAAAGGTAGGGCAGAAAAAAGGGCTCTAAGCAGCCAAATTACTATGGAGAGTTCCACCTGCAAGTATCCCTATGGCAGAGCCCTCAATCACGCTTATTCGCTCCGTCGGGCGTTAACTGTGGAAAAAGGAGCACTTGTTACTGCTACGCGCAGTGTGCAAAGCCGATCAAGACTGAGAAGATGTATCGGCTTCGCATGCATGTGCGAGAGCAACATAAGAAAGAGGACAGTGTCCTCGCTCCAAGTGGAGGCACCGCTCTGTTTCCCCACTCCACACTGGAGAGAATTACAAGCAACAAAACTATTCGCTCTGAAGAGCGGAGTCCGCTTTACCTAGAAAACAAGCCACAATAACTCAGATTCGCACACAATAATGTGCATGCAAATGGATTAAGAAAATGAAGGCACTTAGCTCAGCTGCTGCAGCAGCAAAGAAAGAGGAAGGACTACGGTCTTGATAGTACATAGAGTGGGCCTTGACACCTATAATTGGAGGAGACTGGGGGCTCACACAACATGCTGTTTAAAGTTTTATATGTTTTGGCTGCCTGCTGTGAAATTCTCAGTAAAGAAAGAGAAGCATAATCTGACGACTCCGGTCCTGACACAGAATCACTCAAGTCAGCGTGAGTGGCTGCGAGTGCACGATCAATACAAATAGCACGTATTGCATGCACCCATAGTCAAGCAACTACAAGTGGCAGATATTGTGAGACAAGGCATGTCTCAAATAGCTGTCAAGCAGCAAATAATCAGGCATCAAATAACATGAGACATCACAAAATTTCAGCGACCATCTTTAAATCAGCCATTGTTCATTAAAATCAAGACGTAAAGACATTTTGAGGTCAGGCACCGAGCAAAGTCGTCCAAAAACAAAGAAAAATAAAGAGAAACAACATGAAATAATACTAAAACTAAATAGCTAATAATAATTTAAACACCCTTGGAAACATTTAAAATAAAAAGTCAGATATGGAAAATGGTACTGGAAGTGATACAGTAACCAATGCAGAGGAAATATATATATTAGGAGAAGAAGAAAATATTTCTAGTATAATTGTTTGTAGATGACTGCCATTTGATATAAATGGCCAAGAAAATATTGCACAGATATGGGAAAATGGAGGAGACAATTTGAGCATTTTTGAAAGCTACTTGCAGACAGTATACTGATGAACAAGTGGATTATTTATTTCTCAATTAAGTGAGAGATGATGTGGAAGAGCTAAACGTAACATTTTCAGAACAAGATAGTAGTACACATATAGGGCTCATAAAATGTTTAAATGGAAGATTTGATCCGCAAAGAAATTTTGATTTTGATATTCATAACTTTAACATGGCATGTTAGGAAATAGATGAGTCAACTGATGTTACAAGATTAGGAAAATTAGTAATGTTTTGCAAATTTGAAAAGTTCCATAAAGCAATAAGATTGTGAATTATACAAGGATGTAAGTCACTGGAGATCAGAAAAAAATAATGAAAAAAGACGTATGACTTACATATGATTTTAAGAATGGCTCCAACTGAAAAAATGAAGATTTCTACAAAAGAAAAATGCAAATGGAAAACTTTAAGCTCCAGAAAAAGAAAGAGGCCATGTTATGGGGGTGGGATTTAATTTCCTCATTCAAGTGCTTATCCAGTAATGGGGCAACAATGCAAAAAATGTGGAATGTTAAAACATTTTGCTTGTGTATGTAAATTCAAACAAGTACTTGGAAAGGCATAAAATATCAAATATTGGAAGAAATTGGCTCAAGGAAATGTCAGGCATATCACAAAAAAAGAAAGTGTGGAACAGGAACAAGATCTGTCTCAAGATTCTGAGGCATTACAACATTTATACATGATGGCAGAAATGCAAGAGGAGACAAACGTTGGGCAAATATATTTAGTACAAAGAGAATGCATAAATAAAACCGCATCTGTGGATATTATGGCTGGACATCAAAAGGTGCCATTTGTTATTGACTGTTGATCCACATATAACATCATGTGTATAACGGAATATCAGAAAGTGTGAGAAAAACCAACACTGGTTCCTTCTAATTTAAGTGTTTTCCAGTGAAGAGCGAACCAATGAAGAAAGCCTACCATATGGAAATATTTACAGTACAAAGGAGATGCACGTTTTAGAAGGTGAAATTCCAGGTCCATGCTTGTTAAGTAACATTACTGTACAAATGATGTGAGTGCTAGCTATTACTTTTAATATTAGAGCATCCAATATTAAAAAGGTACCCACATTTGTTTGTGGGATTAGAAAAATTTAAAGAGAAGACAATCATTTTGCATAGTAGTTAATCAATAAAGCCAGCAACACAAATACACAAATTCCAAAACAAAGTAGAGGCTGAAATAAAATTGTTATAAAAACAAGATATTATTTAAGCAGCAACATATCCAAAGCCTTGGGTGTCACTTATAATGATTGTTCCCAAAAAATACTGATAGTATCAGGCTATGTGTGGACATGAATATTTCAAACACAGTGAGTAAAAGAGAAAGATACCCTGGACCACACTTAAATCACTTGAATATTAATGGTAACTGTGCTCTTGTATTTTAAAAATTAGATCTTTGTAAAGGGTATCACCAACTTGAAATTGGTGAACATTCCAGATATATTATGTTTTGTATGTGCTTTGGATTGTTCAGATATAAAAGATGGGATTTGGGAATCTGCTCAGCTGCTGAAATATTTCAGAACATTATAAGAAATGTAATAAGACCAGTAAAGAATTCGTTTAACCACAGTGACAACATCTTAGTTTTCATCAAGTCTCCAGAGGAACATCATAAGGCTCTTGAGGACTGTATGTCAAAAATTAGAAAATGCTGCGCACATGTTAAATGCAGAAAAATGTGAGTTTAGTAAACTTGAACTCACCAGTTATGGACATATTTTCTCCATAGAAAGAATGAAACCAGGTCCCATAAAGGTATCTTTCCACAATTTTACTAGTAGCCCAAAGGATATGTCTGAATTATGTTACTTCTTGGGAATTGCCAGCTATTTTTCACAATATAGCAAACATTATGCAACTATTAGTACACCGCTTAAAGAAGGAACCTAAAAAGGGAAACTGTTTAAGTGGGATCAAAATTGTGAGAAGGCGGTTGTAGGAAGTTGGCTCTGTATATACTATCTCAAAGTGAGAGTCCAGGGGTCCCCCTTAGAGGTTGATAGTGGCAAAATTACATAATACTAATGCTTTATTTTGTGATAGTGTGGTCGAGCAGTAGGCTTCTCAGAGGGTAGTGTTAAGCATTTGTTGTACACACACAGGCAATAAATGAGAACACACACTCAAAGACGTAACTCCAGGCCAATAGGTTTTTATATAGAAAAATATTATTTTCTTCATTTATTTTAGAACCACAAGATTCAGAATTCAAGTAAATACATAAACTGTAAGGTACTTGGCATAGGTAAATATGGAACTTTGAATTAAAACAGTAATGTACACAGTTTTGGCAAAAATGGCAATAAGCTATTTTAAAAGTGGACACTGTGCAAAAATCAACAGTTCCTAGGAGAGGTAAGTACAAGTTAGTTTATCAGGTAAGTAGAGCACTTACAAGTTCAGTCTCTGGGGCATAGGCAGCCCACCGTTGGGGTTCAAGTCAACCGAAACACCCAGCACCAGCAACACAGGGCCGGTCAGGTGCAGAGGTCAAAGTACGCCCCAAATAACATAGGCGCCTATGGAGACTAGGGGTGCTCCGGTTCCAGTCTGCTAGCAGGTAAGTACCTTCGTCCTCGGGGAGCAGACCAGGGGGTTTTGTAGAGCACTGGGTGGGTCACAAATAGGCACACAAAAATACACCCTCAGCAGCACAGGGGCGGCCGGGTGCAGTGTGCAAAGTAGGTGTTGTGTTTTAGATAGAAATCAATGGAGGGACCTGAAGAACCAGAACCTTATGGGCCTGGCGGCGCAGGGTACGCCTGAAATCTCCTTGGATTCACCTGCCTCAACTAACAGAGACACGGGACACTCTGTCAGGCGTAAAAGATCAGATTTTATTAGCTGCAGCTAGTACAGTTGTCCAAGAAGTACACAAGGTATGTTCTCAGGAGACTGCCACTTTACTTTGTGGCGCACAATCTTATATACCGTATAAAAACCATTTATTAACTACATACACTCCCAGAACACATAGAAAGGAGCCAGTAAGAATAATGTAAAGATAGAACAGAGCCAATAGAAATGTCGGAAAACAAGACAGCACCAATAGAAGGAATTGGAAAACAAAGTATCAAGTGACTTAAGGTTGCCTCCCCTCCAGCTGTGTTTGTCACCCCTCCCTTGAACTAATTCATTAACCGATCCACAACGAAGTTGCATGTGGTGTGATAAGTTTGTGTGCGTTTGGAGGACAGTTGTGAAATGAGAGAATACTAGCAAAGGACAGCGAAGGCCAGACGATAAGATAAGATCGGCGGAGAATAGTGTGAGCCTACAGATAGTTGAAACAAGGATTAGAAAACCAGACAGGGATTAGTGTACTCGGTCAGACCTTAATACCAGCCTTGTAAAGATAGAGGCAGAAGGCTGTTTTGAACACCATGTTGCAGAATAAGCAGAAAAGGCAGAATGGACTTCGTTCGCTGTGCTGCCTGAGTGAAGGCAACATAAAATGGCGGCGGGCCACAAAATGGCGGGTCGATACGATCGTATTAAAAATCGAATTTCCTCAGACCCTCCTTTTGCCAGAACTCAGGCAAGATACACAAACTCATGTTAATCTGAGTCGATGTCTATGGCCATGAGGTCATCAAGCTGTTGCTGTACCATCATTTTGATATTCTCTGCTCTTTGTGACTTGGGTTTGGGAATACATGCAGTAGCACATAGGTTGCAGATGGCAGGACCGCAGTGCATACAAAGACAACAAGAGAATATAAAAGCTAAAATTACTCCAAAGAATGTCAATACCTTCCAACCCCATTTGGACAGTAATCCCCAAAACCACTCCGAAAAGGACCAATCTCCTTCGTCCTGATGAATCGACTCGGAGATTATGTGTAACTTAGAGATAGCTTGGTATACTGTCGGAGCGTCATTAGGTATGAAAATACAGCAACTTGATCCGATCAATTTGCATACTCCACCACGGTCCGCAAGAACAAAGTCTAAGGCAACACGGTTCTGCAAGGTCATAAGACGATCAGCCTGTAGTTCAGCTGTAATGTTACTTAAAGCTCCTACAGTGATGTCTATGGTGGTTTCTACGACACGAACCAATTGCCTTATATTTCTGCTGTTGGCCATTGGACCCCAGAAGGGAAGAAATCCTTTGAGGAAATCTCCTCCCTCTTGTCCTGCTGTGTCTTTCGAATCCACAATCCCTCTGCCATATCTATTTTTATGATGGTTCGCAGGAGCGGTGTATGTAGGGGGAAGAAGAAAGGCTATATAACAAGTACCAGAGAAATCAGCTGGCAACCATGTATAAGCCCTATCGTGGCAAACGAAGTATGTACCTTGAGATGGTACTAACGGCAGTGAATTCAGGGCTGAATAAACATATGTATGGGAACATAAACTTTCTCTTTGTCCGGTGTTTGGAGTTCTACCATTTATTTGCAGACAGAAATTTCCTTGTTGGGGTATGACCCGTATCGGAGGAGATTTTCCTTGCTTAACCTTATCATTGAGGCTGGAAATGTAATCAGTTATGTTCCAATTGGTATATGCTTTTCTTTCATCTATGGAAGCTTCACTTTTTTCCATGATTTTAGCCATAGCTACCATTCCCTTTATCAATAAACTATGACTGAAATCTGAACCAACACTATGTGAACTGACAGGTTGTTTAATTTTACTTTGATATGCATTATTGAAAATGACAAAATAAGCCCAAGCGGAACCTTCATAGGAGAATGGAAGAACTAAATATGGCATTCCTTTTTCTACCGTATGTGGTATGAGTCCACACACCCAACAGTCAGTTGTATTGATCACTAACTGATGTTGATGTAACAACTGGACGAAGGAATTGTTAAAGTATTCAGTTCTTCTGATGAGTTCATGCTGGGGAAGAGTGTGAAATAGGTGCGGAGAGATAGTAGAAGAAGATGTAGAGGTAGGAGAAGAGACAACTTTTTGCTGCAGAGTAATAATGATCCAGTTTACAGATGCCAAAAGAATACACGACAATATAATGACACATAGAGCAATACTACAACGACTATATATTTCTTTACAATTATTCTTTACATTTTTACTTTCTCTTTTATCTAATGTAGCCTCCATCTTTCTAAGTGGATGCTCACGGCAATCTTCCTCAATCACTGTAGTCACGATTATCTACCGTCCTATGACACTGTGAGGTCCTGCAGGCCTATTGCCACTTACTCAGGTCGTAACTAAGACTCCTACCGTGACCCTGCAACCGGGATAGAGTACTACATAGGAGAGAAATTTACAAGTTCTTTGGTCTTGGTCTCAAATTATAGCGTTCCTGTCCAGAGGCAGTCTGGTTTTGAAACAATGTTCCTGGATTTGTCGTGTTCAAGCGACGATGCGATGGTATTGCTTCTTGGAGGATGTCGTCGTCCTCTTTCTCAGAAAGTGTTCCAATTAGACGCGCATCACTGAATGGTACAAATTGCGGAACTTTCTCACTTTCAGAGTCACTGATGCCTCTACGGACCCACTGATCGAAAGGCAAGGGCAAAGGCACTTTCTTGCAGTGCACGGCATGCACCCAGTTTTTCTTTCCTTCGACTTTAACTGCTGTTCTTGTGGTCAAAAGAACCAGGCGTGGCTCTCTCCATCTGGGCTCCAAATTTCTCTGTCGTTGGAAATTTTTCGTGCAGACCCAGTCACCTGGTCGGATGGAATGACCTGGGTCTGTGGAAGCCTCTGGTAGAGCACTCTGAACCTGTTGATGAAGAACACGCAATTTAGTTGTAAGGTCATGCAAGTAGTCAATCAACATCGGGTATGGCAAGTCTGAGTATTTCTTAGGGCGAGGAACTCCCCATACATTAGCTGGGCGACCAAATATCACTTCGTAAGGGCTAAGCCCCAAACGAGAGTGTACTGCTGTTCTGGTGGACAGAAGAGCCAATGGTAAAGCATCAGGCCAATTAAGTCCTGTGCTAGCTTGCACCTTAGCAATTTTAAGCTTCAAGGTTCCATTGTAGCATTCTACTAAACCAGCCGACTGTGGGTGATTCGCCGCGTGGAACTTCTGTTTTATGCCAAGACCTGCACAAACTTTTTGCATGACTTGACCCACAAATTCGCTCCCATTGTCACTCCAGACAATGCGCGGCAAACCAAACCTAGGGAAGAATTCTTTCAAAAGTATTTTGGCAGTTGATAAAGCAGTATTGTCCTTCAGAGGGTAGGCTTCTACCCATCTAGAAAAAACACATACTACCACCAGAACATATTTGAGGTTGTTGCATCGTTCCATGTGAATATAATCGATCTGCAACACCTCAAATGGATATGTTGGAGGAGCAAAATGACCTGCTGGAGTTGGGGTTCCCTTTCCCGGATTGTACATCAAGCAAACAATACAATGTTTTACTACATTATTTGCACACTTTGGGATCCCCTCATTTTGCCACACTGGAGCCAGAAGTTTACATATTCCTTTTGCACTTAGGTGAGCTGGACCATGTGCCATAGTAACTACAGGTAGTACATAAGCATCTGGTAACAGCCAACGTTGATGTTCTGATAATTCAACCCAACATCCCATCTCATCTAACATTCCTGTACTTTCCTTCCACTTTCTCAACTCATTCTCCGTAGCCTCTCCTTGAATTGATTTCACACTCTCTACTGTATCTTCACACATTCCCTTTTCTCTTACGCAGTTTGCGGGACTTGCAACATACATTCGACTTGTGTTGTCTCTGGCTGTCTTTTTCGCTACCTCATCTGCAAATGCATTTCCTCGACCAACATCGTCCACAATCTTTTTGTGTGCACTACACTTCACGATCGCTATCTGAGTAGGCATTGTAAGTGACTCAAGAAGTTCAGTCACTAATTGACCATGTTGTATCTTAGTACCATGGGAAGTAAAGAATCCTCTTTCCTTCCATAAGCGCCCAAAGTTAAACGCTACACCAAAAGCGTATTGGCTATCAGTGTACACGTTTACTCTTTTTCCTTTGGATAACACACACGCTCTAGTTAAGGCTATCAATTCAGCTGCCTGAGCTGAATTATGTCTAATGCGTGCTGTCTCCACAATCGTATGCAAAGTAGTAATAGCGTAGGCTGAAACTGTATCTCCATTCGGGAGCTTGAAACAAGAACCATCTACCCATAGTGTTCCATCTGGATTCACTAATGGCGTGTCTTTTAGGTCAATTCTACCCTTAGTCTCTTCTTCAGTACGGAGAAAACAATCATGCTGTTCAGAGACATCTCTCTCTTCTGGAAGAGGCAACAAAGTAGCTGGATTCAGGGTATTACATAGTTTGATGTGTATGTGACTAGCCAAAAGCGTCAGCTCATATCCGGACAACCGAGCACTCGTAAGATGCTGCGTTTTTGTCCTATTTAGTAAAGTATCCACTGCATGTGGCACCATAACAATGAGAGTATTATCTAGCACTACTCCAGCAGACTGTCGAATAGAAATTGCTGCTGCCGCTGTCGCCTTAAGACAACTAGGCAATGCTTTAGCTACTGGATCTAACGTAGCTGAGAAATATGCGCATGGTCGCTGTTGATCTCCAAAACGCTGCGTTAAGACTGACAATGCACAACCCTCTCTTTCGTGGACATAGAGCGTAAAGGGCTTACTGTAATCAGGAGTACCCAATACAGGAGCAGAACACAAAGCAATACGCAAATCAGTAAAACTCTTCTGACATTCGTCAGTCCACGGAAGAGGCTGAGGCGTATCTTTTAAAGTTAGCGCCAACAGCGGTTTAGCCAATAAAGAGAAACTCGGAATCCACTGTCTACAATAAGAAGTAATGCCCAAAAAGGCACGTACCTCTCTTTGTGTGGATGGCACTGACATTTGTGCAATTGCCTGAATTCGTTCGGGGGTCAATCGTCGTCCCTCCTTTGACAAGAGATGACCCAAATAAGTCACCTCGCGACAGACATATTGTAATTTAGAAGGAGAAACCTTGTGATTTAGATCAAACAAATGACGCAACAGTGCAACGGTCACGTTTTTGCAAATCTCCTCTGAATCAGCTGCAACTAATAAGTCATCCATGTACTGAATGAGAGCGGCACCGGACGGTAAGGAAAAGGCATCAAGATGACATTTTAGAGCTTGACTGTAAATAGAGGGACTTTCACAATAACCTTGAGGTGCGCGTTTAAACCGGAAGCTTCGGCCTCCGAGGGAAAAACCAAAAATATCTCTACTCTCTTCGGCGATGGGAATACTAAAGAAAGCATTCTTTAAATCAATAACTGAAAACCAAGTCGCTGTAGAAGGTATCATCGTCAACAGAGCAGTGATATCTGGGACTACAGGAAACTGCGGTACGACAATCTTGTTTACCTCCCGAAGATCAATTACAAAACGATAAACAGGAGGCTGAGAAGGATCAGTGCGTTTAAGAACCGGAAGAACAGGACTGTTACATGTATTTCCTCTCGTTTCCTCAACCACACCCTTCTGAATCAAATCATGGACAATTTCCAGAAGTGCTTTCTCACCTTCAGTAGAGATTCTGTATTGCGGAATACGTGGCATTTCAGCATTGGGCTTAAGAGTAACAACATAAGGTGGGATCTCAAGACAACCAACGTCATTCGGACCCGTAGCCCAAAGCGTTTCGGGAAGAGAAAGCAATTCAGGTGGGAATGGATCTTTTGAGAAGTACATTGGACTAGTCATTTTCTGTCCTAGAGTGAGGTATACACCAGAAGGTGAACAATATATCGTAGCATGCATTCTTTTTAATAGATCTAAACCCAACAGATTTTCACCACAACCATTCGTCAGAAGAAGCGGAGCTTCTAAATCATAAGGGCCTATTGAAACAGGCAAAGGGCAAGAAACTGGATTGCGAACAGGGGCGCCAGAAAATCCTACAGATACATTCGTTAAGCCAGACAAAGGTGCGCCAGGGAGTTTAGAATGAATGATAGAGCTTCTCATGGCACCAGTATCTAAAAGAAATGGCTCTGAAACACCCATTGTAGTGACATTAACATAAGGTCCATTCTGATCCACTGGAATTGACGTAACCCCCTTACTTTGTCCATGGCTGTCCTATTCAAAATGAAGACTTTCATTCCCTCCTTCAATATACTGATCCTCACTGTAATACTGTGTAGACCTAACATTTTGCTGGTCAAAGTAATTTCCGGAATTTGGAGGAACAAAAGAACGCTGCTCTTGGGTTAACACACCTCGACCTCTACCTCTATTTGCTGACTGAATACCACCACGACCTCGTGAAGCAGATGTTGCTCCATTACGCTGCAACAATGCCGGACAACTGTTCTTAAAATGACCTTCCTCCCTACAATAAGCACATTGATTGGGACCTAGCAAAGGTCTTGGAATGAATGGTTCAGGCTTTTGATACAACCTCTGAAACTGCGGAGGCTGTTGAAACTGAGGCTGAACATAACGAGGAGGATAAGCCTGTTGCAAGAGAACTTTAGTTTTTAATTCTTTCGTCTTTTTCTCTTGTTTTTCCCTTTCTTCTTTGTCTCTATTTTCATAATATTGTGCAGTAGCCAATATCTGGGCGGAAGAAGAAACTGCCCATGAACTCTCGGAGTCTTTTAGCTTGTGTGATAGTTCAGGAAGCAAGTTATATACGAACTTATCCACAAATAATCGCTGTCCCCCTTCTGTAGCCATATCTTGACCACTGTGATCAATGAATGTCTCCTCGAATCGGGTAAAGAAATCGGAAACACTTTCATCTTTCTTTTGTTTACATACTGCTAGCTTATCCCAATTAACTCTCAAAGCAGGCATCATTGTTTTCATTAATGTAATAATCCTACCAGGGAGTTCTGAGATCAAAGCGTCGGGCTTTGCACCACCTACTTGACCTCTATCTGCGGCAATAATAGCGTTCCAATCGCCGCCTAATTCTTGAGCGTGATCCTCTCTACGAATTTTAGCCCATATTGTCTGTGGAACTACATTTCCCATCAACATGTCAATATCTGCTAGATTCATAGTACATGCATCAACTGTTTGCGACAACTCTTTATAGTAACCAGCAGGATTTTTGCGTGGATCTGGTAGTGACTGTTTAAGTGCTAAAACTTCAGACCTTTTCCAGGGGACATGTATCCATATGCGCTGAAAATGCGCAGGAATAGCTGGATTAGCACCTGCTGCTGCAACTTCTTCCTTCCATATTGTAGAAACCTCTCTCATGGGATAGTTTTTCAGTGCTGTCCTAACTGAAGGATCAGAATCAGGAAAAGTCTGTGAGAACAATAGGGATCTGAAAGAAATAAGTGTTCTGACAGCGTTTTCAACCTTAGGACCCACAATAAGTCCTTTGTCAAAGTCAGCCTGAACATCTAACAGATCCTGTGGGACCGAACCCAAATTCATATTCTCCCATTCTTTAGCGAGAGTATCGCACATAACTTTAAAAACATATCTCTGCGTAGGTGCATTCCATTGCAGAAAGGTGGACATAATATCAGACGTACTATATTGGGGACCCTTCTTGATCCATCTACAAGCAAGTGAGTCCAATTTTTCTCGCTCTTCGGAGTCTGGGAATTGACTACGAGACTGTCTTCGAGAAAAAGCTGGAGACACATTTAAAGCTTCAAAGAAAGGTGATAAGAGACCAGAGACAGTATCTGCAAATTGCTTACGCATAGATGGAGAATTTGACATAAGGATAGGGGACAAGGTATTAGGTGAATTAACTAAAGGAGCATTAGGAATTGCCAAAGGAGCAGAAGGCAAAGGAGTTAAAGGCAAAGCTGGCATAGGCAATACTTGAGGAGGCAAATGTGGAAAAGCTGGAGCAGGCGGAAGCACAACTGGCGGCTGAACAGGCTGTAACATCGGGGGTGCATTAGCACCTTGTACATAGGGCGGAGGCAATTTCAATAAGTGGGACATTAAGGAATCTTCCTCAAAATCTTTTCTCTTATCAAGGGAAGAGATAGGCAACGTCGGATAGCATTTATCTATTGCCATTCGATGCTGTCTGTCTGAAATTTCCATTGCATTATCTATTTCATCATCTTTGAATTGCTGAGCAGCCTGTATAATCGTCATTCCCTGTGTTTTCCTATCTCGTTTCGCTTGTTTAATTTCTCTCTGTTTGGCTTCCTTACGCCAAAGGCGAAAAGAGTCAAACATTGCCGGCCGGGCTTTTCTTTTAAATAACGTTGCTTCTAAATTATCTAGTACATCAGTTTCGAAACTACCATTTTCTGGCCATTTTAAAACACCATCTTTCTTTGTATATCGGGTCCATGTCTTATTAAAGGCAATAGGACCAACACCATGTTTAGAATAGAGCTCATATGTGGGAGTTCCAACCGAAGGAATCGGACAGGAGTCCTCAAGCTGGGAGTCCCTATTACAACCAAAGCAACAAAGTTTTCCAAACTTAGTCAGACCAGACATCTCACGATTTTTACTGGCTGTTCACAAACATCAAGGGGGTAAAACTTTCAGTTTACACAGCACAAATGCACTTACCCCTCGGCTTTGGCCACTGCAATGGCCAAATCTAAGGACCTAAGGACAAAACAAAGACCAAAATTTGTGGGCGCGACCCACCAAATACTTAACTAAGGATGTCTTCTTACACCAACAGAGGCCCGTCTATCGTCTCGCTTTACCATACATCATCAAAGAAAGGGCCAAGGCAGGGCGGCAGTCAGGGCAGCAGTCGTCAGTAGCCGTCAGGAAGGAGTAACGGCGCTGAAAAAGACCTTCAGACCACTTCGACATACAGGGGTCGCTTGACGTGGCTCGCGATTCCTCCAGAATTTTCTTGCGGGGTTCCTCACGACCTTCAGGCAGAACCAGTACCGCTGAAGCCGCCCCACGTTGGGCGCCAGTTGAAGAACCAGAACCTTATGGGCCTGGCGGCGCAGGGTACGCCTGAAATCTCCTTGGATTCACCTGCCTCAACTAACAGAGACACGGGACACTCTGTCAGGCGTAAAAGATCAGATTTTATTAGCTGCAGCTAGTACAGTTGTCCAAGAAGTACACAAGGTATGTTCTCAGGAGACTGCCACTTTACTTTGTGGCGCACAATCTTATATACCGTATAAAAACCATTTATTAACTACATACACTCCCAGAACACATAGAAAGGAGCCAGTAAGAATAATGTAAAGATAGAACAGAGCCAATAGAAATGTCGGAAAACAAGACAGCACCAATAGAAGGAATTGGAAAACAAAGTATCAAGTGACTTAAGGTTGCCTCCCCTCCAGCTGTGTTTGTCACCCCTCCCTTGAACTAATTCATTAACCGATCCACAACGAAGTTGCATGTGGTGTGATAAGTTTGTGTGCGTTTGGAGGACAGTTGTGAAATGAGAGAATACTAGCAAAGGACAGCGAAGGCCAGACGATAAGATAAGATCGGCGGAGAATAGTGTGAGCCTACAGATAGTTGAAACAAGGATTAGAAAACCAGACAGGGATTAGTGTACTCGGTCAGACCTTAATACCAGCCTTGTAAAGATAGAGGCAGAAGGCTGTTTTGAACACCATGTTGCAGAATAAGCAGAAAAGGCAGAATGGACTTCGTTCGCTGTGCTGCCTGAGTGAAGGCAACATAAAATGGCGGCGGGCCACAGAATGGCGGGTCGATACGATCGTATTAAAAATCGAATTTCCTCAGACCCGGGGGTCACTATGGCGATGCCAGCAGGGCACAGGGGGGCTTCTTGGGCCAGCCACCAACTGGGCAATGATGAGGGCTGCCTACTGGTCACTCCTACACAGTAGTTGGTTTCTCTCGGGCCTGGGGGCTGCGGGTGCAGTGCTTCTTCCAGGCGTCGTTTTTTTTGTTATCGGACAGTCGCGGTCAGGGGGAGTCTCTGGATTCTCTCTGCAGGCGTCGCTGTGGGGGTGCAGGGAGGTCGTCTCAGGGTGTCCACGTCATTGGAGTCACCTGGGGTCCTCTCTGTAGTGTTGGTTCTTCTAGACACGAGCTGGGGCGTCAGGTGCAGAGTGTTGGGGACTCACGCTTCTGGAGTGAGGCTGGAGTCCCTTTAAAGTTGGTTGCTTCTTGGTTGTTTAGACAGTGACTCTGTCCTCAGGAGTTTCTTGATCCTTTGGGTTGCAAGGCAGTCCTCTGAGTCAGCAGAGGTTGCTGGTCCCGCTGGATGCATCGCTGTTGCAGGTTCTTTGAGTCTGGAGACAGGTGGGAAGTTGTTGTCTCCGTCGTCTCTGCGGGGCTTTCAGGTCAGCAGTCCTTCTTCTTGTTTCAAGTCATCAGGAATCTGGTTTCCTGGGTTTAGGGTTGCCCCTAAAAACTCAATTTAGGGGTGTGTTTAGGTCTCGGGGCAGTAGCCAATGGTTACTGTCCTTGAGGGTGGCTACACCCTCTTTGTGCCTCCTTCCTGTGGGGAGGGGACACATCCCTAATCCTATTGGGGGGAATCATCCAAAGCAAGATGGAGGATTTCCTAAGGCAGGGGTCACCTTAGCTCAGGGCACCTTAGGGGCTGTCCTGGCTAGAAGGTGACTCCTCCTTGTTTTTCTCATTATCTCCTCCTGACTTGCCGCCAAAAGTGGGGGCTGTGTCTGAGGGCGGGCATCTCCACTAGCTTGAGTGCCCTGGGGTGCTGTAGCACCAGGCTTGAGCCTTTGAGGCTCACAGCCAGGTGTTACAGTTCCTGCAGGGGGAGGTGAGAAACATCTCCACCCAGTACAGGCTTTGGTCCTGGCCACAGAGTGCACAAAGGCACTCACCCCATGTGGCCAGAAACCCATCTGGATCTGGCAGCCTGGCAGAAACTGGTCAGCCTAGCACTAGTAGTTAACTAGGCTGGTATACAGGGGGCATCTCTAAGATGCCCTCTGTGTGCATTTTTCAATAAATCCCACATTGGCATCAGTGTGAATTTATTGTGCTGAGAAGTTTGATTCCAAACTTCCCAGATTTCAGTGTAGCCATTATGGAACTGTGGAGTTCGTGTTTGGCAAACTCCCAGACCATATACTCCTAATGGCTACACCCTGCACTTACAATGTCTAAGAATTGGCTTAGACACTGTAGGCGCATAGTGCTCATGCATTTATGCCCTCACCTCTGGTACAGTGCACACTGCCTTAGGGCTGTAAGGCCTGCTAGAGGGATGACTTACCTATGCCACAGGCAGTGTGAGGTTGGCATGGCACTCTGAGGGGAGTGCCATGTTGACTTAGTCTTTTTCTCCCCACCAGCACACACAAGCTGTGAGGTAGTGTGCACGTGCTGAGTGAGGGACCCCCAGGGTGGCATAATACATGCTGCAGCCCTTGTAAATGTCAAAATGTAAATTAGCACTTGTATAGCGCACTACTCACCCGTTAGGGTCTCAAGGCGCTGTACTCATACCGCTATGGAACCCCTCCTGGCTTTTCCCTGTGAGGCACCCACTCCTGAGCACCCCCAGGGTGAAGCCAGGCATCCAAGCGCTGTTGGGGCCGTTGTGGAGATTATGCAAGCTATTGCCCAGAGTTGCAGAGTGGGACCCATGAATTAGATTAGGCACCGAGGCGAGAATTATCTGGTCAAGGGGAACTGAGCCCAAGACCTGCCGAAGTGGGACTTGAACCCTGGTCTTGAGCCAGATCTCTGCTTCAGGGTCTGCCGCTCTAACCATTGAGCCACACTTCTCCCTTAGAGACCTTCCCTGGCAACAGGGCCCTTGGTACCAGGGGTACCAGTTACAAGGGACTTATCTGGGTGCCAGGGCTGTGCCAATTGTGGAGACAAAGGTACAGTTTAGGGAAAAAAACACTGGTGTTGGGGCCTGGTTAGCAGGGTCCCAGCAGACTTTCAATCATAACTAGCACCAACAAAAGGCAAAAAGTTAGGGGGCAACCATGCCAACAGTGGCACTTTCCTACAGCGTTCAAAAACTCAAAGAAGAAATATCATCATAGACTCTAGAGATGTCTTGATCCTAGCTTGTGTACAGGACTAGTGGTGGTGTAGGGTTAGTTGCTATACTTGCACAGCATCATCTGGCTGAGAGTCTCTTGGATATAGAAAAAGGTACTCTGAGCCTGAAAAAGAAAATCTACCAGTAACAGGAGCCCCTGAATAATACCAGATTTTTTTCTATGGAAAACCTTGTGTCATACTCACAGATCATCAAGCATTGGCAACTACTTTTAGAAACCCCAAAGTTAAGATATTTGCTTGTGTTCACGGGTAGAGAATGAGTCTCATGGATTATGATTTCAAAAGCATTCACATACGAGGTAAAAAATATAACCCAGCTACTTAGCTGCCTTGACATCCATCTAAAAGTGAACAAGAAATGAGATCATCCATAGCTGAATAATATGCACGTTTCATAACCAGATCTACAAAGCCTGAAGCAATTCCAGAAAATGTTTTGATAGAGGCGTGAATAAATGATGAAACAATCCAAACGGTAAAGAAAATAATGGCCAGATATAGATGGAGACATGTTAACAATGCAAAATCACTTGGATCTAAAATGAGAAGGAAATGTATTCTTGTGTTTAAAAACACTAAAACTGAATTGACCACACCTCCATTTGGAATTTTATTGAGGGGCTCAAGACCAGAGGAACCAAACAAGCTACAAAGGTGTGTGGTTAACATCACATATGAAAGTCATAGAGTATTTTCTGTAATGAAACACCTTCTATGTCAGAAACTGATTTCATAGATTGTATAGTCAGGTTGATGAAAGTGTCATGTCAATCAATCAATCATAGCATTTGTAAAGTGCAGCAATGACCCCTAAGGGTATCTGGGCGCTGAGGGTGCTGTGTCTCTGTCGAAAAGCCATGCCTTGAGTCTTCTTCTGAGGTCTGTAAGGGAGATGTTCGAAGGTGGAAATCAGGCTATTCCAGGACTTGGCTTCTGTGTAGGCGAAGGAGAGACCTCCACAGCGCCTGCGATGAATGCTGGGGGTATGTGTGAGGTTTAGCGAGGTGGAGTATAGTTGTCTTGCTGGGATGTAACAGCTCAGTCCATGGTTGAAGTAGGACGGCCTTAGGTTTTGGGGAGCCTTGTATGCGAGTGTGAGGATCTTTAATTGGCATCTCTTCTGGACGGGGAGCCGGTAGCGTTCCTGAGGTGTGAAGTGATGCTTGAGTGCTTGGGGAGGCTGAGGATGAGCCTGGATGCCGTGTTATTTAGAGTCTGGAGTCTTTTAAGTAGCTAGGAGGAACCTCCGGCATAGAGAGCATTGCCATAATCGAGGGGGCTGGTGACCAGGGCTTGCGTGACTGAATTTCTGGTATTGACCGGGATCCATTTGAAGATTCGGCAGAGGATAAGGAGGCTGTAGAAGCAGGAGGAGGCGATTGAGTTTACTTGTTGATTCATGGATAGTTGGCAGTAAAGGATAATGTTGAGGTTTTATGCGTGGTCTGATAGTGACAGGTCAAGTGAGGAGGTGACGTTAACTTGTCCTCAACATCTCCATCCTGAAGTTCCAAAGGGAGATGATGATATTCTGAAAAGGGAGAAAAACCCAAAGTAAAAGGATAAATTATGCTCACAGAAGAAGAGGATATACACATGAATGGAAATATCAAATTGGGGATTTAGTGTTTGTAAAACAGGATTTAATGAGAAAATCACAGAATTCCTCTCGCCCTTCCCCACTAAAAATAACAGGACTACGTGGAGCAGAAATCACAGCCCAACTCGGCCAGTGGTCCCCAAACTTTTTCAGCCCACGGCTTGTGGTATTGGCAGCGGCTCCAATTATTTTTTTGGCGGGTGGGAAGATGTAAGCCTGGCCTTGGGAGTACTTCCATTTTTCTCACAGAATAAATTTGAGATGAAGCTATTATAATCATAGAGGTAACTGTGTTCACTGTGTACATGCTGATGTCCTGCACCAAGTGGACGCTGAACGTGCCTCACCCTGTGCGCTTGGGGTGCAGGGGTCCTCTTTTCTCCACACAGGCCACCCAGTTGCTAGGTCCACCGGTCTGCCTGTAGACCTCAGGGCAGCACAGTGCAGGGGTAGCCTGCACCCTCCTCTCCTGGGGGTACAGGTTTCCTCTAACCCCTCCCCCGGGGGACACTATCAGGTCAGCCTCTGGAGCCACCTGAGCAGTGCTGAGGAGAGCTGTCAATCAGGCCGTTGGATGAGTGAGTCCATGCGAGCAGACTGGGCGCGCCGATGAGTGGACACAGTGGATGAGTGCATGAATGCAGGTACCAACCACTCACGCAGGCGCGCACTCCTAATGAATGAGGAAACGCACAGATGTTGGCTGAGTGAATGCATGCTTAGGAAAGCCCTCACACTGGACTGGATGACCAGATAACCCACCCCTGCCTTCAAAACTTAAGCTAAAGAGGGTAGTTAATTGGGAAATGGACTAGAGCAACACAGGCCATGTCTAAGGACAAAGCATTAGGAGAAAGGGATCCCCTGCTTCAAATATAGTTCCTGGGCCAGGGAAAACCAAACAAAATACAAGAAAAACCCCAGGCAACGTTTTATATATCGCCAACTATCGTTTGTACATTGCAACGTCCAAATGTATGGCAATAGAGCAATATTGAATTTAATATAACATGTTTATTGTAATACATATATAGCAAAAATCAACATGAAACCTGATCAGTGCTTTCAGTACATCTTTAGAATGACATAAGTGAACATTTTGCAAATAACACGAATTTAAAAAAAAAAAAATTAAAAAAAATCCATTCCCTCCATTCAACCAAACCTCACTCATACATCATAACTTTCATCATAAAAATTGTATATAACATTTTATCTCATGTTTTTCATAACTTTACAAATTTTCCCTTATATAATTTTCCACAATTCCACAAACAATATCAATTGTTTACTCAACGCACATTTACTTCCTGAACAGTGCCTGGTGTTTCATTGCTTGATTTTCACAGATATTTTCTGGAATCCTAACTCGCCGGTGGCTTGTTGTCTCCAAGGACAAGACATGCCTGCGACTTCCGTATACCTTATACTGAGGCCGTGATAAAGGGAAGTACCCAGTCCTATTATAAAGATGAAACAAGTGATGAGACTGCGGGGTGCTTGGCAGTGTTGAACAGTATTACCAAGTGACGTTGCAATAACTCAGAGACGAAACCTAAAGATGCTGAGAAGAGACACCTCAGAGGCGGGACATTTTACCCCAAACCGTCCCCAGCCCGGGTTGTGAAGCACTTGGACCCCAAGCTGATGGCACTGAACATCAAGGGTGTCCTGCCCATTGACTAGAGGTGGGGTGGGCTGCAATGCTTTTTTTTGCTGATTGTGAGCAGTGAGAGTAAACTCCACTCGCGCTGCAAGCGTCCAAAAGGCCACTTTCTCTTGGGATACAAAATCCAGCTAAATGTATTGTGTATCTGTATCAATCATCTCTTATGCCAACGACACCCAGCTGAAGCCTCTCCCTCTCGGAGGATACCCCTAGTGTCTAAGCCAACTTCATGAGCGGCATGTCCGAGGTCCTGTAAAACTCAACATCGACAAAACAGAATTAGTCTTATGCGGTAAGGACACCTCTCTCTGGTCCTTGGCCTCATGGTCCACAGAGCTAGGCCCAACATCCATCCAACGTGGCCAAGAACCTGGGCATTCGGATAGACAATCAGACCTTGATGAGTAAACAAGTCAACTCAGTCGCATCCTCCTGGTTTCACATCCTCAGACTCCTCAAGAAGGTGTTCAGCTCGCTCCCACTGGGCACCAAAGATCAATCACGCAAGCCCTCATCACCATCAGACTGCACTACGCCAACACCATCCACATTGGCATCAGCACTCAACTCACCAAGAGGCTCCAAGTCCTACAGAAAACAGCAGCTAGACTCCCTTTCAATCTTCCACCCTACATGCACATATCCAACCACCTCAAGAGCATCCACTGGCTTTCCATTCACAAGCGCGCCCTATTCAAGTTCCTCTGAAACAACCACAAGGCACTTCACAAGCATGGTCTGGCACACCTCAACATCTGCATCCAGTTCCACACCCCGACTAGGCAAGCTTTCCCCGTGCCCACGTCCCTGCATCCACAGTGGTAAGGACGGCTCCTTTGCCTACCTCGACCCCAAAGTCTGAAACGACTTCCTGATCCACATCAGAGCCACCAGCAGCATCGTCCTTCTCCAGAAGCCGGGATACCCTCACAGGTAACATATGAGCCATACAAATCAACATAACCTAACGTGACCTATTGGGGTGCCACGGGTCCTTGCCCTAGGCTGGGTTTGGATTCTGCCTCCATTGTGGAGGTGGCGGACCACAGCTCATGCACCACTGTGACATGTGATAAAGGCAAGCCTGGGATGATCTCTCTCCCCCTGCCTGTGTCTGCTCCCACTCACACCTCCTGGGGTCAATGACCCGGCAGGTTCTTCCAGTATTACTCAAGCACACTCTGTGATCAGCAGGCAGGACCTGGCTTCCGCCTCACTGCTCCCAAGGCATCCCAGGAGCCCTGGGAAGAGGCTGTGTTTATCCTGCAGGCTTCAGAGCGGTGCCAGGCGCATCCCACCCGGGCTCTGCCCCAAGCCCCACCCTTGCTGATGAAAAGAGACGTCATGTTTCCCAATCAGTAGCAATACTTCTTGGTGCCGCCCTCCCTCGCAGGGTGTCTCTCACAAACATGATCCCAGGCTTCCTAGAGGAGTCCAGTCACATGCAAAGAACATGTATTATCCCGACATCTCACACCAGGACTGCTAAGACCTCTACATGCCAAGAAACCAGGACAGCTGCAGGAGGGGGAGTTCTCCCAGTGGCAGAAAGTGAGAATTAAGGTCACCTTATGGGGAAGACAAGACGCCAGGCCTTCTCTTGCTCGACTCCTGAGACTGAACTCGTTTCCGAGATAGTCAGTGAGTTGTCCTGTCACTCTCACACTCTCCAGGAGGCCACATAACACCCTCTCTTCAAGCAACATCTCATCCATGTGTAACTGTCAGCATGATGGACCAGAGATGATAATCCTCCTGGTCCAACCTGCATCCCCTCCCACACACCTCTTCTTTTCTCTGCCCCCCTTACGCCCATCGTTGTTGTACAGCTCACTCTTGTGGCACAAACACACGCACACAATCACACACACACAACCACACCCCATTTCTGCCATGCAGTCTCCTTGCTATTACTCGTGCAAGATCACACATTGAGCCAGATCCTGTATAAATAAGGGGGCCTCATTGTTTATTGCTGATGGCTTTCCTAACGGGGTGTCACCTACACGCAATGTCTTTTGGGACAGTCTTTGGCGTTTTAACCTTGTCTTTGAGAGAATCCAAAGCAAAAAGAACTACAGCATTTCTCAAACTGTAACACAGTTTTAAAATCACCCATGACCCTTCTCACATCCAAAAAACAGTTGTTCACAAAAAGTGCTGTGGGGGAGGTTGCCCTGAAGCAGCTGGTGCTGCTGAAGGAGCGCTCTTATGATGGAGAATGCCACCTAGTGTGGGTGAGATGTCCGCATCCTTCTTATAGAATGTATTAGTCTATGGAGAACAAGGAATTATTCGACCTACACAGGAGTTGTTCTTGAGGAGTAAGAGCTTTCCAGCCTGACTAGGTGTTGTGAACATGAATAGGGAGAAGGTGCTGGCAATGGCCGATAATATCTCCTTCTCTTTCACAAGTCTTACATAAGGACTCGATCTCACAGGTCCTTACGTCACTGTGACAGATCTCCTCCATGGTAATTGGCTGACAATAAAACACACAGAGTGATGGTGAATGTCTTTTGAATGTCACACATTTTGGCACAGTGTGTTACTCACAGGAGCCACCGGCTGGTTCATGTCAGGAGTGGGGATCTAAACCAGGTGGGAAGTTCTGCATCTTTGGACCTGTTGAAAACCCTTGCTGTCCCTAGCTCTCTGTGTGGATGCACCAAAGTAATGACACACCTTTTGGAGGAAATGGGGCAAAACAGGACAGAGGTGACAGACCCACAGGTCTAAACTCACCCTCCCTGTGGATCCCTCTGAATGGAGGGTCTCGGGCACTTCAAGGAGAGGGTACCAGGGACTTCAAGGGTCTCGGGGACAGCAGTCACAGACAGGATACCAGGCGGACACCACTAATTCCCCCAGGTCATAATCCAAGGGCTGAAAGGAAACCAGAAGGTATCAGGGTGAGAAATGAAATACAAAACAAGAATAACAGGGGAGAGACGTCACCAGGAGTGAAGGTAAAAATAGAAAATGACAAAAGATAGAGGAGTGTATGCACACCAGGACAACAGAACCACAACAACTAAACAACTTGTTGCCAGGAGTCCACTTCAACTTTAAAAAAAAAAAGCTTTGTGTAGTGGCTGTACAGTTTCTACCCCAGAAGTGTTTTCATAACCCGGAAGTGAGGCTGTCTTTTGAAACTCTGTTGTGTGGTGTGATGTCTGTGTGAGCCCAATCTCTACTGCCCTCTTTTCACACTTTCCAAACATTCCCAGATTGCAAATAACCACATGTCTGAATCATGTGAAAATCATGACACCAGACCTGGTGTTGATTAATTTGCATACTGGTATTATCAGTCCCGTATTCATATCAGAGACATCAAAACCACAAGTCCTAGAATGCAAATTATACCAAACACTGGCAAAGTCAATTGGTCTTCCCTTTTAGACGTATTGGTTTTGCCAAAGCCGTTTGCCCATGCAGGGCAGGATCAGCCAAAATCATTGGTGTGATAAGGTGCCCACTAGTTGTGTCATTATGTAGGTGTGCACGCACGGTGACCAATGCGTGTGCATGGATCACCACGCGTGGCTGAGCCTATGAAAAGATGGGGACACGTCTTTTGAATTACCAATGGAAGATTAAGCAGTAAATAAAAATAAAAAATGACATTTCACATGTGCAAATGCACCTTTCTTTAAAGTGGAGATGCTGACATAAATGTGCTACTTGGCCCTTCCCAAAAAAAAAAACAAGTGTTTTGAGAAAACAGAGTGGAATGGAGTGGGGGGGAGTATAGTAACAACAAGGCCAAGTCATGGAAGAGGGAAGCGGCACACGAGGGGGCGGTACTCGGCCCGCGGAGCAGACAGGGGACAGAGTTGCAAAACACACGCATTTTTATAGAGTGCTTAATCAAAAAGAAACAAGTAATTACCCAAAAGTGGAGGGATATAAGGTAGCCAATCAAAAGGATGGTACAGAGGCTGTGCTCCAGGGTGAGGACAAACACGTGAGGAGGAACCTAAACTATTGAATGTGAAGCAAGGAAATGAGTGACAATGAAGCCAACCAATGCTAAGCGATGAGTTGGCCATAAGCACACTGTAGGTTTTTCGTAAGCCCACAAAAGGTCTTAGGGGAGATCCAAAAATAGGTCCACACAATTGAAGAGTAAGTTTGACCGTGACAAAGACGGCGACTGTCAGTGAGGCATCATCCAGATATGCAAATGTTCTTGCGGCTGGTGGTCCAAGAGTATCTAAGATGGTGGGAAGAGATTTACTCATGACCCACCTCTTCGTAATACTGGACTATGTTGTAGAGGTTTCTGGTACCTGCAGAGGTTTCGTGGCACACAGCAGCCTTGCAATATATTGGTGTAAGGGACCTCTACCCAGATCTGGCACACGTTCTTGAACTGGCAGAGACCTTTGCCACCATGATATACCTCTTGGTCAGATCAAAGAACATCTGGGCGTTGAGTAGGCAATACACGGTGAATCAAGAAGTAGACAACAGAGGTGGATAGAACTGTGCTTAAGGGACACTCTACAAACTAAGGAAGTTGATAATGTAATGTCAGTGTGAATGTGACAAGACAGATGTCTACAACTGCTGAGGACAGCACACAAGGCAGACATGACATAAAAACCTGAGTGTTGTTGTGAGACATCTGGAGGCAGGTTGTGAGGGTAGAGTGGTGTCTGGCAGATGGCTGGACAGGTTTTGTGAGACCCCTGGGTGCAGCTTGTGAGGACAGAGGAGTATCTGTCAGATGGTTGGACTGGTGCAGTGAGACACCCGAGGTGCAGAGTGTCAGGTCAGAGGGACGTTCTTAGACCTGTCAGCCTTAGGGAGGTCTTCCCCAAACTTTTTGCCTTCCTCCTCCTTTTTCTGGTGATTTATTTTTGTTTGTCTTAGGACTCTACCCACTTTTCCACTGCTAAACAGTGCCAAAGTGCTGGTGCTCTCTCCTTTAAACATAATGAATTTGACTTGCACCCAATTGGCACATTTAATTTTCTTGTAAGTCCCTAGTAAAGCAGTACTACATGTACCCAGGGACTTTAAATGCTACTAGTGGGCCTACAACACGTATTGTGGCATCCACTTCAGTAGCCTTTCAAGCCTATCACAGGCCTGCCAATGCAGGCTATGTGTACAGTTTTAAAGTGCAATGTCAACCTGGCAAAATAAACTTTTTGCCAGGTCTAAATATTCCTTTTTAATATATATGTCACCCCTAGGGTAGGCACTAAGTAGCCGATTGTGCAGGGTGCAGTGTACTTAAAAAGTTGGACATGTACTTTTACATGCCCTTGTAATGAAAAACTAGTCAATTTGTTTTTCTCTACTGCAAGGCCTGCCTCTACCAAAGGATATTGTTGGGTTACCTTATTACATTTATTAAGTGATAACTTTCAAATGGGAGCAGGTAGAAAGTTTGAGGGTGGTCTGTAAAGGATTGTAATTTAAAACCCTTTGTGATAGTAAAGTCAGATTATAAGTCACAATTCTGAAAATACCACTTTTAGAAAGTTGCCATTTTGTTTTCATAACCATTCGATGTTTGCAGCCTGTATCCTGGATCTCATGACTAGGTATCACTGACAGTTGGTATTTGTGTATTCCTTCTAGACAGTGGGACAAAGAGGGTATGGGTGTTGGCAGGACAGTCCATTTCTGTCAGGATGAGGGGGAGGAGCTGTCTCCTACCACACTTGCACATCGCAAAGGCACGGCCTCAGCACACTCGGAAAGGGTTTTACACTAGTCTTTTGTGCCCCCAGGCAAGATGGGGTCAGGGCAGGGAGAAAGGAAATTCCAGACACTTCTGTAAGGGGGAGGACACTAGAAGCTTCTCCCACTTCAAAGCTGGCACCAAGTATAAATTAAGGATCATCAGACCCAGCTCTTCAGTACACGTCTGGACCTGCTCCGCTGCGAGACGGACCGCTTCTCTGCTGCCCTGCCACCCTGATGCCTGGGTGAGAAGGTCCGAGCCTGCATCTTGATACAGGACCACCAGAGTGACTCCAGGGCTAGTTGGCTGGCCTCCTGCTCAGAGCCCCATCGATAGAAAAGGATCCAACCATCTTGAAGCCTGCACCCTGGACTCAGCCTCCTGTGAGTCTTGCCCCCCAAGTGGTTCCACCCCAGTCCTGGACCTTTGGAAGTGGACCTGAAGGAGCAATGTCAGCCAAGGTGTGGTTCCAGCAGAACAGATGCAGTGAGACGCATCGCCCCGCAGCAAAAAAGGACCTTGCATTGCACCCTCGCAGCTTCTTAGAACTGTTGATGCAAAAAACATCCTTGACGCAAGTCCGCGTATCGCTGCCCCGGAGCTCCTTGGAACCGCCGATATGTGATGCTTCCTCGACTCAGAAACTCGCAACAATCCGCAACCAGGATTTGGAGTACTTTGTTCAGAGGGCCTAACTTGGTCCTTGTATCCGGATCACAGACCATTGTTGTTATCCTGAACGTCTGAATTTGTCCCATCTGGTGCAACCAGATACCCACAATTGTCCCTTTATAATTTTAGGCATTGTTTTTACCTAAGCTTTTAAAGTGGCATATCTCCGGTTCTTCTAACTAGATTTTTGTCATTTTGGTGGCAAATAATTTACTAAATGTTATCCTATTTTTCTAAACTGGTGTGGTATTTTTTTTGTTTTGTAGTTTCTCTTCACTACTGTTTGTGTTCTGCATAAATAGTTTACACATTAGTTCTAAGTTAAGCCTGATTGTTTTTGTGCCATGCTCCCTGAGGGTTACACCTAGGGTACAGAGTGTGGAGGCAGAGGGGTGTCTGACAGACGGTTGGACAGGTGTTGTGAGACACCTGGGTATAGACTGTGGAGACAGAGGGGTGTCTGACAGATGGCTGAGTGGGTGGTGTGGGACGCCTGGGTGCAGAATGTGAGGATAGAGGGTGTCTGTCAGGCGGCAGGACTGGTCTTGTGAGACTCCTTGGTGCAGAGTGTGAGGAAGGGGGTGGCTGGCAGATGGTTAGACTGGTGTTGTGAGACACCCGGGTCCATGGATTGGACAGTTGAGGAGCACGGACTGAGGCATTGATGTGAGACATCTGGGGTGCAGAGTCGGCCCATCAGGGAATCTGAGAGACAGCTGAAGAGCAATGAGTGAGGTCTGTGCTGGCAGACACCTGGTGTGCCCAGTGGGGTGTCTCAGAGACAACTGAGGGACATAGACTTTGATGCCAGACACCTGAGGTTCTCACTGTGCGAGCAGCAGAGTGCCTGAGAGACAGTTGAGGAGCATAGAGGTAGAACTGTGGTGTGAGACACCTGGGGTACCCAGTGTGGGAGCAGTGGCTTTGGCTGAGAGACAGCTGAGGAGCATAGACTCGGAACTGTGGTGTGAGACACCTGAGGTGCCCAGTGTGGGAGCAGTCGGTGTCTCTTAGACATCTGAGAGGGAGTGATGCGAGACAGCTGTGGTGATGCCCAGTGTGGGAGCAGTGGATGGCTCATAGACAGCTGAGAGACCGGGAGTGATGCGAGACAGATGTGATGCTCAGTATGGGAGCAGTGGATGTCTCACAGGCAGCTGAGAGACAGGGAGTGATGCGAGACAGCTGCTATGCTCAGTATAGGAGCAGTGGATGTCTCATAGACAGCTGAGAGACCGGGAGTGATGCGAGACAGCTGTGATGATGCCCAGTGTGGGAGCAGTGGATTTCTCGTAGACAGCTGAGAGACCGGGAGTGATGCGAGACAGCTGCGATGATGCCCAGTGTGGGAGCAGTGGATGTCTCGTAGACAGCTGAGAGACCGGGAGTGATGCGAGACAGCTGCGATGATGCCCAGTGTGGGAGCAGTGGGTGTCTCATAGACAGCTGAGAGACCGGGAGTGATGCGAGACAGCTGTGATGCTCAGTATGGGAGCAGTGGATGTCCCATAGACAGCTGAGAGACAGGGAGTGATGCGTGACAGCTGGGATGCCCAGTGTGGGAGCAGTGGGTGTCTCATAGCTGAGCAGCAGGGAGTGAGGACTGTGATGTGAGACACCTGAGGTGCCCAGTGTGGGAGCAGTGGGTGTCTCATAGATAGCGGAGCAGGGAGTGATGAGAGACAGCTGCTATGCTCAGTATGGGAGCAGTGGATGTCTCATAGACAGCTGAGAGACCGGGAGTGATACGAGACAGCTGTGATGATGCCCAGTGTGGGAGCAGTGGGTGTCTCATAGACAGCTGAGAGACAGGGAGTGATGCGAGACAGCTGGGATGCCCAGTGTGGGAGCAGTGGGTGTCTCATAGCTGAGCAGCAGGGAGTGAGGAGTGTGATGTGAGACACCTGAGGTGCCCAGTGTGGGAGCAGTGGGTGTCTCATAGACAGCTGAGCAGGGAGTGATGCGAGACAGCTGCTATGCTCAGTATGGGAGCAGTGGATGTCTCATAGACAGCTGAGAGACCAGGAGTGATGCGAGACAGCTGTGATGCTCGGTATGGGAGCAGTGGATGTCTCATAGGCAGCTGAGAGACCGGGAGTGATGCGAGACAGCTGTGGTGATGCCCAGTGTGGGAGCAGTGGGTGTCTCATAGACAGCTGAGCAGGGAGTGATGCGAGACAGCTGTGGTGATGCCCAGTGTGGGAGCAGTGGGTGTCTCATAGACAGCTGAGAGGGAGTGATGCGAGACAGCTGCGATGATGCCCAGAGTGGGAGCAGTCGGTGTCTCATAGACAGCTGAGAGACCGGGAGTGATGCGAGACAGCTGCGATGATGGCCAGAGTGGGAGCAGTCGGTGTCTCATAGACAGCTGAGAGACCGGGAGTGATGCGAGACAGCTGCGATGATGCCCAGAGTGGGAGCAGTCGGTGTCTCATAGACAGCTGAGAGACCGGGAGTGATGCGAGACAGCTGTGATGATGCCCAGTGTGGGAGCAGTGGGTGTCTCATAGACAGCTGAGAGACCGGGAGTGATGTGAGACAGCTGTGATGCTCAGTATGGGAGCAGTGGATGTCTCATAGACAGCTGAGAGACAGGGAGTGATGCGAGACAGCTGTGATGCTCAGTATGGGAGCAGTGGATGTCTCATAGACAGCTGAGAGACAGGGAGTGGTGTGAGACAGCTGTGACGATGCCCGGTGTGGGAGCAGTGGGTGTTTAATAGACAGCTGAGAGGGAGTGATGCGAGACAGCTGCGATGATGCCCAGTGTGGGAGCAGTGGGTGTCTCATAGACAGCTGAGCAGGGAGTGATGCGAGACAGCTGCGATGATGCCCAGAGTGGGAGCAGTCGGTGTCTCATAGACAGCTGAGAGACCGGGAGTGATGCGAGACAGCTGTGATGATGCCCAGTGTGGGAGCAGTGGGTGTCTCATAGACAGCTGAGAGACCGGGAGTGATGTGAGACAGCTGTGATGCTCAGTATGGGAGCAGTGGATGTCTCATAGACAGCTGAGAGACAGGGAGTGATGCGAGACAGCTGTGATGCTCAGTATGGGAGCAGTGGATGTCTCATAGACAGCTGAGAGACAGGGAGTGGTGTAAGAGGAGTGGTGTGAGACAGCTGTGACGATGCCCGGTGTGGGAGCAGTGGGTGTTTAATAGACAGCTGAGAGGGAGTGACGCGAGACAGCTGCGATGATGCCCAGTGTGGGAGCAGTGGGTGTCTCATAGACAGCTGAGCAGGGAGTGATGCGAGACAGCTGTGATGATGCCCAGTGCGGGAGCAGTGGGTGTCTCATAGACAGCTGAGAGGGAGTGATGCGAGACAGCTGCGATGATGCCCAGTGTGGGAGCAGTCGGTGTCTCATAGACAGCTGAGAGGGAGGGAGTGATGCGAGACAGCTGTGGTGCTGCCCAGTGAGGGAGCAGTGGGTGTCTCATAGACAGCTGAGAGGGAGTGATGCGAGACAGCTGTGATGCTGGAGTGATGCGAGACAGCTATGATGATGCCTGGTGTGGGAGCAGTGGGTGTCTCATAGACAGCTGAGAGGGAGTGATGCGAGACAGCTGCGATGATGCCCAGAGTGGGAGCAGTCGGTGTCTCTTAGACAGCTGAGAGGGAGTGATGCGAGACAGCTGCGATGATGCCCAGAGTGGGAGCAGTCGGTGTCTCTTAGACAGCTGAGAGGGAGTGATGCGAGACAGCTGCGATGATGCCCAGAGTGGGAGCAGTCAGTGTCTCATAGACAGCTGAGAGACCGGGAGTGATGCGAGACAGCTGCGATGATGCCCAGAGTGGGAGCAGTCGGTGTCTTATAGACAGCTGAGAGACCGGGAGTGATGCGAGACAGCTGTGATGATGCCCAGTGTGGGAGCAGTGGGTGTCTCATAGCAGCTGAGAGACAGGGAGTGATGCGAGACAGCTGTGATGCTCAGTATGGGAGCAGTGGATGTCTCATAGACAGCTGAGAGACAGGGAGTGGTGTGAGACAGCTGTGACGATGCCCGGTGTGGGAGCAGTGGGTGTTTAATAGACAGCTGAGAGGGAGTGATGCGAAACAGCTGCGATGATGCCCAGTGTGGGAGCAGTGGGTGTCTCATAGACAGCTGAGCAGGGAGTGATGCGAGACAGCTGTGATGATGCCCAGTGCGGGAGCAGTCGGTGTCTCCTAGACAGCTGAGAGGGAGTGATGCGAGACAGCTGCGATGATGCCCAGTGTGGGAGCAGTCGGTGTCTCATAGACAGCTGAGAGGGAGTGATGCGAGACAGCTGTGGTGCTGCCCAGTGAGGGAGCAGTGGGTGTCTCATAGACAGCTGAGCGGGAGTGATGCGAGACAGCTGCGGTGCTGCCCAGTGAGGGAGCAGTGGGTGTCTCATAGACAGCTGAGAGGGAGTGATGCGAGACAGCTGCGATGATGCCCAGAGTGGGAGCAGTCGGTGTCTCTTAGACAGCTGAGAGGGAGTGATGCGAGACAGCTGCGATGATGCCCAGAGTGGGAGCAGTCGGTGCCTCATAGACAGCTGAGAGACCGGGAGTGATGCGAGACAGCTGCGATGATGCCCAGAGTGGGAGCAGTCGGTGTCTCATAGACAGCTGAGAGATCGGGAGTGATGCGAGACAGCTGCGATGATGCCCAGTGTGGGAGCAGTGGGTGTCTCATAGACAGCTGAGAGACCGGGAGTGATGTGAGACAGCTGTGATGCTCAGTATGGGAGCAGTGGATGTCTCATAGACAGCTGAGAGACAGGGAGTGGTGTGAGACAGCTGTGACGATGCCCGGTGTGGGAGCAGTGGGTGTTTAATAGACAGCTGAGAGGGAGTGATGCGAGACAGGTGCGATGATGCCCAGTGTGGGAGCAGAGGTGTCTCATAGACAGCTGAGCAGGGAGTGATCCGAGAGAGCTGTGATGATGCCCAGTGCGGGAGCAGTGGGTGTCTCATAGACAGCTGAGAGGGAGTGATGCGAGACAGCTGCGATGATGCCCAGTGTGGGAGCAGTCGGTGTCTCATAGACAGCTGAGAGGGAGTGATGCGAGACAGCTGTGGTGCTGCCCAGTGAGGGAGCAGTGGGTGTCTCATAGACAGCTGAGAGGGAGTGATGCGAGACAGCTGCGATGATGCCCAGTGTGGGAGCAGTGGGTGTCTCATAGACAGCTGAGAGACCGGGAGTGATGCGAGACAGCTGCGATGATGCCCAGTGTGGGAGCAGTGGATGTCTCACAGGCAGCTGAGAGACAGGGAGTGATGCGAGACAGCTGCGATGATGCCCAGTGTGGGAGCAGTCGGTGTCTCATAGACAGCTGAGAGGGAGTGATGCGAGACAGCTGTGGTGCTGCCCAGTGAGGGAGCAGTGGGTGTCTCATAGACAGCTGAGAGGGAGTGATGCGAGACAGCTGCGATGATGCCCAGTGTGGGAGCAGTCGGTGTCTCATAGACAGCTGAGAGATCGGGAGTGATGCGAGACAGCTGTGGTGCTGCCCAGTGAGGGAGCAGTGGGTGTCTCATAGACAGCTGAGAGGGAGTGATGCGAGACAGCTGCGATGATGCCCAGAGTGGGAGCAGTCGGTGTCTCATAGACAGCTGAGAGATTGGGAGTGATGCGAGACAGCTGTGATGATGCCCAGTGTGGGAGCAGTGGGTGTCTCATAGACAGCTGTGAGACCGGGAGTGATGTGAGACAGCTGTGATGCTCAGTATGGGAGCAGTGGATGTCTCATAGACAGCTGAGAGACAGGGAGTGATGCGAGACAGCTGTGATGCTCAGTATGGGAGCAGTGGATGTCTCATAGACAGCTGAGAGACAGGGAGTGGTGTGAGACAGCTGTGACGATGCCCGGTGTGGGAGCAGTGGGTGTTTAATAGACAGCTGAGAGGGAGTGATGCGAGACAGCTGCGATGATGCCCAGTGTGGGAGCAGTGGGTGTCTCATAGACAGATGAGCAGGGAGTGATCCGAGACAGCTGTGATGATGCCCAGTGCGGGAGCAGTGGGTGTCTCATAGACAGCTGAGAGGGAGTGATGCGAGACAGCTGCGATGATGCCCAGTGTGGGAGCAGTCGGTGTCTCATAGACAGCTGAGAGGGAGTGATGCGAGACAGCTGTGGTGCTGCCCAGTGAGGGAGCAGTGGGTGTCTCATAGACAGCTGAGAGGGAGTGATGCGAGACAGCTGCGATGATGCCCAGTGTGGGAGCAGTGGGTGTCTCATAGACAGCTGAGTAGGGAGTGATCCGAGACAGCTGTGATGATGCCCAGTGCGGGAGCAGTGGGTGTCTCATAGACAGCTGAGAGGGAGTGATGCGAGACAGCTGCGATGATGCCCAGTGTGGGAGCAGTCGGTGTCTCATAGACAGCTGAGAGGGAGTGATGGAGACAGCTGTGGTGCTGCCCAGTGAGGGTGCAGTGGGTGTCTCATAGACAGCTGAGAGGGAGTGATGCGAGACAGCTGCGATGATGCCCAGTGTGGGAGCAGTGGGTGTCTCATAGACAGCTGAGAGACCGGGAGTGATGTGAGACAGCTGTGATGCTCAGTTTGGGAGCAGTGGATGTCTCATAGACAGCTGAGAGACAGGGAGTGATGCCAGACAGCTGTGATGCTCAGTATGGGAGCAGTGGATGTCTCATAGACAGCTGAGAGACAGGGAGTGGTGTGAGACAGCTGTGACGATGCCCGGTGTGGGAGCAGTGGGTGTTTAATAGACAGCTGAGAGACAGGGAGTGGTGTGAGACAGCTGTGACGATGCCCGGTGTGGGAGCAGTGGGTGTTTAATAGACAGCTGAGAGGGAGTGATGCGAGACAGCTGCGATGATGCCCAGTGTGGGAGCAGTGGGTGTCTCATAGACAGCTGAGCAGGGAGTGATCCGAGACAGCTGTGATGATGCCCAGTGCGGGAGCAGTGGGTGTCTCATAGACAGCTGAGAGGGAGTGATGCGAGACAGCTGCGATGATGCCCAGTGTGGGAGCAGTCGGTGTCTCATAGACAGCTGAGAGGGAGTGATGCGAGACAGCTGTGGTGCTGCCCAGTGAGGGAGCAGTGGATGTCTCATAGACAGCTGAGAGGGAGTGATGCAAGACAGCTGCGATGATGCCCAGTGTGGGAGCAGTGGGTGTCTCATAGACAGCTGAGCAGGGAGTGATCCAAGACAGCTGCGATGATGCCCAGTGTGGGAGCAGTCGGTGTCTCATAGACAGCTGAGAGGGAGTGATGCGAGACACCTGAGGTGCCCAGTGAGGGAGCAGTGGGTGTCTCATAGACAGCTGAGAGGGAGTGATGCGAGACAGCTGCGATGATGCCCAGTGTGGGAGCAGTGGGTGTCTCATAGACAGCTGAGAGACCGGGAGTGATGCGAGACAGCTGCGATGATGCCCAGTGTGGGAGAAGTGGATGTCTCACAGGCAGCTGAGAGACAGGGAGTGATGCGAGACAGCTGCGATGATGCCCAGTGTGCGAGCAGTGGGTGTCTCATAGACAGCTGAGAGACCGGGAGTGATGCGAGACAGCTGTGATGATGCCCAGTGTGGGAGCAGTCGGTGTCTCATAGACAGCTGAGAGGGAGTGATGCGAGACAGCTGTGGTGCTGCCCAGTGAGGGAGCAGTGGGTGTCTCATAGACAGCTGAGAGGGAGTGATGCGAGACAGCTGCGATGATGCCCAGAGTGGGAGCAGTCGGTGTCTCATAGACAGCTGAGAGACCGGGAGTGATGCGAGACAGCTGTGATGCTCGGTATGGGAGCAGTGGATGTCTCATAGGCAGCTGAGAGACCGGGAGTGATGCGAGACAGCTGTGGTGATGCCCAGTGTGGGAGCAGTGGGTGTCTCATAGACAGCTGAGCAGGGAGTGATGCGAGACAGCTGTGGTGATGCCCAGTGTGGGAGCAGTGGGTGTCTCATAAACAGCTGAGAGGGAGTGATGCGAGACAGCTGCGATGATGCCCAGTGAGGGAGCAGTGGGTGTCTCATAGACAGCTGAGCAGGGAGTGATCCGAGACAGCTGTGATGATGCCCAGTGCGGGAGCAGTCGGTGTCTCATAGACAGCTGAGAGACCGGGAGTGATGCGAGACAGCTGCGATGATGCCCAGTGAGGGAGCAGTGGGTGTCTCATAGACAGCTGAGAGACAGGGAGTGATGCGAGACAGCTGTGATGCTCAGTATGGGAGCAGTGGATGTCTCATAGACAGCTGAGAGACAGGGAGTGGTGTGAGACAGCTGTGACGATGCCCGGTGTGGGAGCAGTGGGTGTTTAATAGACAGCTGAGAGGGAGTGATGCGAGACAGCTGCGATGATGCCCAGTGTGGGAGCAGTGGGTGTCTCATAGACAGCTGAGCAGGGAGTGATCCGAGACAGCTGTGATGATGCCCAGTGCGGGAGCAGTGGGTGTCTCATAGTCAGCTGAGAGGGAGTGATGCAAGACAGCTGCGATAATGCCCAGTGTGGGAGCAGTGGGTGTCTCATAGACAGCTGAGCAGGGAGTGATCCGAGACAGCTGTGATGATGCCCAGTGCGGGAGCAGTGGGTGTCTCATAGACAGCTGAGAGGGAGTGATGCGAGACAGCTGTGATGATGCCCAGTGTGGGAGCAGTGGGTGTCTCATAGACAGCTGAGAGACCGGGAGTGATGCGAGACAGCTGCGATGATGCCCAGTGTGCGAGCAGTGGGTGTCTCATAGACAGCTGAGAGGGAGTGATGCGAGACAGCTGTGATGATGCCCAGTGCGGGAGCAGTGGGTGTCTCATAGACAGCTGAGAGACCGGGAGTGATGCGAGACAGCTGCGATGATGCCCAGTGAGGGAGCAGTGGGTGTCTCATAGACAGCTGAGAGGGAGTGATGCGAGACAGCTGCGATGATGCCCAGTGTGGGAGCAGTGGATGTCTCACAGGCAGCTGAGAGACAGGGAGTGATGCGAGACAGCTATGATGATGCCCGGTGTGGGAGCAGTGGGTGTCTCATAGACAGCTGAGAGACCGGGAGTGATGCGAGACAGCTGCGGTGATGCCCAGTGTGGGAGCAGTGGGTGTCTCATAGACAGCTGAGAGGGAGTGATGCGAGACAGCTGCGATGATGCCCAGTGTGGGAGCAGTGGATGTCTCACAGGCAGCTGAGAGACAGGGAGTGATGCGAGACAGCTATGATGATGCCCGGTGTGGGAGCAGTGGGTGTCTCATAGACAGCTGAGAGACCGGGAGTGATGCGAGACAGCTGCGGTGATGCCCAGTGTGCGAGCAGTGGGTGTCTCATAGACAGCTGAGAGACAGGGAGTGATGCCGAGCGCCGTCCTCCGCACTGGTCCCGCTCCCTCCCACCGGTGGGAGTGTCTCTGGCGAGGGAGGGCCCGGGCCGGGAGGTGAGGGAGCGGAGGACCTGCTGCTGGTGATTGGAGGCACCTGTGGGACCAGCGGGCCCTGGAGGGACAGTCGTGGGATTGATAAGGAGCCTGGGGGCTCAGACCGCCTCCGGCCAGCCCTGGACACCCCCGAGATGGACGCCTGAGGTGAGGGGTACTGGGGGGAGGATGCTGAGCGTGTCTGGGGGTGTAAATCCCCGCGTGGAGAGGCTGGGACATCGTATCTTTTTACTGCGAGTTTGTGGATGGAGCGCCTAGCCAGTGAGTGGCGCTACATTGGGGTACAAGGGATGGGGTGTGTTAACAATCTTGTAACTCGTCCATTACTGAGGTGTCTTAAGCTGGGACCGGATTCAGAAAAGTGTGTTTGGGGGTGAACTGGGGGATGGGACCTGTACTCCTCTGCAGGTAGCTGAGGCGCTATATCGGGACCGAGGTATATTTGGCTGAGGCGCTCCGCCTCACCTCCCGGCAGGTGTGGGGGAGGGCGAGACTGACTCAAAGTTTCTGGGAGGGAAGGTGCTGGGAAAACTGGAAGTGCGAGGGCCTGAGCCAGGGAGGCGCTTCCTCTTACTGTACGGGAGCAGCGCACCTGCGGAGAGGGAGCTCGGAGGTAAAGCGCTACACCTGCCCGCGCGTAACCGCGGACCGCTTCCACCCTTCATCCTTTCGAGGCCGATGGAACCAGAGCCACTGCGACGAACGAGAGCCACTGTGGTGGATAACGGCAGCACCAATGAACATAGCGCCCTGAAGACGCGCGTGGTCAGTACTATGCGCCAAACATACAAGCCAACGTTATGTTCGTCTGATAACTGGAATCATAAAATAATAATTTAGGATCGTAAATTGTGAAACTGTTTAGGAGGCGCTTTGCGCGGCTGACAGTGGGCGCTATAGAAACTGTTTCAGCCTCGCACGGCCATGACGCGAGATGAAGGGCTCTGCCTGAGGCCACTGTGAGGGGTGGGTCAGGCTTGGCGACCCCCTCCCTTGCCCCCGTGGTCTCATTCTGCACAATTCCCCCAGCAGGCGTCTGGGATTACAAGGGGCTCTGTGTGGCTGCGCCCCCCTCCACCCCGACAGTTTGGGGGATCACAGCGGAGCTCGGCCTCATTCCCAGCGCCGGGCCTCGCTGCTGAGCCTGGACCATTGTACTGAAAGGAGGGAAGCCCCACCCGGGGGCGCCCCCAAACCCCCCACACAGCGCCCACCGACGGATGCAGGGCAGTGGGCATGTGCCTGGAATCAAGAACACGGTGGTGCCCCCAACACTGCCTGGGGGAGGTCCAGGGCACGTCCCACAGCTCCCCCATCCAGGCTTCCCTCACAGTACCCCCATTCCATGGCTCACATCACCCTCCCACCCCCAGACTTCGCTCGCCGGCCCCTTCCAGGGCCACCCCCAGCGGTGTAACGCAAAATGATGGGGGGGGGGGGGCGCTGCAGAATGTGAAGGGGGACCCTACATCTCCCATATCTCACAGATATTCATTGTCCTGGGCTGAATGAGCGCCCCTTGAAGGACTGGGCCCTCTGTGGGGCGTTACACCCCATGTCTCGAAGTATAGCCCCCCCTTGCTGACCGCACCCCGGCTAAGGCCTCTCTCCTTTGCCACCCCATTACTTCTCCACCCACCAAGGTGCCTCTCCCCCACCACCCAGCCTCTTGTCGCTGGTCTACTGTCTCCCTCGTCCCTCTGGAGGTCTCACTTCTCGGTGGCTGACCCCCACACCGGTGAAGGCCTCCCTCCCACGGCCACCCACCTCCAGCCTTCCTTACCCAAGGGCCACCCAACACCGAGATGTCTCCCTCTGTGACTCACCCTGGCCTCAGGTAGAGAACTCCAGCTCAAAGAAAACACTTTATTTAAAGTGATAGTTTGAGAAATTAACCCCATAATCGTCTGGTGGTGGTTTACGCGTAAATACGCCAGTTCTGGTAATGCACTTTCTTGGGGTGCTCGCTAAAGATTCTTTGTGACCCTCAAACGTTCTTCTTATATCGGACATAATGTAAAACCTGTACACCTCGTGAGGCTCCCAGACAACGCTCCGGGGGCCTGTTCGCGCCAATACAAACCCCAAACTTTCTAAACAAACAGAAGTGTCTCCGCCCCCTCCAAGGCTGGGGTACACCACGCGGCTGGGGTACACCCCACCGCTGGCCCCAGGGCACGGGCTCTGCTGCAGTCGATACCAGGCTGCAACCAGCTCCTGCCACGCTGCATGTGGGGCAGGGCTGGTGGTCTCTGGTGCCACTGTGCGGGTGTCTGCAGGCCTTAGGGGGGCACCTGTCCCAGAAGGTGAACCACCAGTTCACGTGGACTCGGTGTCACTGCACAGGTGTGTGTAGACCTTAGGACCCCGCCTGTCCCTTGCAGGGAGTAACCAACCCGTGGGTGCTTGGGTCATGGCCCCTGGTGTCACTGCATATGGGGGATGTCTGCGGGTACTGTGACCCCGCCTGTCCCATGTAGGGAGTAACCCACCCACGGGTGCTTGGCCCCTGGTGTCACTGCACATGGGTGGGTGTCTGCAGGTATTGTGACCCCGTCTGTCCCATGTAGGGAGTAACCAACCCGTGGGTGCTTGGGTCATGGCCCCTGGTGTCACTGCATATGGGGGGTGTCTGCGGGTACTGTGACCCCGCCTGTCCCATGCAGGGAGTAACCCACCCACGGGTGCTTGGCCCCTGGTGTCACTGCACATGGGTGGGTGTCTGCAGGTATTGTGACCCCGTCTGTCCCATGCAGGGAGTAACCCACCCACGGGTGCTTGGGTCGGGGGCCCTGGTGTCACTGCACATGGGGGGTGCCTGCGGGTACTGTGACCCTGTCTGTCCCATGCAGGGAGTAACCCACCCACGGGTGCTTGGGTCGGGGGCCCTGGTGTCACTGCACATGGGTGGGGTCTGTAGGTACTGTGACCCCGCCTGTCCCATGCAGGGAGTAACCCACCCACGGGTGCTTGGGTCGGGGGCCCTGGTGTCACTGCACATGGGGGGGGTCTGCGGGTACTGTGACCCCGCCTGTCCCATGCAGGGAGTAACCCACCCACGGGTGCTTGGGTCGGGGGCCCTGGTGTCACTGCACATGGGTGGGGTCTGTAGGTACTGTGACCCCGCCTGTCCCATGCAGGGAGTAACCCACCCACGGGTGCTTGGCCCCTGGTGTCACTGCACATGGGTGGGTGTCTGCAGGTATTGTGACCCCGTCTGTCCCATGTAGGGAGTAACCCACCCACGGGTGCTTGGGTCATGGGCCCTGGTGTCACTGCACATGGGTGGGGTCTGTAGGTACTGTGACCCCGCCTGTCCCATGCAGGGAGTAACCCACCCACGGGTGCTTGGGTCGGGGGCCCTGGTGTCACTGCACATGGGGGGTGTCTGCGGGTACTGTGACCCCGCCTGTCCCATGCAGGGAGTAACCCACCCACGTGTGCATGGGCCCTGGTGTCACTGCACATGGGTGGGTGTCTGCAGGTACTGTGACCCCGTCTGTCCCATGTAGGGAGTAAGCCACCCATGGGTGCTTCGGTCATGACCCCTGGGGTCACTGCACATGGGCGGGTGCATGCAAGCCTTCTGTAGGATGAGACCTGAGCACCTTTACCAGGCTTCTATCACCGAGATGTTGCATGGAATGCACAAGCATTGGTAAAGACAACAGGTCCGGCTAAGGGTTTGGTGATGGGTGAGTGGGGTGGGGTCCCCGCTGCTCTAGTGAGGACATCTCCCAGCGGAGACACCTTGGGTCCTACTAGTTAGAGGCTGAGAGCAGGACCCCTTCTTTAGGAGGCAAGATCTAGCCTGACGGGGGGCAGTGACGCAGTGATCCCTACCTTCAGTTTGTGGGGTGACACGTGGGGGCGGTTCAGTCTGCAGCTCTGCAAACAGAAGCTCCTTATAAACACATCAAGGTCAGGTAAAACCGAAGAGGTCCGGGGTGCAAAGCCAGCCCCAAAAGAGACCCCAAACGTGAAATGAGGGGAAGCTTAATGTGTCAAAAGGGAGGGTACTGCAGTGCTCCTCAAACCCCAGACACCCCACTTCTAATACCCACACTGTGATACACCTACACGCTAGTGACGCGAGCCTGACCATAATAGTTTGGTATCATGTAATTGATTGCATTTTTAAAACGGCAACAGAACTTAACTGCAATGTTTATATAAGTGTAGACATTTTGAAATATTGTCAATTTAATAGAATAATTGTGAAAAATTCGGAGGGGGCACGATTTTGTTTACATTTTTTTTTTGGGGGGGGTGATTAAACAGTTTGGAGACCACTGCTGTATGCTATCCACTGAATAGCAACTGGTGGCCATGTTTTGCTCATGCGAAGGCCCACGGGCCGCGCGACTGAGAGGGCTGGAGGAGTGACATGGAGGGCATATACAAGAAGGACATATACAAGAAGGACAGAAAGTGACCAGAAGGAGGGCCAACACCGTGAAAAGATGCCAGCCAGGGTGAAAGGACTGGTGGTTGGGCGAGTAAAACAATCTCTGGGTGGGTGGAGAATAGAATGTCTTGAATGCTGAAACGCTGAGTCACCGAGTGGATGGATGGGTAAATTGATAAATGGAGTATGAAATGATGGATGTAGGAAGCTGGCCTGGTGTGTGTGGTGAGCACCTATGGTGTTATAACCTTATTCCAGGTCCAGGTATCCCCTACTAGTGAGGTGCAGGCAGTGTCTAGGAAGCCGGGCTCTCTAGAGGTAGCTGTGGATGAGCAGCCAAGGCCTATCTAGGAGACATGCCAAGCTCATGTAATACCACTGTAGTCTCACAGCACTTACACACATGAAAGTAAACTGTGTTACAAAAAAGGAGGTACTTTATTTTAGTATCACAAATACTAAAATACTGTATGGGCAATACTCTACTAGAAGGTGAGTAAACACACTATTCTATACACTTCAGAAGGCGGGATAGGCATAGAACACAATACAAAACAATGAAGTAACAGAAAATAATGGAGACCCTAGGGGACACCAAACCATATACTAAGTAAGTGGGATGCAAAAGTCAGTCCCCCACCCAAGGAAGTGGAATCTGTAGTGGGGAGCTGGAGGAACTAGGAACCCCAAAAGCTAAGTATCAGGCTTCCTCCCCTGTGACCAGGAGAGAAGAGGTAAGTACCTGTTTTTCCCCAAACCCACAGGTAAACTTTGGAAAAGGACTCTGCAAGACTGGAAGGAACCAAAGGTGGATCCTGACAGAAGAGGACCTGAAAATGAAGGGGACCAAGTCCATTTCCAGTTGACATGTCTGGTTGGGGCAGGAGCCACTACCCACCCTTCTGGAGATGGAGGACCAGATCGACTGTGAAGATCAGGAGTTGGCTGTGCAGCACAGGAGCACAAGAAGAGTTCTAGGAGTGATACAGCATATGTGCCCCGTTGGAAGAAGAGTTGTAGTCAGCCAGTGGTGTGGAAAAACCACCAACAAGATTTGGCAAAGGCAAAAATCGCAGATGAAGAGTTGCAGAGCTGCTGGGGACCAGGATGGTCTGAGGGGACTCAACCCAAGGAGGGAGTCCTGGGAAACACTCAGCAGTGAGGAGAGCCAGAAGTCAAGGATGCAGCCCTCACAGGCAAATCAGACAGAAGGCACAGGAGTCGCATTGAGGCCCACTCAGCACACCTGAAGAGGAGTCCCAAGTCGCTGGAGCACCAGGCAGGAGACTGTGCTTTGCAAGGAAGACTGCTGGAGGCCGGGTCTACAAGGGGCCTGAAGATCCCTTGTAAGAAGAGCCAACAAGCCTTGGAAGTTGCAAGAGTTGTGGTGCACAGGGATACTATCCTGCAAGGGCTTACTGTCTCCCAAGTTTGATAGCTAGTAGAGAGAACCCAGGGGACCATTTCAGACCACCATCTGTGATGCAGGATCCATGCAGAGTTCTGGAGGAGAGAGGGTCCACGCAGCAGGTTGTCTTTGCTGTTGGTGCCTGCGGATGTAGGGAAGTGACTCCTTTACTCCATGGGAGATTCCTTCTTGCTTCTTGTGCAGGCTAAAGACACGTCACCCTCAGAAGATGCACAGCCAGGGAAATGTTGCAGTTGCTGGAAGGAGCCGGAGAAACAATGTTGCAAGGCAGAGTCATCGCTGGTGTTGCAGACTGTCGGTTCCTGAAGAGTCCAGTTGCAGTCCCAGGGGCTGGAAGTTGAAGTAAATGATGCAGAGGAGTCATGCTGGAATCATGCACATCAAATCTGAGGTCCTACTCAAGAGGAAGACCATAAATAGCCCAGGAAGGGGGATTGGTCACTTAACAGGGTGACCACCTATCAGGAGGGGGCTGTGATGTCACCTGCCTGACCTGGCCACTCAGATGCTCCCAGGGGCCTCTGCCCACCTGGGATTCAAGATGGCAGAATCAAGTGGCCACCTAGTGGAGCTCTGGGCACCACTCCTAGGGTGGTGATGGACAGGGGAGTGGTCCAGTTTCGCGTCTGAGCAGGGACTGAGGGTCCCTGGACTGGTGCAAACCAGTTTATGGAAGGAGGGCACCAAATGTACCCTTCAAAGCATACCAGTGGCTTGGGGAGGCTACCTCTCGCAAGCCATGTAACACCTATTTCCAAAGGGCGAGGGTGTTATCCCCCTCTCCCAAAGGAAATCCTTTGTTCTGCCTTCCTGGGCTTGAGCTGTTCAAACAGCAGGAGGGCAGACATGTCTGTAGGATGGCAGCAGCACGGGCTGCCCAGGAAAACTCTGCAAACTGGCAGGAGTAAAACTGGGGGTCCTCTAAGGAGCGCCCAGAGTGCATAGAATCATACAACCAATACTGGTAACAGTATTGGGGTATGCTTCGGACATGTTTGAAAGCAAACATGCCCAGGTTCAGAGTTACCATTATGTAGCTGGACACAGGTAGACCTGTGTCCAGTACATGGGTAAAATGGCTTCCCCGCACTCACGACGTCCAGACAAATGGAGCTGGAGTTTGTGGGGGCACCTCTGCTCATGCAGGGGTGCCCTCACACACACAGCTACCTGCACCATGCCCTCTGGGTTAGGAAGGCCTACCACATGGATAACTTACAGTGACCTGGTGCAGTGACCTGTAGTGAAAGGGTGCATGCACCTTTTCATGCGGGCTGCAATGGCAGGCCTGCAGACACATTTTGCATGGGCTCCCATGGGTGGCACAATACATGCTGCAGCCCATTGGAACTCCTGGTGCCCCAATTACCTGGTTACCTAGGTACCATAAACTAGGGACTTACATGGGGGCACCAGTATGCCAATTGTGGGGTGTACTAAGTCAGTAACAACCAAATTTAGAGGAAGAGAGCACAGTCACTGGGGCCCTGGTTAGCAGGATCCCAGTTAACACAGTCAAAACACACTGACAGCAGGCAAACTGTGGGGGTAACCATGCCAAAAAGAGGGTAATTTTCTACAATGGATGGATGAAAAAGAATGAATGTATGGATCGAGGAAGTATGGATGCACAACTGGAAGTGAGTGGAAGGATAGATGATCGATGGGAGAGTGTAATGATGAAAGGGCTGCGATACAGAATGGTGAAGTAAGGGGATGGTTGGAATGGTGAATGGATGCATGGATGGATGCATGAGTCTTAAAGGATGGAGAGTTAGATAGAAGGCGGGATGAAGGGATCTCATCAGGCTGGGTAGGGCTTACTTGCATCGCTCATCTGATGAGGTTCACGGTAGGGATCAGTGTGCTATTTCCACCCTCTGGCTGCTCCCTCGCAGGAGGGTGTTGTGAAGAGGCCAGGAGTGAAGTTTGCTCTAAGTGGTCAACCTAGGAGGCCTGCACGTGACATGTGGCATCGTTCATACTTGAGTTCACGCTCCCACCCCCACATCCCAGCCCATCTCGCATGCACCGGCAATGGCAGGGGATTGTATTTGCAAGGGGTGCTGCCTGGTGGAAATTTGGTACCCCAAAATCTGTGAATGAATCCACGTGGTAATGAAATGGAATGAGCTGGGTGGCAGAGATGGCACCGTGGCTGACTGTGAAGGTGCCAGCCTGTGGCATGTGCGTGTGTTCCTATGAAAGTTTACATCTGCGGTGGCTGCCAGTGACGGGGTACATGAGGTGCTGGGCCCACCCCTCTACAGGAGACCCCCGACAGGCCGCCTGGTAAGACGGCAGACGTACCTGGGGGATGTTTACACTGAAGGCTGAGTCACAAGCACGCTTGTCGGGGAGCCCCGCGAGGTCACATGCAGGTGATGAACCCCACGAGGTGCACAGGGGTGCTGCTCGACTGAAGGACCAGGCACAATAGACTGACGCATCCCAAAGAAAGCAGGTGAAAATACAAAGCCAAGGGATTTCACGAATAAATTGTGTTTTTAATAACTGACATGCTGGAGATGGAGTTGTCGGGAAAGGCACAGATCGTATTATGACTGTTCTGTAAATTGGCTTTTACATTGGTGCACTGTTTGAATATTTTACTCCAGGGGGAGATTTCTTGAAAGTAACGTGAAACTGTTCAGATTAGAGTGGTTAAGTCCTGTAGTATGCACCCTGCGTTTCCAAAGGGAGCTCCTTTCAAACTGGGAATAGTTTGAGTGTGAAGCAGCCACGCAAGGCAGGACACAATGGTTTATTAGTGCCGGGGGCAATGAATACTTTGTGCGAAGTAAATTGCTTAAGGCGCGGTGCTTCTAAATAATTGGGGATTTTTGTAAGCGCTGTAGTTGAGTTGCCTGATGTTAGGGAGCTGTGGAACTTACACAAAGAGTATTTTTGCTGCATCTTTAAGAACGCCCGTGGCGTAAACTTCTGAAGTCTAACAAAAGGGCACATTGGTGCCCATCACCGAATCTAATGCGACGACAAATGGGAAACACAACCTCATCCCAAACACCACAGCCTTGATGGAAACCCCATCGAAGCAAAAACAAACCATGAAAGCCAAGGTCTGAAAGGGGTTGACCCAAACTCACTCTTATATCTTTTGAGAATTGGCAGCATAAGAAAATCAAGACCAAAGCCGCCTCCGGGCAGACCTAGAAGAAGTGGTGAACATGACACACAAGTTCTGTTCTTTGTGCTACGCTGGGGGGTGAACTAGCCTCGCACTACAGCACTGTTCTGACTGTTGCTGTGGTACAAACGTGATGTGTCCCGTGGTTTTAAATTTGTTTTACGGTGTAGAAGACCCCTTTAAACGTCTCTCTGGATATGTACATGGTGCACCCGGTGATGCTGGGCCCCCCAGGGACAGCTGGAGTCAAAGCACACCTGTATTCGTCTGTCGCACACTTCGTCCAGGGGTGCAGACTCCTATGCGGTCCATGAGCCCATCTGTACCCATCCTTCAAACACTTCATCCAGTGGTGCAGACTCCTGCTTGATCCATAAGCACATCTGTAGCGTCCATCATACGCTTCATCCAGTGGTGCAGACTCCGGCTTGATCCATAAGCACATCTGTATCCATCCATCACATGCGTCCAGTGGTGCAGACTCCTGCTTGTTACACAAGCACATCTGTATCCATCCATCCCACGCTTCATCCAGTGGTGGCAGACTCCTGCTCAGTCCATAAGCACATCTGTATCTATTCATCACATTCCTTGTACAGTGGTGCAGACTGGTGCTTGGTCCATAAGCACATCTGTATTGGTCCATTGCACACTTCATCCAGTGGTGCAGACTCCTGCTTGATCCATAAGCACATCTGTAGTGTCCATCATACGCTTCATCCAGTGGTGCAGACTCTGGCTTGATCCATAAGCACATCTGTATCCGTCGATCACACACTTCATCCAATGGTGCAGACTCTTGCTCTGTCCATAAGCACATCTGTATCTGTCGATCACACACTTCATCCAGTGGTGGCAGACTCCATCTCAGTCCATAAGCACATCTGTATTTATTCATCACATTCCTTGTACAGTGGTGCAGACTGGTGCTTGGTCCATAAGCACATCTGTATCCGTCCATTGCACACTTCGGCCAGTGGTGCAGACTCTTGCTCTGTCCATAAGCACATCTGTATCCGTCGATCACACTTCATCCAGTGGTGGCAGACTCCAGCTCAGTCCATAAGCACATCTGTATCTATTCATCACATTCCTTGTACAGTGGTGCAGACTGGTGCTTGGTCCATAAGCACATCTGTATCCGTCCATTGCACACTTCGGCCAGTGGTGCAGACTCTTGCTCTGTCCATAAGCACATTTCCTGCCTGCCTCATTGTATGTTGGACCAAGTTGGTGTCTGGCTGCGCATGTTCTCATGTCCATCTTGCTGCACCTTTAGTTCTATGTAGTCAGATGTGTGCCCCAGTGTGGTGGTATGTACCCAGTCAACCCATCAGATTATCTAGGGCTGAGCTTGTATCGTGCACATTGCAAATCTATGACATCTGGTGGACGTGCACGTCTTAACCACCTCATTGGGTATGGATGGGATCTGGGACAGAGCTTGTATCACGGTACACGTGTGTACTGCCCACCTCATTGGGTATGGATGGCATCTGGGCAAGAGTTTGTATCACAGTGCACGTGTCCTGCCCACCTCATTGGGTATGGATGGGATCTGGGGCAGAGCTTGTATCACGGTGCACATGTATGTCCAGCCCACCTCATTGGGTATGGATGGCATCTGGGGCAGAGGTTGTATCATGCTGCATGTCCTGCCCACCTGATTGGGTATGCGATCTGGGACAGAGCTTACGTCACAGTGCACATGCATGTCTTACCTCATTACGTGTGGATGGGATCAAGGACGGAGCTTTTGTTCTGCGGTGTACATGCATGTCCTGCCCACCTCACTATGTGTGGATGGGATCTGGGGCAGAGCTTGGGTCTAGGTAAATGCATAAATCCCTCCACCACCTGATAGGATTCATGTGATTCAGGGCAGTGCTTCTTTAAAAGTATTCTGCCCATGTCATGTAGGCAGAGGGGTTCCTCAGCAAAACTTGTCGGGTACCTGTGCCTCTCCTGCACAATTTATGGCAGATGGATGGCGCCTGCAACGCAGCCTTTATCTAGGTACATGTGTGTACCCTTGAGTGTGTTGCATGGTGTGTACGTGGCTTGTATCTGGCTATTGTTTTTTGAAGTTGTAGACACCAAGGTTTCTTGACTTCTGAAAGGGGAAGGATGTGGCCTGCTGGGATCTGTGGGCACTAATTAATCAGATTTTTCTAAATCTTCGTTTTGTGGCTTCAGCTCTGTGTGCAAGAGACAGCTTGCTTCGTAGGCCTCTCGTTAATAGCGTTGAGAAGCGGCAATTGATTTGACCCAAATTATCTTGATAATTGGCAGCTGATGCTTTTATGGTGAAACTTTGCCAAACCTCAAACAATGGCAAAGAAAGCTAGAGAGATTGGAAAAGTTCCATTTCACAGTAGCCAAAACAACATCAGCAGTATGACAAATTCATGGCATTATCTTGCTGCCAAATTCAATGTTTCAGTCCACATCATGCTTGAAACATATTCCAGTAGGCAGTTGTGAAGCTTGAGGAGAGAGCTTTATTCACAAGGTGTGTGAATTACCCTTCAATTACAGATATGAGTGGGGGAAAAAAGATTTTTCCTAATGGAAACAAATGCAAAAGTTCTCTAAGCCACTCCATCACTTGTAAACAGGTGACCTTGCATGGAACATGTAATGCGTCCGAGGCCAATTTGGCGTATTGCTTGAAAGGAGTACCAGTTTCCTCAACATCCCCATTGTTTGTTTCAGTTACTTTCAAATCGTAGTTATTTAATGCTGAATGATAAAGGGTGTTGTGGGATGAGAGCAGGTGTCTATTGTGTAATTTTTCAAATAGTGACCTGCTGTAATGTGCTGTTTCCAGGCCTGCTTGAGATTAGAGTAGCTAGTCCATGGCCTTCCATTCCTCCCTTCAATGTTAATTTTAAAAAACTGAGCAGGCTAAAGAACTTACTTTTTCAGAAGATGTGGCACTTATATCTGCCTGCGACACCTTTGAACTGCAAGTTTCAAGGTTGTCCTGAAACTACAGGACTTGTTAAAGAACAACTTTCTCTGACATTTCAGTGAACTTGTGAGTCACGTCTTTAATGCTTCCAACACCAAGTGAGTTGTGTACTTTTCTAAAGCGGTCAGGTAGTGCTTTGAGTATGTTTGAGACTGCTTCTTTTATCCATTTTGACCATCTTTTATACACTGTTTTCAAGTGCGTTTGGAGGCATACCACTTGTGTTATTCCAAATTGCTGGTATTTTGGTTGGATTTTTGCTGCGCCGCAATGGATGTCCCATCTTGAAGCCAAATGGTGATGGAACTACCACACGTCCACCTGTCAAACGCAGGATACAGAACTTTAGAGTACTTGTACTGGAGGAACTAAATGAACTTGTTCTTGTCTTTTCGGCCAGCATGGTCCTATTGTGTGCAGCCTGTGTTCTGTCTGTGGTGCCCTTTTAGTGTGCACTGGATATCTGCCTTGCAATTCTATTGGTACAATCTATGGGCATGGATCTGAGGCCCCTATTAAGGGTTCATTTATAGTGTTGTCCTATGAGACTGCCATTGCTTCCTGATGCCTTTTATGAGCCCTTCTATGTTGATATGAATATTGAGGCTCCAGGATACTGTTATACTGACTCTCCTACTGCGAGTTCCGTACAGGATGCTGCAACCTCGGCCGCAGCTGAGGGTATCGCCCATGTTTGTTCCTCTGACATGCTCCCTGAGGCTATTGTGGCTCTGTCTGTGGAAGTGGGATCCATTCCAGATTCCATTGATATTGACAATATGGATGACAGTTTGGAAGCCTCTACGACCATTTAAATTTGGCCCCTGTTGTGAAGCTGGGGAGAAAAATGGTAAGAAGCAGAGAGATGTGCGAGATAACTACTTGGTCAGGGTATCTCCCACCGTCCAAAAGCTCATTCACAGGTAAAGGAAAATCCTTGTTTCTGGGTCCAGGTCAAGCTCCTAGTTTGTTGCATGAAGGATGGTCAAACCTTGTGCTGAGCATCCTTGCATCTTGCCTCTTTCCTAGGTCCTGATGCTGTGCTGCAGGTGTATTTATGTGCAGGGGCTGTGCCCCGGGTTTGCTGTGGTTGATGGTGTTAAGACATGTTGTGGACATTCCGAGCTTCTGTCCTCCCAGAGAGAGGAATTGTCCTACAAGCATTGCATGTTGGATGGCTCCACATTGTCTGAGGAGGCCACTGACTCAGCTGCTGAAAGTGGAAGGATGCTCCCTCTGGGGGATCTCGGGGGCAACAAAAATCCTGGACAAGTTTAGCTTCTAGCATAGATGCATGTTCCTGTGATTCGAGGGTCCGAGTGTTTGACACAAAGTAGTCCCTTTTTTGTTTACTGGGCTCTTGGGTTCTTTCCCCTCACAACTGAGAAACTCCACTGAACCCCCCGTACCTTTTTCTTCATCCCTAGCCTCCTTGAACCCCTTCTCCCCACCATCCCTAGTTTCCTAGTGCCCATAGCATAGGCTAGTTTGATTGGGTGGTCGTTTCCAGTACTGGTTCACATTAGTCCATTGTGTAGGTTTGAATGATGCTGTCAGTTTACACAACCTGTAGAGGTGTGTGATGGCGCCCTATACACGTGCACTGGCTGTGCTGACAAGTTGTGAGCGCCTCAGGAATCCTGTACAAACTAGGTGCCCGTACAGCGGCTGGTTATTACAGTCTCTAGACAATCCCAGGAATCCTGTCCCGGATACACCAGGAGTTAAACCAGTGCGGTGTCTCGGCCAGGACCTAGTCTGTGACTTGAGCCCTGTACTTAGTGGTCCAACAGCTTACAGGTTTAGGTGCCACTGGCTAGTTTGTGAGCAAGTAGACTAGAGGGGGCCCTAGTTTCCCCTGCCAGATACCCAACCTCAGTTCCCAGATGCATGGCCCCTACTCATCCCCAGTTCTGCACTTTACAGTGTTCCGGAAATTATCTGTAGAGGTGGCTGAACTGGGAAGTCCATTCTCAGACCAAGGCATGGACTCTTCAAATCCTCTGAGCTCCAGAAGATGCTTCCTTGAGAGACCGGTTACTGCTCTTTGATAACACACAGCCATTGGTCCAGGGAACCCATTGGTTGGCCATGCAAGTTAGCTCATATCTCCTGTGCTTTGAACTGAGGGTGAAGGCTGAGCTCTGCACTGATATGCTCACGTGGTTTCCAAGAATAGAGATGGGCTTCTGCGGCCAAGAAATGTGCTCCTTGTGTTCCTCTTTGACGTCTAGGCTGGTAGGCTTGGCACCAAGACACATGGTGAGGACAGTGATGGCCACTGCCTTGGAGACTGAATCCTCTTCTATCAGGACGTGCAAAATCTCATTGGTGGATCCAAGCTTCAACATCCTGGACGTGGCCAATCAGGAGGCCAGTTTCACTCCACGCAATGACATCCCTGGCATCTCCTAACCCGGACACATGCACCAGGAGCTGTTTTCAGAGTTCTCTTCCTGCTTCAGGGGTGAGCTCATGGGGGCGGAGTGGTGGACCGGTCACCACCCCTGGTTTCTCTGGAGGTTAGTCACCCTCTGGCTGGAGAGCCTCCGAGGTCGCTGCGCAGTGAGGCCGGGCTAGTGAATGAGGGATGTTAGTGAAAGGTTGGTTGTGTAAACCGAGGATCTTACTCTCGCTGCTGGAAGTCTGGGCCTCTCCTGGCCGCCTCTTGGAAAAACATTCTGTAACATCTGATGCTTGGGTTGTGGAGAGCTTATCCCTCCGGCCTCAGTTCCTTGTCCCGTGAAGGACCATTCAGACAAGGCTATTGTGCTGGTAGTTTTTCTTGTTTGTGAAGCATTGTGTTGATCTTTCCAAACGATGTAACATACAATGAATAAATTAACTGTTTCCCTCAGGCCCCTCCCACCGAGGTCGCCGGCAGTCCTAGGATTCATTCGTCACATGTCCATCCTTTTCAGAGTTCTTTGGGCACCCTCTCCCTCTATAAGTTGCTTTTTCCCCTGGATATAGCTGACCCGGTATTCTTTCAGAGGCTGCAACAAGCCTCTCAGTTCATCAGCATATAGCGCCTAGCTGTGTACATCTAGCGCCGTACACCGGGGGTAACACTATCCGTGCTTCGGGAAGAGGCAGCCGAGAAGTACTGGCAGGTCCATGTGGTCTCCACACGGAACATAAACGGGCACCAGGATCTCGAGTTTCTGGCAATCTTTGCCTCTAATCTAAAGATTGTGTTAAACGGTGCGCTGAAGGAGCTACACTCGCACTAACGAGACTTCAGGGGGGCATTTTAGGTGGGAGTCTCTACCGCTTCTCATTGTTACTAAAAAAAAAAAAGCGCCCGGTGACAACGAATTTGTGAGCCTTTTTAGGGGATTCTGTGAACTCGGATTAAAAAGGTTTGAGGTTTGGCTGAACTTTTCGCCCAGGAGCCCCTTGTGAGCAGGGCTGGGCCACTCGTCTGTGGACTCGCTCTCAACACAATTTACGGAAATGATTACAACGAAGGAAGTGTAAACCCTCCTAATGCTTGGGAGAAAGTTGATTACCATCTAAGGTGGTGGTGCGCTATACCCCTGGTTGGCCACAGGGCGGGTGGGCACCTTGGCATCGATCGGGCACTCCACAAAGTAAGGCGAATTCTGGAATTGACTTTTTTTTTTTTTTTTTTATACCCCACCGTGGGCAGTGGGACCCCAGTGATCAAGGGGTTTGGAAGTGGGAACTTAAGCAATTGGCCCTGGTCCTTCATGGGCACCCCATAGCCCTCCCCTCGGGGTAGAGGAGGTGGTGCTTGTGCCGGGGACCAAGGTTCACCCGCTTGCCCGGCCCGTCTCCCAGAAGGGTGTCAGTGGGGGGGGGGGAGGCTCCATCAGAAAGTGCCTCAATGATCTAATGCTCAATTGTTATGGGTACCAGTGACATATTTTCTTAATTTTGAAAACGGAGTCAGCGGGTTGTACATTGTCAGAAAATTTCCAAACACCATGTACATTTTTCTCTTTTTTTTTTTTTTTTTTTTTAAACAAGTTATTCTATATTATCATTTACGTATTATCTCTAGTTATCATTGCTTTACGGTTTGAGGATAGTTTACTTGTCTCTATGCAAGTAATATTTATTTTATATACCCCCCCTCCCCTTCTTCCCCTGGAACTCACAAGACTTTCTCTGTTTAATTTGATTCTCTTTTCCATTGTATTAAATTCACGTACCATCTTGTTCAACCATGTAGGCCTTTGTTGAAGTGAAGTCTTTTGAAACTGTAGAGGCTGGCTTGGTCCCACCCGAGCCGTAGCCTGGCTCCAGGGGGTTGGCAGCGGGTGGGTTTGTTCCTGAGGGAGTTGTGTGGTGTCCCGGGTTAGTGAAGGGGTAACCGACCCCCGGTTTGGTACTCGCATGCTTGGCGTGGCTTTGATGCACAGAATGCACCAGGAGGTGCGTTTTAAGCCCTCCCTGGGTGATTCGCTTTGGGCTAGGACACACGTTTTGAGGTAGAAAGTATTTTCTGATTTGCGAAATGGTTTTCATTAGTACGAAAAAGTAATTTTGAGATCGCATTGTTCATTTTTTAAATTCTTTGTCGATCTGTCCTGCAGTCTCACCCCCACCAAAACCCAAAGTGCATTGTGATTTAAAACGTAAAAAGCAGGCCTTCCGCTGTTAATGGTTGATCTTGTGACGTGCCCCATCCATACTTACAGCTCGTGCACCTCCGGTATGCCTCCGAGTGGCACGTCCTCGCCTCTGGTGACTGCTGGGCATGGCCACGCCCCGTGGCACTGCCCCCGATACCTCTTGCTTCTGCCACGCGTGCTCTGTCTCTGCAAAGGAAGGATGCACACTTGGGGGATGATACCCGTGATGGTGGCGTGTGAAAAGGATTAGAGAAACATCTTAGTGAAACACGGACCCCCCTCCAGCCCCCGGGCATACCGTCTACTAAAAGTCCCCACCTGGTCGCAGTATCCCAGCTCCTGAACTAACATCAGCCCGTCCTGCCCTGTGTAGGTACTGAATTTGGCCACTTGGAGGACGAATCTATCGTTGATGGGGCTGTGGCACTGAGCCCTGGGTGAGGTGCCCTTTGCACCCCACTTCTTTTACTGGCCACTTTAGGGGCGTTGGGCTTGGTGTTTAAGTTAACTACAGGACCACTTTTTTGTTGAGACATGTAAGATTTTGATGCCTTTTTTTTTTTTTTTTTGTTGCAAATTGTATTTCTGTTTCTTGTTTTCAGAAGAACCCCCCAGAATGGATAATTGGGGTGAGGGTAGATGGACCGTCAGGAAAGTGAGCAGAGGGACCGCTCCCCTGACAATAATATATATATATTTTTTTTTCATGTAACAAATGAAAGATAATTGTCTTCTCAATGTGTGTTTATTTTCCTTTTAAGAAAGTATTGTTAGTCTTTGGGTTTTGAAACAGGCGAGTGGGTGTACAGTCCTGCCTGATGGGCTCTTTCTGCAGGGGAGGCATCATTCCCCATCTCAGTCAGTGAAGAGTTATTTGTATAGCGGGGCTTGTCACCGCGAGGGTATCCAGGCGCTTGACGCAGGTCTCATTCGAAGAGCCAGGTCTTGAGCCCCTTCCTGAAGTTGGTCAGCGATGGTCATGCACAGAGACGGAGAGGGTTCCAGGCTTTGGCAGCGAGATGGGAGAAGGAGCGTCCTCCGGCTCGGCAACGGCGCGTGCACGGGATCTGTGCGAGGGCTGTGTGTGATGCGGAGGTTCCTGTGGGCATGGTGGAGGTGCAGACGCTGGTTCACCTGATGGGGGTGGGGGTGCCTCTGACTGTAGGGTCTCCGGGCTGCCATCTCTGGCTCCCAGACCCTGATGATGTCCTAGTAACCCACCGAAAGGGCTCCCTACACCTCCTGCCCTCCATGCGGGCTCTGTTTGAGTTTTTCTGCAGCGACCGCCGTGTCTCTGCCAGACTGGTAGTCTGGTCACGTGACTCCTTTGTTGTGGTTTTGGTTAGTTAAACGTAATGCTTGTTTAAGAGCAACAAACCTGCAGTGTACAGCTTTGAAAATAATGTTGTCAACACAATGTGTCTACAAACTGAACTTGGGACAGACTGCCTCAAATGTTCTTCCTCTGACGTTCTGTGATGAGATTCGTCAAGCTTGTCTTACAAAGCCTTGCTCTTTTGGCGGGAGCAGTAAGCACGTCTGCCCCTGCTTCTAAGCCCTATAATAACACCTTACCTGGTTGGCCAGCTCCATGCAAGTCCCTTTATGAACCTTGGTCAGATACAACCCCTTCTGAGCCCTGCCAGGACTTGAACCTGTGACCTGAAAGTAGCAAGTTGGACTCTACACTATGAATGTAAACCCTTCGACTGTTCTCCTGGACTTAGGATATGTTCTTTGTGTGGCGACTAAATCCAATTGTACCAAAAGTGCTTGTAGCCCCTGGGGGTGAACATCGGCTAGGTGGTTAGACTGGTTTGGTTGTCTGCATTTTCCGACTGGAATATGATCCAGTTAATGCCAATCTCAGAGACAAGCAGGATGGTCAGTTCTCTGGACCACTCTGATTTGGTGCACATGGTTAAGGGCCACAAACCTGACTTGTTAGTCATTGACTCTCCTGTGGTGGTGCAGGGCACGCTGGCCTCCTGACCATTGGAGAGGGTGGAGCCTCCAAGCGGTGTTGCCGGGTTGTCTATGTCCGTTCATTGCTGACAGGTCACATCTAATCCAACTACATGGTCTTCTAGGTGAGTCTTGTGTGAACTGCAGCTTGACGTGCCTACAAGTTGTGCCCTGTTCATAGTATCCAACCATCCTTTGTAATGAAAATCCAGAGTTACTGGCCATGTCTGGTGTAAACCTCCTGTTCTGTTATCCCCTTCCCTTCCAGTAGCACCAACTGCATCACTGATTCTGCTAAGTTAGCTAAAACTCTCATGTCTTGGTTTATTTAATACAGATTTTTCTATAGTGGAGCAATGTCTCCTGACTATGTCTCGTGCAGTTCGATCTCTAAGTGAAGTGCCAGGATTTAAAGTTTTGTCAACTTAAGTAGGTGTCGCAGAGATCGGATTTCTAAGGGGAGGCTGGTCCACAACTTTGCTCATTGTGTTCTGAAGGCCCTTCCACCTCATTTCTTTTTATTTTTTCAACTGGGCACTTCGAAGCTGGTCTTGTTGGGTGATGGAAGAAATCGGGATAGGGCATACACTTTAAAATTAATTCAAATTTGGGGGGAAAGAAATTTGTTTTTGACAGTAGTACAGCGATGTTTTCAGGAGGTCTAAATATGAAGTTTACAAATTCCAGGTGTGACCGGACAAATGCAGTTACCAGGATGATTTTATGGGAAAGGACTGAAATGGCAAACTTCGTCTCCTAATGGAACTCTGCAAGGAACATTATTTAGTAACACTGGACATTTGCTCATCAAGGTTAAGGTCGCAATCGAGGGGTTCGACTGAGGGTGCTTTGTTAGGGCAGTTTCCTAAATTTGTTGGCTATAAGTAACACACCCACAGGTTAATAGGAAATATCTGTTTTTAGTGGTTCCGCTTAAGGAGATTGTTGTCCATCCAGCAGGCACTGGTAGTCTACAGACATGGTAGGCCAAAAGTGGATTTAAATGGTCTTTCTTTAAGTGATAAGAATTTGGGTGTCATCGGCGTAGTTCTGGCCTGACCCTAAACTTCTTAACAAAGGAATCTAGCGGTTGAATTGGGAGGTTGAATGGTAACAGAAATGGGAGACGCCCAGTTGAAGCAGTATGGTCTAGATATGAAATTGTCTAACTGAATTCATTGTGACCTCACTGAAATAAAGGATTTCAGTCGGGTGAGGGTGCTACCTCTGGTTAAGTCTGTAAGATGGCCTAGCATGACCTGGTGGTTGGTGGTGTGAAACGCAGCTGTTAAGTCCAGGAGTGCGACTGGTCCTGAACTTTTGCTGGCGAAAAGCCATCTTGACGTCTTACGCAAATGGACAAGATAACGTGAAGGAGACCTATGACCACCGAACATGGGAGTAATGGGATAAAGAAAATGCATCGACCTGCATGCCCCCTATGGCTTTCCTACGATGGGAATCGACCTAATGGATTTCACAAATCTTTGGATGAACGGTGTGATCTCTTGCATGATATATCTGACATGCTTAAGTGTCGGGATAGTCCAAGGCTTAACATGTTGAAAATGTCAATACTTTTCAAAGCTCTGCTCCTTGATATTGTGGATTTTCCCCTAGCTGTGTTATCTGGTGAGTAAATCCCTTTTTGATTGTAGATATCCCTGTCTGTCCTGGTGTCTTTTAGAAATATGTACATGAGTTGTGGTCCTGAAGAAGGTTTTAGGATGATGTAAACCCACCTTAACATGCGATTGCATGTCTAGCCCAGTTTGGTGATACCACAACGGAAGGGGGAGAAAGAACAGGCTCTGTTGGGGGGGTGGGTGTACGATACGTCAGACCTGGGGGTTGTAGAGTGTGTGGTATTTGTGGTGTGAGTGCAAAGGAAGGGACACATGGGGTGGGGACTTCTAAGAATTATTGGTGACGCTGCATTTTCACTAGATTGACAATTTGGTAAGTGTGATTTTGTTAATCACTGTAATGTATGTTTCACGTGTTCTAAAAATGTCTCAAACATATAGCAGGAATGGAGTGTAAGTCATGAAACTTATCAAAGAAAAGTGAAATAAAAAACTAAGATCTGTGTAAAATGATATGGAGTAATTTTGGTCTTTCCATTTTGGATTTATTTCTATTGAACACATTAAGAAAGGAAAGTCGTTTTTTTTTTTTTTTTTGTATATTTGATGTTTGGGGAAGGGGCCTGCGTGATTTAGACAATCCACCCTCTTCCCAGTCGCTTAGTGTTGGAAGCTCAACCGTATTATGGATCATTTTGATAAGGAAGAAGTTACTGTGGGGTCTATTGCAGGTGGGTAGTTATGCAGGGTATATCTTTTTTTTTTTTTTTTTTCTTCATTTCATCATGGACCATTTTGGTGAAGCCGACTAAACTTTGCAAGGGTTTGAAATCATTATTGTCCCCGGCCGGGATAAAGTAGGATGTCTGTTAATAAGTTACTGGACACTGTTTTGCTTGTGTATCATTTTGTTAGTGTAGTATGGATTTTTGTTTTCTGACAAGGTGGTTAAGCTTCTGCATTTGTCTGAGATAATTTGTCTACCAATTTTCTGATTTGAAGGGCTCATTGAACCAAGGGTTACTTAAATATCTTGTTTGTTAGTCTTCAAGGGGGCCTAGGGGTTCAAGGGTCTTACTTGAGGTTGCATAAAGACTGAAGGTCATACATGTTTGTGTGGTTGCATTAGCATGTTTCCGAGATTTCTTTGTGTGTATAAATATATGTAATTTAAAATGTGTCTTGAGACACCAGCTTCCATGGCTGGCGATGCGACTGATGCTGTATTGTGAAGTTGTGGGATAGGTGCCTTTAAGAGCACTGACTATGTAAACTTTACCAAGAAAAATTAAGTCCAAAGAAGGTCCAGGAGTTGAGTGAAACACAATGGCTTTGTGTATAAGAGTAAGCCTAGGGTGTGGCCTGCTCAGAGTATGGGTGGTCACTAGTTGAGTTGGCCCTTGTGAGAAATTGGGTTACTGGTTGAGTGGGGTGGAAGTCCAGCTTAAACAGCCACAGTTCTTGTCAGGGCGAACCACAGAAGTTACTAAATTGACCTATGCTTAATCCTCTGGTAGCTTGGTGCAACAAAAACAGGCTTAACTTGGAGGCACTGTCTAAAGTATTTACGCAACACCCAAATAGTAATAAATTGAAACCTCTGCAAATGAAAAATGTCACACAATTTAGAAAGAAAGTACATTTTAATAAATTGTCACCCAAACCAATCTAAATAGTAAAACCAGAGTAAAGATTTTTTTTAATGAAATCTAGAAACTAAAGGCCAAACTGTCAACCGTAGACATTAGTTGCGGGAGACAGAGGCAAATTCAAACATTATGGTCTACGGCGACGGAGTGCATATCGGGTTCTTGAAGTGTATTGGGCCTGGTCTCACTTTACCTTCAGACTTGGAAGAAAAAATTGAGTGAAAAAATACCTGTGAAGGTAAAGTTCAGAGGGGGAAAAGGGACGTATTGAAGTGTCTCCTCTCGCCGGCAAAACCGTTCAAGGAAGTGGGCAAACTCATACCCAGTGGCCAAAGTCATTTGGACTCTATCTCCATTCCAGGCATACCCCAATCCCTTATGTATACTGATGGTACTCTGTTATCCTTCCAACAACTGTAAAAACTTGAAGCAGGTCTTTTTCTTACACCCATTGCAATTAAAGAGGTGATTGGGGAAACATCTGAATCTAGCCCGGCTGAACTTCATCTGGGGCTGCAGTGATTTCTAACACAAGCTAGGACGTCTGGCTGTTTCGGTATTACATGCGGCATTGCAGTTGGGGGCAGCATATCTTTAACCCAAGCAAGCCCTAGTGGGAAATTTGCTTGGGCGGGGATTTAACCACCAAGCAATGGACCATGGCCTTAGAATGAGTTAAACGAATCTCACTCAATGCACGCTTAAAATTTGCACAATTTACATACATCAACCTACCTTACATCGCTCCCAGAAGTATCCCCAGATGTGGGCACGCCGAGCCTTCATCTACATGGTCTGGGCTGTGCACCACCGATGCACCTGGACCCAGGTGATGGAACACGTGTCCACAGTGAGTTATGTCCAACTGCCTCTCGATCTGCTCCAGTGTCTCTTGGGGATCACGAAGCGAACTAAGCAGGATAAGCATTACTTGAAGCTAGTCAACCTGGGGCTGGTCTTATTTAAGTGCCTAACCGCATTACTTGGAAAGCTTCTCAACCGCCCCCAATTGAACGATGGCTCTGGGTAACCTACAAACCGTGCTTAGTTTGAGCCAGTGGTTGCCGGTGGGGGGCACCAGCACTTCTTTTTTAGCATTAGGCATTTACTGCGAGCAAAAGACACTAATAGGAAATAAGGAGGAAGAGAAAGACAGAAAAGCGTGTCAAAGGGAGAAAGGAGAAAGTTGCAAGAGTGGGCTGAAGGGGCAGGGAGTGGCTGTAAATTTGATTAAAGAGCCCAAGATGGCTTTAGGATTCCCCTGCCTTAGTATACTGTGCTTGCACATTTAATTGCAGCAGCGGCGAGTTTGAGGAAAGCTTTGAGCAGCAGCACATTTTTGTTTAAAAATTAACCCTTGCCTATAAATGAGCTTGGGTGGAGGCAGGCGCCCTGATGCATAATTGTAGGCTACATTGGGGGTAGTGGGGCAGCTACAATGTGGGACACTCGTGTTACGAAATTATCTGACAGACTGAATCTACCCTCCGCCTAGACTACACAACCTTCCATGAGAACCAGATGGCAGATGAGATTGGGCCATTAGGCAAGCCACTCGCCCATTGGACGCCAATAGTTGATTCAGCATTACTCGTGACTGTCCGCATATGGCGTACCTCTCCCTCCCGTGCCACTAACATCACGCCCATGTTTACAGCACCATTCGACTATCCACGTTCTCATTCCACGTGGCTGCAAGAAGTGCCTGCTCTGCTTGGTTTGCTTCTGTAATCGGCACAAGGGCCAACTCTCAGTAGAACATGGCGCGTGATGTTGCCTGAAGTAGATATCCAATGTACGTTACTCTCCTAATCTTGTCATCCCTCTCAGATTAATGTATAGCCCGTCACTGAGCCATTATTGTTGTTGAAATGATGAAGGGAGTTTTTTCTTTTTCACTCTGAACATATCGATCATTGTATCTTGTACAACTTACGGTGACACATGATAAATGGCAATAAAAGAAAAAAAGTCAGTGGGGAGAGGCAGAATGTGGCCACCGAGGAGGATGCGTTGTCATCAGGAGCCACTAGCTGAAGCCCGAGTAAACAATCCTTAGTTCAAACTTAGGGCCTCATTACGAGTTTGGCAGAGGGGATTACTCTGTCATAAATGTGACTGATATCCCGTTCGCCGTGTTACAAGTTCCATAGGAAATAATGGAACTTGTAACATGGCAGACTGGATATCTGTCATGTTTAGGACGGTTTAATCCCCGCCACCAAACTCGTAATGAGTCCCTTGGTGTCAGTTATGGAAGTTGAAACTCTGCAGCTGAATAACGCTGGTGGCTGTAGCCGATGAGGGCTCCATGAAGTCAGATACCCCTTCTGCAAGGTGTCGCTGAGCAGGGTTTCCTGCTATGGAGACGAATGTAGTGGGAGGTACTGCAGTCAGGTCAACTGGCAATGCACCATGGGTGGATCAACAAGCAGGTTGGTCCCTTGGTTCTCAGAGCATTTCTTGGCCAAAAATGTTCCAAGCCCCAAGATATGGATTTCGGTTCTCTGGGCACCTTTAGCACCACTTATAAGGGTCCAGGACTGGAGAGGCACCACTTGAGGGTCCGGACTCAGTCAGGCTAGGTCCAGGTGTGGGTTCAATATGGTTGGAGCCTTTTCTGTCCCAGAGGCTCTGTCCAGGAGGCCAGCCAACTAGCCCTTGGAGTGACTCAGTCCTCAGTTCAAGGTGAGGCACGGAGCTCAAACAGCAAGGCATACCTCTGGGCTTTAACGCATTCTTCGGGCAGCAACAGTCTTCCTTGGTGCTGCAGAACAGCCTTCAGAAGTGCACGACAGGCCACAGCGGCAGGCAGTCCTCAGTTCACTTTCTGGGCCTGCAGAAGGATCTGAAGAGTGGGTCTGAGGGTTACTTTGTAGGTTGAGCACGCAAGCACGTTGACCTGTTGTAAGTATTGTGGGCTTTTAACCAGATTCGTCTCATTCCCATCACTTTCAGTTGTGCGTGGGCTTGCCTTTCAAAAATCACTTGATGTAATTGGTAAATACTTTACGTTTGTCTCGCCTTCAGGCAGTTTTTGTCAGGCCTTGCAGACTGCCCCTGTTACATGGATTATTGCACGATTGCCGATATACTTCAGTGTGGGCAAATTATTTATTTTGTCTCCCCTTTGCGCTGCATACCGGCCATGGAGTTCACAGTGTGAACGGGCACAACGGCGTGAACTCGATTGGCGGTATTGGAGTGCTGGTCACATTGTGAACAATCAGTCATTTCTTGTGGCTCTTCCCTTAAAACACTTTTATTTTCATTGTGGTGTCCTCTTGGGGTTGTTGTAAGAATTACAGACACATCAACATTCAAATTTGTGTGACCAAAACTCTCCCCATAATGCTTTGCAGGGCATTACTTTTCCAAAACCTTTTTGCTCATAACTCAGCCTGTGGTGGTCCTTCAAAACACTGACCGCAATGTTCTCTTTCTGTGAACATCATCTTTGGTCCCCACACTGTTAGTGGGGACTCCAAAATAATAACTCTTACCACCATTTATTATCTTTTTAAGCTCCCTCTTGGCTGGAACTTTCATTTTACAGCTGAGAGCAGTTATGTTTTATGAGCCTTGTTTGTAATAATATTGCAATAGTCCTGCAAGCCTTAAAATGTGTAACACCCTACAATCTGTAGGGGCTGCATATATGGTTACACTGAATTACATTCTGCTTTTTCTTTTTTCGTGTGGTTATGATCTCTAAGGGCTGATTGTATGGTTACTTAACCATGTTTCTTCCAAATGCTGTTTTTATTGTGGTGTCCTATGGGGGCTGTTCTGAGCATTGCAATCAAGATACTATAATATTTGTGGCACAAAAACTTGCCCCATAATGCTTTGCAGGTCATTACTTAAGAAACATTTTTTGCTCATAACTCAGCCAGTGGTGGTCTTCGGGCAACGGGCACCACCTTCAAAATGCTCGGTCTACATAATCTCTGGGTCCCCCACACTAGGTTAGTGGGGAGCCCAAAATAACTCCTCCCACCATTCAGTGTCTTAAGGCTTCTCATGGCTACGACCATTGTTTTCCAGCTGGCAGAAGTTTTATTTTAAAGGCCTTGTTTGTAATAAAATTGTAGTAGGCCTGCTAGCCCTAAAAACCTCTAGGGGCTAAGTATATGGTTACACTGCATTACTTTCTCCTGTTTTTTTTCATGGTGTTATCCTCTTTAAGGAGTTAGAAATATGGTTACATGACGGTTTCTTAAAAATGATACTTTTGTTACGGTGCCCTCGGGGGCTGTTTTGAGCATTACAGTCTAATGCCAAAAGTTAATTTGATAGCGGTTTGTATAATAATTGTATGTTTTAATAATCTCTCCTTAACATCCTTATTACAATTATGACTGTTTGAACACTCTCGATATGTTTGGGTGACCCTTCTAGTTTATTTCTCTTGCTACTCCTCCGTGGCTGTCTTGTGTCTTTTTTGGGGGAATTATTTTAGCCAGCAACTCCGCCGGCGGGGTGGTGAAAGTGGTATTCCATTGGAATTAGCACGGCAGATTTAAATGGCAACATTTTCATTTTTGTTGCAGATAGGGGAAGAAGGTAAATGGAAGTGCTGTCATTATATGCAGGGTCACTGGAATTATATGGCCGGAAAAGACAAAATTATGAGGCAGGGATGACCAATTTATGTGGCAAGAAAAGTCCAGTTATTAATTTACAAAGGCATTCGCTCGAACACAACCAAATGCGAGACCTATTGCATTGCAAATGCTTGTTTATCCCTGGTGCTTCCTTTGAAGTAAGAGACGTTTCCAGAAGTGCTTGGAATTTCCTGACTCCAGCCTGGTCACAGGCACAACAAACTCCCAGATACCTTATCTGACCCAGGAACAGGCTGCAGGCACAAAACAGGGGAGAAAAATTGTAACTTTCTAAAAGTGGCATTTTGAAATTTGACTTGTGATTCTACTTTATCTTTAAAGATTTTTTTAATTTAGTTTCCCAGACGCTAAATATAACTTCAGTACCTAATGAAAAGAAATTAGGTGACTCAGTAGTCTCCTGTGGGAGACAGAGGCCGCACAGAAGTGAAAAATGAATATGGCAGTTTTTCACTGCCAGACATGTAAAACTTAAAAGTACCTGTCAACTTAATTACAATGCACCCTACCCTTTGGGCTGCTTAGGGCCTACCCTAGGAGTGACATATGTATTATAAAAGAGTTTTAGGCATGGCAAAGGGGTTATTTTTCCAATTCAAACTGGCAATGCCAGACATATTTTACAAGGCTTAAGTGGGTGGCACAGTAGGTGCTGCAGGCCCACTGGTAGCATTTCATTTACCGGCCCTGGGTATGTGGTATACCACTCTACGAGGGACTTGCATGTAAATTAAATATGCCAATCTGGTGTAGAATAATTCTCTCATGTTTGAGGGAGTGAGCACAAACACCTTAGCTCTGGTTAGTAGTGGTAAACTGTACAGTCCTAGGGCCAACGAAAAGTAATTCAGCTAAATTAGGAGAGGTGAAAGCAAAAAGGTTTGGAGGGAATACTGCCCTAAGGCAGACGGGTATAACAGCCCGAGTGAAGTTATTGTGTTCAGATGTCTGGCACTTGGGAGTTTGGATGCTTCTTCCCAACTGTTAGTCACCCAAGAGTAGAAGATAAGTAATGATCAATAAGGTCTGGATTATAAATTCTCCTAAACATGGAAAAGACTTGGGGCCTCATTACGAGTTTGGCGGATGGGATTACTCTGTCCCAAATGTGACAGATATCCCATTCGCCGTGTTACAACTTCCATAGGATGGAAAGGAACTTGTAATACGGTGGACAGAATATACGTCACATTTGGGACAGAGTAATCACCTCCGCTGAGGTCGTAATCAGTCCCTTGGTCTCTGAGGGGACTTATTAGTGAGCATGAACAACCTAGTCCTAGGGTATTGGATGCATACAAGTAAATTAAAGAGCAGGGGTTTGTGCTTAACTAAACAGTTTACTTATATGGTTGCATGTAATAATGTAGGCAGCCTAAACTGGTTCATCAAGGATAGGATTGCAGTTGGGGGCAAGCCCCCAGGAGAGCTTTGCAGATCCAATGGTGCCTGTGAACTAAGGAAAGAACAGTATTTAGGGTGTGGTTTGGATGGGTGGGAATCGTTTGTTTGAAACTGCCGGGCTGAAGGCCTATTTCCCACTGCCCTGATTATGGTTTTAGGAGACGAACGACTCAACCATAGTCTGTGCTTTTTTTTTTTTTTCTTTTTTCTTTTTTTTTTTACGAGCAAAAAAGCCCATCTTTGGGGAGCCTGCTTCTAGAGAGCCCTTGAATGGGTTTGAGGAAGGCGTCAAGTGCAGGACTGAAAGGCAGCTACCCAACTTATTCAGGATTGCATCCCACAAGTGTCTGACCTGGGTAACCTATTCAGGCGAGGCAGTGGCATTATTGGAAGACTTGGGTCCTTGATGGGTGCAGACAGGCTTGCTTTAGGCGCGAGAGTGGGACATCAGGACTTGGATGGACAAGCCTCCGGTCAGAGGGTGCAACTAGGTTAACAAAGGCAAGTGGAGGCAGCAGGAGGAGTTCACTGGCTCCACCCAGCACCAGGCGGAAGTCAGGCAAGAGCGGGCAAAGTAAAAGATTCTCAGAACTAAAAGAATTTAAATCAACTGAAATTTAAAGCAAGAGGCCAGATACCCTCAAACTGGGTATAAGGAAACAAACTTTTTAAGATGAATCGTAGTTGTTTTTAGCAAATGTTCTGTCGTTCCCTTCATGTCCACCTTCCATTTAGCCACCCGTGTCCTAACTTTCATCCTTCAGTGGTGCTTGGTCGTTTTGAAATACTCCACACTGCGTCCTGTCCTTCTCTGATGATGCTCTCAAGTTAAGGAAGACATTTGAAGCTGCGCCTTTTCTTGTGCAGAAGGTCTCAGATGTGAACAGTTACAAGCTTGGATCCAGAACGCGTCCTCCCAGCTCATTTCCCATGAGCCTGACATCTTTGTCAACAAATAAGGTTGTATGTGGGAATCAAGTTGAAGGTCCTTTGCGCGGTGCTCAAGGCACAACCGGGTTTTGAGCCACCATTTTGTATTTGCTGTTAGATTCCTGCTGCCTCTCTGTGGTCCAATCAAATAGTGATCAACTGTATCAAAGGCAGGAGGTAAGTACCGTGGAAAGAGCACTCACGTGGCCGGCATCATACTCTGGGGGTCGTCAAGAAGTGCAGTGTGCCAATCGGAAGCCTGCCTGGGTTCAACTGAACACATTGAGATGGGCTATAAGGAGGCCTTGTTGCTTTTGCTGTGAAACTTTCCAACAACTTCACTCTAAAGGTTGACAATGAAATTGGGCGAAGTTCTTCAGAGTTCCCAGATCAAGACCCGCCTTATTGAACACGAGTCTTATAGTAGCTTCCTTGAGCCTAGAAGGGGGACAGTCCTCACAGCAGTAGTCATTTAAAGGGACACAAAATGGAATAATGTTTGCCTCAGAAGTGACATTTAAATTTGTTAGGGGCAAAAGCTTCTGTCTTGTCTATTCGCATGTGTTGGCATCATCAAGCAATATTTAGGTGTAAGATTAGTCATAAGCATTTACTTTTTTTTTTTTTATTATTATTAGTTACCATCGATGTTTCTCGCCCTGCTGGCTTGTGTACCATGTGCATGGAAGCAATCATTAGACCAGTAACTATTGCTTAAAGCAGATGCACATGAAAACTGTGGGTTTCTAATTCTTTTAATGAGTTGGCCCCCTTTGTTATCCTCTTTTCCCCGCCCCTGACCTCCCACAATCCCTTGGGGTCCGGGCGAGGAGCTCGATGTAGTAGTGGCTGCTACCTCCCGAAGTGTCCCCTCTGGTCAGTTTCTCTTTCCAAGGCCAGACGCTCACTACCACTTTAGGTCCAAAGGTTGGTTGTTTAGGTCTCCTGTTGAGGGAGCTGGTGGTCCCTGTCCAGGCCTCTGAGTGGCCTTCCAAGTTGAAGGCACATGATCATTTGATCATCTCTAAGCTTGGTGAAGCATCAGAGAGCTGCATATTTGGGACTGTGATCCTATCCAGGCACACTCTCCTATCAGAGGGCTTAGATGTAGGCTGCTGTCTTCTACAACGAGAGTTCAGCAGTCTCCAAAACAGCATTTCCTCCATCATGGAGGTTTAGAACATATGTAGAAATTGCACTTCTATTTTTAAATGTGTTTTTTTTCATTAAAGGAAAAAATATATATATTTGACACGGCCTGTCTTCCCCGAGGTGTCTGCATCTCTGTTTATGTAGAACTCAATGTTACCTTGTCACCATTTCCTCTGTAGACCCAGCATTTCCAGAAGTGATGCAGTTGCACATTCTTCATGTGCAGAGCAGTCATCCGAAGTGAAAGCTGACTGTCTTAAACTGCCTGTGAACCTTGGGCAAAGCTGACCAGGCTTTCTGCTGGTCACAGCCCCCTAGGTTGTTGGGTTAGGTTTTTCATAAGCATGGCCTCTGGGATGCAGGAGGTGGAAGAGGACCCAGACTGTCCTCCAGGAAAGGTGCGGGATAGTTCATCATAGGACATGACTGCTTCTTCAGTAGAGGTACAAGCTGTCTGGTCAGTTTGATTACTGGAGAAGGCAAAAATAAGTGTTGTTGTTGGCTGGTATGACGTGGCCTCTTTTGGATTGCCGACTGTAAAGTGTGGATAATTCCGTCCTAACAGGTCAGGTGGAATGGGGAAGACGAGGTAACGTGATGATCGCTTACCAGTATTTATTGCTCTGATTTGATGATCTCGTGCCAAGTGCTCACTTGGGACTTTTATCGGGGAGTTGATAGGTGACCCAGGAAGATGGAAGGAAACTCCAGCCAGTTATTCCACTAGCACATGGGGGGATGGACTTGCCCAATGGCTAGTTAAGGAGTTGAGGGGAAGTGGCCTGCCTGTCCTATGATACAGCATCCTGTGGGGACGGAATGAGAGGAATGGCACGAAAGATTACTTGGAGGTAGTGGACTTGTGTCCCAAAACTCAAGCAGCTCTTGCGCTGTGTGTCTGTCGGAGCTGAATGCTGATTCGCAATCCTCTCCCCTCTAGGATTCTCCCCTCTGAGCTTTCTTCGTCGTAACACCGTGAGGCTGGATTGGTGGTTGTGGTGGCATCAATGGAGACCCCTATGAATGCAACATGGATCTTGATGGAAATATAAACTTCACTGATACACCAGGGCAGAGCTTTCGGCAGGCAGAACTAACAGACCAGCCTTTCTGGCACTGCCATGCTGCCCAATCTGCCCGGCAAACCGTCGGCGGACACATGGCTGCATCTGGGTACTTATTATTTATTTTATTTTTTTGTCTAAAGCTTCCCCTATTCCCAAAGCCTTGTCCACCATTACCTAACACCCTACTGGTCTCTTGGGTACATTTGAGACTTAAGTCTCCAACGCCCCTCGTGTATGGCCAGTGGAATAATGACACTTTGATACTGTGACTTTTCTACGCAATTAAGAATTTGCAAACAGTGCCTACCACAAAGGGATCAAAAGTTATTCAAATTGCTGCACACTGGGAACCGGGGACATTGCCACACCTTGCAAGGTGCAGAAGTTGTTACCTCTCGGTTATTGTCAGTTGCAGTTGGGTGTTTATTTTACTTACATTCACACTAACCGAACTCTGTTTGAAGAGACCCCATTGACATCCAAAGTTTACATGTTTTTTGCTACCAAGCTTGAGGCCGTGAAATGGTTGGTTCTGGAGGCACGACTTCTTTTCCACCATTTTGGAGACCACCCCTTTCTCCATCTTCTTGCCTAGAACTAACCTATGTGCTTGGTTGGTGACCCTCCAGAGGTTATCAAGAGCCCGTGCTATCGCCTAGTGGTGAGCTCTGTTCGAGTCAGTTAATGCTGAGGTCTTGACAGAATGCGAATGTCACAGATTACAATCCTGACAGAGCTGTTTCACCGCTTCATCTTTGCAAGGTCAATGCAAATGAATTATAGTGATTTTGTTAAGAATGGCACATGCTTTGCATACCAAACGCTATATAAAAAATGTAATTGCCAGACTCCCCCAGCACGCACCAGACAAAACTCTAGGGGAGAGGATGTGGGCAAAGGGCCAGAGCTGCCAACCTTGGAGCCGGTGAACAGTCTGCACCGGCTCAACATCACGTAATTCTGGGCAAATCACGTAATCTACCCTTGCTACCAAAAATGAATGTGTTCTTGTGTAATGTAACCGGTGCTCAAGTAAAGCACTGTAATACCTTCATGTCAAGTTTGCGCTACATAAAGCTGCAAAAATAAAAAAATAAATACCCCACAGACATTGCAAAGAAACAAGAGGCCTGAAACCAGGGAAGAATAAACAACATACCGCCATCAGCGCGGAGCAGCGAGACAAAATAAAAAATAAAATGGTGCTCCACACTAAGGTATCTCGCCGATCGTGCAATAATCCACGAATCCAGTCAGTCTCCAAGGTGGTAACAAAGCAGCCTCCAGGCGGGACAAACAAAAACATTTACCAACGACATCAAGGGATTGTTGGAAGGCAGGCCGAGGAATGAATAAGTGATGGATTTGAGATGAGCGTGGTTAAAGCCCACAGAATAGATTACAACATGTCGAAGAGCAGCGCTTACGCCCAGCAATGCTCAACGTAAACAAAAAAAAGAAGCGTAAATGTAACTCTGGCTGGGAGTGCAGGATTCATTCATTCAAATGTTTTGTTTCATTACTCACAATCCCAGACCCTTTTCTCAAAGCTGGACTTTACCTCGAGTATTTCAAAAGAATCCCAAGCATGTGTAGGTATAGATGGCCTCATGCGTAAGGCTTTTCGAGAAAGACCTGCTGATGATGATAAATCTAAATGTATTTCATGGGGACTCGTCCATGGAAAGGCGCGCTTCAAGGCGCTCTGTAGTGTCAAGAAACGGTAGATCCAAAATTGAAGCCGGCTTTAGATCAGCACAGGTGTGCAGCAAACAAATAGGGCGTGCTTTTTATTGCCAGGAATGTGTCCACACCACCCTGTTTTCAGCTCAGTGCAACACTGAATATGCTTTAGAAAATGTCATTCATTCTAGGGCAGTGTTATTGACATGGCACTTGTGTAATTAGGAGGCCAAATCAATGATTACTGCCGACTAACATTTTCAGTAACATCCACTGCTGAATGTGCATACTTCTTCCTCAATAAAGCTATTCTTTTAGCTTTGGGATCTTCTTCAAAGTCTGCTAAAAAGTCAAATAAATGTCACAGAAGACTCCACGTAATTTGCTTTTAGTCATGAAATATGATTCCCAATTTCTCATAATTTAGCTAGCCCTGACACACAATTTTGTACTCCATTGCTGCACAATTTCATTGGGCGTGCCCCTGGCCAACTATCGCTTCTTGGAGATCAGAATTTGTGGAGAAAGTAAATAAGTTGACTTTGCACCCAGAGTTTTCATTATAACACCTTGTGCAGCTGAAAATGTAATTCTCTTTGGCTTGAAGAGGTGTTAGCTTTGGCCCCTTACTTGTGCCTCCCTTGGCAGCTCGAAAGGTGGATTTGGCACAGTTGAACCTGTATCTTGCAGATGACACCTGTGTTCAAACCTGTTATCTTCAGCCTCTCCGCTGCACAACAAGCCAATCAAATGTTCAGACGTGTTGAAAGGATTGTGGTTTTGTGGGACGCGGGAGGAGGACATGCAATGCCAGGGAGTCTTGGCACACCCACGTGAAGCACAGATCACAACACACCCTCTGTCATCTCCTCCCTGTGTAATCTATGGCCAGATCTGAATACAAATGTGGACCTAAATATGGACCATATGACACACTCCTGGAGTCGCTGCCTTTCCTGGGGGTGCGGGCCGCCTCTAAGCAATGGCCTAACATCTATGAATGCCTTCATTATATTGCACTGTGCCCTGGTGCCAAAGGCATCCAAACTTTTTATTTTTTTATTTATTTATTTTGTTTTCTTTCCTATTACAGCACTCCTCCCTGCATTTATTTCTGGGTATTGTACATTTGGAGGCGCTACAACTCCATGGATTTACCGACCTGTTGCTGCAGGTACCTGTAGGCCCACAGAGCACCTAAACTCTAATCCCCTAGTACCTGGCAGTGTTGCAGCCAGGAAGCCATGGGCCCTATTGCAAGGAAGAAAACTGACCACTTTCACTACAGCAATAATCATGGCTCAGTTGCTGCCTCTGGGCCCTGGTGCAACTGCACCTGCTGCACTAATGGAAGCTGCCCGGTAGCAGAGGGCTAGTGCCTGGAGGAGGGAGCGCCTGAGCCTTCTAATGAGGCGGCGGCTGCTGCTTGATGCTGGGGAGTGAGCTAAGGATGTCATTGCTCACTGCCCGGATTAGAGCCCGCCTTGTGAGGTGCGGTCACCCTTCAAACCTTTCGAGCCATTCCATTCTGAGGACAGGAGTAAAACACTGCCCTGACAGCAACATGGAGTAAAGCCTGGTCCAGTGAACATCTGTGAGATATGGTATATGTCGACATTCAGCAGAGGGCCCCCATCATTTCAGGGTACACCAAGACGGAACTGGGAGAGGGGACTCTCCAGGTGGCCTTGTGGGAGTGAAGGGCCACGTTGGGTGTCTGGCGCGTGAAGTAAGAATGGATTCTGGCATTCATTCATTCAGTGACCTATTATTATTTAGAGAGGGTTTCTTAGGCTTTTTTTAGTCCTACAGCTTCACCTGGAGCTCGGCTCACAAACACTGCCGGTCAGTCAGGCTGCCAGGACTGGTGACCTCTATCTGTAGAGAAGTAGCAAGGCCGGCGATGTCTGACCGGTGAACACCTCTCTAGCTAGGACAGAGCACAAGCACCAGTGTCTGGAAACCTCACCCTCCTTTCCACCCAAGCTGCTACAACCACTGGTCTCTGCAAAGCTTCTGTTACACGTCCTGCCCACAGTAACGGAGCAAGGATGCCATGGGCCCTGGTGCAACCGGGACAATAGCCCCTTCGACTGCTGTTGGTGCATTAAAATACCGCATTGCCAAGGTTCAGTGCCCCCCTGGGCCCCGGTGCACTGCACCTGTTGCACCAATGGTGGTGCTGCCCTTGCCTGCCTACACTGTTCCACACTTGTAAGAGTTCAGCACTCACTGGAGTGACTGGCCTTGTAGAAGCGCTTTCACTGGGCCCCGGTGCACTGCACCTGCTGCACCAGTGGTGGCTATGACCCGCCTGCCTACGCTTGCCAGAGCTCAGCATTCACTGGAGAGACTGGCCTTATAGAAGCTTTGGCTGTGACTGCACCGACCACACCAGGCTTGGGCTGTACCACCCACGTCACCGGGGCCCACATCCTACTGCCCCTGGGACCGGAGGACTTGAGTTCTGAGCCCCCCCAACAGCAGTGTGCATCTGACTGCAGCTCCGATCTGTTCCTGCTCCTGCAGCCTGGCTGCCTGCGGGGTGGGGGATCTACCTGTCCACGGGACCCTTACAGGAGCATCTACAGCTGGTGAGAAGCTGGACCACGGGGGGCCGAGCTGACACCTACTGCCCCTGGGGACTCTGTCCACAGGACACGGTGTAGCCACTGAAGTTACCTACTGTTGTCTGCAGGGAGCTCTCCCATGCATTAAGCACGTACTAACATGTCACTTGCTGGCAGTCTGGAGTTTGATGCCAAAACAGTCTCGATTCTATTGCACGGGGGACTCCGAGGACCTCTTTCCGGGCTCCCTTAAGAACCCCTGCTCAGGATGTCCTGAAGGTGAGCGCTTCCGGTTTTTGGGTTCCACAGGGTCCTTCAGGGCACAGACTTCAGGACAGCGACCACTTTATCAATGTGTGAATTGCGAAGTTTATGTAGCGCTCAACAGGGCTAGTTTTGAGCAAAGTACAACTGGGGAACCCCAGGAGCCACCGGGCGGAGTCAAAAGGTTTCAATTTGGAGCAGCACGGTGCACATAAACTTTGAGTTGGTTAATGATTTCCAAGAACCGCTCTGATTACACTTTATTGGGGCAGGAAAAGTCGCAAAAAACTTAACCAACCTATCCCACCCGTCCGCCAGCCGGGTGTCAAACAATTACACAAGTAGTGACGCCAACTTTGAATAAAGTTTTTCAGTAACATAAAATGCTATTTGGGACTGATACAGATCGGTTGCAAACGTGAGATATAATATTAAATAACGAATTCAGACACCTTTATTGACGTAAAAAGAAAAACAATAATTCGACGTAGGACATTGCTACGTTTGCAGTAATGTGCGGCGTGGAAAGGGGCCTCTGATGAGCTGAACCCCGGTTCCATGAATTGCGGTGAAGGGCAGCTGAATACGGCGGGGGGTGCCGTGTGCCTGATGGTGGCTGCCATCAATGTCTAATCTCGTCGTATCCCCCCTGTGTGACTCCGCAGAGCCATCACAATTAATATCCGCCTACAGGAGGGGCCCAGTACTATTGGGACAACAGCCATGTACGAGGAGCACCACCCTGCAAACTGAGGTTTCTGGGTTCAAAATCTCCAGAGAAGCTGGAAACTGAGTGAGGTATCTACTGTCTGCAGTCACGGTGGCTCTTAAACTTACCCAGGCTCCCTTGGGGCTGGGGGGCCTTAATCGGGCAGTATATTTCTTACTCTTTAACCCGAGTTATCACATTTCCTGAGTTCATATCCTTTCTCTGGGTTCCTTCTATTTAATTGTATGTTCATTACATATATCCTTGAACGCTCCTCTATAAATCTTAAAGTTTAGGGGACCACCTAGTTCACATGTCAGGTTTTTTGCCTATCCTGGTCGGTCTGGCTGGTAGAATTCATCTCCCCGTTAATCTTTCTTGTAATTTGGGTCATAAGCATTGTCGGAGAGTCTGCCTGGTGCATAAACACCTGAGAATTGATGTGTGGGGGGGGCGGGGGAGGGTAGGGGTGCTAGGCGGGGTGCTGGTGCAGGGTCTCCCCTGCTGGTGATAGCCCTCTGACTCGGTGTCGTCAGACTGATTAGAGTGCCTAACTGTAGCGCTTCAATGCACTTGAATTGAACCCATGGCCTGATTTTCCACGCAGATTTCAATTGGCTGATAATTTCTTCCATTTGTTTCTAATATTAAAAGGATATAGGGTGGTTGAGGTATCTGGAGAGGGAAGGACCTATTAATACAGTTAGTCTCTGTTTTCACCATTGTCGGACACTTTAAAATACTTTGATTTCAATGTGGCACTGGAATCGCATGGCTTTGGCTGCCTAGGAAGTTGATGTCTGGATCACCCACTTTCAAACCGTTTTAGTGCAATTTCTTCCCCGGCTGCCTTGCTCCCCGACAAAGCCCTCTTAAGCCCTGTGCTGCCATTACCACATACATTATCCACTTGCTAAGTCATTATTTTAAATATCTGTTAAAAATGAATGCTCTGTTGTTGAAATTCACGATTTGCTACTTGGGTATTTCTGGATTGCAAAAGCTCAGTGGCCATTTTCTTCACGGCATCTCTAGTTGGACTATTGGCGCTTGTTTCGACCTCGCTTGCAGTGTCTTCGCTCTTCATCAGGGCATATCTTTTTTTTAGAATTATATTCTAATTTTGCCATGAAGTGGAAATGATCAGCTCGCCATTGAGATCTTGGCTGAAATGGCTCGTTTTCCAGGCGTAAGGAGGACATTTCATTGGAATTTCCTGTGTGGATGGATTGATTGGTCATAAATGTATTATTTATGAGGGATTAACATAAGACTGCCAATTAGTGGAGCTTTGTGTGCAATTATTGTACTTGCTTTCCTGAATTGCTCACACTTGATCCCATTGTCCCGCCTTCAGTGCCACATTCCATTCTCTGATTTGTTTACAAGTAACTCACCAGCGCGTCATTTCTATGCACCTTGAGCCCTGTCACCAGCCAAGTGACTTACCGATGAAGAATCTGTCATTCAGGCTCCGCGACAAATGAGGTCAGGTTGCAAATAAATCCAACAGATGACATACCTGTGGTTGAGTTAGTGATTTGGAACCTTTTACTTTTAATCTACTGGTCTGTTTTGCACATGCGTCCGTTGAGCTCACTCGGCTGTGTGCAGGACTGGTCAATCAGTGAGTGAGTGGCACACTGCTCTGAGTTCATGGAACCTAGGCATGATGCCTGAGGAAGGCGTACAATGTGCTACTGCCCCTCCAGATGGATGGGAGCTCTGTACCATACCAAGATGGCAGATATTGGACAAGAGTTAAGGATTCATCCTAAAGAAAAACTGCTAGTCCCAAGAGAGGAAAGCCTTTCTCTGTGCTGATCGGGATTCAGGAAGACCTTTGTGAAGGGAAAGAATGATTTCTGTCTGGGAGCTGTGACTCTGCAATTGACATGAGCGCTATTCCTGTCTTATGACAGAACAAACCATTGACTGTGATGTTTTTGGAGTTGGCCTTGCTTCTTTGGGAGGAAATTGATTTTTCACTTCGAATAAGGAGAAGCAACACAATATGTTATGTTTTGTTTAAAGCGCTCAATTACCCTGAAAAGGGCATCCTGGCTCTGCGAGAGGACGACCATCCTGGTACCTTGCAAAATCAAGGGAGATGAAATAGCAGAGTCTTAAGTTTTCTTTCTGAACACGGTAAAAGAATAGATTAATCTTCAATCAACAGTATTCCATAATTTAGCTGCCAGGGAAAGAAACTAATGTCCTCCCAGCCTACATCTTGGAATAAGCAGCATGACCAACCTATTTAGTGCTAGACGATCTTAAGGTGCATTTAGGCTGCTGGAAGGAAAATGTGTGTCGGATACTGAGGGCCCGTCTTGTGCACTGCTCGGCAGGGCAAGCGCGTGGATCCAAATACGGAGCGGTTCTGAATCTAAAGCAACGGAGATCGATAGATGTGGGGCAATCAGTTGACAAGAAGTCGAATCCAGGTTGGTACACGCGGCAGCCTTCTGATCAATCTGTAAGCGATTTGCTAGAAAGGTCCAGATGAACGGAAGTGTCATAATTCAAATGGGAAATAATCAAGAATTGAATTACCAATCTACTAACATGGTCAGGAAAGGAGAATATAAAAGACCTCAAGTTGAAAGTAGGTGAAACAAGCAGCAGCTGCAAGATTTGAGTGTTGAGAAAGTGAGCTTGTGGTCCTATAAAATGTTACTTTTTTTTCTTGGTTAGAGCACATGAAACAAAAGTGGAACCCAACTCAGCGGACCACCAGGTATGAGACCAAATAAAGGCTTGAACACCAGAAGAAGCACCTCATTGTTTTTTTTTTTTTCCCCCCTTTCCTTATGTTCTAGACTGTTGGCTTTCATGCATGCCACAACCGCTGCCATACATGACCTAAACCGTTCCTGGGTTTAGGCGATCTTATCTCAGAATTTAGGTGTCACATCCTCAAACCCAAAAGAGGTGACCAGCGAAGCCTGAGGAGATATAGAAATCAAAGAGTGAAGCTGAAAGATGAGCCCTGAGGAGCTCTACAGATAGTCAGGTTTTTCTCTGAGACGCACGGAGGCAGTACACCGGAGTGTGTGTGGTGCACGAGAAGTTATTTAAGCCTCCAAGTGCTTGAAAGTGCACACTCTTTCCAGAGAGGCTTGATTAAGGTGGGATATGAAAACATTTCAAATGCTGTAGGGAGGCTGCAGAACCTCCCTGACCTAATATTATATGAAGACCTTGTTGTGCGAAGATCTAAAACCCAACTGAGATGTCCAGCAGTGAACGTGACTCCAGAAACAAGGAAAATTGAGTGTTAATAGATAGAGATCGTTGATATGTTTGATTTTCAGATCAATAACAGACTCCTTTAATAGAGGAAGAACTTTCTCTGAAAATAGAGAGACTGAACAAATCAACCAGGGCTGGCATAGCCGTATCAGACCCGCGGGCATGAATGTGTGGACACAGGGGTCCAGAGCTGATCCCTATTTCATTGTGGAAAGAGAAGACTGCCTGCCAAGCTGATCAGGAAAAACTTTGGTTCAAATTTGTAAAATGTGAAAAAATGCTGATGGAATCTAGGAACTACTGTGTATCCAAATCAAGTTGGGTTTTCTCTGTTTCATCATGAAAGAAATGAAAACTGTCTTGCTTAGTGCTTGTGGATTAACTGCTTCGCCCCCTGTCTCCCCCCCCCCCCCCACCGCCCTTTTACCACCCTGTCCTGAGCCCTTTTTTTGGCTTATTGGGGTAGTTCGCTTAGGCCTTCATAACGTTTTGCCCACAGAAGCTATCCACGGCAAATTTGCGTTTTTTTTGTTGTTTTTTTTTCAACATCCTAGGGATTCTAAAGGTACAGTTTGTGGGTTCCCCTGGAGGAGACCAGGAAAATTAGCGAAAATACAGCGACAATTTCAGTATTTTTTTAAAAATTGGATAAAGGGCTGCAGAAGGCTTATGGGTTTTTCCCTGAAAATGGCATCCATAAAGGGTTTGCGGTGCTAAAATCACCATCTTCCCAGCTTTCAGGAACAGGCAGCTTAAATCAGAAATCCACAATTTAGGCATTTTACTGAGACACACCCCATTTTTAATATTTTTTTGTGCTTTCAGCCTCCTTCCAGTTAGTGACAGGAATGGGTGTGAAACCAATCCTGGATCCTGGAAAGCTAAACATATCTGAAAAGTAGACATAATTCTGAATTCACCAAGGGCTCATTTGTGTAGATCCTACAAGGTTTCCCTACAGAAAATAACAACTGAAATAAAACAAAATATTGAAATTGAGCTGAAAAAAACCCAGCCTTTTTTCTCCACGTTTTACTCAGTAACTTGTTCCTGCGATGTCTGCTTTTTGAAAGCAATATACCGTTACGTCTGCTGGACTCCTCTGGTTGCGGGGATATATATGGCTTGTAGGTTCATCAAGATCCCTAGGTACCCAGAGCCAATAAATGAGCTGCACCTTGCAATGGGTTTTCATTCCATACCGGGTATACAGCAATTCATTTGCTGACATACAAAGGTTTTCTTGATACCTATTTTTCACTCTTTATATTTCTAAAATGAGCACAAGATAAGGTGTTGAGAAGCAGTGGTTATTTGCACATCTCTGAATTCCGGGGTGCCCATACTAGCATGTGAATTACAGGGCATTTCTCAAATAGACGTCTTTTTTACACACACTCTTATATTTGGAAGGAAAAAATGTAGAGAAAGACAAAGGGCAATAACACTTCTTCTGCTAGTCTGTGTTTCCCCAAGCCCCCTGATAAAAATGGTACCTTACTTGCGTGGGTAGGCCTAATGCCCGTGACAAGAAACGCAACATGGACACATCACATTTTCACAAAGAAAACAGAGCTGTTTTTTGCAAAGTGCCTAGCTGTGGAGTTTGGCCTCTAGCTCAGCCGGCACCTAGGGAAACCTACCAAACCTGTGCATTTTTTGAAAACTAGACACCTAGGGGAATCGAAGATGGGGTGAATTGTGGGGCTCTGACCAGGTTCGGTTACCCAGAATCCTTTGCAAACCTCAATTTGGCAAAATAAAACACTTTCCTCACATTTTGGTGATAGAAAGTTCTGAAATCTGAGAGGAACCACCAATTTCCTTCTACCCAGCATTTCCCCAAGTTACCCGATTAAAAACGGTACCTCACTTGTGTGGGTAGGCCTAGTGCCCGACACAGGAATAGATCACACAACGGTCAATGTTGGTCCTTACATGAGGGCAACTGTTGACCCTGGGGTTATCAATTCTTGACGCAGGCACTAGGTACAGTGGGGTAATGTTTTTATCAGGACAGGTGGGGAAATACTGGGTGGTAGGAATTTGGAATTTTGTGGATTCCAACATATTCCTGTAGTTTGTGTGACAGAAATGCAAGAAAAGTTTTTATTCAACATTTCAGATTTTCGGGGTATTCTGGGTAAGAAAACTTTAGGGAATCCACACAAGTCACACCTCTGTGGACTCCCCTCCCCCCAATGTCTAGTTTCCAGAAATGTTTGGGTTTAGTATGTTTCCCTACGTAGCCGCTGGGCCCAGGACCAAAAACATAGGTGCCTGCCTTACAAAACCAGTTTGTTTTGTGATAGATCATTTTGATGTCTCTACAATATGATTTGGGCGGTGGAATTTGGGGCTGAACTAAATTGGGGAGCTCCCAAGAGAGCACTCTTTCTGTTTGCTGATGCATGGACCTGCTCTCTGGGTTGGGCTAACCTGCTATTGTCCCGTTGCACAGACTGTGCTTGCGAAACGACAGCAGGACTGTCCTCATCACCTCCCTCATAATCACTGGAAGAGGAGTTATCGAATGGGACTCCTCCGACTGAAAAATCACTCCTTGTCTGCGCCATTGTCCTAACCTCCAGATGCTTTCTCAGTCTCTGATCCTACGTCAGAGCTGTCCTCTATAACCCGAGTAAGGGCTTGGGCAGCAGTCATCCAACGAGATGCCATCTCTGCTACTGGCTAAACTGTTGCTATAAAACACTAGCCTACGTAGACCGTCACAAAATTGCTGGTGGGTGTGTGAGTGTGCAACAGTAAGGGTCACCTTACCTTCGCTTCTTCCCTCAATCAGCACGTTCTTTCGAGACACTCCAAAAAAGACAACTATTACTTCACCCTTTCACATATCAATAGTCCGTCTTTAGCACCTCTAGCGCCCAGTCAAACAGTCCTTATTGGTACTCCCATGACCACCTCCTCGGATTCCCTCACTACACCCAGTGGTAGTGGTACCACCCTTCATCTCTCCATAGCCGCCTATGCATTTCATTTGTATTATAGCGCAGGAAATGGCTGACTTTACTAATGTACTCAGCTATTTACATAAAATACAGATTTGATCTTTCCAGTAGGCATATAAACCATCTGCACTACTTTATGACCTCAAAACTGCCACTAGACAAGTCTCATCCTTTTGTAGCAGAAACATAATCACAAGAATGACTTGACTTTTTTATGGCTGCCTAAAAGCTACAGTTGAAACACGTCAGTTGAAGAATGTGCATTGCTTTGAAGGCACAAGCTACAACTGCAAGACAACTGGTGCCAAATATCTAGATAGTTATGTTTATATTTTAGTAGCTGTATAGTTTCCTTGGGGGCCATAGTAGCCCCTAGGAAAACCATAGAACTAAAGGAAAATTATTGCCCCCGCAGAGGGTCGCCCTGCCCACTGGCGACCCCCTGTCAATTTAAAAAAAAAAAAAAAATGTTTAGCCCTTAAGAGGGGGGTGGGGGAGGATGGCCCGTTTGCTGAGGGGGGCGACTTCTCTCCCCACCCCCGCAAGTGAAATCCCTAATGTCTAGTGGGGTTGCCTGGTCAGCTGCGATCGAGTGCCAGGAAACGTGTTCAGGAAGGCCTCGTTTGAAAGGGGAGAGTCTCTGATGGGGCCGTTTTCCCCATCGTAGCAAAAAACAAAACAGTGATGTCAGCGCACCACGTCACAAAGGGGCATGTAGGGGTCAAGGGGAAACACGGAAGATCTTTAAAAAAAATAAAAATAAAAAAAATAATCCTCAGGAGCAACGCATCAGCATTTTTTTTGTTTTTTTTTTAACCCCCTCTCTGGTGTCGGCACTGGTCGTGACCTGCACCAGTGAGGTAGTGTGGGCGTCGGTCAGTGGCTGACGCCCGCACTCTATGGGCTAAGAAGATACATTTTTAAAGATTCAGGATTCAGATTGTGTTCTTGGCCTGTTGAATTGTCAAAGCAAAGAAGATGGTGCGATTATGATGGAGTTTATGTTTTTTTTTTTTTTTTTTATAGCTTTCCAATCGATTGATTTGTCCTCTAGATGCTCTTAAAAGAGCATCATGTACTTTAACAGCCATGGCGAAGGGGGCGCTGTCAACAGGGTCCGGACATCTTTGTTGGCGCAATAAGATAGAAGTTAGAAGTGATCCAAGCATTGCAAGATTCTTCTAGATTAGAAATATGGACAGAAAGGAGAGTACATCAGAGCCAGGCATCGCAGAGATAAAAGGTCCACGCAAAAGATTGTGGAGTGACTTTAGACCATGAATGACCAACACAAAGAGCCCGAGCTACGTCAGAAACAAAAATGACTGCAAGAAGGAAAGATTTTGAAATAGCAAAATGATCAGACCATGTTGGTGCTTAAAATGACCAAGGTTACAGAAGACAACAATGGGATCCTATACGTTTTCCACTATGACTTTGGTAAGAGACCAGCTGGGTAAGATCCAAAGAATTAGTCAGTAAGGGACAAAGACTCACGGTGATGAATCTGGTCAAAGTGAAGTTTAAGGTCCACAACACCATAAGGTGAGCAGCGTCCACGATAAAAGGGGCGAGAGATCCGGGAAGCTCTCGGCAACTGTAAGACCTGGAGATGGTGAGGACGATAGACTAGTGCGCCAAGGCAAGAGAGAGTTGGACTTAGAGATGCAAAAATAAGAGGTTTCTCTCAATTAAAGAGTCGACTCAATAAGAGTCCAGTGTGACTCGTACACTATAGCGACCCCAAATCATGTGTTATGGTTGCGGCCTCTCCCAAGGTAAGGGTAGGCTTGACGGATAGCAAGCGAGATGCCAGGACCAGAGGTCTCATTAAGCCATGTCTGTTAGACAAAAGTCATGTTTGTATGGGGTAGGAAAGTTGAAAATGCCCGGTTGATGCTTGTGTGATGATCTCGCATTAACAAGGAAACACTTTGAGACCAGAAAATTTGTTAGTAAACTAACAGGTTGGTTAAGGGATTAGAAGCAGCTCTTGCAGCTCCCATCCGTTGAGGCAGTGAGGTCAAAGTGTACGAATGCTGGATTCTTTGAAAGTTTTTTGCAAATTCTCAGTGGAACGCCCGAGCCAGTACCCACATTTTTCTCCCACTGTGTACTTATTCTGCAGCTCTCCCCTCTTATTAGCTTTGTTTGGGGAAGTATTGCATAGTATCCTGATATTCTTCAAGGGTCACCGGCCCCCACGCAGTAGCTGTTTTATTTTTTTCCCTTTGATTTTTAATGGAAACTCCTCCTCTTTTTTTATTTTCACCCCGGCAGCAGTGACTAATCCCACAGTGCCATGCAGGTTAAGGAGATTACACCTTGTGGAGTGTTTGTCAGAAGGACTCTAAACCTTTTGAGGCTTCCCTGCAGCCGGTCTAGAATTTACATAGGATCCCAGAACATTGTAGTAGTTAAGGCTTGATTCCTCCATATGGCTCGTCAGCTTTTCCTGGTGTGAGCTTTCTCTCAAGTATGAATAGTTGTATCTTCATGGCTGAGATAGCACTGTAGATTTGCAATCTGAGGAATGCATCTGAGAACCGTGGCAAAACAACCCCAGTGATTGACTTTCTCAAAGGTTCCTGGCTTTCTCAAAGTCTGCAGATACAAGAACTTTGCCTAGTCATCGGCTCGATGTGAATGGTGGTGCTTCTGCATGTGCAAGGATCTCGGAGAAGTGGACCTTCTCCCATGCAATGAGGATGTCCTGGGCACCTCCTGTTTGCCAGCCTCTTCAGGTCAGTCTCCAGTCGAATGTGGATTTGTGTGGTGGTCCTAATTGCCTAGAACTCTCACGTTCCTCTCCTAACTGGTGCATTGGGGCATGGGGCCTAACCAGTGAAATTGAGAACCCCCAATGCTGCTTCCACGTCACATTCTCTGCGGATGTATGAGTAGGTCAATGCACACTTGGTAGATGAGACAAAGTAAAAGATCCAATCTGGGCCGCAATTGCATCCTGAGTCTGGATGCGTGACTATGTAGCCATCTGCACTATATGCTGCAGATAGATGGTCTTAGAGTATTCAGGAGGTTCTCTCTCGGGATTGGGGTCCTCAATAGCTTAAACCCTGATTGGCCAGCATGAAGCCACTTGCCTGAGGTCGAAGTGTTATTTTTTTTTAAAAAACAATATTTTTTTAACATTAAGGCAGACCATGCCAGCAAGCAAATATCACAAGACAGCGTACATTGGCAAGACGTAGTTCACACACCATAGCATTCCCAATGCCTGTCGCATCATTAAAGGATACTAGCAGCAGTTGTAAGTGGGGGGGAATGTCTCATAGCACATATAACAGCAGTTCACAGTACCCTCCGCAACTCCTTCGAGGTGGTAGACCCCCAGCGATACTGACAAAAACCTGGAGACAAAGTAACACAGCGGTGGACACAGTCATTTTGTAGAACATGCATTCCCCTTTATGCGTAGTCGGGGCCAGGAGCCCCATTGTGTGTTAAGGAACACCCCCCCCACCCCTCCCACCCACCCGCGTCCCAGGGTCCAATCTGAAATGATCCCCAGATATCCCAGGGGTGGCTACAGCTGGGCAGGAGCTCACCATACGTGGCTGACTGCACATTGTAATGCCGTAGCCCGTCTCCACTTCTTTTAAGGGCCCCCCTGTCCCAGCGCATGGCCACTTGTCTCTTCGCCAATAACCGCCCTATCGCTGTTGGGCATCTAATGGCAGCCGGTAGGTGCTTATCCTAGCTGAACACTGCCAACATGGTGTCGGGGTCCAGTGGCGCATCAACAGTAACGCTCCACTCCCAGAATACTGTTCACCAGAAACTGTATCCATCCGGGCAGCCCCAGGCCAAGTGTAGGGAAGCGGCCACTTCCTCTGTGCGTGGGGAACACGCTGCACTACCCAGAGCCCACACCTGTGCAATCAAGCCGGAGTGTAATACACCTGGGTAATGTACTTAAGGTGTGTTAGTCTGTGCCTGCTATTGAGGGAGATCCCCTTAGTTATGGAGCAACAATATGCCCACTGTTTATCATCTATTAGTGTCTGGGTCACTCTGCCATGCCAGCCGGGCCCTCAACACTCCCAGCCTGCACAAATGTGTAGAGTCTCGATATGACATGACGAGGTGTGGAGAGCTGTGGACGGAGTCCATGCACGGACAGCCGGGGCTCAAGTAGGTCCTCCCCCCCCCCCCCCCCCCACTCAAGAGCCCACGCATCCCAGTATGCGCTCAGTAATAAAAAAAAATGCATCAATGAAGTAACAAGTCTCACACAACCTTGAGTGAACAAGTCTCCCAGAGCGTTAATTCCCAAAGCCGTAGTGCTTTTATAGTGCGTCGCTCCTGCGTCAGAGGGAACCATGTGCACCAGGCCGGGGGCACCACAGGGAGTAAATCAATGAGCTCACCTGCCTCTCCAAGAGACGATGGCAGGTGACTAGCATGGCATTCATTGTTGGGTCTGAGTGTACCTGAACTCCCAAGTAGCGTACAGAGCCCTCAGTCCATTCCAACGGGTACTCATTAGAATTTTCCTAGTTCACAGCGGTAAGGGGGAAAACCACTGACTTATCCCAGTTTACATGACTCTCGAACAGTACCACTTCCCTCAACACCGACGCTAGGTTACGCCCTGGGTCCTTGATGTAGAGTAAGGTATCGTCCCCATATGGGACACTTAAAGAGCGTAGAATGGGAATATCAGACCCCTGTGAGTGATATTCACACAACACACAATCCAGTGGCTCAGCAACCAGAACATAAAGCAGGGTGAGAAAGGGGACATTCTTGCCTAGTTCCCCTCTCTATTGAAATGGGGGGAGTCACACTACCATTCATCCGGAGTCGCACCACTGGCTGACCATACAGGACTCTAATTGGAGGAATGTGTCCCCCAACACATACACTGCACAGGAGTGCCTGCATGAAGACCCATTCCATGGAGTCAAATGCCTTTTCTATGTTGAAAGACCGCAACCGCCTTAATGTCCGGGTCTATATGCTGTATTGCGCCAAAGAGTGTTTGAAGCTTAAATGATAAATTACAAACCCTGTCTGTTCTACACCCACCACCCAGGCAGTAGGGGAGCTAGTCTGTTTGCTAGTGTTTTGGCGTATATTTTCACTTCCACATTCATAAGTGACAACCTGTATGAGGAACAGCGGTCTGCCAGTTTACCTGGCTTTAATAGGCCCACGAACAGCGCCTCACACATGGTGAATGCCATGCACCCATCAGCTGCCATCTCCTCAAAGAGGGTGGCCAGTTGTGGTATGAGTAGTTCCTGGCAAGCCTTATAGAAATCCACAGTTAGCCAATCAGTGCCCTGCCGGACGGCATGTCTTTTAATGCAGCCTTAATTTCTTCCAGTCCCAACAGGGTCATTAATCGTTCTCTATGCTCAATTATGAGCCAGGGCATGGCTATGTGGGTAAGGTCGTCGGTAACAGTTGCCTCATCACACTGCAGATGTGATTTGTATGAGCCTATATAATAATCACGGAATCACTCCACGACCGACTCGGCACTGCTCCACACTCGACCAGCATCATCCTGAACTTGAAGGATCACGTCATTCTTTCATCTGGGGCGCAGCAGTGTCACCAATGCGGCCCCTGGCCTCTCCCCTTCCAGTAAACACTTGCTACTGCAAGTTTCCCCCTATGTCACTTCACTTTGGGCTGTTTCTTGAAGTTCTACCGTTTTGCTCCTGAGGGAGCATCATTCCCCCCTCTAAGTCTATGTTCTAAATCCGCAATTTCTAGCTTGTGAAGGTGGGTACACAGTGATTGAATCACCCCATGGTGCTTTGCTATAATCACACCTCGAATGTAGACTTAAAACACCTCCCAAACTGTGGCAAACCTCGCCACTGTACCTACATTCAATGTGAAATACTCCATTCCAGGGGGCCAGATGTCATGAGAGCAGCCAGTAATCTATACAAGTGTGTGCTGTGTCCTGATGAGTAATGGGTATATTCAGGATTTGCCAGGTATTTACTGGACCAGACATCTAGAAGCCCCTAACATTGCATAATCTCATTGAGAGCCCAGGCTGCCAATGAGGGTCACCTTTGGAGGTCTGGGGAGTGAGTGGGGGGGGTGGGGTCTTTCGATTGGTCCCGAGCAAGATCAAGTGCACTGTAAACATCTCCAGCCCATATCTGTGGTATGTTGCCCCATTGCCGCAATCTAGTATTGAGTGAATAAGTTTGGATCGTCATAATTGGGGCCATAAATGCCCACTAATAACATTGTGAGATTGTCTATTAAGCATTTTGCCACTACATAATGACCGGCTGTGTCTGCGCACACATCCTGAAGTGTAATCCCTCTGCCTTTCCTGACCCAAATGAGTACCCCCTGGTTGTGAATCCAGCCGCACAATTCTACCCTTGCATCATTCCCTGTATCAAGTCTCTACTATCTGGGGCTAAATGTGTCTCCTGGAGTATGGAAACCTCAAATTATGCCTGTGCAGGTAGGCTGGCAACCTCTGAACTTCTGGTTGTCATTAAGGCCGCAAACATTCCAGGTGACCAGTCTCACAAGCCTAGATTCTATGCGGCGACCTATGGGCACTAGTCTAACATTGGACATCCGCCAGCTTAGTAAGCGTTGTGTGTTAGGGAGTGTACAGTGCATGCGGAAACCAAAACATTTGCCACCAGGACTGTGAGCCCCACAAAATCAAACCTTCTCCCACACCCAGACTGCTCTACCCCCAACCTGCGCAATTTTCTGAATACCCCTGGCAACCTCTGCTTAAGTCCCAGAACATTAATGTACAACAATTAAGTGGTGCACACAAGGGGACTGACAATGCCAATCAATTTGAACAACTCATGCACACTTCAGTGGCTGAAAGAAATGGCTCCCTAGGAAACCTCCCAGAGTGCCGAATGAGGACCACGTTAAGGCCCGTCTAAGTACCCTGTAGTTTTGCGCCCCATGTGCTGCCTTATTAGTCAGAATGTCCACATTTTGCCAAGAAACTGCAACATAATGTAGGTCCAGCAAGGCCCACCAGCCAGCACGATTGGAGGGCAGCCGCAGACCCACCAGCAAAAGCAGGTCCAACAGGGCGAGAGCCCCCCACTGCCAGAAGTGGAAGCAAAGGAGGCACTGCTCCTCCATCTTTGCTGACCATGTTACTCTACATTTTCCACTGTTATCTGACTCTCCGCCACCGACTTTTGGTGAGTTCTGCTGTTGCCCCTTGGTCTCCCTCTTTGCGATGTACTGCTGTAACTTCTTTGGATTGGTGAATATAAGGGCCTTCTCCTCCACCATCACCCTGCAATGTGTCGGACAAAGCATATAGTAGTCCATCTGCAACTCTTGTAGCCACTGCTTACCCTACAGGAACTGATGTCTCACTTCTTGCACCTGCTGCGTGAAATCTGTACATAACGATATCCCGGTGCCATCATGTCTCAAGGTCTCCAGGTCACGGGTCCTCTGGGGGGCCGTGTCCCTGTCACTATAAATGAGGAGACTCGCTGTTATAGGGAATGCGGAGAGCACCCGGGACCGAGGTGCCAACTAGCGATGCACTCGTTCTACTACAAACCTAGCAGAAAATATCTTGCGGCCAGCAAATCAGTCAACCGCTGCTCCACATATCGCTCTGATCTCAACACAAGTGGATTCCTCTACTCCTACAATTAGGACATTGTTCCTACAGGAGCAGGCCTCCCGGTCGTCGGCCTTAGATTGTAGTATAAGGAGGAACTTATTTACCTTCTTCCGCCTTGTTGCCAATGTGGTCTCCTCATCCTCAGCCTTGGACACCCTCCGCTTCACCTGGTCAAAGCGCTCAGTGGGCTTGTCCATTCTTTCCGACATATGGGCCATTCTGTACGTTGGGGCATCAACATTCCAGGGAATCTTCATGAGACTGCGCTGCATGAAGACCAGGATCGGTTTCAAATCCATATCGGACTCCACGGGTGCCCTCTTGTACCTCATCGGGTGCCTGTGCTCCATCGCCACAAGTTTGAGGGGTCTTCCGTAGGTCGAACTGCAGCTCAGTCTGCACTCTCTTTCTCATAGTTGCACTCTCCCAGCGCGCTCGGGTCCTTGATGTAGAATAGGTATTGTCCCATATGGGACACTATAATAGTGTAGAATAGGAATCGTAGACCCCTGTGAGTGATATTCCTGCAACGCACAAGCCAGCGGCTCAGCAACTGGAGCATAAATCAAGGGAAAGGGGCCCCTATTGCCTAGTTCACCTCGCTGTGGAAATAGGAGTCGCCCAACTGGCTGAGCATACTGGACTCTAATTGGAGGAACGTGTCCCCAACATAGACACTGCGCAAGAACGCCTGCATGAAGCCCCATTCCACAAACTCAAATGCCTTTTCTAAGTCGAAAGACTGCGGCCGCCTTAACCTCCAAGTCTATATGCTGTATCGCGCCCAAAGAGTGTTCGAAGGTTAAATGATAAATTACGACCTGGTACAAATCCCATCTGTCCCACACCTAGGAGCCGTAGGGGAGCTAGTCTGTTCGCTTGGATTTTGGCGTACAACCTTGTGCACAGTATGCGGAGAAGAAGTAAAGGATCCCGTCTGGGCTGCAATTACATCCTGAATCCGGTCTGCAGGATTTCAGTCCCCTGCACTGTAAGCTGCGGATAGATGGAATTAGAGTATTGAGGAAGTTCTCTACTAGGGTTGGGTTCCTCTCAATAGCTTAAACCTTGACTGGCCAGCATGGAGCCAGGAGCCTGAGCTCCAAGTGTTATCGCATCGTTTATGTAACCACTTTGTAGTGTTTTTGTATTTTTCTGTAATGGGGTTGGGACTTGGCACTGGTGGATTTGCTATCAGGTTTTCTGGAATCTGCAACTGATTGCATTCTTTGTAGGGGTGCTTTAGTCTTGTTTGATTGTAAGGGTTTGAAAGAGTTGCTTCACTCCGAGTAATGGTCGTGTGATGTTTAGATAACGAGGGCTGGGCTCGTAATTTACTCTTTCCTCTTACCAAGGGACAGGGGTAAATGGAGGGCGTTAACATGATGCTGTGGCTACAAAATGGAGGCACTGCAGAGATAAACCACTAAATAGTCATTTAACTCTATTTTTCTGTAGCGTGAAACCCTGCTTTTAACTAGGTAAAGGGTATTCCAAATCTGGGCAGAGTGTCTGCCACTGAACCATTACCATGTATGCAATCTCAGCACATTTTCTGCATTTTGTTAAAAATTCCCATTGAAAGAACAGCCTATTAAAATTGTGGGTCTCGAATACTGATATGGGAAGCCCAGGTATAGTCTTGTAAGGACGATGGGCCTCCAACCGATGTAGTTGGGCTTCACATGCCATCCCAAGTTGTTTTCCTATTTTGTGAGTTACCATTGAGAGACTTGTGACGCACTGTTGTAAGAGTCATACGTGAAAGGTTTTACTTTGTTTTTGCACATTGTAAATGCCCTGTTGTGCCATCGGAGTGGGAATCTGGAGGAACCTTTGAGAGAGCATGGCCATGATTTCACAAGGTTTTGGGGAAGGAATATACCCCATAAAAGAGACCTGTGATAATGGGTGGGGGGACGAGGGTATAACCCCCTTCTGAAACAGAAAATGCATTTTTTTAAAACTGTTTGAGATGTTTACGTCTCATTAAAAGAAGCAGTTGTTTGCGTGAAATATCTGTGCACGGCGGCGGATGTATTAATGTGTGGTAATTAGATATTACTTTCCATTAAAAAAATAAACATTAATTCACTAAAAAAACAAAGGTTATGGGGACATTATAGTTAGGTTGACGTTTTAATCATACAAAATCATAGCAAATTCAGTAGTTATAGTTGTACTTAGTTATACTTATCTGAAGAAAATATAACTCATGGCAGAAAGTAACCAATGGCCACAAGTTACTTTCTTAACATAAATATAACCACAATTTATAACTAACTGCTTAATTTCTATGGTTTTGTATGGGTAAAACTTCGAACTAACTTTTAACGTCCCTGTAATCTGTTTTTTTTCTGTGTGTACATATCTATATCTATAAAATATATATATATTCAAATTTGAACAAATAATGTACAGGAGCACAACACACTAAACTAAAGTTAAAATGAAGTAGATTTATATATGCATATTTTTACATGTATTGAAATGAATGTTTAAACATACACAAATATAGAGGAAAAAGCATAAACATTAAAGAATACAGACAAAACTTCAATTTTGCCTGTAATGCGACGTAAGGTTGCTCTCCGTGTAGTGTGTCCTGATGTATGTACAATGGGATTGGGACACGGGAAGGGGTTGCCATTCATGCATAAAGCTATCTTATGGGCTGGGCTGCTTAAATTACTTGATACTGGGGCATTTTCTGCATAAATATGGATTTGCAACACTTGCCACATAATCTTTTATGCGTAATTTCCAAATGTGTTTTTTTTTTTTTTTTTTTTTTTTTTTAAGCTGGAACAGACTCCTGTCTCACATGTTTCTGGGCAGTGGAAGGCCCTTTTCAAGGGTCACCTGCTCTGCCCTGTTCTGCCTCCTCTGATCAGGTGTTAAACTAAAGCCAGTGAAGTGAAACCTTTACTGAGATGCGTAAGCTAGGCGATATTGAAGAAACACAGGTACAAAATGGGCGGCTTTACACCAAATAGTTCTAAGTTTGCTTGCCCTTAGATTAGTCACCCCGCCCCATATGCTGGTCCCTCGCAGGGCATAATTGCAGTGACCCTGCTGATAGGTGTAGTGCAAAGAAGCATTAGTGCAGGCGCTAGGCGTCTGTGACCCGCTGCACGGTACTCCAGTGATTCCTCGTAGGCGTGTCTTCCAGAAGGTCAGCTGTGAGTGTTGTGGAGCTGCTGTGGGTCTAGGTGTGGGGAAAGTGGGATGGGTGAGTCTGTTCTCCTTGTTGTAGTGTCTTCCTCTGGAGTTCTTCTCTTGCGTGGGGCTTCAGCTGGGATGGAGTTGAGAAACCAGGAAGACTGCCAGGGTAGGTTAGGGGAATGGGAGCTAGCCTAGTGCTGGCATGGAAACCTGTGGCTTTAGGACCTAGTGGGGTCTTGTGGGGGCAGCAGACCACCTGGTGGGACCCCCCACCCCCCAGAGGTTTTGGGAAGTGGTGCAGTCTGATGACTGCTCAAGGTTTTTGGACTCTTTGGGATGTTTCATAGCCCAACGAGTAATTAACCCGACACTTTGTGAGCGCCCACCATTTTGTCCTTGGTGACAGTGGCTGGCATGTGCCAGCCGAATACGGCTCTGTCAGATGGTTTTAGGCCAGACTTGGTACTTCTTTTTCGATCCTGGTGTAGTCGGGAGTCTGAATTATTGCTGATCCTGTTCAGAAGGGTGACTAATGCAATGTCTAACTTTGTGAATATAGTTTGTTTGCCCTACAACTGATAGGCCATATGTATGAACACTTTACCATAGACACAGAATGGGTAAAACCCTTTGATATATCTGGCCCATAGTTTGTCTGCCCTACAACTGATGTGTCTTCAATAGAGCAGGATCCCTGGAGGTAGCATAACAGTTTCTCCATGGAGACCAAATCTCCTTGGTATTGGGAAGACCTTCTAGCACAGGTGTAACCTCCTGGAATCCAGTGAAGGAGCTGTAGGTCTTCTGTGGACAGACAAGAGGATATTGCTAGGTGTGTACACACGCAGTTTGAATACCCGCAGTAGTGTTTAAATGAAGGCCTCCTCAGGTACTCGTTACAGAGCGATCTAGGTGCCATGCTTACATCTCTGCAACTAGGAGACCCTAGGGTCCATGCTTTCTTCACGCTAAGAAATCGATGATTCTACTTCAGGTAGATTAATTTCCTGTACCATATTTTCATCACCAGCTGAATAAAATGGCCAAACACAGCCAACGATTGGAAGAGAATGCCTTCATCTTGGCGGTTTGCCATATTTGGCATTAACCAAGACCTTTTGATTTTTACTGAAGTAGTCAGTGTGTGTGTGTTTATTTATTTAGATATATATCTATATATATCTCATTACACCAGGTGGTTGACACTGAAGTTACAGTGGGGTCAAGGCTCCCATAGAAAAAACTTGTTTTGTTATTTTCATAATAACTTTGGTGCCGTTTGACAAATAGTCACAAACGTTCCCAAAAAAATCCCATTCCTTCCTATTCTTCCTGGGACCAGAGGGGTCGCCTCCCCTTAGGGGGGGTGGGGGGGGGGGGAGATTTGTGGGGTGAAGGTGTTTATAGTGTAGTAATCACGTGGGACTGATCGAGGCCTTCCTATGAGATGACTTGGGAGCTGCTGCACAAGCATCACCCCATGGTACAGCAGGTCTACATGAACTTAAGTGAAGTCTGCACGGTCAGTGTTACCATGTAAGTGACACTTGGGTGGCTGTCCGGAGGGGGAGGGTAAGGATATAAAAAATGTGTGGTGGGGGTTGGACACAGCGCCTGGCTAGAGGTAAGGCACTGAAGCCAATTCCGCACTGCGCACATCCTTTGAGTGTGGCACAGACTGGACACAGGGCCCAGCCTGTAGCCAGCCCTGTAGCCCAACTGCCCGCTGTGCATGGTCAAAGGCCAGGCACAGTGGAGGTAGGCCTCCCGCAGGGTATTGGGTGTAGGCCAGGCCTTGTGACCAACCCACCATTGTGCACAGCTAAAGGCAGTGCAAAATGAGGGCTTGGCTGCCTGCAGAGGTTGGGCACTGGGCCTGGCAACCAATCACTGCTCACGGCCAGACACTTTGCTCAGCAAGGATTGGGTGGAATATAACTGAAAACTGCCTGACATTCACTGAAAATGACCAATTGAAATAGTTTGGTAATAGTCTTACCTTGTCCTAAAGAAACTCCAGAAGTTCACTGAGGAAAAAATGAAAGTGACGTAGCAAGGTATGGTAATTAGATTTTAGCATGAATGTAAAAAAAAATATATATAGAAATTCTCTGGAAAAAAAAACAAAGGTTAAAGTGATATAGTTAGGTGTTGAAATAACACAAAAACTATTTTTTTTTTAAAACAAAAAACACTGACCGTCACTGATTAGTTTACTGATAGCATTTTGCTCTTTCACAAGGAGCACATCTACCCAAGTAGTTCCTTTTAGTGTCAGTGTTTTTGTTTCTACTTAATTATTACTCCAATGATGCCTTTGTGGTAAGAGCCTGATTTGATAGCAGGACACTTTCTACCAGCTTTTTACAGGACACGTTCCGGGTCTACCAGTTCCTGCCTCCTACTAATGACGAATTAATTTTGGAGATGCCTTTTATGTTTTGTTCAGAATATTCTGGACTGTGTCCATTTGAATTTCTTTATAAAGTAATTTTCTTTTTAGAATTCACACAAGGAAAAGCATTTATAACTGTACTTGTGTGTATTTTAACTGAGAACTACAGTTACCAATTTAGTCTGTAAGTTCTGCTTGTATGTCTTTCTAGTTTGCTTTCAGTGCGGTCCATATGTTGTGCTTCTGTAGATATAGAACTATCCAATTACTGATTGAATCAGTGCTGTCTATCTATACATCTATCTATGCATCACTATCGCAGGCTGTCTACCTCTGTATCTATCTACCTGTCTCTGGATCCATCTCTCTCCACACCTCTGTCTCTGCAAGCCTCTAACCCTTGGCACACCTCTCTCTGCAAGTCTATTTGTAGCAAGGATTTAAAATAAATTACAAAAAAAGCATTAGCAAAGGCAAGAGGCTGGCAGCCAGCACCAGATTGATTGTCATTTTTACATCTGATATTAATTTGACGTTTTAATTTCACAACAATTCCATGTGTAACATACTTATGGAGGTTTTTAGTCGTACTTCATTTGTAAGTCTCTCATTCACATTTTTCTTCCACCCACAGCCCATTTCAGCCATAGTCTGATGTGGTATCCTTGTACGTAGTTTCCAGAGAGAAGAATCCAGGCCAAATTTAATTATGTAGGAGAAGTTTATTTTGAGTAGAAAATGAGAAACCCACAACACAGAGTAGGCCTGTGTCCAGCTCCTCCAGCAACTCTGCATCATAACCAAACGTTATATGCAGATCCTTTAAAATAGGAAAGCTGCTTAAAGGAAATGTAACACTCAAAGGAACATAACATACTACACTTCTTTCCTCCAACAAAACAAACTCCATATACAGCAGTCGTCAAGATGTGCCACACAACTAAACACAACATCTATAGAACATGACCAAGGAATGTCAAAGGAAGACCGGGAACAAGTGCAATAGCAAAACGTGTATAATCACACTTAACACAACAACACGAAAATTTAGCAAGTGCCATTCTGGTTCTTTAACCACCACCAGGATGTTGAAATTCCAAAGTCTCCCATCTTCCAACTGCACAGAACCCGCCTTAACTTTTACAACTTCAATAGGATTACTATATTTACGGTCTCCCTTGCTTCCTCTTGCCAACCTCACATGTATCCTGTCATCCACCTTGCCAAACATGTTCTTCACATTGTTTCTGTCGTAATACTTCGCACTTGAATTGTAATGCTCTTTGTGCTAGAATTGTTCCCTCAACCCCTCTTCCTTCACCCTTTCAATAACCAACCCTCCAGAACCCCCAGAAGAGTTCAATCTGTCTTCAACCCATGGGGGACACATCATAGTACATGCCCGCCTTTTGTGAGCAATTCAAACGGTGAACACCTGTTGAATGCGTAGTAAATCTGTTCTGCACCTCCTGATCAGCCACAGTATCTTTCCAGCTTCTTCCACTAATTCTTGCTATCTGAACAGCCTCCTTACGAGTTCTATTAAACCTTTTAATCATTCCATTGGTTTGTGGATGATGCACATTTTTATGTGCAATGCCGCCCTCATACAAAAATTCAGACACAGCTTTCAATTTCAACTGATCACCGTTATCTGTTAACAAAATCTTAGGATTCCTTTCTATCACAAAAGTCTCCATTAAGAACGTAATCACAGACACTGTAGAAATGTATTGAACTTTCACTTCTGGCCATCTGGAATACAAATCCATAAGAACAAAAATATATGCCAAACCTCCTTTACAATGCAGTGATCCCACAATATCAAAAGCAACTTGTTCCTAAGGGCCACTGAGTAGATCCATTCCAGGCCACCAGTAAGATAAGTGCTCCTTGAGCATCTGAACAATAAACGTTCTTCAACAGATAGTTCATGAAAAATCGTATTACTGCATTCACGCGCTTTGCCACACTTCACATCCTATAAACCAGACAATTGCATCTGAACAACTCTCTGCAACAGCCTTTTACTCATCCAACCATTCCTCCCTGACGTAACAGCACACACTTTAAACTCTACATCCTTCCACCATGCATCAGAGGGTTCCTGACCCTCCACAAAATCGCATTGCATCCTAGGCAGTCTGCTGCCTCGTTAAACACCTGACATGTACTGAACCATAAAATCAAAATCTTGCACTGCAGTAATCCATTTGCTGATATGAGACTATATACCATCTAAGCCCTTTTTAGTGAAAACCTACCTGAGGCCTGTGATCAGAATGAACAATAAATCAGGTTCCCCAAATAAATTGCTTACATTTGTGGATCGCCCAAAACACAGCCTAATCTTCATTCTAATTTCTGAGTACCTACATTCTGTATCCATCAAGCACCTAGAGGCAAATGGAGCAACCACTTCTTGTCCATCCTGCACTTGTTAGAACAAAGCCCAAGACCCTTAAGACTGGCATCTGTAGTTAAAGAACAAGGCAAACCCAGTAGAAAACTACTCAACGACTGAGCCTTGACCAAACCTTTTTTTTATGATTAAAAAATGATCTTACTTTCTTCACTCCAAGTAAAAAGTTCCCCTTTCTTCAAGAGTTTCCTGATGGCATGGGTTTTGCTAGCAAAATCTTGAATAAATTTGGATTAAAACTCTGCCATCCCCAAAAACATTTGCACTTCTCTTTTTGTGGGAGGTTTCAAACTCAGAATGTTGTTGAATTCACTGTTACAAAAATGCTAGGCTTTCACAAGGAGCATATTCACATATATAGTACTTCCCTTGGGCATCCAGGACCACTATGGAATATGTCCCTTTTTAGGACTTAAATTTCTTTTTCCTATACTGTTTTTTAAATGTTAATATATATATTTTTTTTTATTGAGGGTCCGGCAGCTTTCCCAAAAATGTTTGGCAAAGCCCAAAATGGGAAAAAAACAAAAAAAAACAAAAAAAAAAAAATTGCTGAAGTCAAAAGGCTGGCAGCTAACGTTAGATCACTTGGCGTTTGTCAATGCTTGCTTTATATTGAGGGCCCAGTTGTCCCCAATAATATTTTACAAAACTGAGAAACAAAGCCAATAAAATGTTATAAAAACGAAGAAACAAAAAAGCATTGACCAAGCTGGAAAGATGTCAGTTGACGCCAAACTTATTGAATTTCCGAAGCTTCTTGTCATGCTGGTGTGGCTTCTTGACATGATCCTTCATGTGTTGTTACTTATCCAAGATTCATGATTCATGGTATGAAAATGAATCTCATTCATGATTTGCATGCTAATATCATCGTACAGGTTATGGGTAATGCTGACTGGTCTCTAGCTGCCAACATCTGTGATTAATGCCTCTGTGACTGCAAAATCTGACAAGTTGATTGGCTGTTTTTCTTTATGTAAATGAATGAATGGATACAAATATTTTGTTTATTATGGATGCCCTGACTCACATTATTAGGCGTTCATTGAATGCTGAGTTTTAATGTACGCTTTGGTGATAAGGTCCATTTGTACAGGAGCCTGTGCCAGTCATTGGGCTCCTGCCAGACCTTCACGTCAGAGCGGTCCTGGCACTACGGTGGGCATCTCATCCTGCTGGATGTCTAGGCTAAAGTGGGAGAAAAAAGTAAATACCCCCATCTTTGTTGGGTTCCAGTGATTATTGAGGGTTAACAAATTGCCTGATGACTTGTCTTCCACAATCCAATCTACCCCACTTCATTCCAAAACAATCTGCCCCACCCCAATTCAAAACAATCTGCACTCTAATCCGTCCCACTCTGATGGGCCCCACTCTAATTTGTCCCACTTCAATCTGCTCTACTCCAAACTGGCCCACTCCTATTCAATCCACCTCACACACACCTGCCCTACTCTATCCCAATCCACCACACTCCAATCCGCCTGCGCCCTCCCCAATCCACCTCACTCCAGTCCAGTTCACCACAATCTGCCCCCCTCCAATTCTAAACAATCTGTTCCAAAACCATCTGCCTTAATCCAATCCACTCCAATCCGTCCGCTCCCTCCCCATTGCACCTCACTCAAGAGCAGTTCACCACAATGTGCCCCACTCCAATCTGCCCCACTTTAATCTGTCTTCTTCTAATCTGTCTTCTTCCAATCTGCCTGCTTCACTCCAGTCTACCCCACCTCCGTCCTTTCCATTCCATTCCACTCCATCCCACCCCATCCTACTCCAGTCCACCTCACCCCATTTCAATCCACCTCAAGTCCACCCACTCCAAACCACCCCACTCAACTCCGTCTAACCCACTCAACCCCAATCCAATTCACCCCACTTTACTCATTTCAGATGCACCAAACTACCTCAATTCACTCCACCCTTTTGGCCACTGTAAAGCGCTTTGTCTCAAAAACGACCAGTTTATTAGTTTGGCGCAGTTATCTGCTGCTACGTTTGACTGAGATGGTATTGCCCGGTAATCCAGGAGCGAGTCCTGCGTTATTGGGGGGGAATGACTTTACTCCCACTTTTTCATTAGTTACTGTGCACCAGGTCCATTTGTCCTGCCCCCTCCTCCCTTGGGACTCACGACCACAGGTATTCAATGCAGTCTTGTGCCAGACAGTGACCCAGGAAACGAGCACTGGCAAAACCAGCAAGTCTGGTGTTAGCTGCCAGCTTTTTAGAACTGTCAGTGTTCGTCTTGTCATGTTTTTGTAACACTGTTATGGGTCCTCACCATAGTACATAAAAAAAATAAAAAAAAAGCATTGAGAAAAACCAAAATATATTTTCTGTCAGAGCATGAATTCCCATCGTACGTCCTGCATGAAGCTACCTTTGTGTGGCTGTGCTCCTTGTGAAAGAGCAGAGTGCAGTCACTCGCAGTGAAGCTAAAGATCTTTAAATGGTTGCCTCAGAACACCAAATGGACTGTCACAGAAGCACTCCTCACCAACAGGCTGAACTACAGCAAACAACTCCTACACAGACTCCAGGCCATCCAGAACACAGCAGTAAGCCTCATACTATGTGCTTGAATTGAGCTGCTGGTTGCTAGTATGGGGCACCAGTAGTTACTTTTGGGGACCAGCACTTATGTTTCCAGCATCAGATCTTTACTGACCGCAAAACAAGGAAAAGCAAACATTCTGGAAAGACTGATGGCAAGAGACAAATCTGTCAAAATGTGAGAAAGCAGGAACCAACAAGAGTGAGATAACCGGGCAGGAAGCGCCTGGTGGCAAGGTGGCTTAGGACTACCAGCCTTGGTATTCAGCTTGCCCACTTTTAATTGCAATGGCCACAAGTTGCTGAGCAGGGCTTTGTGAAACAGCACTCGGTTTTTACAAATTAAACACTGCTGATACTCAACCTCCCACGCCACATCCACATCACACCACTCCTCGGGAAGCTTCGCTGGCTCCCCATTCACAAGCGTAGCCAGTGCAAACTTCTCACGCACACATACAAAGCCCTACACAACACGGGACCAGAATAGCTGAACTGCTGCATACTTTCACCAACCCACCAGACACCTATGCTCTGCCTCACTTCAGTTGCACACCGTCCCTGTATCCGCAAAACTGGAGGTCGCCCATTCTCCTACATCGCACCCAAGACACGAAAGACTTCCCTTAACACATCAGCACCTCCTCCACGCTTCTTGAGTTCCGTAAGAAGCTGAAGACCTGGCTCTCCATGTAAGCACCTTGGAACCACACACCTTGCTCCAGCGCCTGGATACCCTCTTTGGGTGATCAGTGCGTTATACCAATCACCAGAACAGGATGGCCAAAGGTTTAAGTGGGCCGACTCTTTGGCCCACATTGTATGCAGTAGTAGATGGAAGAAAGATGCGACCGACACAAGAGGCTGATAAATGAAGTGGGCTGGCTAAAAGCCTCTATAGGTACACTTATCTAATTATTTATGAACTGAAAAAACAAAAAAGGTTAAATTGAAGCTGTGGTTATCCATAACTTGCACAACCATCATGCAAACCATAATTCGTACAGCAAATGCAATGATCATTACCTCACCCTTAATTAAATGATTTTGTATTTATAAAATTAATTCAAAGTTTCTAAATCTTATCACAGATTATCCTTACCACTTTGTCGGACAGCAGTGTGACTGTAACATCATTAATTTGATTATTTAAAGTACTTTGATTACCTGTTGCTTTTAGATGATGTATATGTTGTTGGTATAAATAGGCCATAAACATTGCAATTGTTTGTTCGTAAGTTTCGGTTTTTATTAGTAACCATAACTGGACTTTAACCATAACTTAACACCCTAAAAATTCACTGAGGAGATAAGTTTAATGATACTCTACCGCATCCAAGCGCCATCCGCTGCATCCTCAACCAGTGACTACCCCTCCCTGCGCACAGCCAGGGGCTGCTGCTGGGACTGGCTAAAGGCTGTGTGCATCTGGGTTGGTGGTATTTTATCTCTGTGGATGCAAAATGGTCTCACCAGTTCCAGAACAAGCTCTCCTAGTCAGTGCCAGATTCAACGGTCTTCTAATCTACATGGGGTGGTCATGCTGGGATTTGAGGATCCTTCTAGAATCTGCGAATACTGCAAGAAAATCTAAAATTGATTTTACACAGAGGGATTCTGTATGGTATCCCACCCACATTAACCAGGGGGTCAGGGTACGCTCACCCTGCCCTCTTAGGTCCCCTTTCATCTTTTGTTTCCATGACTCATTTGCTGCAACATTTTCTATCAATGTTATGGCATCCAACTGAATCCTTTTCGATCTAAGATGGTTGACCAGAGAGAAGCTTGCTTGGCCAATAGGATCAGAGATTTCTTTGAACTCTTGGAGCCATAGATTTCTGAGCCCTTCTTTAAAAGCAATTTTTTCAAACTACAACACAGATTTACACCAAACCAAAAACAAACACTTTCTTGAGTAAAGTTCTAACTTGGTGCCAAATTTGGTGTAATTCTGGTGTTTTGAAAAGTAAAACCTCCTAGAGTTATTATGTTAGGAAATTACACACTTTATATCCCCTTCCTTTTTTTTCTTCTCCCGCATGAAAGATCTGCATAAAACGTGCCATGACGGATCCAATATTAAAACGTTTTTGAGGAAAGATTCGTAAGATTAATAAACAGTGACAAAATGTTTTTTTTTTTTTTTTTAAATGGCTTTCTTTTGTGAACTGACTCAACCATAACTACTTCCTTGTATTGGAAGAATATATTCTATAACCGGCAATGAAATTGTAGTTGTAATGGTGAAGTGACAGCAAGCAGAGTCGACTGGCAGTCTATTCCCTGGTCTGCCCTCTGATTTTCACTTGTGTGCTCAGAGGGAATACATGCACCGGGGCTGGCATCAGTGGGCATGCGTCATGCTGGCATGTTTTTGGGCTCTGTAATTCTGAATGTGCATCCGCTTCTCTGGTTCATATAAAGCAGGATCATTGTTAGAAATGGGGTCTCTGGTTGGCAGTCGGTTTGCACTCTGTCCAAGCATGGACCCTCACTCTAGTTGGGGTGAAGGAGAAACACCTGGTAAACCCCCACTTACCCCTTTGATAGCTTGGCACGAGCAGAAAGGCTTAACCCAAGAAGCAATGTGTGAAGTATTTGTAGGAACATACACTGTGAAAACACTACAAAATGGACACCACACCAGTTTAGAAAAATAGATCATATTTATGTAAATCAAACAAGACCAAAACAACAATCCAACATACACAAGTCAAGATATGAATTTTCAAAAGAATAAGTGTCTTAATCCATAGAAAACAATGGAAATGTTACACAAAGTACTTGGTTTGCATAAAAAATACAGCTGCATGGGCGAGTGTGCGTTGGAAAAGTCAGCAATGCGTTGATTACTTACTCGCAAGTGAGGCCGTGTGTCATTTCTTCTCCGATCGTGTCGGCAATGCTTCATTGTTCTCCCTCGCAAGAGTGATGCGTCGATTCCTGGATGGGTACCTCGGGTCTGGGCAGGCTTTGCATCTATTTTTCACACCCAGCAATGTTACGTTCAAAATCCGGTCGCACGGTGTCAGGAAATCGCACAGTGTAGCTTTTGCTTCATTATCAGCAGCAGCAAGCGGGTGTTGCATGTTGTTTCGATTTCAGCCACGAGGCCAGCAGCGCTTCATTTATCAGCAGTGTTGTGGATGGTGCATCAAATTTCCCCGCACGGCAGTCTGTGTGGATTTCTGTCCTTTTCCACCAGCTTCACCTCTCATGGGCAGAGGGACTAGATAGGGCACCCATTAGCAGGGCAGGAGTCTCAGCAGAGAGTCCAGGTGCTGACAGAAGAAGTCTTTGATGGCCCTGAGACTTCGAAAACAGGAGGCAAGCTCAGTTCAAGCCCGTGGAGGTTCTTCTCAAGCAGGAATGCACAACAAAGTCCAGTCTTTGTCCCCTTTCATAGGAAGAAGCAGCAACGTCTGGATAGCCCAACAAAGCAGTCACCGGCAGGGGCATCACCTCTCCTCAGCTCTTCTCCTTGGCAGAGGTTCTTCTTGAATCCTTGAAGAAATCTGATTTTCAGGGGTTTTGGGTCCAATACTTATACCCCTTTCTGCCTTTGAAGTAGGCCAACTTCAAAAGAAAGTCTCTGTTCACAAGATCCTGCCTTGCCTAGGCCAGGCTCCACACCCAGACCAGGGGGTTGGAAACTGCATTGTGTGAGCAGGCACAACCCATTCAGGTGTAAGTTACCACTCTAGCTCAGATCACCCATCAGAATATGCAGACTAAACCCCACCTCCCTTTGTGTCACTGTCTAGAGGGGATTCACAAACAGCCCAACTGTCAGCCTGACCCAGACAGGCAATCCACAGACGGGCAGAATCACAATGGTTTAAGCAAGAACATGCCCACTTTCTAAAACTGGCATTTTCAAAATAACCTAAAAAACACCTTCACTAAAAGATGGATTTTTAAATTGTGGGTTCAGAGACCCCAAACTTCCTATTTCTATCTGCTCCCAAAGGGAATCTGCACTTAATTATTATTTAAAACCATCCCTCATGTTAACCTATGAGAGAGGCCTTGCAAAAGTGAAAGCTGAATTTGGCAGTATCTCATTGTTAGGACATGTAAAACACAACAGTTCATGTCCCAACTTTATCATACACTGCACCCTGCCAATGGGGCTACCTAGGGTCTACCTTAGGTGTGCCTTAGATGTAGAAAAAGGGATGGGTTAGGCCTGGCAATTTGGTACACTTCCCAGGTCAAATAGGCAGTTTAAAACTGCACACACATACACTGCAGTGGCAGGTCTGAGCCATGTTTACAGGGCTACTCATGTGGGTGGCACAACCATTGCTGCAGGCCCACTAGTAGCATTTGATTCACAGGCCCTATGCACTTTACTAGGGACTTAAGGAATAAGCCAATTACACACACAATTTACACAGGCACACTTGCACTTTAGCACTGGTCAGCAGTGGTAACGTGCCCAGAGTGCCAAAAACAGCAAAAGCAGAGTGATGCAGAGTTCGTGGGAGGTGGGTGATGACGTTTTAATTCGCTGGGGGGAGGGGGGGGGTTGACAAACTTCTTGACGATGCTGAAGAGTTCTTTGCTGTGGTTCAAGCTAACTTCGATGTGGTTGGGTAAGGAATTCCTTCTGGTGTCCTTCAGGAGTCTGTGGTACTGGCTGAGTGATGTCTTGAAGGTACCGTGGGTGGGCCCTTTGTTGTTGCGCCATCTCCTTCCCCTTGTTTGTAGGTTTGTTTTAAGGTTCTTAGTTCAGGAAGGTACCAGCTAGCGTGCCTCGGTCGGTGCACAATGGAGGAGAAAAGGGCAGTTAACATCTGTTAAATGCCGGACAGTATGTGGACAATAAGGCTGTTCTTACCCATCCTCTGGGGCCATATTGCACGTGTCCTGGGGCGCAACAGGCATTTGCGCCCACTTTGTGTGTCCCGGTGCACTGTCACATTAGAGAAGGGCCTGCAAATGCTTATGCAGCCCCTTCTGTAATGCAGAGAACTTGCGCATATATAGTGCTAGCGTTGTCATTAGTGGGCGTTCCTTCATTTGCATGGAGGTGTGGCCTCATGCAAATTAAAGAATTTCTTTCCCTCTCTGCTCGCGCCGTACTGACGTGCAACCCAACTCATTAACAACTTTACAATTCAATTGTGAACTGTGGATCGCTACTTTTTGGACAATCTTTTGATATTTCTTTTGAGTTGGTTATATATACATGGACACATGGTTGATAGACATTGTGAATTTTATAGCGCAACCAAAGTTCTATGTACCTTTGAAGTTTTTTGTTTGTTACCCTTGAAGTCAACCTTTGATTATTTTCATATTTTTGAAAATATCAAATTATTCTGTTTATACACCTGCTGTCTCAATTTGTTTGATGTTTACATCAATTTGTTTATTTTAATTTTGATGTTTCTGAACATCGTTAAGCAATCGGATTAAAAAAACTTTTTCAAGTAAGTCCCTTGTTGGCATTCTTTCACTTCCTTCATATTAGCGACGCGGGCGCAGAAGCAAAGATGCCTTTAGAAGGCACACAAAGGTGGCACACTTCCAGTGCACCTTCTAAACGCAGCCATCTAAAGGGATGAAAGGGGGTCCCCGGGACCTCCCACACATCCCCTTGCAGACGGGTTCAGCCCACTCACTGCACCCCCCTGCAAGCGGCTCTCTAATCCCTTTTAAAAGTTCAGGCAGTTGCCACCTGCAAAGAGCAACAAGGAGCAGCTTCCAAAGAGGCAAGTTCATGGCTGTCCTGGGGGCAGCGGAGTCTTCCTGACAGGGTGCACTTTCCATGTTTGCACCTGGAGCATCTGCTTTAAGGTGCACCGTGGTGCAAACATGGAAGTGCACCCTCTCTATAACACGGCCCTCGTGTCGACTAACACAAGGAGATGTGTATTCAGACTGTCCTCCATCTGCATAATGTCTGATCACTCTCTGCTTTGATGTTTGGATATATCATCTCCTACAGTCCTACGACTCGTGTACGTCTCGCATTCATCCTCGCTTCCTCCCGATATGGGTTTAGGTCCCGGGTTACGATTGCCCACCCCTTGGTGGGATGCAGAAACACCCGAATGGCTCTGTCTGCAGAGATCTGCTTGTTGAGCAGACTTTTTCCTGTCTTCTAGAACAGTGGTTCTTAACCTTTCGACTTCTGTGGACCTCCACTTAACATTGTAACGTGAGGCGCCCCACTGAATCATTGAGATCCCGGGACCACCACTGAGTCATTACTGGAAGCCGTGGGTCCTGGCCTAAGCATTTTCCATGATTCGAACACCATACAAAAATGCAGAAAAAAGCATTCATCAAACAAAAACACAAATGAGTAAATACTCAATTCACAAACAAAACAAAAAAGATTTATTGCAATGTTGGAGTTTTTCTAAGTTCAATTTAGGGTGACTTATTCTCTACACTTTATACCTGTTTGATGCACTTGCACTGCTCCCATGAATCTGTCTGAGGATACCAGCTTAATTTTTAGCCTCCAATTTCAAATTCCTTTACGTTACAGAAAGTCTTAAAATGTTCATCTTTACATTTGGCTTCTTTCTGTACATTTCATTAATCTATTTAATTTTCTATGCAGTCATGGACCCTCTGAGTAGGCTTCGAGGAGCCCCAGGAGTCCCCGACCACAGGTTAAGAATCATTGCTCTAGAAGATGGATGATATCCGGCGTTTCCTTCATGTGGCATCTTAACACGCAGTGAGTCTTCAATCATGGTTGGAGATCCGAGTGAAAGGAAGAATATGTGGAATATTTTGGTTAAATCTAATTTTCTGCCTCTTAACCTCCCAGAAAGTCCTCCACGGGGTCTTCGTACAGCTGCTAGCAGACCATTGCCAGTGGCACAAATGTGTGTTACTTGGAAACCACATTCTTTTTATTATCTAATGCAGTCTTGAAATTCTGAGGCCTTATTATCTTTTCTTTGACAACAGACCAAAAGCCGCTGTAGTTTGTGGTCGGACCATCCTGGGGGCGTGTGCGTTTTCCAAGGTACTAGGAGCACCTGCTGAAATTTATTTCAATTTCAAGCTTAGATTTCAACCCCTCCCCCCTCCACCCCCAAGATCCTGCTCCAAGGCTTCTTTCTTGATAGCCAGTGTTTTAGGGTAGAGCGACAGTTGGATCTCAGTAGCTTGGTGGTGGGAACGCACCAGGAGGGATGCTGGATGATGGAATTGTTAGTTTGCATCAGTAAGTCCTAGTTACTAATGCTCTGATCCAATGCTTTTAACTATATTGTGGTGCTTCACTGTGACCCTTTTCAAAGGGTCGCCTCTCAGGGGCGCAGAGCGGCATCTCTCAAGCTTTTGAGGATTGCAAACCCCTTTGTCGGCTCTTCATCCACAAACTGTCCAGCTCCCTCCCAACATTTGCTGTGGCAATGACAAGCTAGCACTTTCTTCACTTGTGCATTTATTCCGTGGGTTTACACATGGAGTTGAGTTGGGATGTTGTCAACAGAAGCCATACACCAAAAGCCAGTTTAAAAGGGCATTCAAGCCCTTGTTTTTAAATTATTTATTTCTCTCACACAGAGGTTCTCTCCATTACTGTGTACCAGGAGAAAAGACAGTGGTGAAGATACTAAACCAAGACCCACATACCTAACACCTAAGTCATGCACCTGATGGTGCATTACAAGTGCCTTAAAGCTAACCAGATGAGCCATGACTGAGACAGCCAGACATGATCAATACAAAGTAGTTTGTGGTGCCCTACAAGCAACTACATCTTGGGTCTGACTATCAGGCTTGCGATAAATCAGAAATCACTTGTTTCTCAAATGTGAGGGAAGCTGGTTGTGGTGACAGGATCTTTCCATTGATCGCTTCATTAAACTTGGGTGATCTACTTTCATATTTGGGTTTCTCTTCCCTCAGTTCTTAGTCCCTCCTGGATCTGTGTGCTCCAGGGCAGAGGATCTATTTCACAGTAATAGAGCAGTTCTCTTTGGCAAGGGGTGTCAGCCTTTCATTTCTCCATGATGACCTGCTGGGAAAATGCTTGTCTGATTTCTAATAGGGCACGTGCAGGGCGGGGTGTTAATAATATGTAATTACTGTGTAGCTGCAATTAATCCTGGTTTATTGGTTAACAAATGCTAGTAGTTCTTGGGTGATCAGTGCCCAGCTAAACAAGCATCTTTTCTCCTTGGTGCTTGCTGCCTGTTCCCATGCCTAAAACCCAGACCACTGACCAAGTAGATGCCTCTCTTGACAATACTTGTCTTGCGGATCACAGCACCTCTTCAACGCGCCCCCAGCCTTAAGACTAAAAGCTTAGGGCCAGCCCCCCTCTGTTCCACCTAGCCAAGCCCGAGACTGACCCCATGGTAGGGTACCGCTGAATTGTGCACCCTCGTCGCATTGCGGAAGAATCATCACCTTGGATGAGGTGCTTCAGGCAGAAGTGGATCAGTGAGAGAATGAATGAATGAAGGGCTTGTCAAATCATGTTGTCAGGGCAGCGGATGTCTACTGGCCGGGTACTGCCTTTGAAATCTGTTGTTGGCCCTAAAAGTCCCATGGTCACTTTGAAATCTGTGAGACCTAAAGGTCACACAGCGCCTGGCTGCAAAAGAACTCCTCGAACTACAGAAATCAACTGACTGTCCTGATGGCCTTGCAAAAGGGCGTTCTGCGCCTGATTGTGTACTTGTACATGCTATATTGAGTGAAAACAGTATTTTTGTAGGGTAAATAGTTTATGGGGTTTCACACTAATTAGCAGTTTACTTTGGGGAAGAGATGGAGTATTTCTAAGGGTAGCCTTTTAAGTTTTTATTTTTATTTTTATTTTGTAGATGCTTTCAAGAAACAAACCTGGTTTGTCCTCAGTCTTTCAGTCCGATCTTGTTGGGTTAGTGAAGCCCTTTAAACGAAGGACACCTGCCATTAACGATCAATAGAAGTTATTGATGGGAGGTAGTTGTAGCCTGTTGCACAACTATAAAACTTTCCTCAACCCACAAAGAGTGCTTGAATGTATGCCAGTGGTGACCCGGATCCTGCAGGTGGCAGCCCAGACGCTGCAGGCGCGTTGGTGCCTCAGGTTCATGTACCCCACTCATTCCTCTCTGTAATCTAACACAGAGGATGTGTTGTAGCCTACCGCTTTGTTACTAGCTCTGCACCTTGAGTGTGCGTTAGCTGTGTTGTGTATCCCGTTCTGACTGTGCCTTTGGTTCCATCATCCATGTCCTCTCTTGAACGCCTCCCCTGCGAGAGATTCAAATACCACCAGTAGTAAAGGGGGCTCTTCGGTGAAGGTCCTGCTTTCACAAGCTTGAAGTGAGCAGTCTGAGTTCATTGGCTGAGTAAGGGAAGGTTTAAACCAGGACTGTCTCATGATGGTCCAGGCTCCAGGATGGCCACCTCAGGCGCCTGCATGAAATGGATGAAAATTGCACATAGCAGCTTGTGGTTATTCTGAAATTCAAGGCGGATCCATGCACTCCTGGACCGTGGTTTCATACTCCTTGTATAGTCTAGTGCAATTTTCTCCAGTTTAGAAGCTGCATCGATATCCTTGTGAGGGGCGTGTACATGGATCCTGGATGCGTTGAACGCGCCCAACTTTTAACTAGACCCGTTAACCCTGTATCGTGGACATGCTAAAGTCAAATTCCAATAAAGTTGGGTGCCACTAAACTTTCAACCATCACTAGAGGTTAGGGCGCTTAGTATTGCCCCACACTCTGCTGTCTAGAACTCCCCACTTGTGTATGTTGAGTACAGTACTCCATTCTTTGCTAACAGCGGGTCATTCGGTAAACCTTTTGTAACTGAGGCGAAGCTCTGGTAAGGAGCGTGGGTAAAGCCTTTGTGCCAATGGTATCTCTGCCTCTTAGAGTCCTTTAATAATCTTTCTGGAAAGGAAGGAAAATAGTAGGTTTTAATCTTAGAAGCCAGGGACAGAGTAGAACAGGCCCATTTATACTTTTTTATATCTTCCAGGGATCCACCTTTAAACCTTTTAGTTACAAAGGTTGCTCTTGTCCTTTTGATTGGAGTTACTATGATTTCCTCGCACGCCCTACTGTCTGTTGTAGTTTCTGAATCTCACTCCTGAGCCTGCACCTTCTGCCTTCTACCTTATTCTGCCTCTGTGGTCTATGGGCCCCTCATCGAGTGATGTCACAAGATGACCAAACCCAAATGTGGAGGGACATTGTGGAATCCAGAACCTAACCCTAGCTCAAAGGGGAGTTCTGGAATGGACAACCCAACCAGTATTCACATAAAGGACTCCCTGGAATCCTTTCATGAAGGACTAGGCAGAGAGCGGGGTGTTTAGGACACTGCCGCCATTGTCACAGACCGCTTTCACCATGGGTGCCAACACTGTGTGCCGCACTGCTCTGCTTTCGATGCCTTTCACTCTTGTCCTATTCCCAGGGGGGCGTCTTCATTATATTAAGGGGGTTTGAGTTTGAGGGATCCCAGCCAGTGATGAACTGTAATAAGCTAAAATTGAAGTGTGGTGGGGGCACTGGGCAGAGAAATGGACAGAGGTTCAGTACACTAAGTTAGAGGCATCAGGCCGGACGTATTTGGAAAAGAGACGCACACTGATAACCTCAGAATATACACAGATCTACAGAACACAGGACAGGTTGAGGAAGAACATGACAGCTGCATAAGCGATGAAACTATTCATCACCTTGTATATGGAGGGCAGCAGCCTGCAGGGGGAGTCACTTCCGGCATGGACTGACCGCAAATGCCTCATTTCATGGACAGTCAGTAATTTATCTTGGTTGAACTGTGCCCTGGCTGTATACATTTGGAGGTCACACGCTGACTGCCCAGCTGGGCACTCCACCCTTGCTGCCAGGTTCAACAGTTGTCCAACCAAACTTCAGAAGCTGCCAAGAGAAACTAGAATTTGTGTGTTCTCTGTATAGATATCCTGTGTCCCTTTCTTCCCCTCCCTTCTTGCTCGTTTATCCTCTTGACACTCCCTACCCCCTTATTTTTCAGCCTCTCCCCCTCAACTCTAATCCATTGACTCCTCTCTCCTGCATGCACTTCCTATACACTTTGATTCCCTATAATTCTTCTGCTCATTTTTATCCCATTGTCCTCCTGTCCTAGTCTGTCTCCAAGTATCTGACCTGTTCTCATCTCCTTCCTTGTTGCTACTTCCTAAAGTCCTTATAGTACCCACCCCCTTGCAGGACGTCCACCACCCCTTGCTAGTAAGGTGACCCCTTTGTGCTTAGCCTCTGTCAGTCTCTCAAGACAGACATGTCAAACATGTGACTAACACTCCCTGTCCCTACTGGGCTGTTCTGTGAATGACTGTCCCCCAGCCCGGGGGCATGGCCCCTGACATGGGACAGGGGTGTCTGAGCTGGGGCAGGTCCTCTGTCATGAGACAGCCACTGTGTGGGTCGGTGCAAGCATCAGTCCTGGTACCATTCCAGTGTTCTCTGAAGTTTGCATGTATTTGCAGGGCCAGGCCCCCTTTCCTGGGATAGATGCTGTGCCTTGGGACCAGCCCTGCCTTGTCCTACTGGGAGCCTTGCTTGTGTTATGACAAGCCTCTACCGTGGTGTGTCCTGGCCACCTGTCACCCTTCATGCTCTGTGCTATTGTGGGGGCGGTCCCACAGCAGGCTGTGTGCACCGGTGCAGTCCCCCTGCCTCCATCTGCCCCTGGTGTCACACACAGTAACCTCACTCGCAGAGCTGTATTCTGGGAATACCTTGTTCCATCCCAGTTCCTAATCCAGGCAGAGCGCTAGCTTTCCACACAAGCCTCGCTGCTGCTAGAAGCTACTTTACCAACACTGCAAGTTAAGGCACCAGCATGTGAAGCAATGTGAATCTCATGGTCTGCAGAATGTCATGTCATGCTACCACCTTTGGGATACACTCAGCCCCTCTTCAAGGACTGTAATAGGAGTTGAATCCATTTGTATGACGTGTACAGACAGCAACGTTTGCACTTGTCAGATGCATAGGCGTGTGTACTCAAGGGGTGCACTGTTTATGCATGGCATGGGTGGTAACGTGGCATGGGTGGTAACATGTTGTGGCCAAGAGAATTCATGCGAACATTTACTAACTGGAAAGAGGGAGAGTTTGTAAACCAAAGTGAGGGATTTAAGTCTCTCCATTAAAGTACATTGCCGATGGTAGACTGCTAAAATAGTTGTCTTTTGGCTTAAATCGGGAGTCTCCCCCTAGAGTCAGTCTGGTGGCATGTGTGTAAGGGTGGAAGCCTGTGCTGTCCATGGCCTGGGGCCTGTCCTTGTCTCGGCACCAAAAACTCAAATCTCTTTTGCAGAACTGCAACTGGTGGACGGGTGTTGGGTTTTCAGCTGGCCTCCTGCACACTCAGTTTGTGATGGGCCTGCTGCTCACGGGTTACAGGAGGAGGAGTGACTGGAAGAGTCCTGGTTCCTGAAAATAGGTGCCGGTGGGGCCCGCCAGCACAAACTAACCTCAGGTCATACTCGCCCTTCCTTGCACCAGTGGACGTGTGCAAGTTCTTGAGTGTCCCCTTCTGGATGTGTCGGGAGGTCCCAATCTTGGTTATCACCTGCTCTGAATCCAGACAATCTTGATCCTCCTGGAGCTGAGACCTGAAGACCTGGTCACTGACTGAGGCCTCAACAGCCCGCAGCGCAGGTCTGATGGCTACCTCCTTCGCGGGCGTATCCCCACTTCGTAAAACCGAGGCGCGAGCAAGACATCTGCCAAGATACAAAGTCCTGTAGTCATTTACAGGTTTATTTTTTTATTTTTAACTTTCTCTAGTTTGTTTTTTGTTTAGTGATGCTAGAACAATTTTCAGAGTGGGGCGTGCTGCCATAAATGTTACATCACTGAACACACAGGGATTGTGAAAAAACTAAGCGCCGCACTGAGTGTAGTAAATGAGCCACACGCATTCAGCAGGAGTAGTAAGGGTGTGGTATGTAGCCAGTGGTGAACTCCAGAGCATGTGTGATAGTGCACTGCCATTTACAGACAGCCTTTTTCCATTGACATGACAACAGAATTATTCTCACTGACATGCACTTTTACTGCTAAAAATACAAGGCACACAGAGCAAATATTTATCGTTTGCACACATCAAGTAAAGTTACTTGATTTATTTGGATCCAATTGAAAAGTTTTTGTCTTTTTTGTTTTTTTTTATCAGACTTGAGAGTTACAAAATAACCTTGCTTTCTTTGTGGTTTCATAACTGCTGATCTATGTTGAAACATTTGTACAGTTTGTTTACAGGTATTTTCATGTTTTGTATTCGGAAGAAACGGACATCCTAAATCCTTTTCTTTCACACTCCCTGTACACCAGCAAGATTGTCAGACAGCTTGCTTTACAAAATCCTCAACCTTTGCAGTTAGAACGAAAAGTAAACACCCTCCTCTGTTAAAAGGGATGTGCAGCAGTTGGTCAAAACACAACCCGACATTTGACCTCTGTCTTTGAATGCACAGGAAATGTGACGAGATTAAAACAAACTTTAAAGGCATGTTTGTAGCTCATTCAGATTCTGAACTTCATTTTGGGCGTTCTGCACCACCCGCAACCCTCCTTCCAGCACTTGTGCGCCCAAAACACTGATCTACCATTTTTGGCTTGTAGTTTGCCAACACCCCAAAGCTTTAACTACGATTCTTAAAAAGAAATGCTTTAATGAAGACCGATCTCCCATTGTGCTGTGGCCAGTGTATAGCATAAGTGTGTTTATTCACACGTTGATGATTTTTGGGCTTTTGCCTTTGAACATATTATGTATAATATAGGTTCTAGACCTATGGCTGCTGTTGGTACAAACGAGCATTAAAGGTCCATACAAGCTTCGTTAGCATACAAACTGGATGCCCAACAAGCTTCCACAAATGGACAGAGCTTGCCCACTAGGTGGAAGGTTGGTCCTCCTCAGTGTCCTGCACCAGTGGCCGCTGTGCCTAGTCAAACGTTAAATCTTCCAATAGCAGTGTTGAGAAGTGGGTTCTGCTTTATATAAAGTCTGTCACCATGATGGACCTTTAAAAACTCTGAAGCTTTCTGTCTTGATGCTGCAGGCAGGTGAATGCATGAGACCACAAGTGCAGTGCCGGGGTTATGTTAGGCAGCACAGAGGGTTCATAGTGCATAGTTCATAGTGCAAGGTGAGTTCTGTGGGAAGAGGAACAGGGTTCAGCATGCGCTTGGAGGCAGAGTGGGATGTAGAGACAGAACAAAGATTTTTCAAGTATGTTTTTGGATCCTTTGGTAAGAGATTAGCTGCTATCCTGGTGCACAGAGTAACTCATGCATGTGACAAAAACCCCAGGTGTGTTTCAGATATTAAGATCTCCTTTTTGCTGTTTTCCACAGGATCTCTGATTGGAATGCCTCTTTACTGAAGCCGAGCTGGGTTCCATCTTCACCTCCAGAAGGAGCGTCTGGTCACCTGCTGATCTGAAACAACCTGAAGGTACTTGTGGCAACTGGCGACTCATCTGAGAGTGGGCGCTGGATGTGGGTGCAGACTGATGATGGTGACCATGAAGAGTCCACTTTCCAGCCCACCGTCCTCACCAGAGAGTTGTGATGGACTTCCATTGCTGCCTCCCCCACCGCCCCCTCCTCCACCTGCCCTGCCCTTTCCAGAAGAGGCCTCCATCCCTCTGCCACCCCCTCCTTCCCCTCCCCCCTTACCCTTGTCTTTTCTCCCTCTTCCCCCACCGCCGCCACCTCCCCCGCCACCTTCACTACCTTTACCACCGCTTTTCCACAGTGGGAATGCCATCCCACCCCCTCCACTGCCTCCCCCCAGGAATATATTTGGAGGAAGCCGGTCCCCTGGTGGGACTCTTCTACGGAGTGGGGACAATCGGCGGTCCAAGCTTCGGAACTTTAACTGGGACGCAATCCCGGAGGAGAAGGTGAGGGGAAAGCAGAACATCTGGACTCTGAACAGCTGTGTTGATGACTTCCAGCTGGATGTACAGCACATGGAGGAGCTGTTTGGGCAGAAAGAGGAGCAGCGAAAGATTACTACACGCAGGAGCTTCCGTGTTCGGTGTGCGCAGGAACTACAGAGTGCAGCGGTGAGTACCTGATTATCTTAATCAAGGTGGAACAGCCTTAGAAGGTGAATAATTGGGATTGGCTGCCTGTGGAATAGCCTGACCTGCCTCCTTGCTATTACAGATGACTTTTCCAAATACAACATCTTCTCTTGGATGTGCAATTCTCTTGTCCTTGTGATAAATTCTATTGTAGTCAAAGATTTTTTTAACCCTTTAGGCTTGAAGGTCCTGGTTTAGCTTGCCAAAACCAACATTTCCTATACTATCCTAGGAAAGGAGGTGGGTGTAATTACCAAAATGGAGCCCTGCAGAATCCTTGCAACCCTTTCACAATCTTGTTTACAACTTTTGTTGAGACTTTGTGCTCACAAAAGACTCGGCAAGGCAAGTCACTTTCTCATTAAATGTTGATTGTTGGAACTCCTGGTATGGTTTGACTATATATGATCACCCTCGTACACAAATGCACAGTACGTCGTCCTCTGTTCATGAAAGCTAAGCCTTAGTGCTAGTGACATAAAAGAAAAGTACATTTTTAATGCTTAGCGCATTCTGTTTTAAGTTAACTGTTTCTGATGCTCAACGGTGCTACATGGGTGTTGTCAAGGTCTAACCGGATCCGCTTTCCTCCTCCACTGAAGTGCGGACTCCACGGTTCTTTCACAATCTAAAATTTCTAGACTCGACCTGCTAAATGGGCAAGCACCTTGTGGCTACTCTTTGCAGGCCATATCAAACTGATTGATTGCCTTCCTTTTCCCTTGTAGATTTGTCTTAGACCAGCTGTCACTGACCAGGCCTTGACTGTACCCGGCAGGGACCTCCTTGGCAAGATGGTCTCCTGTCTTTGAACACCCCTCTTGCCTTCTGGTTAGCCAGACGTGTTGCCTCCTCTGTAGTAGATTAAATTGGGTCCAATGACTGTTTCTGGTCACTGGTTATAGTTTCTACTCCCTCAGTCATGTGAGAGAGAATTTAACTAATCCCTCTTGAGACCTAGCCTTGATACCTGGTGAAATGCCAAGTAGTTGCCACTGAATAGAATCACTGTGCATTAAAATGGATTTAATAAATGCTTTGAGAAACTACTGCTCAGTCGTTACACAAGTATTTTATTGTTCTGAGTGAGTTATGCCCTTATTGTTTCACATCACCAGTGAGGCGCTCCCCTGGAGGTGTCTGTGATGGGCCAATGTGGCACCACTGTGTGCATCGACTACAGAGACTGGACCTTCAATTCTTTATATGGAAATATGTGAGGAAGGATGGCATTGAGTCAGCCAATGGGTAAAGAGCTGCTCTGCTCATGTTTGATTTTCTCATCTTGTGCTGACCCTTCTAAATGGTGGTCTTTGCTGCCTGTGGACAGCAGGTGTGCTCCAGCCTCGCTCATGGTGGATACCAGCCGCTGCGTAGACCTGTTGTCCAGCATCGCAGATCACACAAGCGTAGTATGTTGTTGGAGAACTTTGAGAAGATGGAGAGCTCTTCTGTCTTGGAAAGTTCTCCTGAAGCCTCGGAGTTTGGCAGCTTCTGACTTTGGACTGGTTTCCATTTCTTGAGCGGCTTCTCTAATTTCAGATCCCATATGATGCAAAGTCTGGATTGAGGAAGCTGGGGGACAGGATGTCTTGTAGACCTTTAATGACCTGTCCCCTCAGTTAGTTATGGTGAGTTTGGAACGTAAAGCTAGGTTGCTTGCCTCGCTCTGCTAGTGGTCGCAAGCATCGGCCCTTGCGTTTGGAACAGCCCACCTTACACTGTTAGACGGGGATGTTCTACTGAGTTACCCCTCATGCGCGGGCCAAATGAAAGAGCCCAAGCATGACGTGCGCGAACATATATATATATTGGACGCACAATGGCACGAAAGTTGTGAGAAATGCACAGATAAAGCAGTAATCAGCGCAGTCAATAAAAGCCTTTGTACAAAACCACAAGTGCCTCAGCATGGTTATTGCCGCCAACGCTATAATTGGTGACGAGGTAGACTAAGCCTGCTGCCTCAACAGAACTTGGTTGCAGCTCCCTTGCCCGCTATACCTCTGACCGCCGAGACACTGCCCGTGTCGTGTGCGATCCTGTGCACGTTCCTGGCCTGGGCCGACAGCTGCTTTTCTCCAGTTTCCTTGCAGCGGCCCCGCATTCAAGGCCCACCCTCCAGACGCCAGCCCGAGGCCACGCTTGAAGCAGCATGCGCTCATCCAGCAAGGCACCTGTAACCTGGCCTCCTCACTTGGGCAACGAGGTAATTTCCTGCCGGCGCGCTCTCAGTTCAGGGCCTGATCTACACGCCACCTGGCCCGCAGTGCCTACAGACTCTTCCCCCCCCCTCCTTGTGTTGGTGCCAGCAATAATGGCAGTGTCACTCCAGTACTGGCCGCAGGCCAAAGCGCAGACCATCTGCCACCCACCCTGCAGGCCATGGCCCTGTCCGTTCCTTCTGCTGGAGATTCCTCACTGCTCTGCAGCGGACTCTTCCATCCTGACAGCAGTGCCCTGCGCTGATCCCCCTACGTTCACCAGCACACCTGTTGTGAGCACCATGGCAGGCATCCCAGCACTGGAGACTTTCACCGGCGCACCGCCCACCCAGGCCGCAATGTGGAAAGCACAGTTGGAACGCCTCAAAACCTATTTTGAAGCCCCTGAAGTAAAAAATGAGGGTAAAAGGCCCTTGCTTTGCCATTTGGGCAGGGCAGACATCCACAAGATTTCTAATTCTGTGCACGAGGCAAAGCCACACACGTACCTCATGTTAAAAGAAGCAATCACTGCGCACTTCTAACCATATGCCAACCCGGACTATGGACGTTTTTTGCTGCGCCAGGCATGCCAAACCGCAGACTAATTAGTAGATGTGTTCTATGCGCGCCTAAGAGAGCTAGCCAGCACCTGCACAGCTTAGTTCATCCAAGGCTGTTCTTAGTCGAAACTGCGGGAGCGTATCATACAGGAACCGAACATGTTGAGACATTCTGACCCTAGGCTGCTCGCAAGAGTTATCCAAGTCCAGAGCGGCGCAAATGGAACAAATACCTGGAGCACAAGTAAAAACAGAACCCGTCAATACAGTGACGGCAGTCACACTGAAAAGCAAGACGGATACCCCGCTAGGAAAACCCTCAGACTAGGTCTGCAGATGGTGCGGCAATCCACTGCCAAGTTTCAGCCCTGATGGATACCGGAGCGTCTATCAACCTTATGGCCGAAGATGTATATCAAACCCTCACAGACTCACCGCCACTAAGAGCCACCTCAGCGCAAGTCCACTCCTTCAGTAGCAGATGCCCAGTGGACATAGCCGGCGTTTTCACAACGGACATTACGCACGAAGACTCTAAAATCACAACTAAGGTCTGTCTCACGGGAGGGGACAGGATTCTTGCTTAGCTGCTGCGCAGAACCTCAACCTAATACAGTTTGCGTTCAGCATTCACGCCAACGGGCTGGAAGATCTGCTACGAGAGTTTTGCCCACTGTTTGACAGCATCGAATGTCTAAAAGGCCCCCCTCTCAAGCCCCATATAGAGGAGTCAGTAGCCCCAGTTGCTCACAGGCGTGTGGCATTCCATCTACAACCTAAGGTGGAAAAGGAACTCCTTGTGTTAGAACAAGCCGGCATAATCGAAAGGGTATCAGGACCAGCCCCGTGGGTATCTCCCATTGTCGTAGTGAAGAAACTCAAACAACCAGACGCTGTGAGGATCTGTGTGGATATGCGCCTCCCCAATCAAGCCATCTGAAGGGAGAGGCATCTAACCCAACCATCGACGACATGGGAGAGCTCTCAGGGTCTAAGTGGTTTTCCAAAATGGGCCTTCGGTCAGGATACCACCAGATCACTTTGCATCCTGCCTCATGCCCGACCACCACATTCTCCACCCAGTCAGGCCTCTGCAGGTACACCTGCTTAAATTTCGGCATCTCCAGCGCAGCCGAGGTGTTCCAACACACGATCAAGGAGGTGCTAGGAGGGCTCACAGGGGTGCTCAAAGTAAGTGACAATATCCTAGTTCATGCCCCCACTCTGGAGGACCACCTAGTAGTCTGTACAGATCCCCTCAAAGTCTGAGACATCCAGGAAGCCCCAGCACACTCATCGGCATCTAGAGTGCGGAGTTTCCTGGGAATGGTCACATACTGTGTCCGATTCATAAAGAATCTATTGGACCTAACAGGTCCTCTTTGAGCGCTGACCGGGGCCGACCACCCTTGGGTCTGGGAAGCCAAGCATGAACAAGCCTTTGAGGACATGAAGAAAGCCCTGTCCGCAGAAACCACCTTCACCCTTTTCGATCCAAGACGAGAGTCCGAGTTAGCAGTAGACACCAGCCCCACCGGACTAGGGGCTGTCCTGACACAGAAAAGGCCTGCGGAGACTGGGCACCCATCGCATTTGCCTGTTGGACCCTCACTCTCAAATAGAGAGATTTGCCATTGTCATTCACTGGGGGTGCCGCCACTTCCACATCCACCTCAACATCTACGACATCGCCTTCACTGTAATCACAGACCACAAACTGATACTACCGCTTTTCAAGGGGTCCTCCTCGAAGCTTTCATCCCGGATCAAAGTGGATCCTTCAGCTACAGGAGTAGGACTTCAACGTGGAATGCCAACCAGGCACCCGGAACCTGGCTGATTTCTTGTCCCGTCATGCCCACCGGCAACCTTGCAGGAAGCAGAAGAGGCATAGGAGACAGAAGAGAATGTCAGGTTAATAGTCAACCGAGCCCGCACACTGCCCATACACCTCATGGATGTGGTAGAAGCCACCGACCAGGATGACTGCCTGCAAATGACCATGGAAGCGGCCAGATCAGGAGACTGGCGCCCGCTGCAGCACCCGGACCAAGTTCCAGACTCTTTTCAATGTCAGACACAAACTGTCAGTGAGAAGACGGATGCCTGCTACAAGGATTCTGCCTCGTACTGCCCACCTGCCTAACGTCCAAGGGCAGTAGTCCTGGCCCATGGAGCCCATCAGGGCATTGTCAAATCGAAGAACAGACTCCGAAGTAAAGTCTGATTCCCTGGTCTAGACCAACAGGTGGAGGAAGTAGTCAGGGGTGTGCAGTCTGCCAGGCGAGTGGACCACCTGATCCCCCAGCACCACTCATCGGAGGATGGCCCTACCACCTCTTGGGAGAGGGTCAGCGCAGACTTCGGGAGCCTGCCCAACGGGTCCCACATGCTTGTAGTAGTGGACAACTACTCACGCTATCCCGAGGTAGAAATCGCACAGTTCACATCAGCTGGGACAGTCATCCCTAAGATGGAAAAACTGATGTCCACACACGGACTCTTCGGTGAAGTGCGCACTGACAACGGAGCTCCCTTAAACAGCCGTGAGTGGGCTGAGTTCCTAAGGTCCCGGAACACCAGACACCATTGCGTCTCACCCAGATAACTGCAGGCCAACCCACAAGAAGCACCTGGCTCCCAGCGGCCCACGTCCGACAAGGAACCCTGACAGCCAGCCGGGAGGCACGATGGTGGGCGATATCACTGATGGCAAAATCCAAGCCCCTCGAGACACTACACTGATTTCTTGTCGGACTGATGCTCCCTGGTCCACAGATCTCGGACTGTTGCCCACTAGGCACAGATGTTCCAGCTTCTACAGACGTATCCTTTTGATCATTTTCACCATATACTGTGTCTGAGGTTTTCATTGGTCAGTTGGGTTTTGTTTTCCTCCAGTTGGGGAGGAGTGTAACATTGGCCCTTGCGTTTGGGCCAGACCACCTTACACCGTTAGACAGGGATGCTCTCTCGAGTTACCCCTCATGCGCGGGCCATATGCAAGAGCCCGAGCATGATGAGTGCGAACATATATATTGGAGGTGTGAAAGTTGTAGTGAGAAACGCACTGATACACGGCAGTAATCCGAGTAGTCAATAAAAGCCTTGGCACAAAACACAAGTGCCTCCGCGTGGTAATTGCCGCCAACTCTACAGTAGCCAAAATGCTGAATTTTCTGCATTTTGAAACACAGAATCCGTTTTATGTGCATTTTGTAATTCAGAGTCGGCTAGATGAAAGGTAGAGAAATGCTTTTGTACAAGACTGCAGAGGTGCATGCTGGGCCAGGGGGGGGCGTGGTTGGTTTTACATGCTCTAATATATGTTATGCTACTATAACCACCGCTGGAATCTGGATTAACACGAAAAGGAAATGAGGTCCAAAGACATTTTTATAATTTATACAAAATCATTTTGTTTTTCAGTTTTAGAACATGCAGTTAAAATTTTGGGTAAATAAAATCTAGTTTGTATTTTTTTGATTTTACGTTAAAAATAAGGGATGGCCCGCAACAATTAATTTTAATCACAGAAAAATCCAGCATATTTTATTTAGGAGGGAGCAGCATGCTGGAGGCTGCTTTAAGACTGGTTTGCAGGTCTATAACACTTGTACGCGTTAGGGTCTCTGTTCCACAGAGAAAATGTAAATCTATCATTCCTCGATACACTTCTTTTCTCCCTTACTTTATTTCCGGATGGGAAGTACTTCCCCCATTTTTTTTCTTTCCTCGCCCTTCTCTCCTTTTGGTCCCACTCATTTCCGGTCCCCTCCAACAGCCCTGCCTGACCTCTCTATTCATTGGTTGACTCTTCTGTTCCTTCCCACAGGAACAGAAAAAGGCTTCAAATATGTTTTATGCTTTGTCTGCAAAGATGTAAAAAGAAATATATTGCTCTGTGAGTGGTGCTTGTGGAGGTTGAGGAAATGGTAGTGTTTGGGGCTGGGGGGAAGATGGGGGGCATGGGCTAAGAACCTGAGTGCTATGCACTGATGGGGGCTGAGGAGAGAGGCCTGTGGTAGGAAGAGGCTCCATTTCATATCTTGTTTTTCTCCAAAGGATGTCTTTATTCTTACCTCATTGGGTGAGGGTCAAACTGTTAGAACCCTAAAAGTTTGGCTTTCATACTAACCAAGAAAGCCCCTCTATGGCAAAGCTCTGGTGAAAGCATGCGCCTTAGAAATGTTTACAATATAAACAAATGCTCCCAAAGGAACTGCTGAAAAGCCTGTCACTGTTGGTGGAAATAATCAAGGAGTGGAAAGTGAAGAAACTTCAAAATCTCAATATATCAGTGAATTTAGACCTACTCAATCGTAAAGTATGAGTAAATCCATTGTGGTGTACATGCAGTAGTTGGAATCTGTACTTTTAATCGCTCAGTCGTCAGGTTAATTTATTATTCAAAACATGATGGGTTCAATTGCAGCAATCCACCCTCCAGTAATGCAATGCACGGGTCATATATGTTCTACCCCAGTATTGTGCTTTAATGTCCACAAAATACCAATCAGTTGTTTGAATTGTTGGCAAATTGACACTTAAATGTGTGAGGTAGAAAAGAAGGAGGCTTAAATGTTTCGGTCTCTAAATGAATGAAAAAGCGAGGCCTTCTTCAGGAAGGCATGCTTGGTCAATATTGACCTCGGCACTTGAGCAAACGTATGTTTCAAGAAATCTCTGTTCACCGCCTCAGTTACTGTAGATATGTTATGATTAAATGTAAATATTCATCAAAATTACATATAATCAGTAGCCAGGGCGTTGTCATTAATCACCGATGAGACTAATTTATGTAATACCATTAGCAGTGCAGTCTGACCAAATGCACTCTTCTGCTAGAAATACTTTGTTTACAACTGCATTTTCTATTATCAGTGATGGGACTTTGGCAGTGCTTTAAATGGAAATATAGAAGTGCAAGTACTCACCATTTAGACGTACCACTTTGCTTTTGAGATGTGCTGGGATCGTTCCATTAAATGTATTGCAGCTTTGCTGAGAAGTGTCTGTACTCTCCCATTAAATGTACTGCAGAAGTGCTGAGAAGTGCCAGTACTATCCCACTGAATGTATTGCAGCAGTGTTGAGAAGTGCAGGTACTTGCGAGAAAGGGCCTCTTTGCCTGGAAAATGTGGTTTCAAATGCAAGTGCCCCGGGCCCCTGCTAAACAATTCCCAGGGCCAGATCTCTTTACTCAAAACTGTACTGTCTTGGCACTTCAGCCACCCTTGTAGGTAGATAGTAAATGGTACCCTTGGTGCCTGGGCATGGGTACGGAAAAGAGCCCCCCCAGAGCTGCAGCACCAATTGTGCCACTCTGAGAGCCCCCACACCAGCCTCATGCAGACTGCCATTACAAGTGCATGACCAGGTGTATTTAAAAGTTGCAAACTCAACATGGTACTCGCCAAGAGTGCCCTGTCCCCTAATACTGCCTGCACTATGGTTAAGTCGCCCCTCTGGCAGGCCTCACAGACCAAAGGCAGGGTGCACTATAATGAATGTGAGGGCATATGTTTTCATGAGCAAATATGCCCCTACTGTGTCTTTACAAAACCTTGAGACATAGTAAGTGTGCAGGAGAGCCATAGCAAATACATGTGCTGGACACTGGTCATTCCAAGTTCCCCAGCTACATGATGGCCTCTCTGAATACAGAGGGGGTTTGTATCACATAACTCAGAATAAATCCACCACTGGCATCAGTGTCGGTTTATTATTATAACATGTACCCAGAGGGCACCTTAGAGCACCCCCCCTGCAAAACCTAACAGCCCTGACATGGTTGCTGACTGGTCTTAACCAGCCTGCCACCACCAGACATGAGTCTAAACTCCTGGGGTGAGGGCTTTTGCTCTAAGGAGCCAGAATACAAAGCCTTTCCTGGGTGGAGGTGTTACACCTCTTCCCTCAGGCAGGCACTCTGCCCCAGCTGTCCGCTTCAAAAGCTTCATGCCTTTGAAACTTGACCCCTGCCTCTGGTGCTATCAGCAGATGGCAGCCCATCAGTTTCTCCCCCACTTTGGGTGGGAAAACTGGTGTGAAAACTTAGCAAAGGTGGGGGGTTGGCCACCCTCAGCCTGCACCACCCTATAGGTGTGGCAGGCGAAGTGACCCCTCCATTTCATTTTCCTCCATCTTGGATGGCAGGCAAATAGCCTATCAGGGTTAGGGATGTGACCACTTTACACAGGAAGTGGTCACTTTGTGGGTATAGCCACTCAAAGGTAAGTGACCCATTGGCCACTACCAGGTGCTCCCTCTCCCCCCAAACACCTCTAAATACAGTATTTAGTGGGCATCCCTTTTCCAAGGATTCAATTTTGACAGACACAAGAACAGTGACAACTAAGACCACAGGCACGAGGACAGAAGTCCTGCTGCCACAAGAAAAGGCACCAGACCCTGCATGCTGCAGCCTGGGCTTGACTATTGCTGCTGAGGGGTCGACTGGACAATGGACTGACTCTAAGAAACCCCAAAGGACGTTCAGCATTTCTGAAAATCAAAAAGAACTTCCCTCTGAGTAAAGGCATCACTCCCTGGACCCCGCAGGGAAGAAACCAGTGAAGTCCAGTTCACTGACTGGCTGCTGACCAACGAACTGGATAAAGCAGCCGAACAAACTCCACCTGACGGACCCGAAGGACAAAGCCTACCAGTGTGCCAAGTTTGGTGGCACTGACTTTCAGGGGCGAGACATACCAATACCTGGGGCACTGGACCCCCAATGTCGGACACCCAGAAGCAAAGTCCACACCAGACTCCAAAAGGACCAGAAGGAAGCACCAGTTGAGAGACATCTGGACACCTGAGAACCACCCCCCAGAGTGGCCCTGGTGACCTGCAATCCACCCTCCAGGAGACCTGCTCCTGGTTCCAAGGACCCTAGGATGCACAACCCTTGGCTGACCAATTCACACTGCACCAGGCTCCCTGGCCCCTGCATCGACAGACCAGCTGTGCTCTAGGGGTCTCAGATCTGACCTCTCCCCAAGAATTGGGAAAGAAGGCAGACAAATGGGTCCTCACCAGGGTGGGCAGAAAAGCTTGTACATGGGGTGACCACAAAAAGAATGATTCCAGTAAGCACCAGAAAAAGGGTAGGGACAAGGAAAAACCCTGTGTCTTCATCAGGCCCACAAAATTCCTCTGGGGCTGGGGGCAAATCCTCATCCTCTTCCTTCAAAAAGCCTTGGTGGTACGTCTGTAAGAAGAAAGGCCATAGGCCAGGATATCCTGGCCTAAGAAAGGCACCAAGCCAACCACCACTACCAACCCTAATCTAGTGCCCCTAGCAATCGCAGTAGTGGTGGGACTACAAGCAGTAGTCAGTCAAAGGGCGCAGATGGGCTCACCCTAGGGACTGTAGTGGGGTCTGGGTTGGTTAGAGAGACAACTGAAGCAGTGTTAGTCTCTGATGGGGACACTGACTTTGCCACCCTTGCTGCCGGTCCCCTTGATATGGGTAAGCATCCTCTGATGGTGTTGAGCCTGAGGCCTACAGGGACACAGGTGCCAGTGTCACTACGGTGACTGAAAAACGTGTCCCCTGAGCAACACCTACTTGGTCACCAGTAGCAAGTGACTGATGCTCATAACACTGTGTGCCACCCCATGGTAGTTGTTGATTTCAACTGGGGGGGGGGGGGCTTGGGTTAATGTTTAAAAAAAAAAAAAAAAAGTTGTGGTGTCCATAGGCCTACCTGTAGAGTGTGTAGAGTGTCTATTAGGGAACATCTTGGAGACTTCAGCTTGGGCTGAAGTGGAGTTAGAGGACCACCTAGGAATGCTGGGCAATCCAGGCCATATGTTTGCTTTTACTAGAGCACAGGCAGGGAAACTTGGATGCTGGAACAATGGCCCATGAACATCTCAAACCTAAGAGTAGAAAGGGCAAGAAAGTGCCCCCTACTCTAGGTTCCAGTGAGGATTCAACCCCAGAGGGGGGAAGAATCCCCTCTTGGCAGAACCTACACCAAAGTAGCTACAAGCTGACACAGTTGACCTCTTACATGAAGATGGGGGCTGCCAGGGAGGAGTTCAGTAGCTCACAGAAGACCTGTCCCACACTGGAGGACTTGAGGCAGCAAGCTGTCACTCAGGAAGAAGGGGATGTCAGTGGCACCCAGAAGGTGTATTGGGAAGACAATCTCTTGTACACCGGGCCAAGGGAACCCAAACCTGGTGCCACCAGGAGATTGGTGGTCCCTCTGCATTACAAAGACTTTTTGTTAACCCTAGCACACGATATTCCCCTGGCAGGTCACCTGGGTCAAATCAAAACTTGGGACAGACTTGTCCCTCACTTTCACTGGGCCCCATATGTCAGAAGACACAAAGGAGCTTTGTTGCTCCTGTCAAGCCAGTGGCGCCCCAAAGGCCCCCTTAATTCCACTTCTGTTGGTTGGTGTACCCTTTGAGAGTGTTGGGGTGGATATTGTTGCCCCCCTAGACACTCCCACAGCCTCATGTAAGCCTTTGCCTTCCCACGCAGTACAGTACCCCCATACACTGCGTCTCTTGCAGCTACCAAGGCTTGTTGCCATATCCTCCAAGGGATCTTCAGGTTCCATGTAGCCCCAGCACTCTTCCTGTGACGCACAGCCCTCGGTGTGCTTCTCATGCGGCGTGGGACCCTTCTCCAATTGTGCTGCTCCACTGTGGGCTCCTGGTTCCTCTTCCAGTGGGTCCAGTGGGTCTCCTGTGGGGGCTGCCTCTTCTGTGGACTATCTGCCTTCTGAGGGTCCCCCTAGGACTCCCCTCGTGGGTTGAGTCCTCCTGGACATTGCTGGTCCCCGGCAGCTCCACTTTTGCTTCACTGCGACCTCTGCCTTTGCCAAGGCTTGTTTGTGGCTCTTCCACTCCACTGATCAACTCCAATCATCCTTCCAGCGTGGGATGTTGCCAGCATCCTCCAGGAACTCTACACCTGCTCCACGGCTGCATTCCTGACAGTTCTCGTCCTACCGTCTACCCACTCCTGCAACCACAGCTGGGTGGGTAGTAGCTCCTGCTCCCCCCTGGACTCTTCTGTGACTTCTGGACTCTGCCTCCTTCTTCCACAGCTATTAGCTTCTTGCAGTCTTTTCTGGGGGTGCATTATTTTCCTTTTTAGTCATTTGGGAGGTTTGGGGAAAATCCAGTAACTTAATCCTTTCTTCCTGGTCGCTGTGGAGGGAGTTCCCAGTTCCGCAAGCTCCCCTCTACAGATTCCACTTACATGGTGGGGGGGGGGGGCCTGCGTTCACGTCCCATTTTTTAGTATATTGTTTGGGCTCCCCATAGGGTCACTATTGTCTTTTGCTATTGGACTGTTTTCTATTGCTTTCTATGCCTATTTCCAAGTACATATTTAGTATCAATCAATCCTAGCATTTGTAAATCGCAGTACTCACCTGTGAGGGTCTCGAGGTGCTGAACGGGGGGTACTGCTACTGCTGGAACAGCCATGTCTTCAGGTGTCTTCTGAAGGTTAGCAGGTTCTGTGTCTGTGGCAGGTGGATAGGAAGAGTGTTCCACGTCTTGGCTGCAAGGTGGGAGAACGATCTGCCACCAGTCATCGTTCTGTGGATGCTTGGAACTGTGGCGAGGGCAAGGTCAGCAGAGCGAAGCTGGTGGGTCAGGTGTAGGAGAGCCGTCTGAGTTATTCTGGTCCGGTGTTGTGCCGTGTGTTTACTTACCTCTTATTCGTGAGTTGCCAATCTAGTGCTTTTGGTAATTGTCACAAAAATAACATACCTTTACTTATGTAACAGAGTGTTTTCTTTCATGTGTGTGAGTTCTGTGTGACTACAGTGGTATTGCATGAGGTTTGCATGTCTCCTAGATAAGCCTTGGCTGCTCATCCACAGCTACCTCTAGAGAGCCTGGCTTCTAGACCCTGACTATACTACACTAATAATGGATACCTGGACCTGGTATAAGGTGTAAGCTCCTTAGGTACCCACCACACACCAGGCCAGCCTCCTACATATGTGTACAGCTCAGTCCTTTTATCAAGCTATTACTTCTCTTCTTTCCCCAAAAGCTTTTTTAAATTATGATTTAGCCCAGCATTCCTGCAACAAACCAGTTAGTGTTTATGAATGTAACATTTTTTGGAAGATCTTTGCTAATACTGAGCGTTTCCCCCAAAACACTTTATTATATGACCCATTTTCCTCAAACAAGAATTCCACTTAAATATACTCAATACACCAGCAAATTTCAGCCATAAATTGTAGTAGTAATTATTCTGCATGGGTAGGAAAGTCTTTTTTTGACCCTGTCACCCCCACTTTTTGCTTGGTAATTGATGCAATTTTGACTGAAAGTGCATTGGGTTCCTGCTATCCAGGTCGACCGTGCCAGATCTCTTTCCATAAAACTGTGCAATTGTTCCCAATACCAGGCAGAGTAGGCCCTGTAACCACCCAGCCTGCTTCCTTACTCTTCCTTGCCTGACAGACCAGGAAGACTCTCAGGTTTGGGGGGGGGGGATGGAGGGGATGGATAGGAAGCTCTATTCTGATTGAATAACCTGTTCGTTTTGCCTGTTTTTTTTTTAACGCAACTTTGAAGGCCACTGGGTTTCTGCTAACCAGGTCCTGAAAATAGGGATGTATCAAATATCTTGGATTAATAAACCCTCACTGATACCACTGAAGGATTTATAAATACATGCACCCAGAGGGCACCTTAGAGCTACCCCCTGAAAATCAAAACAAAGAAGCCCACTGCCTTTTGTATGCAGACCGGGCTTCACTCAAAGGAGAGATGCCACCCCACCCACCTTCCCCGGGCCCATTTGGCACGAGAACAGGTTGGAAAATTAGCAGTCAGAAAAACATGCTCACCTCTTAGGTCAGTCCCACCCCTAAAGTGAGCTGCCTAATGTGGACACCACTTTTTAAAGTCTGCCATTTTGGTGATGGTAGAACTAGGAACTCTGGGACAGAGTTATGCCCACAGGATGTGATCATATAGGGGGTGTAGTGATCCCAGGGGTGAGTAGCCCATTGGCTACTACCCTAAACACCCCTAAATTCAGTATTTAGGTGAGTCCTTGGCGCCAGGAAATCAGATTCTGCTCACCTGAAGGAGGACACTCCAGTGTCTTAAAGTAAGAACTGAAGACCAATGACTGACTTAGTGCCAACCCTTCCAGCCTGCCTGCTAACTTTGACAGTTGTGAGAAAAGTGCCTTGTCCTCTAGCTGTTGAAACTCCCAAAAGCCTGGGAAAACTGCCAGCCTTCACCCCAACACCAAGAACTCCTGTGGAATAGTGGAGCTGCTTCCCTGCATCCCTGCAGGCACTTAAGAAATACTGAAGAGGACTCCAGTCCACAAAAATCTGATGCTGGCCGGCACCACTGCCCCCATGCCCCCTAGCCGAAGTTGGCCAATGGTGCAAGTGTGGTCCCCAGTCTCTCCAAAGTCAAAGTCCATCATGGGTTTCCCCACTGCGACCTTTACACCGATGCCTACTGTGACCACCTCTGGTGACAGTAACCTGATGGTCAAGGAACCCTCTGCATCTGGACACCCTGGACCAAGAAGACCACTGGTGTCCGTACGTCCTCGAGGGTTGTGAAACCTGAGCCCACTTGTTGGTTCAGACGGATTGGACCACCAGCCCATGCCTGCAGCCTTTCTGCGGGCCTCCTCCACTGTGACTGCCAATGGTGATGGAAACCAGACAGTCCAGGAACCCTCTGCACCTGGACAGATGAGAAGTGGTACACTGGTGTCTCTACATCCCCGAGCAACGTAAGAACTGAGCCCACTTGGAGGTTCACCCCGACTGGTCTACCAGACCTCACCTGCAGCTTCTTTTTGCCCGGACTGATTGCCATTGACCTAAACCGGGCACCCAACACTGTACAGCATCTCTGCGCCCGCCCGCCCCAGTGCTACCTGATGTGATGTTGGCCTAGCCTTAGACCTTGCCCTATATCTACCTTAAGTCCAGGAGATTGGTCCCGAAAGCCGCTGTACTATACCTGTATGCAGTATTTGTTTTTCCTTCATAGGATAACATTGCCGTGAATGAAAAGTGCACTGTCAACTTTTGAATCTCAAAAGTATTTCTCTTGCAAAATATACTTATCTGATCGTATTGATTCTGGTGCCTAACCACATATAGGTACTTGCTATTTTTATAAATTGGTTGTGGATCTCCTTATTGAGTGGTATGTCTCATTTATTGACTGTGTGTATTTGCAGGTGTCTAACACTCCTCTCTGATAAGCCTAAGACTGCTCGACCACATTACCCCCCCCCTATGAGAGCACCTTGGAATTGCTAGAGCATGCCCCTGTCCACAAGAGAACCCCTGGACTCTGCACAATACTTCTCAATTTGATATCACATAAAGAGCTAGCTTCATAATGTGAGGAACTAGCGACTACTTCCAAGCCCCAGCCCCTCTGGAAGAAGCACGACGTAAAGTCCTGCGACGGAACCCACGCTCACCCAGTATGGCCCTTGGGGGGTTAGAGTGGTTGGTTGGGGGGTTGAAACCGAATTGCCAAGCATCCCCAGGTTGGGACCACCCATAAAGGCCCTGCTGTCTGGGCTCTTCGCTCGGTGCTGGCTCACCAGGTTTCGGGCGACCAAGGAGCAGCCTTTTGCAGGGCAGTAGGGAGTCCTGGATGAGGAGGAACTGGGGCAGCGAGGGAACCTTGGCTCCTCTCGGCTGGAGGTCTGCAGGAGGGCGACCCTCCTGCCTCTCCCCTTCCAGCGCCTCCACCAGGTCGGAGAGTGGGCTGCCACCTAAGCAGGTAAGACTCTGTGCCGAGGTTGAGCTCCAATGGTGGATGGTCAACGTGCAGGTGGGGTGACCCCCCTTAGGTTGCTTGGTACCAGTTTCACCTCAGTCCAGTGTGTCTGGGCTAAGCATAGGGCCCGCCCTTCCCCTGTCATGCCCTGGGTAGGGGAGGAGTCCGTAGTAGCCAGAGAGCTTGTGCGAGGACCGAGCACAAGTTGGGCTCCTCCACCCCGGAGGCCATGACTGACTTAGTAACTCCTAATGCTCAGTTGCTCAACATTTTCATTACTTTTGACAGTTCTGCTGCTGCAAGTGTTCAATGGTATTGTACATGTCTGTCAGTTCTGTCGTGCATGCCAATTCACTGAACTACCTGGGGCAGTGGAAATGACATCTCACACACTTTAACCACCAGTAGTGTTATATGGTTGAGCCCTAGATTTACCCCTAGCTTTAAACACCTTCCTCTATAGCTGGAGACTATGCTTTAAGCTGCTCTTATTGTCATGCCACTGCCTCCTTGACCATTCCTTCCAGAGGATGAAAGGGCAGTGGCAGGGACACCAGCTGTTAGCAGCTGCTAGACTAGGCCTAACACTGGTCACCTCTAACTATCGAGGCCTGTTTTTACCGTGGGAGCACCACGGATAATCACTTTGTGCCCAATTTCTGTGCTGTGTGTTACCCGTGCCACAGTTTTTTAAATCTTGTGTGGCACTTCAGGCTCTGGGAGCTCCCAGACATATTTAAAATTGTGGATATTTATTGGAAGCAGGAACTGCAGATCACCACTTAATACCCTGGATGGAAACGTCAACATTTTATGTGGTACAGAGCCTGGAAGGGACACATCCTTCCGCAAGACAGGAAGCTGGTTGTCCTTTTCTGCAAATAATCTAAAGGAAACATGTTGGGGAAATGCAGTCCCACCAGAATTATAGCTAAAGAAATGTTCCTAATATGTACCATTTTCTATCAATGTTCCTAAACCTCCTTTGGGAGGAGGACGCCCAAATATAAGTTAACTCTTTTTGAAGTGAAATAGGTTAAAAATGCACCACTGGCCATGTCCACAATGTCTGCACATAATATGCAGTATACAACAAAGAATGAAGTATACACCTCCTGCCCCCAAGTAATTTTGGCTCTGGTTTTGAAGATGCCTCTGCCACCTGTAGAAGGCCCCCTCCACCACCTGAAGTTTGAGCCTAGTTGATCCCCGGCTCTATGTGTACAGCACTAACGTAGCTAAAGGCATCTGAGCACTGGTATGTGCAGTCTCACGCACTCTCCGTTCCTGCTGAGAACGAAGCTGTCGTGCACATTGGTTCCCAGTTCCCTTTTATTCTGCCACCACCTGCACGTTTTTCATTCCGAATTCCATTTTCTGCATCACCTTGTATGGCCTTGTCAAGTGGTGTTCCATCAATCTCTAAACTTTTCTTTCTCCCTGTAGGCCCTCTGTTTATCTGCCTTGCACCAGTTCTCTACAACCTCATTCTTTCCCTCAACAGATTTGTGTGTTTTTTTCTCTATACAATGTTGTTGTTGTGTTAACTCGTTTTCTGCTCTTGGGTGGACCACTGGTGCCTGTAGAAGCATTTGTGATGGGCTCTCAGAGGTTGCTGCCAATGCTGAATTCTTGCACAAATGCTACTTACTTGGAGTTCAGAGGTCCTAGCTTTGCCATTACTGGTTGTGGTCAGTGTCTGGTCTTTCAATGCCCTTAAGCATTTATAATGATTTTAATAGAAATATACTGGAACATTGAATATATTCTATGTGCTTTCCCATAACCAGAGTGCATCCTCTTAGCATGAGTTTGCTTGAGAGTTTGTTCTCCACTGGCTGCAGTTTCCAGGCTCTGCTTTCATTTTGTGCACATATTTGCATGTCTCATGCTTGCACGTTGCTCATTACCTGTAGGTGAAGGTAGTCTTTCCCCCCTTACAAGGTCCTTGGTTTCTCTACGACTGGCCTAGAGTAGGACACGTACTAACGCTGCTGGCACTTCTAATGATGGCATTATGGCCAGTAAAGGTTGGACCCATGAAGTGGTGCCAGGTGTTGGGTCTGTAAGTATCACTCAGTGAGGGAGGAACATCACAGGAGATGTAGGCGGACTCTACCCTGGAGTCCCTGAGCCCTGCAGCAAGTGTGCGTGAGGCCATTGTATGGCTTCGTAACCAGGAAGAGTGACTAATACTTTAGGGATGCTTGGTAAATTACGTTTCGGAATACGTTCTGGTCATCCTCATGTTCTGTTATTGTTGGTTACTGTGGAGATAACCTTGATACACATGATTTGCATCAGATTAGCACATAAACAGTATTGTATAATACACAGGTGTGGTCACTGTGCCAAGTGTCGTGAGTAAGTCTTGTTAATTACCCCCCTGCGAGGGCTCCTCTGGCAGGTCTTTCCTATTAGTAACATCTCTGTATTCCTCAGAGTGGATCCCAGGGGAAGGGGCACAGAAGTCTCCATCTGGTCTCTTCTCTGCCCAGACCACAGCTGTGTACATGACTCTGGGGGCACAAGACTTCTATTGTTGCGTGATCCTTCACTGGTGTGGCAGAGAATCTTTTTCTTCTTGAGCACATGGTGACCAATGTATGGCAGCTGTAGGAAGATGGATTCCACGTGGTATTAAGCTTTGGTTGCTCCTATAGACCTTGGGTGGTGAGCCAGGTCTATGTATTAATAAATTTGTTAAAACTGGCGACTCAGTTTTTACATGGTTGAATTAGAATCGCAGTATTGGGTTAGTCTTACCGCTTTCTTACAGGTTGAAGTTTGCAAACTTTGGCTTGACCAGAAGACCGACACTAATGTGTTGAACTAGTTGGAAGCTGCTAAAAGGGCCGACTGCGCATCAGTGGCAACATTTGAGATTGTGGGTTTTGGTTGCCACCGATAGTAATTGCATTGAATGAAATAAGCATTGGTTGCCTATGGAGCTTTCAATCTCTTGGCTACTGCTCTTTACCTTAAGAGTGTTACATTATTAGTCTGATGGCTTTAATGACGTTGCATCTACATTTGTGTGCTCACCTTAAAGAGGTATGGACTGCTGCCAGGATGGTGGAGCCTCTTGAGGGATTTGGGCTCTAACTTTTTTGGCTCCACTGCTTGCCAGTTTGCGGTGTTTCCCACCTCAGACGTTTCTCCAGTGAAGTCAGATTTGGTCCTTCTTCAGGAGAAGCAATGCTGAAGTTTGTGAAGGGGGCTGTTAGACATGCCTGGCCAGTGCTTTCTTTACTAGCAACCCTAGAAGTGCATTCTGCTCAGACTTTAAAGATGCAAGTATGTTGATCTAAATAAGTTGTTAATAATAAAAGGAAGTGCCTTTTAAATCTGTGGTGCAAGGTCTGTAACATGTTTCCAGACAGTAACCTCTGTTTTTACCCCCCTTGCAGACCACGCTCCTGGACCCAAAGCGCAGTATGAACCTGTCCATACTCTTGAAGCAGTTTAAGAAGTGAGTACAGGCTCTGAAATGTGACCATTTGTTACTCACTCCACAGGGATCCTAGGGGGACATGGGAGATCCAGGACCTTCACTTGGTGAGGAGCTGTTTGGGTAGGTGTACCTGCAGAGTCCTCTCTTTCCATTCCCCCCACTCCCTGCAGAGATGAGACTTCCTACAAGGGTTAGGTAATGAGGGCTGCCAGCAGGTAAGGCAGGCATGATGTTTTCAGTGGGGGCGTGGAAGGGGATAGGGCTACATGGGAGTACCGGTGACCAGGTGTGCTCTGCCACTGGTCCGGAGACACCTTGGGGGAATGCCTTAACACACCTGCAAGGATAACCTAATCAACAGACCATGTACTCTGAATCCCAACCTTCACAAAAGGAGCGGCAGCTTGTCATCCAACACATTATGGTTATAACCATGTACATATGTGCATAAAGACTTGGAAGGTAATTCAGCGGAACGAAACCTCCATTCTTGCGCATGCACAATATTTCAGTGAGGGGGCATGCACAAGTCTGCTGGGAGAAAACTATTCACTGTCAGCCTGGATTTAAATTTTATATTAAATTCTTTTGTTACATTATCCTTCCAAATATCTGGCAATTCTGATCCAGGGTCTACTTCACACTTTTTCCAACACTTCCTTTATTGGTTCAGTCTTTTCTGAGAAGTGATTAATAAACTTGACATCACATTCTATTAAACCTAGAAAGGAGTTAAGATTCTGTCACTTTTAACCTCCACTATACGGACCTTTATTATTTGCCATTTTCCCAGTGAGATCCTCAGCTTCTCTCTCAACTATGTAATCTATTTCTATTTTGTAGGTGCACTACTGAAAGTGTCCTGAAAGTCCTACTCACTTTGCCCATTCAATTAGCGTGTCCATTAGTGGGAGTGGAATACTCCAGCTACTTCAAATGACATTTTCCTGATCTTGAACACAACAATGTTGCAAAGGATCTTGTCTCGCCAGATTCAACCATTGCTTATGTGGAGGATGAATCCTGCACACTTAGTCTGCCATTGAATATTCTCAAGATTTGTACAGTATTTACAAAGGATGTTTGTCTTCTTGAGTGGTAATATGAAATCTCTACACATTCTAATAGTTCCATTTTGTTTCCATGCCATCACCGCTGTAGAAAGTCTTAAGGCTGGTTCGATTATTTCTTACTTTTCAAGTTAATCTTCAAGGGCTTCATCGCCGGCACATACCTAACCATGTGCACAGACCGTTTCTCCCCTTTTAACACCATTGGTTGCTGAAACTTCTTTAATCCACCTATCCCGTCACTGGATACTATCAAACCCCACACAAACTAAAGTTGCACTTTAATACATGTTGTCCAAGAGATTTTAAAATCCGTTTGTTACCATCTGAACTTTTTGCAGTTAGAAGTCCCATACGTTATTCCACAAAGTCTGCATCCTCTGAGCTCTGTTCTTTCATTAATATAGCTCCTTATGTATAGGGTGTTTGTCTATGTCCTGCTTTTGCAGCATCTGCTGGCATGTTCTTCGTGGCTTTATGTTCTCATGGGATACTTACTCTCCAAATATGATATATGGAAATTCAGGCTCTATCAACATTACCGTGATGATAGCTATTTGTGTCCTGTGTCTGCTTCTGTTTTTCTTCCTCCAGTCTACTTGCATTTCAGGTTCACATCTTAGAGCTCATACCCAGTATCTGTCAAACACCGAACAGTCAGTAGCGTAATGCAAAATGAAGGGGCCTCTGGGCACAATGTGATGAGGGGCCCCTGAGTCTGCCACACTTCACAGGTAATCATTAGTACTGGGCTGAATGGGTGTCCTCTGAAGGGTCGGGACCTTCCTTCTATCCCCCCCACCCCCTGCCACAGCAGGTGCTGCGGGGGTCTGCATTACACTGCTGTGACAAGTGGTTTTGACATAATGCCCTTTCTTCTTAGGCTTTCTATAACTAAATAAAAGTGGGGTCACCCCTTGAAAGTTTCCCAATGAATGTCACTCCCACATAGATGGGACGCCATTTCCTGATTTCTAAGTCTTCTACATCTCTATATATGTTCAACCACGTTTAGGAATTTGCCTCCACCGTGTATTCTCGTTATGTACTTGTTAGCAGCTCTGTTTTTCATGCTGCATCAGTTGCTTCTTATAACAAAGGTGTTTCCCATCTTCAGTCTCTTGCACTTTGGTATTCCCTGTAGGTGTCGGCCGGTCTCCTGGGGATTCATCAGCAACTTCTGTAAACGGACTCCATACAATCAGTGCTTTTCGGGATGCTGTGTGGGTACCTGTTGTTTTTCCCGTCGCCTTTGTAGAATAAGTTTCTCAGCAGTACCAAGCCAGTATGCCTCACTGTTGTGCAACCAGATCCTGTGTCATTCTGAGACCACCATGACCTGCCCCGAGGTATGGCCGAGTCTTTCCCTTCCTCCGCCTTCCCTTGCATCTGATCACAAAGAACAGTAGGAAAATGGAAAGGGTGGAAATGACCATGATGATGATCCAGTGTCTAGATATTTCTACAAGATGGTCCACGTGCACCCTGGATACCTACTGTACCCTAACTCATAGACGGTTGCTCTTCCACAGTGACCTGATATGTGTTTCCATGGGAAGGTTGGTTTTCTACAAATCATGTAACTGAAATACTTGAACACACTTGGCATCCTCTCTTTTGCAATAAGACCTGCCACATGATTAGGAACAAAGTACATGCATGTCTACTTCTTGTAAACCAAGTGCTTCTCAAAACTGCTGCATGGACAAAGCATGCTGTCCTTCAGTTTTAGCCCTTGCTCCATCAGCATCTATTCATCCATGTGTGGTGTCTGCCTAAGGTCATGCAGTGGTAGGACACCACTGCATGGGTTACTATCTTGTAACTGATTCTATTCCAGTGCTGCAACAGTGTGCTCAGCACTCGTACATCCTCTGCGTGGCAGAGCCTCACCTGCTTTCAGATCCAATGCATGTAAATTGTCATTCATTTCCTTGGGTGGTTTGCGAATGCCCCAAAACGTCTGGAGAACTTCTTCTCATGAGAACTTGTATGAGTACAGTAGTCTGCACCAAGAAACCTGGAGGCAACCTCATCCTCACACTTCAAGAACTCCCCAGGATCTTAATTAGGTAAAAAAAATGAGTGAAATTCAGTTTTGAAAGTGTGGTGCAAGAGACCAGTCCCTTAAATATCCTGTGTGAGGTTCAGCTGCAGTTTCGCCTCCTTAATCATGAGCACGGTCTTCCAAACTTGCTCGGTCCTCCATGGAAAGTCCAGTCTTATAGCTTAAATGCAGAATCCAAAGTAGGTACTATCAGCTGAAGATGGCAGAGTCTCTGCACCATCCAGCAGCCTTAGAAACAACACTTGTATCTTGAATCCTCTTGATGAGATAACCCTCACAGTATTACAGCACTTCATAGAACTTGCAGCACCGCCCTATGCTTTGTGATCAGGTTGCCTTCATCAGGGAGCATCATTTCTTTGTTTGTTCCCCTCCCACAGATCCATGCCGAAGATTGTGGAGGATATCCGGTGTGGAGCTGCCATGGCCTACGGTGCAGACAAGCTGGGGGAGCTGATGAAAATGCTGCCGGAGAAGGAGGAGGTAAATCATACTTGGGGTGGCTGGTGGTGCGATGGCTTTGGCCAAGATGAGGCTGACGCTTGTATTTATTAGGCATTGTAGAAGCTGTAGTTGCTTTTGCGCTCTGCTTGATCACATTAACTAAACATAGGCATATCCACACATCTTTATTATATTTGTCATATTCTTCTTTTAACAGTTGACCAAGCTAAAAAACTTCCAGGGGGATAGGTCACGCCTTCCAGAAGCGGAACTATTTATGCTTCTCTTGGTGGATGTTCCCAGGTAAGACTTTTACGCGCTCCATCCTACAATCATTTCATCACCTACAAAGAGATCCTACATCCGTGCCAAACTATTTTGCATTCATTGCATCACCTCCCTACCCTGACGCAATCTTGCAACCATCCAACTACTGTCTCCCTACTCTCCCCAGGTAAGTCCTGCAGCCTTCATATCTCCCTCTGTCTCCTTGATGGGGAGAGCACATGGATGTTGTATGCTGCTGAAGTGCTTTTATTGCCATAGCTGTCGGATTCTTGTCTTTTTTTCTGTGAACCACGTCACCCAAAAAGCCATGCTCTCCTTTGGGGTGTAAGGAGATGGGGCTTCACCTCTGCAGGATGCCTCAGCAGCTTCCAGTGATGCCCTGTTCCTCTTCATAGTATCTTCTACTACCTGATGCAACTGCCCAGTGACCCCTGAATTGCAAGCATCACCGCTTCTTCCAGAAAAGCAGTGCTGTAGCACCCCGTACCTGCTCATTGTGCCTCCTTCCCCTGGCCTACAAGGCACTATATGTTCCTGGTATAGGCTCCCACGAGTTGATACGCTGCCTTCAGGTTTTTACTAGTCATGGTTGAGGATCGTCTATGAAGCGCATAGTCCTTTCAAGAGCTGTCTCTGAACTTCAGGAGTTTACCACACTCTGCATAGGTGGTACACTCACCAGTGCTACAGCAAAGTGATGGAAGGCAATGTGTGAGCTGCTGTCCCTTTAATATTTGGAGAATTTTTCTGGTGACATCGCATCACTCAGTTTTCAGCTCCTTTGTGGCACTGCAGTATGTGAATGACCTGCAAAGTAGTCGGACGCCAGCTCCAAGAGACAACCCATGCCAGTACCTTTGCCAGCACTTTTATCTAGAATACTCACCACCCCAGGTTGGTTTTGGGCTTAGTAGACCTCACTGAGAACCAATGAAGTTGAAGCAATTCTTGGCTTCTTTCTTGGGTGCCTTCTGTTCCTCTGAGACGAGGATGAGCTGCTCTGCTCTTATAGGGTGGTGCCATGGTTTGTATGTTTGGTCAAGGTTGAAAGCTAACAGCTAGAAATGTCCATTGACAGCATTCCTTTAAGAGTTGGCTCAAGTATTTTCTTCCTTCATTCTTTGTGACACCTCGAACTACTGGGTAAATGGACCTGGGTCTTAATGTTCAGCTAACTTCTAACCTGGGAACCATTACAGAATTCAGTTTGTTTGCAGTTTGTATTCCTCTGACTAACACAGAGCATAGATTAATGTATCAATGCGCAAAGGCGGTTGGAGTCAATTTTAGGCATGATCATAGTCTTAGATAGAATTCATAAACATGTCTTCTCTATTAAATTATGTACATTGTGCAAAAGTAAACAGAGCAACGGACCTCTCATCCCCTCTCCTGGTCACTCCTAAGTCTCTAGTAGTGGCTTTGGCCAAACATCTTTTTCTTAGTGTGCTGCTTCTCTGAAGAGTACTGTAAGGAAATGGCTCCCTGTTGCAGTTACCCCCCACTTTTTGCCTGATACTGATGCTGACTTGATTGAGAAGTGTGCTGGGACCCTGCTAACCAGGCCCCAGCACCAGTGTTCTTTCACCTAAAATGTACCATTGTTTCCACAATTAGCACAACCCTGGCACCCAGGTAAGTCCCTTGTAACTGGTACCCCTGGTACCAAGTGCCCTGATGCCAGGGAAGGTCTCTAAGGGCTGCAGCATGTCTTATGCCACCCTAGGGACCCCTCACTCAGCACAGACACACTGCTTGCCAGCTTGTGTGTGCTGGTGGGGAGAAAATGACTACGTCGACATGGAACTCCCCTCAGGGTGCCATGCCAACCTCACACTGCCTATGGCATAGGTAAGTCACCCCTCTAACAGGCCTTACAGCCCTAAGACAGGGTGCACTATACCACAGGTGAGGGCCCTACAGTGTGTAAGCAAAACCTTAGACATTGTAAGTGCAGGGTAGCCATAAGAGTATATGGTCTGGGAGTCTGTCAAAAACGAACTCCACAGCTCCATAATGGCTACACTGAATACTGGGAAGTTTAGTATCAAACTTCTCAGAATAATAAACCCACACTGATGCCAGGGTTGGATTTATTAAAAAATGCACACACAGGGCATCTTAGAGATGCCCCCTGTATTTTACCCAATTGTTCAGTGCAGGACTGACTAGTCTGTGCCAGCCTGCTGCTGAGAGACGAGTTTCTGACCCCATGTGGTGAGGGCCTTTGTGCTCTCTGAGGACAGAAACAAAAGCCTGCTTCACACCTCCCCCTGCAGGAACTGAAATACCTTGCATTGAGCCTCTAAGGCTCAGGTTTCGTGTTACAATGCCCCAGGGTGCTCCAGCTAGTGGAGATGCCCTCCCCCTGGACACAGCCCCCACTTTTGGTGGCCAGTCCAGGAGATCTAATGATAAAAACAAGGAGTCGTCACTGGCAGTCAGGACAGCCCTTAAGGTGTCCTGAGCTGAGATGACTCTGACTTTTAGAAATCCTCCATCTTGCAGATTGAGGATTACCCCAATAGGAATAGAGATGTGCCCCCCTCCCCTCAGGGAGGAGGCACAAAGAGGGTGTAGCCACCCTCAGGGCTAGTAGCCATTGGCTACTGCCCTCCCAGACCTAAACACACCCCTATATTCAGTATTTAGGGGCTCCCCGGAAACTAGATTCCTGCAACCTAAGAAGAAGAGGACTGCTGACCTGAAAAACCTGCAGAGAAGACGGAGACACCAACTGCTTTGGCCCCAGCTCTACCGGCCTGTCTCACCCCCTTCTAAAGACACTGCTCCAGCGACCCGTTCCCAGGGTCCAGCAACCTCTGAAGCCTCAGAGGACTACCCTGCATCTAGAAGGACCAAGAACTCCCGAGGACAGCGGCTCTGTTTACCAAAGACTGCAACTTTGAAACAAAGAAGCAACTTTGAAACAACACACGTTTCCAGCTGGAAGTGTGAGACTTTGCACTCTGCACCCGACGCCCCCGGCTCGACTTGTGGAGAACAAACACAGGGAGGGCTCCCCGGCGACTACGAGACCGTGAGTAGCCAGAGTTGACCCCCCTGAACTCCCACAGCGACGCCTGCAGAGGGAATCCCTAGGCTCCCCCTGACCGCGACTGCCTGCTTCAAAGATCCAACGCCTGGTAAAGACTCTGCACCCGCAGCCCCCAGGACCTGAAGGAGCCGACCTCCAGTGCAGGAGCGAACCCCAGGTGGCCCTCCCCCTTGCCCAGGTGGTGGCTACCCCGAGGAGCCCCCCCTTGCCTGCCTGCATCGCTGAAGAGACCCCTTGGTCTCCCATTGCTTTCTATTGAAAACCCGACGCTTGTTTGCACACCGCACCCGGCCGCCCCGTGCCGCTGAGGGTGTACTTTCTGTGTGGACTTGTGTCCCCCCGGTGCCCTACAAAACCCCCCTGGTCTGCCCTCCGAAGACGCGGGTACTTACCTGCTGGCAGACTGGAACCAGGGCACCCCCTTCTCCATTGAAGCCTATGCGTTTTGGGCACCACTTTGACCTCTGCACCTGACCGGTCCTGAGCTGCTGGTGTGGTAACTTTGGGGTTGCTCTGAACCCCCAACAGTGGGCTACCTTGGACCCAAACTTGAACCCCGTAGGTGGTTTACTTACCTGCAAAAACTAACAAACACTTACCTCCCCCAGGAACTGTTGAAAATTGCAGTGTCTAGTTTTAAAATAGCTATATGTCAGTTATGTGAAAACTGTATGTGCTATTTTGCTAATTCAAAGTTCCTAAAGTACCTACCTGAAATACCTTTCGTTTGAAGTATTACTTGTAAATCTTGAACCTGTAGTTCTTAAAATAAACTAAGAAAATATATTTTTCTATACAAAAACCTATTGGCCTGGAATTGTCTGAGTGTGTGTTCCTCATTTATTGCCTGTGTGTGTACAACAAATGCTTAACACTACCCTCTGATAAGCCTACTGCTCGACCACACTACCACAAAATAGAGCATTAGAATTATCTCTTTTTGCCACTATCTTACCTCTAAGGGGAACCCTTGGACTCTGTGCATACTATTCCTTACTTTGAAATAGTGCATACAGAGCCAACTTCCTACAAGTACTAAATAGCGTAACGGATGCCTCTGTGTGTGTTTTTTTTTTATTTTTTTTTTTTTTATAATCTTCCCTAACTAGGTTTCCCTGTCAGGGGCTATGGGTTTCCTCCAGAATGTAGGAATGCATGGTTTTGCCATCACCAGCCTAGTCCCTGCCCATCTCTTCCTATGTTTGGAGGGGACTACACTGTTGGGCATATCATGAAGGAGTGCCAGTCTGAGATGGGCCCAACGTGATGTGGGTTCTAAAAAGACAGTCCATGCTTCCTACATACCTCCTCTGTTTGTATTTGTTCATGTTCACAAGGACTCCATTTTGATTTTCCTCTTTTCCAGTTACACCTGGAGGCTGGAGAGCATGATTCTGAAAGAGGAGTTTTCTCCGCAGTTGCATTCGCTTAGGGCTTCCATCGAGACCTTGACAGAAGGAGCCCGTGGTATGAGCATGCTTTGGAAGATCTTAGGGGGCAGGGAGAGAGAAGAAATGAAGGCCGGGTGTGGAGGAGTACAGAGGGTTGGCATGATTACCTCCACAATGCATGACAGTTGACAATGCGAGTCTCACAGCGGCTATATGTCCCCTTTGGTTTGTTTTTTTCTCATTCACTAGGTTTAGGACTGGACTCCAACGTAGGGTTGGGTTTGGCAGCTGCTTAGGTTTGCAGTGGGAGCCCTGGGACTGGGTAAAGTGGGCTTTGTCCTTGGAGAAAGGATAGCCTAATGTTAAGAGGGGAGTCCTATGCTGTGAACACATGGTCTGCCATGATCATCCCCAGAAGGAATGCATGATTACTCACTTTAGTGAAGTAGCAGATAGGATTCTGGCTACATTAGATAAAAGGGGGCATCAGAGCACATTTCTTGATTTAAGTTAGTTTATAGTTAAAGCAGAAGTAAAGGGGGTGTTAACAGACTTTAGGCTTTGTTTACGCTGCTTTGGAATCCATTGCGGTTTAGTGTTCAGCTTCACGGGTTTAGGAGGAGGCCATGTTACTTTGCTCTGAGAAAGTCTTGCCATTTTATTCCCATTAACCATGTTTTTTTCTGATTGGTTCCTAGAGTTACTAGAGTGTGAAGAACTTCATTTGATCATTCGCCTGGTCCTGCGGGCGGGAAACCTCATGAATGCTGTGAGTTTAGTGGCACCCACATGGTTTTGAGACTTATATATGGAGTCCTGTCATGTATCCAGCTTGTCCTTCTACCTTTGTTTACTTCTCTCTCCTTTTATCATTTCCTTCAACTGTTTCAAGTACATTGCCTTGCTCCTTGTTCATTCTTCAGTACTACTCAATCCATATTTCCCCTAATCTCCAATTGCCCCATTACCTTCTCCCCTTGCTCCAGTTTGCACTGGATGACTTGTGCACCACTGGCCCTGTGTTCAAATGTTTCACCACATTGCCAGGAAACCTTTTGGGAGTATTCCTAAAACTTCTTTTAAGAGCTACAGCATTTTGACGAGGATTGCGGCGGCCAATGTGCCCAGTAGTGCAGCACTTGGCATGAAACTCCAGATTGCTTGTGTGGAAACACTGCACATTCTATGTATATGGGTTTTTGTCCTACCAGATTTTGTCCAGCAGATGTACCCTAATGTGCTCACAAATGCATTGTTTCACTAAAAATGGGTTTAGGATGGTGAAATCAGGGATGGGATATAGGTGCCAAAAATATGGCCCGCATCATATGTTGCACTATATACAATTTGTTGTGATTTGTGCTAGAGGTTTTCTGTTTGTTACCTTTTGAAAACAAGTTGTTAATATTAACCATTTTAATAGTTCTCAATGTATCAACCTCTGAAAAATGAAATGTTAGGTTTGCCCAACTGAATGTCCGGCCCATGACCTGCGGGCTGCATGCAGATCAGCAGTGAGCGCTTAACTCTGAGCCCAACAGAAGCTTTTTTAATACCTTAGCTCATACTTTAATTCAACTCTCTCATACAGCTCTGGTATGTGTAGATTGTCCGCACTCTACTGTTGCTCATGTCCAGTGACTCTAGAGACCCCTGGTGGGCTTGCTGTGTTACTGCTCTCCTGCAGGCCTCTAGAACATTCAGATCTCATTTGCAGATGCTTCACACAACTAAAACCACAGACTGTTTTCGCAAAAATAACTCATCTGGAGGCATCATTAATATCTTATGGAAGATTTCGGGGTTATTTAGAGTAGTACAGGGTACTTCTCTGCACTGTTATTTTGCCCGCTCTCTTTAAAGTTGGATAAACGTTCATGTCTTTGCTGATGGAAACCATAATCCGCCCTGTGGACATCGGGCCATTGGCCTAACTATCTCAGGTCTATGTTCTAATATGCTTCCCCCCCCCCCTTTTTTTCCCTGTTGGGAATCACCAGGCGAAGCCAGGGTGACCCATACATCTTAAGAGAACTCCCAGGGTCTCGGACATTAGTATTTTACTTTTCATGAACAAACTCTGACTCTGGGAGCTTGTTTTGAAAAATAGTTTGCTGAGCGACCGTTAAAGAGATTTGTCCTGCCGTCATGGGGGCGGCCATCATGTGAGCGGCCTTCACACGAGCTGCCATGGTCGCCGCTCTTCTGAAGCGACAGGCTCCACCAGGCAGGCAGAGACCTCTGGATATTGTGGGCTCTAGTTGTTGTCCCCCAGGGCAGTGGAAGACATGCGTTCACTCTCCTGGGTGAATGGAGTACAGCCCACCAAACACCAGATGTGCCCTCCCCACCTTAGACTATCACACCGGCTCCCTTACTGAACAATATTCTTTTCAAAAGAATAGTCCATTTGTGCTTCCATATCAGTTATCTTCTGAGCAGGACATTGTTCTCCACACCAATGCAGGATCTGAGCACAGCCCTGAAATCCAGTTTTATCTGCCATACCTGTGGAAGGAACCTTGCTTGTGAAGGGAATTAAGGTGTAAATCACTCATTACCCCCCAAATAATCTAATTGTATCCCAAAACTTTAGCCTTTTCCTTAGAAAAGTGTGTACTAGTCTCTTTAAACCTCCAAACCAGCCAGATAACTCCTTATGTAGAAGCCATTATTGCACTTACTGTGAACCCAGCAGCCATTGAACCATTCATACCTCCTTGGGTGCAGAATGCTCTCTTGAAACCCGCTGACCAATTGTGCTTCTAGGAGCTAGACTGGCTGGAGCTTCGTTGACTGGTGTAAGTCCTCCCTCGCATTACCACGGCACACCGTTGACCGGATCTTCCAACAGAGTTTACAATGTCTTCTATCCACAAGCGGGCCTGCAAGACACCCTGAGATGTAGCTCACAGGCTCTCAGTTTTCTGGTTTTACTGATAAATACAGACCAAAAACATCTACTTACACACCTGTATTAATTTTTAAATATGGCTAAAAACAGGAAGTAGGTGGTTTTCTGAGGGATTCGAAATGCTGTCACTCATGGATGCCACGCCAATAGCTGTGTGGATTGACCAGTAAGAGAGCTGAAGAGAATCTTTCCTAATGATGCTTAAACAGTTGTAGATGTAGGCAACGTTGATACTAAAATGTACGTCTTTTCATGCGAGTGTACTGACTTATCATCCTTGGGTAGTCGTATCATTAAACCCGGTCGGGCATTCAGGTATAAGTCTACCTTAAACAGTTAAAATGTGTAAATATATAGAGGTTTCAGCTTTATTTGTTAACACAATAAAAATGTGTATAAACAAAAATAAAATTAGCAATAAATATGGTTAAATACTGAGGGAAATATCAAATATATGCCACAAAACTGGGAGCTCCAACCTTCACAAACACTTAGGATATACTGGAAAGCTTACTCTTGCAGAGGTCACCCAACGAGGAAACAGTATACGATGAAGGAGCAGAAAGGACACTTGGGGTGGAATGGAGCCTGGAGAGGTTGCGAGACTTGAAGGGGTTCTGTGGAGGCGATACAATGACCACTATAATGAAACCCAGGTGTTCCTGCACCTTTGTTTAGGTTTTGTTCCATTCTGGTCTCTGAGCAGGACTCTTCTTCTCTTCCTAGGGCGGATATGCAGGGAAGGCGGCTGGATTCCGAATGGCTTCGCTTCTGAAATTGGCAGATACAAAAGCCAACAAACCTGGCATGAACCTCATGCACTTTGTTGCTATGGTGAGCGTCTCGCATGATGGGGCGTGAGGAGGGACTGGCATTGGGTTTCTGTAGAAAGTTGTAGTACCCGGGGATTGACTGAATGGTCAAATGGGTGAATATGGAAATAAATCTCTACAATCTGTTATGGTTTTCTTTTCTGTTCTCACAGGAAGCTGAGAAGAAAGACAAAGGTCTCCTGGTCTTTCCCGAGAAGCTGCAGCACATCGGTCCTGCCTCGCGGTAAGGGGCAAAGCAGAACTCACATTCTTGCCATATTCAATCTACCTTCCCTTTATTCCTTCGTGTGTTTCACCTTTTATTATGCAGATACTGAAAGACCCAGTTGGAAATGATCTGTGGATCCTTTAAATTATATAATGCACTTTCATATTTCCATCCAGGCTTCTGTTGCCGCACATGAGATTTGATTGTTTTAGGTCTATCTGGGATGTGATGTATTTTCAACATGCAGAGGATTTGGCATCAATATCTGGGCGGTGTAGGTTGCACCCACTCATGGGTTCTCTATAGCTCATGAGTGGTTGCGCAAACATCAGAGTTTAACCTTATAGCAGTATACCTGGAAGCAGAGAAGATAATGATTCTGAATACAGTGCCAATGTTTTCTTCATGTTTTTTTCAAAATTTCTTTGAAAGCAAAAGTTGCAATCGCTCAAAAGGAATCCCAGAATCAAGATGTCTAGAGAGTGTTATCAGCATGATCTGATTTTTGAGAACTCTGAATTCCTGAGAGCTGCAGCATCTCCAGAATGTGTGACGTTTGGGTCTTGTCTGAAAATTACATTTACGCAGGAAGAGATCGCTGATGCTCCGCCTCAGTGCATATACCCATGTGCTCCTAAGACCGTTTCTCTAACAAAACAGGTGCTGGTCAACTGCGCACCAGTTAGATGTGCATCTCCAGTGCCTTCAGAAGGGAGGTCACTAACTAGGTGGCAAGGTGTGGAGTGTAGATTGGACACCAGGCTTTCATACCTTCTAATGCCCAGCGGTCACTGAGTGTGTTCTGGAAGGTCGGAACTGAATGTTGTCCACTCTTCTTGCATCAAGGTGGTTATTTGTGAAGTCTCCTGATCGACCATGAGACGCACATTTACTCCTGTAGAGGAAATCAACTGTTGCGGTCAGGTATAAAGCTCTCAGCAGCTTGTCAATAGATTTGTGCTGTAAGACTTAATAAAACAAAATTGGCCAATTTGTCAGTCGTCATAATCTTGTCCTTTAGCATGTAGTCTAGCCAATGTGCAATCTGAATTTGTGCATCACTTTCTGAAATGACACAACACCTCAATGTACTTTCCACGTGGGTCCTTGCTTGGTGGTAAGTTGAGGTTCAAATGAGGCTAGTAGTGATCTACTTTAGCCTTGAGTGGTATTACTAGGGGTTGTAACAGGTTTTTGAATGAAACACCCATGCAATGAAGTCGGCGGAAGCAGCTCAGTTTTACTACCAATAAGATTAATCTCATTGCCTCATCTGGTGTTCTCGGCCTTGGGAACAGTGATTAAATGTGGTTACTTTTTCTGTACAATTGGTAAATATTTTAAAGTGGTCATCGGACGGACCTCACCTGCTGCACCAAGAGTAATAAATAGAAAGGCAATCCAATGTGATGCATCTCGCAAGCCACTGGTACATACTTTAACACTGGCCGAAGCTTTCGGTGCACCTCAGAGGGGTCTTGCTAGCATTCCTCAAGCTGCCTGAATAAAAATGTTCTGTTCAGAAATGGACCGGACACTGTGGGAAGCATCGATAACTATCCAGTGGCATCCGTTGCTCCGAGTTAAGATAGCGTGACCTTGACTACATAAGGCTGATGGTACTTCAAGGGCAATTCATCTCTCCATCTGATCTGTTGCCATCCAGTGGGTGGATTATAGTATCAACCTTTTAAAGTAAGCTGCTCCAGAACAAAACCTTCAAAATGGGTGGGAGATGCCAGTTTCTTTATCCAGATCCTACTTGTTCCTAGATTGAGAGAATTTGCCCTTGTAACACTGAGATTGATTGATTGTCGGGCTATTGACTCACTGAGTAACTCAGGAGCTCACTTCCTTCAGCTACTCTTGGCTGTAGTGTCCTCAGGGATCCCTCGTATCTACAGTTCTGTTTGGTGCCTATATTGCTTCCCTGTTTGTAGCTCGAAAGTCAAGGTGCAATCGTACCCAGAAAATACACGTACAATCGGATCTCTAATAATCCTGATACCACTTATGCGGCTGAAGTGCTAGTTACATTTAAACTTTGGCTGTACCAGGGTCAACTCCAGCTGAACAATACAACAGAGCCCATCTTGGAGATGAAAGATGACAGGGACATGAGGACCACCCACCTTCCTCTCCTGTTGAAGCAAAACCCATCCTTAGCTTCCACTGTGAAAATGATGGGCTTTACCCTCAATACTAGACTGTCTCTAGCAACCAAATTCTGAAGGGTAGCAGGTAGCTGTTTTCACCACCTAAGAAGCAGAGACCCTACCCTTCTGTCTCAGGAGCTTCAAGATCTCCAAGAAGGTGTCAGGAGCAGCCATCTGCTATTTTGCCTGCATGTCCAGCTGAATTTTGTCACAGGAGCACCACATAAAACTGCCTCTTTTTAGGAGGTGGATGAATGTGGTTTGGGCTACTGATGAGTATGTGTACGCTGGAAGCTGGACCTTGGTGACCTTTGATGCAGTGGACCACAGCTCATTGTCGGCCATCTATACAGATTTGCGTCCTGTCCATTAAATGCTTATACTGTTCACCAAAAGTTTGAAATTAAATGGGTAGTAAACTAACAGACGAATGGCGGCGACACAGATTAGTTGGCTGCAGTCCATCAGTATGATAATAACATTCACTTATGCCCTGTTTTAACCTCTGGTGCGAGAGGCCAAAGTTCATCACCAGAAAAGTTGCCTTTTGTGACCAAGGCATGAGTGAAAGCTGAATGTCTCATACACTGTTCCTCCAAAACAGTGTTTTGTTTTTGGCTCAGGAAAGGTGAACTTGTCAGTTATAAATTGGTTGGCTGTCATCACCGGAGATGTGGTGGTCCACCCTTTGCTGGTGGATCTCTGCAAAGTCCTCTAGCTTTCATTTGTATCAAAGATGTCACTCCATCTCAATTTTACAAAGAAACTCAGTTGACTCCACTACTATATGGCCCTATTTAATGTACTGAAATGTACATTCCATTGTATGTTTGGGTGAGTAGCACAGCCCTTTGTACTCCTGCACACGAGCAGCCCGTGCGTGCACTTGTAGGGACCAGGGAGTAGGGATTTACTAAACCCACTTTTAAGATGTTTCACTGGTTATCCCTGAAGAGTTACATACCATTTCAAGTGGCTTGATTTTAGTGTTTTTTTTTAAAGTTTGTTTTAATATATATAAAATGCCCATCACAAAGGAACCTTACCCCCCTTTGAACTGTTGTAAATGGAAGTAGTTCAGGACTAACCTGTCATTAGGAGAATCTGCAATTGCACAAATCTCGGGTTAGTACCTGCTAGTCGCTAATACCTTTACCACTTCTGTCCCCAAACCAGCTTCACGCCCACTTTACGGAATTTCTGAGGGATGCTGAAATGGGTCCATTTCAGTTGTCCCTGGAAATTCAGTGATTCTTTTCATTGCGTAATACAGGTCGTTGTTTGGGGTCATGAACTTTACTTATGTTAAGTGATATGAAAGACTTAAGAAAATGTTCATTTTTTTCAGGTATTAATTCTGTGTGCCTAGGCATGTCACTGCTTTTACTGTATGCCGGTGTCAAAATAGTTTTGGGAGTTTTATCATAAAACATTCTGTAAGCTAGTTAAGTAATGAAATAAAACGTGTCTTCGTTGGTTCCTGCAGCATGTTCTCTTCCAGTTGATAGTGGCTGCCTTCTAATTGAATCTGCTTTTCATTCTTATTGTTTTCTTCCTTTGTCCCTTCTCCTAAGGCAGGCCACCCTTTTCAAGACTAGATAATAAGAAAACCACGGCACATCACATGAACATGGTGTACAACATTGTATTATTTAATGATGTTACAGGAGGAACACAATGTCCCAATTCAATGAAAAGAATTCATGAGGTTGCTCGTAGATGGATTCCAAGATAATATGAAAACAGCCGACACGTGTTTCGTCATTCTTGACTTTCTCAAGGCTGTGAGAGATGTAATATAACAATCATGAATCTAGTTGGTATTTAATGGGATACATTTTCGTGTGATACGTATAAAACAGAAAATGTGCGAATCTGATAGCAATAAGGAGAAGAAAGAAGAGAAGCCCCGTGTTGTGAGTATAGCACAGATGAAAAAGTACAGTAGAGATGCTATATCTCTTTAATAATATAATAGAAAAAGAGAATTCCATAGCAGTGGAAAGGTAAAAAAACTCTTGTGACACCGTTAATGAAATAGACAGCCCGGCACCGCAAATAGATGTTAACTAAGCTGAAAGTAGTACCAAAAAACCACGTGTGATCATAAAATTATGACAATACGTGTCCGGGCAGAAATTGTAAGGCCATACCTCATTAATGTTTGAAAGGGTACGATGTTGTATACAAGGAATTCCATATTTGGAAGCAGATTCGGTAAGTACGATGTATGTCTCAAGTAGATAAAAGGAAAATTAGGGGACCATGATAAGTCTATAAAAGAAAGGAGTAGAATGTTTACTGAAATGTATATATGTAATGAACATATTACCAAAAGCCTCAGTTAATTAACTGAGGAAAGAATAATGGTCAAAAATCGTGAGTTGGTAGTATCTCGAAATATTGATATTGAGCCTCTGCTAGAAATGGAAGACTGAGATTAATAATGAAAAAGTATAACTAGAAATAAAGCGCTATTGAAGACTGGAGCGCAGAGAACATTTGTCCTTGGAAATCTGGAATTATAGTGAAAAAATATACAAGCGCTGTGGTATTAACAAATAGCTGAACTACGGTTTAAAACTTAATATATATGAATTACGTTGTGGTGATTTACCCAAACTTGTTGGAGGAACGAATGACTACACAAAAATTGCCTAAAGATTAGATAATTGCGCGTGTAAACCGTTCCCAGAAATGCAGGGGCCAAATAGTAAACAAGCTCAGCAGATTAAGCGGAATGGTGCCCTTATGTGGCTAGTAATTTATACTCCTGCGCGTGTTATAAACTTAACTAAAATATCCACTAGACGCCACTAAATCACACGCATTGTGTGTGCAGAAGCGAACAATAAAATCGCTTGGTGTACCAGTGGAAAAGGAATTATGGCAGCATAGCGCTCTTACCCAAAGCCGGTCCATGCGTTATTTGATTCGAGTGCCGTGTTCGCGGCGGGCGTCGGCAACACGTTATTTGAGCAATGGGCAAAATGATGGAAATAGAGAGCGGACTTATATAATTGAAAGAAATAAGGAGCGCCATCGTGGACTTGTGCTAGGACACGCAGTGTCAATAACCATGTGAGGAAAACAGTAAAGAAAAAAGAAAAAAAAGAATACAGAGATATGAGATATATAAGAGGATACAAGAGGAAGTGGGGGACCTCGCTTGTATTTATGTTATTTAAGTGACCGTGTTGGTGCACGCATATTGCAATACAATGATATATAACTGTATTACAGTCTTGTCAATACTTAGAGAAACCAATCCAAATAGATACACGGACACATTGTAAATTGATGGATGATATTATCAATTATATGCAATATAAGCGAAAACCTATAGAAAAAGCAATAAACGAAAATGTATGTAATAATGTACTCGAAAGAGAGCTATTTAAATTAGTACTGGCATGATCAGTTGGTGATATATGAAATATAAGGGTAAGGTGCATACATATGGCCAAAACATAAAATATCAAATTTGTTAATAACTCATTTCTACGTTACATATCCGTGTTATAATGTTGCTCATGTTATTAAAAAACATATGCAGGCAAATACAAGGGAATGTATCACATTATAGATAGGTGTCCTTGATTGAATGCAGTATAGGTGAATACATAGATGAAATTATGTAATGAGAAAGCAATACATATTGAGCTAAACGTGCTGAAACGGACACATTAGAATGGTAATTCGTGAAATGTACAAGTAAAATACATATAAGTAGCAGTATATGGAAAATACAGTGATGTAATATAAGCAGATTATAGAAACACATGTAAATCTTTGTCCGAGTTAAGCCCTTCTTCCACTGTACGGAGTCTGATTATCCACCTGCTATCCAGTTGTCTCAGCTGGAGAGTTTTGTTGCCACCCCTAATGGCCCTTCCCAGGGTGGCAATGCCATGTGTTTTAATTTTTAGTCTTTCTTGTGATGGATGTTCTAAATTGTAGTGGATTGCAAAAGGGTAGTCATTGTTATTGTTTTTTATAGCCCGTATATGCTCTTGTAATCTTTCTTTGAGTGGTCTAATGGTGCTGCCTACATAGATTTTATTGCATAGGCATATGATGCAGTAGACAACAAATTTGGTGTTACAGTTAATAAACTGTTTTATCGTGTGTGTCATTTTGGTGTTGTAGCAGAATTTTTTTGTTTTGTCTAAAGTGTATTCACATACACTGCATTGGCCACATTTGTAGAAACCAGATGGCGGGGACGGTAGCCAGCTCTCATTTGCTAGCTTAGGTAGGAAACTGTGACATAGTCTGTCCCTTAAAGTGCGTCCTCTGCGATGAATTATCAGTGGTTTATCCTTGAGATTTTTTCTCAGGGTCTCATCGGAAAGTAAGATCTGCCAGTTTTTTCAAAAAATCTTAAAGACCTCTGTGCTGGCACAAGTGTATGTTGTGACAAAGGTCGGAGTTTTTTTCTTGTCGATTTGTCTGTACGTCCTTTTAGAGAAGAGGGGAGATCTATTTGTTTTTAGAATTCTGTCTCGAATGTGGTTCAACAGTGCTTGGGAATACCCTCTATTCAGGAAACGACGTTCCAAAAAATTTAGCTGCTTATAGAATTCAGAGTCATCAAGGCAATTACGTCTGATTCTCACCGATTCACCAAATGGAATTGCTCTGATCTGAGAGTAAGGGTGTGCACTACTAGCGTGTAGAACTGAGTTCGAGGCTGTGGCCTTTCTAAAAAGTTTGGTAAGAATTTGATTGTCTTGAATATATAGTGCCAGATCTAAGAAGTCAACACTTTCTGTGCTGAAGGAACTAGTGAAATGCAAATTGTATTGATTGGTGTTCAAATATTGGATAAACAATTCCAAAGACAAGTGGTCACCTGCCCAAAATAAAAGTACATCATCGATATAGCGACCCCAGTATAGGATATATTGTGTAAGTTCTGGAGGGCCCTTATTCCACAGATGGTAATGTTCGTAGTGTCCCATATAGAGGTTGGCAAAGGAAGGTGAAAACTTTGCACACATGGCCACCCCCTGTGTCTGCCTATACCAGGTACCTTCATGTAGGAAAAAATGATTGTCCATCACTAAGTTGATTAAATCCATCAACATGTTCATATAGAGTTGCTTGTCTCTTGTCCAAGAAGTATTGAATGGCAGCCAAGCCCTCTGTTTTAGGTATACAGGTATATAGTGAGGAGATATCTAGGGTCACTAAAAAAGGGCCTACTGTCCATTCAAAATCCGTGATGAGGCTTAAAAGATGGGATGTGTCTTTTATGTAGGAAGGTAGGTTGCACACAAATGGTTGTAAAAATAAATCGATAAATTCGGAAAGTTTCTCTGTAGGTGAATTGATGCCTGAAATAATAGGTCTACCCGGTGGAAAGGATGCTGGCTTGTGCACTTTCGGTAAAATGTAGATACATGGGAAGACAGGCGTGGGATTGTATAGATACTTAAACTCAAGATCAGTTAGGAGACCTCTGTGTTTCCAAAGATTTAATTTGATCTCTATGTCACTGATGACTTTGTCTATAGGATTATTGGGAACTTTGCAATAGGCTGTCTGATCCTCAAGTTGTCTGTCTATTTCCTTAATGTAGTCAGTTCGATTCATTATGACAATGTTGCCTCCCTTGTCTGCCTCTTTTATTATTATGTCATCCATGCAGTTAAAGGAAAGTAGAGCTTTGTGTTCAGCTAGGCTAAGGTTATGAGGCCATGTCTTTTTCCCCAGTATATACTGATTTTCCAATTTATATAGATCTCTAGTCACTAGTCTATGGAAAACATCAATCGAATTATCTGAGGAAAAAAACAGGTGTAAACCTAGAACTAGGTTTCAAACCACTATTGTGTGCGGTGGTACCGGAAATGCCTAAATCTGTTAGAATATCAGAGCAGGTAGGTATTTGACTACTGTTGGCATTTTCCTCTAGAGAGAGTAAGGTTTGTACGTCTCTTATGTCACCAACGGAGAAGTTACAAGTTTCAGAGTCATCCCTCCAGTTGGGATTAAGGGGAGGTTTTTGGTCAAAATGTTTTAAAAGTTTGCATTTACGTACAAATTTAAAGAGGTCGATATGCATCTCTGTGAAATTGGGAAATGTAGTGGGTACAAACCCTAAACCTTTTTGAAGGATCCTACATTGTGGGTCATCAAGTGTTCTGTCCGATAGATTAATGATACATAAATCGTCCTCATGTGTTATGTGTTCGTTCAGTTCTTTGTATTTCGTGTGACTGATCTCGTTGTCATGCCTGACTTGTTGTTGGCCGGATCTGCCCCTCTTTCTCTTGCCTCTTCTGGTCCTTTTGTATATGTAGCTTGTACTGATCTGTTGTATTTTTGACCTCTGCGGAATCTTTCCATTTCTAATAAAAAAGAGGATTTGTTGTGTGTGATGCCTCTTTGTTCGTCTAGGGAGCTGTTAGCCTCACTACTTGGGATGCTAGAACAGCTAGAAAGGTCAGTGTCGCTAGTGGCAATGTTCTTTGGGGCATTATGTACTGCTGATGGCATTCTGTTCGTATTAGCGTCTGAAAATGACATATCAAATTTACGTGCAAAAGTGAAAATCCTGCCTGTGTCATAGTCATTAGCGTCACGTCTAAGCTTGCGTGTTTTCTTATCTCTAATGTATTCCTGATGTTGTTGGAGTATATTATTAAGAATGTTGTAATTTTTTTCTATTCCTTCTTTGAGGTTTGTATCACGTATTTCCTTTTCCAAGCTATCTATCTCAACCATTAGTCGTTCTCTTTTTTTCTTTGGCGTCGCGAATGAGTATATCCATGATGCCGAAAGAAGACTTAATCAATAGTTGTTCCCATTCTTGTAGTAATGCGGGGTTAAGGTCACCAAAAGATGGAAAGAGTACAACTCTAAGACCCCTTGGAATTTGTTCAATTTTTAAGTATCTTTCCAAAATGGTGTAATCCCACCATCTTGAAAGTTCTTGTTTTTTTAAACGTTCTAACCTTATGAATTTCATTCTTAAACCTTCTGTCCTGCTGCTGATATTTTTATTTTTGTCCATAACAACAATTTTGTCAATGTTAAACAGTTCATCTAGTAGGGCTTCTCTATTGTCACTGAAAGTTGCCATATTTTACAGTTAATGGTATCTGTATACGCCAAGGGTGCAGCACTGTACACTTTTCAAGACTGGCTGCTGATTACTTTCCTCTTTGTCAGATCTTTTTCTTCCTCTCACCTTCATGGTTTCCGTCTCCTCCTTTTCCTGCAGCTTCACTCCATGTCCCACAGCTCTTCCCCTCCCTGCAGAGGATATTCGTCAGGATGATAGGCTAAATTCTTCGGTTAATGGTGATTGTCTGTATTTGCATTTGCAGAATAACTTTGCAGGAGGTGGAGGGTGACTTGCAGGCCCTTTCACAGCGGGTCCACCAAGCCCAAGGCTACATGAAGGAGGAGGCTGACCTAAGACAACAGATGGAGACCTTCTTGCAGGTGTGGCACGGTACCTGGGCAGAAGGCGTAGGTTGGGAGTGGTGGTCCTGCATAAGGATGGTGGATGTGGTGGTTCTCCTTGTGCACATAGCAGGGGCAGTTCCCTTTCTTGGTGTTAATGGGATTGGTGATATTCTTTCCTTAGAAGACAAGGGTAGGGGGGCGGTTCCCCTCCTGCAGGAGGCTGGGGCGGTTCCCCTCCTGCAGAAGGCTGGGGCGAGGCAGGGGTTTCTGGTGGTTCTTCTGCTATTCCAGGGAGCTACACATGACATGGCTATGCACACATCAAAACTCTGGCTCTCATCCCAGTATTATTCTCTGACTCCTCAGGTGGCGGAAGTGGAGCTAGATGAGGTGCAGGCATTGCTGGGAAGGCTCTCCGACACCAAGGTGACCCTGATGGAGTTCTTCTGTGAGGACGATGCACTCTTCAAGCTGGAGGAGTGTTGCTCCATCTTCAAAACATTCTGTTTAAAGTTCCTCACTGCCATTAAGGTAACTTATTTGCAGCTTATGCTTTTGCATGGTTTCTTCTTGGTGTTTGCGAACCAAATGGGACTATTGCTATACGTGTCTTCTATAGAAGATGTGATTTGTCAAACTCCTCACTCGTCATCACTTGTTCTGGATTCATATACTATTTAGTAAACTGTAGGAAATTCATGTGCAGAAATGTCACTGCCTCTCCCCCCTTTTATTTTTTTTATTTGTATTTTTTTTATTTAAACCTGTTCTTTTCTCCTGATGTGGTTGGAGGTCTGCTCTCCAGGGGTCAGGGGCGTTCAGGTTAAATGCGCTTTTCATTTCCCGTTTCCTAGTGCATCCCTGATTTGGCTGTCATTCGTGAGACAACACTGAGTGAGATACAACCATTAACTAGAGGAATGTAAGGCGACAGATCCCGCGGACCTCCTGTTTTCTTGGCTTTGGATGTGTTGTGAGCCTCCTGAACATTGATTTTTTTTTTTTTCAGATAATTACATGTTTATTATAAAGTCTACCACACGCTGTACTTATCTTCCAGTTTCAGACTTTATTTCATCTCCACTGTTCAGCCTTCATACAGTTATCTCCAACATCCCTCTTCCAGCTTCCCTCCTGCTCTTCACCAACATTCTATTGCAGCCTCCCATCCCAACCCGAATGTTCCATATACCAACCTTCCACGGGGAGGAGGGATATACCATTCTTAACCTTATAATGTACTAATACATAGTAATGAATAATAATACATAAATACTAGAATAATATAACTGCTAAAATGACTTATACTATAAAAGGTAATAATACACTATTAGCCATTAATGAACATCACTAATACATTAACTACCTTACAACACATCTTCCCCACAATAATAACGATTAAGAGAAGGGGTACCTTGGAAAAGATAATAGAACGGAGAAAAAGAAAGAGAACAAAAAAAAAAAAAAAATTATTTACAGAAAATCTGATTGTCCCCTAGAAGTAAACTAGGAGAGTTAAAGGTGCAGAATGCTATCTAACCACTGAGGGATTTCAGTAAGGGTGACCACTAGTTATGATTGGAGAATTTAACAATTCTATCCATACTCCAGCATTGACCATTATTTAAAACCACAACATTTCTCCTTATTTTGGTTATATAGAAAGGACCTGCAAATTTAGTGTCTTTCACACACGACCTTGTCATACCAAATGGTCTACATACTAATACTTGATCTCCCACCTTCCAATTTTGCACCCTGGTCCCATACTTCATGTCATATCTTTGTTTATACTTGTCCTGATGCATCCTTACTTTTGTACTACTGTAAGACAATATCTTTCCGTTTTTGTTACCTCCACCCAGCCAGGTTGGGAAAAATTTGGTGCAGGGTGTTCTGCCACGTAACGCAATAAACGGGGAAATCTTGGTAATAGAATTTGGAGTAGTGTGGTAAGCCCACAACATCTCCCTGACCGCATCCTCTACATTTACATGGTTAATGGAGGCCAATTGGATGCACTCCTTAATCATTCGATTGGTGCGTTCAGCCAGGCCATTTGCCCTAGGGCAATACAAGGCAGTGGTGAAATGTTTAATCCCCACTAAGTCCAGGAATTGCTTCATCATTATGGATGTAAGTTGTACCCCGTTGTCTGTAACCAGTGTTTCGGGAATACCTTCTACAGCAAAGATGTCTTTAAGGAAGGAAATGACAGAATTTGTAGTGATTTGGTTTACGAATTTTGTGGATATCCAATGGGAATGGAAATCAATGTGGACTAAAGCAAATCTTTTTTGAAGACCTGAATAATTCAGGGGCCCGATGATGTCAAAAGCTAATTTTATCCATGGTTTATTGGGGACTTGAACCGGAGAGATAGGCGTTTTGCGGACCATTTTAGATTTGTCACTAGCAGAACAGATTGAACATTTTTTAACTTCATTCTCAATTAAGGAATCCATACTGGGGAACCAAAAGCACTCTCTGATTCTGGCTTTAGTGAGACTGCGACCTAAATGGCCCTCGTGGGCAAGTTTGATTATTTTTAATCTAAGACTTTGAGGGGGTATGATTTTATCATTACGGAGAATAAAATTATTCTTTTCATTTATTTCCAATCTTACTTCCCAAAAATCCTTAATGGATTCTTCTAAATCTTTTTTTAATAATGGCCACCCTTCTTTGGCCCTTTCTTTTAACACAGATAAGGTGTCGTCTTGTTTATACGCTAGCTCCCATTCACTATTGCTAATGGAAGGCAGATCCACTAGAAGTATTGGAGTTTCGTTAGTTTCCACCTCCTCTTTTGTGTTCATAGGGGATCTGGAAAGGAAATCAGCTGTAGTGTTTTTATTACCAGGAATGTACTCTACATTGAAGCAAAAGTTTTCGAGTCCTAATATCCACCTGGCTATTCTTGGGGTGCTGTTGCTGAATCCCTTGGTGGAGAACACATATACCAGGGGTTTATGGTTGGTTCTTAAGATGAATTGGGTACCCCACAGAAAGAACTTAAAATGTTTTACGGCCCAGAAAACCGCCAAGGCCTCTCTTTCGATAACTGAGTAGTTTGATTCGGCATCATTAAGGGCCTTGGATGCAAAAGCAATTATTCTTTCTTCCCCGTCTACTATTTGGGATAGGGCGGCGCCCAATCCTAGTTTGCTGGCGTCCGTCATGAGAATTGTCTTTCTGTTATGATCAAAATTACTCAAATGAGGAGCTTCTACTATGGCTAATTTAATTTGCTCAAAAGCACAGTTATGGTCCTCCAACCAGATAAAAGGTGCATGATTTTTTAACAACTCTCGGAGTTTATGCGAAATGGCTGAATTTTTTTTAACATATTTGGACATGAATTCCGCCAACCCCAGGAATGATCGTAACGCATCCTTATTTTTTGGGGGATCAGCTTTTTTCACCGCATCCACCAGGGAGAACTTCGGTTTGAACCCATCTTTGGAGATTATATGACCTAAATACTCTACCGAACCCACCCCCAATTGACATTTTTCACTTCTAAGTGTGAGTCCCGCCATCTTCAATTTCAGGAGCACCGCTCTTAACCTCTCATTGTGCTCTTCTTCCGTGACCCCATAGACTAGAACATCATCCTGGAAACATAAGGTGTTAGGTAAGTCGCCCAGGATATTTTGCATAACTTTCTGAAAGACAGCGGCTGCTGAAGCGAGCCCAAAGGGCATCCTGTTGAACATGAAGGAGCCAAACGGGGTGGTAAACGCTGTAAGCCACTTAGAGTCAGGATGTAATTCAATTTGGTGGTATGCATTTGAAAGGTCGAGAACTGAAAAATATGCAGCTTTGCCCATCGTACTAAGAACTTCGTGGATTCTAGGAAGGGGGTATCTTTCCACCCAAATGTTCCTGTTCAAATCCCTCAAATCAACACATAATCTGATATCTTTACCGTTACTTTTTTTTGCAACCACAATGGGGGCCAACCATTCTGAACAATCCACTGGTTGTATAATCCCTAGATTTTCCAACCTGTTTAATTCTTCCTTGACTGCATTCTTTAGCAGGTGAGGAATTGGTCTCGTCTTGTGGGCAACCGCTTTAGCTCTAGGTTTAATCTTAATTTTATGCTGGAAATTCTTCAACAGCCCTAGTTTACCAGAGAAGATTTCTGGGAATTCACGTATAAAAGGTTCACCACTATTAAGACTCTCCACACAAATCACTTGATCCGGATTATTAGGGTCCAGCTTTATCCCCCGTTCTTTTTGGTGTTGCCACCCCAGCAAACTGGAACCATCTTCCACCACATAAATTTTACCAACGGTGGAGCGTCCTTTGAAAGAAATAACACCTGTGAACATCCCCTTTAGATAAATGGGATCCCTGTTATACCCTTTGGGATAAATGTCAGCTATAGATAAATCAATACCATTTTCCTTTGCAATCACCTTAAGGTTCTGAGAATTGATAATGGTAAAAGGGGAGCATGAATCAGCATATACCCTAATCGCCCTGTTATTAATGGTTATGGTACATTCTGGATAACGATTGGAGTTACTATTATCAGACTCTACTTGCAATATAATCTTCTTGATTAACTGGGAGGACTCTTCTTGCTTTTTATTATCCATCAGCCTAGATGGGTCCTTGCATACTCTTGCAAAGTGGCCCCTTTTATTACATCGTCTGCACACTGCAGATCTGGCTTGGCACTGAGTGGAATTAGCCAAGTGGTTACTGCTACCACAACGGAAACAAGTAAGGTTAGGCTTATTATTACCATGCAGCTGGGGTGATTTGTCTTTACTTCTAATTTTCAGTATCTTATCTTCTCTGAGGTCACTTGAGATTTCGTTAATATGTTCCTCAACAGGCGTGTGTCTAATTTCTTGCAGGCAGATTTCCGTGTGTTCTATAGATTTTGCAATCTCAATGGCTTCCTGTAGGTTCGGTTGTCTTTGCAGAAGCTTCTCCTGAATTTTAGCATTATTGGTACACCGGACCAACTGGTCTCTAATGAGAGAGTCATTGAGTTCTCCAAAATCACATAGCGTACAGAGTCCTCTGAGTGCGGCAATATAGTTGGTGACGCTCTCTTGCTTGCCTTGACATCTAGAAAAGAACTTGTGTCGCTCCAGGACCACATTAACACGGTCTCCAAACTGTTTCTCTAGTTTCAAACATCTAGTTACATATTCATCCTGTGCCAACCCCTCAGCATTGTTGGGATCTGGAAGAGAATCATAAATTTTCCTTCCATGGGTTCCTAAATTATGAAGCAAAATATGTTGCTTCCTAATCGGGTTAAATTTGTCCCCTCCAATGGCTATGAGATAGGATTCAAAAATTTTAAACCAATCCTTCCACGGAATATTGGGTTCCCCCATATCATTCAGGAAGGGAATTGGTTGGGACATACCCGCTGCAGCCATCATTACACTTAGAAGATAAAGTAAGAAACACACAATTACTAATATCACAACAGGGAAATACAAAGCAAAATTGAATTACAATGGAAATTGAAAAATTGGTAATTATTAATTCAGTTTTACACTTCAGAGAAACTAACTCAGTAATAAATCAATCCAAAAATGCCTAAATACTGCAGCATAAGTGACCTAAGAACAAGTGGGGCAAAAATTCTTGAATGTTCACCGTGCTGTGCCTGTCAGCGTGTATTAATCTGACCGGCTTCCCCAAAAGTACTGTTCTTGTGCTGTGCCTGTCAGCGTGTATTAATCTGACAGGTTCACCGTGCTGTGCCTGTCAGCGTGTATTAATCTGACAGGCTTCCCCCAAATGAACTGTTCTTGTGCTGTGCCTGTCAGCGTGTATTAATCTGACAGGCTTTCACAAATGGACTGTTTGAAAAGAAGCGTCGTGTTTGAAAAACTAGATGCCTACCGAATTGTTCGTTATGCTGTGTCAACCAGCGCGGACAGGCTTCCCAGAATGAAGACTTAACGCAGAACGCCGTGTGTTCAACTCCAACCTTCGATGTGCTGTGCCAGTCAGCGCGTCGCAACTTGGCTGGCCCCTGACAGAACGCGGCGCGTTGGGAGCTTAATCGGCCGTTGACCGAACGCTGTCCGAACGCCGTGTTTGACGGCGCGTTGGGAAAGAAAAACAACGTCCGTAAAGCTGTGCCTGTCAGCGTGTAATAAGTTGACAGGCCGCTGAGATAGATATGCTGTGTCTGTCTGCGTGTAGACAGACGATTATTGTGTTGCGCCTGTCAGCGCATTTGAAATCGACCGGTCGTAGGGAAATCCTATGTGCGTTGTGCTGTGCCTGTCAGCGCTGGGGTTGAACACTGCAGGGCCGAACAGGCAAAAGGGATATGAACGTTACAATGCCAACTGCCCCTGGAAAGCAGGTAGTTGAATAAAGGCAATGATGAAAAGATTATCCTTTCGTTAAAATTATAAGTTATCTTCCCCCATATGCAGCTAAATAATTATTGGTAGGATAGTAGGCTTAAAGTTCTCTAACTGGTATTGAAGGCATGAATAGGTACATCACAAGGGGTGGAGATGATGGTGCCCCCTTTCGCACTCCTCGTCGCCAGTTTTATAAAGTCTACCACACGCTGTACTTATTTTCCAGTTTCAGACTTTATTTCATCTCCACTGTTCAGCCTTCATACAGTTATCTCCAACATCCCCCTTCCAGCTTCCCTCCTGCTCTTCACCAACATTCTATTGCAGCCTCCCATCCCAACCCGAATGTTCCATATACCAACCTTCCACGGGGAGGAGGGATATACCATTCTTAACCTTATAATGTACTAATACATAGTAATGAATAATAATACATAAATACTAGAATAATATAACTGCTAAAATGACTTGTACTATAAAAGGTAATAATACACTATTAGCCATTAATGAACATCACTAATACATTAACTACCTTACAACAATGTTTTATATATTACTGGTTTATTCCACCCCTCTTCCTAAAATCAACTAAACTTTTTTTTATTTTTTATTTTTTTTATTATTTTTTTTTAACTCCAGTACTGTTAGAATAACTGTCCTATATATGAATGGTGGTGAACTGATTGATCTGGGAGATCCTGATATCCAGGTAGACAGGGAAGGCGATGAAGTAGCTGCTCATTCTTTACAAGAATTGGAACATCTGGGCCTCACGTAGAGGGCTGTAGGTTCCATTCCTGTGTTAGGACTCACGCTTGACTTCAGTTATGAACGTAATCACAGGATATTGATAACCTTTTCCGGCAGAGTTATACCGGTCATTTCCTCATCCCCTCTTGTTGTATATAACGAAAGAACTAGTTAAAGAATTTGTTGAAGAACAGGTCCCAGTGCGTCGAAGACTAGACAATAATTGATTTGGCTAATTCTGCATGTAGCTTTAGCTATGCATGGCGGGAGTTTAGCATCTAAAATGTTCACGTCATTGGAGGTAGTAAATTCCAACATTGGTATATCAGTTCTCTTTGTATTATTGTAATAAGCATCACATGGATGATCACTGGTTTTCAGAGGAATAGAAGACCGACTTAAATATAGCCGGCTGAAAGAAGATGGCTAAAGAGTTGAGGGGAGTCGGCCAGAATGCTCTTAGAAATAAAAAGCAGGCAGCTCATGCTGCAGAGCAATTAAAATTTTGCAAAATGATTACTGATGCAGACCATTGAGAAAACTGAAGTGTTAGAAGGCTACTTCAACCAGATGCTCTATTGGCAGAAAGCCCTGACTCCAATGACTGTTAAAAGAAGGATAAGAGATTCAATAGTTAGCCGGTGATTTCAGAATCTGAGTTCTAGAAAGCGACTAGTGAATTTAAAATCTGGCTCCCTTCTTGATCTCTATCTGCTAATGACTAAGAACGAACAGTCTCAAGTCCTGATTCCCGCTAGTACATCCCCACCGAATACTTCACTCTGAGGCATTAATTCCTGGAAGATGCAAAACATCAGTAGATATTTATTTATACCTCTATTAAAGAAGTGTATTCTGACCCTCCAGAATTTAGTAATTCTATCTCACTCCTTTCAACTATTGCAAAGTTTGGAGAAAGGTTTGTAGCACATTTGCTCTTCAGCTTCCTGGGATAGCATTATCTGTGAGATGAGACCCAAATGGGGCTTGGACCTGGGGAACAGAGTCTGCGTTAGTAGCTGTCCCTGACATACGGTTAGACCTGGATGAGTCCATCATCCTGTCTGAATGTTTGACGTGCCAACCTTGGAAAATGTTCCACATTGTGATCCTTCAGCTGATTAACAGGAGTGACCATAGCAGCAAGCGGGGCAGGCGTTGCAAGAGTTAAAACACAAAACATGACTGGTACTTCATCCCACAAATACACGGTCACACTATCACCTTTCCCACAAACCACTTAAAACCATGGTGCGCAGCTCTCTCATATGAAAGAGAGCGTTTACACGTCATGAATACAAATAAAACCTCTAGTGCAAAATTAAACATATCAAATACCTGCTGGAAACAAGTCAATTAAAAAAAAGTGCTGTGGCATGGAACATGTAGAAACATGCAGAAAGATTCCAGCTTTTCTCAATCTAAGGATGGCAAAAAATAAACAATATCTCTGCTTGTCATTGTAAACTATTAAAATAGAACTGAAGAAACAAAAGCAAAGGCTGTAATCTGCTACTCTAGATTACACATTTTGCAAATAAAAATATCTACCCCCTCCCTAAACATTCTTCAGACCTTTGACACTTTCATAATGTGAGGAAACCCTGATTAAGTCTCTTTAATGGAGACATGGCTGAAACTGTAGTCTAACCCTGATTTTGCCCTTGCATCACCATCTGTCTCCAATGCAGGTTTGCTTATTTATAAACAGTCTCCTCGCTATTCTGCTTTTTTGGCTTGGAACTCTCTGAAATTGTAGTGCCCTCTGCAAGATCTCAGTTACCAGCTCAGCTCCCATGTACAAGTGCCTGGAACAGGACAGAGATGGGCAGAATGTACCATGAATGTAAGGAAACCAGTTCAAGACTTAACTACAGGAACCGTAGGTGCATGAGGGGTGAACTGCAAGAATTGTTAGCGAGAGATATGGCCCATACTGTCAAGCAAGTAGCTGTATTTGAGGGATGGACAAAGCTGGAAAGATGTTAGCTTATAAATTAGACACAGGCCGCTTAGGAATTATATTCAAACAAAAACAATTGAGGGAGATCTTAAAACATCAGTTATATTTCCTATTGCACTACCGCTTTAATTAAAATGTACACCGTAACACAAGGCTTTAAAAGAACAAGAATTACATTATTTGCAACAGTGTATTCCTCTGACTCTGGGAGCGCCTCTTGAGTAGGTGCAATGTTTGCACCTTCATCTAAATTAGAAGTCTGTTATATCGCTGGTGGTTACAGCGACAGGCCACGGCCACGTCTCTCTTACTATCAGTGTAGTAAAACTATCTGAGGCCTGTGCAGTGCTGCAGCACATGACACTCAGTGCTCGCTTCTTCTGACTGAGTAGTGACGCACTTAGGGTAAGGAGAGAAATGAGTACATTGATGTTTGCAAGTTCATTGCTACAAAATAATCTGTACTTACTGTCTCAGTGAGTGTCTTATCTGAGGCCGCCTGTGTGCAGCGCCGCTGCAGCCCATGATGTGATGCTCGTTTTTTCTATCAACAACCCTCTGACTATGCTGGGGCGGGCGAAGTGGGGATGACAGTACACATCTATTGGTCCAGCTCACCAGCCCAGGAGAGACGGGCAAATTATCTTTATCCACAAGTCACTGGTGGCACTTATGGACTCATTGCACAGAGGCAGGGAGGGATGCCAGTTTTGGGCGTGCCGGGCCTCATGATAGGCGGGAGCCAAATTAACACTTTATACTCACTTGCAATCTATCCAGCGCAATCAGTCACCCGCACCCACTAGTGGTGCTTTTTCCTGCACAAATGAGAAAAATTTTGCACATTTCTGTGGCAAATCACCCAACCTGCAACACTGAACTGGGGCATGGGTTTACCATGTGATATCGTCTCTCCATCGAGAGAGCGTGTGGAGTGAGCCGATATCGTGACAGTGCCATCATGTGAGTTGGCAGGTACGAATGTTTGATCTCTCTGCTGTCTTTGATACTGTGGATCATCCACTAATCTTGAAGATGGAGAGACTTGGCAATAAGGGATCTGCTCGCAATTGTTTTCTCTCCCTTTGGGGAATAGAAAATCTATGGTGAAATTGCCATCCTGTTCATCTAATATTTGTACAGCACGGTGTAGGGTTAACCAGTGATCAGGGATAGCACCACTTTTATTTAACAGGTATAAGAAACGTTCAGTTAAAGTCTGAGTAATAGCATACAATAGGATTTTAAAATCAATGTATTTTAAACTCTGCAATAAGGGGAATTATGGTTTGGGAAACTGGCCTGTTAACTGCCTTATTGCAGTAAAACATTAGATGGATAATAACATGCTTAGACTTAACCCTTCAAAGATGGATTTGATTGCTTTAGGCAGAGCAATCTTTTGGTGCCTCCTTGGTGCCGGTGAATGTTGTTGTCCCATCTGCTGCTGCAGGGAAAAGTAAAAGCTTGGTTTCCTGATCGATAAAGAGGGCTGTTGCCTTCGACAAATACATTCTATGATCTCTCCTTGTTTCCAGCAACTGAGGCTACTTCTTTTAAATAAATGAATGAAAACAAAAATCTATTTATCCCCAATGAGAGTAGTTATTGTGACAATTGCTGCTACTAGTTCACGTTGGCGTAAGATACGCAGGAGCTGCCGACTTCTTCTTTTTCTGTGTTTGCGTCACACCTGTGGAATGAGTTTACAAACTTTCTTTGAAGGTAGAGTAGCTTAAAGTCCTTCATAAAGGCATAAAAGCCTACCTATTCAGCTAAGCTGCTGCAGCAGATATTGGTGATATCCAACCTTTCCCTCAGTATTTGAGTGCCAGGAAACACAAGGGTGTATGTTGGTGCTTTACAATCATCCATTCATCATTATTGTCCCAGGAGCCTCAGATCTGTCATGAATGTCTGAGTGCTGGGCCTCTGGATTAAAAAAAAAAAACAAAAAAAAACAACCTAGAAGTCGGACTCCATCATTGGATTTTGGTGACAGCTGAACAGATGATACTCTTTTCCTACAGGTAGAAGGCCTAACATGACCTCAGCAGTCTGACCTGACCTGGCTACTTTAATTTCCAAGTATTGGTTGGGAGTGCAAGAATCCACTTGGGGTTCTGTGGCGCCGCCTGCTTCAAAGGATGAGTAACTCCAGCGGGGTCTGCCTGGAGGAGGCGCTGCAGAACAGTCATTTGGTATTACTATATCTCCCAACACTGCCGCTGTCTTCTGGAACCCTCCTTGATGCTGATGCCCGCAGGCTGACCATTTTCAGGACCCAGAGACCTGGCTTTTTAACATAATGTTTTTGCTTGTTGAGGTTTTCCTATTTGTATTTAAAGTGCACTCAACTTGTGGGGCTATCTGCCAAGCTTGTCACTTGGAGATGGTACATGTTGAACAACAGTCATTGGTGGTGGAAAGCTTGTGACTAGATCACCCCAGGTAGCAACAATTGTTACAGGTACATGACTAATAAGTAAACAGGACTGGCCCCTAATGAACAATGGTCACAGGTAGGTGATTTGTTTCCTTGGTTACCCCCAAGGCTGCTCTTGGGAACAGGCTCCTTCCTCCTTTGGTCTGATGGCAGTAGGGAGTTTACAGTAGCATTTTTGTGTGGTGACCGTTAGCGGTTGCTTATGAACTATGAGACATCTAGTGCTCTTTGCTGCGGTAACCCTGGACCACCAAAGTTACCCAGTAGTTGTCGGTGCCCTGTGGCTGCCTGCTATGAGCACAGATGACATTTATCAAGGGGGCATTTATCAAGAGGACATTTTCCTAGTGTTAAATCCATAATGAGCCAGCTGTAGCTCAAGTGAAGGAGTTGGTCCCTCATATCTTGCTTAGTTCTCCAGTAGGTTTTGCAGAGCTGTTTGCTGAATGTTGTCTCTTTGGCTATCTCCTAAAAAAAAGAATAGAGCATCATGCATTCACATGTGTGTGGAGTTTGACTGCCAGGAAACACGTGCACATCTCTATTGCTCCCATAGTCCACATGCATGTAGATTTAAACACATTTCAGCCCCTTTCACTATTGTTTCAGCTTTCACAAGTTCTATTTTCTCAGAGCGAGTGCAGATCTTGTCTCTCCCCTTTATCAATTCCTGACCCAATGTGGGTGTCAATACAGACTGATCTGCCGTACGCCTGCATTGTCAATACTCACCCTGGTGTGTGTGCCTGCCCTTGCCCCTACTGGCGTTTCACATGACTGGTTAAATTTACTACTTGGCTTTTCTGCTCTGGGTTGTGGTTTGGCAAAGTAGGACCATGTCCTAAACTCTCCTGGCTTGTCCTGGAGTCGGGCAAGCGAATATACTGCTTTCCCTGGTTGTGCTTGTCCTTCACCTGAGACGGAGTTTCTAAAACTTGCTTAAATCATCCAGCTCTGAGTTCTCTGCTACTTCTCATATCATCAAATTCAGTAGACTGTGATGCCAATATATTTTCTCATACTAAGCTACAAGTAATGTTATCTATTACTATTGGGGTGTGTATTTGTAACTCTCTTCTATTTTGCAGGAAAACAAGGATCGGTTGAACGCTGAGCTGAAGAAGGAGCGTCTGGAGAAGCGTCGTTCCATTGCCACCTGCTCAACCCTCGATAAGGACCTGCAGGATGTGGAGCTTGAATTCCTGCTCCTGCGAAACCCTCGGCCAGGTCCCAGGAGTCGCAGCCTGCGAACACAAAGACTTTCCCCACCAGAAGCAAGACCCCGTACCCGCACCCTGAGCAGAAGCCCACAAGTGGTACCACCAACCAACAAGCCAGAAAGCCCTTCAGATCAAAAGGAGCCGGTCCCTGCTCCTACAGAGACTAGCCGCACAGAGGCAGTACCTGCTAAAGAGGCTCACGCTGACAAACACTATGCATCTCCTCCGCCCACAGGCCAGCCTCATCCCCCTGGCCTGCTGGACACGGCCTACATTTCAGAGCCTATAGAAGAGGAAAGCTGCAACGCTCCTGCTGAGAACATTGAACAGAATCCTGAAAAAGTGGATGACCAGGACCGATCATTCAGCAGCCAGGAGAGTGACGCGGCAATGGCCAAGCTTGTCCGGCGACACACAATTAACGTTCTTCCATGTAGGGAAGAAGAAAGACAGCGTTTATTGAACTCTTGCACAGGCAGAGACCGCCCACCTCCACTTTTTCTCCAGGGCAGGGCCCGCTCGGTGGAGGAAAATGCAGAGATGTTGGAGGGTCAGTTGATGTTGGGAGGAGCAGTCTCAAACCTTCATACCAATGAGATCGGTGTGGAGGTGGCATGCCCATCCCCCCGCCCTGAGAAACTTGGTATTTTTGGCCAAGAAATGAAGTCTTGGATTCCAGATAAGATCCAATCTCCAAGGACACCCAAAGTGAGGGAGGGAAAGAGCTCCAGCAAGGCGCCAGCTTTTAAATTAGGGGATACTTTAAATCGGAAAGACTATATGCTGACTCCAGAACCTGTAAAGCATCTGCGGGCGAAGAACAAACGGGACAGCCAGAGGCCTTCCTCCGAAGGCTCTGCCATTGTCAACTTTTTCAAACGCTTCAACGATAACCCCCGGAGGTCTCCAAAGCTGAGAGGATATGAGGCCTGCGGAAATAACTGAGCTTTTTATGTTGACCTTATGTTGTGGGATGTGAACAGTAGCCTGATCTTGCAGGGAATTCAGGAGGGGGAGAGAGAGAAACTTTTAAAGCTATCTCTTACCCCAAACAGTGGTGCTGTGGAGTGGGAAGGGGGTAGGTCTGCACATCTGATTCTGCCAATCCTCTGCCCTTTTCACATCGTGATGGAGCGGAGGGTCACCCATGTCCAAGAGCTGCTGCCTACATGTACTGAATGTCGACCTCCGTAGATTCGTCTGCAGCTTTCTTGGGTGAAAAAGAAGGAGCTTGTTCTCACATAACTATTTTAATGAAGGAGATGGGGTGAAGGTCCTTTAACCCAACAATCCAGTATCTGATCTCTCAGGTGATCATCTAAGGTGAGCTATACCTCGTGCTCATCCATGGCACTATTGGCAGAGGAGTCACTCTTGGAAAGGGCAAATCGTATTAAAGAGCCATTTTGCTTGTGGAGTTTGGCAGAGGACTTAGAGGTCAGCTGTGCATTGCTGGCAGGTCCAGGGGAGACTTCCACACATGGTGGAGGTCCTTGAATATGAACTCGTTAGTTGAACTGTTTCATGACACATGAAAGTACATCAACCGTTTGCGACAAATTTCCTTTGACCTCTGGCAAGTTGGATGAAGTCTGCCCATTGGGAGGGAGGAAGGGAAGCCTGGGAAAATTTTGTGGAAGTGCATGTCAGGGAAGACAGTGGAATTTGAAAGCATAGGGTGTGGGAAATGTCCAGACACTGCCAGGGTTCCGGGGTGGAGGGGGGGTTGTAGCCATGAGACAAAGATGTCCCCTGCACGCGTTGGTTGTAGTCTTCTACGTGGCCTGATTCATTTTTAAACACAATCACTTTAGGTGTTGCACTTCTGCCATGTTCTTTCTTGCCCTGGGGGTGATGTCCCCCTACTAAACTGGGCATAAACTTCAAGGTATTCTTTATAGTGAAAATCACATATGTAAAGTACACTCCTTTTTCACCCCTAATCCTCGGCCCAGGTCGCTCATGTCGGATGCAGCCTGGCCAGAGGCTCAGGTGACGTTTTAATGGACTCAGAATGTAAACAGCCTCTGAATAAATGTGATGAAATCTACATTTTCTGAATGTTGCCTGTTTGTCTTGTTTTCTGATGGTGAGAGGGGTTACTTTGGGCCGTAACACGCTCACTAGTATTTTAATGCAGTCCGCACCTTACCACAGTAATATATTCTGTGCTAATATTTTCACTTGGCAATTTATTTTGCTGCATGACTTTGGTCACTTTCTTTGATTGTCTCTGGAAAAATTCTCACTTTTTTGCCTTTTTTATAGTTTTCTCACTAATTTTGATGTTTTAAGTCTTTCCGTAATGTGGTCATCTGTCGTACTTTGGTATTCCTGCCTATTTGTGATCTGTAATCTCCTCAGACCTTGCGTTTAACGCACACCAGTCTTTTTCTGTTTTTATTTGGCCTTGCTCATTGACATTGTGCAGTATTTCTGTAGTGTTTGTGGCGTCTTGTGTCGTTAAACTTTTCACTGTGAATGGAACGTGAGTGCCCAGATATGGCCTTTAAACAATAAAATTAATTCAGAATTTCCGGTTTGCATTCTCTTGTATTTCTCATGTTCTGGTGAAGTTGAAGGCTTTTCATCCAAGTAGATTTTTTATTTATGTACAGACTGACCCTGTGTTTCAAGGAAAGTTCCTGCGGATTTCGGGCTTGCTCGAAGAGTGGAAGGGCAATTTTTAAAATGAGAACAGTGTTCAGTGGTCACTTACTACAGGAATTGGTCCTGTACAGGCTGCGGCGTGGTTGTCCGGCTCATTTAGGACGTAGAATCATAACATACTTGGGTTATGGGTGGCGGGGGAGTGGTTAGGTCAAGGCACATGTACCTTTAAACTATCTCTTTCGGTACTTAATTTGAGCCGATGGGTCCCACGGTACTTAAAACGGGGTGGCGCGACTCTTTGGATTGTTCAGCGGGTGGTAGCCCTTCTCCCCATTTTGAATAAATAAAAATGCCCCCGCTGTCTGCCTCGTAATGATGGGGCCGCATCAAGGTGGATGATGGGACATCATGCTCTAAGTTGCACTTATTTTTGATGTTTGGAAAGTAAACCAAGGCACCCTTCCACTCAACGTATCTGCTTCGAGCACGGGGTTGGGTAACAGTGGTGCACGGGTTATGCATAGTAAGGATACCTGCAATTTTGAAGTGGTAACTGCTATCGTGTATTGGCCCTAAATCCTGCTGTGGTACGTTGGCGCCGATCACCAGTGCACCGGAACACCCAGATTTCTCTGTCCTGGGTGCAGTCCAATACCAGCAAAGCTTTGCAGATGGCTTGGCCCCCCCCCCCGCATGAAGACTGGACGGTGCTCCATCCCAGCCAACCAAGCGAAGAGGTGAATGGGGCAGACTGTAGGGAAGCCCTTAAGAGAGAGTTTGGGGAAAGTCTACCTTGCACCTCTTGTCACATGTGGGAATGGTGTCAAGAACAAAGGCTACACTTTGCCCTCCGACCTTCCTTTTATTGCATTGCCCAACCTGCATGCTCACCACTTCTGTGCTTCTTTACATCAGGAGTTTGACACAGGTGATATGGTGTTTATATGAAAGTATATTAACTTTTTATTATGAGACTTGTTATTGGTTTTTCAGGTAATATGTATGAAGTCAGCATAAAAGGCTGCTTGCAAGCAGTCATTTGAGATCCGCTTTTCAGCTCTCTGCAAGTGACTGGTCTCCTGGCCATTGCGATTAAACCTACTTTTGCCTTGCTAGAAAAGTATTATATTTTTACCAGTTTCCCCCCAACATTTGTGAGCCAGCCTGGAGGAGTCCTGTTTGTCCTCAACTGCCTGCTGCCACTGGAACACTGTCTACCCCGCTGCCTAGAGAACTGCGCATTTATAACAAGGTGAGCAGACACCGTGTTACTTCAAGTTCTGCCTATTGACGGGGGTGGGTAGGACCCGGAATTGCTGTATTTAAGGTGACACCAACATTTACTCCGTTCAATGTTTGTATATTATGACTTTCTTTGGCAATGGTAAATGTGAATGAAATGTAATGTGTAATTGAATGCAAAATGGTGTATGTAATATCGCACAGTATTAGTTGAGCACAATGTGTAGTTGGTAGGCAGTTAATCCCATCACAGCATTGGAAGTGGCAAAGACAGCATAGGTGATTCAATGTGTGTTCTGACATTTTGGCACAAGGGATGGCCGAAAAACCGATGTTAATCTTTACCCCTAAGTAAGAAGAGAACAATCTAATCAATAGACCTTGGACCATACGCCTGGAAGTCAGTCTTTGGCCTGTGAGGTCCATGGAATGAAGTAATCCCCTCTGGAGTATGGAGGGAAGGGACCAAAAACTACTGGGCTAGTGAGGTGTTTAGGGTAAGGGATTGGCACAGATTTAGAAAGTTAGAAAAGCATTATTATCTAAGGGAAGAACATATTGGTGATAAATATATGTAGACACATGTAAACAGAAATATGACCACGGGGAAATGTTATTTTATTATACTCAACATAGATACAAATGGATGGATTCCTTATCTTGTGAGGGATAGTGTAAAATTTCAGGAAATGAAGTTTTAAAGAGGTCAAACATTGAGTAAACCGATAAAAACACAAATTACAAAGTTAAAAAAGTTACCAGAAACACAGGTGACTTTGGATACTCTCCTATAACACATGCAAAAGACCTTTCCTGGTGATCAGAAAAGGTTACAGAAACACTGTAAATAATGGTTTAGGGTACCCAGAGATATACATATCCCTGGCCACAGGAAAGGACATTTGATATTAGACCATACTGCCATGCACCTCGAAAACAAATAGACAGGAGTTAGGTTGCAGAAGCGAGAGGCCATCATAGCCCTGTGGCGAGTCTTTTGTGAGAAGTCTAAAGTCTCTTCAAATACCCATACATCTTTTACCTCATCTGCTCTCCCCCCTCCATATGACCCTACAAACCTCTCCCAAGGGATCTGGCATTTATCCTCTAGCGCAGTTACAGGAAGCTGCGGTGGGATTTGAGAATCCCAAGGTTGATACCCCTCCACTCTCTCTGAAGGGACCCCCCCCCTAGTGTTGTCCTACAGATACCAAAGCCAAAACACCCAAGCACTCCCAAAAAACAAAGGGTTGGTGACTTTTTAAAAATGTTTTAGGACAATTGGAAGCACAGTTTAGATAGATGACATTTAGCTCAGGTCTCTCCCAACGAGGTTAGAGATGATAGGCAGGGTCCAGGGGACAATGATGACCAGTCAGTCATCTCATCAACAACACCACACTTATTACAAGAAAGAGAACTAACAGGGAGGGTAGTCAAGGAACGGGTGCCTGGCCCACAATGAAGAGATGCAGAAGATGCAAAGTGGAATGATTATGTAGACAGGCTGTTAGTATGGCTCGATGGCCAGCACCTCAAGGAAAAGATGAAGACCCTAAAAATCTGCTACCTTGGCAGAAGAAGGGAAACCTAGTTCCACCAGACAGCATTCAAGAATCGTCACAAAGTGAAGACAGAAGAGATGTGAGGGACTCTGGAGAGAAGGAGATCACAATGATATATCAGCACAAATTCACAGATGTTTCAGGAGGATGGTAGACCGAATAGAATGAATACATAGGCACGTAGATAACATGGGTCAAATATATTAATCAACAGAGGCTAGACGCCCCCCCCTCCAACAATAGTACCCGACAGAGGCTCCTCATTGACCCTGACCATATGGATAGATTATTAGGGTCACCCAACCACACTAATATGGTTATAAAAACCACTAGAGAAGGAGAGCAGGGCACTTTCTCTAATATCAGAGACTGAGAGACGAAGCTCTAGCAGTTCCGGTTCCAGGGAACATATGGTTAGCCCTATCCCAAAATGGGATCTTATGAGGTTACAGGAGGTTGACACTGAGATAGACCAATGCAACAGATGTGTGTTCAAGCGGCAATGATCTCACCCCCAATGAGAGAGTCAACGAGGAAAACAGTTGGTAGAACGTCAAACCCTATACAGACAATTTAGCAGGGTGGACTGAGGGTTTAGTCCCGCAGATGGGCCCATGGCCTAGGGAAGGGGCCTTCGATCAGTGTGACATGGCAAACGCCGAGGACTGTATCCTCCCTGGTGAGGGGTATCCAGACTGGCACTATCCCTATATGTGGAAGAGTCTGCACCTGTGACAAAAATATGGCAGACAATATAATCCCCAAAATCCCTTTACCCCCGTACACCAGATGCCCCTGAAATGTAAGGGCTCTGGGGCACCTCATTATGTTCCCTGGCAACAAATGGATGAGGAAACATTAGCACCACTTCAGGATGGAGCAGGGAAATGGATTAGGACCTTTTGAAAAACAAACTGCAGGTGTCACCCTGGCAATAGGGAACATAAGGAGTCTGCTTAGCTCCTTTATAGGAGATGCGACCAACACGGTCTTTCATAAGGCTGGAGTGAGAAATGTCAATCTTACTGAACCCTCGGTATGATGGGTCTCCATTTTACTTGGTTCAGACAGTAGTCTGGGACTAGCTGAGGAAAATGTATCCTGATAGGCCAGACACTGGGGGGCTCATGGCTCAATCAATGCACCCCAATGAGGACTCTGCCCGATTCTGTAGCAGGATGAAAGAGAAACGGATGCAAGCAGTAGGCCAAGGCCGTTGTTGGGAAGTAATGGGGTAAATGATGTGGTGTTCTATAATGCAGTAAAGAAGGGTTTACCCTCCAATGTGGAGGATAATCTTGATATAGTGGCATTGGAGGCCAAACCCTTGACGGAGGTACAGACACACAATACACTCTTGTAAAAAGAAACAAGCGAGAGGAGCAAGCAGGAGGTAATGGAGAGAGCAGCAGCCAGGTTGGGGCAGCAATAACTGGCAAAGAAGGGCCGTTGGAAAGGGCTGTGATAGCCACCGCTCAGATGACTGCAATGTCTGGGATCCGTCCCTGAGACCGACCAACAACAGTACTTGCAACAGCAGAACAATGGAAGGGCACAAGGAAGTAGCAGAGGGGGACAATGAGGTATAGGAAGGAGCAGGATAGGCCCCCCAGAGGATGGATCAGACATATCATTATTGTACGAGGCTGGCCTGGTTTGTAGAGGGTACCAAAGGTACTTACACCTTACACCTTATACCAGCTCCAGCTATCCCTTATTAGTGAGAAGTAGTTGGTGTCTAGAAGCCAGGCTCTCCAGGGGTAGTGTGGATGAGCAGCCAAGGCCTAACTAGGAGACATGCAAAGCTCATGCAATACCACTGTAGTCTCAGTGCTCACACACATGAAAAAATACTCAGTGTAACAAAAATAAAGGTACTTTATTTTAGTGACACACATGCTAAAAATGCCATAGACTATACTCCCTTAGGAGGTAAGTAATACACAAATTATATACACTTGTATGCAGAAATAGCTCTAAAAACAGTTCGAGAACAGTGCAAATAGTGAAAATCACAATAGTTAGAAATGGGCCATATACCAAGAAAGTAGAATGCAAAAGTCTGTTTCCCACATAGGAAAGTGTAGTGTAGAGGGGTGCTTGGGAGTACTAGAAAACACCAAAGGTAAGTAATAGAACCCACCCCAGAGCCCAGGAAAGCAGGAACAAATCACAGTAACTTTCCTAGAGCACACAAGAAAGATTATGCAAGAACCAGAAGAGACTGCAAGACACCAACAATGGATTCCTGGACCTCAAGACCTGTGGAAGAAGGGGACCAAGTCCAAGAAGCACTGAAGGGTCCAGCAAGAACAGGAGCCCCTGCTAACTCAGAGGAAGGTGCACAAGAAGAACCACAGGTGAAGAACACCAGTCAGTACTGCACCCAAGAAGATGGATGCGGGTTCCTGGTTGGTGCAAATGATGTCCCACGTCGGATGGATGGTTACAGTCTTGTTTGCATCGCTGGATTCTGCCAACAAGCTTTGGCACACACAAAGCTCGCTGTTGGTGGAAAATGGAGCTGCCCGGGGCCAGGAGGGACCTGGCGGACTCTACCCAGGGGGGGGAAGCAGAGGGGGCCTTCAGCAACTCAGAGCCCTTGGAAGACCAGGCAGTGCGCACAGGAGTCCCACAGCACTGGGACCAAGAGTGCAAAAGGAGGCCCATGCAGCACTACACAAATGGATCCCACACCACCAGAGAACCACGCAGGAAGCTGTGCGTCACAGGAAGGAGTGCTGGCGGCTGGAGCTGCATGCTGTACGAAGAACTTTGTGGAAGGATGCCAACAAGCCTTGGTAACTGCAAAACACACAGTGCACAGGGGTACTGGCTGGTGTGGGGAGGCAAGATCTTACCTTCACCAAAGTTGGACAGTTGGACGTCTGGACCACTTCAGTCCACCACCTGTGATGCTGGATCCACGCACTTTGCCAAGAGAGGGGACCCAAGCCATTGGTCATCACTGCAGAGTGGTGCCTGCTGAAGCAGGGAAGTGACTCCTTCACTTTAAGGGAGATTCCTTCATTCCCCTGGTGAGGGCTGAAGACAGGCAGTCCTCAGAGGATGCACAACCTGGAAACAGTTACAGTTGCTGGCAGGAGCTGAAGATACAATGTTACAGAAGTCGTCTTTGCTTCTTTGTTGCAGTTTGTAGAGTTCCTGGAGGGTCCAGATGCAGTTTCTTAGGTAAGAAGGTGAAGTAAAGGATGCAGAGGATTCCTGCTGGAGTCTTGCAATCCGAATGTGAAGAACCACCCGAGAGAGACCCTAAATAGCCTTGAAAGGGGAGATTAGTCAGCTACACAGGTAAGCACCTATTACGAGAGGGCTCTGTCACCTACTGGCACTGGCCACTCAGATGCTCCCAGAGTTCCCTGCCAACTTGGAGTCCAAGATGGCAAAGCCAATGGGACCTCTGGAGGAGCTCTGAGCACCACCCCTGGGGTGGTGATGGACAGGGGAGGTGTCACTCCCCTTTCCTTTGTCCACTTTCAGGCCAGAGCAGGGACTGGAGGTCCCTGAACCGGTGTGGACTGGAGGTCCCTGAACTGGTGTAGACTGGATTATGCAAGGAGGCCACCATCTGTGCCCTTCAAAGAATTTCCAGAGGCTCTAGGAGGCTACCCCTCCCATGCCTGTAACACCTATTTCCAAAGGGAGAGGGTGTAACACCCCTCTCCTATAGGAAATCGTTTGTTCTGCCTTCTTGGGCTTGAGCTGCTCAAGCAACAGGAGGGCAGAAACCAGCTGTCTGAGAGGTGGCAGCAGCTGGGGCTGCCTGGAAAACCTCAGAAGGCTGGAATGGCAATACTGGGGGTCCTCTAAGGAGCCCCCAATGTGCATGGGATCATACAACCAATGCTTGCAAAAGCATAGGGGCATGATTCCAACATGTTTGATACCAAACATGGCCATATTCGGAGTTACCATTGTGGTAGTGACCTATGTCCAGTGCATGCGTAAAATGGCATCCCTGCACTCATGAGGTCCGGGACAATGGTCCTGGAGGTCATGGTGGCACCGCTGCTAGGGCAGGGGTGCCCTCACACATAGGTACTCCGCACCCTGCCCTCAGGGCTCAAGGGTCTGCTATAGGGGTGAATTATAAATGACCTGGTGCAGTGTAAATGGCAGTTAACGGTGCATGAACCTTTTACACAAGCTGCAATGGCAGTCTTGCAGAAGCCTTTGCATGGGCTTCCTATGGGTAGCAAAAGATATGCTGCAGTCCATAGGGATCCCCTGGAACCCCAGTGCCCTGGGTACCGTAGTACCATGTACTAGGGACTTATAAGGGGGCACCAGTATGCCAATTGTGGGCGAAATACTGGGTTACTAGTATGAGGGACACAATGTAGAGGACAAAGCGTAATCACTGGGGTCCTAGTTAGCAGGATCCCACTGAACAGTCGAGCACACTCACATCAGGCAGAAATTGAGGGTAACATGCCAAAAAGAGTACTTTCCTACAATTGGTGCAGATATGCACATTTTATTAAAGAATGCAGGGCCAAGATAAGGGTTGAAAAAGGTCAAAGGACAGGGGTTTACAACCAGCCAGGGGATGCGGTAATGCAACCACAATCAACCCCACATATAGTACATGTACCCCCGCCACCTCATCACAATACACAGCAACCAGTAATGCCTCAGATGCAACAGATGCCACCACAGCAAAGCTACCAAGCACCCCCAATGGAGACTCCACCCCAAGGTGGACAAGGAGGTGTGATTGCAAGAGGAGGTAACCCCATCCAAACAAATTACGTGGGAGGGTATACGTAATGAAGATGCCTACAGAGTAGTCCCACGTGTCAAGAGTTGTCGGTGATGCACATGCCAGATGAGCAACCCACTGTGATGGTAGCTATCAATATAAAGTGGTATTCATTCCTCTTAGATGTGGGAGGAGCCCTACCTTGAATCCAAGCGGGAGAGCTCCCAATTTCCATCAGATTAATGGACACACTGAGTCCCTGGAGCGGTAAAGGGGGTTTATTTATTTTTAAAGTTTTATATAGCGCAAATAAGACCCTTACGGATGACCGTGATTTAAAGTAAAAACAAAGGTGGTATAGATAGAGCCGAAAAAGTGATGCGTGTAAGAAAATATATACAGAAACATTTATAATTAGTATCATATTAGGATCACATAGTTTTCAAAAACTGGCATGAGCTGATTCCGATAGGCGTTGAGACTGTGAGTAGAGGATCAGAGCCAGTTTGGATTATGAGAATATGGGTAAGGATGTAAGAACTCAGTGCAAGAGGAATCTGTTGGCAAGTAGGAGTTTTACTCCTTTCCTGAAATTGGGGGTGGAAGGGTTGCACCTGATCTCTGGAGCAAGGGAAATCCAGACTGTTGGGGCAACTCCGGAAAAGGATAGTTTGTAGGTTTTTTTTTTTTTGGTTTTTTTTTAATTTATGTGGTTTAAGTAGGAGACAGCTTGTGCTTCTAGAAGGTCTGTTTCTGCCAGATAAGGGCAATTTCTGAGACAGGTAGGAGATGGTGTTTTAGTGCAGCGCATTGTGGGTCAAACAGGCAATTGTGAGATGGATCCTTGCCTCAAAGGGTAGCCAATTCAGTGATTGGTGGTCAGGGGTGATATGATCTTTTTGTAGAGCCAGTGATGAGCCTTGCTGCCACGTTCAAGGTAGTCTTCAATGGTGCAAGTTTGCTTTTAGGAAGGCCCTCAAGGGTAGCACTACCGCGGTCTAGTTTAGATAATGCAAGAGCTTGAACCACTGTTTCTAGATCTGCCGGGGGAAGGAAGGGCTTTAGTTTCCTTAAAGCAAGGAGTTGATGGTTTGGTCCTCTGGTGGTGGCACTAATGTGCTTCTTCATGGAGAGGCCATTGTCCAGGATTATTCCAAGTGATTCAGCTGAATCAATGATGTGTGGGGGACAGTTCAAGGCAGTAAAAGGTGAGAGCCAGTCTTCAGTACTAGGAGTGATACTGGGCAGAGAGATCGAAGGAATTCAGTTTTAAGGGCTTTAAGTTTGAGGTGGTTTTGAGTTAGCCAATGTGTTTTAATCAAGGTGTTATTGATTATTCTGATGTCTTCAGAGAACGCGATTTTCATGTAGATTTGAGCGTCGTCTGCATATGTATGATAAGAGATGTGTGAGTGAGGATTTCAGTCAAAGGCTCCATGTAATGGTTGAATAGCGTCGGAGAGTGCAGTCTTGGGGGACGCCAAGCATAACTGGAGTCTGATCAGAAAGAGTGTGGTTGATAAGGTTCCACTGAGATCTGTTTATAAGTGTTTCATTATTGACAGTATCAAATGCCGCTGATAAGTCTAACAGTATTAATGAGCAAGGTTCATTCTGGTCGAAGGAACGGAAAGCATCATCAACAATGTGGACCGTGGCACTTTCGGTGCTGTCGGAGTCTAAAACCAGATTGACATTGGTCAAGGAGTTGGAAATGCTCAATGTGATTGTGAAGTTGTAGATGCACACATTTTTCTAGCAGTTTGGCCAAAGTTGGAATGTCAGAGATGGGTTGATAGTTGTTGGGGTCTGACTGGTCAGAGTTGTTTTTTTCTTTGTTAGGATCGGAGTAACCTGCCAACTTTTTAGGCAATCGGGTATGGAGCCTTGGGTAAGTGAGGCATTGATAATCCATGCCCATAGGAGAAGTACGGAATAAGTGGACTCATTGAGAAGTTTGGAGAGAAGGAGATCATTGAAGTGGTTTGAGAATTTCAGAGAACAGAAGTTTTGAAATGTAGTTTTCATCAAGGTTTTTAAAGCTGGACCAAACAGCATTGTATTTGGGTTTGTTGGAAGCGGACATCGGGATTCTTCGAAACCATGGGGTATGGGTCGAGGTGGAGGCATGAATGGTAGGAGGTTAAGGGCATTCTGGATCTACAGTAAGTGGAGATTAGCATGGTTTTCTCAGAGAAGAAGGAAGCAAGAGTTTTGGAGTTGGGTAGGAATTTGTTGTCCGAGGATAGGGCATTGTTTTCTCTTTGACTTTTGATAATCGTCCACAAAAGCTGTTTGAGCTTAAGTAGCCGAGTTGATTTTGGAAAATTGTTGCTTTGGAGTTTCTAATGTCTGTTGTAGACGCTCTGTTTTTGTAGTAGAAGTTTTAAGGTTGACAAGTCTGAGGCATAGACGTTCTTCGTTGAGGGTACTTTTGAACCAAGGGTTGGATCTTTTGGACGGGATTCTCTGAAGTTTGGATGCAATGGTATCCATGATTTTTGTCATGGAGTTGATGTAATAATCAGTGAGGTCATGAATGTCTTGCATGTTAGTGGGGGGGGGTAGTAGGTTGCTTTCACTAACGGCTGAGAATGTTGGTGGGACGCTCAAATGGGTGTGTGACACAATGCTTGGCTTTCTTAGGTTGGCCAGTCAAACTCATTGCTGTTTCAGATATAAAGAAAGGAATGCAGTGGTGGTCAGTCTAGTCGCACTGTAAGATGGATTCAATTTGGCAATGATTGGCACCTTTTTTATAGGTAGGGTTTTTTGCAAGATTGGATAAGGTTGAGATCAAGAAAGAAGGATTTAAAACGGTTTACCAGAGGGTCGTTGGAGTTATTCCAATGTATGTTAGTCACCTAGAAAAATCTGGATGTTTTGCTCTTCATTGATGGAGGAGATGGTCTCCATGATCTGTTCGATGAATGTGTGATTATTTCTAGGAGGGTGGTAAATCATGTGGAGGGAGCACCTGGTATCACTGGTGGAGAAGCTGATCCAGAGGTATTTGCAGGAGGGCAGTGATGGCTAAAGTGTTTGTTTCATGGATAGCGAGGACCTGTGCATGCAGGCTAAGCCACTTCCACAGCGGTCTAAACGGTCTAGTCTGATGATGTCATAACTGGGTGGGACTAGAATGTCAATAATTTGGGATGAGGAGTCGTTCAGACAGGTTTCAGTGAGTTTGAGGATGTCAAGGTTCAGTATAAGTCAGCCGCATGTTTTAAGGCTGAATGACAATTTAGCAATGAACATTTGAGGAATGTTTGTGGTAGTAGAACAATGTGGGATGGGAACTTGTTTGATGTTCCTGTTAATTGTGTCTGGTTCTAGGGTGGGATTCCCTGTGAGTGACAATAGTCTGAATTCTCCTCACAGGTGTAACATTGCCCCAGTTGTAAGTGGCGTGGAGGGAGAGAATATCATTATTTGATAGTTGTCTGTTAGAAATGGGGTCTTTGGTTGACAGTCAGGTTACCCCCTGTTCAAGCAAGGACCCTCACTCTAGTCAGGGTAAAAGAGAATCACCCTCAGCTAACCCCGGCTTACCCCCTTGGTAGCTTGGCAGAGCAGTAGGCTTAACTTCAGAGAGCTAGGTGTAAAGTATTTGTACCACCACACACAGTAACTTCATGAAAACACTACAAAATGACACAACACCAGTTTAGAATAATAGGAAATATTTATCTAAACAAATCAAGACCAAAACGAAACAAATCCAACATACACAAGTCAAGTTATGAATTTTTAAAGATTAAACTCAAAAATAGCGCTTAGAAACAAAAATGCTTCGATGAGATGTTAACACAGCGCCGTGACGGAGTCGTTCCCAACAAGCCGACACCAGCGGCGATGGACACGGAGTCGTGTAGACCCCCTAGTACAGTCACTTTGGTGAAGAGTGAAAACAAGCCGATGCGCGAAGTCGGGAATCGCGGCGTCTGTGCGAAACGTTGAATCCGTGCACTTCGAGCGGCGTCAGTCACGACGTGGTGCGGTGACTTCCACCGAGTCGCGGACTTCAGCGGGGCTTCTGCGGCGTCGGGCCTGCGAAGAGAGTCGTGTTCCAGCGAAGGTCACGGCGTCGGGTGCAGGTGGCATCACCGGATTCAGCAGCGGCGTCTGTCCGGAGTAGTCCGAAGTAGATTTCCTTGGATTTCCACCAGCTTTCCTTTCAAGGGCCCAGCGACTGGATAGGGCACCACTTGTCAGAGCAGGAGTCTCTCCAGAGACTCCAGGTGCTGGCAGAGAGAAGTCTTTGCTGTCCCTGAGACTTCAAACAACAGGAGGCAAACTCTAACTCAAGCCCTTGGAGATTTCTTCACAAGATGGAAGGTACACAAAGTCCAGTCTTTGCCCTCTTACTCTGGCAGAAGCAGCACTGCAGGAAAGCTCCACAAAGCACAGTCACAGGGAGGGCAACACTTCTTCCTCAGCTATCAGCTCTTCTCCAGGCAGAGGTTCCTCTTGGTTCCAGAAGTGTTTCTGAAGTCTGTAGATTTGGGTGCCCTTCTTATACCCATTTTAGTCTTTGAAGTCGCCTTTCTTCAAAGGGGGCTCACACCTACTTGTGAAATCCTGCCTTGCCCAGGCAAGGCCTCAGACACACACCAGGGGGTTGGAGCCGGCATTGTCAGAGGCAGGCACAGTCCTTTCAGATGAGAGTGACCACTCCACCCGTCCCTCCTAGCAGAGATGGCTAATCAGGAAATGCAGGTTACACCCCAGCCCCCTTTGTGTCACTGTCTAGTGTGAGGTGAAAAACAACCCAACTGTCAAACTGACCCAGACAGGGAATCCACAAACACGGCAGAGTCACAGAATGGTTTAAGCAAGAAAATGCTCACTTTCAAAAAGTGGCATTTTCAAACGCACAATCTTAAAATCAACTTTACGAAAATATGTATTTTTAAATTGTGGGTTCAGGGACCCCAAACTCCACATGTCCATCTACTCTCTAGGGGAATCTACACTTTAATCATATTTAAAGGTAGCCCCCATATTATCCTATGAGAGAGACAGGCCTTGCAACAGTGAAAAATGAAGTTGGCAGTATTTCACTGTCAGGACATATAAATCACATTACTATATGTCCTACCTTATCCATACACTGCACCATGCCCTTGGGGCTACCTAGGGCCTATCTTAGGGGTGCCTTACATGTAAGAAAAAGGAAGGTTTAGGCCTGGCAAGTGGGTACACTTGCCAAGTCGAATTTACAGTGTAAAAATACACACACGGACACTGCAGTGGCAGGTCTGAGACATGATTACAGAGCTACTTATGTGGGTGGCACAACCAGTGCTGCAGGCCCACTAGTAGCATTTGATTTACAGGCCCTGGCACCTCTAGTGCACCTTACTAGGGACTTACTAGTAAATCAAATATGCCAATCATGGATAAACCAATTACATACAATTTACACGGAGAGCATATGCACTTTAGCACTGGTTAGCAGTGGTAAAGTGCTCAGAGTTGAAAAGCCAACAGCAACAGGTCAGAAAAAAATAGGAGGCAGGAGGCAAAAAGACTGGGGATGACCATGCATAAGCAAAAGTCCAACACGACCCCCTACCAGCCTAAAGCCAGGGGAGAACAATCAATACCTTGATGTACTTCCCTGATTGGGGCGATAGAACAAGGACCCAGGCCCACAACAGCAGGGGCATGTTCCAGTTCTACGCCTTCCTGACTCCAGTTGGATCCCTCTGTCCATACTCTCAGGGCCCACTAAGCTAACCCATGGGGGAACCCTTCTCCACATCTACAGACACCATCTGTGCAGCACCTAACTTTACTTTGCTCACAGATGTATTGCAATGGGCAGATAGTACCACCAGGGCCAACACAGTGGTGTTGCCCACTCCACCCCCGGGGTGTGACTCTCGTCCTCCCCCCCCCCCAGGGGCAACTCTGTCCACCAGGACAGCAAGCCACAGTGGCCCCAGACAATTGTCAGGGATGAGAGCCTGACCTCAGGCCTCTCCAAGCACTGTGACTGCGGAGAGTGGGGGGCAGTAGCCCCAGGTGCCTGACACCCTTTGACCACTCTCCCTTCCACCAGGTCAGAGAAGATAACCTGACCCTGGTCCTCCCCTCTGGGGCTCTGTACCCTCCCTCCAGGAGCGGCACCCCCACCGTAAAAAATTGTCAGGGTGCTTGTAGAAGCAGTCCTGCACAATTCTTCCACCAGTGCAGGGATGTTAACCTGCAACTGATCCTCCAACCTGGGGTCTGTACCTTCAGGTTGGGCCAGGGGTGAGGCTTCCCTCCCCCTGCCCTCTCTTCTGGGGTCCTGAACCACCCAACTAGGAGTGCCCCCCCCAGAAGACAACATGGTAGGGGCACTGTTAGCAGTAGCCCCTTCCTCCAGGTCAGGGGGGGACACCCTGAACCTGGCCTTCCAATCCAGGGTCTGTACCCTTAGATTGCTCTGGGGTCAGGGGTGAGTCTTTCTCTCCCCTTCCCCTACACTCAGGGTTCTGCACCCACCCCTCAGGGAGAGTACCCCTTGAAATCACACCAAGGGTGGTGATTGGGCAAACCGCCCACCCCTTCAGGTCAGGGTTTATCCCCTGCACCTGATCCTCCAGTCCAGGGTCTGTACCCACAGACTGGACCACTGCCTGGCAACCCAGGAATTCCTGGGGGGCATACCTACCCCCCACCAGGTGAGAGTTTACCCTCTCAACCTGGTCATCCAACCCAGAGTCACCGCCCTGCGGTTGAACCACTGCCTGGCACACCAGGACTTCCAGGGGGGCACACTTACCCCCCTCAAGGGACACACTGTCCCGAAGGGCCACACAAGAGTCTGGCTGGCGCAGGTCTCCTGACCTCTGCCCATCTGAAAGTCTGGATTCCCCCCAACCCAGAAATGGTCTCACCAAGGTCATTCATGGGGGGCTCTGCTCTGAGCTGACCCCTGACCCTCCAGGTTCTCCACTGGGGTCCGCAACCCCCTCTCAACCCTCTGTCTGGACTTCTGCACCCCCTCACTAGGAGTGGTACTGACAGACACCTGAACTGGTGGGACGCTGGCTACAGCCCCCCCCCCCAGTTCTCCTGACACTGTGGGGTCTCCCTCAACAGATGGCCCTAAGGTACAGGCTAGGCTCCTCTCCTGGGGTTCCCTCCAGGACCTGGGACCGGATCTTGGGCACCTTGGGCCTCAACCCATCCCCATTCCCTCTCCTCTGAGACTGGATATGGGGTCCCTCACCCTTCCCACTACACTGGGACCTACCTGCGACACTACAATCCTTCCCTACCTCACCTGGTTGGGAACTACCTAGACCACTCCTCTCAGGAGCACCCCCAAATGCCTCTTCAGACTCTCTGGTACTCACCCAGAAGTCTGCCTCCATTGTAAGCTCCCTGGGGTCAGAGAACTCACACTCCACCTGGTGTTGGCATAGCTCTGGAAAATAAGGACTAGACATATGCTCTCCAGCAATTACATCACTCAGCCCCTCACATGAATTAACCAAAGTACCCTTCACCCAACCATCCAGTGACTCTGCTTTGAAAAAGCACCCCACATCACCCTCCTGAGACTGGTGAGACAGTACCTGACTGTCCCTGACACTTAACCCACACTCTTCTGGGATGTCTTCACACTCCATAACCAGGACTTCTACCTTGGGGGGAACCCCTCTCCCTGTCACTCTCACCTAGAGTCAGTAGAGTGTCCCTCCCACCAGTAGGAATATGACTCCCCATGTCAGTTCCCCAATCCACCTCAGGGACCCTGTGCATCACTGGAGCTACCTCATACCCCTGAACCTCCTGGTGTGTTAACTCCCTCCTTCAAGTAGGGCACCACATCTCTGGGCATGTGCACTTCTTCAGCAGCACTAGATATAAAATTGTTGCTGCCACCATTCCAGCTGGACTCAGCCCTTATGACTTCCAGCTCCTTCATTTTGAGGTCATAAGCCCAAATCCTCTTTTTGATCTCTAAGTCCCTCATCCTTTCTTCCAACTCCTTCTCCCTTTGCATCCTTAACTCCTTGAACCGGCGAGCCCTCTCTGCCTGTCTGTCCTGTTACTCTTCAGGAGTCAGACCCTTGGATGACACCCTGCTACCCCTCCTGGGGACCCTCCCCCCAGGCGTAACGGATTCTCCACTACACCACTGTGTATCCTCTGCACTTCCCCACCCACATTCTCCTCCTCTGTGTGCCTTCCAGCCTTCTTGATTGTCACCCAGGCCCTCTGTGCCTTTTGCAGCTCCCCCTCCCTGGTGGAGCTCTCAGTGAGACAGTCAAGATCTTTAAGGAACTGTTTCAATTGAGCAACTGAGTACTCCTTCAGTTTCTCTATTTCAAACACAGCTCCAGCTGTTGCATCTCCAGATTGAGACATGGTGGTCACAAGTGCAAAGTTCCAAAGGCAGAAAATAAGTTCCCAATGAAGTAAAAAGAATCCGTCAAGGGATCAGCAAAATCATAAAAGTAGAACAAAAAGGTGTCCTTAAGAGAAAAAGCAACAGATCACCAAACAAGTAGTATGTGGTCACGTAGTGGTCTGCACTGAAAACATTAGTGTACACTTAATCACTGTATGTCAAGTACAAATACAAGTCCAAATCCCAACCGCTGATCACCAATGTTAGAAAAGGGGTCTTTGGTTGACAGTCAGGTTACCCCCTGTTCAAGCAAGGACCCTCACTCTAGTCAGGGTAAAAGAGAATCACCCTCCGCTAACCCCTGCTTACCCCCTTGGTAGCTTGGCAGAGCAGTAGGCTTAACTTCAGAGTGCTAGGTGTAAAGTATTTGTACCCACACACACAGTAACTTCATGAAAACACTACAAAATGACACAACACCGGTTTAGAATAATAGGAAATATTTATCTAAACCAAACAAGACCAAAACGAAAAAAAATCCAACATACACAAGTCAAGTTATGAATTTTTAAAGATTAAACTAAAAAATAGCGCTTAGAAACAAAAATGCTTCGATGAGATGTTAACACGGCGTTGTGACGGAGTCGTTCCCAACAAGCCGACACCAGCGGCGCCGGACACGGAGTCGTGTAGACCCCCAGGTACAGTACCTTTGAAGAGTGAAAACAAGCCGATGCGCGAAGTCTGGAATCGCGGCATCTGTGCAAAACGTTGAATCCGTGCACTTCGAGCGGCGTCAGTCATGACGTGGTGCGGCGACTTCCACCGAGTCGCGGACTTCAGCGGGGCTGCTGCGGCATCGGGCCTGCGAAGAGCGTCGCGTTCCAGCGAAGGTCACGGCGTCTGTTGCAGGCGGCGTCACCGGATTCAGCAGCGGCGTCGGTCCGGAGTAGTCCGAAGTAGATTTCCTTGGATTTCCACCAGCTTTCCTTTCAAGGTCCCAGGGACTGGATAGGGCACCACTTGTCAGAGCAGGAGTCTCTCCAGAGACTCCAGGTGCTGGCAGAGAGAAGTCTTTGCTGTCCCTGAGACTTCAAACAACAGGAGGCAAGCTCTAAATCAAGCCCTTGGAGATTTCTTCACAAGATGGAAGGCACACAGTCCAGTCTTTGCCCTCTTACTCTGGCAGAAGCAGCACTGCAGGAAAGCTCCACAAAGCACAGTCACAGGCAGGGCAGCACTTCTTCCTCAGCTATCAGCTCTTCTCCAGGCAGAGGTTCCTCTTGGTTCCAGAAGTGTTTCTGAAGTCTGTAGATTTGGGTGCCCTTCTTATACCCATTTTAGTCTTTGAAGTCGCCTTTCTTCAAAGGGGGCTCACACCTACTTGTGAAATCCTGCCTTGCCCAGGCAAGGCCTCAGACACACACCAGGGGGTTGGAGCCGGCATTGTCAGAGGCAGGCACAGTCCTTTCAGATGAGTGACCACTCCACCCCTCCCTCCTAGCAGAGATGGCTAATCAGGAAATGCAGGTTACACCCCAGCCCCCTTTGTGTCACTGTCTAGTGCGAGGTGAAAAACAACCCAACTGTCAAACTGAGCCAGACAGGGAATCCACAAACAAGGCAGAGTCACAGAATGGTTTAAGCAAGAAAATGCTCACTTTCTAAAAGTGGCATTTTCAAACGCACAATCTTAAAATCAACTTTACGAAAAGATGTATTTTTAAATTGTGGGTTCAGGGACCCCAAACTCCACATGTCCATCTACTCTCTAGGGGAATCTACACTTTAATCATATTTAAAGGTAGCCCCCATATTATCCTATGAGAGAGACAGGCCTTGCAACAGTGAAAAACGAAGTTGGCAGTATTTCACTGTCAGGACATATAAATCACATTACTATATGTCCTACCTTATCCATACACTGCACCATGCCCTTGGGGCTACCTAGGGCCTACCTTAGGGATGCCTTACATGTAAGAAAAGGGAAGGTTTAGGCCTGGCAAGTGGGTACACTTGCCAAGTCGAATTTACAGTGTAAAAATACACACACAGACACTGCAGTGGCAGGTCTGAGACATGATTACAGAGCTACTTATGTGGGTGGCACAACCAGTGCTGCAGGCCCACTAGTTGCATTTGATTTACAGGCCCTGGCACCTCTAGTGCACCTTACTAGGGACTTACTAGTAAATCAAATATGCCAATCATGGATAAACCAATTACATACAATTTACACGGAGAGCATATGCACTTTAGCACTGGTTAGCAGTGGTAAAGTGCTCAGAGTTGAAAAGCCAACAGCAACAGGTCAGAAAAAAATAGGAGGCAGGAGGCAAAAAGACTGGGGATGACCCTGCATAAGCAAAAGTCCAACATTGTCTGATTAGTCTATTTAGTTGAGTGTAGTGGTCAAGATTCGGTTTGCAACTCCAGCTGGGATGTGGGACACTACGGGGCTGGATGATGGGGAGCGGAGTGCAAACCAAATTGGTTGGTGGGAGAGCCGGTGCAGAGCTAACAAGGGATGCAGAAGGGGTTTATCTGGAATGTTGATGATACGAGGCATTAACTGCATATTCAGTTGGGTAGGGGAAAGATGGACAACAGATGTACCCGTGGGTGAAATGGTGTCACTCTGGGGAGAGGAGTTAAGAGGGTTATTCGGGGCAGGGGGTGGTGTTGATGCATGGAGGCATGCATCGAGAGCCCAAATGGGGAGAGTAGTGGAGTGGGGTATGGGGGAGGAGGTTGAGTGTGTCGCATTGATAGGAGTCATTGTGGGGTTGCGGGGGGAGCGAGTGGAGCAGTGGCTGAGTCTAATTTGTTCTTGATGCAGGGGAAGATATTGCCAGAGTTCCAAATTGCAATCACAAGTTTGAATAAGCACAGTGCCATTGTTGTAGATGGAAATGGTGGCTTCCTGGTTGTACAGCGAAGAGGGCACTATAGTGAGTTTCTAGCCATGTGATAGTATTGAGTAGCGTTGAAAACATTTTCCTCCATTGAGCACATCAATTTGTAGTGAAGATGAGGTCAGATGCTATATGCCCTTGTTGCAGAAATAAGGGTCTGTAATTTTTGTTGAGATTCAGAATTCTGTTTTTAGGATTTGTTTAATCACATTTTTGGAGAGATTAGGAGGATAACTTATTCTAAATGAATTGTTAGCTGCAGGGGATAATAATTCTGTCATCATGCTATCTTGGGATAAGTCCATGCTCAAGTGATGTGTGGCAATGAAAGACAGGAAGGAGCAAGGTTGGGGACCTTTTCCAAGATGGCTGCCTTTTTTGTAACTGGAGTGGAGGTTGCTACAAAGAAAAACTCATAAGTCCCATTTCTCTTTTGATTAACAAAAAATCTAGTCCTATGTCCGTTACCAAAGAGGAGTGTAAAGCCCTTTATCAGTTTTTGGAAGATTGATGCACAGGGGCCATCTTGGATGGAAAAGGAATAGTCAAAAGAAAGTAAAGCACACATATAAAGGCAGCAACGTTGCATAAACAGTTAAGCTCAGATTGGGGGAAGGTATCACAAATGAATGGTGGAACAAGCCAATGGGTCCCCAATAAAAGGTTCCGTTCACTAAGCATGTGGAGATGGAGATAGGAGGGCGGTATGCTGATGGCCACTTAATATTTTCTCCGGCCGCCCCAGCCAATTTATTGGGGAGAGATCTTATGGCTAAACTAAACCGGACTGTCCGTTTTGAGCCTGACTGTCCGTCCGTTTTGAGCCTGACTGTCCGTCCGTTTTGAGCCTGACTGTCCGTCCGTTTTGAGCCTGACTGTCCGTCCGTTTTGAGCCTGACTGTCCGTCCGCTTTGAGCCTGACTGTCCGTCCGCTTTGAGCCTGACTGTCCGTCCGCTTTGAGCCTGACTGTCCGTCCGCTTTGAGCCTGACTGTCCGTCCGCTTTGAGCCTGACTGTCCGTCCGCTTTGAGCCTGACTGTCCGTCCTATTTGTTCTACTCCTAGAGTCCCTTCTAGGATCATGGCTGTAACAGTAGATTCTTTCATTGGAGACCAAATCAGAGCTCGACCCACTGAGATAGGGGCATTTACCACAACGATATACACAACAGTAGCAGAAACGCCAGAGTTTTTGGGAAGGGTGATCCAGTTACCCAAAGAGTTCCTTTTCTGTTGGCAGGGGCAGGATTCCCGTATACCTGACATTGAATTAATATTACAAATCGAGACCTTAGAAATAACAACGACCAATGGCGCTCTGACAGCCTGTGATCATACCACTCCCTATGTGCACGCGTTAGATTCAGTGAATCAGGTAATAAAGCGGTCAAATAAATACTGGGTGTCCAGCTTTGATGGTAACCCTAAGACAGCGATTATAGTTTTTCAGTGTGACCTACTGCCAAGAACAGTATTGGAAATAAGGGTGCCCACACTAGGTAGAGCCTTAGATTCTGTCCGGGGTGCAGATCTTTCTTAAGTACCAGATGGACCAAGGGTCACCATGATGCAGACCTTTTCCACACCAACATCTTGTGCAGAACAACATTGAAGGAGGGTGCTAGTCTACCTAGTGTATGGCAGTATCCCCTCTCCAAAGAAGCAGAGGAGGGCATCGCCCCACCAGACAGGCATTACTTGAGCGAGGATTAATAGACCCTGGAGTGTCTCCTTGAAATACCCTGATTTACCCATTCAGGAAATCTAAGGGTAATACTTGGTGTATGGTTGAAGACCTGCGCCCCCTGAACAATTTAGTGGTACCAGAATTCCAATTGTCCGTGACCCTTCCTTTATTTTGCCAAACAAACCTCAGGATGCCAAATGTTTCTCAGTCATAGATCTTAAGAACACCTGCAGCATCCCTGTTCATCCAGACAGTCATTATTTGACAGCATTTTCCTACTGCAGGACTGTTTGTGTACTCGTTTGCCTCAAGTGTATTGTGAATCCCCAAGTATTTTCAACAGGATGGTGAAAAATGATCTGTCAAACTTTCAGTGTGACAGTACTCTGTTGCAATATGTTGATATACTAGACTGCTGTCTTAGATAACAGTGTAGGAAAGATGCAATGTCTCTTCTTATCACTTAATCACAGAAAGGATATAAAGTAGCGAAAGGCAACATTTAGTACTGTTCGGATGAGGTCCACTATCTAAGGCAGCTACTGTCAGCTTCTGGTTGGTGAATGACCCCTGAGAGGGCAGTACGACACGCCAAATGACTGCACCAGAGACTGTTAAGGGAATGCAGACGTTCCTTGGCCTCTGCAACTATGTGAGGCAGTAGGTCTTGGACTACAGCACTTTAATAGCACCCCTGCTGACCTCTATTAAATCAGAAAAGGACAGAGACGATAAAATAACATGAACATCAGAAATTACAGAAAATTTCCTTAGAATGAAAACTGCAATAACAAATGCCCCAGTTTGGGGACCCCTGACTATGCCAAAGTGTTTTAACACTTCTGGCACTGCAATGGTCATGTGATGACTTTGTCCTCACAAATATCCTTTAGGACACAAGCCTGTTGCCTATTTCAGTGGTCTGTTGGACACAGAAATGAAAGGATATTACCCTGTGAACAAGCCCTCACTACTGAAGCCTTTTTGGCACAGAAAAGCAACACCATTGTCATGGGGGCAGCTGACGCTCTGTGTGGAACATGCAGTGTTTTCCATCATTGAAAAGGATAAGACTACAGAGTATCAAGGTATGAGGCAATGCTGTCACTCATCCTTGAAAGTTGTAAAATGCCCTACAGTGATCCCCATTTGCTCACCCTATATTTGACTCCGAGGGTGATGCACATGACTGTCCAACGTATGTCCTTGATGAATCCAGCCAAGCAACAGAGGACCCCATTCCTGGCAGTATTGTACATTTTGTTGACTGATTCGCCACTATTGACCAGGACCCAGGAATAAGGCACACTGGTGCGGCAAAGGTTAGAGCACAGCAGCATGATTCTTCAGGCACACTTCATAGTTGGGCAACAAACACTGCAAGCACGTTATTCTTCACAAGCAGCAGAAATGATAGCCCGACAACGGTCCTTAAAGGAATCTGAAAAGTTATCACGATCTATTCGGTTTTGCCTTCTGTAACTACTACAGTACATTCAAGCATCATGAGATGGAGAAGGGGCTTTCTCAAGTCAGACAAAAACCCTGTCATGCATAGGAATCTCTTATCGGCCTTAAAAGAGGCACTTGCCCTACCACAAACAGTGGCAGTTGTGAAGTGTGGCGCACACATAAATGGACAGGACTTTGTGCCACGGGGGAATGCATTAGCGGATTGCGCAGCGAAAGATGCAGCTCGGCACACAACCCCATCCGTACCATTAGGTTCACAATATATCCCAGTCTTAGTGGTCCAGGCTGCCTCCCTGCATGAGCCAGAGTCCAACACTTTTACGTCTTCAAGAACTACAGGAGGCTGTTCACTGCATGAGAAACCATTCTGGGAAGCTAGAGGGTGCTCCCCGTCAGGGGATAATTGAACAATAGACAGATGGACCAGCGACTAGTGATTCCTCAGGCCTTACTCCTAATAGGCCTTTATCAATTGCACTTACCAGCTCACATCTTGAGAAATCATTTGTTTATGCAGATACAACAAAGTTGGTTCATTCCCCACCTGCACGATATGCTTAGTATGTACATTCTTAATTGCACCATTTACCAACAATTCTCCCCAAGCCCCACAATGAAGGTAATATATGCCACCATACCACAAGGTCCTTTAAGGTTCTTCAAATGTATTTTATTGATATGATTGATCAATGTAACAACTATTAGTACCTCAGCTGAGATTTTTCCTTTTTCCTTGTGGGTTAAAGCAGGAACATGTCTCCACTGTGATGCAAAGTCAGCTGCCACTTTTCTGAATTGTGAGGTGATTCCCAGCTGGGGAATTCCTGAAGGGATAAAATCTGATAACTGCACACAGTGGCAATTCCATTTTCACGCATCTCACAACAATGCAGGGGGTAAGACATAAACTATCTTCTGTTTGCCACCCCCAGAGTAATGGTATAGTTGAGTTCCATGACTTACTAAAATTTGTTAAGCAGTTTGTGCCACAATGCACAAAAAATGGTTGTATCGTTTACCACTTGCACTATTTTCTCTTAGGAACACACCCAGTTCTGACCACCACTTAACTCCCCATTAGATAGTGAGGGGAAGGCTCCTGAACACACAAATACCTGCCACTAGATGTAAGGTGCAGACGGAAAGTACAAAATTCTGAATAACAAAATGCATGTTTATCTCTCTGAATTAATAAAGGCTGCAAAATTAATTTCCGAACAAGCAACCAGAGGAAAGGAGAAGCATGGCACCTCCGAGCCGTGAAAATAGGAGATAGTGTTCAATAAAATCCTTTGTCCGGAAATGGAAGGATCTCTAGTTAGAAAACCCCTTCTCAGTAACAATGGTTACTCCCACAGCAATTGAGGTCGATGGCAGGAAGCCATGGATCCACTTATTGGGTGTTTGCATGGACACCAAGCACCATGGCAGACGTAAAGGAGAAAGAGGAGGGAAGATGATTGCAACTGCAAACCCTCCCACCTTTGCTTTAGGACAATTTTTGGATTCTTCAAATGGAAAATTGTGTTTTTGTTTTCTTTTTTGTTATTTCTGTTGCATTTCTATAGTGATGCATGCTTAAGCTCTAATCACTGTTACAAACCTGTGAAAAGAAATGTCTATACATACCAATGTGTCATGATATTCATGCTAGCTTGTCCGGTAACATGTGGTATCAACACATGTCAGAAAAAGGCCAATGAATCATGCTTTGTTGCTCATTAATACCCCATGCCACATGATCAGATAGTTACATTCAACTAAAGTACCCACCGAAACAGCTTTGTCTCTTACATCTCTACCTCTGTAGAATTAAGGTCCAAATGCAGCTGACACATTAGGGTACCACACTTTAGAGTTAATGCCACAAAGCACTGCTCCCTATTAGGACTATTGCATATCCTCACAGATAGGCAGGATATTAAGGATGAAATAGCACTAATGCAGAAAATAGATCCTCACAAGGGATGGAAATGGTTTTAGATTTGGGCTTTTTAGGGGTGGCACACCTGCCCACTGGGTGCAATAATTACTTAATAAACCCCTCGCCCCTGGATTGTGTCCGCGGTCCAGAACTCCGTTACTAGATCAGTTTATGCTCATGACCAATGGCATTGCGATAGTGAGTCTTCCTGTGGGGACATGTCCCTATGTAATGGCACTTATATTAGTCCGGATGGAATAGGAAAGTGTGCAATAGGGAATGGCACCATCAATGTAGGGAAAAATATCAACTGCAATACCACAATAGATAACACCCAATGAACATGCATGTGCCCCCACATGCGGGGGGGGGGACACCTCCAGCCTCATGGCTATTATTAGCAGTGTGGAGACTGCTATACATCCAGTTCCCAACTAATTGGAACAGCCTCTATTCTTTGGTTACTTTGCACCAACCATTCCATGAATAAATATTTCCAAGTTACATGACCACCACATGAGCCGTCCAATGACCTTGTTGCATCATCACCGGAGGAGAAGAGCTGCAGAATATTATGGCACTGCTACCTTGAAAGATGTCCCCCCCCCCCCCCAGGAGCACAGGTTGTTCAATGACATCCAGCTGTTCTTTTGTAAGTCCCCTATCATTCATTCATTCAGGCAAAAACAACTGCTTGATAGTTGCAAATAACTAGATGAGAACTAATGCAGGCAATCAATGCCCTAAAGGAAGAGCTGTGTACCATGAGAGATTATCAAGCAGCACTGGTATGTACTTGATTTTATGACGACCATATTAGGAATAAAAGCCAAGATAGGAACTGCTTGTTGTACTTATGTCCCTGCAAATGATGCAGACAATGGAACATTGTCAGAGACCATACAAGCTTTACACAATTTATAAAAGAAAATGGTGAATGAAGGAGGGACCCCAGATGACTGGTTTAAGGGTTGGTTCTGTTAGCTACCATCCTGGATGTAGAGGCTGTTTACAGCTTTATTTCTGCTAATTGTGTTATTGCTTTTGATAATTAGATATTTAATTGGCTATAGCTTGCTGAAAGAGGATGAGCACAAAGGTGGGAACAATGTTCAGTTGGGCCACCTACACAAGTAGTGGATGCTCAGCGTAAAACATATAATTTGATACCAAGTGCAGATCCAGGATTAGAGAAAGTAGTTGAAATATCAACTAGTGGGGAATAAGGAAAGAATAAAATGTGTGGAAATCTCACCATTACAGCCCTCAGTAGAGAGCGTTGCAGGACTATACGTAGTTAAATAGCAGTACAGGCCTGCGCTACAAGGACACAGTAGGTGAGAGTTCACCAGACAATAGAACATACACTCAAATTTTCAGTTAAATGGGAAAACACGTTTAACAAGCCTTGAAGAGTTTAGGATCACAGCTCACAAGTATGTATTTCATTCTCATTGTCAGTAGAGATGTGACTTAGAATATATTGGTCAAAGGTAACTTTAGACAAGAGTGTACAGAGTCAGATAAGAAGTCTTGGGAACAGAGCAATAAGCACTTACAAACTCTGGAAAAGTAGGTTAATGTTTCATCAAAGCTCTGTTAAGATTAAGATAAGGGGAACTTAGAGAAGAGGTCAGACGTTTAAGGATGCAGGAGATGTGGTGTTTGTGAAAGTATATCATTAATGTTTTATTCTGTGACTTCTTATTGCTTTTTCAGATATGTAGGAAGTCAGCATATTCGTGACTATAGATAGGCTTGCTTGCAAGCAGTAATTTGAGATCAGCTTTTCAGCCCACAGGGGAAGTGGTTAGGGGTGTTGAGGCTTCCAAAACATGTTTTACCCATGCAATTTCCCATAGGAATTTTAAGAAGTGTTTTAGAAAACAAACTGCTGAAAGCATTGTACCAAATTTAGAGAGCAGGCTTTTTGTGATTTGGTGTAAATCAGTTCAGCTGTTTTTGAGAAATGAGGTTCAAATATGTGATATCTGGATGGTTGGTTCCACAGGAGAGCTACGGTACCGCAAATAAAAATAAAAAAAACTGAGGATTGGTCAAGAGTTGCTTGTGGATAGTACAAGGAAGTGCAGGAATGGCATATCCCCCATGATTTAAAAAAACGTTCCATCTAGACGGAGATCAATTGTGTCCCATTATCTGTAATCACTTTTACAGTACACCCTTCCTCCAAAAATATTTTTCATTGCTCTAATTGTACTACTGGTAGTAATCTCCATTAAAGATTTTACTGTCAACCATCTTGAATGGACATCTACCATAACCAATGCACATCTTAAATCCAGGGTAACTCCAAGTGGGCCAATAAAGTCCATACACACTGTGTGCCATGCTATTCCAGGGTCTGGTATCACTCTTGCAACACTTTGTCTCCCAACCTTCAACCTCTTTTCACCTTTCTTACAATCTATACACTTTTCAACCCAAAAATCTGCGTCACTATCAAGCCCTGGCCACCAGAAGTGTTCCCTCAATCTTCTTTTGGTTAGGGGTTGACCTAACCGACCTTTATGTGCTAACTTAAACAATCAGTGTCTTAAATCCTCAGGGGGAATACATTTGTCACCTCGCAAAACAATGTCATTAGATGTCGATGACAACTCCTTCAACTCCTTCACATACGGGCATATTTTAACACTAAGTTCACTCTCTCTTCTCCCTCCTTCCTTGATCAACTTAACCACACTATTCGTAACTGCATCATTTTCCATACTTCTACACCATTCTTTTTTAGAAATTGTGCCCCGAGTACACTCAAAATACATCCTCAATACTTGCCACTGCTCCTTCTTCACACTCTTGCACACCCTGTCTACTTTTTGCCAATCTTGTGGTAGGTGGGACAGACAATCCGCTGTAACATTAAGCCATCCCTGAATATACTTAACATCAAACTGATACTCCTGCAGGCGTACTGCCAACCTGGCCAATCTTTCTGAGATCTTACCTATACGTCCCGGCAATAATACTCTTAATAGTGGTTTGTGGTCTGTGCGAAGAATAATTTTGCGTCCCCCACACACAGGTCCTAAAATACTCAATCACCCATGAGGCAGCCAGGGTCTCTTTCGATCACGGAGTAGTTCCATTACGGTCAAGGATCGAGAGGCAAATGTCACAGTTTTTGCTTTTATACCATGCATTTGTGACCAGATCGCCACCAAGCCAATGGCACTTGCATCGACCGTAATGATTGTTTTTTGCATTCACATTTAATGGTCCTTAAAACTTTGCTCCACACATCTCATTTTTTATGATTTGAGACACATCCTTCTGTCCCTCCCCCCCCCCAACTGAAATTTCTATCCTTTGGGTAAAAGTTTCCTCAAATTTTCTGTTTTGTCCACAAAAGTTTGTATACATTTTGAATAATATTCGATCAACCCTAGAAACGATCTAAGTTGATCCTTGTCCTGGGGAGAGGGAGCGTTTGTGATTGTATCCAACAAACCCCTTTCTGGCTTCACCCCTTGCTCAGACAGTGTATCCCAAGTAGTCAATCTCACTATATATTTGCACTTTTCTCTCTTTAACATTAACCCTGCTCTTGAAATCCTGTCCAATACACATCCTAATATACTGTTATGTTTTTCTACAGTGTCACCAAACACTAAAATGTCATCTTGAAAATAAATGACATTTTTTATACCCCTGAATACCTCAGTCATCATTCTTTGAAATACCCCTGCAGCAGAGGCAAGGCCGAATGGCATCCTTGTGAATTGGAAGATCCCCTCCACCATTGTAATAAAAGTTGTATGTTCTAAGAATCATCATGTAGTTTGACTTGGGGATATGCACTCCTAAGGTGAAGCTTAGAAAAATATTTCCCCCCTTGTAACAAAATCAACTCATTGATATTAAGTAACGGATAATTATCTACCACAATGTTTTGGTTGAGTGTACGGAGGTCAACACAAACGCAAACCACCTTCCGATTTTCCAGTTATGACAACCAGAGAAATCCAACTAGACATTTCAATCTGCTTAATAATAACCTCCTGACCCATTTTCGAGATCATCTTTTTCACCTCCTCACGAGCCAAAATTGGTACCTTTCTCAACTTATGTTGAACTGGAATTCCACTTTTTTACTATAATTTTATGCACATAACCTTTCAGTTCCCCTAGTGTGTCATTAAAAACGTCCTTATATTCACCCAGAATCACATCAATGTTACCATCATCTAATAACATAAACTTCTCCTGCGCTTGTGGGTCTATCTTAATATGAAGATCATATTGATAATGCCATCCCAGAATTGGTGGTCCATTGCTGGCCACATATACCTTCCCATCAACATGTGTTTTCCCAAACTCAATCTTTGCCAACATATAACCTAATATGTATATCTTCTTACTCTGGTAACCTCCTGGATTTAGGTCTTTAGGCAAAAGCCGTACTCCAGGCCTCTCTTGTGAAAATAATTATTTATGTATAATGGTATACAATGATCCCAAATCTATCATTAGTTGCATATTCCTGTCTCTTACTGTAAAATTCGCCATCTGTCTAGGTGGCTTGAAATCCCCCAACTCTCCCTTGTTCTCTACTGAAAAAACTCTATCTAATCCTTCCTCAAGTGTTGGATGATCATCATGAACCACCCCTATGCTGTACTTGGATCCTGTTTCGCATACACATGCAAAATGGCCCTTCCCACACTTCATGCACTCTTTACCTACTGAAAATCATGTTTTGGACTCTGAATTGTGAAACTTGCTTCTGCATCTTGTACACAGCCTACTGACAGTTTTACCAGCATTACTATGTCACTTTATTATTTTTACGTACGCACTTAGTACTTGCTAGTACATCATTACCCTCACCACCCTCTTTACTTATGCAATTAACATCAATCTCATCTGTATTTCCTTTGTCCTTTTTCTCTATTTCTTTCATACAGTATTCTGACTGTTCAACAATCTTTGCAATTTCAATAGCATCCTTCAACGTAGGATTTTTCACCACCCACAATCTTTCCTGCATTTGTTTGCTTCAGCACTGCATGATTAATTGGTCCCGGATCAACTCATCTGTCATTGTTCCAAATTGGCATCTGGTGGACAATTCTCTCAATCTAGAAACAAATTCATCAATACTCTCCCCTGTTCTCTGGGGTTGTGTATAGAAATTGTGCCTTGTCATAACTGTTAGTTTCCTTTGTAAACCGTTTCTCCAATCTCTTTAATTTCTTGGTGTATGTATCCATTGTTTGTTGACCATCTTGTTGTACTATTCGGGGTAAGTATTTAAATGCACGCTGTCCTCCTTGACCCAAAGTGCTAAGAATTGCTTTTTTTCTAGCAGGTCTCAAATCTTGTCCATCCAATGACCGCAAATAATTTTCGAAAATGTCCACCCACTCTTCCCAACGAACGGTTGGATTACCAGGTTGATTAAGAAATGGGTGAGGTGGTATTATATCTTGACTGTTGGTAGCCATTGAATTTGTTCAATGTATATGTTAAGGGGAAAAAAAAGTATATTTTTATCTTTTTTTTTTTTTTGATAAGGCTGTTCAATGTTACAATGTAGCGTTTGAAAATTGAATCCTTTTTACTCTCCAAAGTCCTAAAATGGCTGTTGTGACACTATGGTGCGTCTAAATCTCCTAGCAACCAGTAAAAACTATGCGTTGTGTGCGTTCTGCCGGAAAGGACAGTAATGCAAGCATTGATGCGTCCTTTAAACTCGTGTGCTCTCCGATGGGAACAATGCTCTGGCTGAATTTTGAGTGTGCTCGAGAACATGCGCACATACAGCAACTCGCGCTCCTCAGCTCGTGCTCCTGAAAGTTAAGAGTAAGTCCCTGCTCTGACCACTCAGTGTAACAAAAATAGTGTTCATGAAACACAGTACCTTGTTTTAATTATTTCGACAGTCAAGATAAGTGTCCTTGAGGCATTCTTTCCTCTCGTGGGTTTGTCGCTCCTTATATGTGTCCATGCCATTTCCATCAGCTAATGATTGTTGCCAAAATTGTTGTAGTAATTTGAAGTCTGAGCCGGTGTATTTTTGACACAGTGCTTATTTGAAGTTCACAGGAACACAGTACAAAGCAGAGCTCCCTCGCTAGTGTCCAGCTCCCTGTCAGATGTCCAATAACTGCTCCACGGAACCGTCAACTATGTGTTCTTGACATGGAATTGTCGGCATGAGGAGCGTGCCAACAATTCTATGAATACAACACATTTCAGTTCGATGGGAAGCAAATTCCTGAGTTTAGGTACCAGATACGAAAATGATCTTCTACCCAATCTGGATCTGTAAATTCTAGGCACCTCAGTAGTTGGCCTGAGGCAGACCTTAAGAAGAGCTGCATCGGGAGATAAAAGCATCCTGATCATGGGTGGACCTTTGGAGTTCAGCCCTTTGCATGCCAAGCAGAGTGTTTTAAATTGCAATCTTGATTTAATGGGAAGTCAATGAAACAAGGTCAAGGCCTCTTTTACTGAGGCAGAGCAAGGGATCTTGAGAGAGAAAAAGCAAAGCCAGAGGAAAACGCGTGAATGGTAAAAAGCAGCTTCCGTCTTGGGGATCTTAAAGATGAGACAAGCAGCAGCATTCTGAACCACTTGAAGTTCCTTATCCATCTCTGCAGGAGGCCAGGGTAGATGTGGGCACGTCCAGTCTCGATGTTATCAAGGCCTGGACAACTACCCACAGGCCATTCCAGGAACAAAATCCAGGAGCTTGTTCATGGCGAAGTAACACATTCTGTTCAATCTCGGATTCTGCTTTGGGATCCAGGTTTGTGTTATGTCTGACTCCAAGATTCCTAGCAACAGGACGAGGTGTCGGGGGGAGGATGGCGATCAGATGGCCATCTAGAAGAAAACCAGTGTGCTGACTTGCCTGGATAGTAGGACCTCTGTCTTGTCAGCACTGCATTACAGGAGGCTTGGTCCAACAAATGCATGACATCCAACCAACATGAATGAAAGTTTCTACCTGGACCTGCAGAGGTGGAGTCCAAAGTGGGAAGCACTTAAGCAACTAAGAGTTGACTGATGAGGGGTGACTGTGGCCCTTTTCCAGCAAACGGGGACTTCAGCTGACTCAAGTGAGGGATGAAACAGCCAAAGGAGGAGCGGGGCTTTAGTCTAGGCTGCAGATGTCAGTAAAGATGGGGTCATGGGTCACTCGTGACCCGGATTTGCACTCGAGCAAGGCCTGCTGTTTTTGAGTGATGGTGAGTGGACCAGGTTTGTTTAGAAACTGGGTCAAAGATCCAAGGTGACTTCAGCATTGCTTTAGGAGGGTACGTGAGTGCTCGAGGAAGGCAGTAACCCTGCACGAATCCTAAGAATTTTGTCCCCAAAAAAGTGGATAACTTTGCACATCAATCCTTAGGTGCTGGAATTAAAGCAGTGCAGGTTTTAGGGTTCAGATAGTTTAACAATTTCAGAGAGTTCACTAGAAGAGTTTGCTACTGCGAAGTCAGGCTGAGAGTAAAAAGTGCACTGAGTGGTATGGACTGCTTTAAGCGCTACTTTATAGCGGTCCTTATCCAAGGGACAGTAGTACTAACGCTGTTTCTGCTCCCATTGTTATTTCTTATGAGCCAAAGGCTGGTTATGATGGCGCTGTCATTGGCCTGGTTATGATGGCGCTGCCTGGTTATGATGGCACTGCCTGGTTATGATGGTGCTGCCATTGGCCTGTATATGATGGCACTGCCTGGTTATGATGGCACTGCCTGGTTATGATGGTGCTGCTATGGGCCTGGTTATGATGGTGCTGCCATCATCCTGGTTAAGATGGTGCTGCCTGGTTATGATGGCGTGGCCTGGTTATCGTAGCACTGCCATTGCCCTGGTTATGATGCTGCTGCCATCAGCCTGGATACAGTGAGCTGCAGCAGGAGCCATGGCACATGCCTGGGCAGCACTGGAGATCAGTGCCATGCACCAGCCAACACAGGTGCCAAGTTATGAGGGAACGTGAGGTCCAGGCCCCACCAATACTATGTCGAACTGTGGGAAACTGGCACACTGGTGTAGTTCCCTTCCCCCCCCCCCTGATTTTGTCTGGTTTCTGGTTGCAACTTGGACTGGAGTGCACTGGTATTCTGCTAACAAGGGCTCCCATGCCAGTGTTCTTTCACTAAAAATTGCAAGGTATTGATGCAATTGGCAACACTTTCAGCAGCCACTTTAAGTCCTTAGTAAATGGTACTTGGTACCCAGAGCTTGGGGTACTAAGAGTAAGCCCCTGAAGGCAGCAGCACAGATTGTGCCACCTTCTAGGGCCGTGCATCCGGAAACACCCAGCACTGATATTGCAGGCTGAGTGTTCTGATGCAATCCTAAAATGCAAACTCAACATGGATCAGTGCCTGTGTGCCCTCTCCACTACACACTGCATGCAATATAGGTAAGTCACCCATCTGGCAGGCCTTCCAGCCCTATGGCAGGGCACACTATACTGTATGTGTGGGCACAGATGCATGAGCATGCCCCTACTGTGTCCTTGCCACCCTGGGACATAGTGAGTGAACAAAGCAGCCATTTTAATGCATGTGCTGGACACTGGTCCGTAAGAGTTTCACAGCTACGTAATGGCCACTCTGAACCCTGGGTTGTTTGGTATCAAACAACTTAGAATTATAAATCCAAATTGATACCAGTATTGGATTTATTACAAAATGTACCCAGGGGTCACCTTGGAGGTGTCCCCTGCAAAAGCTAACTACCCTGGCATGGTTGCTGGCCAGTCAGAACCAGCCTGACGCCACCAGACATAATTCTGGAACTCTTGGGTGAGAGATCCTGCTCTGTGTCCCAGAACATAGCCCTTCCTGGGTCGAGGTACAAACACCCCCTCCCTCAGGAATGTGCCCTGCAAGCGAGCGTCAAAGGGGTTACCGCCCTTGAAACTCGACCCCCAAGCTTGCTGTTAGCAGCAGATGGCTGGTATTACAAACCCCTTCTTTTGGTGGGAGCAATGGCGGGAAACACTGGAGAAGTGGTCATCCCCAGCTTGTACCACCTGTAAGGTGTTTTATGCAAGGTGACCCCTCCATTTCATTTTCCTCCATCTTGCATTGATGGAAAATAGCCAAACAGGTGTAGGGAAGTGACCTCTGCCTACAGGAAATGTTTAATTAGTGGGTGTAGCCACCCTAAGGTAGATGATCCATTGGTCACTACTTGGTACTCCCCTACAAGCCCACTAAATACACTATTTACTGGGCACCCCTAGATCAGAGATTCAGATTCCAAGGACAAAAGAAGACCAGCAACAAAGACGACCCAAGGCTCGAGAACTGAAGTCCTGCTGCACCAAGAAAAGGTGCCAAACACTGCCTGCTGCACCCAGGACTCAATTGCCGTTGAGGGGCTGCTTGAACACTGGTGATTTTTGAAGTTTGGCGGTCCTCTGGGAATCGCAGAAACCATCCAAAGATCTCCCTCCAGATTGAGGCATCATTCTCTTGCAAAGAAAAACCAAAGACCCAGTGAAGACTACTTCACTGACTGACTAATGACAAACGAACCAGATGCTGCAGACAGACCAAACACCCAACAGACCGTGAGGACAAACCCTGCAAGTGTGTCACGTTGATGGCACTGCGCCCCCTAGCAGCCAAACTGCACGATTGCACTAGGTAGTGGTCGCCTAATGTCGGACAACCAGGAGAACAATACATTCTGGACTGTAAAAGGAGCAGGAGGAAGCCCCAATCGAAGGACTTCAGACCAGGACTTTCCACCACCCCCCCCCCACCTCTCCAGAGTGTCCCTGCTGACCTGCAAGCAACCCTAAAAGTGACCTACCTCCAGTGCTTAATTTGTGCTTGTTGTTTCTGGTGCTGAGCACCGGCACTTATTTGTGAGGGCCGGGGCTTATTCTTATGCCTCAAGCATTTGCTGTGAGCAAAAGACACATATGGGAAAGATGGAAGAAGGAATAACTTAAAAGCGTCATAGAGGGAGAAAGTAGAAAGTTGCAGGATGAGCTGAAAGGGCAGGGGCGGCCGTAAATGGATTGAAGAAGCCCGAGATGGCTTCAGGATTACGCTGCCTCAGTATTCAGTGCTGGCAGATTTAATTACAGCAGCCTCGTGTTTAAGAGAAGAGCTTTGAGCACCAGCACCTCTTTATTTACAAATTAAGCACTGCCTACCTTCTGCTTCCAAGGGCGCCTTTGCGCACAGCTACTGGCCCACCAGTTCACTCTGCACCCAGCCGCCCTGTGCCCTGAAGAACCAGCTATGCCTGAAGGGTCTCCCACCCCTTGCGACCCTGACACTCAAAGGGGCCCCATCTGCAGTGCTTTTCCAAGTGGTCACGCACAGTGGTCTGGCATCAGCGCCAACGACTTTCTGCAGCTGCTCTCGCCGAAACTGGGAGCCGTCCCAGTTCCAGCTGGTCCATAGTGTCCACCAATGCCCTCGACATACCTGCAGAAGGACACATTGGTAAACGCATTGCTTGATTTTATATGTATTTTGAAAGTATTTGTCCATTGATTCCTATGGTGTGTAATTACGCAGACAATTTTTGCTAAATTTTAAACATTCAAAACTTAAAAAGTACTTACCTGATTTTGATGATATTGGTATTAAACATTTTATAAAAATCTGAATTATTTTTGTAAATTGGTCTTAAGGTATTTTTTTGAGTGTCTTGCTTTATTGATACAGTGAGTACAACAAATGCTTTGCACTTGTCCAAGATTGGCCTAATTGCTTGACCAAGCTTCCATAAAAATTAGGGCATTTGGTGGTCTAGTTTTTACCCTTGCACACCAATGTGTGGTTGCCTGGACCCTCTGCACAATGTACCTAGCTTTGCACACAACATAGAGGGCCAGCCTCCTACGTGGAGCCCAAGGGTGCGGCCAGAGCTGCCCTCACAAGGATGTCAATTTACCAAAAGGCCAGTGGCAGTGACATCACACGCCATTCGACCTCCACTTTCGGTCACATGCTTACTCAATCACACACACTTACATAAGCACACTCACCAATAATCGTGCACACAACATATATTTTAAAGTTTGTTTTACTTACTCCAGCTGACGAATAGGGTCACATTTCAGCTAATGTGCTCCATATATTATTCACAAGTAATGCAACAAAAAAACTGACTGAAAACAAGGTAAGTGGAGCCCCAACCAACATCCACTAGGACCAGCTGCTCCTGGCACCGACTTTGCCACGTCTGGGGCCAGGGGTCGCAAAGGCTGGGACCTCTGGCGACGCCTAAATGACACCCAGGCCCTCTCACTGTTTACTGGCTGGATGTCCCTGAGAGTAGATGTGTGTCAGAGACATGCTCTGAGGGATGAGCAGATGTCCAGACCCTGGAGTGGAGGGGAGAAGAGGCGAGACCACCAGGCTGACATGCCTGTGTCCACTTATCTGACCCCCAGGGGCCTAGCCTACCCAGTGAGACTGGGGGTGGGGGCTGAATTCCACATTTCTCAACTAAAATGAGTATGCAGGAGAGTGAAGGGATGAGATGTCCAAGTTTTGGGATACACTGCTCCCACAAGGAAGTGGTTTTATACTGATTTGTAGTAGGTGGGCCTATGCCTGAGATGCTGATGAACAAAACATTAACAAGTTAAAACCTTTCAGTCAAATAAGGATGAAGACAAAAACCAAACAAAGGCATAGGAGACGCCACCCAGGGCCCCAACACCCGACTCTCAGGCCAAGAATGCATTTATTTCGGGCGCGTGTCACACCCCAAACACCCAAATCCCCCCCACTCCCCACCCCGAAGCTACGCCTTTGCCCACCAGAGCACACAGGGGTGATATCTCTCAGCAGGGGGTGCTCTTGGATAACATCCCTAAAGATTAATCATCTTCAGTGTTTTAATACCAAAGGGTTGGGCCCTCCAGCTATAGCAAGTGCTGGGAAGCCAGGGTCTGGAGTCAGTGCTATGTGACATAACACAAGAACGCGTGGGATGGGCCAGACACCCATGCTTCCCTGTCAGGGATTGTGTTGTTCTTTCACTTTGTAGGAACTGTCAAGTGAATGTCTGAGTCTGCCTGTCAGACCACAGGGACAGGTGGTGACTGCAAGGCAAACCTTTGACAACACATGGACGAGCCCTGGAGGCTACAAGCCCCCTTCGGAAAGTCACAGGAGATATAACAGGACCCCAACAAGCGCTCCCCTAAATACAGACCCCCTTGAGAGACACCAGCTAGCATGCAGAGATGCTTAATCAATACCTCGCTGGGCAGTGAGTAGAGACGAGGTCCAGAGTGGAAGGGCCCCTCGCCACCTGCTCCAAACACTGCCCCTGGAGCAGCCCAACAACCTGGGTGAAGATACAAGATGGGGGAGAGAGTCTGAGCGATGAAACTCCAGCCAACCTCGGGTTCAGCAGCCCTGTGCATCCATGGCTCTCTGCTAAAGAATGTGAAAAGCATCCGTCCCAGAGAGTGACTTCAGAACTGGGGCACAAGCCCTCATACTCTCACACCTCGATGGTGGCAAAGACCTGTCCCGTGGCCTCCACACACCTCCCCATAAGGGTATTCTACATTCCTCACCAAGAACCTAACAAGGGTGCCCACATCACCCTCAGCCTGATGGAGTTGCACTGGTTCCACTAGCCAGGTCAGGCTGGACAGAAGATAGGTCCGGGCACCAACATAGGTGTCCCTCGTCTGCAAAGTGGGCAGCAAATAAATGGTCCACGTTTGTAAATTGAGCAAGTCTGAACTTTTTAAAATCTGCTGAGTGGACTCTGTTGGTTGGGGGGGCATGTTCATTGTGCCTGAGGTGGGCAATGGTATGGTAAGATTAGGAAAATACAGCAATACAATTCACAATGGGAGTGGCTGAAGGAGCCGCCTAATGAATATTAATTAGGCAGGTCAGAGCCTGCGACCGCATGTGATTGGCTGCAAACACAGGGATGGTGGCCTGGAAGGAACTGCAGACCAGCATTCATGGGTTTCAGTCCCAAATGTATTTTTAAAGCAGCCTGTGTTCCTTAAAGGAACCGAAGCTGTTTTTAAAAAGTAAAACTATTCCATAAAGAAAACAGGGGGCATTCTTTTGTCCCTTTTCTCACGGAGGCTACAATTTCCAAAAAGTAAAGGGTCCCAACTGGGCTCATCCTCTATGCAAAGTCAGCACCGCCTCCTTCGCGGTGCCAGTAAGGGGCTGCTTAATGGTTTGTGACTGAATTGCAACGAATGCCCCTTCTGATTTGTGCAACTGAGCTTGTGGCAGAGGCCATCTTAAGAGTTGAAGAAACTATTCCAGCTCGAAAAATGAGTGTTGTACATTAATAATAAGCATTATACGGCCAAAAACCCAGTGAGTTTGCCAATTCCAGGGTTTGTGATTGCAAAACGTTTTTCTGAATCAGGCCTCGGCTCTTTCCCCGTCAAAAAGATGAGAACATTGACGCATCCCAGTCTCCAACCCACAAACTGCAATTGGTCCATGGACGTTCCTTCAGTGACGCAGCATCCACGTGCAGCATCTTTATCCCTCAGTCCTGGGCCCCTTTCCTCTCTCCTGGCCCCTCGTGTACACTTCAGCAGTTTAGGAGACTGCACCTTCTCCTGGGTTTGGAAAGGTGACCGACTGGTTACATGCAGCGCCTTGAAGCAGGGAGGTTAACCCTCCCAGATGGTTTAAGATTATTCACACGTGTGAGCCACAGATGACACACTGATCTCTTTAGCAAGTGCATCATTACCCAAATAACAGACTGGAAACATTAGCTAGAGAGGTGGTGGACGCAGAAGCATCTGCAGGTGCCTTAACCCCCTCTGCAGGTTCCTGACACCCCTCAGCCGGTTCCCTGTGGATACCCTGGCACAGCTGGTAAGATCCCTCTGAGCCTTCTGTTCATCTAGTGTTTAACTGAGGGCAGCCAGGAGGTGGTGGGTTTAAAACTTGGTGCAAACTCAGACTTTCCTTCTGGGGTGAATACAATGAGCTCCACTGAGTTGGGCAGTTGTAACTTGCATTATTATTGCTATGAACCTGCACAGCTATGCTGAGAAGTGGTGACCTATATGTGCCCATCGAACTCTGGCTGTTGCTGGGTGACTGAAGCAATGCGTGTCTCCCGAGGTGTCTTTGAGCAAGCCTTGCCTTACAAGCTGCTCAGCCGGGCACGTCCGTTCATCTGAGGCCCTCTGACTTCTGCACACATTCTGCAGGCCTTGCACCACTAAATACCACAGGCGAGATGGATCCCCCCCGACGATCAAATCGCATCTCACACGTCCACCTTAGCAGTAGACTGACAACTTTGTTTCAACTAAGTTAATAAAAAAATAGAATCTAAAGTTGCTGTGGGGGTGTAACAGCAGCATTTGTACCTGGCGTATTCTGTGAGGTTTTCTTTCTTCACATGGACCAGGTGTTGGACACTTGGCTCAGGAGAGAGCTGAGGAAATCATTGCTGTTTCTCCGTGAAGGCCCTGGATACACGGCTCAGATGGAGCAGCCGAGAGCCTGCCTGCTCTGGCCACTGGATGGCAAGCACAGGTCGGATGTCAACCTCGACAAATGTGATGATGGGTGGAGCTGTAGCACGTGGGGCGACCTGGGGCCACGCCACCTTCCAAGACGTGTACTCCTCTTAGGGGTGGGCTACATATACTGTAGTCCCTGCCCCCCCCCCAGACATGGTGAGTAACCGGTGGGTGGCAGCAAGGTCTAGGCCTATCTCGGACCGGGTGACATGACTGCATGGGTGAAGACCCTCCCAGACACCAGAGACATGAACACCCCATCCAGACACCAGAGACATGACTACCCAACCCAGACACATGAGAAATGAACACCCTACGCAGACACCAGAGACATGAGACATGAACACCCTTCCCAGACACCAGACACATGAACACCCTTCCCAGACACCAGACACATGAACACCCCATCCAGACACCAGAGACATGACTACCCAACCCAGACACATGAGAAATGAACACCCTACGCGGACACCAGAGACATGAGCGCCCTACCCAGACACATGAAAACCCCATCCAGACACCAGAGACATGAGCACCCTACCCAGACACCAGAGACATGAACACCCAGACACCAGAGACATGAACACCCTACCCAGACACATGAACACCCTACCCAGACTCATGAACACCCCACCCAGACACCAGAGACATGAACACCCTACTCAGACACCAGAGACATGAACGCCCTACCCAGACACATGAAAACCCCATCCAGACACCAGAGACATGAGCACCCTACCCAGACACCAGACACATGAACACCCTACCCAGACACATGAACACCCTACCCAGACTCATGAACACCCCACCCAGACACCAGAGACATGAACACCCTACTCAGACACCAGAGACATGAACGCCCTACCCAGACACATGAAAACCCCATCCAGACACCAGAGACATGAGCACCCTACCCAGACACCAGACACATGAACACCCTACCCAGACACATGAACACCCTACCCAGACTCATGAACACCCCACCCAGACACCAGAGACATGAACACCCTACTCACACACCAGAGACATGAACACCCTACCCAGAAACCAGAGACATGAACACCCTACCCAGAAACCAGAGACATGAACACCCTACCCAGAAACCAGAGACATGAACACCCTACCCAGAAACCAGAGACATGAACACCCTACCCAGACACCAGAGACATGCGAAATGATCGCCCTACCCAGACACCAGAGACATGAACACCCTACCCAGACACATGAACGCCCTACCCAGACACCAGAGACATGAACACCCTACCCAGACACCAGAGACATGAACGCCCCACCCAGACACCAGAGACATGAACACGCTACCCAGACACCAGACACATGAGAAATGAACATCCTACCCAGACGCCAGAGACATGAACACCCTACCCAGACACATGAACACCCCATCCAGATACCAGAGACCTGAACACCCCACCCAGACACCAGAGACATGAGACATGAATGCCCTACGCAGACACCAGAGACATGAACATCCTACCCAGACACCAGAGACATGAACATCCTACCCAGACACCAGAGACATGAACATCCTACCCAGACACCAGAGACCTGAACACCCCATCCAGATACCAGAGACATGAGACATCCTACCCAGACACCAGAGACATGAACGCCCTACCCAGAAACCAGAGACATGAACGCTCTACGCAGACACCAAAGACATGAACATCCTACCCAGACACCAGAGACATGAACGCCCCCTACCCAGAAACCACACATGAGACATGAATGCCCTACGCAGACACCAGAGACATGAATGCCCTACGCAGACACCAGAAACATGAATGCCCTACGCAGACACCAGAGACACGAAGGCCCTAAAGAGACACCAGACACATGAACATCCTAATCAGAGACATGAACACCTTACCCAGACACCAGAGACATGAACACCTTACCCAGACACCAGAGACATGAACGCCCTATGCAGACACCAGAGACATGAACGCCCTACGCAGACACCAGACACATGAGAAATGAACATCCTACCCAAACACCAGAGACATGAACATCCTACCCAAACACCAGAGACATGAACGCCCTACCCAGACACCAGAGACATGAACGCCCTACCCAGACACCAGAGACATGAACACCCTACCCAGACACCAGAGACATGAACGCCCTACCCAGACACCAGAGACATGAACGCCCTACCCAGACACCAGAGACATGAACGCCCTACCCAGACACCAGAGACATGAACGCCCTACCCAGACACCAGAGACATGAACGCCCTACCCAGACACCAGAGACATGAACGCCCTACCCAGACACCAGAGACGTAAACGCCCTACCCAGACACCACAGACATGAACACCCTACGGAGACACCAAAGACCTGAACGCCCTACCCAGACACCAGAGACATGAACACCCTACGCAGACACCAGAGACATGAACACCCTACCCAGACACCAGAGACATGAACACCCTACCCAGACACCAGAGACATGAACACCCTACCCAGACACCAGAGACATGAACACCCTACCCCAGACACCAGAGACATGAACACCCTACCCCAGACACCAGAGACATGAACACCCTACCCCAGACACCAGAGACATGAACACCCTACCCCAGACACCAGAGACATGAACACCCAACCCCAGACACCAGAGACATGAGACATGAATGCCCTACGCAGACACCAGAGACATGAACATCCTACCCAGACACCAGAGACATGAGCACCCTACCCAGACACATGAACGCCCTACCCAGAGACCTGAACGCCCTACCCAGAAACCAGACTTGAATGCCCTACCCAGAAACCAGAGACTTGAATGCCCTACCCAGAAACCAGAGACATGAACACCTTACCCAGACACTAGAGACATGAACGCCCTACGCAGACACCAGAGACATGAACGCCCTACGCAGACACCAGAGACCTGAACGCCCTACGCAGACACCAGAGACCTGAACGCCCTACGCAGACACCAGAGACCTGAACGCCCTACGCAGACACCAGAGACCTGAACGCCCTACGCAGACACCAGAGACCTGAACGCCCTACGCAGACACCAGAGACCTGAACGCCCTACGCAGACACCAGAGACCTGAACGCCCTACGCAGACACCAGAGACCTGAACGCCCTACGCAGACACCAGAGACCTGAACGCCCTACGCAGACACCAGAGACCTGAACGCCCTACGCAGACACCAGAGACCTGAACGCCCTACGCAGACACCAGAGACCTGAACGCCCTACGCAGACACCAGAGACCTGAACGCCCTACGCAGACACCAGAGACCTGAACGCCCTACCCCAGACACCAGAGACATGAACGCCCTACCCCAGACACCAGAGACATGAACGCCCTACCCCAGACACCAGAGACATGAACGCCCTACCCCAGACACCAGAGACATGAACGCCCTACCCCAGACACCAGAGACATGAACACCCTACCCCAGACACCAGAGACATGAACGCCCTACCCCAGACACCAGAGACATGAACGCCCTACCCCAGACACCAGAGACATGAACGCCCTACCCCAGACACCAGAGACCTGAACGCCCTACCCCAGACACCAGAGACCTGAACGCCCTACCCCAGACACCAGAGACCTGAACACCCTACCCCAGACACATGAACGCCCTACCCAGACACATGAACGCCCTACCCAGACACATGAACACCCTACCCAGAAACCAGAGACTTGAATGCGCTACCCAGAACCCAGAGACTTGAATGCGCTACCCAGAACCCAGAGACTTGAATGCCCTACCCAGACACCAGAGACTTGAATGCCCTACCCAGACACCAGAGACATGAACACCCTATCCCAGACACCAGACACATGAACACCCTATCCCAGACACCAGACACATGAACGCCCTACCCAGACACATGAACGCCCTACCCAGAGACCTGAACGCCCTACCCAGAAACCTGAACGCCCTACCCAGAAACCAGAGACTTGAACGCCCTACCCAGAAACCAGAGACTTGAACGCCCTACCCAGAAACCAGAGACTTGAACGCCCTACCCAGAAACCAGAGACTTGAACGCCCTACCCAGAAACCAGATACTTGAATGCCCTACCCAGACACCAGAGACATGAACGACCTACCCAGACACCAGACATGAGCACCCTACCCAGAGACCTGAATGCCCTTCCCAGAAACCAGAGACCTGAATGCCCTACCCAGAAACCAGAGACCTGAACGCCCTACCCAGAAACCAGAGACATGAACGCCCTACGCAGACACCAGAGACATGAGAAATGAGCACCCTACCCAGACACCAGAGACATGAGCACCCTACCCAGACACCAGAGACATGAGCACCCTACCCAGACACCAGACACATGAACGCCCTACCCAGAAACATAAACGCCGTACCCAGACACCAGAGACATGAACACCAAACTCAGAAACCAGAGACATGAGACATGAACACCCTACCCAGACACATGAACACCCCATCCAGACACATGAGACATGAGCACCCTACCCAGACACCAGAGACATGAGCACCCTACCCAGACACCAGAGACATGAGCACCCTACCCAGACACCAGAGACCTGAGCGCCCTACCCAGACACCAGAGACCTGAGCGCCCTACCCAGACACCAGAGACCTGAACGCCCTACGCAGACACCAGAGACCTGAACGCCCTACGCAGACACCAGAGACCTGAACGCCCTACGCAGACACCAGAGACATGAACGCCCTACGCAGACACCAGAGACATGAACGCCCTACCGAGAAACAAGAGACATGAACACGCTACCCAGAGACATGAACGCCCTACCCAGACACCAGAGACATGAACATCCTACCCAGACACCAGAGACATGAACATCCTACCCAGACACCAGAGACATGAACATCCTACCCAGAAACCAGAGACATGAACACCCTACCTAGAAACATGAACACCCTACCCAGACACCAGAGACATGAACATCCTACCCAGACACCAGAGACATGAACATCCTACCCAGACACCAGAGACATGAACATCCTACCCAGACACCAGAGACATGAACATCCTACCCAGACACCAGAGACATGAACATCCTACCCAGAAACCAGAGACATGAACACCCTACCTAGAAACATGAACACCCTACCCAGACACCAGAGACATGAACACCCTTCCCAGACACCAGAGACATGAACATCCCATCCAGACACATGAACACCCTACCCAGACACATGAACGCCCTACCCAGAAACATGAACGCCCTACCCAGACACCAGAGACATGAACACCTCATCGCAGACACCAGAGAAATGAAGGCCCTACAGAGACATGAACACCCTACGCAGACACCAGATACATGAACACCCTACCCAGACACCAGAGACATGAACATCCTACCCAGACACCAGAGACACGAACATCCTACCCAGACACCAGAGACATGAACATCCTACCCAGAAACCAGAGACATGAACACCCTACCTAGAAACATGAACACCCTACCCAGACACCAGAGACATGAACACCCTTCCCAGACACCAGAGACATGAACATCCCATCCAGACACATGAACACCCTACCCAGACACATGAACGCCCTACCCAGAAACATGAACGCCCTACCCAGACACCAAAGACATGAACACCCCATCGCAGACACCAGAGAAATGAAGGCCCTACAGAGACATGAACACCCTACGCAGACACCAGATACATGAACACCCTACCCAGACACCAGAGACATGAACATCCTACCCAGACACCAGAGACATGAACATCCTACCCAGAAACCAGAGACATGAACACCCTACCTAGAAACATGAACACCCTACCCAGACACCAGAGACATGAACACCCTTCCCAGACACCAGAGACATGAACATCCCATCCAGACACATGAACACCCTACCCAGACACATGAACGCCCTACCCAGAAACATGAACGCCCTACCCAGACACCAGAGACATGAACACCCCATCGCAGACACCAGAGAAATGAAGGCCCTACAGAGACATGAACACCCTACGCAGACACCAGATAAATGAACACCCTACCAAGACACCTGAGACATGAAGGCCCTATAGAGACACCAAAGCCCTACGCAGACACCAGAGGCATGAACGCCCTACGCAGACACCAGAGGCGTGAAAGCCCTACGCAGACACCAGAGGCGTGAACGCCCTACGCAGACACCAGAGGCGTGAACGCCCTACGCAGACACCAGAGGCGTGAACGCCCTACGCAGACACCAGAGGCGTGAACGCCCTACGCAGACACCAGAGGCGTGAACGCCCTACGCAGACACCAGAGGCGTGAACGCCCTACGCAGACACCAGAGGCGTGAACGCCCTACGCAGACACCAGAGGCGTGAACGCCCTACGCAGACACCAGAGGCGTGAACGCCCTACGCAGACCCCAGAGGCGTGAACGCCCTACGCAGACCCCAGAGACGTGAACGCCCTACGCAGACCCCAGAGACGTGAACGCCCTACCAAGACCCCAGAGACGTGAACGCCCTACCAAGACCCCAGAGACGTGAACGCCCTACCAAGACCCCAGAGACGTGAACGCCCTACGCAGACCCCAGAGACGTGAACGCCCTACGCAGACACCAGGGACGTGAACGCCCTACGCAGACACCAGGGACGTGAACGCCCTACGCAGACACCAGGGACGTGAACGCCCTACGCAGACACCAGGGACGTGAACGCCCTACGCAGACACCAGGGACGTGAACGCCCTACGCAGACACCAGGGACGTGAACGCCCTACGCAGACACCAGGGACGTGAACGCCCTACGCAGACACCAGGGACGTGAACGCCCTACGCAGACACCAGGGACGTGAACGCCCTACGCAGACACCAGGGACGTGAACGCCCTAGGCAGACACCAGGGACGTGAACGCCCTAGGCAGACACCAGAGACGTGAACGCCCTAGGCAGACACCAGAGACGTGAACGCCCTAGGCAGACACCAGAGACGTGAACGCCCTAGGCAGACACCAGAGACGTGAACGCCCTAGGCAGACACCAGAGACGTGAACGCCCTAGGCAGACACCAGAGACGTGAACGCCCTAGGCAGACACCAGAGACGTGAACGCCCTAGGCAGACACCAGAGACGTGAACGCCCTAGGCAGACACCAGAGACGTGAACGCCCTAGGCAGACACCAGAGACGTGAACGCCCTACGGAGACACCAGAGACATGAACGCCCAACCCCAGACACCAGAGACATGAACACCCTACCCAGACACATGAACGCCCTACCCAGAGACCTGAACGCCCTACCCAGAAACCAGAGACTTGAACGCCCTACCCAGAAACCAGAGACTTGAACGCCCTACCCAGAAACCAGAGACTTGAACGCCCTACCCAGAAACCAGAGACTTGAACGCCCTACCCAGACACCAGAGACGTGAGCACCCTACCCAGACACATGAACGCCCTACCCAGAAACCAGAGACCTAAATCCCCTACCCAGAAACCCGAGACCTGAACGCCCTACGCAGACACCAGAGACATGAGCACCCTACCCAGACACCAGAGACATGAGCACCCTACCCAGACACCAGAGACATGAGCACCCTACCCAGACACCAGAGACATGAGCACCCTACCCAGACACCAGAGACATGAACACCCTACCCAGACACCAGAGACATGAACACCCTACCCAGACATGAACGCCCTACCCAGACACCAGAGACATGAACGCCCTACCCAGACACCAGAGACATGAACGCCCTACCCAGACATCAGAGGCATGAACGCCCTACCCAGACACCAGAGGCATGAACGCCCTACCCAGACACCAGAGGCATGAACGCCCTACGCAGACACCAGAGGCATGAACGCCCTACGCAGACACCAGAGGCATGAACGCCCTACGCAGACACCAGAGGCATGAACGCCCTACGCAGACACCAGAGGCATGAGCGCCCTACGCAGACACCAGAGGCATGAGCGCCCTACGCAGACACCAGAGGCATGAGCGCCCTACGCAGACACCAGAGGCATGAGCGCCCTACGCAGACACCAGAGGCATGAGCGCCCTACGCAGACACCAGAGGCATGAGCGCCCTACGCAGACACCAGAGGCATGAACGCCCTACCCAGACACCAGAGGCAGGAACGTCCTACCCAGACACCAGAGACGTGAGCACCCTACCCAGACACATGAACGCCCTACCCAGAAACCAGAGACCTAAATCCCCTACCCAGAAACCCGAGACATGAACGCCCTACCCAGAAACCAGAGACATGAACGCCCTACGCAGACACCAGAGACATGAGCACCCTACCCAGACACCAGAGACATGAGCACCCTACCCAGACACCAGAGACATGAGCACCCTACCCAGACACCAGAGACATGAGCACCCGTCCCAGACACCAGAGACATGAACATCCCATCCAGACACATGAACACCCTACCCAGAAACATGAACGCCGTACCCAGACACCAGAGACATGAACACCAAACTCAGAAACCAGAGACATGAGACATGAACACCCTACCCAGACACATGAACACCCCATCCAGACACCAGAGACATGAACACCCCATCCAGACACCAGAGACATGAACACCCTACCCAGACACATGAACACCCCATCCAGACACCAGAGACATGAGACATGAGCACCCTACCCTGACACCAGAGACATGAGCACCCTACCCAGACACCAGAGACATGAGCACCCTACCCAGACACCAGAGACATGAACGCCCTACGCAGACACCAGAGACATGAACGCCCTACGCAGACACCAGAGACATGAGCACCCTACCCAGACACCAGAGACATGAGCACCCTACCCAGACACCAGAGACATGAACACCCTATCCCAGAAACCAGAGACATGAACGCCCTACGCAGACACCAGAGACATGAGCAATGAGCACCTTACCCAGACACCAGAGACATGAGCAATGAGCACCCTACCCAGACACCAGAGACATGAACGCCCTACGCAGACACCAGAGACATGAACGCCCTACGCAGACACCAGAGACATGAACGCCCTACCCAGACACCAGAGACATGAACATCCCATCGCAGACACCAGAGAAATGAAGGCCCTACAGAGACATGAACACCCTACGCAGACACCAGATACATGAACACCCTACCCAGACACCTGAGACATGAAGGCCCTATAGAGACACCAAAGCCCTACCCAGACACCAGAGACATGAACACCCTACCCAGACATGAACGCCCTACCCAGACACCAGAGGCATGAACGCCCTACCCAGACACCAGAGGCATGAACGCCCTACCCAGACACCAGAGGCATGAACGCCCTACGCAGACACCAGAGGCATGAACGCCCTACGCAGACACCAGAGGCATGAACGCCCTACCCAGACACGAGAGACACCAGAGACACGAAGGCCCTACGCAGACACCAGAGACATGAACGCCCTACCCAGACACCAGAAACAGGAACGTCCTACCCAGACACTAGAGACATGAACGCCCTACCCAGACGCGAGAGACACCAGAGACATGAACGCCCTACGCAGACACCAGAGACGTGAACGCCCTACGCAGACACCAGAGACGTGAACGCCCTACCCGGACACCAGAGACGTGAACGCCCTACCCGGACACCAGAGACGTGAACGCCCTACCCGGACACCAGAGACGTGAACGCCCTACCCGGACACCAGAGACGTGAACGCCCTACCCGGACACCAGAGACGTGAACGCCCTACCCGGACACCAGAGACGTGAACGCCCTACCCGGACACCAGAGACGTGAACGCCCTACCCGGACACCAGAGACGTGAACGCCCTACCCGGACACCAGAGACGTGAACGCCCTACCCGGACACCAGAGACGTGAACGCCCTACCCGGACACCAGAGACGTGAACGCCCTACCCGGACACCAGAGACGTGAACGCCCTACCCGGACACCAGAGACGTGAACGCCCTACCCGGACACCAGAGACGTGAACGCCCTACCCGGACACCAGAGACGTGAACGCCCTACCCGGACACCAGAGACATGAAAACCCTACCCCAGACACCAGAGACCTGAAAACCCTACCCCAGACACCAGAGACCTGAACACCCTACCCCAGACACCAGAGACATGAACACCCAACCCAGACACATGAGCACCCTACCCAGACACATGAACGCCCTACCCAGACACCAGAGACATGAACGCCCTACCCAGACACATGAACGCCCTACCCAGAAACCAGACACTTGAATGCCCTACCCAGAAACCAGAGACTTGAATGCCCTACCCAGACACCAGAGACTTGAATGCCCTACCCAGACACCAGAGACTTGAATGCTCTACCCAGACACCAGAGACATGAACGCCCTACCCAGACACCAGAGACATGAACGCCCTACCCAGACACCAGAGACATGAACGCCCTACCCAGACACCAGAGACATGAGCACCCTACCCAGAGACCTGAATGCCCTACCCAGAAACCAGAGAACTGAATGCCCTACCCAGAAACCAGAGAACTGAATGCCCTACCCAGAAACCAGAGACCTGAATGCCCTACCCAGAAACCAGAGACCTGAACGCCCTACCCAGAAACCAGAGACATGAACGCCCTACGCAGACACCAGAGACATGAGAAATGAGCACCCTACCCAGACACCAGAGACATGAGCACCCTACCCAGACACCAGAGACCTGAACACCCTACCCCAGACACCAGAGACATGAACACCCAACCCAGACACATGAGCACCCTACCCAGACACATGAACGCCCTACCCAGACACCAGAGACATGAACGCCCTACCCAGACACATGAACGCCCTACCCAGAGACCTGAACGCCCTACCCAGAAACCAGACACTTGAATGCCCTACCCAGAAACCAGACACTTGAATGCCCTACCCAGACACCAGAGACTTGAATGCCCTACCCAGACACCAGAGACTTGAATGCCCTACCCAGACACCAGAGACTTGAATGCCCTACCCAGACACCAGAGACGTGAACGCCCTACCCAGACACCAGAGACGTGAACGCCCTACCCAGACACCAGAGACGTGAACGCCCTACCCAGACACCAGAGACGTGAACGCCCTACCCAGACACCAGAGACGTGAACGCCCTACCCAGACACCAGAGACGTGAACGCCCTACCCAGACACCAGAGACGTGAACGCCCTACCCAGACACCAGAGACGTGAACGCCCTACACAGACATGAACGCCCTACGGAGACACCACAGACATGAACGCCCTAGCCAGACACCAGAGACGTGAACGCCCTACCCAGACACCAGAGACGTGAACGCCCTACGGAGACACCACAGACATGAACGCCCTAGCCAGACACCAGAGACATGAACGCCCTACCCCAGACACCAGAGACATGAACGCCCTACCCCAGACACCAGAGACATGAACGCCCTACCCCAGACACCAGAGACATGAACACCCTACCCCAGACACCAGAGACATGAACACCCTACCCCAGACACCAGAGACATGAACACCCTACCCCAGACACCAGAGACATGAACACCCTACCCCAGACACCAGAGACATGAACACCCTACCCCAGACACCAGAGACATGAACACCCTACCCCAGACACCAGAGACATGAACACCCTACCCCAGACACCAGAGACAAGAACACCCTACCCCAGACACCAGAGACATGAACACCCTACCCCAGACACCAGAGACATGAACACCCAACCCCAGACACCAGAGACATGAACACCCTATCCCAGACACCAGAGACATGAACACCCTACCCCAGACACCAGAGACATGAACACCCTACCCCAGACACCAGAGACCTGAACGCCCTACCCCAGACACCAGAGACATGAACGCCCTACGCAGACACCAGAGACATGAGAAATGAGCACCCTACCCAGACACCAGAGACATGAGCACCCTACCCAGACACCAGAGACATGAACACCCTATCCCAGAAACCAGAGACATGAACGCCCTACGCAGACACCAGAGACATGAGCAATGAGCACCCTACCCAGACACCAGAGACATGAGCAATGAGCACCCTACCCAGACACCAGAGACATGAACGCCCTACGCAGACACCAGAGACATGAACGCCCTACGCAGACACCAGAGACATGAACACCCTACGGAGACACCAGAGACATGAACACCCTACGGAGACACCAGAGACATGAACACCCTACGCAGACACCAGAGACATGAACGCCCTACCCAGGAACCAGAGACATGAACGCCCTACCCAGGAACCAGAGACATGAACGCCCTACCCAGGAACCAGAGACATGAACGCCCTACCCACGAACCAGAGACATGAACGCCCTACCCAGGAACCAGAGACATGAACGCCCTACCCAGGAACCAGAGACATGAACGCCCTACCCAGGAACCAGAGACTTGAACGCCCTACCCAGACACCAGAGACATGAACGCCCTACCCAGACACCAGAGACATGAACGCCCTACCCAGACACCAGAGACATGAACGCCCTACGCAGACACCAGAGACATGAACGCCCTACGCAGACACCAGAGACATGAACGCCCTACGCAGACACCAGAGACATGAATGCCCTACGCAGACACCAGAGACATGAATGCCCTACGCAGACACCAGAGACATGAATGCCCTACGCAGACACCAGAGACATGAATGCCCTACGCAGACACCAGAGACATGAATGCCCTACGCAGACACCAGAGACATGAACACCCAACCCAGACACATGAGCACCCTACCCAGACACATTAACGCCCTACCCAGACACCAGAGACATGAACGCCCTACCCAGAGACTTGAATGCCCTACCCAGAAACCAGAGACTTGAATGCCCTACCCAGAAACCAGAGACATGAATGCCCTACCCAGAAACCAGAGACATGAACGCCCTACCCCAGACACCAGAGACATGAACACCCTACCCCAGACACCAGAGACATGACCACCCTACCCCAGACACCAGAGACATGAACACCCTACCCCAGACACCAGAGACATGAACACCCTACCCCAGACACCAGAGACATGAACACCCTACCCCAGACACCAGAGACATGAACACCCTACCCCAGACACCAGAGACATGAACACTCTACCCCAGACACCAGAGACATGAACACCCTACCCCAGACACCAGAGACATGAACACCCTACCCCAGACACCAGAGACATGAACACCCTACCCCAGACACCAGAGACATGAACACCCTACCCCAGACACCAGAGACATGAACACCCTACCCCAGACACCAGAGACATGAACACCCTATCCCAGACACCAGAGACATGAACACCCTATGCCAGACACCAGAGACATGAACACCCTATCCCAGACACCAGAGACATGAGCACCCTACCCAGACACATGAGCACCCTACCCAGACACATGAGCACCCTACCTAGACACATGAACGCCCTAACCAGACACCAGAGACATGAACGCCCTACCCAGAGACTTGAATGCCCTACCCAGAAACCAGAGACTTGAATGCCCTACGCAGACACCAGAGACATAAGAAATGAGCACCCTACCCAGACACCAGAGACATGAGCACCCTACCCAGACACCAGAGACATGAGCACCCTACCCAGATACCAGAGACATGAGCATTCGTCCCAGACACCAGAGACATGAACATCCCATCCAGACACATGAACACCCTACCCAGACACCAGACACATGAACGCCGTACCCAGACACCAGAGACATGAACACCAAACTCAGAAACCAGAGACATGAGAAATGAGCACCCTACCTAGACACCAGACACATGAACACCCTACCCAGACACCAGAGACATGAGACATGAGCACCCTACCCAGACACCAGAGACATGAGCACCCTACCCAGACACCAGAGACATGAGCACCCTACCCAGACACCAGAGACATGAACGCCCTACGCATACACCAGAGACATGAGCACCATACCCAGACACATGAACGCCCTACCCAGAAACCAGAGACATGAACGCCCTACCCAGAAACCAGAGACATGAACGCCCTACGCAGACACCAGAGACATGAGAAATGAGCACCCTACCCAGACACCAGAGACATGAGCACCCTACCCAGACACCAGAGACATGAACGCCCTACGCAGACACCAGAGACATGAACGCCCTACGCAGACACCAGAGACATGAGCACCATACCCAGACACATGAACGCCCTACCCAGAAACCAGAGACCTGAACGCCCTACCCAGAAACCAGAGACATGAACGCCCTACGCAGACACCAGAGACATGAGAAATGAGCACCCTACCCAGACACCAGAGACATGAACATCCTACCCAGAAACCAGAGACATGAACATCCCATCCAGACACATGAACACCCTACCCAGACACCAGACATATGAACGCCCTACCCAGAAACATGAACGCCCTACCCAGACACCAGAGACATGAACACCCCATCGCAGACACCAGAGAAATGAAGGCCCTACAGAGACCTGAACACCCTACCCAGACACCAGATACATGAACACCCTACCCAGACACCTGAGACATGAAGGCCCTATAGAGACACCAAAGCCCTACGCAGACACCAGAGACATGAACACCCTACCCAGACACCAGAGACATGAACACCCTACCCAGACATGAACGCCCTACCCAGACACCAGAGACATGTACGCCCTACCCAGACACCAGAGACATGAACGCCCTACGCAGACACCGGAGGCATGAACGCCCTACGCAGACACCGGAGGCATGAACGCCCTACGCAGACACCGGAGGCATGAACGCCCTACGCAGACACCGGAGGCATGAACGCCCTACGCAGACACCGGAGGCATGAACGCCCTACGCAGACACCGGAGGCATGAACGCCCTACGCAGACACCGGAGGCATGAACGCCCTACGCAGACACCGGAGGCATGAACGCCCTACGCAGACACCGGAGGCATGAACGCCCTACGCAGACACCGGAGGCATGAACGCCCTACGCAGACACCAGAGGCATGAACGCCCTACGCAGACACCAGAGGCATGAACGCCCTACCCAGACACCAGAGACAGGAACGTCCTACCCAGACACCAGAGACATGAACGCCCTACCCAGACACCAGAGACGTGAGCACCCTACCCAGACACCAGAGACGTGAGCACCCTACCCAGGCACATGAACGCCCTACCCAGAAACCAGAGACCTAAATCCCCTACCCAGAAACCCGAGACCTGAACGCCCTACCCAGAAACCAGAGACATGAACGCCCTACGCAGACACCAGAGACATGAGAAATGAGCACCATACCCAGACACCAGAGACATGAGAAATGAGCACCCTACCCAGACACCAGAGACATGAACACCCTACCCAGACACCAGAGACATGAGCACCCTACCCAGATACAAGAGACATGAGCACCCGTCCCAGACACCAGAGACATGAACATCCCATCCAGACACATGAACACCCTACCCAGACACCAGACACATGAACGCCCTACCAAGAAACATGAACGCCGTACCCAGACACCAGAGACATGAACATCCTACCCAGAAACCAGAGACATGAACATCCCACCCAGACACATGAACACCCTACCCAGACACCAGACACATGAACGCCCTACCCAGAAACAAGAACGCCCTACCCAGACACCAGAGACATGAACACCCCATCGCAGACACCAGATACATGAACACCCTACCCAGACACCTGAGACATGAAGGCCCTATAGAGACACCAAAGCCCTACGCAGACACCGGAGACATGAACACCCTACCCAGACACCAGAGACATGAACGCCCTACCCAGACACCAGAGGCATGAACGCCCTACCCAGACACCAGAGGCATGAACGCCCTACCCAGACACCAGAGGCATGAACGCCCTACCCAGACACCAGAGGCATGAACGCCGTACGCAGACACCAGAGGCATGAACGCCGTACGCAGACACCAGAGGCATGAACGCCCTACGCAGACACCAGAGGCATGAACGCCCTACGCAGACACTAGAGACATGAACGCCCTACGCAGACACCAGAAACAAACGCCCTACCCAGACACGAGAGACACCAGAGACACGAAGGCCCTACGCAGACACCAGAGACATGAACGCCCTACCCAGACACCAGAAACAGGAACGTCCTACCCAGACACGAGAGACATGAACACCCTACCCAGACACCAGAGACATGAACACCCTACCCAGACATGAACGCCCTACCCAGACACCAGAGACATGAACGCCCTACCCAGAAACCAGAGACTTGAATGCCCTACCCAGAAACCAGAGACTTGAATGCCGTACCCAGAAACCAGAGACTTGAATGCCCTACCCAGACACCAGAGACATGAACGCCCTACCCCAGACACCAGAGACATGAACACCCTACGCAGACACCAGAGACATGAACGCCCTACGCAGACACCAGAGACATGAACGCCCTACGCAGACACCAGAGACATGAACGCCCTACGCAGACACCAGAGACATGAACGCCCTACGCAGACACCAGAGACATGAACGCCCTACGCAGACACCAGAGACATGAACGCCCTACCCCAGACACCAGAGACATGAACACCCTACCCCAGACACCAGAGACATGAACACCCTACCCCAGACACCAGAGACATGAACACCCTACCCCAGACACCAGAGACATGAACACCCTACCCCAGACACCAGAGACATGAACACCCTACCCCAGACACCAGAGACATGAACACCCTAACCCAGACACCAGAGACATGAACACCCTACCCCAGACACCAGAGACATGAACACCCAACCCAGACACATGAGCACCCTACCCAGACACATGAACGCCCTACCCAGACACCAGAGACATGAACGCCCTACCCAGACACCAGAGACATGAACGCCCTACCCAGACACCAGAGACGTGAGCACCCTACCCAGACACATGAACGCCCTACCCAGAGACCTGAACGCCCTACCCAGAAACCAGACACTTGAATGCCCTACCCAGACACCAGAGACATGAACACCCTACCCCAGACACCAGAGACATGAACACCCTATTCCAGACACCAGAGACATGAACACCCTATCCCAGACACCAGAGACATGAACACCCTATCCCAGACACCAGAGACATGAACACCCTACCCCAGACACCAGACACATGAGCACCCAACCCAGACACATGAGCACCCAACCCAGACACATGAGCACCCTACCCAGACACATGAGTGCCCTACCCAGACACATTAACGCCCTACCCAGACACCAGAGACCTGAACGCCCTACCCAGACACCAGAGACCTGAACGCCCTACCCAGACACCAGAGACCTGAACGCCCTACCCAGACACCAGAGACCTGAACGCCCTACCCAGACACCAGAGACCTGAACGCCCTACCCAGACACCAGAGACCTGAACGCCCTACCCAGACACCAGAGACCTGAACGCCCTACCCAGAAACCAGAGACCTGAACGCCCTACCCAGACACCAGAGACCTGAACGCCCTACCCAGAGACCTGAACGCCCTACCCAGAGACCTGAACGCCCTACCCAGAGACCTGAACGCCCTACCCAGAGACCTGAACGCCCTACCCAGAGACCTGAACGCCCTACCCAGAGACCTGAACGCCCTACCCAGAAACCAGAGACTTGAACGCCCTACCCAGAAACCAGAGACTTGAACGCCCTACCCAGAAACCAGAGACTTGAATGCCCTACCCAGAAACCAGAGACCTGAACGGCCTACCCAGACACCAGAGACTTGAATGGCCTACCCAGACACCAGAGACATGAGCACCCTACCCAGAGACCTGAACGCCCTACCCAGAAACCAGAGACCTAAATGCCCTACCCAGAAACCAGAGACCTGAACGCCCTACCCAGAAACCAGAGACATGAACGCCCTACGCAGACACCAGAGACATGAGAAATGAGCACCCTACCCAGACACATGAGCACCCTACCCAGACACATTAACGCCCTACCCAGACACCAGAGACATGAACGCCCTACCCAGACACCAGAGACGTGAGCACCCTACCCAGACACATGAACGCCCTACCCAGACACTTGAATGCCCTACCCAGAAACCAGACACTTGAATGCCCTACCCAGAAACCAGAGACTTGAATGCCCTACCCAGACACCAGAGACTTGAATGCCCTACCCAGACACCAGAGACATGAGCACCCTACCCAGAGACCTGAATGCCCTACCCAGAAACCAGAGAACTGAATGCCCTACCCAGAAACCAGAGACCTGAACGCCCTACCCAGAAACCAGAGACCTGAAAGACCTACCCAGAAACCAGAGACATGAACGCCCTACGCAGACACCAGAGACATGAGAAATGAGCACCCTACCCAGACACCAGAGACGTGAGCACCCTACCCAGACACCAGAGACGTGAACGCTCTACGCAGACACCAGAGATGTGAACGCCCTACCCAGACACCAGAGACGTGAACGCCCTACCCAGACACCAGAGACGTGAACGCCCTACCCAGACACCAGAGACGTGAACGCCCTACCCAGACACCAGAGACGTGAACGCCCTACCCAGACACCAGAGACGTGAACGCCCTACCCAGACACCAGAGACGTGAACGCCCTACCCAGACACCAGAGACGTGAACGCCCTACCCAGACACCAGAGACGTGAACGCCCTACCCAGACACCAGAGACGTGAACGCCCTACCCAGACACCAGAGACGTGAACGCCCTACCCAGACACCAGAGACGTGAACGCCCTACCCAGACACCAGAGACGTGAACGCCCTACCCAGACACCAGAGACGTGAACGCCCTACCCAGACACCAGAGACGTGAACGCCCTACCCAGACACCAGAGACGTGAACGCCCTACCCAGACACCAGAGACGTGAACGCCCTACCCAGACACCAGAGACGTGAACGCCCTACCCAGACACCAGAGACGTGAACGCCCTACCCAGACACCAGAGACGTGAACGCCCTACCCAGACACCAGAGACGTGAACACCCTACGCAGACACCAGAGACGTGAACGCCCTACGTAGACACCAGAGACATAAACGCCCTACCCAGACACATGAACACCCAACCCAGACACATGAGCACCCTACCCAGACACATGAACGCCCTACCCAGACACCAGAGACATGAACGCCCTACCCAGAGACTTGAATGCCCTACCCAGAAACCAGAGACTTGAATGCCCTACCCAGAAACCAGAGAATTGAATGCCCTACCCAGACACCAGAGACATGAACGCCCTACCCCAGACACCAGAGACATGAACACCCTACCCCAGACACCAGAGACATGAACACCCTACCCCAGACACCAGAGACATGAACACCCTACCCCAGACACCAGAGACATGAACACCCTACCCCAGACACCAGAGACATGAACACCCTACCCCAGACACCAGAGACATGAACACCCTACCCCAGACACCAGAGACATGAACACCCTACCCCAGACACCAGAGACATGAACACCCTACCCCAGACACCAGAGACATGAACACCCTACCCCAGACACCAGAGACATGAACACCCTACCCCAGACACCAGAGACATGAACACCCTACCCCAGACACCAGAGACATGAACACCCTACCCCAGACACCAGAGACATGAACACCCTATCCCAGACACCAGAGACATGAACACCCTATCCCAGACACCAGAGACATGAACACCCTATCCCAGACACCAGAGACATGAACACCCTATCCCAGACACCAGAGACATGAACACCCTATCCCAGACACCAGAGACATGAACACCCTACCCCAGACACATGAGCACCCAACCCAGACACATGAGCACCCTACCCAGACACATGAGCACCCTACCCAGAGACATGAACGCCCTACCGAGACACCAGAGACGTGAACGCCCTACCCAGACACCAGAGACGTGAACGCCCTACCCAGACACCAGAGACGTGAGCACCCTACCCAGAGACCTGAACGCCCTACCCAGAGACCTGAACGCCCTACCCAGAGACCTGAACGCCCTACCCAGAAACCAGAGACTTGAACGCCCTACCCAGAAACCAGAGACTTGAACGCCCTACCCAGACACCAGAGACATGAACACCCTATCCCAGACACAAGAGACATGAACACCCTATCCCAGACACCAGAGACATGAACACCCTATCCCAGACACCAGAGACATGAACACCCTATCCCAGACACATGAACACCCTACCCCAGACACATGAGCACCCAACCCAGACACATGAGCACCCAACCCAGACACATGAGCACCCTACCCAGACACATGAGCACCCTACCCAGACACATGAGCACCCTACCCAGACACATGAGCACCCTACCCAGACACATGAGCACCCTACCCAGACACATGAGCGCCCTACCCAGACACATGAGCGCCCTACCCAGAGACATGAACGCCCTACCCAGACACTAGAGACGTGAACGCCCTACCCAGACACCAGAGACGTGAACGCCCTACCCAGACACCAGAGACGTGAGCACCCTACCCAGAGACCTGAACGCCCTACCCAGAGACCTGAACGCCCTACCCAGAGACCTGAACGCCCTACCCAGAAACCAGAGACTTGAACGCCCTACCCAGAAACCAGAGACCTGAACGCCCTACCCAGAAACCAGAGACCTGAACGCCCTACCCAGAAACCAGAGACCTGAACGCCCTACCCAGAAACCAGAGACCTGAACGGCCTACCCAGAGACCTGAACGGCCTACCCAGAAACCAGAGACTTGAACGCCCTACCCAGACACCAGAGACATGAACATCCTACCCAGACACCAGAGACATGAACATCCTACCCAGAAACCAGAGACATGAACACCCTACCTAGAAACATGAACACCCTACCCAGACACCAGAGACATGAACACCCTTCCCAGACACCAGAGACATGAACATCCCATCCAGACACATGAACACCCTACCCAGACACCAGACACATGAACGCCCTACCCAGAAACATGAACGCCCTACCCAGACACCAGAGACATGAACACCCCATCGCAGACACTAGAGAAATGAAGGCCCTACAGAGACATGAACACCCTACGCAGACACCAGATACATGAACACCCTACCCAGACACCTGAGACATGAAGGCCCTATAGAGACACCAAAGCCCTACGCAGACACCGGAGACATGAACACCCTACCCAGACACCAGAGACATGAACACCCTACCCAGACACCAGAGACATGAACGCCCTACCCAGACACCAGAGACATGAACGCCCTACCCAGACACCAGAGACATGAACGCCCTACCCAGACACCAGAGACATGAACGCCCTACCCAGACACCAGAGACATGAACGCCCTACCCAGACACCAGAGACATGAACGCCCTACCCAGACACCAGAGACATGAACGCCCTACCCAGACACCAGAGGCATGAACGCCCTACGCAGACACCAGAGACATGAGAAATGAGCATCCTACCCAGACACCAGAGACCTGAACGCCCTACCCAGAAACCAGAGACTTGAATGGCCTACCCAGAAACCAGAGACTTGAACGCCCTACCCAGACACCAGAGACATGAACGCCCTACCCAGACACCAGAGACATGAACGCCCTACCCAGACACCAGAGACATGAACGCCCTACCCAGACACCAGAGACATGAACGCCCTACCCAGACACCAGAGGCATGAACGCCCTACCCAGACACCAGAGGCATGAATGGCCTACCCAGAAACCAGAGACTTGAACGCCCTACCCAGACACCAGAGACCTGAACGCCCTACCCAGAAACCAGAGACGTGAACGCCCTACCCAGACACCAGAGACGTGAACGCCCTACCCAGAAACCAGAGACTTGAACGCCCTACCCAGACACCAGAGACATGAACATCCTACCCAGACCCCAGAGACATGAACATCCTACCCAGAAACCAGAGACATGAACACCCTACCTAGAAACATGAACACCCTACCCAGACACCAGAGACATGAACACCCTTCCCAGACACCAGAGACATGAACATCCCATCCAGACACATGAACACCCTACCCAGACACCAGACACATGAACGCCCCACCCAGAAACATGAACGCCCTACCCAGACACCAGAGACATGAACACCCCATCGCAGACACTAGAGAAATGAAGGCCCTACAGAGACATGAACACCCTACGCAGACACCAGATACATGAACACCCTACCCAGACACCTGAGACATGAAGGCCCTATAGAGACACCAAAACCCTACGCAGACACCGGAGACATGAACACCCTACCCAGACATCAGAGACATGAACACCCTACCCAGACACCAGAGACATGAACGCCCTACCCAGACACCAGAGACATGAACGCCCTACCCAGACACCAGAGACATGAACGCCCTACCCAGACACCAGAGACATGAACGCCCTACCCAGACACCAGAGACTTGAATGGCCTACCCAGAAACCAGAGACTTGAACGCCCTACCCAGACACCAGAGACATGAACATCCTACCCAGACACCAGAGACATGAACATCCTACCCAGAAACCAGAGACATGAACACCCTACCTAGAAACATGAACACCCTACCCAGACACCAGAGACATGAACACCCTTCCCAGACACCAGAGACATGAACATCCCATCCAGACACATGAACACCCTACCCAGACACCAGACACATGAACGCCCTACCCAGAAACATGAACGCCCTACCCAGACACCAGAGACATGAACACCCCATCGCAGACACTAGAGAAATGAAGGCCCTACAGAGACATGAACACCCTACGCAGACACCAGATACATGAACACCCTACCCAGACACCAGAGACATGAACATCCTACCCAGACACCAGAGACATGAACATCCTACCCAGACACCAGAGACCTGAACACCCCATCCAGATACCAGAGACATGAACGCCCTACCCAGACACCAGAGACGTGAACGCCCTACCCAGACACCAGAGACATGAACGCCCTACCCAGACACCAGAGACATGAACGCCCTACCCAGACACCAGAGACATGAACGCCCTACCCAGACACCAGAGACATGAACGCCCTACCCAGACACCAGAGACATGAACGCCCTACCCAGACACCAGAGGCATGAACGCCCTACGCAGACACCAGAGACATGAGAAATGAGCACCCTACCCAGACACCAGAGACATGAGCACCCTACCCAGACACCAGAGACATGAACGCTCTACGCAGACACCAGAGACATGAACGCTCTACGCAGACACCAGAGACATGAACGCTCTACGCAGACACCAGAGACATGAACGCCCTACGCAGACACCAGAGACATGAACGCCCTACGCAGACACCAGAGACATGAACGCCCTACGCAGACACCAGAGACATGAGCACCATACCCAGACACCTGAACGCCCTACCCAGAAACCAGAGACCTGAACGCCCTACCCAGAAACCAGAGACATGAACGCCCTACGCAGACACCAGAGACATGAGAAATGAGCACCCTACCCAGACACCAGAGACATGAACATCCTACCCAGACACCAGAGACATGAACATCCTACCCAGAAACCAGAGACATGAACACCCTACCTAGAAATATGAACACCCTACCCAGACACCAGAGACATGAACACCCTTCCCAGACACCAGAGACATGAACATCCCATCCAGACACATGAACGCCCTACCCAGAAACATGAACGCCCTACCCAGACACCAGAGACATGAACACCCCATCGCAGACACCAGAGAAATGAAGGCCCTACAGAGACATGAACACCCTACGCAGACACCAGATACATGAACACCCTACCCAGACACCAGATACATGAACACCCTACCCAGACACCAGAGACATGAACACCCTACCCAGACATGAACGCCCTACCCAGACACCAGAGGCATGAACGCCCTACCCAGACACCAGAGGCATGAACGCCCTACGCAGACGCCAGAGGCATGAACGCCCTACGCAGACGCCAGAGGCATGAACGCCCTACGCAGACGCCAGAGGCATGAACGCCCTACGCAGACACCAGAGACATGAACGCCCTACGCAGACACCAGAGACATGAGCACCATACCCAGACACATGAACGCCCTACCCAGAAACCAGAGACCTGAACGCCCTACCCAGAAACCAGAGACATGAACGCCCTACGCAGACACCAGAGACATGAGAAATGAGCACCCTACCCAGACACCAGAGACATGAGCACCCTACCCAGACACCAGAGACATGAACGCCCTACGCAGACACCAGAGACATGAACGCCCTACGCAGACACCAGAGATATGAACGCCCTACGCAGACACCAGAGATATGAACACCCTACGCAGACACCAGAGACATGAACGCCCTACGCAGACACCAGAGACATGAACGCCCTACGCAGACACCAGAGACATGAACGCCCTACGCAGACACCAGAGACATGAGAAATGAGCACCCTACCCAGACACCAGAGACATGAGAAATGAGCACCCTACCCAGACACCAGAGACATGAACATCCTACCCAGACACCAGAGACATGAACATCCTACCCAGAAACCAGAGACATGAACACCCTACCTAGAAACATGAACACCCTACCCAGACACCAGAGACATGAACACCCTACCCAGACACCAGAGACATGAACACCCTTCCCAGACACCAGAGACATGAACATCCCATCCAGACACATGAACGCCCTAACCAGACACCAGAGACGTGAACACCCCATCGCAGACACCAGAGAAATGAGGGCCCTACAGAGACATGAACACCCTACGCAGACACCAGATACATGAACACCCTACCCAGACACCTGAGACATGAAGGCCCTATAGAGACACCAAAGCCCTACGCAGACACCGGAGTCATGAACACCCTACCCAGACACCAGAGACATGAACACCCTACCCAGACATGAACGCCCTACCCAGACACCAGAGACATGAACGCCCTACCCAGACACCAGAGACATGAACGCCCTACCCAGACACCAGAGACATGAACGCCCTACCCAGACACCAGAGACATGAACGCCCTACCCAGACACCAGAGGCATGAACGCCCTACCCAGACACCAGAGGCATGAACGCCTGACCCAGACACCAGAGGCATGAACGCCCGACCCAGACACCAGAGGCATGAACGCCCTACGCAGACACCAGAGGCATGAACGCCCTACGCAGACACCAGAGGCATGAACGCCCTACGCAGACACCAGAGGCATGAACGCCCTACGCAGACACCAGAGGCATGAACGCCCTACGCAGACACCAGAGGCATGAACGCCCTACGCAGACACCAGAGGCAGGAACGCCCTACCCAGACACCAGAGACAGGAACGTCCTACCCAGACACCAGAGACAGGAACGTCCTACCCAGACACCAGAGACATGAATGCCCTACCCAGACACCAGAGACGTGAGCACCCTACCCAGACACATGAACGCCCTACCCAGAGACCTGAACGCCCTACCCAGAAACCAGAGACCTGAACGCCCTACCCAGAAACCAGAGACTTGAGCACCCTACCCAGAGACCTGAACGCCCTACCCAGAAACCAGAGACCTAAATGCCCTACCCAGAAACCAGAGACCTGAACGCCCTACCCAGAAACCAGAGACATGAACGCCCTACGCAGACACCAGAGACATGAGAAATGAGCACCCTACCCAGACACCAGAGACATGAACACCCTACCCAGATACCAGAGACATGAGCACCCTACCCAGATACCAGAGACATGAGCACCCGTCCCAGACACCAGAGACATGAACATCCCATCCAGACACATGAACACCCTACCCAGAAACATGAACGCCGTACCCAGACACCAGAGACATGAACACCAAACTCAGAAACCAGAGACATGAGACATGAACACCCTACCCAGACACATGAACACCCCATCCAGACACCAGACACATGAACACCCCATCCAGACACCAGAGACATGAACACCCTACCCAGACACATGAACACCCCATCCAGACACCAGAGACATGAACACCCCATCCAGACACCAGAGACATGAACACCCTACCCAGACACATGAACACCCCATCCAGACACCAGAGACATGAACACCCTACCCAGACACATGAACACCCCATCCAGACACCAGAGACATGAGACATGAGCACCCTACCCAGACACCAGAGACATGAGCACCCTACCCAGACACCAGAGACATGAGCACCCTACCCAGACACCAGAGACATGAGCACCCTACCCAGACACCAGAGACATGAGCGCCCTACCCAGACACCAGAGACATGAACGCCCTACGCAGACACCAGAGACATGAGCACCATACCCAGACACATGAACGCCCTACCCAGAAACCAGAGACCTGAACGCCCTACCCAGAGACCTGAACGCCCTACCCAGAAACCAGAGACATGAGAAATGAGCACCCTACCCAGACACCAGAGACATGAACATCCTACCCAGACACCAGAGACATGAACATCCTACCCAGAAACCAGAGACATGAACATCCCACCCAGACACATGAACACCCTACCCAGACACCAGACACATGAACGCCCTACCAAGAAACAAGAACGCCCTACCCAGACACCAGAGACATGAACACCCCATCGCAGACACCAGAGAAATGAAGGCCCTACAGAGACATGAACACCCTACGCAGACACCAGATACATGAACACCCTACCCAGACACCTGAGACATGAAGGCCCTATAGAGACACCAAAGCCCTACGCAGACACCGGAGACATGAACACCCTACCCAGACACCAGAGACATGAACGCCCTACGCAGACACCAGAGACATGAGCACCATACCCAGACACATGAACGCCCTACCCAGAAACCAGAGACCTGAACGCCCTACCCAGAGACCTGAACGCCCTACCCAGAAACCAGAGACATGAACGCCCTACGCAGACACCAGAGACATGAGAAATTAGCACCCTACCCAGACACCAGAGACATGAACAGCCTACCCAGACACCAGAGACATGAACATCCTACCCAGAAACCAGAGACATGAACACCCTACCTAGAAACATGAACACCCTACCCAGACACCAGAGACATGAACACCCTTCCCAGACACCAGAGACATGAACATCCCATCCAGACACATGAACACCCTACCCAGACACCAGACACATGAACGCCCTACCCAGAAACATGAACGCCCTACCCAGACACCAGAGACATGAACACCCCATCGCAGACACCAGAGAAATGAAGGCCCTACAGAGACATGAACACCCTACGCAGACACCTGAGACATGAAGGCCCTATAGAGACACCGGAGACATGAACACCCTACCCAGACACCAGAGACATGAACACCCTACCCAGACATGAACACCCTACCCAGACACCAGAGACATGAACGCCCTACGCAGACACCAGAGGCATGAACGCCCTACGCAGACACCAGAGGCATGAACGCCCTACGCAGACACCAGAGGCATGAACGCCCTACGCAGACACCAGAGACATGAACGCCCTACGCAGATACCAGAAACAGGAACGCCCTACCCAGACACCAGAGACAGGAACGTCCTACCCAGACACCAGAGACATGAACGCCCTACCCAGACGCGAGAGACACCAGAGACATGAACGCCCTACGCAGACACCAGAGACATGAACGCCCTACCCAGACACCAGAGACGTGAACGCCCTACCCAGACACATGAACACCCCATCGAGACCACAGAGACATGAACACCCTACCCAGACCACAGAGACATGAACACCCTACCCAGACCCCAGAGACATGAACACCCTACCCAGACCCCAGAGACATGAACACCCTACCCAGACCCCAGAGACATGAACACCCTACCCAGACCCCAGAGACATGAACGCCCTACCCAGACCCCAAAGACATGAACGCCCTACCCAGACACCAAAGACATGAACGCCCTACCCAGACACCAAAGACATGAACGCCCTACCCAGAGACATGAACACCCTATCCCAGACACCAGAGACATGAACACCCTACCCAGACATGAACGCCCTACGCAGACACCAGAGACATGAACACCCTTCCCAGACACCAGAGACATGAACATCCCATCCGGACACATGAACACCCTACCCAGACACCAGACACATGAACGCCCTATGCAGACACCAGAGGCATGAACGCCCTACGCAGACACCAGAGGCATGAACGCCCTACGCAGACACCAGAGACATGAACGCCCTACGCAGACACCAGAGACATGAACGCCCTACCCAGACACCAGAGACAGGAACGTCCTACCCAGACACCAGAGACAGGAACGTCCTACCCAGACACCAGAGACAGGAACGTCCTACCCAGACACCAGAGACAGGAACGTCCTACCCAGACACCAGAGACAGGAACGTCCTACCCAGACACGACAGACACCAGAGACACGAAGGCCCTACGCAGACACCAGAAACAGGAACGCCCTACCCAGACACCAGAAACAGGAACGCCCTACCCAGACACCAGAGACAGGAACGCCCTACCCAGACACCAGAGACAGGAACGCCCTACCCAGACACCAGAGACAGGAACGCCCTACCCAGACACCAGAGACAGGAACGCCCTACCCAGACACCAGAGACAGGAACGTCCTACCCAGACGCGAGAGACACCAGAGACATGAACGCCCTACGCAGACACCAGAGACATGAACGCCCTACGCAGACACCAGAGACATGAACGCCCTACCCAGACCCCAGAGACGTGAACGCCCTACCCAGACCCCAGAGACATGAACGCCCTACCCAGACACCAAAGACATGAACACCCTCTCCCAGACACCAAAGACATGAACACCCTCTCCCAGACACCAGAGACATGAACGCCCTCTCCCAGACACCAGAGACATGAACACCCTATCCCAGACACCAGAGACATGAACACCCTATCCCAGACACCAGAGACATGAACACCCTAGCCCAGACACCAGAGACATGAACACCCTATCCCAGACACCAGAGACATGAACACCCTACCCCAGACACCAGAGACATGAACGCCCTACCCAGAAACATGAACGCCGTACCCAGACACCAGAGACATGAACACCAAACTCAGAAACCAGAGACATGAGACATGAACACCCTACCCAGACACATGAACACCCCATCCAGACACCAGAGACATGAACACCCCATCCAGACACCAGAGACATGAACACCCTACCCAGACACATGAACACCCCATCCAGACACCAGAGACATGAGACATGAACACCCTACCCAGACACCAGAGACATGAGCACCCTACCCAGACACCAGAGACATGAACGCCCTACGCAGACACCAGACACATGAACGCCCTACGCAGACAGCAGAGACATGAGCACCATACCCAGACACATGAACGCCCTACCCAGAAACCAGAGACCTGAACGCCCTACCCAGAGACCTGAACGCCCTACCCAGAAACCAGAGACCTGAACGCCCTACGCAGACACCAGAGACATGAACGCCCTACGCAGACACCAGAGACATGAACGCCCTACGCAGACACAAGAGACATGAACACGCTACCCAGAGACATGAACGCCCTACCCAGAAACCAGAGACATGAACGCCCTACCCAGACACCATAGACATGAACATCCTACCCAGACACCAGAGACATGAACATCCTACCCAGACACCAGAGACATGAACATCCTACCCAGAAACCAGAGACATGAACACCCTACCTAGAAACATGAACACCCTACCCAGACACCAGAGACATGAACACCCTTCCCAGACACCAGAGACATGAACATCCCATCCGGACACATGAACACCCTACCCAGACACCAGACACATGAACGCCCTATGCAGACACCAGAGGCATGAACGCCCTACGCAGACACCAGAGACATGAACGCCCTACGCAGACACCAGAAACATAAACGCCCTACCCAGACACGAGAGACACCAGAGACACGAAGGCCCTACGCAGACACCAGAGACACGAAGGCCCTACGCAGACACCAGAGACACGAAGGCCCTACGCAGACACCAGAGACATGAACGCCCTACCCAGACACCAGAAACAGGAACGCCCTACCCAGACACCAGAGACAGGAACGTCCTACCCAGACACCAGAGACATGAACGCCCTACCCAGACGCGAGAGACACCAGAGACATGAACGCCCTACGTAGACACCAGAGACATGAACGCCCTACCCAGACACCAGAGACGTGAACGCCCTACCCAGACACCAGAGACGTGAACGCCCTACCCAGACACCAGAGACATGAACACCCTACCCAGACCCCAGAGACATGAACACCCTACCCAGACCCCAGAGACATGAACACCCTACCCAGACCCCAGAGACATGAACACCCTACCAAGACCCCAGGGACATGAACACCCTACCAAGACCCCAGAGACATGAACGCCCTACCCAGACACCAAAGACATGAACGCCCTACCCAGACACCAAAGACATGAACGCCCTACCCAGACACCAAAGACATGAACGCCCTACCCAGACACCAAAGACATGAACGCCCTACCCAGACACCAAAGACATGAACGCCCTACCCAGACACCAAAGACATGAACGCCCTACCCAGACACCAGAGACATGAACGCCCTACCCAGAGACATGAACGCCCTACCCAGACGCCAGAGACATGAACACCCTATCCCAGACGCCAGAGACATGAACACCCTATCCCAGACGCCAGAGACATGAACACCCTATCCCAGACGCCAGAGACATGAACACCCTATCCCAGACGCCAGAGACATGAACACCCTATCCCAGACACCAGAGACATGAACACCCTATCCCAGACACCAGAGACATGAACACCCTATCCCAGACACCAAAGACATGAACACCCTATCCCAGACACCAGAGACATGAACACCCTACCCCAGACACCAGAGACATGAACACCCTACCCCAGACACCAGAGACATGAACACCCAACCCAGACACATGAGAAATGAACGCCCTACGCAGACACCAGAGACATGAACCCCCTACCCAGAAACAAGAGACATGAACACGCTACCCAGAAACAAGATACATGAACACGCTACCGAGAAACATGAACGCCCTACCCAGACACCAGAGACATGAACGCCCTACCCAGACACCAGAGACATGAACGCCCTACCCAGACACCAGAGACATGAACGCCCTACCCAGACACCAGAGACATGAACACCCTAGCCAGACATCAGAGACATCAGACATGAACATCCTATCCAGAAACCAGAGACATGAACACCCTACCTAGAAACATGAGCACCCTACCCAGACGCCAGAGACATGAGCGCCCTACCCAGACACCAGAGACATGTGCGCCCTACCCAGACACCAGAGACATGAACGCCCTACCCAGACACCAGAGACATGAGCGCCCTACCCAGACACCAGAGACATCTGCGCCCTACCCAGACACCAGAGACATGAACGCCCTACCCAGACACCAGAGACATGAACACCCTACCCAGACACATGAACACCCCATCCACACATCAGAGACATGAGACATGAACACCCTACCCAGATGCCAGAGACATGAGCACCCTACCCAGACGCCAGAGACATGAGCACCCAACCCAGACACCAGAGAAATGAACGCCCTACGCAGACACCAGAGACATGAACGCCCTACGCAGACACCAGAGACATGAGCACCCTACCCAGACACATGAACGCCCTACCCAGACACCAGAGACCTGAACACCCTAACCAGAGACCTGAACGCCCTACCCAGACACCAGAGACAAGAGACATGAACACAAACCCTACCCAGACACCAGAGACATGAACATCCTACCCAGAAACCAGAGACATGAACACCCTACCTAGAAACATGAACACCCTACCCAGACACCAGAGACATGAACACCCTTCCCAGACACCAGAGACATGAACATCCCATCCAGACACATGAACACCCTACCCAGACCCCAGAGACATGAACACCCTACCTAGAAACATGAACACCCCATCCAGCCACCAGAGACAGGAACGTCCTACCCAGACACCAGAGACATGAATGCCCTACCCAGACACCAGAGACGTGAGCACCCTACCCAGACACATGAACGCCCTACCCAGAAACCTGAACGCCCCACCCAGAAACCAGAGACCTGAACGCCCTACCCAGAAACCAGAGACTTGAGCACCCTACCCAGAGACCTGAACGCCCTACCCAGAAACCAGAGACCTAAATGCCCTACCCAGAAACCAGAGACCTGAACGCCCTACCCAGAAACCAGAGACATGAACGCCCTACCCAGACACCAGAGACATGAACACCCCACCCAGACACATGAACACCCCATCCACACATCAGAGACATGAGACATGAACACCCTACCCAGACACCAGAGACATGAGCACCCTACCCAGATGCCAGAGACATGAGCACCCTACCCAGACGCCAGAGACATGAGCACCCAACCCAGACACCAGAGACATGAACGCCCTACGCAGACACCAGAGACATGAACGCCCTACGCAGACACCAGAGACATGAGCACCCTACCCAGACACATGAACGCCCTACCCAGACACCAGAGACCTGAACACCCTAACCAGAGACCTGAACGCCCTACCCAGACACCAGAGACAAGAGACATGAACACAAACCCTACCCACACACCAGAGACATGAGCACCCAACCCAGACACCAGAGACATGAACATCCTACCCAGAAACCAGAGACATGAACGCCCTACCTAGAAACATGAACACGCCATCCAGCCACCAGAGACAGGAACGTCCTACCCAGACACCAGAGACATGAATGCCCTACCCAGACACCAGAGACGTGAGCACCCTACCCAGACACATGAACGCCCTACCCAGAGACCTGAACGCCCCACCCAGAAACCAGAGACCTGAACGCCCTACCCAGAAACCAGAGACTTGAGCACCCTACCCAGAGACCTGAACGCCCTACCCAGAAACCAGAGACCTAAATGCCCTACCCAGAAACCAGAGACCTGAACGCCCTACCCAGAAACCAGAGACATGAACGCCCTACGCAGACACCAGAGACATGAGAAATGAGCACCCTACCCAGACACCAGAGACATGAACACCCTACCCAGACACCAGAGACATGAGCACCCTACCCAGATACCAGAGACATGAGCACCCGTCCCAGACACCAGAGACATGAACATCCCATCCAGACACATGAACACCCTACCCAGACACCAGACACATGAACGCCCTACCCAGAAACATGAACGCCGTACCCAGACACCAGAGACATGAACACCAAACTCAGAAACCAGAGACATGAGACATGAACAGCCTACCCAGACACATGAACACCCCATCCAGACACCAGACACATGAACACCCCATCCAGACACCAGAGACATGAACACCCCATCCAGACACCAGACATGAACACCCTACCCAGACACATGAACACCCCATCCAGACACCAGACACATGAACACCCCATCCAGACACCAGAGACATGAACACCCTACCCAGACACATGAACACCCCATCCAGACACCAGAGACATGAACACCCCATCCAGACACCAGAGACATGAACACCCTACCCAGACACATGAACACCCCATCCAGACACCAGAGACATGAACACCCTACCCAGACACATGAACACCCCATCCAGACACCAGAGACATGAGACATGAGCACCCTACCCAGACACCAGAGACATGAGCACCCTACCCAGACACCAGAGACATGAGCACCCTACCCAGACACCAGAGACATGAGCACCCTACCCAGACACCAGAGACATGAACACCCTTCCCAGACACCAGAGACATGAACATCCCATCCAGACACATGAACGCCCTACCCAGAAACATGAACGCCCTACCCAGACACCAGAGACATGAACACCCCATCGCAGACACCAGAGAAATGAAGGCCCTACAGAGACATGAACACCCTACGCAGACACCAGATACATGAACACCCTACCCAGACACCAGATACATGAACACCCTACCCAGACACCAGAGACATGAACACCCTACCCAGACATGAACGCCCTACCCAGACACCAGAGGCATGAACGCCCTACCCAGACGCCAGAGGCATGAACGCCCTACGCAGACGCCAGAGGCATGAACGCCCTACGCAGACGCCAGAGGCATGAACGCCCTACGCAGACGCCAGAGGCATGAACGCCCTACGCAGACACCAGAGACATGAACGCCCTACGCAGACACCAGAGACATGAGCACCATACCCAGACACATGAACGCCCTACCCAGAAACCAGAGACCTGAACGCCCTACCCAGAAACCAGAGACATGAACGCCCTACGCAGACACCAGAGACATGAGAAATGAGCACCCTACCCAGACACCAGAGACATGAGCACCCTACCCAGACACCAGAGACATGAACGCCCTACGCAGACACCAGAGACATGAACGCCCTACGCAGACACCAGAGACATGAACGCCCTACGCAGACACCAGAGATATGAACGCCCTACGCAGACACCAGAGATATGAACACCCTACGCAGACACCAGAGACATGAACGCCCTACGCAGACACCAGAGACATGAACGCCCTACGCAGACACCAGAGACATGAACGCCCTACGCAGACACCAGAGACATGAGAAATGAGCACCCTACCCAGACACCAGAGACATGAGAAATGAGCACCCTACCCAGACACCAGAGACATGAACATCCTACCCAGACACCAGAGACATGAACATCCTACCCAGAAACCAGAGACATGAACACCCTACCTAGAAACATGAACACCCTACCCAGACACCAGAGACATGAACACCCTACCCAGACACCAGAGACATGAACACCCTTCCCAGACACCAGAGACATGAACATCCCATCCAGACACATGAACGCCCTAACCAGAAACATGAACGCCCTACCCAGACACCAGAGACGTGAACACCCCATCGCAGACACCAGAGAAATGAGGGCCCTACAGAGACATGAACACCCTACGCAGACACCAGATACATGAACACCCTACCCAGACACCTGAGACATGAAGGCCCTATAGAGACACCAAAGCCCTACGCAGACACCGGAGTCATGAACACCCTACCCAGACACCAGAGACATGAACACCCTACCCAGACATGAACGCCCTACCCAGACACCAGAGACATGAACGCCCTACCCAGACACCAGAGACATGAACGCCCTACCCAGACACCAGAGACATGAACGCCCTACCCAGACACCAGAGACATGAACGCCCTACCCAGACACCAGAGGCATGAACGCCCTACCCAGACACCAGAGGCATGAACGCCTGACCCAGACACCAGAGGCATGAACGCCCGACCCAGACACCAGAGGCATGAACGCCCTACGCAGACACCAGAGGCATGAACGCCCTACGCAGACACCAGAGGCATGAACGCCCTACGCAGACACCAGAGGCATGAACGCCCTACGCAGACACCAGAGGCATGAACGCCCTACGCAGACACCAGAGGCATGAACGCCCTACGCAGACACCAGAGGCATGAACGCCCTACGCAGACACCAGAGGCAGGAACGTCCTACCCAGACACCAGAGGCAGGAACGTCCTACCCAGACACCAGAGACAGGAACGTCCTACCCAGACACCAGAGACAGGAACGTCCTACCCAGACACCAGAGACATGAATGCCCTACCCAGACACCAGAGACGTGAGCACCCTACCCAGACACATGAACGCCCTACCCAGAGACCTGAACGCCCTACCCAGAAACCAGAGACCTGAACGCCCTACCCAGAAACCAGAGACTTGAGCACCCTACCCAGAGACCTGAACGCCCTACCCAGAAACCAGAGACCTAAATGCCCTACCCAGAAACCAGAGACCTGAACGCCCTACCCAGAAACCAGAGACATGAACGCCCTACGCAGACACCAGAGACATGAGAAATGAGCACCCTACCCAGACACCAGAGACATGAACACCCTACCCAGACACCAGAGACATGAGCACCCTACCCAGATACCAGAGACATGAGCACCCGTCCCAGACACCAGAGACATGAACATCCCATCCAGACACATGAACACCCTACCCAGAAACATGAACGCCGTACCCAGACACCAGAGACATGAACACCAAACTCAGAAACCAGAGACATGAGACATGAACACCCTACCCAGACACATGAACACCCCATCCAGACACCAGACACATGAACACCCCATCCAGACACCAGAGACATGAACACCCTACCCAGACACATGAACACCCCATCCAGACACCAGAGACATGAACACCCCATCCAGACACCAGAGACATGAACACCCTACCCAGACACATGAACACCCCATCCAGACACCAGAGACATGAACACCCTACCCAGACACATGAACACCCCATCCAGACACCAGAGACATGAGACATGAGCACCCTACCCAGACACCAGAGACATGAGCACCCTACCCAGACACCAGAGACATGAGCACCCTACCCAGACACCAGAGACATGAGCACCCTACCCAGACACCAGAGACATGAGCGCCCTACCCAGACACCAGAGACATGAACGCCCTACGCAGACACCAGAGACATGAGCACCATACCCAGACACATGAACGCCCTACCCAGAAACCAGAGACCTGAACGCCCTACCCAGAGACCTGAACGCCCTACCCAGAAACCAGAGACATGAGAAATGAGCACCCTACCCAGACACCAGAGACATGAACATCCTACCCAGACACCAGAGACATGAACATCCTACCCAGAAACCAGAGACATGAACATCCCACCCAGACACATGAACACCCTACCCAGACACCAGACACATGAACGCCCTACCAAGAAACAAGAACGCCCTACCCAGACACCAGAGACATGAACACCCCATCGCAGACACCAGAGAAATGAAGGCCCTACAGAGACATGAACACCCTACGCAGACACCAGATACATGAACACCCTACCCAGACACCTGAGACATGAAGGCCCTATAGAGACACCAAAGCCCTACGCAGACACCGGAGACATGAACACCCTACCCAGACACCAGAGACATGAACGCCCTACGCAGACACCAGAGACATGAGCACCATACCCAGACACATGAACGCCCTACCCAGAAACCAGAGACCTGAACGCCCTACCCAGAGACCTGAACGCCCTACCCAGAAACCAGAGACATGAACGCCCTACGCAGACACCAGAGACATGAGAAATTAGCACCCTACCCAGACACCAGAGACATGAACAGCCTACCCAGACACCAGAGACATGAACATCCTACCCAGAAACCAGAGACATGAACACCCTACCTAGAAACATGAACACCCTACCCAGACACCAGAGACATGAACACCCTTCCCAGACACCAGAGACATGAACATCCCATCCAGACACATGAACACCCTACCCAGACACCAGACACATGAACGCCCTACCCAGAAACATGAACGCCCTACCCAGACACCAGAGACATGAACACCCCATCGCAGACACCAGAGAAATGAAGGCCCTACAGAGACATGAACACCCTACGCAGACACCTGAGACATGAAGGCCCTATAGAGACACCGGAGACATGAACACCCTACCCAGACACCAGAGACATGAACACCCTACCCAGACATGAACACCCTACCCAGACACCAGAGACATGAACGCCCTACGCAGACACCAGAGGCATGAACGCCCTACGCAGACACCAGAGGCATGAACGCCCTACGCAGACACCAGAGGCATGAACGCCCTACGCAGACACCAGAGACATGAACGCCCTACGCAGATACCAGAAACAGGAACGCCCTACCCAGACACCAGAGACAGGAACGTCCTACCCAGACACCAGAGACATGAACGCCCTACCCAGACGCGAGAGACACCAGAGACATGAACGCCCTACGCAGACACCAGAGACATGAACGCCCTACCCAGACACCAGAGACGTGAACGCCCTACCCAGACACATGAACACCCCATCGAGACCACAGAGACATGAACACCCTACCCAGACCACAGAGACATGAACACCCTACCCAGACCCCAGAGACATGAACACCCTACCCAGACCCCAGAGACATGAACACCCTACCCAGACCCCAGAGACATGAACACCCTACCCAGACCCCAGAGACATGAACGCCCTACCCAGACACCAAAGACATGAACGCCCTACCCAGACACCAAAGACATGAACGCCCTACCCAGAGACATGAACACCCTATCCCAGACACCAGAGACATGAACACCCTACCCAGACATGAACGCCCTACGCAGACACCAGAGGCATGAACGCCCTACGCAGACACCAGAGGCATGAACGCCCTACGCAGACACCAGAGGCATGAACGCCCTACGCAGACACCAGAGGCATGAACGCCCTACGCAGACACCAGAGACATGAACGCCCTACGCAGACACCAGAGACATGAACGCCCTACCCAGACACCAGAGACAGGAACGTCCTACCCAGACACCAGAGACAGGAACGTCCTACCCAGACACCAGAGACAGGAACGTCCTACCCAGACACCAGAGACAGGAACGTCCTACCCAGACACCAGAGACAGGAACGTCCTACCCAGACACGACAGACACCAGAGACACGAAGGCCCTACGCAGACACCAGAAACAGGAACGCCCTACCCAGACACCAGAAACAGGAACGCCCTACCCAGACACCAGAAACAGGAACGCCCTACCCAGACACCAGAGACAGGAACGCCCTACCCAGACACCAGAGACAGGAACGCCCTACCCAGACACCAGAGACAGGAACGCCCTACCCAGACACCAGAGACAGGAACGTCCTACCCAGACGCGAGAGACACCAGAGACATGAACGCCCTACGCAGACACCAGAGACATGAACGCCCTACGCAGACACCAGAGACATGAACGCCCTACCCAGACCCCAGAGACGTGAACGCCCTACCCAGACCCCAGAGACATGAACGCCCTACCCAGACACCAAAGACATGAACACCCTCTCCCAGACACCAAAGACATGAACACCCTCTCCCAGACACCAGAGACATGAACGCCCTATCCCAGACACCAGAGACATGAACGCCCTCTCCCAGACACCAGAGACATGAACGCCCTCTCCCAGACACCAGAGACATGAACACCCTATCCCAGACACCAGAGACATGAACACCCTATCCCAGACACCAGAGACATGAACACCCTATCCCAGACACCAGAGACATGAACACCCTAGCCCAGACACCAGAGACATGAACACCCTATCCCAGACACCAGAGACATGAACACCCTACCCCAGACACCAGAGACATGAACGCCCTACCCAGAAACATGAACGCCGTACCCAGACACCAGAGACATGAACACCAAACTCAGAAACCAGAGACATGAGACATGAACACCCTACCCAGACACATGAACACCCCATCCAGACACCAGAGACATGAACACCCCATCCAGACACCAGAGACATGAACACCCTACCCAGACACATGAACACCCCATCCAGACACCAGAGACATGAGACATGAACACCCTACCCAGACACCAGAGACATGAGCACCCTACCCAGACACCAGAGACATGAACGCCCTACGCAGACACCAGACACATGAACGCCCTACGCAGACAGCAGAGACATGAGCACCATACCCAGACACATGAACGCCCTACCCAGAAACCAGAGACCTGAACGCCCTACCCAGAGACCTGAACGCCCTACCCAGAAACCAGAGACCTGAACGCCCTACGCAGACACCAGAGACATGAACGCCCTACGCAGACACCAGAGACATGAACGCCCTACGCAGACACAAGAGACATGAACACGCTACCCAGAGACATGAACGCCCTACCCAGAAACCAGAGACATGAACGCCCTACCCAGACACCATAGACATGAACATCCTACCCAGACACCAGAGACATGAACATCCTACCCAGACACCAGAGACATGAACATCCTACCCAGAAACCAGAGACATGAACACCCTACCTAGAAACATGAACACCCTACCCAGACACCAGAGACATGAACACCCTTCCCAGACACCAGAGACATGAACATCCCATCCGGACACATGAACACCCTACCCAGACACCAGACACATGAACGCCCTATGCAGACACCAGAGGCATGAACGCCCTACGCAGACACCAGAGACATGAACGCCCTACGCAGACACCAGAAACATAAACGCCCTACCCAGACACGAGAGACACCAGAGACACGAAGGCCCTACGCAGACACCAGAGACACGAAGGCCCTACGCAGACACCAGAGACATGAACGCCCTACCCAGACACCAGAAACAGGAACGCCCTACCCAGACACCAGAGACAGGAACGTCCTACCCAGACACCAGAGACATGAACGCCCTACCCAGACGCGAGAGACACCAGAGACATGAACGCCCTACGTAGACACCAGAGACATGAACGCCCTACCCAGACACCAGAGACGTGAACGCCCTACCCAGACACCAGAGACGTGAACGCCCTACCCAGACACCAGAGACATGAACACCCTACCCAGACCCCAGAGACATGAACACCCTACCCAGACCCCAGAGACATGAACACCCTACCCAGACCCCAGAGACATGAACACCCTACCAAGACCCCAGGGACATGAACACCCTACCAAGACCCCAGAGACATGAACGCCCTACCCAGACACCAAAGACATGAACGCCCTACCCAGACACCAAAGACATGAACGCCCTACCCAGACACCAAAGACATGAACGCCCTACCCAGACACCAAAGACATGAACGCCCTACCCAGACACCAAAGACATGAACGCCCTACCCAGACACCAAAGACATGAACGCCCTACCCAGACACCAGAGACATGAACGCCCTACCCAGAGACATGAACGCCCTACCCAGACGCCAGAGACATGAACACCCTATCCCAGACGCCAGAGACATGAACACCCTATCCCAGACGCCAGAGACATGAACACCCTATCCCAGACGCCAGAGACATGAACACCCTATCCCAGACACCAGAGACATGAACACCCTATCCCAGACACCAGAGACATGAACACCCTATCCCAGACACCAAAGACATGAACACCCTATCCCAGACACCAGAGACATGAACACCCTACCCCAGACACCAGAGACATGAACACCCTACCCCAGACACCAGAGACATGAACACCCAACCCAGACACATGAGAAATGAACGCCCTACGCAGACACCAGAGACATGAACCCCCTACCCAGAAACAAGAGACATGAACACGCTACCCAGAAACAAGATACATGAACACGCTACCGAGAAACATGAACGCCCTACCCAGACACCAGAGACATGAACGCCCTACGCAGACACCAGAGACATGAACGCCCTACCCAGAAACAAGAGACATGAACACGCTACCCAGAAACAAGAGAAATGAACACGCTACCCAGAGACATGAACGCCCTACCCAGACACCAGAGACATGAACGCCCTACCCAGACACCAGAGACATGAACGCCCTACCCAGACACCAGAGACATGAACACCCTAGCCAGACATCAGAGACATCAGACATGAACATCCTATCCAGAAACCAGAGACATGAACACCCTACCTAGAAACATGAGCACCCTACCCAGACGCCAGAGACATGAGCGCCCTACCCAGACACCAGAGACATGTGCGCCCTACCCAGACACCAGAGACATGAACGCCCTACCCAGACACCAGAGACATGAGCGCCCTACCCAGACACCAGAGACATCTGCGCCCTACCCAGACACCAGAGACATGAACGCCCTACCCAGACACCAGAGACATGAACACCCTACCCAGACACATGAACACCCCATCCACACATCAGAGACATGAGACATGAACACCCTACCCAGATGCCAGAGACATGAGCACCCTACCCAGACGCCAGAGACATGAGCACCCAACCCAGACACCAGAGAAATGAACGCCCTACGCAGACACCAGAGACATGAACGCCCTACGCAGACACCAGAGACATGAGCACCCTACCCAGACACATGAACGCCCTACCCAGACACCAGAGACCTGAACACCCTAACCAGAGACCTGAACGCCCTACCCAGACACCAGAGACAAGAGACATGAACACAAACCCTACCCAGACACCAGAGACATGAGCACCCAACCCAGACACCAGAGACATGAACATCCTACCCAGAAACCAGAGACATGAACACCCTACCTAGAAACATGAACACCCTACCCAGACACCAGAGACATGAACACCCTTCCCAGACACCAGAGACATGAACATCCCATCCAGACACATGAACACCCTACCCAGACCCCAGAGACATGAACACCCTACCTAGAAACATGAACACCCCATCCAGCCACCAGAGACAGGAACGTCCTACCCAGACACCAGAGACATGAATGCCCTACCCAGACACCAGAGACGTGAGCACCCTACCCAGACACATGAACGCCCTACCCAGAAACCTGAACGCCCCACCCAGAAACCAGAGACCTGAACGCCCTACCCAGAAACCAGAGACTTGAGCACCCTACCCAGAGACCTGAACGCCCTACCCAGAAACCAGAGACCTAAATGCCCTACCCAGAAACCAGAGACCTGAACGCCCTACCCAGAAACCAGAGACATGAACGCCCTACCCAGACACCAGAGACATGAACACCCCACCCAGACACATGAACACCCCATCCACACATCAGAGACATGAGACATGAACACCCTACCCAGACACCAGAGACATGAGCACCCTACCCAGATGCCAGAGACATGAGCACCCTACCCAGACGCCAGAGACATGAGCACCCAACCCAGACACCAGAGACATGAACGCCCTACGCAGACACCAGAGACATGAACGCCCTACGCAGACACCAGAGACATGAGCACCCTACCCAGACACATGAACGCCCTACCCAGACACCAGAGACCTGAACACCCTAACCAGAGACCTGAACGCCCTACCCAGACACCAGAGACAAGAGACATGAACACAAACCCTACCCACACACCAGAGACATGAGCACCCAACCCAGACACCAGAGACATGAACATCCTACCCAGAAACCAGAGACATGAACGCCCTACCTAGAAACATGAACACGCCATCCAGCCACCAGAGACAGGAACGTCCTACCCAGACACCAGAGACATGAATGCCCTACCCAGACACCAGAGACGTGAGCACCCTACCCAGACACATGAACGCCCTACCCAGAGACCTGAACGCCCCACCCAGAAACCAGAGACCTGAACGCCCTACCCAGAAACCAGAGACTTGAGCACCCTACCCAGAGACCTGAACGCCCTACCCAGAAACCAGAGACCTAAATGCCCTACCCAGAAACCAGAGACCTGAACGCCCTACCCAGAAACCAGAGACATGAACGCCCTACGCAGACACCAGAGACATGAGAAATGAGCACCCTACCCAGACACCAGAGACATGAACACCCTACCCAGACACCAGAGACATGAGCACCCTACCCAGATACCAGAGACATGAGCACCCGTCCCAGACACCAGAGACATGAACATCCCATCCAGACACATGAACACCCTACCCAGACACCAGACACATGAACGCCCTACCCAGAAACATGAACGCCGTACCCAGACACCAGAGACATGAACACCAAACTCAGAAACCAGAGACATGAGACATGAACAGCCTACCCAGACACATGAACACCCCATCCAGACACCAGACACATGAACACCCCATCCAGACACCAGAGACATGAACACCCCATCCAGACACCAGACATGAACACCCTACCCAGACACATGAACACCCCATCCAGACACCAGACACATGAACACCCCATCCAGACACCAGAGACATGAACACCCTACCCAGACACATGAACACCCCATCCAGACACCAGAGACATGAACACCCCATCCAGACACCAGAGACATGAACACCCTACCCAGACACATGAACACCCCATCCAGACACCAGAGACATGAACACCCTACCCAGACACATGAACACCCCATCCAGACACCAGAGACATGAGACATGAGCACCCTACCCAGACACCAGAGACATGAGCACGCTACCCAGACACCAGAGACATGAGCACCCTACCCAGACACCAGAGACATGAGCACCCTACCCAGACACCAGAGACATGAGCGCCCTACCCAGACACCAGAGACTTGAACGCCCTACGCAGACACCAGAGACATGAGCACCATACCCAGACACATGAACGCCCTACCCAGAGACCTGAACGCCCTACCCAGAGACCTGAACGCCCTACCCAGAAACCAGAGACATGAGAAATGAGCACCCTACCCAGACACCAGAGACATGAACATCCTACCCAGACACCAGAGACATGAACATCCTACCCAGAAACCAGAGACATGAACATCCCACCCAGACACATGAACACCCTACCCAGACACCAGACACATGAACGCCCTACCCAGAAACAAGAACGCCCTACCCAGACACCAGAGACATGAACACCCCATCGCAGACACCAGAGAAATGAAGGCCCTACAGAGACATGAACACCCTACGCAGACACCAGATACATGAACACCCTACCCAGACACCTGAGACATGAAGGCCCTATAGAGACACCAAAGCCCTACGCAGACACCGGAGACATGAACACCCTACCCAGACACCAGAGACATGAACGCCCTACGCAGACACCAGAGACATGAGCACCATACCCAGACACATGAACGCCCTACCCAGAAACCAGAGACCTGAACGCCCTACCCAGAGACCTGAACGCCCTACCCAGAAACCAGAGACATGAACGCCCTACGCAGACACCAGAGACATGAGAAATTAGCACCCTACCCAGACACCAGAGACATGAACATCCTACCCAGACACCAGAGACATGAACATCCTACCCAGAAACCAGAGACATGAACACCCTACCTAGAAACATGAACACCCTACCCAGACACCAGAGACATGAACACCCTTCCCAGACACCAGAGACATGAACATGCCATCCAGACACATGAACACCCTACCCAGACACCAGAGACATGAACACCCCATCGCAGACACCAGAGAAATGAAGGCCCTACAGAGACATGAACACCCTACGCAGACACCGGAGACATGAAGGCCCTATAGAGACACCAAAGCCCTACGCAGACACCGGAGACATGAACACCCTACCCAGACACCAGAGACATGAACACCCTACCCAGACATGAACACCCTACCCAGACACCAGAGACATGAACGCCCTACCCAGACACCAGAGACATGAACACCCTACCCAGACACCAGAGGCATGAACACCCTACCCAGACACCAGAGGCATGAACGCCCTACGCAGACACCAGAGGCATGAACGCCCTACGCAGACACCAGAGACATGAACGCCCTACGCAGACACCAGAAACAGGAACGCCCTACGCAGACACCAGAAACAGGAACGCCCTACCCAGACACCAGAGACAGGAACGTCCTACCCAGACACCAGAGACATGAACGCCCTACCCAGACGCGAGAGACACCAGAGACATGAACGCCCTACGCAGACACCAGAGACATGAACGCCCTACCCAGACACCAGAGACGTGAACGCCCTACCCAGACACATGAACACCCCATCGAGACCACAGAGACATGAACACCCTACCCAGACCACAGAGACATGAACACCCTACCCAGACCCCAGAGACATGAACACCCTACCCAGACCCCAGAGACATGAACACCCTACCCAGACCCCAGAGACTTGAACACCCTACCAAGACCCCAGAGACATGAACGCCCTACCCAGACACCAAAGACATGAACGCCCTACCCAGACACCAAAGACATGAACGCCCTACCCAGAGACATGAACACCCTATCCCAGACACCAGAGACATGAACACCCTACCCAGACATGAACGCCCTACGCAGACACCAGAGGCATGAACGCCCTACGCAGACACCAGAGGCATGAACGCCCTACGCAGACACCAGAGGCATGAACGCCCTACGCAGACACCAGAGGCATGAACGCCCTACGCAGACACCAGAGACATGAACGCCCTACGCAGACACCAGAGACATGAACGCCCTACGCAGACACCAGAGACAGGAACGTCCTACGCAGACACCAGAGACAGGAACGTCCTACCCAGACACCAGAGACAGGAACGTCCTACCCAGACACCAGAGACAGGAACGTCCTACCCAGACACCAGAGACAGGAACGTCCTACCCAGACACGACAGACACCAGAGACACGAAGGCCCTACGCAGACACCAGAAACAGGAACGCCCTACGCAGACACCAGAGACAGGAACGCCCTACCCAGACACCAGAGACAGGAACGCCCTACCCAGACACCAGAGACAGGAACGTCCTACCCAGACGCGAGAGACACCAGAGACATGAACGCCCTACGCAGACACCAGAGACATGAACGCCCTACCCAGACCCCAGAGACGTGAACGCCCTACCCAGACCCCAGAGACATGAACGCCCTACCCAGACCCCAAAGACATGAACGCCCTACCCAGACACCAAAGACATGAACACCCTCTCCCAGACACCAAAGACATGAACACCCTCTCCCAGACACCAGAGACATGAACACCCTATCCCAGACACCAGAGACATGAACGCCCTCTCCCAGACACCAGAGACATGAACGCCCTCTCCCAGACACCAGAGACATGAACGCCCTATCCCAGACACCAGAGACATGAACGCCCTATCCCAGACACCAGAGACATGAACACCCTATCCCAGACACCAGAGACATGAACACCCTAGCCCAGACACCAGAGACATGAACACCCTAGCCCAGACACCAGAGACATGAACACCCTATCCCAGACACCAGAGACATGAACACCCTACCCCAGACACCAGAGACATGAACGCCCTACCCAGAAACATGAACGCCGTACCCAGACACCAGAGACATGAACACCAAACTCAGAAACCAGAGACATGAGACATGAACACCCTACCCAGACACATGAACACCCCATCCAGACACCAGAGACATGAACACCCCATCCAGACACCAGAGACATGAACACCCTACCCAGACACATGAACACCCCATCCAGACACCAGAGACATGAGACATGAACACCCTACCCAGACACCAGAGACATGAGCACCCTACCCAGACACCAGAGACATGAACGCCCTACGCAGACACCAGAGACATGAACGCCCTACGCAGACAGCAGAGACATGAGCACCATACCCAGACACATGAACGCCCTACCCAGAAACCAGAGACCTGAACGCCCTACCCAGAAACCAGAGACCTGAACGCCCTACCCAGAAACCAGAGACCTGAACGCCCTACGCAGACACCAGAGACATGAACGCCCTACGCAGACACCAGAGACATGAACGCCCTACGCAGACACAAGAGACATGAACACGCTACCCAGAGACATGAACGCCCTACCCAGAAACCAGAGACATGAACGCCCTACCCAGACACCATAGACATGAACATCCTACCCAGACACCAGAGACATGAACATCCTACCCAGACACCAGAGACATGAACATCCTACCCAGAAACCAGAGACATGAACACCCTACCTAGAAACATGAACACCCTACCCAGACACCAGAGACATGAACACCCTTCCCAGACACCAGAGACATGAACATCCCATCCAGACACATGAACACCCTACCCAGACACCAGACACATGAACGCCCTACGCAGACACCAGAGACGTGAACGCCCTACGCAGACACCAGAGACGTGAACGCCCTACGCAGACACCAGAGACATGAACGCCCTACGCAGACACCAGAAACATAAACGCCCTACCCAGACACCAGAGACACCAGAGACACGAAGGCCCTACGCAGACACCAGAGACACGAAGGCCCTACGCAGACACCAGAGACATGAACGCCCTACCCAGACACCAGAAACAGGAACGCCCTACCCAGACACCAGAGACAGGAACGTCCTACCCAGACACCAGAGACATGAACGCCCTACCCAGACGCGAGAGACACCAGAGACATGAACGCCCTACGCAGACACCAGAGACATGAACGCCCTACGCAGACACCAGAGACATGAACGCCCTACCCAGACACCAGAGACGTGAACGCCCTACCCAGACACCAGAGACGTGAACGCCCTACCCAGACACCAGAGACATGAACACCCTACCCAGACCCCAGAGACATGAACACCCTACCCAGACCCCAGAGACATGAACACCCTACCCAGACCCCAGAGACATGAACACCCTACCCAGACCCCAGAGACATGAACGCCCTACCCAGACACCAAAGACATGAACGCCCTACCCAGACACCAAAGACATGAACGCCCTACCCAGACACCAAAGACATGAACGCCCTACCCAGACACCAAAGACATGAACGCCCTACCCAGACACCAGAGACATGAACGCCCTACCCAGAGACATGAACGCCCTACCCAGACGCCAGAGACATGAACACCCTATCCCAGACGCCAGAGACATGAACACCCTATCCCAGACGCCAGAGACATGAACACCCTATCCCAGACGCCAGAGACATGAACACCCTATCCCAGACACCAGAGACATGAACACCCTATCCCAGACACCAGAGACATGAACACCCTATCCCAGACACCAGAGACATGAACACCCTATCCCAGACACCAGAGACATGAACACCCTATCCCAGACACCAGAGACATGAACACCCTACCCCAGACACCAGAGACATGAACACCCTACCCCAGACACCAGAGACATGAACACCCAACCCAGACACATGAGAAATGAACGCCCTACGCAGACACCAGAGACATGAACGCCCTACCCAGAAACAAGAGACATGAACACGCTACCCAGAAACAAGATACATGAACACGCTACCGAGAAACATGAACGCCCTACCCAGACACCAGAGACATGAACGCCCTACGCAGACACCAGAGACATGAACGCCCTACCCAGAAACAAGAGACATGAACACGCTACCCAGAAACAAGAGAAATGAACACGCTACCCAGAAACATGAACGCCCTACCCAGACACCAGAGACATGAACGCCCTACCCAGACACCAGAGACATGAACGCCCTACCCAGACACCAGAGACATGAACACCCTAGCCAGACATCAGAGACATCAGACATGAACATCCTATCCAGAAACCAGAGACATGAACACCCTACCTAGAAACATGAGCACCCTACCCAGACACCAGAGACATGAGCGCCCTACCCAGACACCAGAGACATGTGCGCCCTACCCAGACACCAGAGACATGAACGCCCTACCCAGACACCAGAGACATGAGCGCCCTACCCAGACACCAGAGACATCTGCGCCCTACCCAGACACCAGAGACATGAACGCCCTACCCAGACACCAGAGACATGAACACCCTACCCAGACACATGAACACCCCATCCACACATCAGAGACATGAGACATGAACACCCTACCCAGACACCAGAGACATGAGCACCCTACCCAGATGCCAGAGACATGAGCACCCTACCCAGACGCCAGAGACATGAGCACCCAACCCAGACACCAGAGAAATGAACGCCCTACGCAGACACCAGAGACATGAACGCCCTACGCAGACACCAGAGACATGAGCACCCTACCCAGACACATGAACGCCCTACCCAGACACCAGAGACCTGAACACCCTACCCAGACACCAGAGACAAGAGACATGAACACAAACCCTACCCAGACACCAGAGACATGAGCACCCAACCCAGACACCAGAGACATGAACATCCTACCCAGAAACCAGAGACATGAACGCCCTACCTAGAAACATGAACACCCCATCCAGCCACCAGAGAAATGAACATCCTACCCAGACACCAGAGACATGAACGCCCGACGCAGACATCACAGACATGAGCACCCTACGCAGACATCAGAGACATGAACACCCTACGCAGACACCAGAGACATGAGCACCCTACCCAGACACCAGAGACATGAACACCCTACCCAGACACATGAACACCCCATCCAGAAACCAGAGACATGAACATCCTACCCAGACACCAGAGACATGAGATATGAACACTATACCCAGACACCAGAGACATGAACACCCTACCCAGAAACCAGAGACATGAACACCCTACCCAGACACCAGAGACATGAACACCCTCTCCCAGACACCAGACACATGAGCACCCTACCCAGACACATGAGCACCCTACCCAGACACATGAACATACTACCCAGACACATGAACGCCCTACCCAGAAACCAGACACATAAACACCCTACCCAGAAACCAGAGGCATGAACGCCCTACCCAGACACCAGAGACATGAACGCCCTACCCAGACACCAGAGACATGAACGCCCTACCCAGACACCAGACACATGAGCACCCTACCCAGACACATGAGCACCCTACCCAGACACATGAACATACTACCCAGACACATGAACGCCCTACCCAGACACCAGAGACATGAACGCCCTACTCAGACACCAGAGACATGAGCACCCTACCCAGACACCAGAGACATGAGCACCCTACCCAGACACCAGAGACTTGAACACCCTACCCAGACACCAGAGACTTGAACATCCTACCAAGACACCAGAGATTTGAGCAGCCGACCCTGACACCAGAGACATGAGCACCCTACCCAGAGACATGAGCACCCTACCCAGACACCAGAGACATGAGCACCCTACCCAGAGACATGAACACCCTAGCCAGACACCAGAGACATGAGCACCCTAGCTAGACACCACAGACATGAACACCCTACGCAGACACCAGAGACATGAGCGCCCTACCCAGACACCAGAGACATGAGCGCCCTACCCAGACACCAGAGACATGAGCACCCTACGCAGACACCAGAGACATGAGCACCCTACGCAGACACCAGAGACATGAACACCCTCTCCCAGACACCAAAGACATGAACACCCTCTCCCAGACACCAGAGACATGAACACCCTCTCCCAGACACCAGAGACATGAACGCCCTCTCCCAGACACCAGAGACATGAACGCCCTCTCCCAGACACCAGAGACATGAACGCCCTATCCCAGACACCAGAGACATGAACACCCTATCCCAGACACCAGAGACATGAACACCCTATCCCAGACACCAGAGACATGAACACCCTAGCCCAGACACCAGAGACATGAACACCCTATCCCAGACACCAGAGACATGAACACCCTACCCCAGACACCAGAGACATGAACGCCCTACCCAGAAACATGAACGCCGTACCCAGACACCAGAGACATGAACACCAAACTCAGAAACCAGAGACATGAGACATGAACACCCTACCCAGACACATGAACACCCCATCCAGACACCAGAGACATGAACACCCCATCCAGACACCAGAGACATGAACACCCTACCCAGACACGTGAACACCCCATCCAGACACCAGAGACATGAGACATGAACACCCTACCCAGACACCAGAGACATGAGCACCCTACCCAGACACCAGAGACATGAACGCCCTACGCAGACACCAGAGACATGAACGCCCTACGCAGACAGCAGAGACATGAGCACCATACCCAGACACATGAACGCCCTACCCAGAAACCAGAGACCTGAACGCCCTACCCAGAGACCTGAACGCCCTACCCTGAAACCAGAGACCTGAACGCCCTACGCAGACACCAGAGACATGAACGCCCTACGCAGACACCAGAGACATGAACGCCCTACGCAGACACAAGAGACATGAACACGCTACCCAGAGACATGAACGCCCTACCCAGAAACCAGAGACATGAACGCCCTACCCAGACACCATAGACATGAACATCCTACCCAGACACCAGAGACATGAACATCCTACCCAGACACCAGAGACATGAACATCCTACCCAGAAACCAGAGACATGAACACCCTACCTAGAAACATGAACACCCTACCCAGACACCAGAGACATGAACACCCTTCCCAGACACCAGAGACATGAACATCCCATCCAGACACATGAACACCCTACCCAGACACCAGACACATGAACGCCCTATGCAGACACCAGAGGCATGAACGCCCTACGCAGACACCAGAGACGTGAACGCCCTACGCAGACACCAGAGACATGAACGCCCTACGCAGACACCAGAAACATAAACGCCCTACCCAGACACGAGAGACACCAGAGACACGAAGGCCCTACGCAGACACCAGAGACACGAAGGCCCTACGCAGACACCAGAGACATGAACGCCCTACCCAGACACCAGAAACAGGAACGCCCTACCCAGACACCAGAGACAGGAACGTCCTACCCAGACACCAGAGACATGAACGCCCTACCCAGACGCGAGAGACACCAGAGACATGAACGCCCTACCCAGACGCGAGAGACACCAGAGACATGAACGCCCTACGCAGACACCAGAGACATGAACGCCCTACGCAGACACCAGAGACGTGAACGCCCTACCAAGACCCCAGAGACATGAACGCCCTACCCAGACCCCAGAGACATGAACACCCTACCAAGACCCCAGAGACATGAACGCCCTACCCAGACACCAAAGACATGAACGCCCTACCCAGACACCAAAGACATGAACGCCCTACCCAGACACCAAAGACATGAACGCCCTACCCAGACACCAAAGACATGAACGCCCTACCCAGACACCAAAGACATGAACGCCCTACCCAGACACCAAAGACATGAACGCCCTACCCAGACACCAGAGACATGAACGCCCTACCCAGACACCAGAGACATGAACGACCTACCCAGACGCCAGAGACATGAACGACCTACCCAGACGCCAGAGACATGAACACCCTATCCCAGACGCCAGAGACATGAACACCCTATCCCAGACGCCAGAGACATGAACACCCTATCCCAGACACCAGAGACATGAACACCCTATCCCAGACACCAGAGACATGAACACCCTATCCCAGACACCAAAGACATGAACACCCTATCCCAGACACCAGAGACATGAACACCCTACCCCAGACACCAGAGACATGAACACCCTACCCCAGACACCAGAGACATGAACACCCAACCCAGACACATGAGAAATGAACGCCCTACGCAGACACCAGAGACATGAACGCCCTACCCAGAAACAAGAGACATGAACACGCTACCCAGAAACAAGATACATGAACACGCTACCGAGAAACATGAACGCCCTACCCAGACACCAGAGACATGAACGCCCTACGCAGACACCAGAGACATGAACGCCCTACCCAGAAACAAGAGACATGAACACGCTACCCAGAAACAAGAGAAATGAACACGCTACCCAGAGACATGAACGCCCTACCCAGACACCAGAGACATGAACGCCCTACCCAGACACCAGAGACATGAACGCCCTACCCAGACACCAGAGACATGAACACCCTAGCCAGACATCAGAGACATCAGACATGAACATCCTATCCAGAAACCAGAGACATGAACACCCTACCTAGAAACATGAGCACCCTACCCAGACACCAGAGACATGAGCGCCCTACCCAGACACCAGAGACATGTGCGCCCTACCCAGACACCAGAGACATGTGCGCCCTACCCAGACACCAGAGACATGAGCGCCCTACCCAGACACCAGAGACATCTGCGCCCTACCCAGACACCAGAGACATGAACGCCCTACCCAGACACCAGAGACATGAACACCCTACCCAGACACCAGAGACATGAGCACCCTACCCAGATGCCAGAGACATGAGCACCCTACCCAGACGCCAGAGACATGAGCACCCAACCCAGACACCAGAGAAATGAACGCCCTACGCAGACACCAGAGACATGAACGCCCTACGCAGACACCAGAGACATGAGCACCCTACCCAGACACATGAACGCCCTACCCAGACACCAGAGACCTGAACACCCTAACCAGAGACCTGAACGCCCTACCCAGACACCAGAGACAAGAGACATGAACACAAACCCTACCCAGACACCAGAGACATGAGCACCCAACCCAGACACCAGAGACATGAACATCCTACCCAGAAACCAGAGACATGAACGCCCTACCTAGAAACATGAACACCCCATCCAGCCACCAGAGAAATTAACATCCTACCCAGACACCAGAGACATGAACGCCCGACGCAGACATCACAGACATGAGCACCCTACCCAGACACCAGAGACATGAACACCCTACCCAGACACATGAACACCCCATCCAGAAACCAGAGACATGAACATCCTACCCAGACACCAGAGACATGAGATATGAACACTATACCCAGACACCAGAGACATGAACACCCTACCCAGAAACCAGAGACATGAACACCCTACCCAGACAACAGAGACATGAACACCCTCTCCCAGACACCAGACACATGAGCACCCTACCCAGACACATGAGCACCCTACCCAGACACATGAACATACTACCCAGACACATGAACGCCCTACCCAGAAACCAGACACATAAACACCCTACCCAGAAACCAGAGGCATGAACGCCCTACCCAGACACCAGAGACATGAACGCCCTACCCAGACACCAGAGACATGAACGCCCTACCCAGACACCAGACACATGAGCACCCTACCCAGACACATGAGCACCCTACCCAGACACATGAACATACTACCCAGACACATGAACGCCCTACCCAGACACCAGAGACATGAACGCCCTACTCAGACACCAGAGACATGAGCACCCTACCCAGACACCAGAGACTTGAACATCCTACCAAGACACCAGAGATTTGAGCAGCCGACCCTGACACCAGAGACATGAGCACCCTACCCAGAGACATGAGCACCCTACCCAGACACCAGAGACATGAGCACCCTAACCAGAGACATGAACACCCTAGCCAGACACCAGAGACATGAGCACCCTAGCTAGACACCACAGACATGAACACCCTACGCAGACACCAGAGACATGAGCGCCCTACCCAGACACCAGAGACATGAGCACCCTACCCAGACACCAGAGACATGAGCACCCTACGCAGACACCAGAGACATGAGCACCCTACGCAGACACCAGAGACATGAGCACACTACGCAGACACCAGAGACATGAGCACCCTACCCAGACACCAGAGACCTGATATGAACACTGTACCCAGACATATGAACATCCTACCTAGAAACATGAGCGCCCTACCCAGAAACCAGAGACTTGAATGCCCTTCCCAGACACCAGAGACATGAGCACCCTTCCCAGACACCAGAGACATGAACACCCCATGCAGACACCAGAGACATGAACACCCCATGCAGACACCAGAGACATGAACACCCCATGCAGACACCAGAGACATGAACACCCCATGCAGACACCAGAGACATGAACACCCCATGCAGACACCAGAGACATGAACACCCCATGCAGACACCAGAGACACGAACACCCCATCCAGACACCAGAGACACGAACACCCCATCCAGACACCAGAGACACGAACACCCCATCCAGACACCAGAGACACGAACACCGTACCCAGACACCAGACACATGAACACCCTACCCAGACACATGAACACCCTACCCAGACACATGAACACCACACCCAGACACATGAACACCACACCCAGACACATGAACACCACACCCAGACACATGAACACCCCATCCAGATACCAGAGACCTGAACACCCCACCCAGACACCAGAGACATGAGACATGAATGCCCTACGCAGACACCAGAGACATGAACATCCTACCCAGACACCAGAGACCTGAACACCCCATCCAGATACCAGAGACATGAGACATCCTACCCAGAAACCAGAGACATGAGACATGAACGCCCTACGCAGACACCAAAGACATGAACATCCTACCCAGACACCAGAGACATGAACGACCCCTACCCAGAAACCAGACATGAGACATGAATGCCCTACGCAGACACCAGAGACATGAATGCCCTACGCAGACACCAGAAACATGAATGCCCTACGCAGACACCAGGGACATGAAGGCCCTAAAGAGAAACCAGACACATGAACATCCTAACCAGAGACATGAACACCTTACCCAGACACCAGAGACATGAACACCTTACCCTGACACCAGAGACATGAACGCCCTATGCAGACACCAGAGACATGAACGCCCTACGCAGACACCAGACACATGAGAAAAGAACGCCCTACCCAGACACCAGAGACATGAACGCCCTACCCAGACACCAGAGACATGAACGCCCTACCCAGACACCAGAGACATGAACGCCCTACCCAGACACCAGAGACATGAACGCCCTACGCAGACACCAGAGACATGAACGCCCTACGCAGACACCAGAGACATGAACGCCCTACGCAGACACCAGAGACATGAACGCCCTACGCAGACACCAGAGACATGAACGCCCTACGCAGACACCAGAGACATGAACGCCCTACGCAGACACCAGAGACATGAACGCCCTACCCAGACACCAGAGACATGAACGCCCTACCCAGACACCAGAGACATGAACGCCCTACCCAGACACCAGAGACATGAACGCCCTACCCAGACACCAGAGACATGAACGCCCTACCCAGACACCAGAGACGTGAACGCCCTACGCAGACACCAGAGACGTGAACGCCCTACCCAGACACCAGAGACATGAACACCCTACGGAGACACTAAAGACATGAACGCCCTACCCAGACACCAGAGACATGAACACCCTACGGAGACACCACAGACATGAACGCCCTACGCAGACACCAGAGACATGAACGCCCTACCCAGGAACCAGAGACATGAACGCCCTACCCAGGAACCAGAGACATGAACGCCCTACCCAGGAACCAGAGACATGAACGCCCTACCCAGGAACCAGAGACATGAACGCCCTACCCAGACACCAGAGACATGAACACCTTACCCAGACACCAGAGACATGAACACCCTATCCCAGACACCAGAGACATGAACACCCTACCTCAGACACCAGAGACATGAACACCCAACCCAGACACATGAGCACCCTACCCAGACACATTAACGCCCTACCCAGACACCAGAGACATGAACGCCCTACCCAGACACCAGAGACATGAGCACCCTACCCAGACACATGAACGCCCTACCCAGAGATCTGAATGCCCTACCCAGAAGCCAGAGACTTGAATGCCCTACCCAGAAACCAGAGACTTGAATGCCCTACCCAGACACCAGAGACATGAACGCCCTACCCAGACACATGAACACCCCATCCAGACACCAGAGACATGAACACCCTACGCAGACCCCAGAGACATGAGCACCCTACCAAGACCCCAGAGACATGAACACCCAACCCAGACACATGAGCACCCTACCCAGACACATTAACGCCCTACCCAGACACCAGAGACCTGAACGCACTACCCAGAAACCAGAGACTTGAATGCCCTACCCAGAAACCAGAGACTTGAATGTCCTACCCAGACACCAGAGACATGAACACCTTACCCAGACACCAGACACATGAGAAATGAACATCCTACCCAAACACCAGAGACATGAACGCCCTACCCAGACACCAGACACATGAGAAATGAACATCCTACCCAAACACCAGAGACATGAACGCCCTACCCAGACACATGAACGCCCTACCCAGACACCAGAGACATGAACGCCCTACTCAGACACCAGAGACATGAACGCCCTACGCAGACACCAGAGACATGAATGCCGTACCCAGACACCAGAGACATGAACGCCCTACCCAGACACCAGAGACATGAACGCCCTACGCAGACACCAGAGACATAAACACCCTATCCCAGACACCAGAGACATGAACACCCTATCCCAGACACCAGAGACATGAACACCCTACCCCAGACACCAGAGACATGAACACCCAACCCAGACACATGAGCACCCTACCCAGAGACTTGAATGCCCTACCCAGAAACCAGAGACTTGAATGCCCTACCCAGAAACCAGAGACTTGAATGCCCTACCCAGACACCAGAGACATGAACGCCCTACCCAGACACATGAACACCCCATCCAGACACATGAACACCCCATCCAGACACTAGAGACATGAACACCCTACCCCAGACACCAGAGACATGAACACCCTACCCCAGACACCAGAGACATGAACACCCTACCCCAGACACCAGAGACATGAACACCCTCTCCCAGACACCAGAGACATGAACACCCTCTCCCAGACACCAGAGACATGAACACCCTCTCCCAGACACCAGAGACATGAACACCCTATCCCAGACACCAGAGACATGAACACCCTATCCCAGACACCAGAGACATGAACACCCTATCCCAGACACCAGAGACATGAACACCCTATCCCAGACACCAGAGACATGAACACCCTATCCCAGACACCAGAGACATGAACACCCTATCCCAGACACCAGAGACATGAACACCCTATCCCAGACACCAGAGACATGAACACCCTATCCCAGACACCAGAGACATGAACACCCTACCCCAGACACCAGAGACATGAGCACCCTACCCAGACACATGAGCACCCTACCCAGACACATGAGCACCCTACCCAGAGACATGAACGCCCTACCCAGACACCAGAGACATGAACGTCCTACCCACACACCAGAGACGTGAGCACCCTACCCAGACACATGAAAGCCCTACCCAGAGACCTGAACGCCCTACCCAGAAACCAGAGACTTGAATGCCCTACCCAGAAACCAGAGACTTGAATGCCCTACCCAGACACCAGAGACATGAACGCCCTACCCAGACACCAGAGACATGAGCACCCTACCCAGAGACCTGAATGCCCTACCCAGAAACCAGAGACCTGAATGCCCTACCCAGAAACCAGAGACCTGAACGCCCTACCCAGAAACCAGAGACATGAACGCCCTACGCAGACACCAGAGACATGAGAAATGAGCACCCTACCCAGACACCAGAGACATGAACACCCTACCCAGACACCAGAGACATGAGCACCCTACCCAGATACCAGAGACATGAGCACCCGTCCCAGACACCAGAGACATGAACATCCCATCCAGACACATGAACACCCTACCCAGACACCAGACACATGAACGCCCTACCCAGAAACATGAACGCCGTACCCAGACACCAGAGACTTGAACACCAAACTCAGAAACCAGAGACATGAGACATGAACACCCTACCCAGACACATGAACACCCCATCCAGACACCAGAGACATGAACACCCCATCCAGACACCAGAGACATGAACACCCTACCCAGACACATGAACACCCCATCCAGACACCAGAGACATGAGACATGAACACCCTATCCAGACACCAGAGACATGAGCACCTTACCCAGACACCACAGACATGAACGCCCTACGCAGACACCAGAGACATGAACGCCCTACGCAGACACCAGAGACATGAGCACCATACCCAGACACATGAACGCCCTACCAGGAAACCAGAGACCTGAACGCCCTACCCAGAGACCTGAACGCCCTACCCAGAAACAAGAGACATGAACACGCTACCCAGAGACATGAACGCCCTACCCAGAAACCAGAGACATGAACGCCCTACCCAGACACCAGAGACATGAACATCCTACCCAAACAAAAGAGACATGAACATCCTACCCAGACACCAGAGACATGAACATCCTACCCAGACACCAGAGACATGAACATCCTACCCAGACACCAGAGACATGAACATCCTACCCAGACACCAGAGACATGAACACCCTACCCAGACACCAGAGACATGAACACCCTTCCCAGACACCAGAGACATGAACATGCCATCCAGACACATGAACACCCTACCCAGACACCAGACACATGAACGCCCTACCCAGAAACATGAACGCCCTACTCAGACACCAGAGACATGAACACCCCATCGCAGACACCAGAGAAATAAAGGCCCTACAGAGACATGAACATCCTACGCAGACACCAGATAAATGAACACCCTACCAAGACACCTGAGACATGAAGGCCCTATAGAGACACCAAAGCCCTACGCAGACACCGGAGACATGAACACCCTACCCAGACACCAGAGACATGAGCACCCTACCCAGACACCAGAGGCATGAACGCCCTACGCAGACACCAGAGGCATGAACGCCCTACGCAGACACCAGAGGCATGAACGCCCTACGCAGACACCAGAGGCATGAACGCCCTACGCAGACACCAGAGACATGAACGCCCTACGCAGACACCAGAGACATGAACGCCCTACGCAGACACCAGAGACATGAACGCCCTACGCAGATACCAGAAACATAAACGCCCTACCCAGACACGAGAGACACCAGAGACACGAAGGCCCTACGCAGACACCAGAGACATGAGCGCCCTACCCAGACACCAGAAACAGGAACGCCCTACCCAGACACCAGAGACATGAACACCCTACCCAGACCCCAGAGACATGAACACCCTACCCAGACCCCAGAGACATGAACACCCTACCCAGACCCCAGAGACATGAACACCCTACCCAGACACCAAAGACATGAACGCCCTACCCAGACACCAAAGACATGAACGCCCTACCCAGACACCAGACACATGAACGCCCTACCCAGAGACATGAACACCCTATCCCAGACACCAGAGACATGAACACCCTATCCCAGACACCAGAGACATGAACACCCTATCCCAGACACCAGAGACATGAACACCCTATCCCAGACATCAGAGACATGAACACCCTATCCCAGACACCAGAGACATGAACACCCTATCCCAGACACATGAACACCCTATCCCAGACACCAGAGACATGAACACCCAACCCAGACACCAGAGACATGAACACCCAACCCAGACACATGAGAAATGAACGCCCTACGCAGACACCAGAGACATGAACGCCCTACCCAGACACCAGAGACATGAACGCCCTACCCAGAAACAAGAGACATGAACACGCTACCCAGAAACAAGAGACATGAACACGCTACCGAGAAACATGAACGCCCTACCCAGACACCAGAGACATGAACGCCCTACCCAGAAACCAGAGACATGTACGCCCTACCCAGAAACCAGAGACATGTACGCCCTACCCAGACACCAGAGACATGAACATCCTACCCAGACACCAGACACATGAACACCCTAGCCAGACATCAGAGACATGAGACATGAGCACCCTACCCAGACACCAGAGACATGAACACCCTAGCCAGACATCAGAGACATCAGACATGAACACCCTATCCAGAAACCAGAGACATGAACACCCTACCTAGAAACATGAGCACCCTACCCAGACACCAGAGACATGAGCACCCTACCCAGACACCAGAGACATGAACGCTCTACCCAGACACCAGAGACATGAACACCCTACCCAGACACATGAACACCCCATCCACACATCCGAGACATGAGACATGAACACCCTACCCAGACACCAGAGACATGAGCACCCTACCCAGATGCCAGAGACATGAGCACCCTACCCAGACGCCAGAGACATGAGCACCCTACCCAGAAGCCAGAGACATGAGCACCCAACCCAGACACCAGAGAAATGAACGCCCTACGCAGACACCAGAGACATGAGCACCCTACCCAGACACATGAACGCCCTACCCAGACACCAGAGACCTGAACACCCTACCCAGACACCAGAGACAAGAGACATGAACACAAACCCTACCCAGACACCAGAGACATGAGCACCCAACCCAGACACCAGAGACATGAACATCCTACCCAGAAACCAGAGACATGAACGCCCTACCTAGAAACATGAACACCCCATCCAGCCACCAGAGAAATGAACATCCTACCCAGACACCAGAGACATGAACGCCCGACGCAGACATCACAGACATGAGCACCCTACCCAGACACCAGAGACATGAACACCCTACCCAGACACATGAACACCCCATCCAGAAACCAGAGACATGAACATCCTACCCAGACACCAGAGACATGAGATATGAACACTATACCCAGACACCAGAGACATGAACACCCTACCCAGAAACCAGAGACATGAACACCCTACCCAGACAACAGAGACATGAACACCCTCTCCCAGACACCAGACACATGAGCACCCTACCCAGACACATGAGCACCCTACCCAGACACATGAACATACTACCCAGACACATGAACGCCCTACCCAGAAACCAGACACATAAACACCCTACCCAGAAACCAGAGGCATGAACGCCCTACCCAGACACCAGAGACATGAACGCCCTACCCAGACACCAGAGACATGAACGCCCTACCCAGACACCAGACACATGAGCACCCTACCCAGACACATGAGCACCCTACCCAGACACATGAACATACTACCCAGACACATGAACGCCCTACCCAGACACCAGAGACATGAACGCCCTACTCAGACACCAGAGACATGAGCACCCTACCCAGACACCAGAGACTTGAACATCCTACCAAGACACCAGAGATTTGAGCAGCCGACCCTGACACCAGAGACATGAGCACCCTACCCAGAGACATGAGCACCCTACCCAGACACCAGAGACATGAGCACCCTACCCAGAGACATGAACACCCTAGCCAGACACCAGAGACATGAGCACCCTAGCTAGACACCACAGACATGAACACCCTACGCAGACACCAGAGACATGAGCGCCCTACCCAGACACCAGAGACATGAGCACCCTACCCAGACACCAGAGACATGAGCACCCTACGCAGACACCAGAGACATGAGCACCCTACGCAGACACCAGAGACATGAGCACCCTACGCAGACACCAGAGACATGAGCACCCTACCCAGACACCAGAGACCTGATATGAACACTGTACCCAGACATATGAACATCCTACCTAGAAACATGAGCGCCCTACCCAGAAACCAGAGACTTGAATGCCCTTCCCAGACACCAGAGACATGAGCACCCTTCCCAGACACCAGAGACATGAACACCCCATGCAGACACCAGAGACATGAACACCCCATGCAGACACCAGAGACATGAACACCCCATGCAGACACCAGAGACATGAACACCCCATGCAGACACCAGAGACATGAACACCCCATGCAGACACCAGAGACATGAACACCCCATCCAGACACCAGAGACACGAACACCCCATCCAGACACCAGAGACACGAACACCCCATCCAGACACCAGAGACACGAACACCCCATCCAGACACCAGAGACACGAACACCCTACCCAGACACCAGACACATGAACACCCTACCCAGACACATGAACACCCTACCCAGACACATGAACACCACACCCAGACACATGAACACCACACCCAGACACATGAACACCACACCCAGACACATGAACACCACACCCAGACACATGAACACCCCATCCAGATACCAGAGACCTGAACACCCCACCCAGACACCAGAGACATGAGACATGAATGCCCTACGCAGACACCAGAGACATGAACATCCTACCCAGACACCAGAGACCTGAACACCCCATCCAGATACCAGAGACATGAGACATCCTACCCAGAAACCAGAGACATGAGACATGAACGCCCTACGCAGACACCAAAGACATGAACATCCTACCCAGACACCAGAGACATGAACGACCCCTACCCAGAAACCAGACATGAGACATGAATGCCCTACGCAGACACCAGAGACATGAATGCCCTACGCAGACACCAGAGACATGAATGCCCTACGCAGACACCAGAAACATGAATGCCCTACGCAGACACCAGGGACATGAAGGCCCTAAAGAGAAACCAGACACATGAACATCCTAACCAGAGACATGAACACCTTACCCAGACACCAGAGACATGAACACCTTACCCTGACACCAGAGACATGAACGCCCTATGCAGACACCAGAGACATGAACGCCCTACGCAGACACCAGACACATGAGAAAAGAACGCCCTACCCAGACACCAGAGACATGAACGCCCTACCCAGACACCAGAGACATGAACGCCCTACCCAGACACCAGAGACATGAACGCCCTACCCAGACACCAGAGACATGAACGCCCTACCCAGACACCAGAGACATGAACGCCCTACGCAGACACCAGAGACATGAACGCCCTACGCAGACACCAGAGACATGAACGCCCTACGCAGACACCAGAGACATGAACGCCCTACGCAGACACCAGAGACATGAACGCCCTACCCAGACACCAGAGACATGAACGCCCTACCCAGACACCAGAGACGTGAACGCCCTACCCAGACACCAGAGACATGAACGCCCTACCCAGACACCAGAGACATGAACGCCCTACCCAGACACCAGAGACATGAACGCCCTACCCAGACACCAGAGACGTGAACGCCCTATGCAGACACCAGAGACGTGAACGCCCTACCCAGACACCAGAGACATGAACACCCTACGGAGACACTAAAGACATGAACGCCCTACCCAGACACCAGAGACATGAACACCCTACGGAGACACCACAGACATGAACGCCCTACGCAGACACCAGAGACATGAACGCCCTACCCAGGAACCAGAGACATGAACGCCCTACCCAGGAACCAGAGACATGAACGCCCTACCCAGGAACCAGAGACATGAACGCCCTACCCAGGAACCAGAGACATGAACGCCCTACCCAGACACCAGAGACATGAACACCTTACCCAGACACCAGAGACATGAACACCCTATCCCAGACACCAGAGACATGAACACCCTACCTCAGACACCAGAGACATGAACACCCAACCCAGACACATGAGCACCCTACCCAGACACATTAACGCCCTACCCAGACACCAGAGACATGAACGCCCTACCCAGACACCAGAGACATGAGCACCCTACCCAGACACATGAACGCCCTACCCAGAGATCTGAATGCCCTACCCAGAAGCCAGAGCCTTGAATGCCCTACCCAGAAACCAGAGACTTGAATGCCCTACCCAGACACCAGAGACATGAACGCCCTACCCAGACACATGAACACCCCATCCAGACACCAGAGACATGAACACCCTACGCAGACCCCAGAGACATGAGCACCCTACCAAGACCCCAGAGACATGAACACCCAACCCAGACACATGAGCACCCTACCCAGACACATTAACGCCCTACCCAGACACCAGAGACCTGAACGCACTACCCAGAAACCAGAGACTTGAATGCCCTACCCAGAAACCAGAGACTTGAATGTCCTACCCAGACACCAGAGACATGAACACCTTACCCAGACACCAGACACATGAGAAATGAACATCCTACCCAAACACCAGAGACATGAACGCCCTACCCAGACACCAGACACATGAGAAATGAACATCCTACCCAAACACCAGAGACATGAACGCCCTACCCAGACACATGAACGCCCTACCCAGACACCAGAGACATGAACGCCCTACTCAGACACCAGAGACATGAACGCCCTACGCAGACACCAGAGACATGAATGCCGTACCCAGACACCAGAGACATGAACGCCCTACCCAGACACCAGAGACATGAACGCCCTACGCAGACACCAGAGACATAAACACCCTATCCCAGACACCAGAGACATGAACACCCTATCCCAGACACCAGAGACATGAACACCCTACCCCAGACACCAGAGACATGAACACCCAACCCAGACACATGAGCACCCTACCCAGAGACTTGAATGCCCTACCCAGAAACCAGAGACTTGAATGCCCTACCCAGAAACCAGAGACTTGAATGCCCTACCCAGACACCAGAGACATGAACGCCCTACCCAGACACATGAACACCCCATCCAGACACATGAACACCCCATCCAGACACTAGAGACATGAACACCCTACCCCAGACACCAGAGACATGAACACCCTACCCCAGACACCAGAGACATGAACACCCTACCCCAGACACCAGAGACATGAACACCCTACCCCACACACCAGAGACATGAACACCCTCTCCCAGACACCAGAGACATGAACACCCTCTCCCAGACACCAGAGACATGAACACCCTATCCCAGACACCAGAGACATGAACACCCTATCCCAGACACCAGAGACATGAACACCCTATCCCAGACACCAGAGACATGAACACCCTATCCCAGACACCAGAGACATGAACACCCTATCCCAGACACCAGAGACATGAACACCCTATCCCAGACACCAGAGACATGAACACCCTATCCCAGACACCAGAGACATGAACACCCTATCCCAGACACCAGAGACATGAACACCCTATCCCAGACACCAGAGACATGAACACCCTACCCCAGACACCAGAGACATGAGCACCCTACCCAGACACATGAGCACCCTACCCAGACACATGAGCACCCTACCCAGAGACATGAACGCCCTACCCAGACACCAGAGACATGAACGTCCTACCCACACACCAGAGACGTGAGCACCCTACCCAGACACATGAAAGCCCTACCCAGAGACCTGAACGCCCTACCCAGAAACCAGAGACTTGAATGCCCTACCCAGAAACCAGAGACTTGAATGCCCTACCCAGACACCAGAGACATGAACGCCCTACCCAGACACCAGAGACATGAGCACCCTACCCAGAGACCTGAATGCCCTACCCAGAAACCAGAGACCTGAATGCCCTACCCAGAAACCAGAGACCTGAACGCCCTACCCAGAAACCAGAGACATGAACGCCCTACGCAGACACCAGAGACATGAGAAATGAGCACCCTACCCAGACACCAGAGACATGAACACCCTACCCAGACACCAGAGACATGAGCACCCTACCCAGATACCAGAGACATGAGCACCCGTCCCAGACACCAGAGACATGAACATCCCATCCAGACACATGAACACCCTACCCAGACACCAGACACATGAACGCCCTACCCAGAAACATGAACGCCGTACCCAGACACCAGAGACTTGAACACCAAACTCAGAAACCAGAGACATGAGACATGAACACCCTACCCAGACACATGAACACCCCATCCAGACACCAGAGACATGAACACCCCATCCAGACACCAGAGACATGAACACCCTACCCAGACACATGAACACCCCATCCAGACACCAGAGACATGAGACATGAACACCCTATCCAGACACCAGAGACATGAGCACCTTACCCAGACACCACAGACATGAACGCCCTACGCAGACACCAGAGACATGAACGCCCTACGCAGACACCAGAGACATGAGCACCATACCCAGACACATGAACGCCCTACCAGGAAACCAGAGACCTGAACGCCCTACCCAGAGACCTGAACGCCCTACCCAGAAACAAGAGACATGAACACGCTACCCAGAGACATGAACGCCCTACCCAGAAACCAGAGACATGAACGCCCTACCCAGACACCAGAGACATGAACATCCTACCCAAACAAAAGAGACATGAACATCCTACCCAGACACCAGAGACATGAACATCCTACCCAGACACCAGAGACATGAACATCCTACCCAGACACCAGAGACATGAACATCCTACCCAGACACCAGAGACATGAACACCCTACCCAGACACCAGAGACATGAACACCCTTCCCAGACACCAGAGACATGAACATGCCATCCAGACACATGAACACCCTACCCAGACACCAGACACATGAACACCCCATCGCAGACACCAGAGAAATAAAGGCCCTACAGAGACATGAACATCCTACGCAGACACCAGATAAATGAACACCCTACCAAGACACCTGAGACATGAAGGCCCTATAGAGACACCAAAGCCCTACGCAGACACCGGAGACATGAACACCCTACCCAGACACCAGAGACATGAGCACCCTACCCAGACACCAGAGGCATGAACGCCCTACGCAGACACCAGAGGCATGAACGCCCTACGCAGACACCAGAGGCATGAACGCCCTACGCAGACACCAGAGGCATGAACGCCCTACGCAGACACCAGAGACATGAACGCCCTACGCAGACACCAGAGACATGAACGCCCTACGCAGACACCAGAGACATGAACGCCCTACGCAGATACCAGAAACATAAACGCCCTACCCAGACACGAGAGACACCAGAGACACGAAGGCCCTACGCAGACACCAGAGACATGAGCGCCCTACCCAGACACCAGAAACAGGAACGCCCTACCCAGACACCAGAGACATGAACACCCTACCCAGACCCCAGAGACATGAACACCCTACCCAGACCCCAGAGACATGAACACCCTACCCAGACCCCAGAGACATGAACACCCTACCCAGACACCAAAGACATGAACGCCCTACCCAGACACCAAAGACATGAACGCCCTACCCAGACACCAGACACATGAACGCCCTACCCAGAGACATGAACACCCTATCCCAGACACCAGAGACATGAACACCCTATCCCAGACACCAGAGACATGAACACCCTATCCCAGACACCAGAGACATGAACACCCTATCCCAGACATCAGAGACATGAACACCCTATCCCAGACACCAGAGACATGAACACCCTATCCCAGACACATGAACACCCTATCCCAGACACCAGAGACATGAACACCCAACCCAGACACCAGAGACATGAACACCCAACCCAGACACATGAGAAATGAACGCCCTACGCAGACACCAGAGACATGAACGCCCTACCCAGACACCAGAGACATGAACGCCCTACCCAGAAACAAGAGACATGAACACGCTACCCAGAAACAAGAGACATGAACACGCTACCGAGAAACATGAACGCCCTACCCAGACACCAGAGACATGAACGCCCTACGCAGACACCAGAGACATGAACGCCCTACCCAGAAACCAGAGACATGTACTCCCTACCCAGAAACCAGAGACATGTACGCCCTACCCAGACACCAGAGACATGAACATCCTACCCAGACACCAGACACATGAACACCCTAGCCAGACGTCAGAGACATGAGACATGAGCACCCTACCCAGACACCAGAGACATGAACACCCTAGCCAGACATCAGAGACATCAGACATGAACACCCTATCCAGAAACCAGAGACATGAACACCCTACCTAGAAACATGAGCACCCTACCCAGACACCAGAGACATGAGCACCCTACCCAGACACCAGAGACATGAACGCTCTACCCAGACACCAGAGACATGAACACCCTACTCAGACACATGAACACCCCATCCACACATCCGAGACATGAGACATGAACACCCTACCCAGACACCAGAGACATGAGCACCCTACCCAGATGCCAGAGACATGAGCACCCTACCCAGACGCCAGAGACATGAGCACCCTACCCAGAAGCCAGAGACATGAGCACCCAACCCAGACACCAGAGAAATGAACGCCCTACGCAGACACCAGAGACATGAGCACCCTACCCAGACACATGAACGCCCTACCCAGACACCAGAGACCTGAACACCCTACCCAGACACCAGAGACAAGAGACATGAACACAAACCCTACCCAGACACCAGAGACATGAACATCCTACCCAGAAACCAGAGACATGAACGCCCTACCTAGAAACATGAACACCCCATCCAGCCACCAGAGAAATGAACATCCTACCCAGACACCAGAGACATGAACGCCCTACCCAGACACCAGAGACATGAGCGCCCTACCCAGACACCAGACACATGAGCACCCTACCCAGACACCAGACACATGAGCACCCTACCCAGACACCAGACACATGAGCACCCTACCCAGACACATGAGCACCCTACCCAGACACATGAACATACTACCCAGACACATGAACGCCCTACCCAGACACCAGAGACATGAACGCCCTACTCAGACACCAGAGACATGAGCACCCTACCCAGAGACATGAGCACCCTTCCCAGACACCAGAGACATGAGCACCGTACCCAGAGACATGAACATCCTACCAAGACACCAGAGACATGAACGTCCTACTCAGACACCAGAGACATGAACGCCCTACCCAGACACATGAACACCCTACCCAGACACCAGAGACATGAACACCCTACCCAGACACCAGAGACATGAACACACTACCCCAGACACCAGAGACATGAACGCCCTACCCAGACACCAGAGACGTGAACACCCTACGCAGACACCAGAGATGTGAACGCCCTACCCAGACACCACAGACATGAACACCCTACGGAGACACCAAAGACATGAACGCCCTACCCAGACACCAGAGACATGAACACCCTACGGAGACACCACAGACATGAACGCCCTACGCAGACACCAGAGACATGAACGCCCTACCCAGGAACCAGAGACATGAACGCCCTACCCAGGAACCAGAGACATGAACGCCCTACCCAGACACCAGAGACATGAACACCTTACCCAGACACCAGAGACATGAACACCCTATCCCAGACACCAGAGACATGAACACCCTACCTCAGACACCAGAGACATGAACACCCAACCCAGACACATGAGCACCCTACCCAGACACATTAACGCCCTACCCAGACACCAGAGACATGAACGCCCTACCCAGACACCAGAGACATGAGCACCATACCCAGACACATGAACGCCCTACCCAGAGATCTGAACGCCCGCCCCAGAAGCCAGAGACTTGAATGCCCTACCCAGAAACCAGATACTTGAATGCCCTACCCAGACACCAGAGACATGAACGCCCTACCCAGACACATGAACACCCCATCCAGACGCCAGAGACATGAACACCCTACGCAGACCCCAGAGACATGAACACCCTACGCAGACCCCAGAGACATGAACACCCTACCCAGACACCAGAGACATGAACACCCTACCCCAGACACCGGAGACATGAACACCCTACCCCAGACACCGGAGACATGAACACCCTACCCCAGACACCGGAGACATGAACACCCTACCCCAGACACCAGAGACATGAACACCCAACCCAGACACATGAGCACCCTACCCAGACACATTAACGCCCTACCCAGACACCAGAGACCTGAACGCACTACCCAGAAACCAGAGACTTGAATGCCCTACCCAGACACCAGAGACATGAACGCCCTACGCAGACACCAGAGACATGAACGCCCTACGCAGACACCAGACACATGAGAAATTAACATCCTACCCAAACACCAGAGACATGAACGCCCTACCCAGACACCAGAGACATGAACACCCTACCCAGGAACCAGAGACTTGAACGCCCTACCCAGACACCAGAGACATGAACACCTTACCCAGACACCAGAGACATGAACACCTTACCCAGACACCAGAGACATGAACGCCCTACCCAGACACCAGAGACATGAATGCCGTACCCAGACACCAGAGACATGAACGCCCTACCCAGACACCAGAGACATGAACGCCCTACCCAGACACCAGAGACATAAACGCCCTACCCAGACACCAGAGACATGAACACCCTATCCCAGACACCAGAGACATGAACACCCTACCCCAGACACCAGAGACATGAACACCCAACCCAGACACATGAGCACCCTACCCAGACACATTAACGCCCTACCCAGACACCAGAGACATGAACGCCCTACCCAGACACCAGAGACATGAGCACCCTACCCAGACACATGAACGCCCTACAATGAGACTTGAATGCCCTACCCAGAGACTTGAATGCCCTACCCAGAAACCAGAGACTTGAATGCCCTACCCAGAAACCAGAGACTTGAATGCCCTACCCAGACACCAGAGACATGAACGCCCTACCCAGACACATGAACACCCTACCCCAGACACCAGAGACATGAACACCCTACCCCAGACACCAGAGACATGAACACCCTACCCCAGACACCAGAGACATGAACACCCTACCCCAGACACCAGAGACATGAACACCCTCTCCCAGACACCAGAGACATGAACACCCTCTCCCAGACACCAGAGACATGAACACCCTATCCCAGACACCAGAGACATGAACACCCTATCCCAGACACCAGAGACATGAACACCCTATCCCAGACACCAGAGACATGAACACCCTACCCCAGACACCAGAGACATGAACACCCTACCCCAGACACCAGAGACATGAGCACCCTACCCAGACACATGAGCACCCTACCCAGACACATGAGCACCCTACCCAGAGACATGAACGCCCTACCCAGACACCAGAGACATGAACGTCGTACCCACACACCAGAGACGTGAGCACCCTACCCAGACACATGAAAGCCCTACCCAGAGACCTGAACGCCCTACCCAGAAACCAGAGACTTGAATGCCCTACCCAGAAACCAGAGACTTGAATGCCCTACCCAGAAACCAGAGACTTGAATGCCCTACCCAGACACCAGAGACATGAACGCCCAACCCAGACACCAGAGACATGAGCACCCTACCCAGAGACCTGAATGCCCTACCCAGAAACCAGAGACCTGAATGCCCTACCCAGAAACCAGAGACCTGAACGCCCTACCCAGAAACCAGAGACATGAACGCCCTACGCAGACACCAGAGACATGAGAAATGAGCACCCTACCCAGACACCAGAGACGTGAACACCCTACCCAGACACCAGAGACATGAGCACCCTACCCAGATACCAGAGACATGAGCACCCGTCCCAGACACCAGAGACATGAACATCCCATCCAGACACATGAACACCCTACCCAGACACCAGACACATGAACGCCCTACCCAGAAACATGAACGCCGTACCCAGACACCAGAGACTTGAACACCAAACTCAGAAACCAGAGACATGAGACATGAACACCCTACCCAGACACATGAACACCCCATCCAGACACCAGAGACATGAACACCCCATCCAGACACCAGAGACATGAACACCCTACCCAGACACATGAACACCCCATCCAGACACCAGAGACATGAGACATGAACACCCTATCCAGACACCAGAGACATGAGCACCTTACCCAGACACCAGAGACATGAACGCCCTACGCAGACACCAGAGACATGAACGCCCTACGCAGACACCAGAGACATGAGCACCATACCCAGACACATGAACGCCCTACCCAGAAACCAGAGACCTGAACGCCCTACCCAGAGACCTGAACGCTCTACCCAGAAACCAGAGACCTGAACGCCCTACGCAGACACCAGAGACCTGAACGCCTTACGCAGACACCAGAGACATGAACGCCCTACCCAGAAACAAGAGACATGAACACGCTACCCAGAGACATGAACGCCCTACCCAGAAACCAGAGACATGAACGCCCTACCCAGACACCAGAGACATGAACATCCTACCCAAACAAAAGAGACATGAACATCCTACCCAGACACCAGAGACATGAACATCCTACCCAGACACCAGAGACATGAACATCCTACCCAGACACCAGAGACATGAACACCCTACCCAGACACCAGAGACATGAACACCCTACCCAGACACCAGAGACATGAACACCCTTCCCAGACACCAGAGACATGAACATCCCATCCAGACACATGAACACCCTACCCAGACACCAGACACATGAACGCCCTACCCAGACACCAGAGACATGAACACCCCATCGCAGACACCAGAGAAATGAAGGCCCTACAGAGACATGAACACCCTACGCAGACACCAGATAAATGAACACCCTACCAAGACACCTGAGACATGAAGGCCCTATAGAGACACCAAAGCCCTACGCAGACACCGGAGACATGAACACCCTACCCAGACACCAGAGACATGAACACCTTACCCAGACATGAACGCCCTACCCAGACACCAGAGACATGAACGCCCTACCCAGACACCAGAGACATGAACGCCCTACGCAAACACCAGAGGCATGAACGCCCTACGCAGACACCAGAGGCATGAACGCCCTACGCAGACACCAGAGGCATGAACGCCCTACGCAGACACCAGAGGCATGAACGCCCTACGCAGACACCAGAGACATGAACGCCCTACGCAGACACCAGAGACATGAACGCCCTACGCAGATACCAGAAACATAAACGCCCTACCCAGACACGAGAGACACCAGAGACACGAAGGCCCTACCCAGACACCAGAAACAGGAACGCCCTACCCAGACACCAGAGACAGGAACGTCCTACCCAGACACCAGAGACATGAACGCCCTACCCAGACGCGAGAGACACCAGAGACATGAACGCCCTACGCAGACACCAGAGACATGAACGCCCTACGCAGACACCAGAGACATGAACGCCCTACGCAGACACCTGAGACATGAACGCCCTACCCAGACACCAGAGACGTGAACGCCCTACCCAGACATCAGAGACATGAACACCCTACCCAGACACATGAACACCCCATCCAGACCACAGAGACATGAACACCCTACCCAGACCTCAGAGACATGAACACCCTACCCAGACCCCAGAGACATGAACACCCTACCCAGACCCCAGAGACATGAACACCCTACCCAGACCCCAGAGACATGAACACCCTACCCAGACCCCAGAGACATGAACACGCTACCCAGACCCCAGAGACATGAACACCCTACCCAGACACCAAAGACATGAACGCCCTACCCAGACACCAAAGACATGAACGCCCTACCCAGACACCAGACACATGAACGCCCTACCCAGAGACATGAACGCCCTACGCAGACGCCAGAGACATGAACACCCTATCCCAGACACCAGAGACATGAACACCCTATCCCAGACACCAGAGACATGAACACCCTATCCCAGACACCAGAGACATGAACACCCTATCCCAGACACCAGAGACATGAACACCCTATCCCAGACACCAGAGACATGAACACCCTATCCCAGACACCAGAGACATGAACACCCTATCCCAGACACCAGAGACATGAACACCCTATCCCAGACACCAGAGACATGAACACCCTATCCCAGACACAAGAGACATGAACACCCTATCCCAGACACCAGAGACATGAACACCCAACCCAGACACATGAGAAATGAACGCCCTATGCACACACATGAGAAATGAACGCCCTACCCAGACACCAGAGACATGAACGCCCTACCCAGAAACAAGAGACATGAACGCCCTACCCAGAAACAAGAGACATGAACACGCTACCCAGAAACAAGAGACATGAACACGCTACCGAGAAACATGAACGCCCTACCCAGACACCAGAGACATGAACGCCCTACCCAGACACCAGAGACATGAACGCCCTACGCAGACACCAGAGACATGAACGCCCTACCCAGAAACAAGAGACATGAACACGCTACCCAGAAACAAGAGACATGAACACGCTACCGAGAAACATGAACGCCCTACCCAGACACCAGAGACATGAACGCCCTACGCAGACACCAGAGACATGAACGCCCTACCCAGAAACCAGAGACATGTACGCCCTACCCAGACACCAGAGACATGAACATCCTACCCAGACACCAGAGACATGAACAACCTACCCAGACACCAGACACATGAACACCCTAGCCAGACATCAGAGACATGAGACATGAGCACCCTAGCCAGACACCAGAGACATGAACGCCCTACCCAGACACCAGAGACATGAACACCCTAGCCAGACATCAGAGACATCAGACATGAACACCCTATCCAGAAACCAGAGACATGAACACCCTACCTAGAAACATGAGCACCCTACCCAGACACCAGAGACATGAGCACCCTACCCAGACACCAGAGACATGAACGCCCTACCCAGACACCAGAGACATGAACACCCTACCCAGACACATGAACACCCCATCCACACATCAGAGACATGAGACATGAACACCCTACCCAGACACCAGAGACATGAGCACCCTACCCAGATGCCAGAGACATGAGCACCCTACCCAGACGCCAGAGACATGAGCACCCTACCCAGACACCAGACATGAGCACCCAACCCAGACACCAGAGAAATGAACGCCCTACGCAGACACCAGAGACATGAGCACCCTACCCAGACACATGAACGCCCTACCCAGACACCAGAGACCTGAACACCCTACCCAGACACCAGAGACAAGAGACATGAACACAAACCCTACCCAGACACCAGAGACATGAACATCCTACCCAGAAACCAGAGACATGAACGCCCTACCTAGAAACATGAACACCCCATCCAGCCACCAGAGAAATGAACATCCTACCCAGACACCAGAGACATGAACGCCCTACCCAGACACCAGAGACATGAGCACCCTACCCAGACACCAGACACATGAGCACCCTACCCAGACACATGAGCACCCTACCCAGACACATGAACATACTACCCAGACACATGAACGCCCTACCCAGACACCAGAGACATGAACGCCCTACTCAGACACCAGAGACATGAGCACCCTACCCAGAGACATGAGCACCCTACCCAGACACCAGAGACATGAGCACCGTACCCAGAGACATGAACATCGTACCAAGACACCAGAGACATGAACGTCCTACTCAGACACCAGAGACATGAACGCCCTACCCAGACACATGAACACCCTACCCAGACACCAGAGACATGAACACCCTACCCAGACACCAGAGACATGAACACCCTACCCCAGACACCAGAGACATGAACGCCCTACCCAGACACCAGAGACATGAACACCCTACGCAGACACCAGAGACGTGAACGCCCTACCCAGACACCAGAGACATGAACGCCCTACGCAGATACCAGAAACATAAACGCCCTACCCAGACACGAGAGACACCAGAGACACGAAGGCCCTACCCAGACACCAGAAACAGGAACGCCCTACCCAGACACCAGAGACAGGAACGTCCTACCCAGACACCAGAGACATGAACGCCCTACCCAGACGCGAGAGACACCAGAGACATGAACGCCCTACGCAGACACCAGAGACATGAACGCCCTACGCAGACACCAGAGACATGAACGCCCTACGCAGACACCTGAGACATGAACGCCCTACCCAGACACCAGAGACGTGAACGCCCTACCCAGACATCAGAGACATGAACACCCTACCCAGACACATGAACACCCCATCCAGACCACAGAGACATGAACACCCTACCCAGACCTCAGAGACATGAACACCCTACCCAGACCCCAGAGACATGAACACCCTACCCAGACCCCAGAGACATGAACACCCTACCCAGACCCCAGAGACATGAACACCCTACCCAGACCCCAGAGACATGAACACGCTACCCAGACACCAGAGACATGAACGCCCTACGCAGACACCAGAGACATGAACGCCCTACCCAGAAACCAGAGACATGTACGCCCTACCCAGACACCAGAGACATGAACATCCTACCCAGACACCAGAGACATGAACAACCTACCCAGACACCAGACACATGAACACCCTAGCCAGACATCAGAGACATGAGACATGAGCACCCTAGCCAGACACCAGAGACATGAACGCCCTACCCAGACACCAGAGACATGAACACCCTAGCCAGACATCAGAGACATCAGACATGAACACCCTATCCAGAAACCAGAGACATGAACACCCTACCTAGAAACATGAGCACCCTACCCAGACACCAGAGACATGAGCACCCTACCCAGACACCAGAGACATGAACGCCCTACCCAGACACCAGAGACATGAACACCCTACCCAGACACATGAACACCCCATCCACACATCAGAGACATGAGACATGAACACCCTACCCAGACACCAGAGACATGAGCACCCTACCCAGATGCCAGAGACATGAGCACCCTACCCAGACGCCAGAGACATGAGCACCCTACCCAGACACCAGACATGAGCACCCAACCCAGACACCAGAGAAATGAACGCCCTACGCAGACACCAGAGACATGAGCACCCTACCCAGACACATGAACGCCCTACCCAGACACCAGAGACCTGAACACCCTACCCAGACACCAGAGACAAGAGACATGAACACAAACCCTACCCAGACACCAGAGACATGAACATCCTACCCAGAAACCAGAGACATGAACGCCCTACCTAGAAACATGAACACCCCATCCAGCCACCAGAGAAATGAACATCCTACCCAGACACCAGAGACATGAACGCCCTACCCAGACACCAGAGACATGAGCACCCTACCCAGACACCAGACACATGAGCACCCTACCCAGACACATGAGCACCCTACCCAGACACATGAACATACTACCCAGACACATGAACGCCCTACCCAGACACCAGAGACATGAACGCCCTACTCAGACACCAGAGACATGAGCACCCTACCCAGAGACATGAGCACCCTACCCAGACACCAGAGACATGAGCACCGTACCCAGAGACATGAACATCGTACCAAGACACCAGAGACATGAACGTCCTACTCAGACACCAGAGACATGAACGCCCTACCCAGACACATGAACACCCTACCCAGACACCAGAGACATGAACACCCTACCCAGACACCAGAGACATGAACACCCTACCCCAGACACCAGAGACATGAACGCCCTACCCAGACACCAGAGACATGAACACCCTACGCAGACACCAGAGACGTGAACGCCCTACCCAGACACCAGAGACATGAACACCCTACCCAGACACCAGAGACATGAACACCCTACCCCAGACACCAGAGACATGAACACCCTACCCCAGACACCAGAGACATGACCACCCTACCCCAGACACCGGAGACATGAATACCCTATCCCAGACACCAGAGACATCAGCACCCTACCCAGACACATGAGCACCCTACCCAGACACCAGAGACTTGAATGCCCTACCCAGAAACCAGAGACTTGAATGCCCTACCCAGACACCAGAGACATGAACACCTTACCCAGACACCAGAGACATGAACACCTTACCCAGACACCAGAGACATGAACGCCCTACACAGACACCAGAGACATGAACGCCCTACGCAGACACCAGACACATGAGAAATGAACATCCTACCCAAACACCAGATACATGAACGCCCTACCCAGACACCAGAGACATGAACGCCCGACGCAGACACCAGAGACCTGAACGCTCTACGCAGACACCAGAGACCTGAACGCTCTACGCAGACACCAGAGACATGAACGCTCTACGCAGACACCAGAGACATGAACGACCTACGCAGACACCAGAGACATGAACGCCCTACGGAGACACCAGAGACATGAACGCTCTACGCAGACACCAGAGACATGAACGCCTTACCCAGACACCAGAGACATGAACGCCTTACCCAGACACCAGAGACATGAACGCCTTACCCAGACACCAGAGACATGAAGGCCCTACCCAGACACCAGAGACATGAATGCCCTACCCAGACACCAGAGACATGAATGCCCTACCCAGACACCAGAGACATGAACGCCCGACGCAGACACCAGAGACATGAACGCCCTACCCAGACACCAGAGACATAAACGCCCTACCCAGACACCACAGACATGAACACCCTATCCCAGACACCAGAGACATGAGCACCCTACCCAGACACATGAGCACCCTACCCAGACACATGAGCACCCTACCCAGACACATTAACGCCCTACCCAGACACCAGAGACATGAACGCCCTACCCAGACACCAGAGACATGAGCACCCTACCCAGACACATGAACACCCTACCCAGAGACCTGAACGCCCGCCCCAGAAGCCAGAGACTTGAATGCCCTACCCAGAAACCAGAGACTTGAATGCCCTACCCAGACACCAGAGACATGAACGCCCTACCCAGACACATGAACACCCCATCCAGACACCAGAGACATGAACACCCTACCCCAGACACCAGAGACATGAACACCCTACCCCAGACACCAGAGACATGAACACCCTACCCCAGACACCAGAGACATGAACACCCTACCCCAGACACCAGAGACATGAACACCCTATCCCAGACACCAGAGACATGAACACCCTACCCCAGACACCAGAGACATGAACACCCTACCCCAGACACCAGAGACATGAACACCCTACCCCAGACACCAGAGACATGAACACCCAACCCAGACACATGAGCACCCTACCCAGACTCCAGAGACATGAGCACCCTACCCAGACACATGAACGCACTACCCAGAGACCTGAATGCCCTACCCAGAAACCAGACTTGAATGCCCTACCCAGAAACCAGAGACTTGAATGCCCTACCCAGAAACCAGAGACTTGAATGCCCTTCCCAGACACCAGAGACATGAACGCCCTACCCAGACACCAGAGACATGAGCACCCTACCCAGAGACCTGAACGCCCTACCCAGAAACCAGAGACCTGAACGCCCTACCCAGAAACGAGAGACCTGAACGCCCTACCCAGAAACCAGAGACCTGAATGCCCTACCCAGAAACCAGAGACCTGAACGCCCTACCCAGAAACCAGAGACCTGAACGCCCTACCCAGAAACCAGAGACCTGAACGCCCTACACAGACACCAGAGACATGAGAAATGAGCACCCTACCCAGACACCAGAGACATGAGCACCCTACCCAGACACCAGAGACATGAGCACCCGTCCCAGACACCAGAGACATGAACATCCCATCCAGACACATGAACACCCTACCCAGACACCAGACACATGAACGCCCTACCCAGAAACATGAACGCCGTACCCAGACACCAGAGACATGAACACCAAACTCAGAAACCAGAGACATGAACACCAAACTCAGAAACCAGAGACATGAACACCCTACCCAGACACATGAACACCCCATCCAGACACCAGAGACATGAACACCCCATCCAGACACTAGAGACATGAACACCCTACCCAGACACATGAACACCCCATCCAGACACCAGAGACATGAGACATGAGCACCCTACCCAGACACCAGAGACATGAGCACCCTACCCAGACACCAGAGACATGAACGCCCTACGCAAACACCAGAGACATGAACGCCCTACGCAGACAGCAGAGACATGAGCACCATACCCAGACACATGAACGCCCTACCCAGAAACCAGAGACCTGAACGCCCTACCCAGAGACCTGAACGCCCTACCCAGAAACCAGAGACGTGAACGCCCTACGCAGACACCAGAGACATGAACGCCCTATGCAGACACCAGAGACATGAACGCCCTACCCAGAAACAAGAGACATGAAAACGCTACCCAGAGACATGAACGCCCTACCCAGAAACCAGAGACATGAACGCCCTACCCAGACACCATAGACATGAGAAATGAACATCCTACCCAAACACCAGAGACATGAACTCCCTACCCAGACACCAGAGACATGAACGCCCTACGCAGACACCAGAGACATGAACGCCCTACGCAGACACCAGAGACATGAACGCCCTACGCAGACACCAGAGACATGAACGCTCTACGCAGACACCAGAGACATGAACGCTCTACGCAGACACCAGAGACATGAACGCCCTACCCAGACACCAGAGGCATGAACGCCCTACGCAGACACCAGAGGCATGAACGCCCTACGCAGACACCAGAGGCATGAACGCCCTACGCAGACACCAGAGGCATGAACGCCCTACGCAGACACCAGAGGCATGAACGCCCTACGCAGACACCAGAGGCATGAACGCCCTACGCAGACACCAGAGGCATGAACGCCCTACCCAGACGCGAGAGACACCAGAGACATGAACGCCCTACGCAGACACCAGAGACGTGAACGCCCTACCCAGACACCAGAGACGTGAACGCCCTGCCCAGACACCAGAGACGTGAACGCCCGACCCAGACACCAGAGACGTGAACGCCCTACCCAGTCATCAGAGACAAGAACACCCTACCCAGACACATGAACACCCCATCCAGACCACAGAGACAAGAACACCCTACCCAGACACATGAACACCCCATCCAGACCACAGAGACATGAACACCCTACCCACACCCCAGAGACATGAACACCCTACCAAGACCCCAGAGACATGTACGCCCTACCCAGACACCAAAGACATGAACGCCCTACCCAGACACCAAAGACATGAACGCCCTACCCAGACACCAGAGACATGAACGCCCTACCCAGACACCAAAGACATGAACGCCCTACCCAGACACCAAAGACATGAACGCCCTACCCAGACGCCAGAGACATGAACACCCTATCCCAGACACCAGAGACATGAACACCCTATCCCAGACACCAGAGACATGAACACCGTATCCCAGACACCAGAGACATGAACACCCTATCCCAGACACCAGAGACATGAACACCCTATCCCAGACACCAGAGACATGAACACCCTATCCCAGACACCAGAGACATGAACACCCTACCCCAGACACCAGAGACATGAACACCCAACCCAGACACATGAGAAATGAACGCCCTACGCAGACACCAGAGACATGAACGCCCTACCCAGAAACAAGAGACATGAACGCCCTACCCAGAAACAAGAGACATGAACACGCTACCGAGAAACATGAACGCCCTACCCAGACACCAGAGACATGAACGCCCTACGCAGACACCAGAGACATGAACGCCCTACCCAGAAACAAGACATGAACACGCTACCCAGAAACATGAACGCCCTACCCAGAAACCAGAGACATGAACGCCCTACCCAGACACCAGAGACATGAACATCCTACCCAGACACCAGAGACATGAACAACCTACCCAGACACCAGACACATGAACACCCTAGGCAGACATCAGAGACATGAGACATGAGCACCCTACCCAGACACCAGAGACATGAACGCCCTACCCAGACACCAGAGACATGAACACCCTAGCCAGACATCAGAGACATCAGACATGAACACCCTATCCAGAAACCAGAGACATGAACACACACCCTACCCAGAAACCAGAGACATGAACACCCTACCTAGAAACATGAGCACCCTACCCAGACACCAGAGACATGAGCACCCTACCCAGACACCAGAGACATGAGCGCCCTACCCAGACACCAGAGACATGAACGCCCTACCCAAGTACCAGAGACATGAACACCCTACCCAGACACATGAACACCCCATCCACACATCAGAGACATGAGACATGAACACCCTACCCAGACACCAGAGACATGAGCACCCTACCCAGATGCCAGAGACATGAGCACCCTACCCAGATGCCGGAGACATGAGCACCCAACCCAGACACCAGAGAAGTGAACGCCCTACACAGACACCAGAGACATGAACGCCCTACGCAGACACCAGAGACATGAGCACCCTACCCAGACACATGAACGCCCTACCCAGACACCAGAGACCTGAACACCCTACCCAGAAACCAGAGACCTGAACGCCCTACCCAGACACCAGAGACAAGAGACATGAACACAAACCCTACCCAGACACATGAGCACCCTACCCAGACACCAGAGACATGAACATCCTACCCAGAAACCAGAGACATGAACGCCCTACCTAGAAACATGAACACCCCATCCAGCCACCAGAGACATGAACGCCCTACCCAGACACCAGAGACATGATCACCCTTCCCAGACACCAGAGACATGAACGCCCTACCTAGACACCAGAGACATGAACGCCCTACGCAGACACCAGAGACATGAACGCCCTACGCAGACACCAGAGACATGAACGCCCTACGCAGACACCAGAGACATGAACGCCCTACGCAGACACCAGAGACATGAACGCCCTACGCAGACACCAGAGACATGAACGCCCTACCCAGACACCAGAGACATGAATGCCCTTCCCAGACACCAGAGACATGAGACATGAACACCCTACGCAGACACCAGAGACATGAGCACCCTACCCAGATACCAGAGACATGAGCACCCTACCCAGAGACATGAACAACCTACCCAGACGCCAGTCACATGAACGCCCTACTCAGACACCAGAGACATGAGCACCCTAGCCAGACACCAGAGACATGAGCACCCTAGCCAGACACCAGAGACATGAACACCCTAGCCAGACACCAGAGACATGAGCACCCTACGCAGACATCACAGACATGAACACCCTACGCAGACACCACAGACATGAACACCCTACGCAGACACCAGAGACATGAGCACCCTACGCAGACATGAACACCCTACGCAGACACCAGAGACATGAGCACCCTACGCAGACACCAGAGACATGAACACCCTACCCAGACACATGAACACCCCAACCAGAAACCAGAGACATGAACATCCTACCCAGACACCAGAGACATGAGATATGAACACTATACCCAGACACCAGAGACATGAACACCCTACCCAGAAACCAGAGACATGAACACCCTACCCAGACACATGAACACCCTACCCATACACATGAACGCCCTACCCAGAAACCAGACACATAAACACCCTACCCAGAAACCAGAGACATGAACGCCCTACCCAGACACCAGACACATGAGCACCCTACCCAGACACATGAACATACTACCCAGACACATGAACGCCCTACCCAGACACATGAACGCCCTACCCAGACACCAGAGACATGAAGGCCCTACTCAGACACCAGAGACATGAGCACCCTACCCAGACACATGAACACCCTACCAGACACCAGAGACATAAACACCCCATCGCAGACACCAGAGAAATAAAGGCCCTACAGAGACATGAACACCCTACGCAGACACCAGATAAATGAACACCCTACCAAGACACCTGAGACATGAAGGCCCTATAGAGACACCAAAGCCCTACGCAGACACCGGAGACATGAACACCCTACCCAGACACCAGAGACATGAACACCCTACCCAGACATGAAGGCCCTACCCAGACACCAGAGACATGAACGTCCTACCCAGACACCAGAGACATGAACGCCCTACGCAGACACCAGAGGCATGAACGCCCTACGCAGACACCAGAGGTATGAACGCCCTAGGCAGACACCAGAGGCATGAACGCCCTAGGCAGACACCAGAGACATGAACGCCCTACGCAGACACCAGAGACATGAACGCCCTACGCAGACACCAGAGACATGAACGCCCTACGCAGATACCAGAAACATAAACACCCTACCCAGACACGAGAGACACCAGAGACACGAAGGCCCTACGCAGACACCAGAGACATGAGCGCCCTACCCAGACACCAGAAACAGGAACGCCCTACCCAGACACCAGAGACATGAACACCCTACCCAGACCCCAGAGACATGAACACCCTACCCAGACCCCAGAGACATGAACACCCTACCCAGACACCAGAGACGTGAACGCCCTACCCAGTCATCAGAGACAAGAACACCCTACCCAGACACATGAACACCCCATCCAGACCACAGAGACATGAACACCCTACCCAGACCACAGAGACATGAACACCCTACCCACACCCCAGAGACATGAACACCCTACCAAGACCCCAGAGACATGTACGCCCTACCCAGACACCAAAGACATGAACGCCCTACCCAGACACCAAAGACATGAACGCCCTACCCAGACACCAGAGACATGAACGCCCTACCCAGACACCAAAGACATGAACGCCCTACCCAGACACCAAAGACATGAACGCCCTACCCAGACGCCAGAGACATGAACACCCTATCCCAGACACCAGAGACATGAACACCCTATCCCAGACACCAGAGACATGAACACCGTATCCCAGACACCAGAGACATGAACACCCTATCCCAGACACCAGAGACATGAACACCCTATCCCAGACACCAGAGACATGAACACCCTATCCCAGACACCAGAGACATGAACACCCTACTCCAGACACCAGAGACATGAACACCCAACCCAGACACATGAGAAATGAACGCCCTACGCAGACACCAGAGACATGAACGCCCTACCCAGAAACAAGAGACATGAACGCCCTACCCAGAAACAAGAGACATGAACACGCTACCGAGAAACATGAACGCCCTACCCAGACACCAGAGACATGAACGCCCTACGCAGACACCAGAGACATGAACGCCCTACCCAGAAACAAGACATGAACACGCTACCCAGAAACATGAACGCCCTACCCAGAAACCAGAGACATGAACGCCCTACCCAGACACCAGAGACATGAACGCCCTACCCAGACACCAGAGACATGAACATCCTACCCAGACACCAGAGACATGAACAACCTACCCAGACACCAGACACATGAACACCCTAGGCAGACATCAGAGACATGAGACATGAGCACCCTACCCAGACACCAGAGACATGAACGCCCTACCCAGACACCAGAGACATGAACACCCTAGCCAGACATCAGAGACATCAGACATGAACACCCTATCCAGAAACCAGAGACATGAACACACACCCTACCCAGAAACCAGAGACATGAACACCCTACCTAGAAACATGAGCACCCTACCCAGACACCAGAGACATGAGCACCCTACCCAGACACCAGAGACATGAGCGCCCTACCCAGACACCAGAGACATGAACGCCCTACCCAAGTACCAGAGACATGAACACCCTACCCAGACACATGAACACCCCATCCACACATCAGAGACATGAGACATGAACACCCTACCCAGACACCAGAGACATGAGCACCCTACCCAGATGCCAGAGACATGAGCACCCTACCCAGACGCCGGAGACATGAGCACCCAACCCAGACACCAGAGAAATGAACGCCCTACGCAGACACCAGAGACATGAACGCCCTACGCAGACACCAGAGACATGAGCACCCTACCCAGACACATGAACGCCCTACCCAGACACCAGAGACCTGAACACCCTACCCAGAAACCAGAGACCTGAACGCCCTACCCAGACACCAGAGACAAGAGACATGAACACAAACCCTACCCAGACACATGAGCACCCTACCCAGACACCAGAGACATGAACATCCTACCCAGAAACCAGAGACATGAACGCCCTACCTAGAAACATGAACACCCCATCCAGCCACCAGAGACATGAACGCCCTACCCAGACACCAGAGACATGATCACCCTTCCCAGACACCAGAGACATGAACGCCCTACCCAGACACCAGAGACATGAACGCCCTACGCAGACACCAGAGACATGAACGCCCTACGCAGACACCAGAGACATGAACGCCCTACGCAGACACCAGAGACATGAACGCCCTACGCAGACACCAGAGACATGAACGCCCTACGCAGACACCAGAGACATGAACGCCCTACCCAGACACCAGAGACATGAATGCCCTTCCCAGACACCAGAGACATGAGACATGAACACCCTACGCAGACACCAGAGACATGAGCACCCTACCCAGATACCAGAGACATGAGCACCCTACCCAGAGACATGAACAACCTACCCAGACGCCAGTCACATGAACGCCCTACTCAGACACCAGAGACATGAGCACCCTAGCCAGACACCAGAGACATGAGCACCCTAGCCAGACACCAGAGACATGAACACCCTAGCCAGACACCAGAGACATGAGCACCCTACGCAGACATCACAGACATGAACACCCTACGCAGACACCACAGACATGAACACCCTACGCAGACACCAGAGACATGAGCACCCTACGCAGACATGAACACCCTACGCAGACACCAGAGACATGAGCACCCTACGCAGACACCAGAGACATGAACACCCTACCCAGACACATGAACACCCCAACCAGAAACCAGAGACATGAACATCCTACCCAGACACCAGAGACATGAGATATGAACACTATACCCAGACACCAGAGACATGAACACCCTACCCAGAAACCAGAGACATGAACACCCTACCCAGACACATGAACACCCTACCCATACACATGAACGCCCTACCCAGAAACCAGACACATAAACACCCTACCCAGAAACCAGAGACATGAACGCCCTACCCAGACACCAGACACATGAGCACCCTACCCAGACACATGAACATACTACCCAGACACATGAACGCCCTACCCAGACACATGAACGCCCTACCCAGACACCAGAGACATGAAGGCCCTACTCAGACACCAGAGACATGAGCACCCTACCAAGACACATGAACACCCTACCAGACACCAGAGACATAAACACCCCATCGCAGACACCAGAGAAATAAAGGCCCTACAGAGACATGAACACCCTACGCAGACACCAGATAAATGAACACCCTACCAAGACACCTGAGACATGAAGGCCCTATAGAGACACCAAAGCCCTACGCAGACACCGGAGACATGAACACCCTACCCAGACACCAGAGACATGAACACCCTACCCAGACATGAAGGCCCTACCCAGACACCAGAGACATGAACGTCCTACCCAGACACCAGAGACATGAACGCCCTACGCAGACACCAGAGGCATGAACGCCCTACGCAGACACCAGAGGCATGAACGCCCTAGGCAGACACCAGAGGCATGAACGCCCTAGGCAGACACCAGAGACATGAACGCCCTACGCAGACACCAGAGACATGAACGCCCTACGCAGACACCAGAGACATGAACGCCCTACGCAGATACCAGAAACATAAACGCCCTACCCAGACACGAGAGACACCAGAGACACGAAGGCCCTACGCAGACACCAGAGACATGAACGCCCTACCCAGACACCAGAAACAGGAACGCCCTACCCAGACACCAGAGACAGGAACGTCCTACCCAGACACCAGAGACATGAACACCCTACCCAGACACATGAACACCCCATCCAGACCACAGAGACATGAACACCCTACCCAGACCACAGAGACATGAACACCCTACCCAGACCCCAGAGACATGAACACCCTACCCAGACCCCAGAGACATGAACACCCTACCCAGACCCCAGAGACATGAACACCCTACCCAGACCCCAGAGACATGAACACCCTACCCAGACACCAAAGACATGAACGCCCTACCCAGACACCAAAGACATGAACGCCCTACCCAGACACCAGACACATGAACGCCCTACCCAGAGACATGAACGCCCTACCCAGACGCCAGAGACATGAACACCCTATCCCAGACACCAGAGACATGAACACCCTATCCCAGACACCAGAGACATGAACACCCTATCCCAGACACCAGAGACATGAACACCCTATCCCAGACATCAGAGACATGAACACCCTATCCCAGACACCAGAGACATGAACACCCTATCCCAGACACATGAACACCCTATCCCAGACACCAGAGACATGAACACCCTATCCCAGACACCAGAGACATGAACACCCAACCCAGACACATGAGAAATGAACGCCCTATGCAGACACATGAGAAATGAACGCCCTACCCAGACACCAGAGACATGAACGCCCTACCCAGAAACAAGAGACATGAACACGCTACCCAGAAACAAGAGACATGAACACGCTACCGAGAAACATGAACGCCCTACCCAGACACCAGAGACATGAACGCCCTACGCAGACACCAGAGACATGAACGCCCTACCCAGAAACCAGAGACATGTACGCCCTACCCAGACACCAGAGACATGAACATCCTACCCAGACACCAGAGACATGAACAACCTACCCAGACACCAGACACCAGACACATGAACACCCTAGCCAGACATCAGAGACATGAGACATGAGCACCCTAGCCAGACACCAGAGACATGAACGCCCTACCCAGACACCAGAGACATGAACACCCTAGCCAGACATCATAGACATCAGACATGAACACCCTATCCAGAAACCAGAGACATGAACACCCTACCTAGAAACATGAGCACCCTACCCAGACACCAGAGACATGAGCACCCTACCCAGACACCAGAGACATGAACGCTCTACCCAGACACCAGAGACATGAACACCCTACCCAGACACATGAACACCCCATCCACACATCAGAGACATGAGACATGAACACCCTACCCAGACACCAGAGACATGAGCACCCCACCCAGATGCCAGAGACATGAGCACCCTACCCAGACGCCAGAGACATGAGCACCCTACCCAGAAGCCAGAGACATGAGCACCCAACCCAGACACCAGAGAAATGAACGCCCTACGCAGACACCAGAGACATGAGCACCCTACCCAGACACATGAACGCCCTACCCAGACACCAGAGACCTGAACACCCTACCCAGACACCAGAGACAAGAGACATGAACACAAACCCTACCCAGACACCAGAGACATGAACATCCTACCCAGAAACCAGAGACATGAACGCCCTACCTAGAAACATGAACACCCCATCCAGCCACCAGAGAAATGAACATCCTACCCAGACACCAGAGACATGAACGCCCTACCCAGACACCAGAGACATGAGCACCCTACCCAGACACCAGACACATGAGCACCCTACCCAGACACCAGACACATGAGCACCCTACCCAGACACATGAGCACCCTACCCAGACACATGAACGCCCTACCCAGACACCAGAGACATGAACGCCCTACTCAGACACCAGAGACATGAGCACCCTACCCAGAGACATGAGCACCCTACCCAGACACCAGAGACATGAGCACCGTACCCAGAGACATGAACATCCTACCAAGACACCAGAGACATGAACGTCCTACTCAGACACCAGAGACATGAACGCCCTACCCAGACACATGAACACCCTACCCAGACACCAGAGACATGAACACCCTACCCAGACACCAGAGACATGAAAACCCTACCCCAGACACCAGAGACATGAACGCCCTACCCAGACACCAGAGACATGAACACCCTACGCAGACACCAGAGACGTGAACGCCCTACCCAGACACCACAGACATGAACACCCTACGGAGACACCAAAGACATGAACGCCCTACCCAGACACCAGAGACATGAACACCCTACGGAGACACCACAGACATGAACGCCCTACGCAGACACCAGAGACATGAACGCCCTACCCAGGAACCAGAGACATGAACGCCCTACCCAGGAACCAGAGACATGAACGCCCTACCCAGACACCAGAGACATGAACACCTTACCCAGACACCAGAGACATGAACACCCTATCCCAGACACCAGAGACATGAACACCCTACCTCAGACACCAGAGACATGAACACCCAACCCAGACACATGAGCACCCTACCCAGACACATTAACGCCCTACCCAGACACCAGAGACATGAACGCCCTACCCAGACACCAGAGACATGAGCACCCTACCCAGACACATGAACGCCCTACCCAGAGATCTGAACGCCCGCCCCAGAAGCCAGAGACTTGAATGCCCTACCCAGAAACCAGAGACTTGAATGCCCTACCCAGACACCAGAGACATGAACGCCCTACACAGACACATGAACACCCCATCCAGACGCCAGAGACATGAACACCCTACGCAGACCCCAGAGACATGAACACCCTACCAAGACCCCAGAGACATGAACACCCTACCCAGACACCAGAGACATGAACACCCTACCCAGACACCAGAGACATGAACACCCTACCCCAGACACCGGAGACATGAACACCCTACCCCAGACACCGGAGACATGAACACCCTACCCCAGACACCGGAGACATGAACACCCAACCCAGACACATGAGCACCCTACCCAGACACATTAACGCCCTACCCAGACACCAGAGACCTGAACGCACTACCCAGAAACCAGAGACTTGAATGCCCTACCCAGAAACCAGAGACTTGAATGCCCTACCCAGACACCAGAGACATGAACACCTTACCCAGACACCAGAGACATGAACGCCCTACGCAGACACCAGAGACATGAACGCCCTACGCAGACACCAGACACATGAGAAATGAACATCCTACCCAAACACCAGAGACATGAACGCCCTACCCAGACACCAGAGACATGAACGCCCTACCCAGGAACCAGAGACTTGAACGCCCTACCCAGATACCAGAGACATGAACACCTTACCCAGACACCAGAGACATGAACACCTTACCCAGACACCAGAGACATGAACGCCCTACCCAGACACCAGAGACATGAATGCCGTACCCCGACACCAGAGACATGAACGCCCTACCCAGACACCAGAGACATGAACGCCCTACGCAGACACCAGAGACATAAACGCCCTACCCAGACACCAGAGACATGAACACCCTATCCCAGACACCAGAGACATGAACACCCTACCCCAGACACCAGAGACATGAACACCCAACCCAGACACATGAGCACCCTACCCAGACACATTAACGCCCTACCCAGACACCAGAGACATGAACGCCCTACCCAGACACCAGAGACATGAGCACCCTACCCAGACACATGAACGCCCTACCCAGAGACTTGAATGCCCTACCCAGAGACTTGAATGCCCTACCCAGAAACCAGAGACTTGAATGCCCTACCCAGAAACCAGAGACTTGAATGCCCTACCCAGACACCAGAGACATGAACGCCCTACCCAGACACATGAACACCCCATCCAGACACCAGAGACATGAACATCCTACCCCAGACACCAGAGACATGAACACCTTACCCCAGACACCAGAGACATGAACACCCTCTCCCAGACACCAGAGACATGAACACCCTCTCCCAGACACCAGAGACATGAACACCCTCTCCCAGACACCAGAGACATGAACACCCTATCCCAGACACCAGAGACATGAACACCCTATCCCAGACACCAGAGACATGAACACCCTACCCCAGACACCAGAGACATGAGCACCCTACCCAGACACATGAGCACCCTACCCAGACACATGAGCACCCTACCCAGAGACATGAACGCCCTACCCAGACACCAGAGACATGAACGTCGTACCCACACACCAGAGACGTGAGCACCCTACCCAGACACATGAAAGCCCTACCCAGAGACTTGAATGCCCTACCCAGAAACCAGAGACTTGAATGCCCTACCCAGACACCAGAGACTTGAATGCCCTACCCAGAAACCAGAGACTTGAATGCCCTACCCAGACACCAGAGACATGAACGCCCTACCCAGACACCAGAGACATGAGCACCCTACCCAGAGACCTGAATGCCCTACCCAGAAACCAGAGACCTGAATGCCCTACCCAGAAACCAGAGACCTGAACGCCCTACCCAGAAACCAGAGACATGAACGCCCTACGCAGACACCAGAGACATGAGAAATGAGCACCCTACCCAGACACCAGAGACATGAACACCCTACCCAGACACCAGAGACATGAGCACCCTACCCAGATACCAGAGACATGAGCACCCGTCCCAGACACCAGAGACATGAACATCCCATCCTGACACATGAACACCCTACCCAGACACCAGACACATGAACGCCCTACCCAGAAACATGAACGCCGTACCCAGACACCAGAGACTTGAACACCAAACTCAGAAACCAGAGACATGAGACATGAACACCCTACCCAGACACATGAACACCCCATCCAGACACCAGAGACATGAACACCCCATCCAGACACCAGAGACATGAACACCCTACCCAGACACATGAACACCCCATCCAGACACCAGAGACATGAGACATGAGCACCCTACCCAGACACATGAACGCCCTACCCAGAGATCTGAACGCACGCCCCAGAAGCCAGAGACTTGAATGCCCTACCCAGAAAACAGAGACTTGAATGCCCTACCCAGACACCAGACACATGAACACCCCATCCAGACGCCAGAGACATGAACACCCTACGCAGACCCCAGAGACATGAACACCCTACCAAGACCCCAGAGACATGAACACCCTACCCAGACACCAGAGACATGAACACCCTACCCCAGACACCGGAGACATGAACACCCTACCCCAGACACCGGAGACATGAACACCCTACCCCAGACACCAGAGACATGAACACCCTACCCCAGACACCAGAGACATGAACACCCTACCCCAGACACATGAGCACCCTACCCAGACACATTAACGCCCTACCCAGACACCAGAGACCTGAACGCACTACCCAGAAACCAGAGACTTGAATGCCCTACCCAGACACCAGAGACATGAACACCTTACCCAGACACCAGAGACATGAACGCCCTACGCAGACACCAGAGACATGAACGCCCTACGCAGACACCAGAGACATGAGCACCATACCCAGACACATGAACGCCCTACCCAGAAACCAGAGACCTGAACGCCCTACCCAGAGACCTGAACGCTCTACCCAGAAACCAGAGACCTGAACGCCCTACGCAGACACCAGAGACCTGAACGCCTTACGCAGACACCAGAGACATGAACGCCCTACCCAGAAACAAGAGACATGAACACGCTACCCAGAGACATGAACGCCCTACCCAGAAACCAGAGACATGAACACCCTACCCAAACAAAAGAGACATGAACATCCTACCCAGACACCAGAGACATGAACATCCTACCCAGACACCAGAGACATGAACATCCTACCCAGACACCAGAGACATGAACATCCTACCCAGACACCAGAGACATGAACACCCTACCCAGACACCAGAGACATGAACACCCTTCCCAGACACCAGAGACATGAACATCCCATCCAGACACATGAACACCCTACCCAGACACCAGACACATGAACGCCCTACCCAGAAACATGAACGCCCTACCCAGACACCAGAGACATGAACACCCCATCGCAGACACCAGAGAAATGAAGGCCCTACAGAGACATGAACACCCTACGCAGACACCAGATAAATGAACACCCTACCAAGACACCTGAGACATGAAGGCCCTATAGAGACACCAAAGCCCTACGCAGACACCGGAGACATGAACACCCTACCCAGACACCAGAGACATGAACACCCTACCCAGACATGAACGCCCTACCCAGACACCAGAGACATGAACGCCCTACGCAGACACCAGAGGCATGAACGCCCTACGCAGACACCAGAGGCATGAACGCCCTACGCAGACACCAGAGGCATGAACGCCCTACGCAGACACCAGAGGCATGAACGCCCTACGCAGACACCAGAGGCATGAACGCCCTACGCAGACACCAGAGACATGAACGCCCTACGCAGACACCAGAGACATGAACGCCCTACGCAGACACCAGAGACATGAACGCCCTACGCAGATACCAGAAACATAAACGCCCTACCCAGACACGAGAGACACCAGAGACACGAAGGCCCTACGCAGACACCAGAGACATGAACGCCCTACCCAGACACCAGAAACAGGAACGCCCTACCCAGACACCAGAGACAGGAACGTCCTACCCAGACACCAGAGACATGAACGCCCTACCCAGACGCGAGAGACACCAGAGACATGAACGCCCTACGCAGACACCAGAGACATGAACGCCCTACGCAGACACCAGAGACATGAACGCCCTACGCAGACACCAGAGACATGAACGCCCTACCCAGACACCAGAGACGTGAACGCCCTACCCAGACATCAGAGACATGAACACCCTACCCAGACACATGAACACCCCATCCAGACCACAGAGACATGAACACCCTACCCAGACCACAGAGACATGAACACCCTACCCAGACCCCAGAGACATGAACACCCTACCCAGACCCCAGAGACATGAACACCCTACCCAGACCCCAGAGACATGAACACCCTACCCAGACCCCAGAGACATGAACACCCTACCCAGACACCAAAGACATGAACGCCCTACCCAGACACCAAAGACATGAACGCCCTACCCAGACACCAAAGACATGAACGCCCTACCCAGACACCAGACACATGAACGCCCTACCCAGAGACATGAACGCCCTACGCAGACGCCAGAGACATGAACACCCTATCCCAGACACCAGAGACGTGAACACCCTATCCCAGACACCAGAGACATGAACACCCTATCCCAGACACCAGAGACATGAACACCCTATCCCAGACACCAGAGACATGAACACCCTATCCCAGACACCAGAGACATGAACACCCTATCCCAGACACCAGAGACATGAACACCCTATCCCAGACACCAGAGACATGAACACCCTATCCCAGACACCAGAGACATGAACACCCTATCCCAGACACCAGAGACATGAACACCCTATCCCAGACACAAGAGACATGAACACCCTATCCCAGACACCAGAGACATGAACACCCAACCCAGACACATGAGAAATGAACGCCCTATGCAGACACATGAGAAATGAACACGCTACCCAGAAACAAGAGACATGAACACGCTACCGAGAAACATGAACGCCCTACCCAGACACCAGAGACATGAACGCCCTACCCAGACACCAGAGACATGAACGCCCTACGCAGACACCAGAGACATGAACGCCCTACCCAGAAACAAGAGACATGAACACGCTACCCAGAAACAAGAGACATGAACACGCTACCGAGAAACATGAACGCCCTACGCAGACACCAGAGACATGAACGCCCTACGCAGACACCAGAGACATGAACGCCCTACCCAGAAACCAGAGACATGTACGCCCTACCCAGACACCAGAGACATGAACATCCTACCCAGACACCAGAGACATGAACAACCTACCCAGACACCAGACACATGAACACCCTAGCCAGACATCAGAGACATGAGACATGAGCACCCTAGCCAGACACCAGAGACATGAACGCCCTACCCAGACACCAGAGACATGAACACCCTAGCCAGACATCAGAGACATCAGACATGAACACCCTATCCAGAAACCAGAGACATGAACACCCTACCTAGAAACATGAGCACCCTACCCAGACACCAGAGACATGAGCACCCTACCCAGACACCAGAGACATGAACGCCCTACCCAGACACCAGAGACATGAACACCCTACCCAGACACATGAACACCGCATCCACACATCAGAGACATGAGACATGAACACCCTACCCAGACACCAGAGACATGAGCACCCTACCCAGACACCAGAGACATGAACACCCTACCCAGACACCAGAGACATGAACACCCTACCCCAGACACCAGAGACATGAACACCCTACCCCAGACACCGGAGACATGAATACCCTATCCCAGACACCAGAGACATCAGCACCCTACCCAGACACATGAGCACCCTACCCAGACACCAGAGACTTGAATGCCCTACCCAGAAACCAGAGACTTGAATGCCCTACCCAGACACCAGAGACATGAACACCTTACCCAGACACCAGAGACATGAACGCCCTACACAGACACCAGAGACATGAACGCCCTACGCAGACACCAGACACATGAGAAATGAACATCCTACCCAAACACCAGATACATGAACGCCCTACCCAGACACCAGAGACATGAACGCCCGACGCAGACACCAGAGACCTGAACGCTCTACGCAGACACCAGAGACCTGAACGCTCTACGCAGACACCAGAGACATGAACGCTCTACGCAGACACCAGAGACATGAACGACCTGCGCAGACACCAGAGACATGAACGCCCTACGGAGACACCAGAGACATGAACGCTCTACGCAGACACCAGAGACATGAACGCCTTACCCAGACACCAGAGACATGAACGCCTTACCCAGACACCAGAGACATGAAGGCCCTACCCAGACACCAGAGACATGAATGCCCTACCCAGACACCAGAGACATGAATGCCCTACCCAGACACCAGAGACATGAACGCCCGACGCAGACACCAGAGACATGAACGCCCTACCCAGACACCAGAGACATAAACGCCCTACCCAGACACCACAGACATGAACACCCTATCCCAGACACCAGAGACATGAGCACCCTACCCAGACACATGAGCACCCTACCCAGACACATGAGCACCCTACCCAGACACATTAACGCCCTACCCAGACACCAGAGACATGAACGCCCTACCCAGACACCAGAGACATGAGCACCCTACCCAGACACATGAACACCCTACCCAGAGACCTGAACGCCCGCCCCAGAAGCCAGAGACTTGAATGCCCTACCCAGAAACCAGAGACTTGAATGCCCTACCCAGACACCAGAGACATGAACGCCCTACCCAGACACATGAACACCCCATCCAGACACCAGAGACATGAACACCCTACCCCAGACACCAGAGACATGAACACCCTACCCCAGACACCAGAGACATGAACACCCTACCCCAGACACCAGAGACATGAACACCCTACCCCAGACACCAGAGACATGAACACCCTATCCCAGACACCAGAGACATGAACACCCTACCCCAGACACCAGAGACATGAACACCCTACCCCAGACACCAGAGACATGAACACCCTACCCCAGACACCAGAGACATGAACACCCAACCCAGACACATGAGCACCCTACCCAGACACCAGAGACATGAGCACCCTACCCAGACACATGAACGCCCTACCCAGAGACCTGAATGCCCTACCCAGAAACCAGAGACTTGAATGCCCTACCCAGAAACCAGAGACTTGAATGCCCTACCCAGAAACCAGAGACTTGAATGCCCTACCCAGAAACCAGAGACTTGAATGCCCTACCCAGACACCAGAGACATGAACGCCCTACCCAGACACCAGAGACATGAGCACCCTACCCAGAGACCTGAACGCCCTACCCAGAAACCAGAGACCTGAACGCCCTACCCAGAAACCAGAGACCTGAACGCCCTACCCAGAAACCAGAGACCTGAATGCCCTACCCAGAAACCAGAGACCTGAACGCCCTACCCAGAAACCAGAGACCTGAACGCCCTACCCAGAAACCAGAGACCTGAACGCCCTACACAGACACCAGAGACATGAGAAATGAGCACCCTACCCAGACACCAGAGACATGAGCACCCTACCCAGACACCAGAGACATGAGCACCCTACCCAGACACCAGAGACATGAGCACCCGTCCCAGACACCAGAGACATGAACATCCCATCCAGACACATGAACACCCTACCCAGACACCAGACACATGAACGCCCTACCCAGAAACATGAACGCCGTACCCAGACACCAGAGACATGAACACCAAACTCAGAAACCAGAGACATGAACACCCTACCCAGACACATGAACACCCCATCCAGACACCAGAGACATGAACACCCCATCCAGACACTAGAGACATGAACACCCTACCCAGACACATGAACACCCCATCCAGACACCAGAGACATGAGACATGAGCACCCTACCCAGACACCAGAGACATGAGCACCCTACCCAGACACCAGAGACATGAACGCCCTACGCAGACACCAGAGACATGAACGCCCTACGCAGACAGCAGAGACATGAGCACCCTACCCAGACACCAGAGACATGAACGCCCTAGGCAGACACCAGAGACATGAACGCCCTACCCAGACACCAGAGACATGAACGCCCTACGCAGACACCAGAGACATGAACGCCCTACGCAGACACCAGAGACATGAACGCCCTACGCAGACACCAGAGACATGAACGCTCTACGCAGACACCAGAGACATGAACGCTCTACGCAGACACCAGAGACATGAACGCTCTACGCAGACACAAGAGACATGAACGCCCTACCCAGACACCAGAGGCATGAACGCCCTACCCAGACACCAGAGGCATGAACGCCCTACGCAGACACCAGAGGCATGAACGCCCTACGCAGACACCAGAGGCATGAACGCCCTACGCAGACACCAGAGGCATGAACGCCCTACGCAGACACCAGAGGCATGAACGCCCTACGCAGACACCAGAGGCATGAACGCCCTACGCAGACACCAGAGGCATGAACGCCCTACGCAGACACCAGAGGCATGAACGCCGTACGCAGACACCAGAGACATGAACGCCCTACCCAGACGCGAGAGACACCAGAGACATGAACGCCCTACGCAGACACCAGAGACGTGAACGCCCTACCCAGACACCAGAGACGTGAACGCCCTGCCCAGACACCAGAGACGTGAACGCCCTACCCAGACACCAGAGACGTGAACGCCCTACCCAGTCATCAGAGACAAGAACACCCTACCCAGACACATGAACACCCCATCCAGACCACAGAGACATGAACACCCTACCCAGACCACAGAGACATGAACACCCTACCCAGACCACAGAGACATGAACACCCTACCCACACCCCAGAGACATGAACACCCTACCAAGACCCCAGAGACATGAACACCCTACCAAGACCCCAGAGACATGAACACCCTACCAAGACCCCAGAGACATGAACGCCCTACCCTGACACCAAAGACATGAACGCCCTACCCAGACACCAGAGACATGAACGCCCTACCCAGAAACCAGAGACATGAACACCTTACCCAGACGCCAGAGACATGAACACCCTATCCCAGACACCAGAGACATGAACACCCTATCCCAGACACCAGAGACATGAACACCCTATCCCAGACACCAGAGACATGAACGTCCTACGCAGACACCAGACACATGAGAAATGAACATCCTACCCAAACACCAGAGACATGAACGCCCTGCCCAGACACCAGAGACATGAACGCCCTACCCAGACACCAGAGACATGAACGCTCTACGCAGACACCAGAGACATGAACGCTCTACGCAGACACCAGAGACATGAACGCTCTACGCAGACACCAGAGACATGAACGCTCTACGCAGACACCAGAGACATGAACGCTCTACGCAGACACCAGAGACATGAACGCTCTACGCAGACACCCGAGACATGAACGCCCTACCCAGGAACCAGAGACATGAACACCCTATCCCAGACACCAGAGACATGAACACCCTACCCCAGACACCAGAGACATGAACACCCAACCCAGACACATGAGCACCCTACCCAGACACATGAGCACCCTACCCAGACACATTAACGCCCTACCCAGACACCAGAGTCATGAACGCCCTACCCAGACACCAGAGTCATGAACGCCCTACCCAGACACCAGAGACATGAGCACCCTACCCAGACACATGAATGCCCTACCCAGACACATGAATGCCCTACCCAGAGACTTGAATGCCCTACCCAGAGACTTGAATGCCCTACCCAGAAACCAGAGACTTGAATGCCCTACCCAGACACCAGAGACTTGAATGCCCTACCCAGACACCAGAGACATGAACGCCCTACCCAGACACATGAACACCCCATCCAGACACCAGAGACATGAACACCCTACCCCAGACACCAGAGACATGAACACCCTACCCCAGACACCAGAGACATGAACACCCTACCCCAGACACCAGAGACATGAACACCCTATCCCAGACACCAGAGACATGAACACCCTATCCCAGACACCAGAGACATGAACACCCTATCCCAGACACCAGAGACATGAACACCCTATCCCAGACACCAGAGACATGAACACCCTATCCCAGACACCAGAGACATGAACACCCTACCCCAGACACCAGAGACATGAACACCCTACCCCAGACACCAGAGACATGAACACCCAACCCAAGACACATGAGCACCCTACCCAGACACATTAACGTCCTACCCAGACACCAGAGACGTGAGCACCCTACCCAGACACATGAACGCCCTACCCAGAAACCAGACTTGAATGCCCTACCCAGAAACCAGAGACTTGAATGCCCTACCCAGACACCAGAGACATGAACGCCCTACCCAGACACCAGAGACATGAGCACCCTACCCAGAGACCTGAACGCCCTACCCAGAAACCAGAGACCTGAACGCCCTACCCAGAAACCAGAGACCTGAACGCCCTACCCAGAAACCAGAGACCTGAACGCCCTACGCAGACACCAGAGACATGAGAAATGAGCACCCTACCCAGACACCAGAGACATGAACACCCTACCCAGACACCAGAGACATGAGCACCCTACCCAGACACCAGAGACATGAGCACCCGTCCCAGACACCAGAGACATGAACATCCCATCCAGACACATGAACACCCTACCCACACACCAGACACATGAACGCCCTACCCAGAAACATGAACGCCGTACCCAGACACCAGAGACATGAACACCAAGCTCAGAAACCAGAGACATGAGACATGAACACCCTACCCAGACACATGAACACCCCATCCAGACACCAGAGACATGAACACCCCATCCAGACACCAGAGACATGAACACCCTACCCAGACACATGAACACCCCATCCAGACCCCAGAGACATGAGACATGAGCACCCTACCCAGACACAAGAGACATGAGCACCCTACCCAGACACCAGAGACATGAACGCCCTACGCAGACACCAGAGACATGAACGCCCTACGCAGACACCAGAGACATGAGCACCATACCCAGCCACCAGAGACATGAACGCCCTACCCAGAAACAAGAGACATGAACACGCTACCCAGAGACCTGAACGCCCTACCCAGAAACCAGAGACCTGAACGCCCTACCCAGAAACCAGAGACCTGAACGCCCTACGCAGAAACCAGAGACCTGAACGCCCTACGCAGACACCAGAGACATGAACGCCTTACGCAGACACCAGAGACATGAACGCCCTACGCAGACACCAGAGACATGAGCACCATACCCAGACACCAGAGACATGAACGCCCTACCCAGAAACCAGAGACCTGAACGCCCTACCCAGAGACCTGAACGCCCTACCCAGAAACCAGAGACCTGAACGCCCTACGCAGACACCAGAGACATGAACACCCTACCCAGAAACAAGAGACATGAACGCCCTACCCAGAGACATGAACGCCCTACCCAGAAACCAGAGACATGAACGCCCTACCCAGACACCATAGACATGAACATCCTACCCAAACAAAAGAGACATGAAAATCCTACCCAGACACATGAACATCCTACCCAGACACCAGAGACATGAACATCCTACCCAGACAACAGAGACATGAACATCCTACCCAGACACCAGAGACATGAGCATCCTACCCAGAAACATGAACACCCTACCCAGACACCAGAGACATGAACACCCTTCCCAGACACCAGAGACATGAACATCCCATCCAGACACATGAACACCCTACCCAGACACCAGACACATGAACGCCCTACCCAGAAACATGAACGCCCTACCCAGACACCAGAGACATGAAGGCCCTATAGAGACACCAAAGCTCTACGCAGACACCGGAGACATGAACACCCTACCCAGACATGAACGCCCTACCCAGACACCAGAGACATGAACGCTCTACCCAGACACCAGAGAAATGAACGCCCTACGCAGACACCAGAGGCATGAACGCCCTTCGCAGACACCAGAGGCATGAACGCCCTTCGCAGACACCAGAGGCATGAACGCCCTACGCAGACACCAGAGGCATGAACGCCCTACGCAGACACCAGAGGCATGAACGCCCTACGCAGACACCAGAGACATGAACGCCCTACGCAGACACCAGAAACATAAACGCCCTACCCAGACACGAGAGACACCAGAGACACGAAGGCCCTACGCAGACACCAGAGACATGAGCACCAGAGACATGAGCACCCTACCCAGACACCAGAGACATGAACGCCCTACCCAGACACCAGAAACAGGAACGCCCTACCCAGACACCAGAGACAGGAACGTCCTACCCAGACACCAGAGACATGAACGCCCTACGCAGATGCGAGAGACACCAGAGACATGAACGCCCTACGCAGACACCAGAGACATGAACGCCCTACCCAGACACCAGAGACATGAACACCCTACCCAGACACATGAACACCCCATCCAGACCACAGAGACATGAACACCCTACCCAGACCACAGAGACATGAACACCCTACCCAGACCACAGAGACATGAACACCCTACCCAGACCCCAGAGACATGAACACCCTACCAAGACCCCAGAGACATGTACGCCCTACCCAGACACCAAAGACATGAACGCCCTACCCAGACACCAAAGACATGAACGCCCTACCCAGACACCAGAGACATGAACGCCCTACCCAGACACCAAAGACATGAACGCCCTACCCAGACGCCAGAGACATGAACACCCTATCCCAGACACCAGAGACATGAACACCCTATCCCAGACACCAGAGACATGAACACCGTATCCCAGACACCAGAGACATGAACACCCTATCCCAGACACCAGAGACATGAACACCCTATCCCAGACACCAGAGACATGAACACCCTATCCCAGACACCAGAGACATGAACACCCTACCCCAGACACCAGAGACATGAACACCCAACCCAGACACATGAGAAATGAACGCCCTACGCAGACACCAGAGACATGAACGCCCTACCCAGAAACAAGAGACATGAACGCCCTACCCAGAAACAAGAGACATGAACGCCCTACCCAGAAACAAGAGACATGAACACGCTACCGAGAAACATGAACGCCCTACCCAGACACCAGAGACATGAACGCCCTACGCAGACACCAGAGACATGAACGCCCTACCCAGAAACAAGAGACATGAACACGCTACCCAGAAACATGAACGCCCTACCCAGAAACCAGAGACATGAACGCCCTACCCAGACACCAGAGACATGAACATCCTACCCAGACACCAGAGACATGAACAACCTACCCAGACACCAGACACATGAACACCCTAGGCAGACATCAGAGACATGAGACATGAGCACCCTACCCAGACACCAGAGACATGAACGCCCTACCCAGACACCAGAGACATGAACACCCTAGCCAGACATCAGAGACATCAGACATGAACACCCTATCCAGAAACCAGAGACATGAACACACACCCTACCCAGAAACCAGAGACATGAACACCCTACCTAGAAACATGAGCACCCTACCCAGACACCAGAGACATGAGCACCCTACCCAGACACCAGAGACATGAGCGCCCTACCCAGACACCAGAGACATGAACGCCCTACCCAAGTACCAGAGACATGAACACCCTACCCAGACACATGAACACCCCATCCACACATCAGAGACATGAGACATGAACACCCTACCCAGACACCAGAGACATGAACGCCCTACCCAGACACCAGAAACAGGAACGCCCTACCCAGACACCAGAGACAGGAACGTCCTACCCAGACACCAGAGACATGAACGCCCTACGCAGATGCGAGAGACACCAGAGACATGAACGCCCTACGCAGACACCAGAGACATGAACGCCCTACCCAGACACCAGAGACGTGAACGCCCTACCCAGACATCAGAGACATGAACACCCTACCCAGACACATGAACACCCCATCCAGACCACAGAGACATGAACACCCTACCCAGACCACAGAGACATGAACACCCTACCCAGACCACAGAGACATGAACACCCTACCCAGACCCCAGAGACATGAACACCCTACCAAGACCCCAGAGACATGAACACCCTACCAAGACCCCAGAGACATGTACGCCCTACCCAGACACCAAAGACATGAACGCCCTACCCAGACACCAAAGACATGAACGCCCTACCCAGACACCAGAGACATGAACGCCCTACCCAGACACCAAAGACATGAACGCCCTACCCAGACGCCAGAGACATGAACACCCTATCCCAGACACCAGAGACATGAACACCCTATCCCAGACACCAGAGACATGAACACCGTATCCCAGACACCAGAGACATGAACACCCTATCCCAGACACCAGAGACATGAACACCCTATCCCAGACACCAGAGACATGAACACCCTATCCCAGACACCAGAGACATGAACACCCTACCCCAGACACCAGAGACATGAACACCCAACCCAGACACATGAGAAATGAACGCCCTACGCAGACACCAGAGACATGAACGCCCTACCCAGAAACAAGAGACATGAACGCCCTACCCAGAAACAAGAGACATGAACGCCCTACCCAGAAACAAGAGACATGAACACGCTACCGAGAAACATGAACGCCCTACCCAGACACCAGAGACATGAACGCCCTACGCAGACACCAGAGACATGAACGCCCTACCCAGAAACAAGAGACATGAACACGCTACCCAGAAACATGAACGCCCTACCCAGAAACCAGAGACATGAACGCCCTACCCAGACACCAGAGACATGAACATCCTACCCAGACACCAGAGACATGAACAACCTACCCAGACACCAGACACATGAACACCCTAGGCAGACATCAGAGACATGAGACATGAGCACCCTACCCAGACACCAGAGACATGAACGCCCTACCCAGACACCAGAGACATGAACACCCTAGCCAGACATCAGAGACATCAGACATGAACACCCTATCCAGAAACCAGAGACATGAACACACACCCTACCCAGAAACCAGAGACATGAACACCCTACCTAGAAACATGAGCACCCTACCCAGACACCAGAGACATGAGCACCCTACCCAGACACCAGAGACATGAGCGCCCTACCCAGACACCAGAGACATGAACGCCCTACCCAAGTACCAGAGACATGAACACCCTACCCAGACACATGAACACCCCATCCACACATCAGAGACATGAGACATGAACACCCTACCCAGACACCAGAGACATGAGCACCCTACCCAGATGCCAGAGACATGAGCACCCTACCCAGACGCCGGAGACATGAGCACCCAACCCAGACACCAGAGAAATGAACGCCCTACGCAGACACCAGAGACATGAACGCCCTACGCAGACACCAGAGACATGAGCACCCTACCCAGACACATGAACGCCCTACCCAGACACCAGAGACCTGAACACCCTACCCAGAAACCAGAGACCTGAACGCCCTACCCAAACACCAGAGACAAGAGACATGAACACAAACCCTACCCAGACACATGAGCACCCTACCCAGACACCAGAGACATGAACATCCTACCCAGAAACCAGAGACATGAACGCCCTACCTAGAAACATGAACACCCCATCCAGCCACCAGAGACATGAACGCCCTACCCAGACACCAGAGACATGATCACCCTTCCCAGACACCAGAGACATGAACGCCCTACCCAGACACCAGAGACATGAACGCCCTACGCAGACACCAGAGACATGAACGCCCTACGCAGACACCAGAGACATGAACGCCCTACGCAGACACCAGAGACATGAACGCCCTACGCAGACACCAGAGACATGAACGCCCTACCCAGACACCAGAGACATGAATGCCCTTCCCAGACACCAGAGACATGAGACATGAACACCCTACGCAGACACCAGAGACATGAGCACCCTACCCAGATACCAGAGACATGAGCACCCTACCCAGAGACATGAACAACCTACCCAGACGCCAGTCACATGAACGCCCTACTCAGACACCAGAGACATGAGCACCCTAGCCAGACACCAGAGACATGAGCACCCTAGCCAGACACCAGAGACATGAACACCCTAGCCAGACACCAGAGACATGAGCACCCTACGCAGACATCACAGACATGAACACCCTACGCAGACACCACAGACATGAACACCCTACGCAGACACCAGAGACATGAGCACCCTACGCAGACATGAACACCCTACGCAGACACCAGAGACATGAGCACCCTACGCAGACACCAGAGACATGAACACCCTACCCAGACACATGAACACCCCAACCAGAAACCAGAGACATGAACATCCTACCCAGACACCAGAGACATGAGATATGAACACTATACCCAGACACCAGAGACATGAACACCCTACCCAGAAACCAGAGACATGAACACCCTACCCAGACACATGAACACCCTACCCATACACATGAACGCCCTACCCAGAAACCAGACACATAAACACCCTACCCAGAAACCAGAGACATGAACGCCCTACCCAGACACCAGACACATGAGCACCCTACCCAGACACATGAACATACTACCCAGACACATGAACGCCCTACCCAGACACATGAACGCCCTACCCAGACACCAGAGACATGAAGGCCCTACTCAGACACCAGAGACATGAGCACCCTACCCAGACACATGAACACCCTACCAGACACCAGAGACATAAACACCCCATCGCAGACACCAGAGAAATAAAGGCCCTACAGAGACATGAACACCCTACGCAGACACCAGATAAATGAACACCCTACCAAGACACCTGAGACATGAAGGCCCTATAGAGACACCAAAGCCCTACGCAGACACCGGAGACATGAACACCCTACCCAGACACCAGAGACATGAACACCCTACCCAGACATGAAGGCCCTACCCAGACACCAGAGACATGAACGTCCTACCCAGACACCAGAGACATGAACGCCCTACGCAGACACCAGAGGCATGAACGCCCTACGCAGACACCAGAGGCATGAACGCCCTAGGCAGACACCAGAGGCATGAACGCCCTAGGCAGACACCAGAGACATGAACGCCCTACGCAGACACCAGAGACATGAACGCCCTACGCAGACACCAGAGACATGAACGCCCTACGCAGATACCAGAAACATAAACGCCCTACCCAGACACGAGAGACACCAGAGACACGAAGGCCCTACGCAGACACCAGAGACATGAACGCCCTACCCAGACACCAGAAACAGGAACGCCCTACCCAGACACCAGAGACAGGAACGTCCTACCCAGACACCAGAGACATGAACACCCTACCCAGACACATGAACACCCCATCCAGACCACAGAGACATGAACACCCTACCCAGACCACAGAGACATGAACACCCTACCCAGACCCCAGAGACATGAACACCCTACCCAGACCCCAGAGACATGAACACCCTACCCAGACCCCAGAGACATGAACACCCTACCCAGACACCAAAGACATGAACGCCCTACCCAGACACCAAAGACATGAACGCCCTACCCAGACACCAGACACATGAACGCCCTACCCAGAGACATGAACGCCCTACCCAGACGCCAGAGACATGAACACCCTATCCCAGACACCAGAGACATGAACACCCTATCCCAGACACCAGAGACATGAACACCCTATCCCAGACACCAGAGACATGAACACCCTATCCCAGACATCAGAGACATGAACACCCTATCCCAGACACCAGAGACATGAACACCCTATCCCAGACACATGAACACCCTATCCCAGACACCAGAGACATGAACACCCTATCCCAGACACCAGAGACATGAACACCCAACCCAGACACATGAGAAATGAACGCCCTATGCAGACACATGAGAAATGAACGCCCTACCCAGACACCAGAGACATGAACGCCCTACCCAGAAACAAGAGACATGAACACGCTACCCAGAAACAAGAGACATGAACACGCTACCGAGAAACATGAACGCCCTATGCAGACACCAGAGACATGAACGCCCTACCCAGAAACCAGAGACATGTACGCCCTACCCAGACACCAGAGACATGAACATCCTACCCAGACACCAGAGACATGAACAACCTACCCAGACACCAGACACCAGACACATGAACACCCTAGCCAAACATCAGAGACATGAGACATGAGCACCCTAGCCAGACACCAGAGACATGAACGCCCTACCCAGACACCAGAGACATGAACGCCCTACGCAGACACCAGAGACATGAACACCCTAGCCAGACATCAGAGACATCAGACATGAACACCCTATCCAGAAACCAGAGACATGAACACCCTACCTAAAAACATGAGCACCCTACCCAGACACCAGAGACATGAGCACCCTACCCAGACACCAGAGACATGAACGCTCTACCCAGACACCAGAGACATGAACACCCTACCCAGACACATGAACACCCCATCCACACATCAGAGACATGAGACATGAACACCCTACCCAGACACCAGAGACATGAGCACCCTACCCAGATGCCAGAGACATGAGCACCCTACCCAGACGCCAGAGACATGAGCACCCTACCCAGAAGCCAGAGACATGAGCACCCAACCCAGACACCAGAGAAATGAACGCCCTACGCAGACACCAGAGACATGAGCACCCTACCCAGACACATGAACGCCCTACCCAGACACCAGAGACCTGAACACCCTACCCAGACACCAAAGACATGAACGCCCTACCCAGACACCAGAGACATGAACGCCCTACCCAGACACCAAAGACATGAACGCCCTACCCAGACACCAAAGACATGAACGCCCTACCCAGACGCCAGAGACATGAACACCCTATCCCAGACACCAGAGACATGAACACCCTATCCCAGACACCAGAGACATGAACACCGTATCCCAGACACCAGAGACATGAACACCCTATCCCAGACACCAGAGACATGAACACCCTATCCCAGACACCAGAGACATGAACACCCTATCCCAGACACCAGAGACATGAACACCCTACCCCAGACACCAGAGACATGAACACCCAACCCAGACACATGAGAAATGAACGCCCTACGCAGACACCAGAGACATGAACGCACTACCCAGAAACAAGAGACATGAACGCCCTACCCAGAAACAAGAGACATGAACACGCTACCGAGAAACATGAACGCCCTACCCAGACACCAGAGACATGAACGCCCTACGCAGACACCAGAGACATGAACGCCCTACCCAGAAACAAGACATGAACACGCTACCCAGAAACATGAACGCCCTACCCAGAAACCAGAGACATGAACGCCCTACCCAGACACCAGAGACATGAACATCCTACCCAGACACCAGAGACATGAACAACCTACCCAGACACCAGACACATGAACACCCTAGGCAGACATCAGAGACATGAGACATGAGCACCCTACCCAGACACCAGAGACATGAACGCCCTACCCAGACACCAGAGACATGAACACCCTAGCCAGACATCAGAGACATCAGACATGAACACCCTATCCAGAAACCAGAGACATGAACACACACCCTACCCAGAAACCAGAGACATGAACACCCTACCTAGAAACATGAGCACCCTACCCAGACACCAGAGACATGAGCACCCTACCCAGACACCAGAGACATGAGCGCCCTACCCAGACACCAGAGACATGAACGCCCTACCCAAGTACCAGAGACATGAACACCCTACCCAGACACATGAACACCCCATCCACACATCAGAGACATGAGACATGAACACCCTACCCAGACACCAGAGACATGAGCACCCTACCCAGATGCCAGAGACATGAGCACCCTACCCAGATGCCGGAGACATGAGCACCCAACCCAGACACCAGAGAAGTGAACGCCCTACACAGACACCAGAGACATGAACGCCCTACGCAGACACCAGAGACATGAGCACCCTACCCAGACACATGAACGCCCTACCCAGACACCAGAGACCTGAACACCCTACCCAGAAACCAGAGACCTGAACGCCCTACCCAGACACCAGAGACAAGAGACATGAACACAAACCCTACCCAGACACATGAGCACCCTACCCAGACACCAGAGACATGAACATCCTACCCAGAAACCAGAGACATGAACGCCCTACCTAGAAACATGAACACCCCATCCAGCCACCAGAGACATGAACGCCCTACCCAGACACCAGAGACATGATCACCCTTCCCAGACACCAGAGACATGAACGCCCTACCCAGACACCAGAGACATGAACGCCCTACGCAGACACCAGAGACATGAACGCCCTACGCAGACACCAGAGACATGAACGCCCTACGCAGACACCAGAGACATGAACGCCCTACGCAGACACCAGAGACATGAACGCCCTACGCAGACACCAGAGACATGAACGCCCTACCCAGACACCAGAGACATGAATGCCCTTCCCAGACACCAGAGACATGAGACATGAACACCCTACGCAGACACCAGAGACATGAGCACCCTACCCAGATACCAGAGACATGAGCACCCTACCCAGAGACATGAACAACCTACCCAGACGCCAGTCACATGAACGCCCTACTCAGACACCAGAGACATGAGCACCCTAGCCAGACACCAGAGACATGAGCACCCTAGCCAGACACCAGAGACATGAACACCCTAGCCAGACACCAGAGACATGAGCACCCTACGCAGACATCACAGACATGAACACCCTACGCAGACACCACAGACATGAACACCCTACGCAGACACCAGAGACATGAGCACCCTACGCAGACATGAACACCCTACGCAGACACCAGAGACATGAGCACCCTACGCAGACACCAGAGACATGAACACCCTACCCAGACACATGAACACCCCAACCAGAAACCAGAGACATGAACATCCTACCCAGACACCAGAGACATGAGATATGAACACTATACCCAGACACCAGAGACATGAACACCCTACCCAGAAACCAGAGACATGAACACCCTACCCAGACACATGAACACCCTACCCATACACATGAACGCCCTACCCAGAAACCAGACACATAAACACCCTACCCAGAAACCAGAGACATGAACGCCCTACCCAGACACCAGACACATGAGCACCCTACCCAGACACATGAACATACTACCCAGACACATGAACGCCCTACCCAGACACATGAACGCCCTACCCAGACACCAGAGACATGAAGGCCCTACTCAGACACCAGAGACATGAGCACCCTACCCAGACACATGAACACCCTACCAGACACCAGAGACATAAACACCCCATCGCAGACACCAGAGAAATAAAGGCCCTACAGAGACATGAACACCCTACGCAGACACCAGATAAATGAACACCCTACCAAGACACCTGAGACATGAAGGCCCTATAGAGACACCAAAGCCCTACGCAGACACCGGAGACATGAACACCCTACCCAGACACCAGAGACATGAACACCCTACCCAGACATGAAGGCCCTACCCAGACACCAGAGACATGAACGTCCTACCCAGACACCAGAGACATGAACGCCCTACGCAGACACCAGAGGCATGAACGCCCTACGCAGACACCAGAGGTATGAACGCCCTAGGCAGACACCAGAGGCATGAACGCCCTAGGCAGACACCAGAGACATGAACGCCCTACGCAGACACCAGAGACATGAACGCCCTACGCAGACACCAGAGACATGAACGCCCTACGCAGATACCAGAAACATAAACACCCTACCCAGACACGAGAGACACCAGAGACACGAAGGCCCTACGCAGACACCAGAGACATGAGCGCCCTACCCAGACACCAGAAACAGGAACGCCCTACCCAGACACCAGAGACATGAACACCCTACCCAGACCCCAGAGACATGAACACCCTACCCAGACCCCAGAGACATGAACACCCTACCCAGACACCAGAGACGTGAACGCCCTACCCAGTCATCAGAGACAAGAACACCCTACCCAGACACATGAACACCCCATCCAGACCACAGAGACATGAACACCCTACCCAGACCACAGAGACATGAACACCCTACCCACACCCCAGAGACATGAACACCCTACCAAGACCCCAGAGACATGTACGCCCTACCCAGACACCAAAGACATGAACGCCCTACCCAGACACCAAAGACATGAACGCCCTACCCAGACACCAGAGACATGAACGCCCTACCCAGACACCAAAGACATGAACGCCCTACCCAGACACCAAAGACATGAACGCCCTACCCAGACGCCAGAGACATGAACACCCTATCCCAGACACCAGAGACATGAACACCCTATCCCAGACACCAGAGACATGAACACCGTATCCCAGACACCAGAGACATGAACACCCTATCCCAGACACCAGAGACATGAACACCCTATCCCAGACACCAGAGACATGAACACCCTATCCCAGACACCAGAGACATGAACACCCTACCCCAGACACCAGAGACATGAACACCCAACCCAGACACATGAGAAATGAACGCCCTACGCAGACACCAGAGACATGAACGCCCTACCCAGAAACAAGAGACATGAACGCCCTACCCAGAAACAAGAGACATGAACACGCTACCGAGAAACATGAACGCCCTACCCAGACACCAGAGACATGAACGCCCTACGCAGACACCAGAGACATGAACGCCCTACCCAGAAACAAGACATGAACACGCTACCCAGAAACATGAACGCCCTACCCAGAAACCAGAGACATGAACGCCCTACCCAGACACCAGAGACATGAACGCCCTACCCAGACACCAGAGACATGAACATCCTACCCAGACACCAGAGACATGAACAACCTACCCAGACACCAGACACATGAACACCCTAGGCAGACATCAGAGACATGAGACATGAGCACCCTACCCAGACACCAGAGACATGAACGCCCTACCCAGACACCAGAGACATGAACACCCTAGCCAGACATCAGAGACATCAGACATGAACACCCTATCCAGAAACCAGAGACATGAACACACACCCTACCCAGAAACCAGAGACATGAACACCCTACCTAGAAACATGAGCACCCTACCCAGACACCAGAGACATGAGCACCCTACCCAGACACCAGAGACATGAGCGCCCTACCCAGACACCAGAGACATGAACGCCCTACCCAAGTACCAGAGACATGAACACCCTACCCAGACACATGAACACCCCATCCACACATCAGAGACATGAGACATGAACACCCTACCCAGACACCAGAGACATGAGCACCCTACCCAGATGCCAGAGACATGAGCACCCTACCCAGACGCCGGAGACATGAGCACCCAACCCAGACACCAGAGAAATGAACGCCCTACGCAGACACCAGAGACATGAACGCCCTACGCAGACACCAGAGACATGAGCACCCTACCCAGACACATGAACGCCCTACCCAGACACCAGAGACCTGAACACCCTACCCAGAAACCAGAGACCTGAACGCCCTACCCAGACACCAGAGACAAGAGACATGAACACAAACCCTACCCAGACACATGAGCACCCTACCCAGACACCAGAGACATGAACATCCTACCCAGAAACCAGAGACATGAACGCCCTACCTAGAAACATGAACACCCCATCCAGCCACCAGAGACATGAACGCCCTACCCAGACACCAGAGACATGATCACCCTTCCCAGACACCAGAGACATGAACGCCCTACCCAGACACCAGAGACATGAACGCCCTACGCAGACACCAGAGACATGAACGCCCTACGCAGACACCAGAGACATGAACGCCCTACGCAGACACCAGAGACATGAACGCCCTACGCAGACACCAGAGACATGAACGCCCTACGCAGACACCAGAGACATGAACGCCCTACCCAGACACCAGAGACATGAATGCCCTTCCCAGACACCAGAGACATGAGACATGAACACCCTACGCAGACACCAGAGACATGAGCACCCTACCCAGATACCAGAGACATGAGCACCCTACCCAGAGACATGAACAACCTACCCAGACGCCAGTCACATGAACGCCCTACTCAGACACCAGAGACATGAGCACCCTAGCCAGACACCAGAGACATGAGCACCCTAGCCAGACACCAGAGACATGAACACCCTAGCCAGACACCAGAGACATGAGCACCCTACGCAGACATCACAGACATGAACACCCTACGCAGACACCACAGACATGAACACCCTACGCAGACACCAGAGACATGAGCACCCTACGCAGACATGAACACCCTACGCAGACACCAGAGACATGAGCACCCTACGCAGACACCAGAGACATGAACACCCTACCCAGACACATGAACACCCCAACCAGAAACCAGAGACATGAACATCCTACCCAGACACCAGAGACATGAGATATGAACACTATACCCAGACACCAGAGACATGAACACCCTACCCAGAAACCAGAGACATGAACACCCTACCCAGACACATGAACACCCTACCCATACACATGAACGCCCTACCCAGAAACCAGACACATAAACACCCTACCCAGAAACCAGAGACATGAACGCCCTACCCAGACACCAGACACATGAGCACCCTACCCAGACACATGAACATACTACCCAGACACATGAACGCCCTACCCAGACACATGAACGCCCTACCCAGACACCAGAGACATGAAGGCCCTACTCAGACACCAGAGACATGAGCACCCTACCAAGACACATGAACACCCTACCAGACACCAGAGACATAAACACCCCATCGCAGACACCAGAGAAATAAAGGCCCTACAGAGACATGAACACCCTACGCAGACACCAGATAAATGAACACCCTACCAAGACACCTGAGACATGAAGGCCCTATAGAGACACCAAAGCCCTACGCAGACACCGGAGACATGAACACCCTACCCAGACACCAGAGACATGAACACCCTACCCAGACATGAAGGCCCTACCCAGACACCAGAGACATGAACGTCCTACCCAGACACCAGAGACATGAACGCCCTACGCAGACACCAGAGGCATGAACGCCCTACGCAGACACCAGAGGCATGAACGCCCTAGGCAGACACCAGAGGCATGAACGCCCTAGGCAGACACCAGAGACATGAACGCCCTACGCAGACACCAGAGACATGAACGCCCTACGCAGACACCAGAGACATGAACGCCCTACGCAGATACCAGAAACATAAACGCCCTACCCAGACACGAGAGACACCAGAGACACGAAGGCCCTACGCAGACACCAGAGACATGAACGCCCTACCCAGACACCAGAAACAGGAACGCCCTACCCAGACACCAGAGACAGGAACGTCCTACCCAGACACCAGAGACATGAACACCCTACCCAGACACATGAACACCCCATCCAGACCACAGAGACATGAACACCCTACCCAGACCACAGAGACATGAACACCCTACCCAGACCCCAGAGACATGAACACCCTACCCAGACCCCAGAGACATGAACACCCTACCCAGACCCCAGAGACATGAACACCCTACCCAGACCCCAGAGACATGAACACCCTACCCAGACACCAAAGACATGAACGCCCTACCCAGACACCAAAGACATGAACGCCCTACCCAGACACCAGACACATGAACGCCCTACCCAGAGACATGAACGCCCTACCCAGACGCCAGAGACATGAACACCCTATCCCAGACACCAGAGACATGAACACCCTATCCCAGACACCAGAGACATGAACACCCTATCCCAGACACCAGAGACATGAACACCCTATCCCAGACATCAGAGACATGAACACCCTATCCCAGACACCAGAGACATGAACACCCTATCCCAGACACATGAACACCCTATCCCAGACACCAGAGACATGAACACCCTATCCCAGACACCAGAGACATGAACACCCAACCCAGACACATGAGAAATGAACGCCCTATGCAGACACATGAGAAATGAACGCCCTACCCAGACACCAGAGACATGAACGCCCTACCCAGAAACAAGAGACATGAACACGCTACCCAGAAACAAGAGACATGAACACGCTACCGAGAAACATGAACGCCCTACCCAGACACCAGAGACATGAACGCCCTACGCAGACACCAGAGACATGAACGCCCTACCCAGAAACCAGAGACATGTACGCCCTACCCAGACACCAGAGACATGAACATCCTACCCAGACACCAGAGACATGAACAACCTACCCAGACACCAGACACCAGACACATGAACACCCTAGCCAGACATCAGAGACATGAGACATGAGCACCCTAGCCAGACACCAGAGACATGAACGCCCTACCCAGACACCAGAGACATGAACACCCTAGCCAGACATCATAGACATCAGACATGAACACCCTATCCAGAAACCAGAGACATGAACACCCTACCTAGAAACATGAGCACCCTACCCAGACACCAGAGACATGAGCACCCTACCCAGACACCAGAGACATGAACGCTCTACCCAGACACCAGAGACATGAACACCCTACCCAGACACATGAACACCCCATCCACACATCAGAGACATGAGACATGAACACCCTACCCAGACACCAGAGACATGAGCACCCCACCCAGATGCCAGAGACATGAGCACCCTACCCAGACGCCAGAGACATGAGCACCCTACCCAGAAGCCAGAGACATGAGCACCCAACCCAGACACCAGAGAAATGAACGCCCTACGCAGACACCAGAGACATGAGCACCCTACCCAGACACATGAACGCCCTACCCAGACACCAGAGACCTGAACACCCTACCCAGACACCAGAGACAAGAGACATGAACACAAACCCTACCCAGACACCAGAGACATGAACATCCTACCCAGAAACCAGAGACATGAACGCCCTACCTAGAAACATGAACACCCCATCCAGCCACCAGAGAAATGAACATCCTACCCAGACACCAGAGACATGAACGCCCTACCCAGACACCAGAGACATGAGCACCCTACCCAGACACCAGACACATGAGCACCCTACCCAGACACCAGACACATGAGCACCCTACCCAGACACATGAGCACCCTACCCAGACACATGAACGCCCTACCCAGACACCAGAGACATGAACGCCCTACTCAGACACCAGAGACATGAGCACCCTACCCAGAGACATGAGCACCCTACCCAGACACCAGAGACATGAGCACCGTACCCAGAGACATGAACATCCTACCAAGACACCAGAGACATGAACGTCCTACTCAGACACCAGAGACATGAACGCCCTACCCAGACACATGAACACCCTACCCAGACACCAGAGACATGAACACCCTACCCAGACACCAGAGACATGAAAACCCTACCCCAGACACCAGAGACATGAACGCCCTACCCAGACACCAGAGACATGAACACCCTACGCAGACACCAGAGACGTGAACGCCCTACCCAGACACCACAGACATGAACACCCTACGGAGACACCAAAGACATGAACGCCCTACCCAGACACCAGAGACATGAACACCCTACGGAGACACCACAGACATGAACGCCCTACGCAGACACCAGAGACATGAACGCCCTACCCAGGAACCAGAGACATGAACGCCCTACCCAGGAACCAGAGACATGAACGCCCTACCCAGACACCAGAGACATGAACACCTTACCCAGACACCAGAGACATGAACACCCTATCCCAGACACCAGAGACATGAACACCCTACCTCAGACACCAGAGACATGAACACCCAACCCAGACACATGAGCACCCTACCCAGACACATTAACGCCCTACCCAGACACCAGAGACATGAACGCCCTACCCAGACACCAGAGACATGAGCACCCTACCCAGACACATGAACGCCCTACCCAGAGATCTGAACGCCCGCCCCAGAAGCCAGAGACTTGAATGCCCTACCCAGAAACCAGAGACTTGAATGCCCTACCCAGACACCAGAGACATGAACGCCCTACACAGACACATGAACACCCCATCCAGACGCCAGAGACATGAACACCCTACGCAGACCCCAGAGACATGAACACCCTACCAAGACCCCAGAGACATGAACACCCTACCCAGACACCAGAGACATGAACACCCTACCCAGACACCAGAGACATGAACACCCTACCCCAGACACCGGAGACATGAACACCCTACCCCAGACACCGGAGACATGAACACCCTACCCCAGACACCGGAGACATGAACACCCAACCCAGACACATGAGCACCCTACCCAGACACATTAACGCCCTACCCAGACACCAGAGACCTGAACGCACTACCCAGAAACCAGAGACTTGAATGCCCTACCCAGAAACCAGAGACTTGAATGCCCTACCCAGACACCAGAGACATGAACACCTTACCCAGACACCAGAGACATGAACGCCCTACGCAGACACCAGAGACATGAACGCCCTACGCAGACACCAGACACATGAGAAATGAACATCCTACCCAAACACCAGAGACATGAACGCCCTACCCAGACACCAGAGACATGAACGCCCTACCCAGGAACCAGAGACTTGAACGCCCTACCCAGACACCAGAGACATGAACACCTTACCCAGACACCAGAGACATGAACACCTTACCCAGACACCAGAGACATGAACGCCCTACCCAGACACCAGAGACATGAATGCCGTACCCCGACACCAGAGACATGAACGCCCTACCCAGACACCAGAGACATGAACGCCCTACGCAGACACCAGAGACATAAACGCCCTACCCAGACACCAGAGACATGAACACCCTATCCCAGACACCAGAGACATGAACACCCTACCCCAGACACCAGAGACATGAACACCCAACCCAGACACATGAGCACCCTACCCAGACACATTAACGCCCTACCCAGACACCAGAGACATGAACGCCCTACCCAGACACCAGAGACATGAGCACCCTACCCAGACACATGAACGCCCTACCCAGAGACTTGAATGCCCTACCCAGAGACTTGAATGCCCTACCCAGAAACCAGAGACTTGAATGCCCTACCCAGAAACCAGAGACTTGAATGCCCTACCCAGACACCAGAGACATGAACGCCCTACCCAGACACATGAACACCCCATCCAGACACCAGAGACATGAACATCCTACCCCAGACACCAGAGACATGAACACCTTACCCCAGACACCAGAGACATGAACACCCTCTCCCAGACACCAGAGACATGAACACCCTCTCCCAGACACCAGAGACATGAACACCCTCTCCCAGACACCAGAGACATGAACACCCTATCCCAGACACCAGAGACATGAACACCCTATCCCAGACACCAGAGACATGAACACCCTACCCCAGACACCAGAGACATGAGCACCCTACCCAGACACATGAGCACCCTACCCAGACACATGAGCACCCTACCCAGAGACATGAACGCCCTACCCAGACACCAGAGACATGAACGTCGTACCCACACACCAGAGACGTGAGCACCCTACCCAGACACATGAAAGCCCTACCCAGAGACTTGAATGCCCTACCCAGAAACCAGAGACTTGAATGCCCTACCCAGAAACCAGAGACTTGAATGCCCTACCCAGAAACCAGAGACTTGAATGCCCTACCCAGACACCAGAGACATGAACGCCCTACCCAGACACCAGAGACATGAGCACCCTACCCAGAGACCTGAATGCCCTACCCAGAAACCAGAGACCTGAATGCCCTACCCAGAAACCAGAGACCTGAACGCCCTACCCAGAAACCAGAGACATGAACGCCCTACGCAGACACCAGAGACATGAGAAATGAGCACCCTACCCAGACACCAGAGACATGAACACCCTACCCAGACACCAGAGACATGAGCACCCTACCCAGATACCAGAGACATGAGCACCCGTCCCAGACACCAGAGACATGAACATCCCATCCTGACACATGAACACCCTACCCAGACACCAGACACATGAACGCCCTACCCAGAAACATGAACGCCGTACCCAGACACCAGAGACTTGAACACCAAACTCAGAAACCAGAGACATGAGACATGAACACCCTACCCAGACACATGAACACCCCATCCAGACACCAGAGACATGAACACCCCATCCAGACACCAGAGACATGAACACCCTACCCAGACACATGAACACCCCATCCAGACACCAGAGACATGAGACATGAGCACCCTACCCAGACACATGAACGCCCTACCCAGAGATCTGAACGCCCGCCCCAGAAGCCAGAGACTTGAATGCCCTACCCAGAAAACAGAGACTTGAATGCCCTACCCAGACACCAGACACATGAACACCCCATCCAGACGCCAGAGACATGAACACCCTACGCAGACCCCAGAGACATGAACACCCTACCAAGACCCCAGAGACATGAACACCCTACCCAGACACCAGAGACATGAACACCCTACCCCAGACACCGGAGACATGAACACCCTACCCCAGACACCGGAGACATGAACACCCTACCCCAGACACCAGAGACATGAACACCCTACCCCAGACACCAGAGACATGAACACCCTACCCCAGACACATGAGCACCCTACCCAGACACATTAACGCCCTACCCAGACACCAGAGACCTGAACGCACTACCCAGAAACCAGAGACTTGAATGCCCTACCCAGACACCAGAGACATGAACACCTTACCCAGACACCAGAGACATGAACGCCCTACGCAGACACCAGAGACATGAACGCCCTACGCAGACACCAGAGACATGAGCACCATACCCAGACACATGAACGCCCTACCCAGAAACCAGAGACCTGAACGCCCTACCCAGAGACCTGAACGCTCTACCCAGAAACCAGAGACCTGAACGCCCTACGCAGACACCAGAGACCTGAACGCCTTACGCAGACACCAGAGACATGAACGCCCTACCCAGAAACAAGAGACATGAACACGCTACCCAGAGACATGAACGCCCTACCCAGAAACCAGAGACATGAACACCCTACCCAAACAAAAGAGACATGAACATCCTACCCAGACACCAGAGACATGAACATCCTACCCAGACACCAGAGACATGAACATCCTACCCAGACACCAGAGACATGAACATCCTACCCAGACACCAGAGACATGAACACCCTACCCAGACACCAGAGACATGAACACCCTTCCCAGACACCAGAGACATGAACATCCCATCCAGACACATGAACACCCTACCCAGACACCAGACACATGAACGCCCTACCCAGAAACATGAACGCCCTACCCAGACACCAGAGACATGAACACCCCATCGCAGACACCAGAGAAATGAAGGCCCTACAGAGACATGAACACCCTACGCAGACACCAGATAAATGAACACCCTACCAAGACACCTGAGACATGAAGGCCCTATAGAGACACCAAAGCCCTACGCAGACACCGGAGACATGAACACCCTACCCAGACACCAGAGACATGAACACCCTACCCAGACATGAACGCCCTACCCAGACACCAGAGACATGAACGCCCTACGCAGACACCAGAGGCATGAACGCCCTACGCAGACACCAGAGGCATGAACGCCCTACGCAGACACCAGAGGCATGAACGCCCTACGCAGACACCAGAGGCATGAACGCCCTACGCAGACACCAGAGGCATGAACGCCCTACGCAGACACCAGAGACATGAACGCCCTACGCAGACACCAGAGACATGAACGCCCTACGCAGACACCAGAGACATGAACGCCCTACGCAGATACCAGAAACATAAACGCCCTACCCAGACACGAGAGACACCAGAGACACGAAGGCCCTACGCAGACACCAGAGACATGAACGCCCTACCCAGACACCAGAAACAGGAACGCCCTACCCAGACACCAGAGACAGGAACGTCCTACCCAGACACCAGAGACATGAACGCCCTACCCAGACGCGAGAGACACCAGAGACATGAACGCCCTACGCAGACACCAGAGACATGAACGCCCTACGCAGACACCAGAGACATGAACGCCCTACGCAGACACCAGAGACATGAACGCCCTACCCAGACACCAGAGACGTGAACGCCCTACCCAGACATCAGAGACATGAACACCCTACCCAGACACATGAACACCCCATCCAGACCACAGAGACATGAACACCCTACCCAGACCACAGAGACATGAACACCCTACCCAGACCCCAGAGACATGAACACCCTACCCAGACCCCAGAGACATGAACACCCTACCCAGACCCCAGAGACATGAACACCCTACCCAGACCCCAGAGACATGAACACCCTACCCAGACACCAAAGACATGAACGCCCTACCCAGACACCAAAGACATGAACGCCCTACCCAGACACCAAAGACATGAACGCCCTACCCAGACACCAGACACATGAACGCCCTACCCAGAGACATGAACGCCCTACGCAGACGCCAGAGACATGAACACCCTATCCCAGACACCAGAGACGTGAACACCCTATCCCAGACACCAGAGACATGAACACCCTATCCCAGACACCAGAGACATGAACACCCTATCCCAGACACCAGAGACATGAACACCCTATCCCAGACACCAGAGACATGAACACCCTATCCCAGACACCAGAGACATGAACACCCTATCCCAGACACCAGAGACATGAACACCCTATCCCAGACACCAGAGACATGAACACCCTATCCCAGACACCAGAGACATGAACACCCTATCCCAGACACAAGAGACATGAACACCCTATCCCAGACACCAGAGACATGAACACCCAACCCAGACACATGAGAAATGAACGCCCTATGCAGACACATGAGAAATGAACACGCTACCCAGAAACAAGAGACATGAACACGCTACCGAGAAACATGAACGCCCTACCCAGACACCAGAGACATGAACGCCCTACCCAGACACCAGAGACATGAACGCCCTACGCAGACACCAGAGACATGAACGCCCTACCCAGAAACAAGAGACATGAACACGCTACCCAGAAACAAGAGACATGAACACGCTACCGAGAAACATGAACGCCCTACGCAGACACCAGAGACATGAACGCCCTACGCAGACACCAGAGACATGAACGCCCTACCCAGAAACCAGAGACATGTACGCCCTACCCAGACACCAGAGACATGAACATCCTACCCAGACACCAGAGACATGAACAACCTACCCAGACACCAGACACATGAACACCCTAGCCAGACATCAGAGACATGAGACATGAGCACCCTAGCCAGACACCAGAGACATGAACGCCCTACCCAGACACCAGAGACATGAACACCCTAGCCAGACATCAGAGACATCAGACATGAACACCCTATCCAGAAACCAGAGACATGAACACCCTACCTAGAAACATGAGCACCCTACCCAGACACCAGAGACATGAGCACCCTACCCAGACACCAGAGACATGAACGCCCTACCCAGACACCAGAGACATGAACACCCTACCCAGACACATGAACACCGCATCCACACATCAGAGACATGAGACATGAACACCCTACCCAGACACCAGAGACATGAGCACCCTACCCAGACACCAGAGACATGAACACCCTACCCAGACACCAGAGACATGAACACCCTACCCCAGACACCAGAGACATGAACACCCTACCCCAGACACCGGAGACATGAATACCCTATCCCAGACACCAGAGACATCAGCACCCTACCCAGACACATGAGCACCCTACCCAGACACCAGAGACTTGAATGCCCTACCCAGAAACCAGAGACTTGAATGCCCTACCCAGACACCAGAGACATGAACACCTTACCCAGACACCAGAGACATGAACGCCCTACACAGACACCAGAGACATGAACGCCCTACGCAGACACCAGACACATGAGAAATGAACATCCTACCCAAACACCAGATACATGAACGCCCTACCCAGACACCAGAGACATGAACGCCCGACGCAGACACCAGAGACCTGAACGCTCTACGCAGACACCAGAGACCTGAACGCTCTACGCAGACACCAGAGACATGAACGCTCTACGCAGACACCAGAGACATGAACGACCTGCGCAGACACCAGAGACATGAACGCCCTACGGAGACACCAGAGACATGAACGCTCTACGCAGACACCAGAGACATGAACGCCTTACCCAGACACCAGAGACATGAACGCCTTACCCAGACACCAGAGACATGAAGGCCCTACCCAGACACCAGAGACATGAATGCCCTACCCAGACACCAGAGACATGAATGCCCTACCCAGACACCAGAGACATGAACGCCCGACGCAGACACCAGAGACATGAACGCCCTACCCAGACACCAGAGACATAAACGCCCTACCCAGACACCACAGACATGAACACCCTATCCCAGACACCAGAGACATGAGCACCCTACCCAGACACATGAGCACCCTACCCAGACACATGAGCACCCTACCCAGACACATTAACGCCCTACCCAGACACCAGAGACATGAACGCCCTACCCAGACACCAGAGACATGAGCACCCTACCCAGACACATGAACACCCTACCCAGAGACCTGAACGCCCGCCCCAGAAGCCAGAGACTTGAATGCCCTACCCAGAAACCAGAGACTTGAATGCCCTACCCAGACACCAGAGACATGAACGCCCTACCCAGACACATGAACACCCCATCCAGACACCAGAGACATGAACACCCTACCCCAGACACCAGAGACATGAACACCCTACCCCAGACACCAGAGACATGAACACCCTACCCCAGACACCAGAGACATGAACACCCTACCCCAGACACCAGAGACATGAACACCCTATCCCAGACACCAGAGACATGAACACCCTACCCCAGACACCAGAGACATGAACACCCTACCCCAGACACCAGAGACATGAACACCCTACCCCAGACACCAGAGACATGAACACCCAACCCAGACACATGAGCACCCTACCCAGACACCAGAGACATGAGCACCCTACCCAGACACATGAACGCCCTACCCAGAGACCTGAATGCCCTACCCAGAAACCAGAGACTTGAATGCCCTACCCAGAAACCAGAGACTTGAATGCCCTACCCAGAAACCAGAGACTTGAATGCCCTACCCAGAAACCAGAGACTTGAATGCCCTACCCAGACACCAGAGACATGAACGCCCTACCCAGACACCAGAGACATGAGCACCCTACCCAGAGACCTGAACGCCCTACCCAGAAACCAGAGACCTGAACGCCCTACCCAGAAACCAGAGACCTGAACGCCCTACCCAGAAACCAGAGACCTGAATGCCCTACCCAGAAACCAGAGACCTGAACGCCCTACCCAGAAACCAGAGACCTGAACGCCCTACCCAGAAACCAGAGACCTGAACGCCCTACACAGACACCAGAGACATGAGAAATGAGCACCCTACCCAGACACCAGAGACATGAGCACCCTACCCAGACACCAGAGACATGAGCACCCTACCCAGACACCAGAGACATGAGCACCCGTCCCAGACACCAGAGACATGAACATCCCATCCAGACACATGAACACCCTACCCAGACACCAGACACATGAACGCCCTACCCAGAAACATGAACGCCGTACCCAGACACCAGAGACATGAACACCAAACTCAGAAACCAGAGACATGAACACCCTACCCAGACACATGAACACCCCATCCAGACACCAGAGACATGAACACCCCATCCAGACACTAGAGACATGAACACCCTACCCAGACACATGAACACCCCATCCAGACACCAGAGACATGAGACATGAGCACCCTACCCAGACACCAGAGACATGAGCACCCTACCCAGACACCAGAGACATGAACGCCCTACGCAGACACCAGAGACATGAACGCCCTACGCAGACAGCAGAGACATGAGCACCCTACCCAGACACCAGAGACATGAACGCCCTAGGCAGACACCAGAGACATGAACGCCCTACCCAGACACCAGAGACATGAACGCCCTACGCAGACACCAGAGACATGAACGCCCTACGCAGACACCAGAGACATGAACGCCCTACGCAGACACCAGAGACATGAACGCTCTACGCAGACACCAGAGACATGAACGCTCTACGCAGACACAAGAGACATGAACGCCCTACCCAGACACCAGAGGCATGAACGCCCTACCCAGACACCAGAGGCATGAACGCCCTACGCAGACACCAGAGGCATGAACGCCCTACGCAGACACCAGAGGCATGAACGCCCTACGCAGACACCAGAGGCATGAACGCCCTACGCAGACACCAGAGGCATGAACGCCCTACGCAGACACCAGAGGCATGAACGCCCTACGCAGACACCAGAGGCATGAACGCCCTACGCAGACACCAGAGGCATGAACGCCGTACGCAGACACCAGAGACATGAACGCCCTACCCAGACGCGAGAGACACCAGAGACATGAACGCCCTACGCAGACACCAGAGACGTGAACGCCCTACCCAGACACCAGAGACGTGAACGCCCTGCCCAGACACCAGAGACGTGAACGCCCTACCCAGACACCAGAGACGTGAACGCCCTACCCAGTCATCAGAGACAAGAACACCCTACCCAGACACATGAACACCCCATCCAGACCACAGAGACATGAACACCCTACCCAGACCACAGAGACATGAACACCCTACCCAGACCACAGAGACATGAACACCCTACCCACACCCCAGAGACATGAACACCCTACCAAGACCCCAGAGACATGAACACCCTACCAAGACCCCAGAGACATGAACACCCTACCAAGACCCCAGAGACATGAACGCCCTACCCTGACACCAAAGACATGAACGCCCTACCCAGACACCAGAGACATGAACGCCCTACCCAGAAACCAGAGACATGAACACCTTACCCAGACGCCAGAGACATGAACACCCTATCCCAGACACCAGAGACATGAACACCCTATCCCAGACACCAGAGACATGAACACCCTATCCCAGACACCAGAGACATGAACGTCCTACGCAGACACCAGACACATGAGAAATGAACATCCTACCCAAACACCAGAGACATGAACGCCCTGCCCAGACACCAGAGACATGAACGCCCTACCCAGACACCAGAGACATGAACGCTCTACGCAGACACCAGAGACATGAACGCTCTACGCAGACACCAGAGACATGAACGCTCTACGCAGACACCAGAGACATGAACGCTCTACGCAGACACCAGAGACATGAACGCTCTACGCAGACACCAGAGACATGAACGCTCTACGCAGACACCCGAGACATGAACGCCCTACCCAGGAACCAGAGACATGAACACCCTATCCCAGACACCAGAGACATGAACACCCTACCCCAGACACCAGAGACATGAACACCCAACCCAGACACATGAGCACCCTACCCAGACACATGAGCACCCTACCCAGACACATTAACGCCCTACCCAGACACCAGAGTCATGAACGCCCTACCCAGACACCAGAGTCATGAACGCCCTACCCAGACACCAGAGACATGAGCACCCTACCCAGACACATGAATGCCCTACCCAGACACATGAATGCCCTACCCAGAGACTTGAATGCCCTACCCAGAGACTTGAATGCCCTACCCAGAAACCAGAGACTTGAATGCCCTACCCAGACACCAGAGACTTGAATGCCCTACCCAGACACCAGAGACATGAACGCCCTACCCAGACACATGAACACCCCATCCAGACACCAGAGACATGAACACCCTACCCCAGACACCAGAGACATGAACACCCTACCCCAGACACCAGAGACATGAACACCCTACCCCAGACACCAGAGACATGAACACCCTATCCCAGACACCAGAGACATGAACACCCTATCCCAGACACCAGAGACATGAACACCCTATCCCAGACACCAGAGACATGAACACCCTATCCCAGACACCAGAGACATGAACACCCTATCCCAGACACCAGAGACATGAACACCCTACCCCAGACACCAGAGACATGAACACCCTACCCCAGACACCAGAGACATGAACACCCAACCCAAGACACATGAGCACCCTACCCAGACACATTAACGTCCTACCCAGACACCAGAGACGTGAGCACCCTACCCAGACACATGAACGCCCTACCCAGAAACCAGACTTGAATGCCCTACCCAGAAACCAGAGACTTGAATGCCCTACCCAGACACCAGAGACATGAACGCCCTACCCAGACACCAGAGACATGAGCACCCTACCCAGAGACCTGAACGCCCTACCCAGAAACCAGAGACCTGAACGCCCTACCCAGAAACCAGAGACCTGAACGCCCTACCCAGAAACCAGAGACCTGAACGCCCTACGCAGACACCAGAGACATGAGAAATGAGCACCCTACCCAGACACCAGAGACATGAACACCCTACCCAGACACCAGAGACATGAGCACCCTACCCAGACACCAGAGACATGAGCACCCGTCCCAGACACCAGAGACATGAACATCCCATCCAGACACATGAACACCCTACCCACACACCAGACACATGAACGCCCTACCCAGAAACATGAACGCCGTACCCAGACACCAGAGACATGAACACCAAGCTCAGAAACCAGAGACATGAGACATGAACACCCTACCCAGACACATGAACACCCCATCCAGACACCAGAGACATGAACACCCCATCCAGACACCAGAGACATGAACACCCTACCCAGACACATGAACACCCCATCCAGACCCCAGAGACATGAGACATGAGCACCCTACCCAGACACAAGAGACATGAGCACCCTACCCAGACACCAGAGACATGAACGCCCTACGCAGACACCAGAGACATGAACGCCCTACGCAGACACCAGAGACATGAGCACCATACCCAGCCACCAGAGACATGAACGCCCTACCCAGAAACAAGAGACATGAACACGCTACCCAGAGACCTGAACGCCCTACCCAGAAACCAGAGACCTGAACGCCCTACCCAGAAACCAGAGACCTGAACGCCCTACGCAGAAACCAGAGACCTGAACGCCCTACGCAGACACCAGAGACATGAACGCCTTACGCAGACACCAGAGACATGAACGCCCTACGCAGACACCAGAGACATGAGCACCATACCCAGACACCAGAGACATGAACGCCCTACCCAGAAACCAGAGACCTGAACGCCCTACCCAGAGACCTGAACGCCCTACCCAGAAACCAGAGACCTGAACGCCCTACGCAGACACCAGAGACATGAACACCCTACCCAGAAACAAGAGACATGAACGCCCTACCCAGAGACATGAACGCCCTACCCAGAAACCAGAGACATGAACGCCCTACCCAGACACCATAGACATGAACATCCTACCCAAACAAAAGAGACATGAAAATCCTACCCAGACACATGAACATCCTACCCAGACACCAGAGACATGAACATCCTACCCAGACAACAGAGACATGAACATCCTACCCAGACACCAGAGACATGAGCATCCTACCCAGAAACATGAACACCCTACCCAGACACCAGAGACATGAACACCCTTCCCAGACACCAGAGACATGAACATCCCATCCAGACACATGAACACCCTACCCAGACACCAGACACATGAACGCCCTACCCAGAAACATGAACGCCCTACCCAGACACCAGAGACATGAAGGCCCTATAGAGACACCAAAGCTCTACGCAGACACCGGAGACATGAACACCCTACCCAGACATGAACGCCCTACCCAGACACCAGAGACATGAACGCTCTACCCAGACACCAGAGAAATGAACGCCCTACGCAGACACCAGAGGCATGAACGCCCTTCGCAGACACCAGAGGCATGAACGCCCTTCGCAGACACCAGAGGCATGAACGCCCTACGCAGACACCAGAGGCATGAACGCCCTACGCAGACACCAGAGGCATGAACGCCCTACGCAGACACCAGAGACATGAACGCCCTACGCAGACACCAGAAACATAAACGCCCTACCCAGACACGAGAGACACCAGAGACACGAAGGCCCTACGCAGACACCAGAGACATGAGCACCAGAGACATGAGCACCCTACCCAGACACCAGAGACATGAACGCCCTACCCAGACACCAGAAACAGGAACGCCCTACCCAGACACCAGAGACAGGAACGTCCTACCCAGACACCAGAGACATGAACGCCCTACGCAGATGCGAGAGACACCAGAGACATGAACGCCCTACGCAGACACCAGAGACATGAACGCCCTACCCAGACACCAGAGACATGAACACCCTATCCAGACACATGAACACCCCATCCAGACCACAGAGACATGAACACCCTACCCAGACCACAGAGACATGAACACCCTACCCAGACCACAGAGACATGAACACCCTACCCAGACCCCAGAGACATGAACACCCTACCAAGACCCCAGAGACATGTACGCCCTACCCAGACACCAAAGACATGAACGCCCTACCCAGACACCAAAGACATGAACGCCCTACCCAGACACCAGAGACATGAACGCCCTACCCAGACACCAAAGACATGAACGCCCTACCCAGACGCCAGAGACATGAACACCCTATCCCAGACACCAGAGACATGAACACCCTATCCCAGACACCAGAGACATGAACACCGTATCCCAGACACCAGAGACATGAACACCCTATCCCAGACACCAGAGACATGAACACCCTATCCCAGACACCAGAGACATGAACACCCTATCCCAGACACCAGAGACATGAACACCCTACCCCAGACACCAGAGACATGAACACCCAACCCAGACACATGAGAAATGAACGCCCTACGCAGACACCAGAGACATGAACCCCCTACCCAGAAACAAGAGACATGAACGCCCTACCCAGAAACAAGAGACATGAACGCCCTACCCAGAAACAAGAGACATGAACACGCTACCGAGAAACATGAACGCCCTACCCAGACACCAGAGACATGAACGCCCTACGCAGACACCAGAGACATGAACGCCCTACCCAGAAACAAGAGACATGAACACGCTACCCAGAAACATGAACGCCCTACCCAGAAACCAGAGACATGAACGCCCTACCCAGACACCAGAGACATGAACATCCTACCCAGACACCAGAGACATGAACAACCTACCCAGACACCAGACACATGAACACCCTAGGCAGACATCAGAGACATGAGACATGAGCACCCTACCCAGACACCAGAGACATGAACGCCCTACCCAGACACCAGAGACATGAACACCCTAGCCAGACATCAGAGACATCAGACATGAACACCCTATCCAGAAACCAGAGACATGAACACACACCCTACCCAGAAACCAGAGACATGAACACCCTACCTAGAAACATGAGCACCCTACCCAGACACCAGAGACATGAGCACCCTACCCAGACACCAGAGACATGAGCGCCCTACCCAGACACCAGAGACATGAACGCCCTACCCAAGTACCAGAGACATGAACACCCTACCCAGACACATGAACACCCCATCCACACATCAGAGACATGAGACATGAACACCCTACCCAGACACCAGAGACATGAACGCCCTACCCAGACACCAGAAACAGGAACGCCCTACCCAGACACCAGAGACAGGAACGTCCTACCCAGACACCAGAGACATGAACGCCCTACGCAGATGCGAGAGACACCAGAGACATGAACGCCCTACGCAGACACCAGAGACATGAACGCCCTACCCAGACACCAGAGACGTGAACGCCCTACCCAGACATCAGAGACATGAACACCCTACCCAGACACATGAACACCCCATCCAGACCACAGAGACATGAACACCCTACCCAGACCACAGAGACATGAACACCCTACCCAGACCACAGAGACATGAACACCCTACCCAGACCCCAGAGACATGAACACCCTACCAAGACCCCAGAGACATGAACACCCTACCAAGACCCCAGAGACATGTACGCCCTACCCAGACACCAAAGACATGAACGCCCTACCCAGACACCAAAGACATGAACGCCCTACCCAGACACCAGAGACATGAACGCCCTACCCAGACACCAAAGACATGAACGCCCTACCCAGACGCCAGAGACATGAACACCCTATCCCAGACACCAGAGACATGAACACCCTATCCCAGACACCAGAGACATGAACACCGTATCCCAGACACCAGAGACATGAACACCCTATCCCAGACACCAGAGACATGAACACCCTATCCCAGACACCAGAGACATGAACACCCTATCCCAGACACCAGAGACATGAACACCCTACCCCAGACACCAGAGACATGAACACCCAACCCAGACACATGAGAAATGAACGCCCTACGCAGACACCAGAGACATGAACGCCCTACCCAGAAACAAGAGACATGAACGCCCTACCCAGAAACAAGAGACATGAACGCCCTACCCAGAAACAAGAGACATGAACACGCTACCGAGAAACATGAACGCCCTACCCAGACACCAGAGACATGAACGCCCTACGCAGACACCAGAGACATGAACGCCCTACCCAGAAACAAGAGACATGAACACGCTACCCAGAAACATGAACGCCCTACCCAGAAACCAGAGACATGAACGCCCTACCCAGACACCAGAGACATGAACATCCTACCCAGACACCAGAGACATGAACAACCTACCCAGACACCAGACACATGAACACCCTAGGCAGACATCAGAGACATGAGACATGAGCACCCTACCCAGACACCAGAGACATGAACGCCCTACCCAGACACCAGAGACATGAACACCCTAGCCAGACATCAGAGACATCAGACATGAACACCCTATCCAGAAACCAGAGACATGAACACACACCCTACCCAGAAACCAGAGACATGAACACCCTACCTAGAAACATGAGCACCCTACCCAGACACCAGAGACATGAGCACCCTACCCAGACACCAGAGACATGAGCGCCCTACCCAGACACCAGAGACATGAACGCCCTACCCAAGTACCAGAGACATGAACACCCTACCCAGACACATGAACACCCCATCCACACATCAGAGACATGAGACATGAACACCCTACCCAGACACCAGAGACATGAGCACCCTACCCAGATGCCAGAGACATGAGCACCCTACCCAGACGCCGGAGACATGAGCACCCAACCCAGACACCAGAGAAATGAACGCCCTACGCAGACACCAGAGACATGAACGCCCTACGCAGACACCAGAGACATGAGCACCCTACCCAGACACATGAACGCCCTACCCAGACACCAGAGACCTGAACACCCTACCCAGAAACCAGAGACCTGAACGCCCTACCCAAACACCAGAGACAAGAGACATGAACACAAACCCTACCCAGACACATGAGCACCCTACCCAGACACCAGAGACATGAACATCCTACCCAGAAACCAGAGACATGAACGCCCTACCTAGAAACATGAACACCCCATCCAGCCACCAGAGACATGAACGCCCTACCCAGACACCAGAGACATGATCACCCTTCCCAGACACCAGAGACATGAACGCCCTACCCAGACACCAGAGACATGAACGCCCTACGCAGACACCAGAGACATGAACGCCCTACGCAGACACCAGAGACATGAACGCCCTACGCAGACACCAGAGACATGAACGCCCTACGCAGACACCAGAGACATGAACGCCCTACCCAGACACCAGAGACATGAATGCCCTTCCCAGACACCAGAGACATGAGACATGAACACCCTACGCAGACACCAGAGACATGAGCACCCTACCCAGATACCAGAGACATGAGCACCCTACCCAGAGACATGAACAACCTACCCAGACGCCAGTCACATGAACGCCCTACTCAGACACCAGAGACATGAGCACCCTAGCCAGACACCAGAGACATGAGCACCCTAGCCAGACACCAGAGACATGAACACCCTAGCCAGACACCAGAGACATGAGCACCCTACGCAGACATCACAGACATGAACACCCTACGCAGACACCACAGACATGAACACCCTACGCAGACACCAGAGACATGAGCACCCTACGCAGACATGAACACCCTACGCAGACACCAGAGACATGAGCACCCTACGCAGACACCAGAGACATGAACACCCTACCCAGACACATGAACACCCCAACCAGAAACCAGAGACATGAACATCCTACCCAGACACCAGAGACATGAGATATGAACACTATACCCAGACACCAGAGACATGAACACCCTACCCAGAAACCAGAGACATGAACACCCTACCCAGACACATGAACACCCTACCCATACACATGAACGCCCTACCCAGAAACCAGACACATAAACACCCTACCCAGAAACCAGAGACATGAACGCCCTACCCAGACACCAGACACATGAGCACCCTACCCAGACACATGAACATACTACCCAGACACATGAACGCCCTACCCAGACACATGAACGCCCTACCCAGACACCAGAGACATGAAGGCCCTACTCAGACACCAGAGACATGAGCACCCTACCCAGACACATGAACACCCTACCAGACACCAGAGACATAAACACCCCATCGCAGACACCAGAGAAATAAAGGCCCTACAGAGACATGAACACCCTACGCAGACACCAGATAAATGAACACCCTACCAAGACACCTGAGACATGAAGGCCCTATAGAGACACCAAAGCCCTACGCAGACACCGGAGACATGAACACCCTACCCAGACACCAGAGACATGAACACCCTACCCAGACATGAAGGCCCTACCCAGACACCAGAGACATGAACGTCCTACCCAGACACCAGAGACATGAACGCCCTACGCAGACACCAGAGGCATGAACGCCCTACGCAGACACCAGAGGCATGAACGCCCTAGGCAGACACCAGAGGCATGAACGCCCTAGGCAGACACCAGAGACATGAACGCCCTACGCAGACACCAGAGACATGAACGCCCTACGCAGACACCAGAGACATGAACGCCCTACGCAGATACCAGAAACATAAACGCCCTACCCAGACACGAGAGACACCAGAGACACGAAGGCCCTACGCAGACACCAGAGACATGAACGCCCTACCCAGACACCAGAAACAGGAACGCCCTACCCAGACACCAGAGACAGGAACGTCCTACCCAGACACCAGAGACATGAACACCCTACCCAGACACATGAACACCCCATCCAGACCACAGAGACATGAACACCCTACCCAGACCACAGAGACATGAACACCCTACCCAGACCCCAGAGACATGAACACCCTACCCAGACCCCAGAGACATGAACACCCTACCCAGACCCCAGAGACATGAACACCCTACCCAGACACCAAAGACATGAACGCCCTACCCAGACACCAAAGACATGAACGCCCTACCCAGACACCAGACACATGAACGCCCTACCCAGAGACATGAACGCCCTACCCAGACGCCAGAGACATGAACACCCTATCCCAGACACCAGAGACATGAACACCCTATCCCAGACACCAGAGACATGAACACCCTATCCCAGACACCAGAGACATGAACACCCTATCCCAGACATCAGAGACATGAACACCCTATCCCAGACACCAGAGACATGAACACCCTATCCCAGACACATGAACACCCTATCCCAGACACCAGAGACATGAACACCCTATCCCAGACACCAGAGACATGAACACCCAACCCAGACACATGAGAAATGAACGCCCTATGCAGACACATGAGAAATGAACGCCCTACCCAGACACCAGAGACATGAACGCCCTACCCAGAAACAAGAGACATGAACACGCTACCCAGAAACAAGAGACATGAACACGCTACCGAGAAACATGAACGCCCTATGCAGACACCAGAGACATGAACGCCCTACCCAGAAACCAGAGACATGTACGCCCTACCCAGACACCAGAGACATGAACATCCTACCCAGACACCAGAGACATGAACAACCTACCCAGACACCAGACACCAGACACATGAACACCCTAGCCAAACATCAGAGACATGAGACATGAGCACCCTAGCCAGACACCAGAGACATGAACGCCCTACCCAGACACCAGAGACATGAACGCCCTACGCAGACACCAGAGACATGAACACCCTAGCCAGACATCAGAGACATCAGACATGAACACCCTATCCAGAAACCAGAGACATGAACACCCTACCTAAAAACATGAGCACCCTACCCAGACACCAGAGACATGAGCACCCTACCCAGACACCAGAGACATGAACGCTCTACCCAGACACCAGAGACATGAACACCCTACCCAGACACATGAACACCCCATCCACACATCAGAGACATGAGACATGAACACCCTACCCAGACACCAGAGACATGAGCACCCTACCCAGATGCCAGAGACATGAGCACCCTACCCAGACGCCAGAGACATGAGCACCCTACCCAGAAGCCAGAGACATGAGCACCCAACCCAGACACCAGAGAAATGAACGCCCTACGCAGACACCAGAGACATGAGCACCCTACCCAGACACATGAACGCCCTACCCAGACACCAGAGACCTGAACACCCTACCCAGACACCAGAGACAAGAGACATGAACACAAACCCTACCCAGACACCAGAGACATGAACATCCTACCCAGAAACCAGAGACATGAACGCCCTACCTAGAAACATGAACACCCCATCCAGCCACCAGAGAAATGAACATCCTACCCAGACACCAGAGACATGAACGCCCTACCCAGACACCAGAGACATGAGCACCCTACCCAGACACCAGACACATGAGCACCCTACCCAGACACCAGACACATGAGCACCCTACCCAGACACATGAGCACCCTACCCAGACACATGAACATACTACCCAGACACATGAACGCCCTACCCAGACACCAGAGACATGAACGCCCTACTCAGACACCAGAGACATGAGCACCCTACCCAGAGACATGAGCACCCTACCCAGACACCAGAGACATGAGCACCGTACCCAGAGACATGAACATCCTACCAAGACACCAGAGACATGAACGTCCTACTCAGACACCAGAGACATGAACGCCCTACCCAGACACATGAACACCCTACCCAGACACCAGAGACATGAACACCCTACCCAGACACCAGAGACATGAACACCCTACCCCAGACACCAGAGACATGAACGCCCTACCCAGACACCAGAGACATGAACACCCTACGCAGACACCAGAGACGTGAACGCCCTACCCAGACACCACAGACATGAACACCCTACGGAGACACCAAAGACATGAACGCCCTACCCAGACACCAGAGACATGAACACCCTACGGAGACACCACAGACATGAACGCCCTACGCAGACACCAGAGACATGAACGCCCTACCCAGGAACCAGAGACATGAACGCCCTACCCAGGAACCAGAGACATGAACGCCCTACCCAGACACCAGAGACATGAACACCTTACCCAGACACCAGAGACATGAACACCCTATCCCAGACACCAGAGACATGAACACCCTACCTCAGACACCAGAGACATGAACACCCAACCCAGACACATGAGCACCCTACCCAGACACATTAACGCCCTAACCAGACACCAGAGACATGAACGCCCTACCCAGACACCAGAGACATGAGCACCCTACCCAGACACATGAACGCCCTACCCAGAGATCTGAACGCCCGCCCCAGAAGCCAGAGACTTGAATGCCCTACCCAGAAACCAGAGACTTGAATGCCCTACCCAGACACCAGAGACATGAACGCCCTACCCAGACACATGAACACCCCATCCAGACGCCAGAGACATGAACACCCTACGCAGACCCCAGAGACATGAACACCCTACCAAGACCCCAGAGACATGAACACCCTACCCAGACACCAGAGACATGAACACCCTACCCAGACACCAGAGACATGAACACCCTACCCCAGACACCGGAGACATGAACACCCTACCCCAGACACCGGAGACATGAACACCCTACCCCAGAATCCGGAGACATGAACACCCTACCCCAGACACCAGAGACATGAACACCCAACCCAGACACATGAGCACCCTACCCAGACACATTAACGCCCTACCCAGACACCAGAGACCTGAACGCACTACCCAGAAACCAGAGACTTGAATGCCCTACCCAGAAACCAGAGACTTGAATGCCCTACCCAGACACCAGAGACATGAACACCTTACCCAGACACCAGAGACATGAACGCCCTACGCAGACACCAGAGACATGAACGCCCTACGCAGACACCAGACACATGAGAAATGAACATCCTACCCAAACACCAGAGACATGAACGCCCTACCCAGACACCAGAGACATGAACGCCCTACCCAGGAACCAGAGACGTGAGCACCCTACCCAGACACATGAACGCCCTACCCAGAAACCAGACTTGAATGCCCTACCCAGAAACCAGAGACTTGAATGCCCTACCCAGACACCAGAGACATGAACGCCCTACCCAGACACCAGAGACATGAGCACCCTACCCAGAGACCTGAACGCCCTACCCAGAAACCAGAGACCTGAACGCCCTACCCAGAAACCAGAGACCTGAACGCCCTACCCAGAAACCAGAGACCTGAACGTCCTACGCAGACACCAGAGACATGAGAAATGAGCACCCTACCCAGACACCAGAGACATGAACACCCTACCCAGACACCAGAGACATGAGCACCCTACCCAGACACCAGAGACATGAGCACCCGTCCCAGACACCAGAGACATGAACATCCCATCCAGACACATGAACACCCTACCCACACACCAGACACATGAACGCCCTACCCAGAAACATGAACGCCGTACCCAGACACCAGAGACATGAACACCAAGCTCAGAAACCAGAGACATGAGACATGAACACCCTACCCAGACACATGAACACCCCATCCAGACACCAGAGACATGAACACCCCATCCAGACACCAGAGACATGAACACCCTACCCAGACACATGAACACCCCATCCAGACCCCAGAGACATGAGACATGAGCACCCTACCCAGACACAAGAGACATGAGCACCCTACCCAGACACCAGAGACATGAACGCCCTACGCAGACACCAGAGACATGAACGCCCTACGCAGACACCAGAGACATGAGCACCATACCCAGCCACCAGAGACATGAACGCCCTACCCAGAAACAAGAGACATGAACACGCTACCCAGAGACCTGAACGCCCTACCCAGAAACCAGAGACCTGAACGCCCTACCCAGAAACCAGAGACCTGAACGCCCTACGCAGAAACCAGAGACCTGAACGCCCTACGCAGACACCAGAGACATGAACGCCTTACGCAGACACCAGAGACATGAACGCCCTACGCAGACACCAGAGACATGAGCACCATACCCAGACACCAGAGACATGAACGCCCTACCCAGAAACCAGAGACCTGAACGCCCTACCCAGAGACCTGAACGCCCTACCCAGAAACCAGAGACCTGAACGCCCTACGCAGACACCAGAGACATGAACACCCTACCCAGAAACAAGAGACATGAACGCCCTACCCAGAGACATGAACGCCCTACCCAGAAACCAGAGACATGAACGCCCTACCCAGACACCATAGACATGAACATCCTACCCAAACAAAAGAGACATGAAAATCCTACCCAGACACATGAACATCCTACCCAGACACCAGAGACATGAACATCCTACCCAGACAACAGAGACATGAACATCCTACCCAGACACCAGAGACATGAGCATCCTACCCAGAAACATGAACACCCTACCCAGACACCAGAGACATGAACACCCTTCCCAGACACCAGAGACATGAACATCCCATCCAGACACATGAACACCCTACCCAGACACCAGACACATGAACGCCCTACCCAGAAACATGAACGCCCTACCCAGACACCAGAGACATGAAGGCCCTATAGAGACACCAAAGCTCTACGCAGACACCGGAGACATGAACACCCTACCCAGACATGAACGCCCTACCCAGACACCAGAGACATGAACGCTCTACCCAGACACCAGAGAAATGAACGCCCTACGCAGACACCAGAGGCATGAACGCCCTTCGCAGACACCAGAGGCATGAACGCCCTTCGCAGACACCAGAGGCATGAACGCCCTACGCAGACACCAGAGGCATGAACGCCCTACGCAGACACCAGAGGCATGAACGCCCTACGCAGACACCAGAGACATGAACGCCCTACGCAGACACCAGAAACATAAACGCCCTACCCAGACACGAGAGACACCAGAGACACGAAGGCCCTACGCAGACACCAGAGACATGAGCACCAGAGACATGAGCACCCTACCCAGACACCAGAGACATGAACGCCCTACCCAGACACCAGAAACAGGAACGCCCTACCCAGACACCAGAGACAGGAACGTCCTACCCAGACACCAGAGACATGAACGCCCTACGCAGATGCGAGAGACACCAGAGACATGAACGCCCTACGCAGACACCAGAGACATGAACGCCCTACCCAGACACCAGAGACATGAACACCCTACCCAGACACATGAACACCCCATCCAGACCACAGAGACATGAACACCCTACCCAGACCACAGAGACATGAACACCCTACCCAGACCACAGAGACATGAACACCCTACCCAGACCCCAGAGACATGAACACCCTACCAAGACCCCAGAGACATGTACGCCCTACCCAGACACCAAAGACATGAACGCCCTACCCAGACACCAAAGACATGAACGCCCTACCCAGACACCAGAGACATGAACGCCCTACCCAGACACCAAAGACATGAACGCCCTACCCAGACGCCAGAGACATGAACACCCTATCCCAGACACCAGAGACATGAACACCCTATCCCAGACACCAGAGACATGAACACCGTATCCCAGACACCAGAGACATGAACACCCTATCCCAGACACCAGAGACATGAACACCCTATCCCAGACACCAGAGACATGAACACCCTATCCCAGACACCAGAGACATGAACACCCTACCCCAGACACCAGAGACATGAACACCCAACCCAGACACATGAGAAATGAACGCCCTACGCAGACACCAGAGACATGAACGCCCTACCCAGAAACAAGAGACATGAACGCCCTACCCAGAAACAAGAGACATGAACGCCCTACCCAGAAACAAGAGACATGAACACGCTACCGAGAAACATGAACGCCCTACCCAGACACCAGAGACATGAACGCCCTACGCAGACACCAGAGACATGAACGCCCTACCCAGAAACAAGAGACATGAACACGCTACCCAGAAACATGAACGCCCTACCCAGAAACCAGAGACATGAACGCCCTACCCAGACACCAGAGACATGAACATCCTACCCAGACACCAGAGACATGAACAACCTACCCAGACACCAGACACATGAACACCCTAGGCAGACATCAGAGACATGAGACATGAGCACCCTACCCAGACACCAGAGACATGAACGCCCTACCCAGACACCAGAGACATGAACACCCTAGCCAGACATCAGAGACATCAGACATGAACACCCTATCCAGAAACCAGAGACATGAACACACACCCTACCCAGAAACCAGAGACATGAACACCCTACCTAGAAACATGAGCACCCTACCCAGACACCAGAGACATGAGCACCCTACCCAGACACCAGAGACATGAGCGCCCTACCCAGACACCAGAGACATGAACGCCCTACCCAAGTACCAGAGACATGAACACCCTACCCAGACACATGAACACCCCATCCACACATCAGAGACATGAGACATGAACACCCTACCCAGACACCAGAGACATGAACGCCCTACCCAGACACCAGAAACAGGAACGCCCTACCCAGACACCAGAGACAGGAACGTCCTACCCAGACACCAGAGACATGAACGCCCTACGCAGATGCGAGAGACACCAGAGACATGAACGCCCTACGCAGACACCAGAGACATGAACGCCCTACCCAGACACCAGAGACGTGAACGCCCTACCCAGACATCAGAGACATGAACACCCTACCCAGACACATGAACACCCCATCCAGACCACAGAGACATGAACACCCTACCCAGACCACAGAGACATGAACACCCTACCCAGACCACAGAGACATGAACACCCTACCCAGACCCCAGAGACATGAACACCCTACCAAGACCCCAGAGACATGAACACCCTACCAAGACCCCAGAGACATGTACGCCCTACCCAGACACCAAAGACATGAACGCCCTACCCAGACACCAAAGACATGAACGCCCTACCCAGACACCAGAGACATGAACGCCCTACCCAGACACCAAAGACATGAACGCCCTACCCAGACGCCAGAGACATGAACACCCTATCCCAGACACCAGAGACATGAACACCCTATCCCAGACACCAGAGACATGAACACCGTATCCCAGACACCAGAGACATGAACACCCTATCCCAGACACCAGAGACATGAACACCCTATCCCAGACACCAGAGACATGAACACCCTATCCCAGACACCAGAGACATGAACACCCTACCCCAGACACCAGAGACATGAACACCCAACCCAGACACATGAGAAATGAACGCCCTACGCAGACACCAGAGACATGAACGCCCTACCCAGAAACAAGAGACATGAACGCCCTACCCAGAAACAAGAGACATGAACGCCCTACCCAGAAACAAGAGACATGAACACGCTACCGAGAAACATGAACGCCCTACCCAGACACCAGAGACATGAACGCCCTACGCAGACACCAGAGACATGAACGCCCTACCCAGAAACAAGAGACATGAACACGCTACCCAGAAACATGAACGCCCTACCCAGAAACCAGAGACATGAACGCCCTACCCAGACACCAGAGACATGAACATCCTACCCAGACACCAGAGACATGAACAACCTACCCAGACACCAGACACATGAACACCCTAGGCAGACATCAGAGACATGAGACATGAGCACCCTACCCAGACACCAGAGACATGAACGCCCTACCCAGACACCAGAGACATGAACACCCTAGCCAGACATCAGAGACATCAGACATGAACACCCTATCCAGAAACCAGAGACATGAACACACACCCTACCCAGAAACCAGAGACATGAACACCCTACCTAGAAACATGAGCACCCTACCCAGACACCAGAGACATGAGCACCCTACCCAGACACCAGAGACATGAGCGCCCTACCCAGACACCAGAGACATGAACGCCCTACCCAAGTACCAGAGACATGAACACCCTACCCAGACACATGAACACCCCATCCACACATCAGAGACATGAGACATGAACACCCTACCCAGACACCAGAGACATGAGCACCCTACCCAGATGCCAGAGACATGAGCACCCTACCCAGACGCCGGAGACATGAGCACCCAACCCAGACACCAGAGAAATGAACGCCCTACGCAGACACCAGAGACATGAACGCCCTACGCAGACACCAGAGACATGAGCACCCTACCCAGACACATGAACGCCCTACCCAGACACCAGAGACCTGAACACCCTACCCAGAAACCAGAGACCTGAACGCCCTACCCAAACACCAGAGACAAGAGACATGAACACAAACCCTACCCAGACACATGAGCACCCTACCCAGACACCAGAGACATGAACATCCTACCCAGAAACCAGAGACATGAACGCCCTACCTAGAAACATGAACACCCCATCCAGCCACCAGAGACATGCACGCCCTACCCAGACACCAGAGACATGATCACCCTTCCCAGACACCAGAGACATGAACGCCCTACCCAGACACCAGAGACATGAACGCCCTACGCAGACACCAGAGACATGAACGCCCTACGCAGACACCAGAGACATGAACGCCCTACGCAGACACCAGAGACATGAACGCCCTACGCAGACACCAGAGACATGAACGCCCTACCCAGACACCAGAGACATGAATGCCCTTCCCAGACACCAGAGACATGAGACATGAACACCCTACGCAGACACCAGAGACATGAGCACCCTACCCAGATACCAGAGACATGAGCACCCTACCCAGAGACATGAACAACCTACCCAGACGCCAGTCACATGAACGCCCTACTCAGACACCAGAGACATGAGCACCCTAGCCAGACACCAGAGACATGAGCACCCTAGCCAGACACCAGAGACATGAACACCCTAGCCAGACACCAGAGACATGAGCACCCTACGCAGACATCACAGACATGAACACCCTACGCAGACACCACAGACATGAACACCCTACGCAGACACCAGAGACATGAGCACCCTACGCAGACATGAACACCCTACGCAGACACCAGAGACATGAGCACCCTACGCAGACACCAGAGACATGAACACCCTACCCAGACACATGAACACCCCAACCAGAAACCAGAGACATGAACATCCTACCCAGACACCAGAGACATGAGATATGAACACTATACCCAGACACCAGAGACATGAACACCCTACCCAGAAACCAGAGACATGAACACCCTACCCAGACACATGAACACCCTACCCATACACATGAACGCCCTACCCAGAAACCAGACACATAAACACCCTACCCAGAAACCAGAGACATGAACGCCCTACCCAGACACCAGACACATGAGCACCCTACCCAGACACATGAACATACTACCCAGACACATGAACGCCCTACCCAGACACATGAACGCCCTACCCAGACACCAGAGACATGAAGGCCCTACTCAGACACCAGAGACATGAGCACCCTACCCAGACACATGAACACCCTACCAGACACCAGAGACATAAACACCCCATCGCAGACACCAGAGAAATAAAGGCCCTACAGAGACATGAACACCCTACGCAGACACCAGATAAATGAACACCCTACCAAGACACCTGAGACATGAAGGCCCTATAGAGACACCAAAGCCCTACGCAGACACCGGAGACATGAACACCCTACCCAGACACCAGAGACATGAACACCCTACCCAGACATGAAGGCCCTACCCAGACACCAGAGACATGAACGTCCTACCCAGACACCAGAGACATGAACGCCCTACGCAGACACCAGAGGCATGAACGCCCTACGCAGACACCAGAGGCATGAACGCCCTAGGCAGACACCAGAGGCATGAACGCCCTAGGCAGACACCAGAGACATGAACGCCCTACGCAGACACCAGAGACATGAACGCCCTACGCAGACACCAGAGACATGAACGCCCTACGCAGATACCAGAAACATAAACGCCCTACCCAGACACGAGAGACACCAGAGACACGAAGGCCCTACGCAGACACCAGAGACATGAACGCCCTACCCAGACACCAGAAACAGGAACGCCCTACCCAGACACCAGAGACAGGAACGTCCTACCCAGACACCAGAGACATGAACACCCTACCCAGACACATGAACACCCCATCCAGACCACAGAGACATGAACACCCTACCCAGACCACAGAGACATGAACACCCTACCCAGACCCCAGAGACATGAACACCCTACCCAGACCCCAGAGACATGAACACCCTACCCAGACCCCAGAGACATGAACACCCTACCCAGACACCAAAGACATGAACGCCCTACCCAGACACCAAAGACATGAACGCCCTACCCAGACACCAGACACATGAACGCCCTACCCAGAGACATGAACGCCCTACCCAGACGCCAGAGACATGAACACCCTATCCCAGACACCAGAGACATGAACACCCTATCCCAGACACCAGAGACATGAACACCCTATCCCAGACACCAGAGACATGAACACCCTATCCCAGACATCAGAGACATGAACACCCTATCCCAGACACCAGAGACATGAACACCCTATCCCAGACACATGAACACCCTATCCCAGACACCAGAGACATGAACACCCTATCCCAGACACCAGAGACATGAACACCCAACCCAGACACATGAGAAATGAACGCCCTATGCAGACACATGAGAAATGAACGCCCTACCCAGACACCAGAGACATGAACGCCCTACCCAGAAACAAGAGACATGAACACGCTACCCAGAAACAAGAGACATGAACACGCTACCGAGAAACATGAACGCCCTATGCAGACACCAGAGACATGAACGCCCTACCCAGAAACCAGAGACATGTACGCCCTACCCAGACACCAGAGACATGAACATCCTACCCAGACACCAGAGACATGAACAACCTACCCAGACACCAGACACCAGACACATGAACACCCTAGCCAAACATCAGAGACATGAGACATGAGCACCCTAGCCAGACACCAGAGACATGAACGCCCTACCCAGACACCAGAGACATGAACGCCCTACGCAGACACCAGAGACATGAACACCCTAGCCAGACATCAGAGACATCAGACATGAACACCCTATCCAGAAACCAGAGACATGAACACCCTACCTAAAAACATGAGCACCCTACCCAGACACCAGAGACATGAGCACCCTACCCAGACACCAGAGACATGAACGCTCTACCCAGACACCAGAGACATGAACACCCTACCCAGACACATGAACACCCCATCCACACATCAGAGACATGAGACATGAACACCCTACCCAGACACCAGAGACATGAGCACCCTACCCAGATGCCAGAGACATGAGCACCCTACCCAGACGCCAGAGACATGAGCACCCTACCCAGAAGCCAGAGACATGAGCACCCAACCCAGACACCAGAGAAATGAACGCCCTACGCAGACACCAGAGACATGAGCACCCTACCCAGACACATGAACGCCCTACCCAGACACCAGAGACCTGAACACCCTACCCAGACACCAGAGACAAGAGACATGAACACAAACCCTACCCAGACACCAGAGACATGAACATCCTACCCAGAAACCAGAGACATGAACGCCCTACCTAGAAACATGAACACCCCATCCAGCCACCAGAGAAATGAACATCCTACCCAGACACCAGAGACATGAACGCCCTACCCAGACACCAGAGACATGAGCACCCTACCCAGACACCAGACACATGAGCACCCTACCCAGACACCAGACACATGAGCACCCTACCCAGACACATGAGCACCCTACCCAGACACATGAACATACTACCCAGACACATGAACGCCCTACCCAGACACCAGAGACATGAACGCCCTACTCAGACACCAGAGACATGAGCACCCTACCCAGAGACATGAGCACCCTACACAGACACCAGAGACATGAGCACCGTACCCAGAGACATGAACATCCTACCAAGACACCAGAGACATGAACGTCCTACTCAGACACCAGAGACATGAACGCCCTACCCAGACACATGAACACCCTACCCAGACACCAGAGACATGAACACCCTACCCAGACACCAGAGACATGAACACCCTACCCCAGACACCAGAGACATGAACGCCCTACCCAGACACCAGAGACATGAACACCCTACGCAGACACCAGAGACGTGAACGCCCTACCCAGACACCACAGACATGAACACCCTACGGAGACACCAAAGACATGAACGCCCTACCCAGACACCAGAGACATGAACACCCTACGGAGACACCACAGACATGAACGCCCTACGCAGACACCAGAGACATGAACGCCCTACCCAGGAACCAGAGACATGAACGCCCTACCCAGGAACCAGAGACATGAACGCCCTACCCAGACACCAGAGACATGAACACCTTACCCAGACACCAGAGACATGAACACCCTATCCCAGACACCAGAGACATGAACACCCTACCTCAGACACCAGAGACATGAACACCCAACCCAGACACATGAGCACCCTACCCAGACACATTAACGCCCTAACCAGACACCAGAGACATGAACGCCCTACCCAGACACCAGAGACATGAGCACCCTACCCAGACACATGAACGCCCTACCCAGAGATCTGAACGCCCGCCCCAGAAGCCAGAGACTTGAATGCCCTACCCAGAAACCAGAGACTTGAATGCCCTACCCAGACACCAGAGACATGAACGCCCTACCCAGACACATGAACACCCCATCCAGACGCCAGAGACATGAACACCCTACGCAGACCCCAGAGACATGAACACCCTACCAAGACCCCAGAGACATGAACACCCTACCCAGACACCAGAGACATGAACACCCTACCCAGACACCAGAGACATGAACACCCTACCCCAGACACCGGAGACATGAACACCCTACCCCAGACACCGGAGACATGAACACCCTACCCCAGAATCCGGAGACATGAACACCCTACCCCAGACACCAGAGACATGAACACCCAACCCAGACACATGAGCACCCTACCCAGACACATTAACGCCCTACCCAGACACCAGAGACCTGAACGCACTACCCAGAAACCAGAGACTTGAATGCCCTACCCAGAAACCAGAGACTTGAATGCCCTACCCAGACACCAGAGACATGAACACCTTACCCAGACACCAGAGACATGAACGCCCTACGCAGACACCAGAGACATGAACGCCCTACGCAGACACCAGACACATGAGAAATGAACATCCTACCCAAACACCAGAGACATGAACGCCCTACCCAGACACCAGAGACATGAACGCCCTACCCAGGAACCAGAGACTTGAACGCCCTACCCAGACACCAGAGACATGAACACCTTACCCAGACACCAGAGACATGAACACCTTACCCAGACACCAGAGACATGAACGCCCTACCCAGACACCAGAGACATGAATGCCGTACCCAGACACCAGAGACATGAACGCCCTACCCAGACACCAGAGACATGAACGCCCTACGCAGACACCAGAGACATAAACGCCCTACCCAGACACCAGAGACATGAACATCCTATCCCAGACACCAGAGACATGAACACCCTACCCCAGACACCAGAGACATGAACACCCAACCCAGACACATGAGCACCCTACCCAGACACATTAACGCCCTACCCAGACACCAGAGACATGAACGCCCTACCCAGACACCAGAGACATGAGCACCCTACCCAGACACATGAACGCCCTACCCAGAGACTTGAATGCCCTACCCAGAGACTTGAATGCCCTACCCAGAAACCAGAGACTTGAATGCCCTACCCAGAAACCAGAGACTTGAATGCCCTACCCAGACACCAGAGACATGAACGCCCTACCCAGACACATGAACACCCCATCCAGACACCAGAGACATGAACATCCTACCCCAGACACCAGAGACATGAACACCCTACCCCAGACACCAGAGACATGAACACCCTCTCCCAGACACCAGAGACATGAACACCCTCTCCCAGACACCAGAGACATGAACACCTTATCCCAGACACCAGAGACATGAACACCCTATCCCAGACACCAGAGACATGAACACCCTATCCCAGACACCAGAGACATGAACACCCTACCCCAGACACCAGAGACATGAACACCCTACCCCAGACACCAGAGACATGAGCACCCTACCCAGACACATGAGCACCCTACCCAGACACATGAGCACCCTACCCAGAGACATGAACGCCCTACCCAGACACCAGAGACATGAACGTCGTACCCACACACCAGAGACGTGAGCACCCTACCCAGACACATGAAAGCCCTACCCAGAGACTTGAATGCCCTACCCAGAAACCAGAGACTTGAATGCCCTACCCAGAAACCAGAGACTTGAATGCCCTACCCAGACACCAGAGACATGAACGCCCTACCCAGACACCAGAGACATGAGCACCCTACCCAGAGACCTGAATGCCCTACCCAGAAACCAGAGACCTGAATGCCCTACCCAGAAACCAGAGACCTGAACGCCCTACCCAGAAACCAGAGACATGAACGCCCTACGCAGACACCAGAGACATGAGAAATGAGCACCCTACCCAGACACCAGAGACATGAACACCCTACCCAGACACCAGAGACATGAGCACCCTACCCAGATACCAGAGACATGAGCACCCGTCCCAGACACCAGAGACATGAACATCCCATCCAGACACATGAACACCCTACCCAGACACCATACACATGAACGCCCTACCCAGAAACATGAACGCCGTACCCAGACACCAGAGACTTGAACACCAAACTCAGAAACCAGAGACATGAGACATGAACACCCTACCCAGACACATGAACACCCCATCCAGACACCAGAGACATGAACACCCCATCCAGACACCAGAGACATGAACACCCTACCCAGACACCAGAGACATGAGCACCCTACCCAGATACCAGAGACATGAACACCCCATCCAGACACCAGAGACATGAGACATGAGCACCCTACCCAGACACATGAACGCCCTACCCAGAGATCTGAACGCCCGCCCCAGAAGCCAGAGACTTGAATGCCCTACCCAGAAACCAGAGACTTGAATGCCCTACCCAGACACCAGACACATGAACACCCCATCCAGACGCCAGAGACATGAACACCCTACGCAGACCCCAGAGACATGAACACCCTACCAAGACCCCAGAGACATGAACACCCTACCCAGACACCAGAGACATGAACACCCTACCCAGACACCAGAGACATGAACACCCTACCCCAGACACCGGAGACATGAACACCCTATCCCAGACACCAGAGACATGAACACCCTACCCCAGACACCAGAGACATGAACACCCTACCCCAGACACCAGAGACATGAGCACCCTACCCAGACACATGAGCACCCTACCCAGACACATGAGCACCCTACCCAGAGACATGAACGCCCTACCCAGACACCAGAGACATGAACGTCGTACCCACACACCAGAGACGTGAGCACCCTACCCAGACACATGAAAGCCCTACCCAGAGACTTGAATGCCCTACCCAGAAACCAGAGACTTGAATGCCCTACCCAGAAACCAGAGACTTGAATGCCCTACCCAGAAACCACAGACTTGAATGCCCTACCCAGACACCAGAGACATGAACGCCCTACCCAGACACCAGAGACATGAGCACCCTACCCAGAGACCTGAATGCCCTACCCAGAAACCAGAGACCTGAATGCCCTACCCAGAAACCAGAGACCTGAACGCCCTACCCAGAAACCAGAGACATGAACGCCCTACGCAGACACCAGAGACATGAGAAATGAGCACCCTACCCAGACACCAGAGACATGAACACCCTACCCAGACACCAGAGACATGAGCACCCTACCCAGATACCAGAGACATGAGCACCCGTCCCAGACACCAGAGACATGAACATCCCATCCAGACACATGAACACCCTACCCAGACACCATACACCTGAACGCCCTACCCAGAAACATGAACGCCGTACCCAGACACCAGAGACTTGAACACCAAACTCAGAAACCAGAGACATGAGACTTGAACACCCTACCCAGACACATGAACACCCCATCCAGACACCAGAGACATGAACACCCCATCCAGACACCAGAGACATGAACACCCTACCCAGACACATGAACACCCCATCCAGACACCAGAGACATGAGACATGAGCACCCTACCCAGACACATGAACGCCCTACCCAGAGATCTGAACGCCCGCCCCAGAAGCCAGAGACTTGAATGCCCTACCCAGAAACCAGAGACTTGAATGCCCTACCCAGACACCAGACACATGAACACCCCATCCAGACGCCAGAGACATGAACACCCTACGCAGACCCCAGAGACATGAACACCCTACCAAGACCCCAGAGACATGAACACCCTACCCAGACACCAGAGACATGAACACCCTACCCCAGACACCGGAGACATGAACACCCTACCCCAGACACCGGAGACATGAACACCCTACCCCAGACACTGGAGACATGAACACCCTACCCCAGACACCAGAGACATGAACACCCAACCCAGACACATGAGCACCCTACCAAGACACATTAACGCCCTACCCAGACACCAGAGACCTGAACGCACTACCCAGAAACCAGAGACTTGAATGCCCTACCCAGACACCAGAGACATGAACACCTTACCCAGACACCAGAGACATGAACGCCCTACGCAGACACCAGAGACATGAACGCCCTACGCAGACACCAGACACATGAGAAATGAACATCCTACCCAAACACCAGAGACATGAACGCCCTACCCAGACAGCAGAGACATGAACGCCCTACCCAGGAACCAGAGACTTGAACGCCCTACCCAGACACCAGAGACATGAACACCTTACCCAGACACCAGAGACATGAACACCTTACCCAGACACCAGAGACATGAACGCCCTACCCAGACACCAGAGACATGAATGCCGTACCCAGACACCAGAGACATGAACGCCCTACCCAGACACCAGAGACATGAACGCCCTACCCAGACACCAGAGACATGAACGCCCTACGCAGACACCAGACACATGAGAAATTAACATCCTACCCAAACACCAGAGACATGAACGCCCTACCCAGACACCAGAGACATGAACGCCCTACCCAGGAACCAGAGACTTGAACGCCCTACCCAGACACCAGAGACATGAACACCTTACCCAGACACCAGAGACATGAACACCTTACCCAGACACCAGAGACATGAACGCCCTACCCAGACACCAGAGACATGAATGCCGTACCCAGACACCAGAGACATGAACGCCCTACCCAGACACCAGAGACATGAACGCCCTACCCAGACACCAGAGACATGAACGCCCTACGCAGACACCAGAGACATAAACGCCCTACCCAGACACCAGAGACATGAACACCCTATCCCAGACACCAGACACATGAACACCCTACCCCAGACACCAGAGACATGAACACCCAACCCAGACACATGAGCACCCTACCCAGACACATTAACGCCCTACCCAGACACCAGAGACATGAACGCCCTACCCAGACACCAGAGACATGAGCACCCTACCCAGACACATGAACGCCCTACCCAGAGACTTGAATGCCCTACCCAGAGACTTGAATGCCCTACCCAGAAACCAGAGACTTGAATGCCCTACCCAGAAACCAGAGACTTGAATGCCCTACCCAGACACCAGAGACATGAACGCCCTACCCAGACACATGAACACCCCATCCAGACACCAGAGACATGAACACCCTACCCCAGACACCAGAGACATGAACACCCTACCCCAGACACCAGAGACATGAACACCCTACCCCAGACACCAGAGACATGAACACCCTCTCCCAGACACCAGAGACATGAACACCCTATCCCAGACACCAGAGACATGAACACCCTATCCCAGACACCAGAGACATGAACACCCTACCCCAGACATCAGAGACATGAACACCCTACCCCAGACACCAGAGACATGAGCACCCTACCCAGACACATGAGCACCCTACCCAGACACATGAGCACCCTACCCAGAGACATGAACGCCCTACCCAGACACCAGAGACATGAATGTCGTACCCACACACCAGAGACGTGAGCACCCTACCCAGACACATGAAAGCCCTACCCAGAGACCTGAACGCCCTACCCAGAAACCAGAGACTTGAATGCCCTACCCAGAAACCAGAGACTTGAATGCCCTACCCAGAAACCAGAGACTTGAATGCCCTACCCAGACACCAGAGACATGAACGCCCTACCCAGACACCAGAGACATGAGCACCCTACCCAGAGACCTGAATGCCCTACCCAGAAACCAGAGACCTGAATGCCCTACCCAGAAACCAGAGACCTGAACGCCCTACCCAGAAACCAGAGACATGAACGCCCTACGCAGACACCAGAGACATGAGAAATGAGCACCCTACCCAGACACCAGAGACATGAACACCCTACCCAGACACCAGAGACATGAGCACCCTACCCAGATACCAGAGACATGAGCACCCGTCCCAGACACCAGAGACATGAACATCCCATCCAGACACATGAACACCCTACCCAGACACCAGACACATGAACGCCCTACCCAGAAACATGAACGCCGTACCCAGACACCAGAGACTTGAACACCAAACTCAGAAACCAGAGACATGAGACATGAACACCCTACCCAGACACATGAACACCCCATCCAGACACCAGAGACATGAACACCCCATCCAGACACCAGAGACATGAACACCCTACCCAGACACATGAACACCCCATCCAGACACCAGAGACATGAGACATGAACACCCTATCCAGACACCAGAGACATGAGCACCTTACCCAGACACCAGAGACATGAACGCCCTACGCAGACACCAGAGACATGAACGCCCTACGCAGACACCAGAGACATGAGCACCATACCCAGACACATGAACGCCCTACCCAGAAACCAGAGATCTGAACGCCCTACCCAGAGACCTGAACGCTCTACCCAGAAACCAGAGACCTGAACGCCCTACGCAGACACCAGAGACCTGAACGCCTTACGCAGACACCAGAGACATGAACGCCCTACCCAGAAACAAGAGACATGAACAAGCTACCCAGAGACATGAACGCCCTACCCAGAAACCAGAGACATGAACGCCCTACCCAGACACCAGAGACATGAACGCCCTACCCAAACAAAAGAGACATGAACATCCTACCCAGACACCAGAGACATGAACATCCTACCCAGACACCAGAGACATGAACATCCTACCCAGACACCAGAGACATGAACATCCTACCCAGACACCAGAGACATGAACATCCTACCCAGACACCAGAGACATGAACACCCTACCCAGACACCAGAGACATGAACACCCTTCCCAGACACCAGAGACATGAACATCCCATCCAGACACATGAACACCCTACCCAGACACCAGACACATGAACGCCCTACCCAGAAACATGAACGCCCTACCCAGACACCAGAGACATGAACACCCCATCGCAGACACCAGAGAAATGAAGGCCCTACAGAGACATGAACACCCTACGCAGACACCAGATAAATGAACACCCTACCAAGACACCTGAGACATGAAGGCCCTATAGAGACACCAAAGCCCTACGCAGACACCGGAGACATGAACACCCTACCCAGACACCAGAGACATGAACACCCTACCCAGACATGAACGCCCTACCCAGACACCAGAGACATGAACGCCCTACCCAGACACCAGAGACATGAACGCCCTACGCAGACACCAGAGGCATGAACGCCCTACGCAGACACCAGAGGCATGAACGCCCTACGCAGACACCAGAGGCATGAACGCCCTACGCAGACACCAGAGGCATGAACGCCCTACGCAGACACCAGAGGCATGAACGCCCTACGCAGACACCAGAGGCATGAAAGCCCTACGCAGACACCAGAGGCATGAAAGCCCTACGCAGACACCAGAGACATGAACGCCCTACGCAGACACCAGAGACATGAACGCCCTACGCAGACACCAGAGACATGAACGCCCTACGCAGATACCAGAAACATAAACGCCCTACCCAGACACGAGAGACACCAGAGACACGAAGGCCCTACGCAGACACCAGAGACATGAACGCCCTACCCAGACACCAGAAACAGGAACGCCCTACCCAGACACCAGAGACAGGAACGTCCTACCCAGACACCAGAGACATGAACGCCCTACCCAGACGCGAGAGACACCAGAGACATGAACGCCCTACGCAGACACCAGAGACATGAACGCCCTACGCAGACACCAGAGACATGAACGCCCTACCCAGACACCAGAGACGTGAACGCCCTACCCAGACATCAGAGACATGAACACCCTACCCAGACACATGAACACCCCATCCAGACCACAGAGACATGAACACCCTACCCAGACCACAGAGACATGAACACCCTACCCAGACCCCAGAGACATGAACACCCTACCCAGACCCCAGAGACATGAACACCCTACCCAGACCCCAGAGACATGAACACCCTACCCAGACACCAAAGACATGAACGCCCTACCCAGACACCAAAGACATGAACGCCCTACCCAGACACCAGACACATGAACGCCCTACCCAGAGACATGAACGCCCTACCCAGACGCCAGAGACATGAACACCCTATCCCAGACACCAGAGACATGAACACCCTATCCCAGACACCAGAGACATGAACACCCTATCCCAGACACCAGAGACATGAACACCCTATCCCAGACACCAGAGACATGAACACCCTATCCCAGACACAAGAGACATGAACACCCTATCCCAGACACCAGAGACATGAACACCCAACCCAGACACATGAGAAATTAACGCCCTACACAGACACATGAGAAATGAACGCCCTACCCAGACACCAGAGACATGAACGCCCTACCCAGAAACAAGAGACATGAACACGCTACCCAGAAACAAGAGACATGAACACGCTACCGAGAAACATGAACGCCCTACCCAGACACCAGAGACATGAACGCCCTACGCAGACACCAGAGACATGAACGCCCTACCCAGAAACAAGAGACATGAACGCGCTACCCTGAAACAAGAGACATGAACACGCTACCGAGAAACATGAACGCCCTACCCAGACACCAGAGACATGAACGCCCTACGCAGACACCAGAGACATGAACGCCCTACCCAGAAACCAGAGACATGTACGCCCTACCCAGACACCAGAGACATGAACATCATACCCAGACACCAGAGACATGAACAACCTACCCAGACACCAGACACATGAACACCCTAGCCAGACATCAGAGACATGAGACATGAGCACCCTAGCCAGACACCAGAGACATGAACGCCCTACCCAGACACCAGAGACATGAACACCCTAGCCAGACATCAGAGACATCAGACATGAACACCCTATCCAGAAACCAGAGACATGAACACCCTACCTAGAAACATGAGCACCCTACCCAGACACCAGAGACATGAGCACCCTACCCAGACACCAGAGACATGAACGCCCTACCCAGACACCAGAGACATGAACACCCTACCCAGACACATGAACACCCCATCCACACATCAGAGATATGAGACATGAACACCCTACCCAGACACCAGAGACATGAGCACCCTACCCAGATGCCAGAGACATGAGCACCCTACCCAGACGCCAGAGACATGAGCACCCTACCCAGACGCCAGAGACATGAGCACCCACCCCAGACACCAGAGAAATGAACGCCCTACGCAGACACCAGAGACATGAGCACCCTACCCAGACACATGAACGCCCTACCCAGACACCAGAGACCTGAACACCCTACCCAGACACCAGAGACAAGAGACATGAACACAAACCCTACCCAGACACCAGAGACATGAACACCCTCTCCCAGACACCGGAGACATGAACACCTTACCCAGACACCAGAGACATGAACGCCCTACCCAGACACCAGAGACATGAATGCCGTACCCAGACACCAGAGACATGAACGCCCTACCCAGACACCAGAGACATGAACGCCCTACCCAGACACCAGAGACATGAACGCCCTACGCAGACACCAGACACATGAGAAATGAACATCCTACCCAAACACCAGAGACATGAACGCCCTACCCAGACACCAGAGACATGAACGCCCTACCCAGGAACCAGAGACTTGAACGCCCTACCCAGACACCAGAGACATGAACACCTTACCCAGACACCAGAGACATGAACACCTTACCCAGACACCAGAGACATGAACGCCCTACCCAGACACCAGAGACATGAATGCCGTACCCAGACACCAGAGACATGAACGCCCTACCCAGACACCAGAGACATGAACGCCCTACCCAGACACCAGAGACATGAACGCCCTACGCAGACACCAGAGACATAAACGCCCTACCCAGACACCAGAGACATGAACACCCTATCCCAGACACCAGACACATGAACACCCTACCCCAGACACCAGAGACATGAACACCCAACCCAGACACATGAGCACCCTACCCAGACACATTAACGCCCTACCCAGACACCAGAGACATGAACGCCCTACCCAGACACCAGAGACATGAGCACCCTACCCAGACACATGAACGCCCTACCCAGAGACTTGAATGCCCTACCCAGAGACTTGAATGCCCTACCCAGAAACCAGAGACTTGAATGCCCTACCCAGAAACCAGAGACTTGAATGCCCTACCCAGACACCAGAGACATGAACGCCCTACCCAGACACATGAACACCCCATCCAGACACCAGAGACATGAACACCCTACCCCAGACACCAGAGACATGAACACCCTACCCCAGACACCAGAGACATGAACACCCTACCCCAGTCACCAGAGACATGAACACCCTCTCCCAGACACCAGAGACATGAACACCCTATCCCAGACACCAGAGACATGAACACCCTGTCCCAGACACCAGAGACATGAACACCCTACCCCAGACACCAGAGACATGAACACCCTACCCCAGACACCAGAGACATGAGCACCCTACCCAGACACATGAGCACCCTACCCAGACACATGAGCACCCTACCCAGAGACATGAACGCCCTACCCAGACACCAGAGACATGAATGTCGTACCCACACACCAGAGACGTGAGCACCCTACCCAGACACATGAAAGCCCTACCCAGAGACCTGAACGCCCTACCCAGAAACCAGAGACTTGAATGCCCTACCCAGAAACCAGAGACTTGAATGCCCTACCCAGAAACCAGAGACTTGAATGCCCTACCCAGACACCAGAGACATGAACGCCCTACCCAGACACCAGAGACATGAGCACCCTACCCAGAGACCTGAATGCCCTACCCAGAAACCAGAGACCTGAATGCCCTACCCAGAAACCAGAGACCTGAACGCCCTACCCAGAAACCAGAGACATGAACGCCCTACGCAGACACCAGAGACATGAGAAATGAGCACCCTACCCAGACACCAGAGACATGAACACCCTACCCAGACACCAGAGACATGAGCACCCTACCCAGATACCAGAGACATGAGCACCCGTCCCAGACACCAGAGACATGAACATCCCATCCAGACACATGAACACCCTACCCAGACACCAGACACATGAACGCCCTACCCAGAAACATGAACGCCGTACCCAGACACCAGAGACTTGAACACCAAACTCAGAAACCAGAGACATGAGACATGAACACCCTACCCAGACACATGAACACCCCATCCAGACACCAGAGACATGAACACCCCATCCAGACACCAGAGACATGAACACCCTACCCAGACACATGAACACCCCATCCAGACACCAGAGACATGAGACATGAACACCCTATCCAGACACCAGAGACATGAGCACCTTACCCAGACACCAGAGACATGAACGCCCTACGCAGACACCAGAGACATGAACGCCCTACGCAGACACCAGAGACATGAGCACCATACCCAGACACATGAACGCCCTACCCAGAAACCAGAGATCTGAACGCCCTACCCAGAGACCTGAACGCTCTACCCAGAAACCAGAGACCTGAACGCCCTACGCAGACACCAGAGACCTGAACGCCTTACGCAGACACCAGAGACATGAACGCCCTACCCAGAAACAAGAGACATGAACACGCTACCCAGAGACATGAACGCCCTACCCAGAAACCAGAGACATGAACGCCCTACCCAGACACCAGAGACATGAACGCCCTACCCAAACAAAAGAGACATGAACATCCTACCCAGACACCAGAGACATGAACATCCTACCCAGACACCAGAGACATGAACATCCTACCCAGACACCAGAGACATGAACATCCTACCCAGACACCAGAGACATGAACATCCTACCCAGACACCAGAGACATGAACACCCTACCCAGACACCAGAGACATGAACACCCTTCCCAGACACCAGAGACATGAACATCCCATCCAGACACATGAACACCCTACCCAGACACCAGACACATGAACGCCCTACCCAGAAACATGAACGCCCTACCCAGACACCAGAGACATGAACACCCCATCGCAGACACCAGAGAAATGAAGGCCCTACAGAGACATGAACACCCTACGCAGACACCAGATAAATGAACACCCTACCAAGACACCTGAGACATGAAGGCCCTATAGAGACACCAAAGCCCTACGCAGACACCGGAGACATGAACACCCTACCCAGACACCAGAGACATGAACACCCTACCCAGACATGAACGCCCTACCCAGACACCAGAGACATGAACGCCCTACCCAGACACCAGAGACATGAACGCCCTACGCAGACACCAGAGGCATGAACGCCCTACCCAGACACCAGAGACATGAACGCCCTACGCAGACACCAGACACATGAGAAATGAACATCCTACCCAAACACCAGAGACATGAACGCCCTACCCAGACACCAGAGACATGAACGCCCTACCCAGGAACCAGAGACTTGAACGCCCTACCCAGACACCAGAGACATGAACACCTTACCCAGACACCAGAGACATGAACACCTTACCCAGACACCAGAGACATGAACGCCCTACCCAGACACCAGAGACATGAATGCCGTACCCAGACACCAGAGACATGAACGCCCTACCCAGACACCAGAGACATGAACGCCCTACCCAGACACCAGAGACATGAACGCCCTACGCAGACACCAGAGACATAAACGCCCTACCCAGACACCAGAGACATGAACACCCTATCCCAGACACCAGACACATGAACACCCTACCCCAGACACCAGAGACATGAACACCCAACCCAGACACATGAGCACCCTACCCAGACACATTAACGCCCTACCCAGACACCAGAGACATGAACGCCCTACCCAGACACCAGAGACATGAGCACCCTACCCAGACACATGAACGCCCTACCCAGAGACTTGAATGCCCTACCCAGAGACTTGAATGCCCTACCCAGAAACCAGAGACTTGAATGCCCTACCCAGAAACCAGAGACTTGAATGCCCTACCCAGACACCAGAGACATGAACGCCCTACCCAGACACATGAACACCCCATCCAGACACCAGAGACATGAACACCCTACCCCAGACACCAGAGACATGAACACCCTACCCCAGACACCAGAGACATGAACACCCTACCCCAGTCACCAGAGACATGAACACCCTCTCCCAGACACCAGAGACATGAACACCCTATCCCAGACACCAGAGACATGAACACCCTGTCCCAGACACCAGAGACATGAACACCCTACCCCAGACACCAGAGACATGAACACCCTACCCCAGACACCAGAGACATGAGCACCCTACCCAGACACATGAGCACCCTACCCAGACACATGAGCACCCTACCCAGAGACATGAACGCCCTACCCAGACACCAGAGACATGAATGTCGTACCCACACACCAGAGACGTGAGCACCCTACCCAGACACATGAAAGCCCTACCCAGAGACCTGAACGCCCTACCCAGAAACCAGAGACTTGAATGCCCTACCCAGAAACCAGAGACTTGAATGCCCTACCCAGAAACCAGAGACTTGAATGCCCTACCCAGACACCAGAGACATGAACGCCCTACCCAGACACCAGAGACATGAGCACCCTACCCAGAGACCTGAATGCCCTACCCAGAAACCAGAGACCTGAATGCCCTACCCAGAAACCAGAGACCTGAACGCCCTACCCAGAAACCAGAGACATGAACGCCCTACGCAGACACCAGAGACATGAGAAATGAGCACCCTACCCAGACACCAGAGACATGAACACCCTACCCAGACACCAGAGACATGAGCACCCTACCCAGATACCAGAGACATGAGCACCCGTCCCAGACACCAGAGACATGAACATCCCATCCAGACACATGAACACCCTACCCAGACACCAGACACATGAACGCCCTACCCAGAAACATGAACGCCGTACCCAGACACCAGAGACTTGAACACCAAACTCAGAAACCAGAGACATGAGACATGAACACCCTACCCAGACACATGAACACCCCATCCAGACACCAGAGACATGAACACCCCATCCAGACACCAGAGACATGAACACCCTACCCAGACACATGAACACCCCATCCAGACACCAGAGACATGAGACATGAACACCCTATCCAGACACCAGAGACATGAGCACCTTACCCAGACACCAGAGACATGAACGCCCTACGCAGACACCAGAGACATGAACGCCCTACGCAGACACCAGAGACATGAGCACCATACCCAGACACATGAACGCCCTACCCAGAAACCAGAGATCTGAACGCCCTACCCAGAGACCTGAACGCTCTACCCAGAAACCAGAGACCTGAACGCCCTACGCAGACACCAGAGACCTGAACGCCTTACGCAGACACCAGAGACATGAACGCCCTACCCAGAAACAAGAGACATGAACACGCTACCCAGAGACATGAACGCCCTACCCAGAAACCAGAGACATGAACGCCCTACCCAGACACCAGAGACATGAACGCCCTACCCAAACAAAAGAGACATGAACATCCTACCCAGACACCAGAGACATGAACATCCTACCCAGACACCAGAGACATGAACATCCTACCCAGACACCAGAGACATGAACATCCTACCCAGACACCAGAGACATGAACATCCTACCCAGACACCAGAGACATGAACACCCTACCCAGACACCAGAGACATGAACACCCTTCCCAGACACCAGAGACATGAACATCCCATCCAGACACATGAACACCCTACCCAGACACCAGACACATGAACGCCCTACCCAGAAACATGAACGCCCTACCCAGACACCAGAGACATGAACACCCCATCGCAGACACCAGAGAAATGAAGGCCCTACAGAGACATGAACACCCTACGCAGACACCAGATAAATGAACACCCTACCAAGACACCTGAGACATGAAGGCCCTATAGAGACACCAAAGCCCTACGCAGACACCGGAGACATGAACACCCTACCCAGACACCAGAGACATGAACACCCTACCCAGACATGAACGCCCTACCCAGACACCAGAGACATGAACGCCCTACCCAGACACCAGAGACATGAACGCCCTACGCAGACACCAGAGGCATGAACGCCCTACGCAGACACCAGAGGCATGAACGCCCTACGCAGACACCAGAGGCATGAACGCCCTACGCAGACACCAGAGGCATGAACGCCCTACGCAGACACCAGAGGCATGAACGCCCTACGCAGACACCAGAGGCATGAAAGCCCTACGCAGACACCAGAGGCATGAAAGCCCTACGCAGACACCAGAGACATGAACGCCCTACGCAGACACCAGAGACATGAACGCCCCACGCAGACACCAGAGACATGAACGCCCTACGCAGATACCAGAAACATAAACGCCCTACCCAGACACGAGAGACACCAGAGACACGAAGGCCCTACGCAGACACCAGAGACATGAACGCCCTACCCAGACACCAGAAACAGGAACGCCCTACCCAGACACCAGAGACAGGAACGTCCTACCCAGACACCAGAGACATGAACGCCCTACCCAGACGCGAGAGACACCAGAGACATGAACGCCCTACGCAGACACCAGAGACATGAACGCCCTACGCAGACACCAGAGACATGAACGCCCTACCCTGACACCAGAGACGTGAACGCCCTACCCAGACATCAGAGACATGAACACCCTACCCAGACACATGAACACCCCATCCAGACCACAGAGACATGAACACCCTACCCAGACCACAGAGACATGAACACCCTACCCAGACCCCAGAGACATGAACACCCTACCCAGACCCCAGAGACATGAACACCCTACCCAGACCCCAGAGACATGAACACCCTACCCAGACACCAAAGACATGAACGCCCTACCCAGACACCAAAGACATGAACGCCCTACCCAGACACCAGACACATGAACGCCCTACCCAGAGACATGAACGCCCTACCCAGACGCCAGAGACATGAACACCCTATCCCAGACACCAGAGACATGAACACCCTATCCCAGACACCAGAGACATGAACACCCTATCCCAGACACCAGAGACATGAACACCCTATCCCAGACACCAGAGACATGAACACCCTATCCCAGACACAAGAGACATGAACACCCTATCCCAGACACCAGAGACATGAACACCCAACCCAGACACATGAGAAATGAACGCCCTACACAGACACATGAGAAATGAACGCCCTACCCAGACACCAGAGACATGAACGCCCTACCCAGAAACAAGAGACATGAACACGCTACCCAGAAACAAGAGACATGAACACGCTACCGAGAAACATGAACGCCCTACCCAGACACCAGAGACATGAACGCCCTACGCAGACACCAGAGACATGAACGCCCTACCCAGAAACAAGAGACATGAACGCGCTACCCAGAAACAAGAGACATGAACACGCTACCGAGAAACATGAACGCCCTACCCAGACACCAGAGACATGAACGCCCTACGCAGACACCAGAGACATGAACGCCCTACCCAGAAACCAGAGACATGTACGCCCTACCCAGACACCAGAGACATGAACATCATACCCAGACACCAGAGACATGAACAACCTACCCAGACACCAGACACATGAACACCCTAGCCAGACATCAGAGACATGAGACATGAGCACCCTAGCCAGACACCAGAGACATGAACGCCCTACCCAGACACCAGAGACATGAACACCCTAGCCAGACATCAGAGACATCAGACATGAACACCCTATCCAGAAACCAGAGACATGAACACCCTACCTAGAAACATGAGCACCCTACCCAGACACCAGAGACATGAGCACCCTACCCAGACACCAGAGACATGAACGCCCTACCCAGACACCAGAGACATGAACACCCTACCCAGACACATGAACACCCCATCCACACATCAGAGATATGAGACATGAACACCCTACCCAGACACCAGAGACATGAGCACCCTACCCAGATGCCAGAGACATGAGCACCCTACCCAGACGCCAGAGACATGAGCACCCTACCCAGACGCCAGAGACATGAGCACCCACCCCAGACACCAGAGAAATGAACGCCCTACGCAGACACCAGAGACATGAGCACCCTACCCAGACACATGAACGCCCTACCCAGACACCAGAGACCTGAACACCCTACCCAGACACCAGAGACAAGAGACATGAACACAAACCCTACCCAGACACCAGAGACATGAACACCCTCTCCCAGACACCGGAGACATGAACACCTTACCCAGACACCAGAGACATGAACGCCCTACCCAGACACCAGAGACATGAATGCCGTACCCAGACACCAGAGACATGAACGCCCTACCCAGACACCAGAGACATGAACGCCCTACCCAGACACCAGAGACATGAACGCCCTACGCAGACACCAGACACATGAGAAATGAACATCCTACCCAAACACCAGAGACATGAACGCCCTACCCAGACACCAGAGACATGAACGCCCTACCCAGGAACCAGAGACTTGAACGCCCTACCCAGACACCAGAGACATGAACACCTTACCCAGACACCAGAGACATGAACACCTTACCCAGACACCAGAGACATGAACGCCCTACCCAGACACCAGAGACATGAATGCCGTACCCAGACACCAGAGACATGAACGCCCTACCCAGACACCAGAGACATGAACGCCCTACCCAGACACCAGAGACATGAACGCCCTACGCAGACACCAGAGACATAAACGCCCTACCCAGACACCAGAGACATGAACACCCTATCCCAGACACCAGACACATGAACACCCTACCCCAGACACCAGAGACATGAACACCCAACCCAGACACATGAGCACCCTACCCAGACACATTAACGCCCTACCCAGACACCAGAGACATGAACGCCCTACCCAGACACCAGAGACATGAGCACCCTACCCAGACACATGAACGCCCTACCCAGAGACTTGAATGCCCTACCCAGAGACTTGAATGCCCTACCCAGAAACCAGAGACTTGAATGCCCTACCCAGAAACCAGAGACTTGAATGCCCTACCCAGACACCAGAGACATGAACGCCCTACCCAGACACATGAACACCCCATCCAGACACCAGAGACATGAACACCCTACCCCAGACACCAGAGACATGAACACCCTACCCCAGACACCAGAGACATGAACACCCTACCCCAGACACCAGAGACATGAACACCCTCTCCCAGACACCAGAGACATGAACACCCTATCCCAGACACCAGAGACATGAACACCCTGTCCCAGACACCAGAGACATGAACACCCTACCCCAGACACCAGAGACATGAACACCCTACCCCAGACACCAGAGACATGAGCACCCTACCCAGACACATGAGCACCCTACCCAGACACATGAGCACCCTACCCAGAGACATGAACGCCCTACCCAGACACCAGAGACATGAATGTCGTACCCACACACCAGAGACGTGAGCACCCTACCCAGACACATGAAAGCCCTACCCAGAGACCTGAACGCCCTACCCAGAAACCAGAGACTTGAATGCCCTACCCAGAAACCAGAGACTTGAATGCCCTACCCAGAAACCAGAGACTTGAATGCCCTACCCAGACACCAGAGACATGAACGCCCTACCCAGACACCAGAGACATGAGCACCCTACCCAGAGACCTGAATGCCCTACCCAGAAACCAGAGACCTGAATGCCCTACCCAGAAACCAGAGACCTGAACGCCCTACCCAGAAACCAGAGACATGAACGCCCTACGCAGACACCAGAGACATGAGAAATGAGCACCCTACCCAGACACCAGAGACATGAACACCCTACCCAGACACCAGAGACATGAGCACCCTACCCAGATACCAGAGACATGAGCACCCGTCCCAGACACCAGAGACATGAACATCCCATCCAGACACATGAACACCCTACCCAGACACCAGACACATGAACGCCCTACCCAGAAACATGAACGCCGTACCCAGACACCAGAGACTTGAACACCAAACTCAGAAACCAGAGACATGAGACATGAACACCCTACCCAGACACATGAACACCCCATCCAGACACCAGAGACATGAACACCCCATCCAGACACCAGAGACATGAACACCCTACCCAGACACATGAACACCCCATCCAGACACCAGAGACATGAGACATGAACACCCTATCCAGACACCAGAGACATGAGCACCTTACCCAGACACCAGAGACATGAACGCCCTACGCAGACACCAGAGACATGAACGCCCTACGCAGACACCAGAGACATGAGCACCATACCCAGAAACATGAACGCCCTACCCAGAAACCAGAGACCTGAACGCCCTACGCAGACACCAGAGACCTGAACGCCTTACGCAGACACCAGAGACATGAACGCCCTACCCAGAAACAAGAGACATGAACACGCTACCCAGAGACATGAACGCCCTACCCAGAAACCAGAGACATGAACGCCCTACCCAGACACCAGAGACATGAACGCCCTACCCAAACAAAAGAGACATGAACATCCTACCCAGACACCAGAGACATGAACATCCTACCCAGACACCAGAGACATGAACATCCTACCCAGACACCAGAGACATGAACATCCTACCCAGACACCAGAGACATGAACATCCTACCCAGACACCAGAGACATGAACACCCTACCCAGACACCAGAGACATGAACACCCTTCCCAGACACCAGAGACATGAACATCCCATCCAGACACATGAACACCCTACCCAGACACCAGACACATGAACGCCCTACCCAGAAACATGAACGCCCTACCCAGACACCAGAGACATGAACACCCCATCGCAGACACCAGAGAAATGAAGGCCCTACAGAGACATGAACACCCTACGCAGACACCAGATAAATGAACACCCTACCAAGACACCTGAGACATGAAGGCCCTATAGAGACACCAAAGCCCTACGCAGACACCGGAGACATGAACACCCTACCCAGACACCAGAGACATGAACACCCTACCCAGACATGAACGCCCTACCCAGACACCAGAGACATGAACGCCCTACCCAGACACCAGAGACATGAACGCCCTACGCAGACACCAGAGGCATGAACGCCCTACGCAGACACCAGAGGCATGAACGCCCTACGCAGACACCAGAGGCATGAACGCCCTACGCAGACACCAGAGGCATGAACGCCCTACGCAGACACCAGAGGCATGAACGCCCTACGCAGACACCAGAGGCATGAAAGCCCTACGCAGACACCAGAGGCATGAAAGCCCTACGCAGACACCAGAGACATGAACGCCCTACGCAGACACCAGAGACATGAACGCCCTACGCAGACACCAGAGACATGAACGCCCTACGCAGATACCAGAAACATAAACGCCCTACCCAGACACGAGAGACACCAGAGACACGAAGGCCCTACGCAGACACCAGAGACATGAACGCCCTACCCAGACACCAGAAACAGGAACGCCCTACCCAGACACCAGAGACAGGAACGTCCTACCCAGACACCAGAGACATGAACGCCCTACCCAGACGCGAGAGACACCAGAGACATGAACGCCCTACGCAGACACCAGAGACATGAACGCCCTACGCAGACACCAGAGACATGAACGCCCTACCCAGACACCAGAGACGTGAACGCCCTACCCAGACATCAGAGACATGAACACCCTACCCAGACACATGAACACCCCATCCAGACCACAGAGACATGAACACCCTACCCAGACCACAGAGACATGAACACCCTACCCAGACCCCAGAGACATGAACACCCTACCCAGACCCCAGAGACATGAACACCCTACCCAGACCCCAGAGACATGAACACCCTACCCAGACACCAAAGACATGAACGCCCTACCCAGACACCAAAGACATGAACGCCCTACCCAGACACCAGACACATGAACGCCCTACCCAGAGACACGAACGCCCTACCCAGACGCCAGAGACATGAACACCCTATCACAGACACCAGAGACATGAACACCCTATCCCAGACACCAGAGACATGAACACCCTATCCCAGACACCAGAGACATGAACACCCTATCCCAGACACCAGAGACATGAACACCCTATCCCAGACACCAGAGACATGAACACCCTATCCCAGACACAAGAGACATGAACACCCTATCCCAGACACCAGAGACATGAACACCCAACCCAGACACCAGAGACATGAACACCCAACCCAGACACATGAGAAATGAACGCCCTACACAGACACATGAGAAATGAACGCCCTACCCAGACACCAGAGACATGAACGCCCTACCCAGAAACAAGAGACATGAACACGCTACCCAGAAACAAGAGACATGAACACGCTACCGAGAAACATGAACGCCCTACCCAGACACCAGAGACATGAACGCCCTACGCAGACACCAGAGACATGAACGCCCTACCCAGAAACAAGAGACATGAACGCGCTACCCAGAAACAAGAGACATGAACACGCTACCGAGAAACATGAACGCCCTACCCAGACACCAGAGACATGAACGCCCTACGCAGACACCAGAGACATGAACGCCCTACCCAGAAACCAGAGACATGTACGCCCTACCCAGACACCAGAGACATGAACATCATACCCAGACACCAGAGACATGAACAACCTACCCAGACACCAGACACATGAACACCCTAGCCAGACATCAGAGACATGAGACATGAGCACCCTAGCCAGACACCAGAGACATGAACGCCCTACCCAGACACCAGAGACATGAACACCCTAGCCAGACATCAGAGACATCAGACATGAACACCCTATCCAGAAACCAGAGACATGAACACCCTACCTAGAAACATGAGCACCCTACCCAGACACCAGAGACATGAGCACCCTACCCAGACACCAGAGACATGAACGCCCTACCCAGACACCAGAGACATGAACACCCTACCCAGACACATGAACACCCCATCCACACATCAGAGATATGAGACATGAACACCCTACCCAGACACCAGAGACATGAGCACCCTACCCAGATGCCAGAGACATGAGCACCCTACCCAGACGCCAGAGACATGAGCACCCTACCCAGACGCCAGAGACATGAGCACCCAACCCAGACACCAGAGAAATGAACGCCCTACGCAGACACCAGAGACATGAGCACCCTACCCAGACACATGAACGCCCTACCCAGACACCAGAGACCTGAACACCCTACCCAGACACCAGAGACAAGAGACATGAACACAAACCCTACCCAGACACCAGAGACATGAACATCCTACCCAGAAACCAGAGACATGAACGCCCTACCTAGAAACATGAACACCCCATCCAGCCACCAGAGAAATGAACATCCTACCCAGACACCAGAGACATGAACGCCCTACCCAGACACCAGAGACATGAGCACCCTACCCAGACACCAGACACATGAGCACCCTACCCAGACACATGAGCACCCTACCCAGACACATGAACATACTACCCAGACACATGAACGCCCTACCCAGACACCAGAGACATGAACGCCCTACTCAGACACCAGAGACATGAGCACCCTACCCAGAGACATGAGCACCCTACCCAGACACCAGAGACATGAGCACCGTACCCAGAGACATGAACATCCTACCAAGACACCAGAGACATGAACGTCCTACTCAGACACCAGAGACATGAACGCCCTACCCAGACACATGAACACCCTACCCAGACACCAGAGACATGAACACCCTACCCAGACACCAGAGACATGAACACCCTACCCCAGACACCAGAGACATGAACGCCCTACCCAGACACCAGAGACATGAACACCCTACGCAGACACCAGAGACGTGAACGCCCTACCCAGACACCAGAGACATGAACACCCTACCCAGACACCAGAGACATGAACACCCTACCCCAGACACCAGAGACATGAACACCCTACCCCAGACACCAGAGACATGAACACCCTACCCCAGACTCCGGAGACATGAATACCCTATCCCAGACACCAGAGACATGAGCACCCTACCCAGACACATGAGCACCCTACCCAGACACCAGAGACTTGAATGCCCTACCCAGAAACCAGAGACTTGAATGCCCTACCCAGACACCAGAGACATGAACACCTTACCCAGACATCAGAGACATGAACGCCCTACGCAGACACCAGAGACATGAACGCCCTACGCAGACACCAGACACATGAGAAATGAACTTCCTACCCAAACACCAGATACATGAACGCCCTACCCAGACACCAGAGACATGAACGCCCGACGCAGACACCAGAGACCTAAACGCTCTACGCAGACACCAGAGACATGAACGCTCTACGCAGACACCAGAGACATGAACGCTCTACGCAGACACCAGAGACATGAACGACCTACGCAGACACCAGAGACATGAACGCCCTACGGAGACACCAGAGACATGAACGCTCTACGCAGACACCAGAGACATGAACGCCTTACCCAGACACCAGAGACATGAACGCCTTACCCAGACACCAGAGACATGAAGGCCCTACCCAGACACCAGAGACATGAATGCCCTACCCAGACACCAGAGACATGAATGCCCTACCCAGACACCAGAGACATGAACGCCCGACGCAGACACCAGAGACATGAACGCCCTACCCAGACACCAGAGACAAAAACGCCCTACCCAGACACCACAGACATGAACACCCTATCCCAGACACCAGAGACATGAACACCCTACCCCAGACACCAGAGACATGAGCACCCTACCCAGACACATGAGCACCATACCCAGACACATGAGCACCCTACCCAGACACATTAACGCCCTACCCAGACACCAGAGACATGAACGCCCTACCCAGACACCAGAGACATGAGCACCCTACCCAGACACATGAACGCCCTACCCAGAGACCTGAACGCCCGCCCCAGAAGCCAGAGACTTGAATGCCCTACCCAGAAACCAGAGACTTGAATGCCCTACCCAGACACCAGAGACATGAACGCCCTACCCAGACACATGAACACCCCATCCAGACACCAGAGACATGAACACCCTACCCCAGACACCAGAGACATGAACACCCTACCCCAGACACCAGAGACATGAACACCCTACCCCAGACACCAGAGACATGAACACCCTACCCCAGACACCAGAGACATGAACACCCTACCCCAGACACCAGAGACATGAACACCCTATCCCAGACACCAGAGACATGAACACCCTATCCCAGACACCAGAGACATGAACACCCTACCCCAGACACCAGAGACATGAACACCCTACCCCAGACACCAGAGACATGAACACCCTACCCCAGACACCAGAGACATGAACACCCAACCCAGACACATGAGCACCCTACCCAGACACCAGAGACATGAGCACCCTACCCAGACACATGAACGCCCTACCCAGAGACCTGAATGCCCTACCCAGAAACCAGAGACTTGAATGCCCTACCCAGAAACCAGAGACTTGAATGCCCTACCCAGAAACCAGAGACTTGAATGCCCTACCCAGACACCAGAGACATGAACGCCCTACCCAGACACCAGAGACATGAGCACCCTACCCAGAGACCTGAACGCCCTACCCAGAAACCAGAGACCTGAACGCCCTACCCAGAAACCAGAGACCTGAACGCCCTACCCAGAAACCAGAGACCTGAACGCCCTACCCAGAAACCAGAGACCTGAACGCCCTACCCAGAAACCAGAGACCTGAACGCCCTACACAGACACCAGAGACATGAGAAATGAGCACCCTACCCAGACACCAGAGACATGAGCACCCTACCCAGACACCAGAGACATGAGCACCCTACCCAGACACCAGAGACATGAGCACCCGTCCCAGACACCAGAGACATGAACATCCCATCCAGACACATGAACACCCTACCCAGACACCAGACACATGAACGCCCTACCCAGAAACATGAACGCCGTACCCAGACACCAGAGACATGAACACCAAACTCAGAAACCAGAGACATGAACACCCTACCCAGACACATGAACACCCCATCCAGACACCAGAGACATGAACACCCCATCCAGACACTAGAGACATGAACACCCTACCCAGACACATGAACACCCCATCCAGACACCAGAGACATGAGACATGAGCACCCTACCCAGACACCAGAGACATGAGCACCCTACCCAGACACCAGAGACATGAACGCCCTACGCAGACACCAGAGACATGAACGCCCTACGCAGACAGCAGAGACATGAGCACCATACCCAGACACATGAACGCCCTACCCAGAAACCAGAGACCTGAACGCCCTACCCAGAGACCTGAACGCCCTACCCAGAAACCAGAGACGTGAACGCCCTACGCAGACACCAGAGACATGAACGCCCTACGCAGACACCAGAGACATGAACGCCCTACCCAGAAACAAGAGACATGAACACGCTACCCAGAGACATGAACGCCCTACCCAGAAACCAGAGACATGAACGCCCTACCCAGACACCATGGACATGAGAAATGAACATCCTACCCAAACACCAGAGACATGAACTCCCTACCCAGACACCAGAGACATGAACGCCCTACCCAGACACCAGAGACATGAACGCCCTACGCAGACACCAGAGACATGAACACCCTACGCAGACACCAGAGACATGAACGCCCTACGCAGACACCAGAGACATGAACGCCCTACGCAGACACCAGAGACATGAACGCTCTACGCAGACACCAGAGACATGAACGCTCTACGCAGACACAAGAGACATGAACGCTCTACGCAGACACCAGAGACATGAACGCCCTACCCAGACACCAGAGGCATGAACGCCCTACGCAGACACCAGAGGCATGAACGCCCTACGCAGACACCAGAGGCATGAACGCCCTACGCAGACACCAGAGACATGAACGCCCTACGCAGACACCAGAGACATGAACGCCCTACCCAGACACCAGAGACATGAGCACCCTACCCAGACACCAGACACATGAGCACCCTACCCAGACACATGAGCACCCTACCCAGACACATGAACATACTACCCAGACACATGAACGCCCTACCCAGACACCAGAGACATGAACGCCCTACTCAGACACCAGAGACATGAGCACCCTACCCAGAGACATGAGCACCCTACCCAGACACCAGAGACATGAGCATCGTACCCAGAGACATGAACATCCTACCAAGACACCAGAGACATGAACGTCCTACTCAGACACCAGAGACATGAACGCCCTACCCAGACACATGAACACCCTACCCAGACACCAGTGACATGAACACCCTACCCAGACACCAGAGACATGAACACCCTTCCCCAGACACCAGAGACATGAACGCCCTACCCAGACACCAGAGACATGAACACCCTACGCAGACACCAGAGACGTGAACGCCCTACCCAGACACCAGAGACATGAACACCCTACCCAGACACCAGAGACATGAACACCCTACCCCAGACACCAGAGACATGAACACCCTACCCCAGACACCAGAGACATGAACACCCTACCCCAGACACCGGAGACATGAATACCCTATCCCAGACACCAGAGACATGAGCACCCTACCCAGACACATGAGCACCCTACCCAGACACCAGAGACTTGAATGCCCTACCCAGAAACCAGAGACTTGAATGCCCTACCCAGACACCAGAGACATGAACACCTTACCCAGACACCAGAGACATGAACGCCCTACGCAGACACCAGACACATGAGAAATGAACATCCTACCCAAACACCAGATACATGAACGCCCTACCCAGACACCAGAGACATGAACGCCCGACGCAGACACCAGAGACCTGAACGCTCTACGCAGACACCAGAGACATGAACGCTCTACGCAGACACCAGAGACATGAACGCTCTACGCAGACACCAGAGACATGAACGACCTACGCAGACACCAGAGACATGAACGCCCTACGGAGACACCAGAGACATGAACGCTCTACGCAGACACCAGAGACATGAACGCCTTACCCAGACACCAGAGACATGAACGCCTTACCCAGACACCAGAGACATGAAGGCCCTACCCAGACACCAGAGACATGAATGCCCTACCCAGACACCAGAGACATGAATGCCCTACCCAGACACCAGAGACATGAACGCCCGACGCAGACACCAGAGACATGAACGCCCTACCCAGACACCAGAGACATAAACGCCCTACCCAGACACCACAGACATGAACACCCTATCCCAGACACCAGAGACATGAACACCCTACCCCAGACACCAGAGACATGAGCACCCTACCCAGACACATGAGCACCCTACCCAGACACATGAGCACCCTACCCAGACACATTAACGCCCTACCCAGACACCAGAGACATGAACGCCCTACCCAGACACCAGAGACATGAGCACCCTACCCAGACACATGAACGCCCTACCCAGAGACCTGAACGCCCGCCCCAGAAGCCAGAGACTTGAATGCCCTACCCAGAAACCAGAGACTTGAATGCCCTACCCAGACACCAGAGACATGAACGCCCTACCCAGACACATGAACACCCCATCCAGACACCAGAGACATGAACACCCTACCCCAGACACCAGAGACATGAACACCCTACCCCAGACACCAGAGACATGAACACCCTACCCCAGACACCAGAGACATGAACACCCTACCCCAGACACCAGAGACATGAACACCCTATCCCAGACACCAGAGACATGAACACCCTATCCCAGACACCAGAGACATGAACACCCTATCCCAGACACCAGAGACATGAACACCCTATCCCAGACACCAGAGACATGAACACCCTACCCCAGACACCAGAGACATGAACACCCTACCCCAGACACCAGAGACATGAACACCCTACCCCAGACACCAGAGACATGAACACCCAACCCAGACACATGAGCACCCTACCCAGACACCAGAGACATGAGCACCCTACCCAGACACATGAACGCCCTACCCAGAGACCTGAATGCCCTACCCAGAAACCAGAGACTTGAATGCCCTACCCAGAAACCAGAGACTTGAATGCCCTACCCAGAAACCAGAGACTTGAATGCCCTACCCAGACACCAGAGACATGAACGCCCTACCCAGACACCAGAGACATGAGCACCCTACCCAGAGACCTGAACGCCCTACCCAGAAACCAGAGACCTGAACGCCCTACCCAGAAACCAGAGACCTGAACGCCCTACCCAGAAACCAGAGACCTGAACGCCCTACCCAGAAACCAGAGACCTGAATGCCCTACCCAGAAACCAGAGACCTGAACGCCCTACCCAGAAACCAGAGACCTGAACGCCCTACCCAGAAACCAGAGACCTGAACGCCCTACACAGACACCAGAGACATGAGAAATGAGCACCCTACCCAGACACATGAGCACCCTACCCAGACACCAGAGACATGCACCCTACCCAGACACCAGAGACATGAGCACCCGTCCCAGACACCAGAGACATGAACATCCCATCCAGACACATGAACGCCCTACCCAGACACCAGAGACATGAGCACCCTACCCAGACACATGAACGCCCTACCCAGAGACCTGAACGCCCGCCCCAGAAGCCAGAGACTTGAATGCCCTACCCAGAAACCAGAGACTTGAATGCCCTACCCAGACACCAGAGACATGAACGCCCTACCCAGACACATGAACACCCCATCCAGACACCAGAGACATGAACACCCTACCCCAGACACCAGAGACATGAACACCCTACCCCAGACACCAGAGACATGAACACCCTACCCCAGACACCAGAGACATGAACACCCTACCCCAGACACCAGAGACATGAACACCCTACCCCAGACACCAGAGACATGAACACCCTATCCCAGACACCAGAGACATGAACACCCTATCCCAGACACCAGAGACATGAACACCCTACCCCAGACACCAGAGACATGAACACCCTACCCCAGACACCAGAGACATGAACACCCTACCCCAGACACCAGAGACATGAACACCCAACCCAGACACATGAGCACCCTACCCAGACACCAGAGACATGAGCACCCTACCCAGACACATGAACGCCCTACCCAGAGACCTGAATGCCCTACCCAGAAACCAGAGACTTGAATGCCCTACCCAGAAACCAGAGACTTGAATGCCCTACCCAGAAACCAGAGACTTGAATGCCCTACCCAGACACCAGAGACATGAACGCCCTACCCAGACACCAGAGACATGAGCACCCTACCCAGAGACCTGAACGCCCTACCCAGAAACCAGAGACCTGAACGCCCTACCCAGAAACCAGAGACCTGAACGCCCTACCCAGAAACCAGAGACCTGAACGCCCTACCCAGAAACCAGAGACCTGAACGCCCTACCCAGAAACCAGAGACCTGAACGCCCTACACAGACACCAGAGACATGAGAAATGAGCACCCTACCCAGACACCAGAGACATGAGCACCCTACCCAGACACCAGAGACATGAGCACCCTACCCAGACACCAGAGACATGAGCACCCGTCCCAGACACCAGAGACATGAACATCCCATCCAGACACATGAACACCCTACCCAGACACCAGACACATGAACGCCCTACCCAGAAACATGAACGCCGTACCCAGACACCAGAGACATGAACACCAAACTCAGAAACCAGAGACATGAACACCCTACCCAGACACATGAACACCCCATCCAGACACCAGAGACATGAACACCCCATCCAGACACTAGAGACATGAACACCCTACCCAGACACATGAACACCCCATCCAGACACCAGAGACATGAGACATGAGCACCCTACCCAGACACCAGAGACATGAGCACCCTACCCAGACACCAGAGACATGAACGCCCTACGCAGACACCAGAGACATGAACGCCCTACGCAGACAGCAGAGACATGAGCACCATACCCAGACACATGAACGCCCTACCCAGAAACCAGAGACCTGAACGCCCTACCCAGAGACCTGAACGCCCTACCCAGAAACCAGAGACGTGAACGCCCTACGCAGACACCAGAGACATGAACGCCCTACGCAGACACCAGAGACATGAACGCCCTACCCAGAAACAAGAGACATGAACACGCTACCCAGAGACATGAACGCCCTACCCAGAAACCAGAGACATGAACGCCCTACCCAGACACCATGGACATGAGAAATGAACATCCTACCCAAACACCAGAGACATGAACTCCCTACCCAGACACCAGAGACATGAACGCCCTACCCAGACACCAGAGACATGAACGCCCTACGCAGACACCAGAGACATGAACACCCTACGCAGACACCAGAGACATGAACGCCCTACGCAGACACCAGAGACATGAACGCCCTACGCAGACACCAGAGACATGAACGCTCTACGCAGACACCAGAGACATGAACGCTCTACGCAGACACAAGAGACATGAACGCTCTACGCAGACACCAGAGACATGAACGCCCTACCCAGACACCAGAGGCATGAACGCCCTACGCAGACACCAGAGGCATGAACGCCCTACGCAGACACCAGAGGCATGAACGCCCTACGCAGACACCAGAGACATGAACGCCCTACGCAGACACCAGAGACATGAACGCCCTACCCAGACACCAGAGACATGAGCACCCTACCCAGACACCAGACACATGAGCACCCTACCCAGACACATGAGCACCCTACCCAGACACATGAACATACTACCCAGACACATGAACGCCCTACCCAGACACCAGAGACATGAACGCCCTACTCAGACACCAGAGACATGAGCACCCTACCCAGAGACATGAGCACCCTACCCAGACACCAGAGACATGAGCATCGTACCCAGAGACATGAACATCCTACCAAGACACCAGAGACATGAACGTCCTACTCAGACACCAGAGACATGAACGCCCTACCCAGACACATGAACACCCTACCCAGACACCAGTGACATGAACACCCTACCCAGACACCAGAGACATGAACACCCTTCCCCAGACACCAGAGACATGAACGCCCTACCCAGACACCAGAGACATGAACACCCTACGCAGACACCAGAGACGTGAACGCCCTACCCAGACACCAGAGACATGAACACCCTACCCAGACACCAGAGACATGAACACCCTACCCCAGACACCAGAGACATGAACACCCTACCCCAGACACCAGAGACATGAACACCCTACCCCAGACACCGGAGACATGAATACCCTATCCCAGACACCAGAGACATGAGCACCCTACCCAGACACATGAGCACCCTACCCAGACACCAGAGACTTGAATGCCCTACCCAGAAACCAGAGACTTGAATGCCCTACCCAGACACCAGAGACATGAACACCTTACCCAGACACCAGAGACATGAACGCCCTACGCAGACACCAGACACATGAGAAATGAACATCCTACCCAAACACCAGATACATGAACGCCCTACCCAGACACCAGAGACATGAACGCCCGACGCAGACACCAGAGACCTGAACGCTCTACGCAGACACCAGAGACATGAACGCTCTACGCAGACACCAGAGACATGAACGCTCTACGCAGACACCAGAGACATGAACGACCTACGCAGACACCAGAGACATGAACGCCCTACGGAGACACCAGAGACATGAACGCTCTACGCAGACACCAGAGACATGAACGCCTTACCCAGACACCAGAGACATGAACGCCTTACCCAGACACCAGAGACATGAAGGCCCTACCCAGACACCAGAGACATGAATGCCCTACCCAGACACCAGAGACATGAATGCCCTACCCAGACACCAGAGACATGAACGCCCGACGCAGACACCAGAGACATGAACGCCCTACCCAGACACCAGAGACATAAACGCCCTACCCAGACACCACAGACATGAACACCCTATCCCAGACACCAGAGACATGAACACCCTACCCCAGACACCAGAGACATGAGCACCCTACCCAGACACATGAGCACCCTACCCAGACACATGAGCACCCTACCCAGACACATTAACGCCCTACCCAGACACCAGAGACATGAACGCCCTACCCAGACACCAGAGACATGAGCACCCTACCCAGACACATGAACGCCCTACCCAGAGACCTGAACGCCCGCCCCAGAAGCCAGAGACTTGAATGCCCTACCCAGAAACCAGAGACTTGAATGCCCTACCCAGACACCAGAGACATGAACGCCCTACCCAGACACATGAACACCCCATCCAGACACCAGAGACATGAACACCCTACCCCAGACACCAGAGACATGAACACCCTACCCCAGACACCAGAGACATGAACACCCTACCCCAGACACCAGAGACATGAACACCCTACCCCAGACACCAGAGACATGAACACCCTATCCCAGACACCAGAGACATGAACACCCTATCCCAGACACCAGAGACATGAACACCCTATCCCAGACACCAGAGACATGAACACCCTATCCCAGACACCAGAGACATGAACACCCTACCCCAGACACCAGAGACATGAACACCCTACCCCAGACACCAGAGACATGAACACCCTACCCCAGACACCAGAGACATGAACACCCAACCCAGACACATGAGCACCCTACCCAGACACCAGAGACATGAGCACCCTACCCAGACACATGAACGCCCTACCCAGAGACCTGAATGCCCTACCCAGAAACCAGAGACTTGAATGCCCTACCCAGAAACCAGAGACTTGAATGCCCTACCCAGAAACCAGAGACTTGAATGCCCTACCCAGACACCAGAGACATGAACGCCCTACCCAGACACCAGAGACATGAGCACCCTACCCAGAGACCTGAACGCCCTACCCAGAAACCAGAGACCTGAACGCCCTACCCAGAAACCAGAGACCTGAACGCCCTACCCAGAAACCAGAGACCTGAACGCCCTACCCAGAAACCAGAGACCTGAATGCCCTACCCAGAAACCAGAGACCTGAACGCCCTACCCAGAAACCAGAGACCTGAACGCCCTACCCAGAAACCAGAGACCTGAACGCCCTACACAGACACCAGAGACATGAGAAATGAGCACCCTACCCAGACACATGAGCACCCTACCCAGACACCAGAGACATGCACCCTACCCAGACACCAGAGACATGAGCACCCGTCCCAGACACCAGAGACATGAACATCCCATCCAGACACATGAACACCCTACCCAGACACCAGACACATGAACGCCCTACCCAGAAACATGAACGCCGTACCCAGACACCAGAGACATGAACACCAAACTCAGAAACCAGAGACATGAACACCCTACCCAGACACATGAACACCCCATCCAGACACCAGAGACATGAACACCCCATCCAGACACTAGAGACATGAACACCCTACCCAGACACATGAACACCCCATCCAGACACCAGAGACATGAGACATGAGCACCCTACCCAGACACCAGAGACATGAGCACCCTACCCAGACACCAGAGACATGAACGCCCTACGCAGACACCAGAGACATGAACGCCCTACGCAGACAGCAGAGACATGAGCACCATACCCAGACACATGAACGCCCTACCCAGAAACCAGAGACCTGAACGCCCTACCCAGAGACGTGAACGCCCTACCCAGAAACCAGAGACGTGAACGCCCTACGCAGACACCAGAGACATGAACGCCCTACGCAGACACCAGAGACATGAACGCCCTACCCAGAAACAAGAGACATGAACACGCTACCCAGAGACATGAACGCCCTACCCAGAAACCAGAGACATGAACGCCCTACCCAGACACCATAGACATGAGAAATGAACATCCTACCCAAACACCAGAGACATGAACTCCCTACCCAGACACCAGAGACATGAACGCCCTACCCAGACACCAGAGACATGAACGCCCTACGCAGACACCAGAGACATGAACGCCCTACGCAGACACCAGAGACATGAACACCCTACGCAGACACCAGAGACATGAACGCTCTACGCAGACACCAGAGACATGAACGCTCTACGCAGACACAAGAGACATGAACGCTCTACGCAGACACCAGAGACATGAACGCCCTACCCAGACACCAGAGGCATGAACGCCCTACGCAGACACCAGAGGCATGAACGCCCTACGCAGACACCAGAGGCATGAACGCCCTACGCAGACACCAGAGGCATGAACGCCCTACGCAGACACCAGAGGCATGAACGCCCTACGCAGACACCAGAGGCATGAACGCCCTACTCAGACACCAGAGACATGAACGCCCTACGCAGACACCAGAGACATGAACGCCCTACCCAGACACCAGAGACGTGAACGCCCTACCCAGACACCAGAGACGTGAACGCCCTACCCAGACACCAGAGACGTGAACGCCCTACCCAGTCATCAGAGACATGAACACCCTACCCAGACACATGAACACCCCATCCAGACCACAGAGACATGAACACCCTACCCAGACCACAGAGACATGAACACCCTACCCACACCCCAGAGACATGAACACCCTACCAAGACCCCAGAGACATGAACACCCTACCAAGACCCCAGAGACATGAACACCCTACCAAGACCCCAGAGACATGAACGCCCTACCCTGACACCAAAGACATGAACGCCCTACCCAGACACCAGAGACATGAACGCCCTACCCAGAAACCAGAGACATGAACACCTTACCCAGACGCCAGAGACATGAACACCCTATCCCAGACACCAGAGACATGAACACCCTATCCCAGACACCAGAGACATGAACGCCCTACGCAGACACCAGACACATGAGAAATGAACATCCTACCCAAACACCAGAGACATGAACGCCCTGCCCAGACACCAGAGACATGAACGCCCTACCCAGACACCAGAGACATGAACGCTCTACGCAGACACCAGAGACATGAACGCTCTACGCAGACACCAGAGACATGAACGCTCTACGCAGACACCAGAGACATGAACGCTCTACGCAGACACCCGAGACATGAACGCCCTACCCAGGAACCAGAGACATGAACACCCTATCCCAGAGACATGAACACCCTACCCCAGACACCAGAGACATGAACACCCAACCCAGACACATGAGCACCCTACCCAGACACATTAACGCCCTACCCAGACACCAGAGTCATGAACGCCCTACCCAGACACCAGAGACATGAGCACCCTACCCAGACACATGAATGCCCTACCCAGACACATGAATGCCCTACCCAGAGACTTGAATGCCCTACCCAGAGACTTGAATGCCCTACCCAGAAACCAGAGACTTGAATGCCCTACCCAGACACCAGAGACTTGAATGCCCTACCCAGACACCAGAGACATGAACGCCCTACCCAGACACATGAACACCCCATCCAGACACCAGAGACATGAACACCCTACCCCAGACACCAGAGACATGAACACCCTACCCCAGACACCAGAGACATGAACACCCTACCCCAGACACCAGAGACATGAACACCCTACCCCAGACACCAGAGACATGAACACCCTACCCCAGACACCAGAGACATGAACACCCTATCCCAGACACCAGAGACATGAACACCCTATCCCAGACACCAGAGACATGAACACCCTACCCCAGACACCAGAGACATGAACACCCTACCCCAGACACCAGAGACATGAACACCCTACCCCAGACACCAGAGACATGAACACCCAACCCAAGACACATGAGCACCCTACCCAGACACATTAACGTCCTACCCAGACACCAGAGACGTGAGCACCCTACCCAGACACATGAACGCCCTACCCAGAAACCAGACTTGAATGCCCTACCCAGAAACCAGAGACTTGAATGCCCTACCCAGACACCAGAGACATGAACGCCCTACCCAGACACCAGAGACATGAGCACCCTACCCAGAGACCTGAACGCCCTACCCAGAGACCTGAACGCCCTACCCAGAAACCAGAGACCTGAACGTCCTACGCAGACACCAGAGACATGAGAAATGAGCACCCTACCCAGACACCAGAGACATGAACACCCTACCCAGACACCAGAGACATGAGCACCCTACCCAGACACCAGAGACATGAGCACCCGTCCCAGACACATGAACACCCTACCCACACACCAGACACATGAACGCCCTACCCAGAAACATGAACGCCGTACCCAGACACCAGAGACATGAACACCAAACTCAGAAACCAGAGACATGAGACATGAACACCCTACCCAGACACATGAACACCCCATCCAGACACCAGAGACATGAACACCCCATCCAGACACCAGAGACATGAACACCCTACCCAGACACATGAACACCCCATCCAGACACCAGAGACATGAGACATGAGCACCCTACCCAGACACAAGAGACATGAGCACCCTACCCAGACACCAGAGACATGAACGCCCTACACAGACACCAGAGACATGAACGCCCTACGCAGACACCAGAGACATGAGCACCATACCCAGACACCAGAGACATGAGCACCATACCCAGAAACAAGAGACATGAACGCCCTACCCAGAGACATGAACGCCCTACCCAGAAACCAGAGACCTGAACGCCCTACCCAGAAACCAGAGACCTGAACGCCCTACGCAGACACCAGAGACATGAACGCCTTACGCAGACACCAGAGACATGAACGCCCTATGCAGACACCAGAGACATGAGCACCATACCCAGACACCAGAGACATGAACGCCCTACCCAGAAACCAGAGACCTGAACGCCCTACCCAGAGACCTGAACGCCCTACCCAGAAACCAGAGACCTGAACGCCCTACGCAGACACCAGAGACATGAACACCCTACCCAGAAACAAGAGACATGAACACGCTACCCAGAGACATGAACGCCCTACCCAGAAACCAGAGACATGAACGCCCTACCCAGACACCATAGACATGAACATCCTACCCAAACAAAAGAGATATGAACATCCTACCCAGACACCAGAGACATGAACATCCTACCCAGACACCAGAGACATGAACATCCTACCCAGACAACAGAGACATGAACATCCTACCCAGACACCAGAGACATGAGCATCCTACCCAGAAACATGAACACCCTACCCAGACACCAGAGACATGAACACCCTTCCCAGACACCAGAGACATGAACATCCCATCCAGACACATGAACACCCTACCCAGACACCAGACACATGAACGCCCTACCCAGAAACATGAACGCCCTACCCAGACACCAGAGACATGAAGGCCCTACAGAGACATGAACACCCTACGCAGACACCAGATACATGAACACCCTACCCAGACACCTGAGACATGAAGGCCCTATGGAGACACCAAAGCCCTACGCAGACACCGGAGACATGAACACCCTACCCAGACATGAACGCCCTACCCAGACACCAGAGACATGAACGCCCTACCCAGACACCAGAGAAATGAACGCCCTACGCAGACACCAGAGGCATGAACGCCCTACGCAGACACCAGAGGCATGAACGCCCTACGCAGACACCAGAGGCATGGACGCCCTACACAGACACCAGAGGCATGAACGCCCTTCGCAGACACCAGAGGCATGAACGCCCTACGCAGACACCAGAGGCATGAACGCCCTACGCAGACACCAGAGGCATGAACGCCCTACGCAGACACCAGAGACATGAACGCCCTACGCAGACACCAGAAACATAAACGCCCTACCCAGACACGAGAGACACCAGAGACACAAAGGCCCTACGCAGACACCAGAGACATGAGCACCAGAGACATGAGCACCCTACCCAGACACCAGAGACATGAGCACCCTACCCAGACACCAGAGACATGAACGCCCTACCCAGACACCAGAAACAGGAACGCCCTACCCAGACACCAGAGACAGGAACGTCCTACCCAGACACCAGAGACATGAACGCCCTACGCAGATGCGAGAGACACCAGAGACATGAACGCCCTACGCAGACACCAGAGACATGAACGCCCTACCCAGACACCAGAGACGTGAACGCCCTACCCAGACATCAGAGACATGAACACCCTACCCAGACACATGAACACCCCATCCAGACCACAGAGACATGAACACCCTACCCAGACCACAGAGACATGAACACCCTACCCAGACCACAGAGACATGAACACCCTACCCAGACCCCAGAGACATGAACACCCTACCAAGACCCCAGAGACATGAACACCCTACCAAGACCCCAGAGACATGTACGCCCTACCCAGACACCAAAGACATGAACGCCCTACCCAGACACCAAAGACATGAACGCCCTACCCAGACACCAGAGACATGAACGCCCTACCCAGACACCAAAGACATGAACGCCCTACCCAGACGCCAGAGACATGAACACCCTATCCCAGACACCAGAGACATGAACACCCTATCCCAGACACCAGAGACATGAACACCCTATCCCAGACACCAGAGACATGAACACCCTATCCCAGACACCAGAGACATGAACACCCTATCCCAGACACCAGAGACATGAACACCCTACCCCAGACACCAGAGACATGAACACCCAACCCAGACACATGAGAAATGAACGCCCTACGCAGACACCAGAGACATGAACGCCCTACCCAGAAACAAGAGACATGAACGCCCTACCCAGAAACAAGAGACATGAACACGCTACCGAGAAACATGAACGCCCTACCCAGACACCAGAGACATGAACGCCCTACGCAGACACCAGAGACATGAACGCCCTACCCAGAAACAAGAGACATGAACACGCTACCCAGAAACAAGAGAAATGAACACGCTACCCAGAAACATGAACGCCCTACCCAGAAACCAGAGACATGAACGCCCTACCCAGACACCAGAGACATGAACATCCTACCCAGACACCAGAGACATGAACAACCTACCCAGACACCAGACACATGAACACCCTAGGCAGAAATCAGAGACATGAGACATGAGCACCCTACCCAGACACCAGAGACATGAACGCCCTACCCAGACACCAGAGACATGAACACCCTAGCCAGACATCAGAGACATCAGACATGAACACCCTATCCAGAAACCAGAGACATGAACACACACCCTACCCAGAAACCAGAGACATGAACACCCTACCTAGAAACATGAGCACCCTACCCAGACACCAGAGACATGAGCACCCTACCCAGACACCAGAGACATGAGCGCCCTACCCAGACACCAGAGACATGAACGCCCTACCCAGACACCAGAGACATGAGCACCCTACCCAGAGACATGAGCACCCTACCCAGACACCAGAGACATGAGCATCGTACCCAGAGACATGAACATCCTACCAAGACACCAGAGACATGAACGTCCTACTCAGACACCAGAGACATGAACGCCCTACCCAGACACATGAACACCCTACCCAGACACCAGTGACATGAACACCCTACCCAGACACCAGAGACATGAACACCCTTCCCCAGACACCAGAGACATGAACGCCCTACCCAGACACCAGAGACATGAACACCCTACGCAGACACCAGAGACGTGAACGCCCTACCCAGACACCAGAGACATGAACACCCTACCCAGACACCAGAGACATGAACACCCTACCCCAGACACCAGAGACATGAACACCCTACCCCAGACACCAGAGACATGAACACCCTACCCCAGACACCGGAGACATGAATACCCTATCCCAGACACCAGAGACATGAGCACCCTACCCAGACACATGAGCACCCTACCCAGACACCAGAGACTTGAATGCCCTACCCAGAAACCAGAGACTTGAATGCCCTACCCAGACACCAGAGACATGAACACCTTACCCAGACACCAGAGACATGAACGCCCTACGCAGACACCAGACACATGAGAAATGAACATCCTACCCAAACACCAGATACATGAACGCCCTACCCAGACACCAGAGACATGAACGCCCGACGCAGACACCAGAGACCTGAACGCTCTACGCAGACACCAGAGACATGAACGCTCTACGCAGACACCAGAGACATGAACGCTCTACGCAGACACCAGAGACATGAACGACCTACGCAGACACCAGAGACATGAACGCCCTACGGAGACACCAGAGACATGAACGCTCTACGCAGACACCAGAGACATGAACGCCTTACCCAGACACCAGAGACATGAACGCCTTACCCAGACACCAGAGACATGAAGGCCCTACCCAGACACCAGAGACATGAATGCCCTACCCAGACACCAGAGACATGAATGCCCTACCCAGACACCAGAGACATGAACGCCCGACGCAGACACCAGAGACATGAACGCCCTACCCAGACACCAGAGACATAAACGCCCTACCCAGACACCACAGACATGAACACCCTATCCCAGACACCAGAGACATGAACACCCTACCCCAGACACCAGAGACATGAGCACCCTACCCAGACACATGAGCACCCTACCCAGACACATGAGCACCCTACCCAGACACATTAACGCCCTACCCAGACACCAGAGACATGAACGCCCTACCCAGACACCAGAGACATGAGCACCCTACCCAGACACATGAACGCCCTACCCAGAGACCTGAACGCCCGCCCCAGAAGCCAGAGACTTGAATGCCCTACCCAGAAACCAGAGACTTGAATGCCCTACCCAGACACCAGAGACATGAACGCCCTACCCAGACACATGAACACCCCATCCAGACACCAGAGACATGAACACCCTACCCCAGACACCAGAGACATGAACACCCTACCCCAGACACCAGAGACATGAACACCCTACCCCAGACACCAGAGACATGAACACCCTACCCCAGACACCAGAGACATGAACACCCTATCCCAGACACCAGAGACATGAACACCCTATCCCAGACACCAGAGACATGAACACCCTATCCCAGACACCAGAGACATGAACACCCTATCCCAGACACCAGAGACATGAACACCCTACCCCAGACACCAGAGACATGAACACCCTACCCCAGACACCAGAGACATGAACACCCTACCCCAGACACCAGAGACATGAACACCCAACCCAGACACATGAGCACCCTACCCAGACACCAGAGACATGAGCACCCTACCCAGACACATGAACGCCCTACCCAGAGACCTGAATGCCCTACCCAGAAACCAGAGACTTGAATGCCCTACCCAGAAACCAGAGACTTGAATGCCCTACCCAGAAACCAGAGACTTGAATGCCCTACCCAGACACCAGAGACATGAACGCCCTACCCAGACACCAGAGACATGAGCACCCTACCCAGAGACCTGAACGCCCTACCCAGAAACCAGAGACCTGAACGCCCTACCCAGAAACCAGAGACCTGAACGCCCTACCCAGAAACCAGAGACCTGAACGCCCTACCCAGAAACCAGAGACCTGAATGCCCTACCCAGAAACCAGAGACCTGAACGCCCTACCCAGAAACCAGAGACCTGAACGCCCTACCCAGAAACCAGAGACCTGAACGCCCTACACAGACACCAGAGACATGAGAAATGAGCACCCTACCCAGACACATGAGCACCCTACCCAGACACCAGAGACATGCACCCTACCCAGACACCAGAGACATGAGCACCCGTCCCAGACACCAGAGACATGAACATCCCATCCAGACACATGAACACCCTACCCAGACACCAGACACATGAACGCCCTACCCAGAAACATGAACGCCGTACCCAGACACCAGAGACATGAACACCAAACTCAGAAACCAGAGACATGAACACCCTACCCAGACACATGAACACCCCATCCAGACACCAGAGACATGAACACCCCATCCAGACACTAGAGACATGAACACCCTACCCAGACACATGAACACCCCATCCAGACACCAGAGACATGAGACATGAGCACCCTACCCAGACACCAGAGACATGAGCACCCTACCCAGACACCAGAGACATGAACGCCCTACGCAGACACCAGAGACATGAACGCCCTACGCAGACAGCAGAGACATGAGCACCATACCCAGACACATGAACGCCCTACCCAGAAACCAGAGACCTGAACGCCCTACCCAGAGACGTGAACGCCCTACCCAGAAACCAGAGACGTGAACGCCCTACGCAGACACCAGAGACATGAACGCCCTACGCAGACACCAGAGACATGAACGCCCTACCCAGAAACAAGAGACATGAACACGCTACCCAGAGACATGAACGCCCTACCCAGAAACCAGAGACATGAACGCCCTACCCAGACACCATAGACATGAGAAATGAACATCCTACCCAAACACCAGAGACATGAACTCCCTACCCAGACACCAGAGACATGAACGCCCTACCCAGACACCAGAGACATGAACGCCCTACGCAGACACCAGAGACATGAACGCCCTACGCAGACACCAGAGACATGAACGCCCTACGCAGACACCAGAGACATGAACGCTCTACGCAGACACCAGAGACATGAACGCTCTACGCAGACACAAGAGACATGAACGCTCTACGCAGACACCAGAGACATGAACGCCCTACCCAGACACCAGAGGCATGAACGCCCTACGCAGACACCAGAGGCATGAACGCCCTACGCAGACACCAGAGGCATGAACGCCCTACGCAGACACCAGAGGCATGAACGCCCTACGCAGACACCAGAGGCATGAACGCCCTACTCAGACACCAGAGACATGAACGCCCTACGCAGACACCAGAGACATGAACGCCCTACCCAGACACCAGAGACGTGAACGCCCTACCCAGACACCAGAGACGTGAACGCCCTACCCAGACACCAGAGACGTGAACGCCCTACCCAGTCATCAGAGACATGAACACCCTACCCAGACACATGAACACCCCATCCAGACCACAGAGACATGAACACCCTACCCAGACCACAGAGACATGAACACCCTACCCACACCCCAGAGACATGAACACCCTACCAAGACCCCAGAGACATGAACACCCTACCAAGACCCCAGAGACATGAACACCCTACCAAGACCCCAGAGACATGAACGCCCTACCCTGACACCAAAGACATGAACGCCCTACCCAGACACCAGAGACATGAACGCCCTACCCAGAAACCAGAGACATGAACACCTTACCCAGACGCCAGAGACATGAACACCCTATCCCAGACACCAGAGACATGAACACCCTATCCCAGACACCAGAGACATGAACGCCCTACGCAGACACCAGACACATGAGAAATGAACATCCTACCCAAACACCAGAGACATGAACGCCCTGCCCAGACACCAGAGACATGAACGCCCTACCCAGACACCAGAGACATGAACGCTCTACGCAGACACCAGAGACATGAACGCTCTACGCAGACACCAGAGACATGAACGCTCTACGCAGACACCAGAGACATGAACGCTCTACGCAGACACCCGAGACATGAACGCCCTACCCAGGAACCAGAGACATGAACACCCTATCCCAGAGACATGAACACCCTACCCCAGACACCAGAGACATGAACACCCAACCCAGACACATGAGCACCCTACCCAGACACATTAACGCCCTACCCAGACACCAGAGTCATGAACGCCCTACCCAGACACCAGAGACATGAGCACCCTACCCAGACACATGAATGCCCTACCCAGACACATGAATGCCCTACCCAGAGACTTGAATGCCCTACCCAGAGACTTGAATGCCCTACCCAGAAACCAGAGACTTGAATGCCCTACCCAGACACCAGAGACTTGAATGCCCTACCCAGACACCAGAGACATGAACGCCCTACCCAGACACATGAACACCCCATCCAGACACCAGAGACATGAACACCCTACCCCAGACACCAGAGACATGAACACCCTACCCCAGACACCAGAGACATGAACACCCTACCCCAGACACCAGAGACATGAACACCCTACCCCAGACACCAGAGACATGAACACCCTACCCCAGACACCAGAGACATGAACACCCTATCACAGACACCAGAGACATGAACACCCTATCCCAGACACCAGAGACATGAACACCCTACCCCAGACACCAGAGACATGAACACCCTACCCCAGACACCAGAGACATGAACACCCTACCCCAGACACCAGAGACATGAACACCCAACCCAAGACACATGAGCACCCTACCCAGACACATTAACGTCCTACCCAGACACCAGAGACGTGAGCACCCTACCCAGACACATGAACGCCCTACCCAGAAACCAGACTTGAATGCCCTACCCAGAAACCAGAGACTTGAATGCCCTACCCAGACACCAGAGACATGAACGCCCTACCCAGACACCAGAGACATGAGCACCCTACCCAGAGACCTGAACGCCCTACCCAGAGACCTGAACGCCCTACCCAGAAACCAGAGACCTGAACGCCCTACGCAGACACCAGAGACATGAGAAATGAGCACCCTACCCAGACACCAGAGACATGAACACCCTACCCAGACACCAGAGACATGAGCACCCTACCCAGACACCAGAGACATGAGCACCCGTCCCAGACACATGAACACCCTACCCACACACCAGACACATGAACGCCCTACCCAGAAACATGAACGCCGTACCCAGACACCAGAGACATGAACACCAAACTCAGAAACCAGAGACATGAGACATGAACACCCTACCCAGACACATGAACACCCCATCCAGACACCAGAGACATGAACACCCCATCCAGACACCAGAGACATGAACACCCTACCCAGACACATGAACACCCCATCCAGACACCAGAGACATGAGACATGAGTACCCTACCCAGACACAAGAGACATGAGCACCCTACCCAGACACCAGAGACATGAACGCCCTACACAGACACCAGAGACATGAACGCCCTACGCAGACACCAGAGACATGAGCACCATACCCAGACACCAGAGACATGAGCACCATACCCAGAAACAAGAGACATGAACGCCCTACCCAGAGACATGAACGCCCTACCCAGAAACCAGAGACCTGAACGCCCTACCCAGAAACCAGAGACCTGAACGCCCTACGCAGACACCAGAGACATGAACGCCTTACGCAGACACCAGAGACATGAACGCCCTACGCAGACACCAGAGACATGAGCACCATACCCAGACACCAGAGACATGAACGCCCTACCCAGAAACCAGAGACCTGAACGCCCTACCCAGAGACCTGAACGCCCTACCCAGAAACCAGAGACCTGAACGCCCTACGCAGACACCAGAGACATGAACACCCTACCCAGAAACAAGAGACATGAACACGCTACCCAGAGACATGAACGCCCTACCCAGAAACCAGAGACATGAACGCCCTACCCAGACACCATAGACATGAACATCCTACCCAAACAAAAGAGATATGAACATCCTACCCAGACACCAGAGACATGAACATCCTACCCAGACACCAGAGACATGAACATCCTACCCAGACAACAGAGACATGAACATCCTACCCAGACACCAGAGACATGAGCATCCTACCCAGAAACATGAACACCCTACCCAGACACCAGAGACATGAACACCCTTCCCAGACACCAGAGACATGAACATCCCATCCAGACACATGAACACCCTACCCAGACACCAGACACATGAACGCCCTACCCAGAAACATGAACGCCCTACCCAGACACCAGAGACATGAAGGCCCTACAGAGACATGAACACCCTACGCAGACACCAGATACATGAACACCCTACCCAGACACCTGAGACATGAAGGCCCTATGGAGACACCAAAGCCCTACGCAGACACCGGAGACATGAACACCCTACCCAGACATGAACGCCCTACCCAGACACCAGAGACATGAACGCCCTACCCAGACACCAGAGAAATGAACGCCCTACGCAGACACCAGAGGCATGAACGCCCTACGCAGACACCAGAGGCATGAACGCCCTACGCAGACACCAGAGGCATGGACGCCCTACACAGACACCAGAGGCATGAACGCCCTTCGCAGACACCAGAGGCATGAACGCCCTACGCAGACACCAGAGGCATGAACGCCCTACGCAGACACCAGAGGCATGAACGCCCTACGCAGACACCAGAGACATGAACGCCCTACGCAGACACCAGAAACATAAACGCCCTACCCAGACACGAGAGACACCAGAGACACAAAGGCCCTACGCAGACACCAGAGACATGAGCACCAGAGACATGAGCACCCTACCCAGACACCAGAGACATGAGCACCCTACCCAGACACCAGAGACATGAACGCCCTACCCAGACACCAGAAACAGGAACGCCCTACCCAGACACCAGAGACAGGAACGTCCTACCCAGACACCAGAGACATGAACGCCCTACGCAGATGCGAGAGACACCAGAGACATGAACGCCCTACGCAGACACCAGAGACATGAACGCCCTACCCAGACACCAGAGACGTGAACGCCCTACCCAGACATCAGAGACATGAACACCCTACCCAGACACATGAACACCCCATCCAGACCACAGAGACATGAACACCCTACCCAGACCACAGAGACATGAACACCCTACCCAGACCACAGAGACATGAACACCCTACCCAGACCCCAGAGACATGAACACCCTACCAAGACCCCAGAGACATGAACACCCTACCAAGACCCCAGAGACATGTACGCCCTACCCAGACACCAAAGACATGAACGCCCTACCCAGACACCAAAGACATGAACGCCCTACCCAGACACCAGAGACATGAACGCCCTACCCAGACACCAAAGACATGAACGCCCTACCCAGACGCCAGAGACATGAACACCCTATCCCAGACACCAGAGACATGAACACCCTATCCCAGACACCAGAGACATGAACACCCTATCCCAGACACCAGAGACATGAACACCCTATCCCAGACACCAGAGACATGAACACCCTACCCCAGACACCAGAGACATGAACACCCAACCCAGACACATGAGAAATGAACGCCCTACGCAGACACCAGAGACATGAACGCCCTACCCAGAAACAAGAGACATGAACGCCCTACCCAGAAACAAGAGACATGAACACGCTACCGAGAAACATGAACGCCCTACCCAGACACCAGAGACATGAACGCCCTACGCAGACACCAGAGACATGAACGCCCTACCCAGAAACAAGAGACATGAACACGCTACCCAGAAACAAGAGAAATGAACACGCTACCCAGAAACATGAACGCCCTACCCAGAAACCAGAGACATGAACGCCCTACCCAGACACCAGAGACATGAACATCCTACCCAGACACCAGAGACATGAACAACCTACCCAGACACCAGACACATGAACACCCTAGGCAGAAATCAGAGACATGAGACATGAGCACCCTACCCAGACACCAGAGACATGAACGCCCTACCCAGACACCAGAGACATGAACACCCTAGCCAGACATCAGAGACATCAGACATGAACACCCTATCCAGAAACCAGAGACATGAACACACACCCTACCCAGAAACCAGAGACATGAACACCCTACCTAGAAACATGAGCACCCTACCCAGACACCAGAGACATGAGCACCCTACCCAGACACCAGAGACATGAGCGCCCTACCCAGACACCAGAGACATGAACGCCCTACCCAGACACCAGAGACATGAACGCTCTACGCAGACACCCGAGACATGAACGCCCTACCCAGGAACCAGAGACATGAACACCCTATCCCAGAGACATGAACACCCTACCCCAGACACCAGAGACATGAACACCCAACCCAGACACATGAGCACCCTACCCAGACACATTAACGCCCTACCCAGACACCAGAGTCATGAACGCCCTACCCAGACACCAGAGACATGAGCACCCTACCCAGACACATGAATGCCCTACCCAGACACATGAATGCCGTACCCAGAGACTTGAATGCCCTACCCAGAGACTTGAATGCCCTACCCAGACACCAGAGACTTGAATGCCCTACCCAGACACCAGAGACTTGAATGCCCTACCCAGACACCAGAGACATGAACGCCCTACCCAGACACATGAACACCCCATCCAGACACCAGAGACATGAACACCCTACCCCAGACACCAGAGACATGAACACCCTACCCCAGACACCAGAGACATGAACACCCTACCCCAGACACCAGAGACATGAACACCCTACCCCAGACACCAGAGACATGAACACCCTATCCCAGACACCAGAGACATGAACACCCTATCCCAGACACCAGAGACATGAACACCCTATCCCAGACACCAGAGACATGAACACCCTACCCCAGACACCAGAGACATGAACACCCTACCCCAGACACCAGAGACATGAACACCCTACCCCAGACACCAGAGACATGAACACCCAACCCAAGACACATGAGCACCCTACCCAGACACATTAACGTCCTACCCAGATACCAGAGACGTGAGCACCCTACCCAGACACATGAACGCCCTACCCAGAAACCAGACTTGAATGCCCTACCCAGAAACCAGAGACTTGAATGCCCTACCCAGACACAAGAGACATGAACGCCCTACCCAGACACCAGAGACATGAGCACCCTACCCAGAGACCTGAACGCCCTACCCAGAGACCTGAACGCCCTACCCAGAAACCAGAGACCTGAACGCCCTACGCAGACACCAGAGACATGAGAAATGAGCACCCTACCCAGACACCAGAGACATGAACACCCTACCCAGACACCAGAGACATGAGCACCCTACCCAGACACCAGAGACATGAGCACCCGTCCCAGACACATGAACACCCTACCCACACACCAGACACATGAACGCCCTACCCAGAAACATGAACGCCGTACCCAGACACCAGAGACATGAACACCAAACTCAGAAACCAGAGACATGAGACATGAACACCCTACCCAGACACATGAACACCCCATCCAGACACCAGAGACATGAACACCCCATCCATACACCAGAGACATGAACACCCTACCCAGACACATGAACACCCCATCCAGACACCAGAGACATGAGACATGAGCACCCTACCCAGACACAAGAGACATGAGCACCCTACCCAGACACCAGAGACATGAACGCCCTACGCAGACACCAGAGACATGAACGCCCTACGCAGACACCAGAGACAAGAGCACCATACCCAGACACCAGAGACATGAACGCCCTACCCAGAAACAAGAGACATGAACACGCTACCCAGAGACATGAACGCCCTACCCAGAAACCAGAGACCTGAACGCCCTACCCAGAAACCAGAGACCTGAACGCCCTACGCAGACACCAGAGACATGAACGCCTTACGCAGACACCAGAGACATGAACGCCCTACGCAGACACCAGAGACATGAGCACCATACCCAGACACCAGAGACATGAACGCCCTACCCAGAAACCAGAGACCTGAACGCCCTACCCAGAGACCTGAACGCCCTACCCAGAAACCAGAGACCTGAACGCCCTACGCAGACACCAGAGACATGAACACCCTACCCAGAAACAAGAGACATGAACACGCTACCCAGAGACATGAACGCCCTACCCAGAAACCAGAGACATGAACGCCCTACCCAGACACCATAGACATGAATATCCTACCCAAACAAAAGAGACATGAACATCCTACCCAGACACCAGAGACATGAACATCCTACCCAGACACCAGAGACATGAACATCCTACCCAGACAACAGAGACATGAACATCCTACCCAGACACCTGAGACATGAGCATCCTACCCAGAAACATGAACACCCTACCCAGACACCAGAGACATGAACACCCTTCCCAGACACCAGAGACATGAACATCCCATCCAGACACATGAACACCCTACCCAGACACCAGACACATGAACGCCCTACCCAGACACCAGAGACATGAAGGCCCTACAGAGACATGAACACCCTACGCAGACACCAGATACATGAACACCCTACCCAGACACCTGAGACATGAAGGCCCTATAGAGACACCAAAGCCCTACGCAGACACCGGAGACATGAACACCCTACCCAGACATGAACGCCCTACCCAGACACCAGAGACATGAACGCCCTACCCAGACACCAGAGAAATGAACGCCCTACGCAGACACCAGAGGCATGAACGCCCTACGCAGACACCAGAGGCATGAACGCCCTACGCAGACACCAGAGACATGAACACCCTACCCCAGACACCAGAGACATGAACACCCTACCCCAGACACCAGAGACATGAACACCCTACCCCAGACACCAGAGACATGAACACCCTACCCCAGACACCAGAGACATGAACACCCTATCCCAGACACCAGAGACATGAACACCCTATCCCAGACACCAGAGACATGAACACCCTATCCCAGACACCAGAGACATGAACACCCTATCCCAGACACCAGAGACATGAACACCCTACCCCAGACACCAGAGACATGAACACCCTACCCCAGACACCAGAGACATGAACACCCTACCCCAGACACCAGAGACATGAACACCCAACCCAGACACATGAGCACCCTACCCAGACACCAGAGACATGAGCACCCTACCCAGACACATGAACGCCCTACCCAGAGACCTGAATGCCCTACCCAGAAACCAGAGACTTGAATGCCCTACCCAGAAACCAGAGACTTGAATGCCCTACCCAGAAACCAGAGACTTGAATGCCCTACCCAGACACCAGAGACATGAACGCCCTACCCAGACACCAGAGACATGAGCACCCTACCCAGAGACCTGAACGCCCTACCCAGAAACCAGAGACCTGAACGCCCTACCCAGAAACCAGAGACCTGAACGCCCTACCCAGAAACCAGAGACCTGAACGCCCTACCCAGAAACCAGAGACCTGAATGCCCTACCCAGAAACCAGAGACCTGAACGCCCTACCCAGAAACCAGAGACCTGAACGCCCTACACAGACACCAGAGACATGAGAAATGAGCACCCTACCCAGACACATGAGCACCCTACCCAGACACCAGAGACATGCACCCTACCCAGACACCAGAGACATGAGCACCCGTCCCAGACACCAGAGACATGAACATCCCATCCAGACACATGAACACCCTACCCAGACACCAGACACATGAACGCCCTACCCAGAAACATGAACGCCGTACCCAGACACCAGAGACATGAACACCAAACTCAGAAACCAGAGACATGAACACCCTACCCAGACACATGAACACCCCATCCAGACACCAGAGACATGAACACCCCATCCAGACACTAGAGACATGAACACCCTACCCAGACACATGAACACCCCATCCAGACACCAGAGACATGAGACATGAGCACCCTACCCAGACACCAGAGACATGAGCACCCTACCCAGACACCAGAGACATGAACGCCCTACGCAGACACCAGAGACATGAACGCCCTACGCAGACAGCAGAGACATGAGCACCATACCCAGACACATGAACGCCCTACCCAGAAACCAGAGACCTGAACGCCCTACCCAGAGACGTGAACGCCCTACCCAGAAACCAGAGACGTGAACGCCCTACGCAGACACCAGAGACATGAACGCCCTACGCAGACACCAGAGACATGAACGCCCTACCCAGAAACAAGAGACATGAACACGCTACCCAGAGACATGAACGCCCTACCCAGAAACCAGAGACATGAACGCCCTACCCAGACACCATAGACATGAGAAATGAACATCCTACCCAAACACCAGAGACATGAACTCCCTACCCAGACACCAGAGACATGAACGCCCTACCCAGACACCAGAGACATGAACGCCCTACGCAGACACCAGAGACATGAACGCCCTACGCAGACACCAGAGACATGAACGCCCTACGCAGACACCAGGGACATGAACGCTCTACGCAGACACCAGAGACATGAACGCTCTACGCAGACACAAGAGACATGAACACTCTACGCAGACACCAGAGACATGAACGCCCTACCCAGACACCAGAGGCATGAACGCCCTACGCAGACACCAGAGGCATGAACGCCCTACGCAGACACCAGAGGCATGAACGCCCTACGCAGACACCAGAGGCATGAACGCCCTACGCAGACACCAGAGGCATGAACGCCCTACTCAGACACCAGAGACATGAACGCCCTACGCAGACACCAGAGACAATAACGCCCTACCCAGACACCAGAGACGTGAACGCCCTACCCAGACACCAGAGACGTGAACGCCCTACCCAGACACCAGAGACGTGAACGCCCTACCCAGTCATCAGAGACATGAACACCCTACCCAGACACATGAACACCCCATCCAGACCACAGAGACATGAACACCCTACCCAGACCACAGAGACATGAACACCCTACCCACACCCCAGAGACATGAACACCCTACCAAGACCCCAGAGACATGAACACCCTACCAAGACCCCAGAGACATGAACACCCTACCAAGACCCCAGAGACATGAACGCCCTACCCTGACACCAAAGACATGAACGCCCTACCCAGACACCAGAGACATGAACGCCCTACCCAGAAACCAGAGACATGAACACCTTACCCAGACGCCAGAGACATGAACACCCTATCCCAGACACCAGAGACATGAACGCCCTACCCAGAAACCAGAGACCTGAACGCCCTACGCAGACACCAGAGACATGAGAAATGAGCACCCTACCCAGACACCAGAGACATGAACACCCTACCCAGACACCAGAGACATGAGCACCCTACCCAGACACCAGAGACATGAGCACCCGTCCCAGACACATGAACACCCTACCCACACACCAGACACATGAACGCCCTACCCAGAAACATGAACGCCGTACCCAGACACCAGAGACATGAACACCAAACTCAGAAACCAGAGACATGAGACATGAACACCCTACCCAGACACATGAACACCCCATCCAGACACCAGAGACATGAACACCCCATCCAGACACCAGAGACATGAACACCCTACCCAGACACATGAACACCCCATCCAGACACCAGAGACATGAGACATGAGCACCCTACCCAGACACAAGAGACATGAGCACCCTACCCAGACACCAGAGACATGAACGCCCTACACAGACACCAGAGACATGAACGCCCTACGCAGACACCAGAGACATGAGCACCATACCCAGACACCAGAGACATGAGCACCATACCCAGAAACAAGAGACATGAACGCCCTACCCAGAGACATGAACGCCCTACCCAGAAACCAGAGACCTGAACGCCCTACCCAGAAACCAGAGACCTGAACGCCCTACGCAGACACCAGAGACATGAACGCCTTACGCAGACACCAGAGACATGAACGCCCTACGCAGACACCAGAGACATGAGCACCATACCCAGACACCAGAGACATGAACGCCCTACCCAGAAACCAGAGACCTGAACGCCCTACCCAGAGACCTGAACGCCCTACCCAGAAACCAGAGACCTGAACGCCCTACGCAGACACCAGAGACATGAACACCCTACCCAGAAACAAGAGACATGAACACGCTACCCAGAGACATGAACGCCCTACCCAGAAACCAGAGACATGAACGCCCTACCCAGACACCATAGACATGAACATCCTACCCAAACAAAAGAGATATGAACATCCTACCCAGACACCAGAGACATGAACATCCTACCCAGACACCAGAGACATGAACATCCTACCCAGACAACAGAGACATGAACATCCTACCCAGACACCAGAGACATGAGCATCCTACCCAGAAACATGAACACCCTACCCAGACACCAGAGACATGAACACCCTTCCCAGACACCAGAGACATGAACATCCCATCCAGACACATGAACACCCTACCCAGACACCAGACACATGAACGCCCTACCCAGAAACATGAACGCCCTACCCAGACACCAGAGACATGAAGGCCCTACAGAGACATGAACACCCTACGCAGACACCAGATACATGAACACCCTACCCAGACACCTGAGACATGAAGGCCCTATGGAGACACCAAAGCCCTACGCAGACACCGGAGACATGAACACCCTACCCAGACATGAACGCCCTACCCAGACACCAGAGACATGAACGCCCTACCCAGACACCAGAGAAATGAACGCCCTACGCAGACACCAGAGGCATGAACGCCCTACGCAGACACCAGAGGCATGAACGCCCTACGCAGACACCAGAGGCATGGACGCCCTACACAGACACCAGAGGCATGAACGCCCTTCGCAGACACCAGAGGCATGAACGCCCTACGCAGACACCAGAGGCATGAACGCCCTACGCAGACACCAGAGGCATGAACGCCCTACGCAGACACCAGAGACATGAACGCCCTACGCAGACACCAGAAACATAAACGCCCTACCCAGACACGAGAGACACCAGAGACACAAAGGCCCTACGCAGACACCAGAGACATGAGCACCAGAGACATGAGCACCCTACCCAGACACCAGAGACATGAGCACCCTACCCAGACACCAGAGACATGAACGCCCTACCCAGACACCAGAAACAGGAACGCCCTACCCAGACACCAGAGACAGGAACGTCCTACCCAGACACCAGAGACATGAACGCCCTACGCAGATGCGAGAGACACCAGAGACATGAACGCCCTACGCAGACACCAGAGACATGAACGCCCTACCCAGACACCAGAGACGTGAACGCCCTACCCAGACATCAGAGACATGAACACCCTACCCAGACACATGAACACCCCATCCAGACCACAGAGACATGAACACCCTACCCAGACCACAGAGACATGAACACCCTACCCAGACCACAGAGACATGAACACCCTACCCAGACCCCAGAGACATGAACACCCTACCAAGACCCCAGAGACATGAACACCCTACCAAGACCCCAGAGACATGTACGCCCTACCCAGACACCAAAGACATGAACGCCCTACCCAGACACCAAAGACATGAACGCCCTACCCAGACACCAGAGACATGAACGCCCTACCCAGACACCAAAGACATGAACGCCCTACCCAGACGCCAGAGACATGAACACCCTATCCCAGACACCAGAGACATGAACACCCTATCCCAGACACCAGAGACATGAACACCCTATCCCAGACACCAGAGACATGAACACCCTATCCCAGACACCAGAGACATGAACACCCTACCCCAGACACCAGAGACATGAACACCCAACCCAGACACATGAGAAATGAACGCCCTACGCAGACACCAGAGACATGAACGCCCTACCCAGAAACAAGAGACATGAACGCCCTACCCAGAAACAAGAGACATGAACACGCTACCGAGAAACATGAACGCCCTACCCAGACACCAGAGACATGAACGCCCTACGCAGACACCAGAGACATGAACGCCCTACCCAGAAACAAGAGACATGAACACGCTACCCAGAAACAAGAGAAATGAACACGCTACCCAGAAACATGAACGCCCTACCCAGAAACCAGAGACATGAACGCCCTACCCAGACACCAGAGACATGAACATCCTACCCAGACACCAGAGACATGAACAACCTACCCAGACACCAGACACATGAACACCCTAGGCAGAAATCAGAGACATGAGACATGAGCACCCTACCCAGACACCAGAGACATGAACGCCCTACCCAGACACCAGAGACATGAACACCCTAGCCAGACATCAGAGACATCAGACATGAACACCCTATCCAGAAACCAGAGACATGAACACACACCCTACCCAGAAACCAGAGACATGAACACCCTACCTAGAAACATGAGCACCCTACCCAGACACCAGAGACATGAGCACCCTACCCAGACACCAGAGACATGAGCGCCCTACCCAGACACCAGAGACATGAACGCCCTACCCAGACACCAGAGACATGAACGCTCTACGCAGACACCCGAGACATGAACGCCCTACCCAGGAACCAGAGACATGAACACCCTATCCCAGAGACATGAACACCCTACCCCAGACACCAGAGACATGAACACCCAACCCAGACACATGAGCACCCTACCCAGACACATTAACGCCCTACCCAGACACCAGAGTCATGAACGCCCTACCCAGACACCAGAGACATGAGCACCCTACCCAGACACATGAATGCCCTACCCAGACACATGAATGCCGTACCCAGAGACTTGAATGCCCTACCCAGAGACTTGAATGCCCTACCCAGACACCAGAGACTTGAATGCCCTACCCAGACACCAGAGACTTGAATGCCCTACCCAGACACCAGAGACATGAACGCCCTACCCAGACACATGAACACCCCATCCAGACACCAGAGACATGAACACCCTACCCCAGACACCAGAGACATGAACACCCTACCCCAGACACCAGAGACATGAACACCCTACCCCAGACACCAGAGACATGAACACCCTACCCCAGACACCAGAGACATGAACACCCTATCCCAGACACCAGAGACATGAACACCCTATCCCAGACACCAGAGACATGAACACCCTATCCCAGACACCAGAGACATGAACACCCTACCCCAGACACCAGAGACATGAACACCCTACCCCAGACACCAGAGACATGAACACCCTACCCCAGACACCAGAGACATGAACACCCAACCCAAGACACATGAGCACCCTACCCAGACACATTAACGTCCTACCCAGATACCAGAGACGTGAGCACCCTACCCAGACACATGAACGCCCTACCCAGAAACCAGACTTGAATGCCCTACCCAGAAACCAGAGACTTGAATGCCCTACCCAGACACCAGAGACATGAACGCCCTACCCAGACACCAGAGACATGAGCACCCTACCCAGAGACCTGAACGCCCTACCCAGAGACCTGAACGCCCTACCCAGAAACCAGAGACCTGAACGCCCTACGCAGACACCAGAGACATGAGAAATGAGCACCCTACCCAGACACCAGAGACATGAACACCCTACCCAGACACCAGAGACATGAGCACCCTACCCAGACACCAGAGACATGAGCACCCGTCCCAGACACATGAACACCCTACCCACACACCAGACACATGAACGCCCTACCCAGAAACATGAACGCCGTACCCAGACACCAGAGACATGAACACCAAACTCAGAAACCAGAGACATGAGACATGAACACCCTACCCAGACACATGAACACCCCATCCAGACACCAGAGACATGAACACCCCATCCAGACACCAGAGACATGAACACCCTACCCAGACACATGAACACCCCATCCAGACACCAGAGACATGAGACATGAGCACCCTACCCAGACACAAGAGACATGAGCACCCTACCCAGACACCAGAGACATGAACGCCCTACGCAGACACCAGAGACATGAACGCCCTACGCAGACACCAGAGACATGAGCACCATACCCAGACACCAGAGACATGAACGCCCTACCCAGAAACAAGAGACATGAACACGCTACCCAGAGACATGAACGCCCTACCCAGAAACCAGAGACCTGAACGCCCTACCCAGAAACCAGAGACCTGAACGCCCTACGCAGACACCAGAGACATGAACGCCTTACGCAGACACCAGAGACATGAACGCCCTACGCAGACACCAGAGACATGAGCACCATACCCAGACACCAGAGACATGAACGCCCTACCCAGAAACCAGAGACCTGAACGCCCTACCCAGAGACCTGAACGCCCTACCCAGAAACCAGAGACCTGAACGCCCTACGCAGACACCAGAGACATGAACACCCTACCCAGAAACAAGAGACATGAACACGCTACCCAGAGACATGAACGCCCTACCCAGAAACCAGAGACATGAACGCCCTACCCAGACACCATAGACATGAATATCCTACCCAAACAAAAGAGACATGAACATCCTACCCAGACACCAGAGACATGAACATCCTACCCAGACACCAGAGACATGAACATCCTACCCAGACAACAGAGACATGAACATCCTACCCAGACACCTGAGACATGAGCATCCTACCCAGAAACATGAACACCCTACCCAGACACCAGAGACATGAACACCCTTCCCAGACACCAGAGACATGAACATCCCATCCAGACACATGAACACCCTACCCAGACACCAGACACATGAACGCCCTACCCAGACACCAGAGACATGAAGGCCCTACAGAGACATGAACACCCTACGCAGACACCAGATACATGAACACCCTACCCAGACACCTGAGACATGAAGGCCCTATAGAGACACCAAAGCCCTACGCAGACACCGGAGACATGAACACCCTACCCAGACATGAACGCCCTACCCAGACACCAGAGACATGAACGCCCTACCCAGACACCAGAGAAATGAACGCCCTACGCAGACACCAGAGGCATGAACGCCCTACGCAGACACCAGAGGCATGAACGCCCTACGCAGACACCAGAGGCATGGACGCCCTACACAGACACCAGAGGCATGAACGCCCTTCGCAGACACCAGAGGCATGAACGCCCTACGCAGACACCAGAGGCATGAATGCCCTACGCAGACACCAGAGGCATGAACGCCCTACGCAGACACCAGAGACATGAACGCCCTACGCAGACACCAGAAACATAAACGCCCTACCCAGACACGAGAGACACCAGAGACACGAAGGCCCTACGCAGACACCAGAGACATGAGCACCAGAGACATGAGCACCCTACCCAGACACCAGAGACATGAGCACCCTACCCAGACACCAGAGACATGAACGCCCTACCCAGACACCAGAAACAGGAACGCCCTACCCAGACACCAGAGACAGGAACGTCCTACCCAGACACCAGAGACATGAACGCCCTACGCAGATGCGAGAGACACCAGAGACATGAACGCCCTACGCAGACACCAGAGACATGAACGCCCTACCCAGACACCAGAGACGTGAACGCCCTACCCAGAAATCAGAGACATGAACACCCTACCCAGACACATGAACACCCCATCCAGACCACAGAGACATGAACACCCTACCCAGACCACAGAGACATGAACACCCTACCCAGACCACAGAGACATGAACACCCTACCCAGACCCCAGAGATATGAACACCCTACCAAGACCCCAGACATGAACACCCTACCAAGACCCCAGAGACATGTACGCCCTACCCAGACACCAAAGACATGAAAGCCCTACCCAGACACCAAAGACATGAACGCCCTACCCAGACACCAGAGACATGAACGCCCTACCCAGACACCAAAGACATGAACGCCCTACCCAGACACCAGAGACATGAACACCCTATCCCAGACACCAGAGACATGAACACCCTATCCCAGACACCAGAGACATGAACACCCTATCCCAGACACCAGAGACATGAACACCCTATCCCAGACACCAGAGACATGAACACCCTATCCCAGACACCAGAGACATGAACACCCTATCCCAGACCCCAGAGACATGAACACCCTACCCCAGACACCAGAGACATGAACACCCAACCCAGAAACAAGAGACATGAACGCCCTACCCAGAAACAAGAGACATGAACAAGCTACCGAGAAACATGAACGCCCTACCCAGACACCAGAGACATGAACGCCCTACGCAGACACCAGAGACATGAACGCCCTACCCAGAAACAAGAGACATGAACACGCTACCCAGAAACAAGAGAAATGAACACGCTACCCAGAAACATGAACGCCCTACCCAGAAACCAGAGACATGAACGCCCTACCCAGACACCAGAGACATGAACATCCTACCCAGACACCAGAGACATGAACAACCTACCCAGACACCAGACACATGAACACCCTAGGCAGAAATCAGAGACATGAGACATGAGCACCCTACCCAGACACCAGAGACATGAACGCCCTACCCAGACACCAGAGACATGAACACCCTAGCCAGACATCAGAGACATCAGACATGAACACCCTATCCAGAAACCAGAGACATGAACACACACCCTACCCAGAAACCAGAGACATGAACACCCTACCTAGAAACATGAGCACCCTACCCAGACACCAGAGACATGAGCACCCTACCCAGACACCAGAGACATGAGCGCCCTACCCAGACACCAGAGACATGAACGCCCTACCCAGACACCAGAGACATGAACACCCTACCCAGACACATGAACACCCCATCCACACATCAGAGACATGAGACATGAACACCCTACCCAGACACCAGAGACATGAGCACCCAACCCAGATGCCAGAGACATGAGCACCCTACCCAGACGCCGGAGACATGAGCACCCAACCCAGACACCAGAGAAATGAACGCCCTACGCAGACACCAGAGACATGAACGCCCTACGCAGACACCAGAGACATGAGCACCCTACCCAGACACATGAACGCCCTACCCAGACACCAGAGACCTGAACACCCTACCCAGAAACCAGAGACCTGAACGCCCTACCCAGACACCAGAGACAAGAGACATGAACACAAACCCTACCCAGACACCAGAGACATGAGCACCCTACCCAGACACCAGAGACATGAACATCCTACCCAGAAACCAGAGACATGAACGCCCTACCTAGAAACATGAACACCCCATCCAGCCACCAGAGACATGAACGCCCTACCCAGACACCAGAGACATGATCACCCTTCCCAGACACCAGAGACATGAACGCCCTACCCAGACACCAGAGACATGAACGCCCTACGCAGACACCAGAGACATGAACGCCCTGCGCAGACACCAGAGACATGAACGCCCTACGCAGACACCAGAGACATGAACGCCCTACGCAGACACCAGAGACATGAACGCGCTACTCAGACACCAGAGACATGAATGCCCTTCCCAGACACCAGAGACATGAGACATGAACACCCTACGCAGACACCAGAGACATGAGCACCCTACCCAGACACCAGAGACATGAGCACCCTAGCCAGACACCAGAGACATGAACACCCTAGCCAGACACCAGAGACATGAGCACCCTACGCAGACATCACAGACATGAACACCCTACGCAGACACCACAGACATGAACACCCTACGCAGACACCAGAGACATGAGCACCCTACGCAGACATGAACACCCTACGCAGACACCAGAGACATGAGCACCCTACGCAGACACCAGAGACATGAACACCCTACCCAGACACATGAACACCCCAACCAGAAACCAGAGACATGAACATCCTACCCAGACACCAGAGACATGAGATATGAACACTATACCCAGACACCAGAGACATGAACACCCTACCCAGAAACCAGAGACATGAACACCCTACCCAGACACATGAACACCCTACCCATACACATGAACGCCCTACCCAGAAACCAGACACATAAACACCCTACCCAGAAACCAGAGACATGAACGCCCTACCCAGACACCAGACACATGAGCACCCTACCCAGACACATGAACATACTACCCAGACACATGAACGCCCTACCCAGACACATGAACGCCCTACCCAGACACCAGAGACATGAACGCCCTACTCAGACACCAGAGACATGAGCACCCTACCCAGACACATGAACACCCTACCCAGACACCAGAGACTTGAACATCCTACCAAGACACCAGAGATTTGAGCAGCCGACCCAGACATCAGAGACATGAGCACCCTACCCAGAGACATGAGCACCCTACCCAGACACCAGAGACATGAGCACCCTACCGAGAGACATGAACACCCTACCCAGACACCAGAGACATGAACGTCCTACTCAGACACCAGAGACATGAACACCCTAGCCAGACACCAGAGACATGAGCACCCTACCCAGACACCACAGACATGAACACCCTACGCAGACACCAGAGACATGAACGCCCTACCCAGACACCAGAAACATGAGCACCCTACCCAGACACCAGAGACATGAGCACCCTACCCAGAAACCAGAGACATGAACACCCTAGCCAGACACCAGAGACATGAGCACCCTACGCAGACACCAGAGACATGAACACCCTACGCAGACACCAGAGACATGAGCACCCTACGCAGACACCAGAGACATGAGCACCCTACCCAGACACATGAACACCCCATCCAGAAACCAGAGACATGAACATCCTACCCAGACACCAGAGACATGAGATATGAACACTGTACCCAGACACATGAGCACCCTACCGAGAGACATGAACACCCTACCCAGACACCAGAGACATGAACGTCCTACTCAGACACCAGAGACATGAACACCCTAGCCAGACACCAGAGACATGAGCACCCTACCCAGACACCACAGACATGAACACCCTACGCAGACACCAGAGACATGAACGCCCTACCCAGACACCAGAGACATGAGCACCCTACCCAGACACCAGAGACATGAGCACCCTACCCAGAAACCAGAGACATGAACACCCTAGCCAGACACCAGAGACATGAGCACCCTACCCAGAAACCAGAGACTTGAATGCCCTACCCAGACACCAGAGACATGAATGCCCTTCCCAGACACCAGAGACATGAGCACCCTTCCCAGACACCAGAGACATGAACACCCCATGCAGACACCAGAGACATGAACACCCCATGCAGACACCAGAGACATGAACACCCCATGCAGACACCAGAGACATGAACACCCCATGCAGACACCAGAGACATGAACACCCCATGCAGACCCCAGAGACACGAACATCCTACCCAGACACCAGAGACATGAACACCCTACCCAGACACCTGAGACATGAACACCCTACCCAGACACCAGAGACATGAGCACCCTACCCAGACACCAGAGACATGAACACCCTACCCAGACACCAGAGACATGAACACCCTACCCAGACACCAGAGACATGAACACCCTACCCAGACACCAGAGACATGAACAACCCATCCAGACACCAGAGACATGAACACCCCATCCAGACACCAGAGACATGAACATCCCATCCAGACACATGAACACCCCATCCAGACACCAGAGACATGAAGGCCCTACTCAGACACCAGAGACATGAAGGCCCTACCCAGACACATGAACACCCCACCCAGACACATGAACACCCCATCCAGACACCAGAGACATGAAGGCCCTACAGAGACATGAACACCTTACGCAGACACCAGATACATGAACACCCTACCCAGACACCAGAGACATGAACACCCTACCCAGACACCAGAGACATGAACACCCTACCCAGACACCAGAGACATGAACGCTCTACCCAGACACCAGAGACATGAGCACCCTACCCAGACACATGAACACCCCATCCAGACACCAGAGACATGAACATCCTACCCAGACACCAGAGACATGAGATATGAACACTCTACCCAGACACCAGAGACATGAACACCCTAGCCAGACACCAGAGACATGAGCACCCTACGCAGACATGAACACCCTACGCAGACACCAGAGACATGAGCACCCTACCCAGACACCAGAGACATGAACACCCTACCCAGACACATGAACACCCCATCCAGACACCAGAGACATGAACATCCTACCCAGACACCAGAGACATGAGCACCCTACCCAGAGAAATGAACAACCTACCCAGACACCAGAGACATGAGCACCCTACCCAGAGACATGAGCACTCTACCCAGACACCAGAGACATGAACACCCTACCCAGACACCAGAGACATGAGCACCAGAGACATGAACACCCTACCCAGACACCAGAGACATGAACACCCTACCCAGACACCAGAGACATGAACACCCTACCCAGACACCAGAGACATGAGCACCAGAGACATGAACACCCTACCCAGACACCAGAGACATGAACACCCTACCCAGACACCAGAGACATGAGCACCAGAGACATGAACAACCTACCCAGACACCACAGACATGAACACCCTACCCAGACACCACAGACATGAACACCCTACCCAGACACCAGAGACATGAGCACCAGAGACATGAACACCCTACCCAGACACCAGAGACATGAACACCCCACCCAGACACCAGAGACATGAACACCCTACCCAGACACCAGAGACATGAACACCCTACCCAGACACCAGAGACATGAACACCCCATGCAGACACCAGAGACATGAACACCCCATGCAGACACCAGAGACATGAACACCCCATGCAGACACCAGAGACATGAACACCCCATGCAGACACCAGAGACATGAACACCCCATGCAGACACCAGAGACATGAACACCCCATGCAGACACCAGAGACATGAACACCCCATCCAGACACCAGAGACATGAACACCCTACCCAGACACCAGAGACATGAACACCCTACCCAGACACCAGAGACATGAACACCCTACCCAGACACCAGAGACATGAACACCCTACCCAGACACCAGAGACACGAACACCCTACCCAGACACCAGAGACACGAGCACCCTACCCAGACACCAGAGACATGAACACCCTACCCAGACACATGAACACCCCATCCAGACACCAGAGACATGAACACCCCATCCAGACACCAGAGACATGAGCACCCTACCCAGACACCAGAGACATGAGCACCCTACCCAGACACCAGAGACATGAGCACCCTACCCAGACACCAGAGACATGAGCACCCTACCCAGACACCAGAGACATGAACACCCTACCCAGACACATGAACACCCCATCCAGACACCAGAGACATGAACATCCTACCCAGACACCAGAGACATGAGCACCCTACCCAGAGAAATGAACAACCTACCAAGACACCAGAGACATGAGCACCCTACCCAGAGACATGAGCACTCTACCCAGACACCAGAGACATGAACACCCTACCCAGACACCAGAGACATGAGCACCAGAGACATGAACACCCTACCCAGACACCAGAGACATGAACACCCTACCCAGACACCAGAGACATGAACACCCTACCCAGACACCAGAGACATGAGCACCAGAGACATGAACACCCTACCCAGACACCAGAGACATGAACACCCTACCCAGACACCAGAGACATGAGCACCAGAGACATGAACAACCTACCCAGACACCACAGACATGAACACCCTACCCAGACACCACAGACATGAACACCCTACCCAGACACCAGAGACATGAGCACCAGAGACATGAACACCCTACCCAGACACCAGAGACATGAACACCCTACCCAGACACCAGAGACATGAACACCCTACCCAGACACCAGAGACACGAACACCCTACCCAGACACCAGAGACACGAGCACCCTACCCAGACACCAGAGACATGAACACCCTACCCAGACACATGAACACCCCATCCAGACACCAGAGACATGAACACCCCATCCAGACACCAGAGACATGAGCACCCTACCCAGACACCAGAGACATGAGCACCCTACCCAGACACCAGAGACATGAGCACCCTACCCAGACACCAGAGACATGAGCACCCTACCCAGACACCAGAGACATGAACACCCTACCCAGACACATGAACACCCCACCCAGACACATGAACACCCCACCCAGACACATGAACACCCCACCCAGACACATGAACACCCCACCCAGACACATGAACACCCCATCCAGACACCAGAGACATGAACACCCTAGCCAGACACCAGAGACATGAGCACCCTACGCAGACATCACAGACATGAACACCCTACGCAGACACCACAGACATGAACACCCTACGCAGACACCAGAGACATGAGCACCCTACGCAGACATGAACACCCTACGCAGACACCAGAGACATGAGCACCCTACGCAGACACCAGAGACATGAACACCCTACCCAGACACATGAACACCCCAACTAGAAACCAGAGACATGAACATCCTACCCAGACACCAGAGACATGAGATATGAACACTATACCCAGACACCAGAGACATGAACACCCTACCCAGAAACCAGAGACATGAACACCCTACCCAGACACATGAACACCCTACCCATACACATGAACGCCCTACCCAGAAACCAGACACATAAACACCCTACCCAGAAACCAGAGACATGAACGCCCTACCCAGACACCAGACACATGAGCACCCTACCCAGACACATGAACATACTACCCAGACACATGAACGCCCTACCCAGACACATGAACGCCCTACCCAGACACCAGAGACATGAACGCCCTGCTCAGACACCAGAGACATGAGCACCCTACCCAGACACATGAACACCCTACCCAGACACCAGAGACTTGAACATCCTACCAAGACACCAGAGATTTGAGCAGCCGACCCAGACACCAGAGACATGAGCACCCTACCCAGAGACATGAGCACCCTACCCAGACACCAGAGACATGAGCACCCTACCGAGAGACATGAACACCCTACCCAGACACCAGAGACATGAACGTCCTACTCAGACACCAGAGACATGAACACCCTAGCCAGACACCAGAGACATGAGCACCCTACCCAGACACCACAGACATGAACACCCTACGCAGACACCAGAGACATGAACGCCCTACCCAGACACCAGAGACATGAGCACCCTACCCAGACACCAGAGACATGAGCACCCTACCCAGAAACCAGAGACATGAACACCCTAGCCAGACACCAGAGACATGAGCACCCTACGCAGACACCAGAGACATGAACACCCTACGCAGGCACCAGAGACATGAGCACCCTACGCAGACACCAGAGACATGAGCACCCTACGCAGACACCAGAGACATGAGCACCCTACCCAGACACATGAACACCCCATCCAGAAACCAGAGACATGAACATCCTACCCAGACACCAGAGACATGAGATATGAACACTGTACCCAGACACATGAACACCCTACCTAGAAACATGAGCGCCCTACCCAGAAACCAGAGACTTGAATGCCCTACCCAGACACCAGAGACATGAATGCCCTTCCCAGACACCAGAGACATGAGCACCCTTCCCAGACACCAGAGACATGAACACCCCATGCAGACACCAGAGACATGAACACCCCATGCAGACACCAGAGACATGAACACCCCATGCAGACACCAGAGACATGAACACCCCATGCAGACCCCAGAGACACGAACATCCTACCCAGACACCAGAGACATGAACACCCTACCCAGACACCTGAGACATGAACACCCTACCCAGACACCAGAGACATGAGCACCCTACCCAGACACCAGAGACATGAACACCCTACCCAGACACCAGAGACATGAACACCCTACCCAGACACCAGAGACATGAACACCCTACCCAGACACCAGAGACATGAACACCCTACCCAGACACCAGAGACATGAACAACCCATCCAGACACCAGAGACATGAACACCCCATCCAGACACCAGAGACATGAACATCCCATCCAGACACATGAACACCCCATCCAGACACCAGAGACATGAAGGCCCTACCCAGACACCAGAGACATGAAGGCCCTACCCAGACACATGAACACCCCACCCAGACACATGAACACCCCATCCAGACACCAGAGACATGAAGGCCCTACAGAGACATGAACACCTTACGCAGACACCAGATACATGAACACCCTACCCAGACACCAGACACATGAACACCCTACCCAGACACCAGAGACATGAACACCCTACCCAGACACCAGAGACATGAACGCTCTACCCAGACACCGGAGACATGAGCACCCTACCCAGACACATGAACACCCCATCCAGACACCAGAGACATGAACATCCTACCCAGACACCAGAGACATGAGATATGAACACTCTACCCAGACACCAGAGACATGAACACCCTAGCCAGACACCAGAGACATGAGCACCCTACGCAGACATGAACACCCTACGCAGACACCAGAGACATGAGCATCCTACCCAGACACCAGAGACATGAGCACCCTACCCAGACACCAGAGACATGAACACCCTACCCAGACACATGAACACCCCATCCAGACACCAGAGACATGAACATCCTACCCAGACACCAGAGACATGAGCACCCTACCCAGAGAAATGAACAACCTACCCAGACACCAGAGACATGAGCACCCTACCCAGAGACATTAGCACTCTACCCAGACACCAGAGACATAAACACCCTACCCAGACACCAGAGACATGAGCACCAGAGACATGAACACCCTACCCAGACACCAGAGACATGAACACCCTACCCAGACACCAGAGACATGAACACCCTACCCAGACACCAGAGACATGAGCACCAGAGACATGAACACCCTACCCAGACACCAGAGACATGAACACCCTACCCAGACACCAGAGACATGAGCACCAGAGACATGAACAACCTACCCAGACACCACAGACATGAACACCCTACCCAGACACCACAGACATGAACACCCTACCCAGACACCAGAGACATGAGCACCAGAGACATGAACACCCTACCCAGACACCAGAGACATGAACACCCCACCCAGACACCAGAGACATGAACACCCTACCCAGACACCAGAGACATGAACACCCTACCCAGACACCAGAGACATGAACACCCCATGCAGACACCAGAGACATGAACACCCCATGCAGACACCAGAGACATGAACACCCCATGCAGACACCAGAGACATGAACACCCCATGCAGACACCAGAGACATGAACACCCCATGCAGACACCAGAGACATGAACACCCCATGCAGACACCAGAGACATGAACACCCCATCCAGACACCAGAGACATGAACACCCTACCCAGACACCAGAGACATGAACACCCTACCCAGACACCAGAGACATGAACACCCTACCCAGACACCAGAGACATGAACACCCTACCCAGACACCAGAGACATGAACACCCTGCCCCGACACCAGAGACATGAACACCCTACCCAGACACCAGAGACACGAACACCCTACCCAGACACCAGAGACACGAGCACCCTACCCAGACACCAGAGACATGAACACCCTACCCAGACACATGAACACCCCATCCAGACACCAGAGACATGAACACCCCATCCAGACACCAGAGACATGAGCACCCTACCCAGACACCAGAGACATGAGCACCCTACCCAGACACCAGAGACATGAGCACCCTACCCAGACACCAGAGACATGAACACCCTACCCAGACACATGAACACCCTACCCAGACACATGAACACCCCACCCAGACACATGAACACCCCACCCAGACACATGAACACCCCACCCAGACACATGAACACCCCATCCAGACACCAGAGACATGAACATCCTACCCAGACACCAGAGACATGAGCACCCTACCCAGACACCAGAGACATGAACGCCCTACCCAGACATATGAACACCCCATCCAGACACCAGAGACATGAGCACCATACCCAGGCACATGAACACCCCATCCAGAAACCAGAGACATGAACATCCTACCCAGACACCAGACACATGAACACCCTACCCAGAAACATGAGCGCCCTACCCAGAAACCAGAGACTTGAATGCCCTACCCAGACACATGAATGCCCTTCCCAGACACCAGAGACATGAATGCCCTTCCCAGACACCAGAGACATGAGACATGAACACCCTACCCAGACACCAGAGACATGAGCACCCTACCCAGACACCAGAGACATGAACACCCTACCCAGAAACATGAACACCCCACCCAGACACATGAACACCCTACGCAGACACCAGAGACATGAAGGCCCTACAGAGACATGAACACCCTACGCAGACACCAGAGACATGAACACCCTACCCAGACACCAGAGACATGAACACCCTACCCAGACTCCAGAGACATGAACACCCTACCCAGACACCAGAGACATGAACACCCTACCCAGACACCAGAGACATGAACACCCCATGCAGACACCAGAGACATGAACACCCCATCCAGACACCAGAGACATGAACACCCCATCCAGACACCAGAGACATGAGCACCCTACCCAGACACCAGAGACATGAGCACCCTACCCAGACACCAGAGACATGAGCACCCTACCCAGACTTCAGAGACATGAACACCCTACCCAGACACATGAACACCCCACCCAGACACATGAACACCCCACCCAGACACATGAACACCCCACCCAGACACATGAACACCCCACCCAGACACATGAACACCCCATCCAGACACCAGAGACATGAACATCCTACCCAGACACCAGAGACATGAGCACTCTACCCAGACACCAGAGACATGAACGCCCTACCCAGACACATGAACACCCCATCCAGACACCAGAGACATGAGCACCCTACCCAGGCACATGAACACCCCATCCAGAAACCAGAGACATGAACATCCTACCCAGACACCAGACACATGAACACCCTACCCAGAAGCATGAGCGCCCTACCCAGAAACCAGAGACTTGAATGCCCTACCCAGACACATGAATGCCCTTCCCAGACACCAGAGACATGAATGCCCTTCCCAGACACAGAGACATGAGACATGAACACCCTACCCAGACACCAGAGACATGAGCACCCTACCCAGACACCAGAGACATGAACACCCTACCCAGAAACATGAACACCCCACCCAGACACATGAACACCCTACGCAGACACCAGAGACATGAAGGCCCTACAGAGACATGAACACCCTACGCAGACACCAGAGACATGAACACCCTACCCAGACATCAGAGACATGAACACCCTACCCAGACTCCAGAGACATGAACACCCTACCAAGACACCAGAGACATGAACACCCTACCCAGACACCAGAGACATGAACGCTCTACCCAGACACCAGAGACATGAGCACCCTTCCCAGACACCAGAGACATGAACACCCCATGCAGACACCAGAGACATGAACACCCCATGCAGACACCAGAGACATGAACACCCTATCCAGACACCAGAGACATGAAGGCCCTACAGAGACATGAACACCCTACCCAGACACCAGATACATGAACACCCTACCCAGACACCAGAGACATGAACACCCTACCCAGACACCAGAGACATGAACACCCTACCCAGACACCAGAGACATGAACGCCCTACCCAGACACCAGAGACATGAACGCTCTACCCAGACACCAGAGACATGAGCACCCTAGCCAGACACCAGAGACATGAGCACCCTAACCAGACACCAGAGACATGAACACCCTACCCAGACACATGAACACCCCACCCAGACACATGAACACCCCACCCAGACACATGAACACCCCATCCAGACACCAGAGACATGAAGGCCCTACAGAGACATGAACACCCTACGCAGACACCAGATACATGAACACCCTACCCAGACACCAGAGACATGAACACCCTACCCAGACACCAGAGGCATGAACACCCTACCCAGACACCAGAGACATGAACACCCTACCCAGACACCAGAGACATGAACGCTCTACCCAGACACCAGAGACATGAGCACCCTTCCCTGACACCAGAGACATGAGCACCCTACCCAGACACCAGAGACATGAGCACCCTACCCAGACACCAGAGACGTGAACACCCTACCCAGACACCAGAGACGTGAACACCCTACCCTGACACCAGAGACGTGAACACCCTACCCAGACACCAGAGACATGAGCACCCTACCCAGACACCAGAGACATGGACACCCTACCCAGACACATGAACACCCCATCCAGACACCAGAGACATGAACATCCTACCCAGACACCAGAGACATGAGATATGAACACCCTACCCAGACACCAGAGACATGAACACCCTACCCAGACACCAGAGACGTGAACACCCTACCCAGACACCAGAGACATGAGCACCCTACCCAGACACCAGAGACATGGACACCCTACCCAGACACATGAACACCCCATCCAGACACCAGAGACATGAACATCCTACCCAGACACCAGAGACATGAGATATGAACACCCTACCCAGACACCAGAGACATGAACACCCCACCCAGACACCAGAGACATGAACACCCTACCCAGACACCAGAGACGTGAACACCCTACCCAGACACCAGAGACATGAACACCCTACCCAGACACCACAGACATGAACACCCTACCCAGACACCAGAGACATGAACACCCTACTCAGACACCAGAGACATGAACACCCTACTCAGACACCAGAGACATGAACACCCTACTCAGACACCAGAGACATGAACACCCCATCCAGACACCAGAGACATGAACACCACATCCAGACACCAGAGACATGAACATCCCACCCAGACACATGAATGCCCTACCCAGACACCAGAGACATGAACGCCCTACCCAGACACCAGAGACATGAACGCCCTACCCAGACACCAGAGACATGAACGCCCTACCCAGACACCAGAGACATGAACGCCCTACCCAGACACCAGACACATGAACACCCCACCCAGACACATGAACACCCCACCCAGACACATGAGCACCCCATCCAGACACCAGAGACATGAAGGCCCTACAGAGACATGAACACCCTACGCAGACACCAGAGACATGAACACCCTACCCAGACACCAGAGACATGAACACCCTACCCAGACACCAGAGACATGAACACCCTACTCAGACACCAGAGACATGAACACCCTACCCAGACACCAGAGACATGAACGCTCTACCAAGACACCAGAGACATGAACACCCTAGCCAGACACCAGAGACATGAACACCCTAGCCAGACACATGAACACCCCATCCAGACACCAGAGACATGAACATCCTACCCAGACACCAGAGACATGAGATATGAACACTCTACCCAGACACCAGAGACATGAACACCCTAGCCAGACACCAGAGACATGAGCACCCTACGCAGACATGAACACCCTACGCAGACACCAGAGACATGAGCACCCTACCCAGACACCAGAGACATGAGCACCCTACCCAGACACCAGAGACATGAACACCCTACCCAGACACATGAACACCCCATCCAGACACCAGAGACATGAACATCCTACCCAGACACCAGAGACATGAGCACCCTACCCAGAGACATGAACAACCTACCCAGACACCAGAGACATGAGCACCCTAGCCAGAGACATGAGCACCCTACCCAGAGACATGAGCACCCTACCCAGACACCAGAGACATGAGCACCCTACCCAGACACCAGAGACATGAACACCCCATCCAGACACCAAAACACCCCATCCAGACACCAGAACACCCCATCCAGACACCAGAGACATGAAGGCCCTACAGAGACATGAACACCCTACGCAGACACCAGATACATGAACACCCTACCCAGACACCAGAGACATGAACACCCTACCCAGACACCAGAGACATGAACACCCTACCCAGACACCAGAGACATGAACATCCTACCCAGACACCAGAGACATGAGATATGAACACCCTACCCAGACACCAGAGACATGAACACCCCATCCAGACACCAGACACATGAACACCCCATCCAGACACCAGACACATGAACACCCTACCCAGACACCAGAGACATGAACACCCTACCCAGACACCAGAGACATGAACACCCTACCCAGACACCAGAGACATGAACACCCTACCCAGACACCAGAGACATGAACACCCTACCCAGACACCAGAGACACGAACACCCTACCCAGACACCAGAGACACGAACAACCCATCCAGACACCAGAGACACGAACACCCCATCCAGACACCAGAGACATGAACATCCCACCCAGACACATGAATGCCCTAGCCAGACACCAGAGACATGAACGCCCTACCCAGACACCAGAGACATGAACACCCTACCCAGACACCAGAGACATGAACACCCCACCCAGACACATGAACACCCCACCCAGACACATGAACACCCCATCCAGACACCAGAGACATGAAGGCCCTACAGAGACATGAACACCCTACCCAGACACCAGATACATGAACACCCTACCCAGACACCAGAAACATGAACACCCTACCCAGACACCAGAAACATGAACACCCTACCCAGACACCAGAGACATGAACGCTCTACCCAGACACCAGAGACATGAACGCTCTACCCAGACACCAGAGACATGAGCACCCTACGCAGACACCAACACCCTACGCAGACACCAACACCCTACGCAGACACCAGCACCCTACGCAGACACCAGAGACATGAGCACCCTACGCAGACACCAGAGACATGAGCACCCTACCCAGACACCAGAGACATGAACACCCTACCCAGACACATGAACACCACATCCAGACACCAGAGACATGAACATCCTACCCAGACACCTGAGACATGAGCACCCTACCCAGAGACATGAACAACCTACCCAGACACCAGAGACATGAGCACCCTACCCAGAGACATGAGCACCCTACCCAGACACCAGAGACATGAGCACCCTACCCAGACACCAGAGACGTGAGCACCCTACCCAGACACCAGAGACGTGAGCACCCTACCCAGACACCAGAGACGTGAACACCCTACCCAGACACCAGAGACATGAGCACCCTACCCAGACACATGAACACCCCATCCAGACACCAGAGACATGAACATCCTACCCAGACACCAGAGACATGAGATATGAACACTCTACCCAGACACCAGAGACATGAACACCCTACCTAGAAACATGAGCGCCCTACCCAGAAACCAGAGACTTGAATGCCCTACCCACACACCAGAGACATGAACGCCCTTCCCAGACACATGAGCACCAGAGACATGAACACCCTACCCAGACACCAGAGACATGAACACCCTACGCAGACACCAGAGACATGAGCACCATAGACATGAACACCCTACCCAGACACCAGAGACATGAACACCAAACCCAGAAGTCAGAGACATGAACACCCTACCCAGACACCAGAGACATGAGCACCAGAGACATGAACACCCTACCCAGACACCAGAGACATGAACACCCTACCCAGACACCAGAGACGTGAACACCCTACCCAGACACCAGAGACGTGAACACCCTACCCAGACACCAGAGACATGAGCACCCTACCCAGACACCAGAGACGTGAGCACCCTACCCAGACACCAGAGACGTGAACACCCTACCCAGACACCAGAGACGTGAACACCCTACCCAGACACCAGAGACATGAGCACCCTACCCAGACACATGAACACCCCATCCAGACACCAGAGACATGAACATCCTACCCAGACACCAGAGACATGAGATATGAACACTCTACCCAGACACCAGAGAGATGAACACCCTACCTAGAAACATGAGCGCCCTACCCAGAAACCAGAGACTTGAATGCCCTACCCACACACCAGAGACATGAACGCCCTTCCCAGACACATGAGCACCAGAGACATGAACACCCTACCCAGACACCAGAGACATGAACACCCTACCCAGACACCAGAGACATGAGCACCATAGACATGAACACCCTACCCAGACACCAGAGACATGAACACCAAACCCAGAAGTCAGAGACATGAACACCCTACCCAGACACCAGAGACATGAGCACCAGAGACATGAACACCCTACCCAGACACCAGAGACATGAACACCCTACCCAGACACCAGAGACATGAGCACCAGAGACATGAACACCCTACCCAGACACCAGAGACATGAACACCCTACCCAGACACCAGAGACATGAACACCCTACCCAGACACCAGAGACATGAACACCAAACCCAGAAGTCAGAGACATGAACACCCTACCCAGACACCAGAGACATGAACACCCTACCCAGACACCAGAGACATGAACACCCTACCCAGACACCAGAGACATGAGCACCAGAGACATGAACACCCTACCCAGACACCAGAGACATGAACACCCTACCCAGACACCAGAGACATGAGCACCAGAGACACGAACACCCTACCCAGACACCAGAGACACGAACACCCTACCCAGACACCAGAGACATGAACACCCTACCCAGACACCAGAGACATGAGCACCAGAGACATGAACACCCTACCCAGACACCACAGACATGAACACCCTACCCAGACACCACAGACATGAACACCCTATCCAGACACCACAGACATGAACACCCTACCCAGAAATCAGAGACATGAACACCCTACCCAGACACCAGAGACATGAGACCTGAACACCCTACCCAGACACCAGAGACCTGAACACCCTACCCAGACACCAGAGACATGAACACCCTACCCAGACACCAGAGACATGAACACCAAACCCAGAAATCAGAGACATGAACACCCTACCCAGACACCAGAGACATGAGACCTGAACGCCCTACCCAGACACCAGAGACATGAACGCCCTACCCAGACACCAGAGACATGAACGCCCTACCCAGACACCAGAGACATGAACACCCTACCCAGACACCAGAGACATGAAGGCCCTACAGAGACATGAACACCCTATACAGACACCAGATACATGAACACCCTACCCAGACACCAGAGACATGAAGGCCCTACCCAGACACATGAACACCCCATCCAGACACCAGAGACATGAACACCTTACCCAGACACCAGAGACATGAAGGTCCTACAGAGACATGAACACCCTACCCAGACACCAGAGACATGAACACCCTACCCAGACACCAGAGACATGAACACCCTACCCATCGCACACACCAGGCCCATGCCAGTCGGTGAAAGTTGGCGATTAGTTTTCCGCCTCTGCACCCCCACTTTCAACCACCACCAGCCGCCACTGGTATCTGTACTTCAGAGGACAAAATGTCTTTCACTTCGCAAGACATGAATAAAATCATCAGAAGACATCGAGCACTTGTAAAAACAACAAAACAATACCATTACGACAGCCTCAAGTTAAACAAAATTAATAGATTGCAGATTATTTGATAAAACATGTCAGGAGTTCCAGTGCATATTTTGAGATTCTTGGGGAGATTCGCGCAGACTCTACAGGGCTGCAGGATTCCCATCAATGTTCTTATCAAAATGCATTGATTATGAAGTTTGTTCTGTATGACTTGGTGGTGTCTTTATAAAACATTGTATGGTTGATGCAATTTTGTATTTTTAAAATAAATTGAAATATTCTATTAAACTTTTATTTTTTTAATATTTAAAATATCAGCAAAGACAAGACATGGCCTCCATTTTGCATTAAAAAATGAGATTAATACTATCAGTTGCTGTTGACCCAGAACCGCCCAAGAAAGTTCAACAGTTCATGTACATCATTTCCTGCCCTCCCCCTGCCACTCATGTGACATCACAATGCTGCCTATGGGTCACCATGAGGTTCCTTTGTCTCATGGCTGCCTGCTGGTGAGGTCACTGGGCTCCACAGGCCCAGCCCTGTCACTGGCCTAGCTCCAGTGCCCAGTGTGTCATGTGGAGTCATGCTCTAAAGCGGGAGCCAGCCGCGTGATCCCAACCGCCTCAAGGCTTCCTCGCACCACATTCCAAGATGTCTGTAGGCAAGGCCCAGATTACCAAGCCCGCTCCTGATTTCCAGGCCACGGCGCTCATGCCCGATGGGCAGTTTAAAAAGATCAACCTGTCTGACTACAGGGGCAAATACCTGGTCTTCTTGTTCTACCCCATGGACTTTACCTACATTTGCCCCACAGAAATCATCGCCTTTAGTGACCGCATTCAGGACTACAAGAAAATCAACTGTGAGGTGCTGGCTATCTCTGTGGACTCGCACATGGCCCACCAGGCGTGGGTCAACACCGCCCGCAAGGATGGCGGGCTGGGGCAAGTCGCCATCCCCTTGCTGTCAGACCCCACGCATACCATTTCGAAGAACTATGGCGTCTACAAGGAGGATGAAGGTGTGGCGTTCCGCGGGCTCTTCATCATTGACGACAGTGGGATGCTGCGCCAGGTGACCATCAACGACCTCCCGGTTGCGCGCTCGGTGGACGAGGCCATGCGGCTGGTGCAGGCCTTCCAGAAAACTGACAAGTATGGCGAAACATGTCCAGTGAGACCGATAGACTCTACCTCAGTGGTTTCAATTACACCCATCTCGTCGCATGCCGCCACACCCGCTTCCCACGCCGCCACGCCCGCTTCCCACGGCTCCAGCCTTTCCTCTCCACAGAGCTCCCTCCATCCATCCCCACATACCCCTATCCATTCCTCCTCCAATGCCCCCCATCTAAGGGGACGTGGCCCATTCTGATGCAGGGTGCAGTACAGAAGTTTCCAGAGATTAAACAAGGGCGTGCAAAATATTGCGCATTGGTGACAAACGTCTAAGATGCAAACAATTAAATGGCTTGCTTATGGTGACATTCCTCGTGTGCGCGCGTAGGTCTTTAAGTATATGTTTCACTCTGTGATTTTCCACTTTCATCACCTTCCTCCATGAGCTGACCTCAGCTTCTTGCCTTCCACAGTGGGAGGCCTGGTCAGGTCCGTGAGATGTTTCTCGCATTTTCATGTATGCATGAGGCATCCTCTGATCGATTCACTCTTTCAACTCCATAGAATTTGCAGTTCACCCTGTGAAAATGTTGTACCTCGCAGAGAGTAGTTGTGATGTTAAAAATTAAAAGCAAGGGAGGCCAGAAATTGGTTAGAGAACCAGATCTTTCGAAAATATTCGAAATTCTACTTTGTTCAACGAAGAATTAAAGACACCATAAAGAAGAGTATGTATGTATATATATATTTGGCATTTGTATAGGGTGAAGGTAGCTGAAAGCCAGAATTCTAACATACAGAAGAGACCGTCAACATCTGATTGGAGAAGAAACTGGTTTCTAAGAGTGCAAGTCAAATCATTATGTAGTGTTCTTTAAAAGGCTGTCTAGTCAGCTCTTTCCTACATTGTAGCGGGGTTGGGGGAGGTTATGGGGGGGGGGGCTGTCCCTGAAGGACACAGGTCATTTCAGATCCCAGCTTAAGAGACGGAGAAGTCATGTTGCCTCACTTTTTCTTTATTTTTGCACTTCCTTGTGTCCAGTCTGATGGTTTCCTCTCTGTGCTGAAGACCACAAGAGCTGTCAGTGAGATAGGAGTGGATGCTGGCCTTTGTGGGTGTGTAGAAGAAGCAGCTGGTTGTGAGCAGTCAAGCAGTACCAGATGGGTTAGTCCTGCAGGTCAGTGTATAGCCTGGTTTTGTGGCTGTGTGTGAACCAGTTTTGTGATGTGGTGGGCCTGTTTTTGTGGTAGCATGTGAAACAGTTTTGTGATGTGGTGGGCTGGTTTTGTTGCTTCATGTGAACCAGTTTTGTAATGTGGAGGGCTGCTTTTATGGCTGCATGTAAACCAGTTTTGTGATGTAGTGGGCTGGTTTTGTTGCTTCATGTGAACCAGTATTGTGATGTAGTGGGCTGGTTTTGTGGCTGCGCGTGAGCCAGTTTAGTGATGTGGTGGGCTGGTTTTGTGGCTGCGCATGGGCCTGTCTTGTGATGTTGTGGGCTGGTTTTGTGGCTGCCCATGGGCCTGTTTTGTGATGTGATGGGCTGGTTTTGTGGCAGTATATGGAACAGCGCTGTAAACACCTTTAAATAATGGCTAGGAGGCAGCTGTAGGATACACTTAGCGCACATACATTAGGGTACGAGATGGATGTCCACATGGTATGCAAAAAGCTGCATGTTGTCTGCTCTGGTGTGCCACAGCATGCAGAGGAGGTCGAATTTGAAAATAAATCCAATACCACTGAACCACCATGGCTGCTGTACACATACCTTCCCTAAGTTCCCAACTCTATCCTTCCCTTAGTCACACAGCCGCTGGATGCCTCCCTGAAGGCCAATTGCCCAAACCCAACTAAAGGCCCAGTGGCAGCTAACTGACTGGTTGTGGGGCCTAAAGACTCGGACGAGTCCAGAACTAGCCTGCATGTCTCCTGTTCAGCCTGAAACTACATGACAACGTCACGCAGAGTTCAAAATAACATGTCAAATTTGTTTCTCCCTTTTCTTCCGGCCAGTGCCTATACTACATTTAGGGCCCAGATTTAAGCAGGCACAAACAAGGACAGAATGCCCTATTACGATGAATTTGCTGCATTAAGGGGCATTCGTGACCTTGCACTTTCCTTGGGCCAGAACATTCAGTGAAATCGTACAGAATGTCTGCTCCATGGTTTTCTGTGCAGTCAGCAGCCCACCTGCACTTTAAAGAGGATTTAGAGATCCCCCTGTGGGTGCGTGACTTCACCTGCCTGCAGGAGGCTATCTGGGGAGGTCCCTGGGACCATCTTTCACCCCTCGAGAGGGCTGTCTTCAGGGGGCGCACTGACAATGCACCACCTTTTTGTGGTGTAGTGTCAGTGCACCTACTAAGGGCATGCAAACGAGGGAGCAACCTCTCAGGATAGCCCCTGTGTTACATGTGTGCCAGTGCTACCAGTTTTACAGAATGGCTCGCACAAGTGGATGCTACCCCTTCTGTAATACAGTAGCGCTGTCGGGAGTGGGAAAAGCGAGTGTACCTCAGGGCACTATGTGTGATGCGGCCCCTGAGGTCTGTCTTGCAAACCTAACCTACTGTTCATCACTGCTACTTGTTACAGGACACATGAAACCATGTCCTTTCATGTGCAAGGCTAATCCCAGTGGAGCTCTCTACCTCTCTCTCTGCACATGGAATCAGCCTCTGTCAAATTCAACAGATTGCTAAAAACCTGTTTCTTCCTATTTCTAGAAGACTTTTGCCAGCCTCCTCCCCACCCTCTCTCTTGTTTCTTCCTGAGGTCTGTTGGACAGATGCTAAAATTGAAACGAGTTTCTGCCTCTTCATCCTGCAGACTCTTCACCAAGGCTTTGCGTGGTTCGTGGATACCTTCAGTTGCTAACGCTGCTCTAAGAGGTGTTCAGTTGTTATCCAGAACTTACCCTATCTCAGTCTTTTGTGCATCTGAATCTTGGCACATTAAGGCTACTAGAAGGTGTTTGACAGTACAGAAAACTAAATACATAGGAGCATGTTGTAGTTGATAGTGTTGAAATGTAGCTACGATGTCTAATAAAGTCAGGATGCAGAGTGTCATGTTCATAGCTACTGAGTAGTTTGTCCCTGATATTGATCAGTGCCGACTGTGCGCTTAAGGGGTCTGAACCTCATATGAACTTTACTGAGACTGTTCCAAGTGTCTTTGAAACACAAGCTAGCCTGAAAGAGCTGGCGCTTAGAATGATGCTCTAGGATTCTTTGTGCTATGGGTGATGATGACGTCTCTCCAGTCTTGGTCCCATACAGAGAAAGGCATCGATTAATGATTGATTGGTTGAACGTACCGTGACAGCGAGACCCAGACTAATCATTTTTGTTTTAACAACATCCCATGACAAGGAGGATTCTTTTTTTTGGAAAGACATCAAGATTTTTCTGATCACACGTGTGACTGGTGATAATTCATAAAGAGGGGTAGAGCAGGAAAGTAATATTGGGTGAGATTCATCAGGTCAAAGGTGGTGAAGAGATGCTCTTACAGAAGTGATTCTGTTGGTGATGAGGGCAAAAAATAGACAGCTCGTTGGAGGTAACCAGGAGTGTTACGTTTTATTTATCGTTTTATATATATATATATATATATATATATATATATATATATATATATATATATATTCATAGAAAAAAACAAAGGTTACAGGGACGTTATAGTTAGGCCTGCATTTTAAACATACAAAACCAGAGAAATTCACCAGTTATAGTTAGCTATCTCAAGTAACTATAACCTACTGCACTATAAATCGTGCCACCATCATGCACAGTTTTTTCCTCAAAATGTTACTTCAAATATTACATTGATATTTTCAATGATGTTATCAGAGATGTCATGAGTGATATAATTTGTGGGGTAATCCGCAGTGCATGGCGAGGGCACGAGTTATAGTTACCTTAGGGCACGACTCTTAATTACTTTGTATAACTTTAACTATCACAGGTGAATTTCTAAGGTTTGGTACATTTAAAATGTGAGCCTAGCTTTAACGTTCCTGTAACCTTTGTTTCTTTAAGTGAATTTCTATATATTTTTTTAATTCTATTTCCTAACTATAACGTCTTTGTAACCTTTGTTTTTTTTTTCGGTGAATTTCTATGTTATTTTAACATATAGTAATTTTACTTAATGTACCTTAATCCAACCACAGCTGCGCGCAGGGGAGATTGCCCACAAGACCTGGCCTTCAGCCAGGCGCTGCGGCCAACACTCCCTAACCCAAACCTATGCTGTGCAAAGCCCTTTGGCTGTGCAGGGTGGGAGTTGTCTGCGGCTTCTCTGGTTGTGAGAATAGGTGAGAGGTTGGATCTGGGGTGAGAGTGGCTGTCATATTGTCTGTCTGGGTGTGAGAGTGCGTACGTCAGTGTTTTAGTGGGTGCATGAGTGTGTGCCCGGGTCTGTGAGTGGGTGCATGAGGGTATCAGTGGGACTGTGAGTGGGTGTGTGAGGGTCTGAGTGGGTCTGTGAGTGGGTGCGCGAGGGTATCAGTGGGACTGTGAGTGGGTGTGTGAGGGTCTGAGTGGGTCTATGAGTGGGTGTGTGAGGGTATGAGTGGGTGTGTGAGGGTCTGAGTGGGTCTGTGAGTGGGTGCATGAGGGTATCAGTGGGACAGTGAGTGGGTGTGTGAGGGTCTGAGTGGGTCTATAAGTGGGTGAGTGAGTGTCTGAGTGGGTCTGTGAGTGGGTGAAAGTGATTGAAAGAGAGACAGAAAGAGGGAAAGAAAGTGAGCAGGAAATTTAGTTTTTTTAGGCTTTAATATTTCATATACTTAGAATTAGATATTTGTGTTAGATTTAAAATAAAAGATACATTTTGTTTTAAACTACAATATTTTTTTTTTTATTTAAAAAAAAAAAAAAAGGAGGGAAATGAGTCCAGCTGGACTCGAACCCCTAAAGCTTAGTGTGAAGGTCCCTGACCTTCACACTGAGCAATGTTTTTTTCTTTTTGCCATTTATGGGCTATCTGGGACCGCAAGGGAATCCTCAAGGGCTTCCCTGCGGTCCTTATATATTTATTTTAAACTTTTTTCTTTTAATAAAAAGGACTTACGGGCTACCTGGCACTGCGGGGGAAGCCTTAAGGCTTCCCTCGCGGTGCCATTGCTTCAGCAAGCACTGAGCTGCTTTCATCACACCTCCATGCTTGCTGAAGCTCTTCATCTCTGTCCCTTGCATAGGAGCAGGGGACAGAGATGAAAGCTTTGGATTTTGACAGCAGCACTTGCTTTACAGGTCCTGCTGTCAACACCCAAAGTGTTTGCTGTGGCTCGGTTTGGCTGCAGCCAAGCCACAGCAAACATCTATGTCCCGGGGGTGGGCACCCCGGGACACAGCAGGAGCCGACCCTGTGGGGTGGTGGTTCCCAGGGCCATCTATGGCTCCTCGAGGGGGGCCAGATTCCAACATATACATAACCCTGGGGAGGTGACCCCCTTTCTTTTTTTAAATATTTGCCCGGGGGTCTCCTGATCAAAATACAGTGTAGCTCCGGGGGTGGTGGTTCCTGGGGTGTGGGTGCCACTCCCCCCCAATTAAGTACATTTATCGCCCCGGGGAGATGGTGGTCTCTAGGGCAGCCTGGCGGGGGGGGGGGGTCACGCGGCCCCCCTGCATATGAATCATAAGTCCCGGGGAGGTTGCGGTCCCCAAGGCAGTGGGAGGGGGGCCAGGAGCCCCCCCACCCCGCTTTTTTCCACTAAAGCCCCCAGGACTTGGTTCACCTGGAGGCATTATAGTAACGAAGCGCGGCAACCCACACTTTTTTTTTTTTCTCTTTATGGTGGATCTGTGTTTCTACTGCAACTTAGTCTGTAAAATACAAAACAATGCTTTATAGCCTGGCGGGCTAGCAGAGCTAAGGGGTCAGGGTGTTCGTACCCTGGCCTCTATTCTTTATTTTTTTACTCTTTTTTTTGGGGGGGGGGGGGAACTTGGCTTCAGCTGAGTCCCAAGATGGCTGACTAGTTGTTGAAGTGTTATCAGTCAACCAGATCTCTGCACGAGATTGGGAGGGGTTGCAAATCCTTTGCGTCCCTAGATATACAAATTGGGAATTTCCTTAATTTCCCTCAAACTATTAAACGGAATTACAACAAAACAAAAAAAAGGTCGCTTTCTAGACCAGGACCTAACTTTCTGCCAAATTTGGTGTATTTCCATCCAGATTTTGCGCTATCGCTGTTCAAAATCCCTGTGAAAAAATGAATGGGGACACCCTGTTTTGGACCCCCCCTTTTTTTCTCAGCCGCTCCTGGACGGATCACCCTGAAACTTTCCAGGCAGCAGCTGACGGTACTGGCAAATTTTGGGGGAAAGTTTTGTGAAGATTCGTCAAGCGGCACCAAAGATATCGGCAAGTACAAAACACTTTTTATATAGAAACTATGTCCTAACTATAACCACCTAGTGGCGCCCACCAGTAGATTAAATATATATATATTATTTTGTCATATATTTCAGTTTTAGTATTTTGCATATATTGTATTAGGTTACTTCCTTCATAGGTTGTGCAGATTAGAATTGATAGAGCTGTCTCTCTGTGTGAGATTCCTGTGGAGGTCATTGGGAGGACGGAGAAGGGAAAACGGTGTTCTTGGTAAGCTCCGCCCCATCCGGTGTTTCAACTGGAAATAAACCTATTTCTTCCATCTTATGTTTTGGATCTCCCATTAGAAGGAGGATTCCTTTTAGATTATGTGATTGCATCTCCTTATCCGCCTCAGTACTGCAGGCACACTGGGGTCCACACTGCCTACAGTGACAGCACGTTTGTTTGGCAGGCTTACATTTAAGCCACTGCAGGGATGTGCAGGGATTGAAATGGAGGCTCCATTGGATATGTCTGCATTGCTCAAAGAGGAGGCAGTGCCAGGATCTTCAGTGCTTACAGCAGAGGCACTCTGTTCTGTTACAGTGCAGGCACTGCTGGGATCTCTCTGCAGTCCCTAGAGTGGAGGCACTGCTGGGATCTCTCTGCAGCGCATAGAGTGGAGGCACTGCTGGGATCTCTCTGCAGCGCATAGAGTGGAGGCACTGCTGGGATCTCTCTGCAGCGCATAGAGTGGAGGCACTGCTGGGATCTCTCTGCAGCGCATAGAGAGGAGGCACTGCTGGGATCTCTCTGCAGCGCATAGAGTGGAGGCACTGCTGGGATCTCTCTGCAGCGCATAGAGAGGAGGCACTGCTGGGATCTCTCTGCAGCGCATAGAGTGGAGGCACTGCTGGGATCTCTCTGCAGCGCATAGAGTGGAGGCACTGCTGGGATCTCTCTGCAGCGCATAGAGTGGAGGCACTGCTGGGATTTCTCTGCAGCGCATAGAGTGGAGGCACTGCTGGGATCTCTCTGCCGCACATAGAGAGGAGGCACTGCTGGGATCTCTCTGCAGCGCATAGAGAGGAGGCACTGCTGGGATCTCTCTGCAGCACATAGAGTGGAGGCACTGCTGGGATCTCTCTGCAGCACATAGAGTGGAGGCACTGCTGGGATCTCTCTGCAGCACATAGAGTGGAGGCACTGCTGGGATCTCTCTGCAGAGTGGAGGCACTGCTGGGATCTCTCTGCAGTGCATAGAGAGGAGGCACTGCTGGGATCTCTCTGCAGCGCATAGAGTGGAGGCACTGCTGGGATCTCTCTGCCGCGCATAGAGTGGAGGCACTGCTGGGATCTCTCTGCAGTGCATAGAGTGGAGGCACTGCTGGGATCTCTCTGCAGCGCATAGAGTGGAGGCACTGCTGGGATCTCTCTGCAGCGCATAGAGTGGAGGCACTGCTGGGATCTCTCTGCAGCGCATAGAGTGGAGGCACTGCTGGGATCTCTCTGCCGCGCATAGAGTGGAGGCACTGCTGGGATCTCTCTGCAGCGCATAGAGTGGAGGCACTGCTGGGATCTCTCTGCCGCGCATAGAGTGGAGGCACTGCTGGGATCTCTCTGCAGCGCATAGAGTGGAGGCACTGCTGGGATCTCTCTGCAGCGCACATAGAGTGGAGGCACTGCTGGGATCTCTCTACAGCACATAGAGTGGAGGCACTGCTGGGATCTCTCTGCAGCGCATAGAGAGGAGGCACTGCTGGGATCTCTCTGCCGCACATAGAGTGGAGGCACTGCTGGGATCTCTCTGCCGCACATAGAGTGGAGGCACTGCTGGGATCTCTCTGCAGCACATAGAGTGGAGGCACTGCTGGGATCTCTCTGCAGTGCTTGCAGTGGAGGCACTGCTGGGATCTCTCTGCAGCACATAGAGTGGAGGCACTGCTGGGATCTCTCTGCCGCACATAGAGTGGAGGCACTGCTGGGATCTCTCTGCAGTGCATAGAGAGGAGGCACTACTGGGATCTCTCTGCCGCACATAGAATGGAGGCACTGCTGGGATCTCTCTGCCGCACATAGAGAGGAGGCACTGCTGGGATCTCTCTGCCGCACATAGAGTCGAGGCACTGCTGGGATCTCTCTGCAGTGCTTGCAGTGCAGGCACTGCTGGGATCTCTCTGCAGCGCATAGAGTGGAGGCACTGCTGGGATCTCTCTGCCGCACATAGAGTGGAGGCACTGCTGGGATCTCTCTGCCGCACATAGAGTGGAGGCACTGCTGGGATCTCTCTACAGCACATAGAGTGGAGGCACTGCTGGGATCTCTCTGCAGCACATAGAGTGGAGGCACTGCTGGGATCTCTCTGCAGCGCATAGAGTGGAGGCACTGCTGGGATCTCTCTGCCGCACATAGAGTGGAGGCACTGCTGGGATCTCTCTGCAGCACATAGAGAGGAGGCACTGCCAGGATCTTCAGTGCTTACAGCAGAGGCACTCTGTTCTGTTACAGTGCAGGCACTGCTGGGATCTCTCTGCAGTGCATAGAGAGGAGGCACTGCTGGGATCTCTCTGCAGTGCATAGAGTGGAGGCACTGCTGGGATCTCTCTGCAGTGCATAGAGTGGAGGCACTGCTGGGATCTCTCTGCAGCGCATAGAGTGGAGGCACTGCTGGGATCTCTCTGCAGCGCATAGAGTGGAGGCACTGCTGGGATCTCTCTGCAGCGCATAGAGTGGAGGCACTGCTGGGATCTCTCTGCAGCGCATAGAGAGGAGGCACTGCTGGGATCTCTCTGCAGTGCATAGAGTGGAGGCACTGCTGGGATCTCTCTGCCGCACATAGAGTGGAGGCACTGCTGGGATCTCTCTGCAGCACATAGAGTGGAGGCACTGCTGGGATCTCTCTGCAGTGCTTGCAGTGGAGGCACTGCTGGGATCTCTCTGCAGCGCATAGAGTGGAGGCACTGCTGGGATCTCTCTGCAGTGCATAGAGTGGAGGCACTGCTGGGATCTCTCTGCAGCGCATAGAGTGGAGGCACTGCTGGGATCTCTCTGCAGCGCATAGAGTGGAGGCACTGCTGGGATCTCTCTGCAGCGCATAGAGTGGAGGCACTGCTGGGATCTCTCTGCAGCGCATAGAGTGGAGGCACTGCTGGGATCTCTCTGCAGCGCATAGAGTGGAGGCACTGCTGGGATCTCTCTGCAGCACATAGAGTGGAGGCACTGCTGGGATCTCTCTGCAGCACATAGAGTGGAGGCAGTGCCAGGATCTTCAGTGCTTACAGTAGAGGCGCTCTGTTTTGATCGCCAGTGGAGGCACTGCTGGGATCTTCAATGCTTACAGTAGAGGCGCCCTGTTCTGACCGCAAGTGGTTACAGTGGGGGCACTGCCAGGATCTTCCATGCTTACAGTAGAGGCACTCTCTTCTGTTACAGTGCAGGCACTGCTGGACTCTCTCTGCCCTGCACAGAGTGGAGGCAGCGCCTGGATCTTCAATGCTTATGGTAGAGGCGCTCTGTTCTGATCACCAGTGGATACAGTGGGGGCAGTGCCATGATCTTCCATGCTTACAGTAGAGGAACTCTGTTGTGTTACAGTGCAGGCACTGCTGGGATCTCTCTGCAGTGCACAGACTGGGGGCAGTGCCAGGGTGCTTACAGTAGAGGTGCTCTGTTCTGATCGCCAGTGGTTACAGTGGGGGCAGTGCCAGGATCTTCAATGCCTACAGTAGAGGCACTCTCTTCTGGTCGCCAGTGGTTACAGTAGGGGCAGTGCCAAGGTCAGCAGTTGTCATGTTGTGATCTAGGGAGGACAGCAGGGGTTGGAGCACTGGTCTGTAGCCTGCCAGAGCACAGGTACTTCTAACACTTCTGCCACCCAGAGCACTGGCACTTCTAACACTGCCGGCAGCCAGAGCACTGGCACTTCTAACTCTGCCGTCAGCCAGGGCACGGGCACTTCTAACACTGCTGGCAGCCAGAGCACTGGCACTTCTAAAACTGCTGCCAGACAGAGCACTAGCACTTCTAACACTGCTGCCAGACAGAGCACTAGCACTTTTAACACTGCTGCCAGACAGGGCACGGGCACTTCTAACACTGCTGGCAGCCAGAGCACTGGCACTTCTAAAACTGCTGCCAGCCAGAGCATGGGTACTTCTAACGCTGCTGCCAGCCAGAGCACTGGCATCTCTAACAGTGCTGGCAGCCAGAGCAGTTAAGTGCACCGAAGGGAAAGAAGCTGAGAGAGACAACACCACACAAGAAGGAGGAAAAGAGGGTAAGAGAGACAACACCACACACAGAAGAAGGAAAGGTGGGTGGGAGAGCAACACCACACAGAGAAGGAGGGAAGGAGGGTGGGAGAGAAACACCACACAGAGAAGGAGGAAAGGAGGGTGGGAGAGAAACACCACACACAGAAGGAGGAAAGGAGAGAGACAACACCACGCAAAGGAGAGAGACAACACCACACACAGAAGGAGGAAAGGAGGGTGGGAGAGACAACACCACACACAGAAGGAGGAAAGGAGGGTGGGAGAGCAACACCACACACAGAAGGAGGACAGAAGGGTAATAGAGACAACACCACGAACAGAAGAAGGATAGGAGGGTGGGAGAGACAACACCACACACAGAAGAAGGAAAGGGGGGTGGGAGAGACAACACCACAAACCGAAGAAGGAAAGGAGGGTGGGAGAGACAACACCACACAAAGAAGAAGGAAAGGAGGGCGAGGGAGACAACATCAGAAATGGCAGAAAGGAAAGCAGGGTGAGAAAGACCACACCACACACAGAAGGAAAGGAGGGTGGGAGAGACAACAAACAGAAGAAAGAAAGGAGGGTGAGAGGCAACAAACAGAAGAAGGAAAGGAAAGTGAGGGAGACAACAACACACAGAGAAAACGGAAAGGAGGGTGAGCGAGAAAACAAACAGAAGAAAGAAAGGCAGGTCAGAGAAACAACACCACATACAGAAGAAGGAAAGGAGGGTGAGGGAGACAACACCACAAGCAGAAGAAGGAAAGGGTGGTGAGAGAGACAACAACACACACAGAAGAAAGAAAAGAGGGTGAGGGAGACAACACCACAAACAGAAGAAGGAAAGGGGTTGAGGTAGACCACACCACACCCTACACAGAAAAAGGAAAGGAGGGTGTGAGAGACAACAAACAGAAGAAGGAAAGGCAGTGAGAGAGACAACACCACACACAGAAGAAGGAAAGGAGGGTGAGAGAGACAAGAGAGACAACACCACATACAGAAGAAGGAAAGGAGGGTGAGAGAGACAACACCACACACAGAAGAAGGAAAGGGGGGTGAGGTAGACAACAAACAGAAGAAGGAAAGGAGGATGAGAGAGACAAACAGAAGAAGGATAGGAGGGTGAGAGAGACAACACCACTCACAGAAGAAGGAAAGGAGGGTGAGAGAGACAACAAACAGAAGAAGGAAAGGGCGGTGAGAGAGACACCACACACAGAAGGAGAAAAGGAGGGTGAGAGAGAACACCACACACAGAAGAAGGAAAGGAGGGTGAGACAGACAACACCACACAGAAGAAGGAAAGGAGGGTGGGAGAGACAGCACCGCACACAGAAGAAGGAAAGGAGGGTGAGGGAGACAACAAACAGAAGAAGGAAAGGAGGATGAGAGAGACAAACAGAAGAAGGATAGGAGGGTGAGAGAGACAACACCACTCACAGAAGAAGGAAAGGAGGGTGAGAGAGACAACAAACAGAAGAAGGAAAGGGCGGTGAGAGAGACACCACACACAAAAGGAGAAAAGGAGGGTGAGAGAGAACACCACACACAGAAGAAGGAAAGGAGGGTGAGACAGACAACACCACACACAGAAGAAGGAAAGGAGGGTGAGAGAGACAACACCACAAACAGAAGGAGGAAAAGAGGGTGTGAAAGACAACACCACACACAGAAGGAGGAAAATAGGGTGGGAGAGACAACAAACAGAAGAAGGAAAGGTAGGTGAGAGAGACAACAAACAGAAGAAGGATAGGAGGGTGAGAGAGACAACAAATAGAAGAAGGAAAGGGTGGTGAGCGAGAACACCACACACAGAAGAAGGAAAGGAGGAAGAGAGAGACAAGAAACAGAAGAAGGAAAGGAGGGCGAGAGAGACAACACCATACACAGAAGGAGGAAAGGAGGGTGATAGAGACAACACCACAAGCAGAATAAGGAAATGAGGATGAGAGAGACAACACCACATACAGAAGAAGGAAAGGAGGGTGAGGGAGACAACACCACAAACAGAAGAAGGAAAGGGTGGTGATAGAGACAACACCACACACAGAAGAAGAGAAGGAGGGTGAGAAAGAACACCACAAATAGAAGAAGGAAAGGAGGATGGGTACACAGAAGGGGGAACACCACTAACAATGCAAGGAAAGAAGGGTGGTTGGGTGATCGAGGGCAACACTGTGGGCATCCAAAGGGAAGGAGGTTAGAAGTATGGGAGGTGGCAATACCACGGACAATGGAAGAAGGGTGGGTGGTGGGGACAGGGAGGTGGGGAAGTACACAAGGGAGCCTGCTGAAAAAGACACACTCTGATAGAGTGCTTCCACACCAAGAAAAAATAAGCACCAAAAATAACGAGCAGTGGAGGTACACAAGTAATGCATCCATGCTCCTGGGAGGGATAAACACACATAGAGGAAGGACGCCTACAGCAGCTGACTAATAAGAAGCAAAGAAATGAGTGTGAGACTGAAGC